>NC_081405.1:18868546-20171046 GCF_030272615.1 Cryptomeria japonica | reverse complement strand
GAAGGGAGAAGAGGAGAGAGGGAGAGAGAGTGGTATGGGGTATGGAGGAAGGGAGAAGGGGAGAGAGAGAGAGGGAGAGGGAAAGGGGGAATGAGGGGGAGAGAGGGATAGGCAGGGAGAGAGAGAAAGAGAGAGAGAAAGAGAGAGAGAGAGAGAGAGAGAGAGAGAGAGAGAGAGAGAGAGGCGCACCTTATACACGCTTGAGAGGGGGAGACAATACACTTATATGTGTGTATATATATACTTAATATATTATATGTTATTCTATACACACACACAGATATATATATATATATATAAATTATATATTATATGTATATACACATATTATACACACACCCAAAATTTAAACAAACGTAGTGCGTACGTGCTATTTATAGTAAACATAGCGCGTACGTGCTTCTTACACCATAATTACCCCGTACGCGCTTTTTATACCATAAGTACCCCATACGTTCTTTTGACTGTTTAGGCTTGGAAATAGGTCTGGATGACAAAGCTACGGTTTGGAAGTTTGATAGCCCTCCATTTCCCTCCTTTTTGAAGTGTTTTATTTTATCAACTTGGTTTATCGACTCTGTCATCATCAAGTTTACACTTCATCAAGTGGGTATTTCTAAAATTGCCACCATACTTTCACCCATCTTGTGAGCTTTCTAACCATATAATTTTTTAAAAATTTGAACAAAAATAACATATTATTATTGAATTTCTTTTACCAGTGTCTCCATAGTTCTTATAGATATAGGTGGACCATTTTTTTAATAAATTTTGATATACTTATCCAAATTTAAAAAACTTTATATATTATTGTAGTTCACTTGATTCTTTAAAATTTTTTAAAAATAAAATTGTATTTTTTATTTTTTTAGTGCAACTTATGCCTCATGCACGAACATGTACCTAATTTTCAGGATGTGCTCGATTGGAAAAATCATAAAAAACAAAATACTCAACAAAAAATTATAAAAAATACACATCTTCTATTTCTCACTCTTAACTATCTTTCTGCCAAAGGATTTATCAAAACACTAAATCTAACTATGAATTTTTTAATGCGCATGTCAAACACTATGTTATGTTTTTCAAAAAAAATCAGGGTCTATTTTTTGTGCGCGAAGGATTTGACCACCTTAATCTTATCCAATTTTGAAA
This sequence comes from Cryptomeria japonica, assembly GCF_030272615.1. Lineage (NCBI taxonomy): Eukaryota > Viridiplantae > Streptophyta > Pinopsida > Cupressales > Cupressaceae > Cryptomeria > Cryptomeria japonica. Next base: position 20,169,891 of record NC_081405.1, on the reverse strand, counting down.
AAAATTAGTAGTTTGGAAACTAGATTTAGAGTACTACAATATTTTTTGTTTTATTATCTTCATATCTTGAGTGGATGACTTTCAAATTTTGCCTCCAAGTTCAGGTTCACCTGATTTCAAAAAAAAGTGTCCACTTATAACCCCTTTTTGACCACCATCTTTGTGCACTTACCCAAAAGTGGTTCAAGAGTTCAAGTTCAAAAGAGAAGAAAAAGACAAACCAAGACAAAGACACCAAAATGCGTCGACTCACATATTACAAGAACAAGATGCAAATAGGACTCGACTTTCGAAACTTTGAACCTTGAACTTTGAAAAGGTTCAATAGTTCAAGTTCAATAATAGTTATTACAAAGACCTTGACTCTTTGAAAGCTAAGCCGCAATACTACATACTCCACTTGAACTTGAACCTTTAACTTTGAAGAGGTTCAACCGACAGGTTCGAGTTCAAGAAAAACTTCAACAAGACAAAAATCGAGACTTACACAAGCCCAGACTAAATAAAACACTCCTTATTTTGATGACGTAAGAATAAAATGCCTCGGGAAAATGAGGAGGGTAACAAGTTGCACACTTAAGGGTCTTCAGTTGTGAGACTTTTGTTCATGTGCATTAGGAAAAGCAATCTAAATTGGATCCAAAAGCTCAGAATAGCAGCTTCGTTGGTTATAGTGAGAATGTAAAAGGTTATAAGCTTTACAATCCTATAACCTAAAAAATGATTATTTCTAAAGAGGTTATTTTTCGAGGAGTTTAAAGTTTACTCGAGTGAAGAACAACAAAAGGAGAAGACAAAGACAGTATAGTTTGAAGAAAAGATTGAAAAGTAGGAAGATACACATGTGGAAGAACAGATAAATGGATCTGAGGATGATGAAGAAGAAGAGGGTTCAAAGATTTCATATGATGTCTAGGATGAGAATATAGAGGAACATGAACAGGTTGATCCCATTACTCCTACCTTGAGGAGGTCCACAAGGCAACGAAATCTAGTTGACAAGTATAGCCCACCAAATTTTTGTTGTATATTTTCTTTGTTAAGTATTGATAGTGAACCTAGATCCTTCAACGAGGCTCTCTCTTTGAAGCAAAGTGAGTCTTGGATGCAAGCCATGCAAGAGGAGATGATGGCTTTAGACAATTGTGACAGTTGAGATCTAATAAGTTTGCCCAAGGAAGGAAAGCCATTGGATATAAGTGGGTTTTTAGAAATAACTTTGGAGTAGACAAACAGTTAGAGTGGTACAAGGCTGGATTGGTGGCCAAGGGAAACTCCCAGAGAGAGGGAGTTGATTTTGGTGAAATTTCCTCTCCTGTTGAAAAATTGACTTCCATTAGATTCCTATTGTCTATTGCTACTGCTTGTGATTTTGAAATAGAGGAAATGGATATTAAAAAAAAATTCTTGCATGGAGATCTTGAGGAGAAGATTTATATGTGACAGTCTGACAATTTTGTTGTGAAAGGAAAAGAACAATTGGTTTGCAGATTAAAGAGATATTTGTATGGTTTAAAAAAGTCACCCAAAATGTGGTACTTGAAGTTTGATACTTTTGTATTGAAGTTGGGTTATAAGAGGAGTGAGGAAGATTATTATGTTTCTATTATGGTAATTGATGATCATATATTAATCTTTGTCTTGTATTTTGACAACATGTTGTTTATGGGTAGCAACAAGGTGATGATTAGAGAACTAAATGCTCAACTTTCTGACATATTTGATATGAAAGACTTGGGGGCTACAAAATAGATTCTTAGGATAGAGATTAGCAGACATCAAGTTCACAAAAACCTAGATGGTTAAGCTAGAGTAAGTATATTGATACTATTTTGTAGAGGTTTAATATGCATGACTATAAGCCAGTTTGTATTCCTTTCTTACTTGTACTAAGTTGAGTTTAGACATATGATTGAGTTCTGGTGATTATTATGAGGATATTTCTAAGGTTCCTTATGCTAGTGCCTTTGGGAGTTTGATGTATGCAATGGTTTGCACTAGACCAAAATAGTCCAAGTAGTGGGAGTTTTGAGAAGGTTTATGTATAATCCTGGTATAGAGCATTGAAAATTTTGTTAAGTGGGTGTTTACATGATATTTGTGAGTTACTTGTAACTACTATTTCATTTATCATAGTGCTAATGATGTGCCTTAGTCATTGGACATATAGAGATTTGCTGATGTAGATTGGGCAGGAAACTTGGACAGTTGAAGGTTTATTAGTCACTATGTATTTACTTTGTTTAGAGGAGTAGTGAGTTAGATCAGTAAGAGGCAACTCACAATTACTTCAGTTCACCATTGAAGCAGAGTATATGGCTGCTACTCATGCCTCTAAGGATGCAATATGGTTACAGAGACTTGGTATTGGCATTGGTTTTGATTGTAGGACTGTGAGGATCGGATGTGACAATTAGAGTGCTACATGTTGGGCCAAGAATCCTATGTATCATTCTCTTACTAATCATGTTGATGTTTAGTATCACTTTATGTGAGAAATGATTGATAATGATAAGGTCTTGATAGAAAAAGTTGACACTTTTGATAATGTTGCACATATTCTCTTACAAAGCCAATGACCACAGAAATTTTTTATAGGTATAGGAAGGCCATGGACCTTGATCACTATATTTTATTTTATGTGTCTCTTGGATGTAATTGCAATGCATGAGTCAAGTGGGAGAATGTTAGGATAATATGACATTAACCTTGCAATCCTAAGTCATTCATATTTGTACTTTATGGCTATTTGTAATTGCATTTTCAAGAGGTGAATAGGAAGAGGTTATAAATATAAATAAAAATGTGAAAAATAAACTCCTTCTCATTTCCATAATGAGACATGAAGACTCATGCATAAGGAGATCAAGTTTGGAGGAGAAAAGGTGTCCATTTGGGGTTCTGAATAGTCACTGTAAGCTTTGGAGCACTCGGAATGTGTAAAGAATGTGTGGCTTTGGGTTTGGCACCCATCAGAAGTCACTCTAAAATTCATTTATTATTTTATTATGTCTATTGGCTATTCATTATTCAAGGCATGAATTTTTGCAAGTGGTTTTGGCCCCTTATTTTGGAAAAACAGCAATGGTTTTTCCTCTCCCAATTGGATATAAATTAGAGCCAATGCATGGTTGTTTAATCATCAATTGGTCATTGATTCCAAGTAGTTTTGAGACCATTTGGAGAAGTGTATTATTGTGATGTTCTCTCTTTTGAAGAATAATAATTTATACTTGTCCTCATTCTTTAATGGATTTTTTTCTCGAAAGGGTTTCTCCACACAATCTGGTGTCTCTTTTGGTATGTGTTAGACTTGTGTGAATATTGTTGTCATTGATGTCAAACTAGCTATCCAGTTTGGACCAGAAAGTATATGCAATTCTATGTTATCTGAATTGGTCTTGATACTATATGTAGACGCTATGTGCAGTTCTTTTTTATGGACAGAAGTTATGATGCAGTTGGATGGAGGTGATATGATGAGGTAATCTTTGGAAGATCTTTGATCCAAAATTTTGAATTCTCATTAGTCTCGGTATCATTTACGAGTTCCAGTATTAGCTGTTTTGGTCATGACAATAGTATCTCTTCGAGTTTCATGTTGTGGTATTTTTGGTGTAGACGTATAAAAATGACCACTTTCCTAAGTGAATATTTAATATTCATTTTAACCTCATTCCTCTATTTAATTAAATCATATTTAATTAAATTATTTACATTCATCTATTTAATTAAATGAGTTACTTAATTTATTTAATTAAGTTCACCTAAGTCTTTCATAACCTTTAATTAAATAAATCACTTTATTTAATTAATTTCCCTTTCTCTCCTTTTAATTAAATTTACATTTAATTAAATTGATCCTTGCAAGTAAATAAATCTAATTTATTTATTTTAATCCTGCACTTGTATTTATGCAAGTTGCATCTATTTTTGTTGAAATAAAGTAATTTATTTTAATTAAAATTCCCCTCCATCCACTTGCAAAATCCTACATCTCTCACTTGCCTCTCTAAACCCCCTTCTAGATTCTTCTAATCACTTCTGATTTAGCCTAATCCATCTCCTAAATATTATCACATCCCTAAGCAAAGGGAAGTCGCTTCTCAAACCCTCAAAGTCTTTGAAAACCATTAAAGGCTTTATGTCTTCAACAAGTTAATCTTTAAAGTCTTCCTAACCATTAATGGTTAACTCAACCTTCTTGCATGATTAGAGACTTTCTCTCTAACTCAACCTTCATCTAACCCAAGGGTCTCATCAAGCATTGATGGCTTTGACCATGGTTATTTCTTTAACCTTTGCACAAGAATTTATCCTTTGGGTAAAAGCTTTATCCAATGGATAACCCTAACCTAACCTTATTAACCCTTACCTCCTAAGGTAACCATCATGTCTTCTCAATCATTTAATGCTTCTTACATCTCCTCTCAAGCATTCTCTTGTTGACAATTGTCACCATTTTATTGGTGAGAATTGTAAACATGGATTGATAACTTTCAATCCTGGCCCTTGTTAAGATTATCCAGTCTTGACCATTCATTGCCCTATTTTTCCTATAAATAGAGCTCTGATTCTCTCATTTTAATATCCAAGTCTTTAGTATCAAACTTATAGACATTTTACTAAGTATATCCAAGTTTCATGCATCCAATCCATAATCATTTTTAAATCAAGCATTTATCCTCTCTTTGAATATAAATCATCTTAATAAGCATTTTAAGAAACATTTCCATTATCATAGCACTCTCATATTAGACTAGTATATCATGTTAGGATAGGTTTTACTAATCTTTTATCTTATCATCATATCCATGCTAGTTTAAATCATATTAGATTTAATATCATGCATAACTAGGAATGTATTCATATTAAGTTGATCAAACATCCCTCATTCTTGGAGTTTTCATTCCTGAAGTCACTTTGCCTAGTGATCTGAGAGCAAAGGCATTAACTTGAGGGATCCTATGAGATAGAGAACAATGGAACGTCCCTTGGGGAGTTGAGCTATTCAATATAGCTCCATAACTTGCACCAAGAGTCCCATTGGTGTGTGGACCTTTTTGAAACCGAATTTTTCGTTTCTTGGCACCACTTTTCCCACACACATTTCTGGCGCCCACCGTGGGGCATAACCCCATAAAACATATTTTTTTTAATGCAGGAGTGATATTGCAGGTACGCGGAAAGCTGGGTTAGTGCATTAGAGCCTTCTTTTAGTGCTTAGAAACCATTTGCTAGTGCATTTCACTCACTGTTTAGCGCATTAGACCCTAACATTAGCGCATTGAGAACTTAGGTTAGTGCATAACACTTTGACTATCAACTGTAAAATCATAGCGCATTAAGAAACTAGTCTAGCGCATATGGTTATCAGCTTAGCACATAGGGCTTATTCTGTAGCGCGTATGTGCATTCCTATAGCGCATAGAGGTACCAGAGAAGAAAAAATTGTAATCGAGGAAAAATCATTTTAGGCTTGTGTAAGCCCCATATAACATTTGATTACTAACGAATTTCATGCAGGTTCTAATTTTTTTTTTTTGTGCAGGGAAAGGAGTTAGTTTAGAAGCTATCTTTTTTTTTACTTTCTTTCAAAAGAAGTTAGTTAAAAATGATTCACTCTCTTTTTTTTTTGGTACAAGTTAAAATAAACCTCATATTTTCATTTTGGAAGCTTAAAATGAACCTCAGACTTCTTTTTGGTATTTAAAATGAAAATTCATCTTTTCTTTATTGCAAGGTAAAAAGAACAACAAAATTCACTTTTGCTTTCTTGCAAGTTAGAAAAGGAAAAACACTTCATTTTGGGACTCTAAAAATAACAAAACAAATTTACTTTCAGCAAGGTTAAAATGAACTTCACCTTCCTTTGGTGCCTAAAAGGATCAATTTTATTTTTTGCAAAGGTAAAAGAACCTCATCTTCATTTTATGCAGAGCAAAGAGGGAAAGCTTCCCCTATCGACTTTAAATTTTGTTGACCAAATCATGATTTACTTTGTTGACCAAGTTTTTTTCAAAGGTTTTGAAATACACACTTTGTTATGAAAGGTTAAAAAGAACACCATGATTTTTTGGAGCAAAATCTCCAACTAGAAGTTAGAAAATCATTGTCTTGAAGGCTAAAAAGAACCATTGTTTGCCTTGTCTCGAAAGTGGAAGGTATATGCTCTCCCCTTAACTGGGTGATAAAAAAGCCAAACCACTCTATGCTTTCTTCATTTCAACCATTTAAATCCTTTAGTAGGCCTACTCTCCCGAGTTGCTCTTAGAGCGCCATTTAAAAGGTCGGTGAGAGGGGAATGACCTAAGTGGGAAACAACTTTATCGCCAAGTGTTCTAACCCACTATAATCAAAAGTGGAGGTTGACAAAAGTCCCTTCAACAGTTTTTCTCAGTGATTAGCCTTCCCCCAGTATCTTTACGATACGTAAAGCCTTTGTTCTAAAGGTTGGGAAGCCTCCCAAGGGATTTTATCACTTAAGACCAAACTTTAGAAATAGAAACTTTTAGTCGAGTCAGTATCCAAACATCTCCAATATCATAGTGCAAGGGAGGGGAAGAATCCGCCCCCAAGATTACTCACCATATATCTCCCAAGATAACTACTCAGTTGTGAAGCGATTCACTTTGAGTTAATTTCTGGTAAAAGGCAAAAAAATGGGCGCCCCCTAGGGGGTGAAATGGTTGTTTGAGTTGACGAAGTATCGAGACTAGTGGGATATGGTATTGTTGATGACCCTTTAATATGATGAATACTAAGAGGGGGGGTGAATTAGTATGCCTAAAAACTTAACCAAACTCTTAAACAATTTTCCAACAGACCGGTGTAGTAGCTTAAACAATAAACTAGTTAAAACATAAATAAGCCAAATAGAAAATAAAGCATTCACCCATAAAAGCACAATCACCATAACACAAGATATTTTGACATGGAAACCCAAATGGGAAAAATCATAGTGAGTAAAACTCACAAGTCAACTATCTGCAAAATAGTAACCAGACCGGTTAAGGTCTTACAATGTTCTTCACCAGAACAAATCCTGTTAGGAATCTAGATCTATGTTAGGAGATAAGTCCTATTAAAGACTACCATGTTAAAGGATTTTAGATCCACAAATGTGAACCACCTTGTTAGAGGATTTATAATAGGCTTGGCTGGGCCTACCCGATTAAGGGTTTTAGACTTGTTGAAGATTTTAGTAATCAACAAGTGAATGATCTAGATAGTAGCATAGAATGCTTGATTAGATCCCTGATAACTCCTTGTTAATGCATTCAAGCATTAATTCAATCTTCTATGCTTTGCACTCTCAATCTCAGTCACGAGATACCTCTCCTCTCAAAAGACTCACACATATCAACTTTTGTTCTTTTTCTAAAACCCTAGACATGATGTCCTTAAATAGAAACTTGATTTCATGTCGGTCCAATAGGATTAGATTACAAGTTCCTAGGTACAGTGCATCTAGACACATTTGGTAACATGACACATAAACACCGCTAAAGTGTTGGTGAATGATAAGTCATCACACATTACATGTATACCCGTACATTACATATACCAATCACTAGTTAACAGGTGAAGACTAGAAAACTTGATCATAGTCGATCTGATCAAAAGATTAACTGTCGCTCGGGGTCTCCGTTCCGCTTGAGGTCTTCGTACCACTTGACCGATAAGCTTCTTCTTTAAAACATCGATAGTCTTCAATCAAATAAAGACTATTCATACAATACCGGTTAGAACAGTTACTGGTTGAGAATAATACATTCATCAAATAAGTGTGTGTCCATCAATGACAATCACAACTAAACATCATCAAAATACCAACAGAATAAATAGTCTATCTAATTTTTTCTTACTTGTATCCAAACCTATGAAAACATTGGGGATTTGAACACATCCTCGCAGAACATACACTATCCGTTTAGCATAGGAAAAATTGGTTCTTTTTTTAATGTCGTGTTTTCAATTTATTTTCATAAAATCATCCATCAAAATAAACAAGTGTAAATATTTCTAAAAACAAGCCAACAACAACTCAATCAGGGCAGTTTAGCGCGTAGGAGCAACCTCCTAGCGCGTATCAACCATTCTATAGCGCATCCAAATCAAAACTTAGTACTTTCATCAGTCAAAATAGTGCATAAACAGTTGTCATACTGGTAAACATTTCAGTAGTGCTTTATGAAACCATATTAGCGCTTTTGAGCATCAACATAGCACATAAGAGGCTTAACTTAGCACTTTGAGTCCAAACAATAGCGCTTAATCGAGACATATCAACACATAATCTTCCCAGTCAAAAATAGTTTTTAGAGCTTTAAATTAGCGTGTATCATAGGCAACTTAGTGCATCGGGAATTTTCTGTAGCACATCTAGATCATTAGATAGCACATCCAGTCTATGTTTTAGGGCATGGTTAAAACACATAAAAACAGAGAATAAACCAGGCATTTTAAAAAAATTTCATCATCAGTCCTAAACACCCTTTTTGGGCCCTTTTGTCAAATCACCAATCAGAATCTGAACCAAGTCATCAGAGAAAACATTTTCAAAATCAAGCAAGCATCCTTAGAACAAATTTTTCAAAATCTTAAACTAGCTCGAGATAAGACTTCATCCAACCAAAATCAAGTAGTACCATCACATTGATCAAAAGGTCCACCATCTAAATGGATTCTATCAAAACAAACATCATACCGAGTTTAAACATTAAGTTGTCAAATCGAGTTTCTATATCGGGACTCTTATCCATATCATTTGACACACTTTGTCGTGTGGGCGAATCTAAACCTCTACTTGATGAAGTAAGCTTGAGTTTTTCAAATGAAGTATCTCAACCCAACATCGAAGGAAACCATTGATCATTCGTGTATTACCACTCATATTTTGAGAAGAACAAGTCTTCATCACAAAACTAAGATGAAGAAGAGACAACCTAGTTCTGAAAAAGTTGCCAAATGGAATAAGTTTCTCTATATCAATCGCCAACTTTTTAAATCACATCGCGCATTCTTGCGTCATATGTGATTATATCTTCAAGGCAAATCAAAGGGGTTTGACAAAGAACCCTTAAGAAGCAGAGCTTACATTCAAAAAATGGCATTCAACCAATGCTTAAATCGTGGAGGAAAGATTAATCCCGCTTTATTCCCACGATTCTGCATCACTTATAACGTAGCTCGACCCGAACCACCAACCTCAGAGAGAGAAGAAGATTTTAACCCCTTTGTCACAAATTTTTTTTACTAGCTACCCGATGTCACTCACTCTCAAAGAAACAAGCAAAGTGAACCACAACCAGAGTCAATTATGGGTCATAGATTATCCAACCCTTTCGATTATACTGATCTAGGAGATACAGAGATCACTGAGGAACTTCTCCAAGAATGTCAAGAAAACCCCTCATTCCAAAAGCTCATGGAAAGACTCATTGAAGCTAACAAGGAAAAATATATGCTCATGCTAACTATCAAAGGAGTTAGACTTCCTGAAGATTTCGATACTGAAAACTTAAGGAAAGTCGACGAACAAATTTTTAGGACAAGGTCTCAAAATTACGCCTATCAAGAACAACAAAGAGAAGAAGAAATGCATGATCTTGAAATCATACCTGAACACAACCATGCCCGAACTAAGGATATTGAAAGGGAAGAAGCTTTCCCTCAACATACAAATGCACCCATGGTCGCTCTTACACAACAAATTCAAATGTTGCAAAGATAAATGCAGGACATGTAACAGGGGACCACAATGCGATACTTCTTGGACGAAATTTTTCCTCGCCCCTTTGAAAGGAGATTAAACATGATACCTTTTCCCCTGAATTTAGATATACCAAAATACGACAAATAAGATGGTAAAAGTGATCCTCGTGATCATGTTCAGGAATTTTGTACCATAAGCCTAGAATTTACTCATGATGACACTTACTTAATGAGGTTGTTCCCAAGAAGTTTGGGAGGGAAAACAATGGAGTGGTTGTCAAAACTTACACCTCCCATCAGATCCTTTGATGAGTTGGTAAAAAAATTTATCACACAATACTCCTATAATATTCAACACACGATCACTATGTTGGATGTATGTAATACCAAACAGAAAAAACAATGAACCATTCATGGTGTTTCTTCAGCATTGGAGATGTATGGTTTCGAGATATCCTCGAGATATGCTTGAAAAGGAAAAGATGGAGATCTTTATTAGTAATCTAAACAGTGAGATGAGTTATCAACTCAAGCTCTAGTGCATACCATCTTTTGCTAAGTTGATTGAAAATAGAATCCAAGAGAGGAAGCATGCATCAAGAAAGGAACATTGAAGTTCTTTAAGGAAGGAACTAATTCATTCAACACTCACTTTAACAACCAAAACAACAACAACACTTTAGACAAATCAAGATTCTGGACCAGAAACAAAAACGTTGTTAATGAGGGAGGAGCTAATGCTAATGATATAAAGTCCAAACAGCCAGTATTGGCTTTATCAGATAATCCGCAATCTAACAAGAATCAAAAAAGTGTTAACCAGGGCACTAACACTTATCCACAAAATACCATTCAGGGACTTTTAAATTCAAACACCAACAACAATACCCAAACCAACAACAATATCCAAGGCAACAACACTAATCGAGGGAATAATACAAATCAAAGAGGTAACACCAACTCTTTCCCAAATAGATGCATCTACAAACCATTGGGGCAATCCTTAGAATCAACATTTCGCGAACTCCTGGCAAACAAGATTATCACATTGCCAGCCATAAACAACTTTGAACCCTAGATCAAACCACCTTGGTGGAATGACTCACATTTCTGTGATTTTTATCAAAACAAAGGACATCACACAAATGATTGCATGAGGCTTAAGAATATTGTTCAAGATATGATCAATAGAGGTGATTTAATAGTTGATGGTCTCAAAATGAATTGTGATTATGACGCCTTTAAAAATTGTCTTCCAAATTACAACAAGGAAGGAGCTTCATCATCAAACGATACATGAGGCACTCGCATAAATCATCTATACAACAACACCATCAATCACATGTCAACAGATGACAACCAAATAAATTTCATAAAGATCAAAGACAAAAAAGACCATACATAAATCAATGTGACAACCAGAGCTCAGAAATACATCTTGAAAGGGGATACATCGACATCGACTACTATCCCCAAGACTCAATATGATCTGGTTAATCAACTGCGGAGAACTCCTGCTTAGATATCCATACTCAAGTTACTGAAACTCTCGCCAAAACATAAAGACATCTTGGAACAAGCACTCGTTGAAACAAAAGTGCCTCAAGATCTGGACATTGATAAATTTTAAGCCATGGTGGCTCATATGACAGGGCCTCGTAATCTCATCTTTTCTGAACATGATAATATCTCTTTAAGTCATCCACATAATACTCCCCTTCATATTGAATTCTTAGTCTACAAACATCAAGTTAAAAGAGTATTAATAGATGGAGGAGCTGATCTCAATATCTGTACCTTAAAACTTATCCGTGCATTAGGCTTCTCTGAACAGTCTATTGATCCACATAAAAAGAACACCAACAAGGCATATGATGATGAAGAAAGATCATCTAAAGGAACAGTGATACTACCTATTCAAGTAGGACCGATACAAAGGGACACTATGTGCCAAGTCTTAGACATAGACTTAACATACAATATTTTATTGGGTCATCCTTGGATATATGAAATGCAAGCAGTTTCGTCAACCTACCATCAGTGTGTCAAATTCCCATATAATGGATAGGAGATTTCTATCTCTGTTGATAATAACCCCTTTCAATATTTCAATGCTATGGGGGCAACTCAAGACAACCTGGTTCCACACAACAGGGAAGCTCCAGCTTCCTCAACACTAGGTCATCATCAAGAAAAGCTCAAATCTTTATCCATGGATTTCAAACAAAAGATGAAAATCAAAGAGAAAGGCATGGGAGAATACTCTTTCGAACCCAAGTGTCTATCCAAATTGCCAACATCACCAAAATCTCATGGGCAACCTTCTACATCGACACATCAAGCAACATAGTCCATCACTAAGTTTGATGGCAAATTTATCCAATTGGGCACACTAGCACATGAATAAGAAGAGAAAGGCATCCTTAGTTGGCTATACAAGGATGAGGGAGAAGATAGAGCTGCTACTCTGGAGATAGCCATACCAACACAACAATATGGAAAAATATTCTTGATCATGCAACGGATGGGATACAACGACAAAGGACCTATAAGCAAGCGTCAAGAAGGCATTACAGAACCACTAGACCCTCCTTCACAATTTTCTCAAGACAAAACAAGACTGGGATATGGACACAACATACCCCCAAGGAAAAAAAAAAAAAAGTATCACAAACCTCAGTGGAAAGAAAAGAAGAAATACAATGAGGACTCATGGCAAGAGGCACTACACCAAGTAGTAGAAACAACAAGGAAAGAGCGAGAACACCACAAAAAAGAGAAACAACAAGAGGAACTAACCATTCAAAGGGAAGAAGCATCTTATGAGAAAGTGCATCATGTTCAAGAACCTATTCAAAACAAGGCAGAGTCACCTCCATCACTACTCCCCAAGGAGAAACAGTGTATGAACAAATGCAAAGGGCACAAGAAGGCTCTGATTCGGAATCCAAAAAAACTACAAGACTAGTATCAATTATCAGAGATCTCTTTTCACCCTACAACATACCTATCAGTAGAACTAAAAGGCTCTGGGACAGTACTTCTGAAACTGATTCTAATGACTACGAATGGGGTAGCTATTCAAATATTACTGAGGATGTCACAAAACGTGCTATACATTCACACAAACCCCTTTCTCAAGAAGGACAAGGCACAGAGTCTCGATTACTTGAATTTGGTCCACAACATATCTACAAAGCTAAGGAAAATGAGCAGCAACACTACAAACAAGTCTATATGGAAGATGATACCATCGAAGACCTTGACAATATCATTAACTTAACCAACATCCCAGACAACCTTAACGATACCTCTGTCATGACACTTACCCTAGCGGACCTCGACCCACCAAATGACTCTCTACCGCTTGTATTTCCTGATTTAATAGACTAGGACGAACCTAAACACCATGACATACCTATTTTCCTAGATGATGAATACATTGTCCATTACTTATGTATAGCCAACCTGGAAACATTCTCTACCAGCAAACAAAATAACTATATCTACAATTAGGAGGGTGCCAAGTCTCTTAGTCGCAAAAATGAAAGAAACAAAGGATTTAATGTTGAAAACCAGTCAATGGCAGCACTAGATCACAAAATAGTCAAACTAAAGGACGCATTTGAGGGTGAAAACCTTTTTAAGGCACCTAAGGATGGGAGAATTGACACTCTTCCTGAACACTATCAGGAGCGATCACCCATATTGATTGAGCCCACTCAATCAATCAACACTGGTACAAAAGCAACAGCTAAAAACATACACCTAGCATAATCACTAACAAAAGAGGAAAAACCAGAGTTTATCAGATTCTTCACAGAAAAGCAAATCAATTTTGCTTGGTCCTATGTGGATATGCCCAGAATAGATCCAAACCTAATCATGCATCATTTATCTATTGCTCTAGGAGCTAAGCCAGTCAAACAAAAGTTAAGAAAGATGAATCTGCATGTAGCATTAATGGTCAAAGCTGAACTAAAGAAGTTATTAGACGTCGGATTCATTTAACCTATAGACTATGCTAAATGGATTTCAAACATTGTACCAGTTTCAAAACTAGATGGAAGCATCATAATATGCATAGATTTTAGAGATGTCAACAAAGCCTATCCAAAGGATGACTTTCCTTTGCCCAGCATCGACATAATTGTGTACCTCACAGCAGGCCATGCAATGCTCTCATTAATGGACGGTTTCTATGGCTATAATGAAATCAAGATATCTCCAGAGGATCAAGATAAAACTATGTTCACCTATCGTTGGGTAAAGTATTATTGGAACGTCGTGCCTTTTGGCTTGAAGAATGCTGGGGCAACTTATCAAAGAGAAATGATGATAATCTTTCATGATATGGCATACCTTCATGGAAGACTATGTGGATGATTTACTAGCTAATTCATTCACCCGAACAAAACATCTAGGCATATTAGATAAAATCTTTCAAAGATTGGAGCAATTCCAAGTCAGGCTAAACCCTAAGAAGTGTGTCTTCAAGGTGACATCGGGAAGATTATTAGGCTACATTGTGTCAACAAAGGGCATTGAAGTATATCCAGTGAAGGTACAAGCCATCATGGAGATGCCATATCCCAGGAACATTAGTCAACTCAGATCTCTACAAGGACAGTTGCTGTCAATCAGGAGATTCATAGCCCAACTAGTAGATAAAAGTCTACCATTCAATCATCAGATACATAAGAACATACCATTCAGATGGGAAGCCAAGTGTGTGGAATAATTCTATCAAATCAAGCAATATCTAATGAACCCACCAGTTCTAGTACCACCAATAGAAGAAAAGTTGCTCATTCTCTACATATCAACAACAAAAGTATCATTGGGGGCACTGTTAGCACAAGAAGATCAATAAGGAAAGGAATGAGCTATATATTACATTAGTCGAACATTAAACGGATATAAGCTATATTACACATTCATTGAGAAGGCTTGTTTAGCTGTGGTATTTTCTTCTCAAAATTTTTGACATTACATGCTACCTCACACAATCAAACTAGTACCAAAAATTGATCCTCTCAAGTATTTACTCAACAAAGTAGCTCTTACTGTTGGCATTTTTTATGATTGATGTTGTGATTGTCATTGATGGACACACACTTGATTTGAGATCACTTTTTGTATGTATGAGTTAAAGCTCAACCGGTATGATGTATTATAGTCTTTAGACTATTGGTGTTTTGCATAAAGTGTTTACCGATCTGAAGCGGTATGAAGACCCCAAGCGGTTCGAGGATCTCAAGCGGTACGAAGGAACAAAGCAACACAACTCATATTTCCTAGTCTTCATTATTGTCAAACCGGCAACCGATATTTTGCTTAAACCAATATTTTGTATGAACCGGTAATACTCTCTGATGAGTTACCAACCGACATTTTGTGATGAGTTACCATCCACCGATTGTTTGGTGGTGTCGACACTCTGGCGATGCTTTTTGTGTTGTGTTACAAAATATGTCTAGATGCATTGAACCTAGGAAATTGTATTGTAATCCTATTGGACCGACATGAAATCAGATTCCTTTATAAGGACATCATGTCTAGGGTTTTAGGTTGTTGCTAGGGTTTAAGGTGGTTGATGAGTTTTGTAAGGGTGAATACAGAAGAGAAGTTAAGGTCTGCGAGAAGAGGTAGAGTGTGAATGTGTTGAAGACTGAAGTAATGTTGGAATGCATTAGGAACAAGCTATCAAGGATCTAACCAAGCAATCTGTGCTATTTGCTAGATCACTCACTTGTTGATTACTCACATCTTCGACAAGTTTGAAGCCCTTAATCGGGTAGGCCCAAAAAGCCTTTTATAAATCCTCTAACAAGGTGATTCACATCTGTGGATCTAAAATCCTCTAGCAAGGTAGTCTTTAATCGGACTTATCTCCTAACAGAGATTGAGATTCCTAGCAGGATCTATTTTGGTAAAGAACATTGTATGACCTTAACCGGTTTGACCTTAACCGGTCTGGTTCCTATTCTGTAGATAGTTACTTATGAGTTTCATCTCACCATGGTTTTTCCCATTTGGGTTTCCACGTCAAAATCTCTTGTGTTATGGTGTTTGTGCTTATGTGGGTAAATGCACTATTTTCTATTTGGTTTGCATGTGTGCTAACTGGTTTGTTTAATAAACTATTTTACCAGTTTACTGGTAGTCTAGTAAAGTGTTTAAGTACAGTAATTTTTGGCATACTAGTTCACCCCCCCCTCTTAGTATTCATCTCAATTGGTATCAGAGCCAACCTTTCTATAAGTCTAACCACTTGGAAAGAGATATGGGGGAATACACTATGAGGGAACTTACTCATCAGCTCACTCAGTTTGAGCAAGCCTATGATGATCTTATGGTCAAATATAAGGCCTCACAGGCAAAAAGAAGAGAACATGCTGAAAAACTAATGGAGCTATCTGAAAATAGTTCTTCTGATGAAGCGGACATGGAAGCCCTAATTCAAGAAGTAGAAAAGCTGAATGAATCCAATTCCAACCTAAGAAAGGAGTTGGAAAGACTGACTATTTGAATGTGCCAAGAGCTTGAGAACCGGAGGAAAGCTGAAGATTTGGTAAAAGACAAAGATCATGAAATCTCCAAGCTAAAGCAAGAGATCAGTGCCCTAACTACTCAACTCCATGCGAGCAAAGTGGAAAAGGAAGACATGCAAGGAGAACTAAACATGGCCATCTCCGAGAATGCAAACTTGATGGAAACAAATGTTGCTATTTCCAAAGAACTCTCTGAGTCAAAGGAAATACTTGCTAAGTTCAACAAGAGTACTGTTAAGCTACAACAAAAGCTTGAATCGGCCAAACCTGTCAAGAATACTGATGGACTTGGTTACTTTGGTCATGAGCAAGGTGAGACCTCTGGTGCAAGTGTTGAAGCATCGAAGAAGCAACCAACATTCAAAGATAAAGGTAAGCAAAAGTTTAAACTTGTTTGCTTTAACTGTCTTAAAGAAGGACATACTGCCAATGTGTGTAGGAGCAAAGCCTACAATAATTTTCCTTACTTTATGAACAATGTACCTAGATCCAATAAGTTCAATGGTAATTGTTATGCATGCAACAAGTTTGGGCATAGAGCATATGAATGCAGGTCTGTTGTGAACAACACTGGAAGATATCCTTAGAGGACTCAAGGAGTTGGTCCGGAACCTTTTGTGAACCAGAATCACAATCGGTTTAACACCTTTAATCATCAGTTAGGAAGCGGTGGCTATCAAGCGGCAACCAGATGGAGAGAAAACTATTTGATCTATCATTGTCATGGTCACACTGCTACAACATGTAGGAGGAAGAATGATAACATGAATAATGGACCTTGGAGAGAACCTGGAATGGTCTACTATCATTGCAATAAACTGGGTCACATTGCCAGATTCTGCAGAACAAGAAAGAACATATCAGATGACATACCAGTCACTCCGGAAGGAAAGATTGATATTGAAACTGTTCAAGCGGATATGAACAAAACCTGGAAAAAGAAACCAGTGGTGTTGCAAGAAGAACCGGTTTCTGCACCTAGTGTGGAAATCACGAAACTGACAAACTAAGCATCAAAAAAGATTAGGGGGAGCAAATGGCGAAATACTTCGAACCCTTGATTTACACCGGTAAAAGACCTTAACCGGTATGAGATACCTGTCACTTGGCAGAAGACCAGAAATGGTAAAAGGCAAATTAGGGTTTACGCCCTAATATTGGAGCATTTATTATGGTAGGTGGAGAACCTGTTTAAAAGGAATTTTCAAATCATTTCTCACTTATCATTTTTTGAGCGAAGAATTTTTTCAAGTGCAGAGCGAAGGAAAGCGATTTACACTGCGAATCAAAGAATTTATCAAATTCCCAAAGAAGAATCTAAAGAAAACATTTGTTGGAGGAGTGTAGAGCGCAAAGCGGTATCTCTGCAACCGAAGGAGTGTGAAGCAAAGTTCAAATTGCGAAGCCCTAAATTTCAATCTACGAAGGTATTTTTCATAATTCTTTGCTTATCATGGCTTCCACATCTCATGATAGCTCTAGTGCAACTATTGATTCTATGAACTTCATTAAGCGAAAGTCAAAATATAATGCCCTGTCTCAAGTATCGGCTGGTGTTATAGTAGAAGAAGGGATTTCTGATTACATAGATTGCAAAACCGAAGACCTAGGGTCTCTTGTGATCCATTCCTAGCTGAGCCTGTTCTGTGGAAAGGATAAGAAGATTAAACTGAAATTCAGCATTATGGAAAAGAAGAAACTTCAAAATGCAGTTTACTTTCTTCAAGAATTTTCGGATGATCACATTCGCATTATTCTAAGCAAGGTACACGGTGATGAGATGTACCTAGAGCGAATGCATGATATCACACCTAAAGCGATTCATGTCGTCACCAGTTTTTGCAATACAAGGGAAGTGCCAGCCCTAAGGAACGCCAACAAGACTGAAATGTCCAAGCTCACTAGTTCAGTGAGGAACTCATGTGGTATGACCATCAACTCAATCAAGGACAATCTGGTCAAGTATGCCTGCATGGTGATAGGTTACCAGATGTTCTCTGCTAGTAGAATTAATTTTGTCTCTACTACAATGGTAAATGCCACTTACAGGATGATCAAGGAGGATGCATCGTTTGATCTGTGCACTAACTTATATTGAATCTTAAGTCGATCAAATAGGACAATGCACTGAGATTCAAGTTCAGACAACTACTGGTTGGGTTGTTCTTTTACTTTCAAGGCTACTTTCCAGGACTAGGTGACATTTAGTGGTCTGCCGACCAACTGGTAACAAAACAAATCAAGGAAAGTCTACAAGCGGTTGGAACCGGCTATCCGGAAGCACTGAACAAATACTTTGATGAGTTCAGACGCAAGATGAGCCAAAGGATAAGAATATCCAATGATTTAGTCAAAAAGTATGAGGAAGACATCTTCTTCACCATCAAAGTGGATGAATGTATAATGGAGGCTATTGAGCCCGGGCAGGAAGAAGTAGAGCCTATGGGCTATGAGGTAATGAATGATATGTTGGACGGGTATGCTTCTACCCTAATCGCCTCACCCCTTGATCCTAAGGCAAAGAGAACCAGCACCTATTTGGAAAGGGTTACACCGGTTGTAGAACCCTCTTAAAAGAAAGGAAAGGCAGTGCCTTCAGCATTAGTACCGGTTACTGCAGCCAGTCCCAAAGTGACCAAGCGGTCACCAGTTAAGAAGAAACCGGAAGCGGCGCCTGCAAAAGTCTTTGAGAGGAAGTGGAAGACAAAAAGAAATATACCTGACTCGGAAGAAACTATGTTAGAAGAACCGCCTAAGAAGAAGACTAGGCAAACAAAGAATGAACCGGTATCATCTGCACCGGTAAATATTGACATTTCTTCTTACAAACCTTTGACACATTGTCAAAGAACTATAAAGAATATTAGGAGAAAAGTGCTAAATGATTTAATTGATTGTTTTGATGATTTCAATGATGAAGAAAAGGAAGAAGTTGAACAGGAAATCATTAAGTATTTGTGTGTTAATGACCGATCGCCTTCAGAAATTAGATCTGAGACACCAGATTCTTTGTATAATTCTTTAGACAATAAATGGTGCATTGCCATAGAAAAGGAATAGGAAATGAGGGAGGAAATATTTGCTCAACATTTTCCTAATGTATCAAATTCAGAACTTTTTGAAGTTATGAATAAATACAAAGGCCTCTTCTTCATGAGAAGAAGAAGACTCCTGTTATTGGAAGGGAAGGGTCATGAAGTGATCAAAGATACACATACTCATGCTCAAGAAGCTCTTAAGATGCATCAAGTGGCTGAAGCCAACAAAAAAGCTGAGTGAGAACCAGACATTGGCAAACCAGATGAGGTGTATGGCAGTGAAGAAGAATCGATCACGGAACAAATGGACCCCATTGATATTGACGCCTTAGATGGTGAAAATGTCACTCAAGATACACCATCAAAAGGAACAGGACAAGAAAAGAAGGAAGAAGAAGAAAATAAGAAATAGGTAGATGAAGAGGATAAGAGAAAAGAAGAGGAAAAGAGGAAAGAGGAAGCGGATAAGAGAAAAGAGGAGAAAAAGAAGAAAGAGGAAGAAGATAAGACAAAAGAGGAGAAAAAGAAGAAAGAGGAAGAGGATAAAAGAAAAGAAGAGGAGAAGAAGAGAAAAGAAGAGGAAAATAAGAAACAAGAGGAAGAGAGGAAGAAGAAGGAAGAGGAAAAGAAAGAAGAGGAGAAGCGGAAAGAGGAAGAGAAGAAACAGGAAGATGAAAAAAGGAAGAAGGAAGAGGAGAAGAAGAACGATGAAGAAGAGAAGAAGCGAAAAGATGAAGAGAAGAGACAAGAAGAAGAGAAAAGAAAGAAAGAAGACGAGGAGCAAAGGAAGGCTCAAGAAGACCAGCAAAAAGCCAAGTACAAGGAAGCAGCGAAAAAGAGCTCACAGGTGGAGACTCGAATAACAACCGGTAGTTAGGCTAAACCGGCTGCAATTGCCAGTCCTATTGACCTCCAGTCTGCAAATGAATCAGAGTTGTTGCAAAGCATTAAGCTTGCTCAAGAGCGATTGCATGCTCTAAGGAGGAAAAAGGAGGAAGATGTTTTCCAAACTGCGGTGGAAACGCTTACCAATTTGATACCCAATATGAACCTTCCTAGTACCGATTCCTCACTTGCACAATTGAAGCTCCTTTGCACAATTGTAGAAGACCAGGTACAAAGCCTGGAAGAGGTTGCAGAAGCAAATGCCAAGAAGGAACATCAAAAGGCTTTGGACACTGCCCTAGTGAGAAAGCTAACAGAGCTCCGGTTTGATCTCTAGAAGGCACAAAAGGCCATTAGAGATGCAATCAATGAGGGAAATCTTCTACTCAACAAGATTTTCCAACCTCATTTATTCTATGATGATGTGCTCACTCAGAAGAACAAACTGCAATCTGATATGCAGTCATTTATTAGCACCTTCAAGATGCCATATGATCACTTTTCCACATATGGACAAACTGTTCACCGGCTTCGACTGCAGTCTGGAAGACTAGAGGCAGGGATAAGCAACTGGACACGAAATTTACAAGAACTTCAACTGGTCCTACTGCCAAGGCTACAAATTCTCCAGAAATGCTACCTAAATCTTGATGCCCTAACGGTCACTCAAGAGATGAGCACGATAGATGCCATGGAAGAACAAGTCTCCCAGATGCAGATAGAAAAAGAGGTGGCTACCTCCCTACTTGACTCATGGTCCTTATCCATGAAGCAATTTTTGCAGGACTTTAAATCAGTTTTTGACAAGTTTTACTCTTTACTGTCATAAACACTTATTATTTTAATGAAACAGGGGTTAGTCTGCAATACTTTTGTCATTGTTGGCAAAGGGGGAGAAGTATAAATTTTGAATGTTTTGATGTATACTTTCATGTTATTTTTGTTAAGGAGTAGTATACATTGTATTTTCTGCAAAAGGGATAGTGTATATGCTTAGGGGGAGTAATTTTGATTATGGCATATTTTTGTTGTAAAACACTTAGATGTCAAAATTTTCCTAAGTGTTGCCATCAATGCCAAAGGGGGAGATTGTTGGAATTTTTTTTGATTGATGTTGTGATTGTCATTGATAGACACACACTTGATTTGAGATCACTTTTTATATGTATGCATTAAAGCTCAACCGATATGATGTATTATAGTCTTTAGACTATCGGTGTTTTGTAGAAAGTGTTTACTGATCTGAAGCAGTATGAAGACCCCAAGTGGTTCGAGGATCTCAAGAGGTACGAAGGAACGAAGTGGCACAACTCATATTTCCCAGTCTTCATTATTGTCAAACCGGCAATCGGTATTTTGCTTAAACCGGTATTTTGTATGAACCGGTAATACTCTGTGATGAGTTACCAACCGGCATTTTGTGATGAGTTACCATCCACCAATTGTTTGGCGGTGCCGACACTCTAGCGGTTATTTTGGTGTCGTGTTACAGAATATGTCTAGATGCATTGAACCTAGGAAATTGTATTGTGATCCTATTGGACCGACATGAAATCAGATTCCTTTATAAGGACATCATGTCTAGGGTTTTAGGTTGTTGCTAGGGTTTAAGGTGGTTGATGAGTTTTGTAAGGGTGAATACAGAAGAGAAGTTAAGGTCTGCGAGAAGAGGCAGAGTGTGATTGTGTTGAAGACTGAAGTAATGTTGGAATGCATTAGGAATGAGCTATCAAGGATCTAACCAAGCAATCTATGCTATTTGCTAGATCACTCACTTGCTGATTACTCATCTTCGACAAGTCTAAATCCCTTAACTGGGTAGGCCCAAAAAGCCTTTTGTAAATCCTATAACAAGGTGGTTCACATCTGTGGATCTAAAATCCTCTAGCAAGGTAGTCTTTAATCGGACTTATCTCCTAACAGAGATTGAGATTCCTAACAGGATCTGTTCTGGTAAAGAACATTGTATGACCTTAATCGGTCTGGTTCCTATTCTGCAGATAGTTACTTGTGAGTTTCATCTCATCGTGGTTTTTCCCATTTGGGTTTCCACGTCAAAATCTCTTGTGTTATGGTGTTTGTGCTTCTGTGGGTAAATGCATTATTTTCTATTTGGTTTGCATGTGTGCTAACCAGTTTGTTTGCTAAACTGTTTTTCCGGTTTACTGGTAGTCTAGTAAAGTGTTTAAGTATAGTAATTTTTGGCATACTAATTCACCTCTCCTCTTAGTATTCATCACTTACAGGATGACTAGCTAAATGGGTCATGATTCTCAATGAGTTTGATATCCAATACATAGAGCGTCAGGCTATCAAGGGACACGTAATTGCATATCAATTAGTTTAAGCACCACTACCAGATAAGCAACCAATGAAGGTGGAATTTCCAAACATAGATGTCCTTACTGTTACAATCAAGCTATGGACCCTATACTTTGATGGTTCCTATACTCAACATGGCTGAGGTGTCGACATCTTGTTCATCACCCTCGGAGGACACACCATTCCAAGATCTTATAGACTAATGTTTCCATGCACCAATAACATCATTGAGTATGAAGCCCTGGTCACAGGAATCGAAATGGCTGTGGAATGGAGAATCATGGAATTGAAAGTCTATGGAGATTCCCAACTGGTTATCAATCAAATCAACAATGAATATTAGACAAAGGATGACAAGTTGCTGCCATACAAAAGAATGGTAGATGACTTCAAGCAATACTTTGTACACATCACCTTCGAGAAAATACCAAGTGGCCACTATCGCTTCACTGCTACAAATTCCATATCAATAGAGTCGTTATGAGTTCCTTGTAGAGCAATTGTTTTCCCCAACCTATGACAATTCTTCTTCCCAAGTCATCTATGCCTTAACCGGTTCAAACACTCCTCTATACGGGACAAACTACGAATATCTTAAAACCAATACCCTACCCATCGACCTATCTCGTAATTAAAAACACAACTTTGTCCGGCAAGCCACCTGTTATACCTTAACCACGGATACACTTTACCGTCGAGGTCTAGATGGTACTCTTCTTCATTGCCTTGATCGTAATGAATATGACTCTGCTTTACATGAGCTTCATGAGGGTTTCTATGGAGCGCATTCAAGTGGTCCTACTCTCGCTAAAAAATTTTGAGAATGGAATATTACTGGCCGACAATGGAAAAAGACTCTTATCAATTTGCAAAGAAATGTCTGAAGTGCCAAATTCATGGCAATCTTATCCATGCACCAGCACAAGAGTTATAACCATTTACAACATCTTGGCCTTTCTGTCAGTGGGGACTTGATTTAGTAGGGAAAATCCATCCTTCCTCTTCAAATGGACACAAATTCATTATCACTAACACAGAGTATTTCACAAAATGGATTGAAGCAGTCACAATGACCACAATTACTAGAAAATAGATTGCCTCATTTATTCTCAATTATCTAATTTGTAGATATGGCATTCCCAGTTCCATCATCACAGACAACGGGCGTCCCTTCAAAAATCAGGATGTATGAGAACTATGTGAGCAATTCAAAATCCAACATCGTTTCTCTACACCTTACTACCCACAAGGGAATGGTCAAGAAGAGGCATCAAATAAAACAATCTTGAAAACCCTAAAGAAGACAATAAATGATGCAGGTAAGGATTGGCATGCACAACTCAATCCGACACTTTAGGCATACAGGACTAGCATCAGGACACCTACAGGAGCTATGCCATATTCATTGGTGTACGGATCAGAAGGAATTTTACCCCTTGAGATAGAAATTCCATCACTTAGAGTATCTTTAAAAGGCCTCATACGATATGAGGAGTATCGAGTAAGCAGATTGCAAGAACTAGAGCTTCTAGATGAAAAATGACAACATACCTATGATCATCTCAAAGCATACCAGCAGCGCATGTGCATAAGATACAACCACAGAGTCATCCCCAGGATTTTTTAAGTTGGTGATCTTATACTCAAAGAAAATCCCAGAAATAAACAGGATCGAGAAAACAAGGGGAAGTTTGAACCTAACTAGTTAGGTCCCTATGTTATCATATCATCCTATGGATCAGGTGCCTATTAGATAACAACTTCAGAAGGAGATGTGCTCAATGATCAAACCAACAACATCCATCTGAATAAATTCTACACTTGAGTGGTCTAATGCACAGAAAAAGTGAAAAATACAAAAAAATTAGAAAAATCCAAAAAAAATCAGAAAAACAA
Organism: Cryptomeria japonica; assembly: GCF_030272615.1. Lineage (NCBI taxonomy): Eukaryota > Viridiplantae > Streptophyta > Pinopsida > Cupressales > Cupressaceae > Cryptomeria > Cryptomeria japonica. Next base: position 20,145,479 of record NC_081405.1, on the reverse strand, counting down.
CAAAAAGGTGCAATAAAAACAAGTGGTGAAAACCTAGAAATAGGTGCTATTTGTGAGAGAACAACTCCTCTATCTATTGTTTGCCCTCTCGGGTGAATACTTAAAGCATAAAGTACATAATGAAGAATAATGCCATAGATATCAGACAAGTATCAGATATGTTATTCCATTCCTAATTCCTCCTCTTTACAAGTTACATTCCGAAGTATATAAAGATGCCGAGGGGGTGCGAGCGCCAACCGTCGCACTGCAACTACCACCCCTCGGCTGCCAACTAATTAATACAATTACAACTTAATTAACTAGTTTTATTTCTGTGTACAATATTGCCACCAACATCATCCCCCCCAAAAGAAAAGAAGTCGTCTCTGGATGACTTAACACAAAATAGAGATGACATTAAACAGAACTGCTGATGCTAGTCGAGCCCAGAACTTATACACCTATTGCGTCCTCGCTTAAAAACCCTTTTCTGCTACCATCCTATGCTCAAGTGTGGATTTCACCAATAGTGCTTCCTTTGACATCACAATCCTTCTGTGCCTAAACCAAACTTGTCTGCAAAATATGCTTTTCAGTCTCAGCCTCCACCAACTGCTACTCAAATGATACTGTCTCCCTAGCCAATTTGTCCTCAATAGCCACCGGCGTTGCCCTCTTGGCATCCAACTCCTGGGTACGTTGAGCTAAGTCTCACGCTAGTACTGCCTCCAACCTAGTGGTCAACTCCTCCCGAGCCCTCTCTGCATCCACCAAGGGAACCTCACGTCCAGCCGAGACATACTCCAAGTTCCTCAAAGCATACCATTCCTGCCTAGAGATGGCCACAACCTGCTGGCACAAAGGCTAGGAGACACCTCAAATCCTCCATCACATTCCCCAAAGGCTAACAAATGAAATGAATAACTCCCTAGTGTCATACAACTGCGCGGACCTGCAATGCCTTCCCTCAAATTTTGTTTGTTCCCAACCTCCAAATCCATCTCCCTCTACGGCTTATGGCTTCCCCGCCAATGCTTAGCTGCAGGATTCTTTCTCACAGTACAGAAAACCACAACACTTACCGTGACATCTCTAATGCCCTTTGCCAACTCCAACAAGTGTACTGTAGCTCAAAAATAAACTGGGGTCTGGGGGCAGTGCCCCCAGCGGGGTCGAGGGGCAGCGCCCCCGTGGGGTCTGGGGCAGCGCACAGTCGTGTCCATCGCCGGTGTGTCCACCGCACGGTCATGTCCACCGTCAGTGGTCCATCGTCGATGTTACCACCACATGGTGGTCCCACCGTCAGTGGTCCACCGCACGGTGGTTCCACCGCCGGTGGTCCATCATCGATGTTACCACCGTCGGTGGTCCACCGCATGGTGGTTCCACCACAGGTGTTGCCATCGCATGGTGGTCCCACCACTGGTGGTTCAACCGTCAGTGATCCACCGCACGGTGGTCCCACTGTTCGGTGGTTCCACCGTATGGTGGCCCCCACCATTGTGCACCTCCTTTTTTTCTTTTTTTTTTCTTGTCTTGTACGGTTGTTGTTTTTTTTGCTTTTTTTCCAGCCGTATGGTCAACTGTTGTACGATGTTTTTTTGTTTTTTCAGTCGTATAGTCAACTGTCGTACGATCGTATGGTTTTGTTTTTTTTTTAATCCAATTTCCTAATTTAGTTGTCTAGAGTGTCGTCGGCTCGGGTCCCTTGTCTATGGGATCGCCCTTCATCCTTCTCGGTTTTCCTCGCCCAAGAGTCTCCCGCGTTGGTCTCGTGCTTCTCAAGTCGCCTGCTCGGCCTCTCGAGTCCCCTTCCATCTTCTCGGGTCCCCCTCTGGCCTCTCGGGTGTCCTTCCGACCTCTCGGGTCCCCAGAGATCTTCGCATGGTAGGGTTTCAATTTGGATCCGTTGGTGGCAAATCTATTTTCAATGGCCATCCGAAGACCTGGAACCACAAATTCTACAGGGACCACGGTCTCCTTCCCGTACATAAGAAGAAGAAGAATAATAAAGATTTTGAAAGCTGCAGCCTTCCACACAGGGTTCCAATCGTTGCCGACACAATTGATCTTTGGATTATCGACGTCATCAAGGTTTGGGGCGTCTCCCTTCCAATATTTTTATGTATTCTGCCAGGTACACCTCCTTTGTTACTTTCTCTGGTTCCTCTACTTCGAGCCTGTAGCTCTGGAACATTTCATAATCCTCCATCTGCCAGTAGAAGAGCCTGTTCAATGACCCTATCTCATCCTTGGAGCACTCTCCTAGTTTGAGAATCTCTTCATCGTTGGGCTCCCTGCAGCCCCATCCTTCATCCCTCGGGTCACCTTTTCCTTCATCCTCTGATTCCAAAGATGATGCCAGTTCCTCGTCAACAACCTAGGTCCTCAGATCAATGGTGTACTTCCGCCCCCCTTTCTCCATAGAAAGGGTGTTCTTTTTCCATTCGTGGTTCACCTTTGTTGTAACCAGCCACCCTCTGCCTAAGATCGTGTCGTACCCCTTCTTCTTGAATGGGATTACCACAAAATCTAGTATGAAAGGTTGTGTGTCGATGGTGACTAGCTGGGCCATCAGGGTGCTGAGTGGCTTGATGTCGTGTTGGTCTGCACCTACCAAGTTGAACGTGGGTGGCCATAGTTTTGGCTTCCACAGCTTCTTCCACGTATCCTTTGGCAGTACATTCACCCCCAAACCTTTGTCCACGATGGTGTCTTTGAGGATAGCCTCGAGAATTCCCATCTCTACTACAGTAGGATGCTGACCACTATTTAAGGCCAACAACATTGGGTCAGCCGAGGGGCTATCCGAAACTTCCGCCCATGTGGCACGCAAAGGTGCCTGCACAGTGGTTTGTATGGAACAAAAAAAGGCAGTTCTTAACTATGGCATTGTTTCTAGAAGGTCCTTTACCCTTATAGGTACTTCCATCTGCAGTACTTGCCCAATGATGTTATTTTTCGCTTCCGTACAGGATGATGTACTCGCCACCTTGTTGTCCCGTCGTTCGGCCGTCATCTCTCGTTCAATATTGGCCTTTCCCTCTCGTAATCTCTCCCTCTCCATATGGGGGTCGAGATAAGTAGCTTTTTTCGTTTGGGCGCAGGTGATCGCTAGTCTTCTCAGCCTTCTCAATGTTGAGGAGATTAACCCCTGCCTGTGGACAATTTGCGTCCTCATGGTCGCCTGGCCCACACCATCGACAGAGGTGCTGAGGGGTGGCTTCCTTCGTGCAATCACGGGCGAAGTGCCCCCACTGATTACAGGCCCTACATTGGATAATTGGCCAGCCCTTGGCATCATACTGGATGCGGCTTCTGTTATTGTTATTGTTGCTATTCCTTCCGCCACCGCGTCTGTTGTCCCAGTAACCTCCAGATGATGTCGTTGTGTTGGTTTGCTGGGTCGTACCCGCTGGTGCAGATGTTGTGGCCTGCTCCGTGAACAACACTTGGCTGATTTGCGTACTTCAGGTTTTCATGTTGTATGGGCACTCCTTGGTGGAGTGTCCCATCACTTGGAAAATCTCGCAGAATGCCTTCTTCGGGAAAGTACCCTTTGTGTGCCCCTCCTCTTTGCACTCAGTGCACCATATGTCCCCTTTGGTCTGACTGGTGCTTCTCATTGTTTTGAATTCCCTCCTCATTCACTCCATGTCTTTTCGGAGCGCTTGCACCCGTTTGCCAGCCTCGCTCTCGCTGCTGCTTTCCTGTGACGAGTCACTCCTTGGACGAGCTATCCTTCTTCTTCTTTTTCTTCGATGTCTTGGTCTCGCTCTTGAGATCCGTCGCTCTATTGTATGCGTCTTCGTATGATGTAGGTGGAACGATTTTCATCTTCTTTTGGAGGGAATGCTTTAGTCCCTCCATGAACCATCGCTTTTTCAACCCATCTGTTGGTTGACTCTCCATTTTTCCCAATAGTTCCTTCAGCCACCGACTATAGGCTCGGACAGTCTCGTTCTTGTTTTGCTTCGTTCCATAGATCTCAGTGACTGTTTCGTTGTCATCTCTCAAGAGGCGGAACTCTATCCCAAACTCCTTCTTCAGGTCGGGCCATGTGCCGACTTTGGCCTTATCCATGTTTGAGTACCAGTCTATGGCCACTCCCCTTAAAGTTGTTGGGAATTGTGTTACCCATTCGTTTTGGTCAGTAACACCATTCACTAACCATATGGTTTCGCATGTTCGACAATGGCGGATGGGATCTTCCTTCCCGTCACCATTGAACTTCGATAGTTTCTATTTACTCCCCATCAATGGGGGTCGTCTTCTTGGAGGTGGCTATGGCTGTGTCTGTGCCCCTACGCCGCTCCCTCCAGTCCCTCTGGTGCCAGTGGTGTGTCCTGCGTGGGTGACTGGAGGTACGGTGTTTTGCCTACTGAGTGTGGCACCTACCGTACGTTTATCCTCCCCTTCATTGTCACCCGCGCCCACTCCTGGCTCCCTTTGGTGATCCTCACTTTGTGGTGTAAGGGATAAGTTTCTGTACTGATCCCGGGTCTCTTCGACTAGATCTCTCCTTAACCTTGTTTCCTCCAGAAACTCTTCGTGGCTCTGCACCCTACGGTGTTCTGGAGATGCGTAGAAATTTCCGTCGGCTTCTGCACCCTCCGTGACACCTCCTTGGTTCCCCTTCAGCAGGTCATCCTTCGGCAAGTTGCCTCAGCCTCCGTCTCCGTTCTACTCGCTGCTCCAAAATCAAGGCCCTCTGCGCGGCCTCCCACTCGTCCGTTTCTACTTTTTTATTTCTATCTTTATTTAATATGTTGGGCATAAATCACTTTCGTACATAGCAAGCACACGCCATGTACACAAAAAAAAAACTTTTATTATTTTTCCTTTCGGCCACAATTTATCTCAACATTGTGTCGGGATTATTACAGGGTTCAATTTCCCCTTCGCCTCTTGCCATCACGCTCTGCGTCCCACAATGATTGTTCCGTTTGCGCGTCGTCAGCCTCTGGGTTAATCTCACCGACGGGTAGGCCCATCGTGTTCGTGCGCCATCCGCATTTTCTATTCCTGAGTATGTCTAGGCAACGACACCAAATGTTTGCCCTCTCGGGTGAATAGTTAAAGCATAAAGTACGTAATGCAGAATAATGCCATAGATATCAGACAAGTATCAGATATGTTATTCCATTCCTAATTCCTCCTCTTTACAAGTTACATTCTGAAGTATATAAAGATGTCGAGGGGGTGCGAGTGCCAACCGTCGCACCGCAACTACCACCCCTCGGCTACCAACTAACCAACATAATTACAACTTAATTAACTAGTTTTATTTCCGTGTACAATATTGCCACCAACATCTATCATTACTCATATCTTTTGCATCCAAAGTCAAAGCTAATGCCCATTGCCCAACACTTTTTATGCAGCATTATCCCGGGTATACTTAGCGTTGTCACTATCCTTGCTTATTTGAAGATCAGTTCATCATATCCCACCATGGCTTGGTAATCACTGTGAATATACACATCGATAGGTATCTATAACTAGGGGCAGTGTTCCTCTGACTTCAATAATTCCAACAACAAGCAAACAAGAATCACAACACGCTAAGGAAACCCTATCAACAACAAGTCATCAACCGAGAAAACAAGACACTAATCCAATTAACAACTTCAACACACACATGATCTATGATTTTCTGAATTATAATTTGTTTACATCTCACATGAAGTTTTGACTATTTTGCACTTCAATTTTTTGAATCATTGGATCTCCTTAATTTCTCAATGATGCATTGAGCTAGAGAAAGTAGCGGCGGAGTCTGATATTTTTTGGTTTTTTGTCTATGAGGCAATCACTTGTACGGTGCAAATATGTCTTGAGACATGATTGAAAACATATCATTGAAGACATTATTCCACTTTGTGCATACAAATGGTTAATTCTTGTTTGTTTTACGCAAGCAACACTCAGGTTGTCTTGGTTTAATTATACCTCAACGCTTGTGTCGTCTTGCAATATCAAAATCCACGTGCACTTCATTGAGGTCATTATGGTTCAATTATACCATTATGCTTGTATAAAATTCCAAGATATCAAAAGCTCAATGATGAAAAACAAAAACAGAGCAAAAACACGTGACTAAATAGGAATGACAAAAAAAAAGAAAGAGGGTGATCAATTAGTTGCATATCATTTTACACTTACATTTGGTTGCATATCATTTTACACTTGCATTTAGCTGCATGTCACATTTTCATCTTGCATTACTTTCACATCATTATCATACATCTCATTTTCAAGATACATCTCACATCATCATCATTATCATACATCTCATTTTCAAGATACATCTCACATCATCATCATTATCATACATCTCATTTTCAAAATACATCTCATAAATCAAAGTAATCAAAGCAATGCATCATCACATTTTTGCTTATCGAAATCATGAATCATAAATTCACATCATAAGCAAATCAAGAACATTTATCTAAGCAACACATCATCCTCATAGAATCTCACATTGAAACACAATGCATATCATTCATCATTGCATCCCTCGCATGTATATCTATCGCATCATCATGGAATCTTTCTTCACTTTCATATCTTCGTCATTTTTCCAAACTATCTATCAGGTCTTATATAGGATATATCATTTCTGTAACCAAAAGTTTTGATCAACTCTTATATAGGATATATCGTTCCTGAAACCAGACGTTTTGATCAGCTCTTATACAGGATATATCGTTCCTGAAACCAGACATTCGATCATCCATGTCTTATACAAGCAGTATCATTCTTGAAACCAGACGCTCGATCATCCATGTCTTATACAGGAGGTGTCATACCTGAAACCAAATTGATCTCAATCTTATCAATTCCAATCAATCTTATCAATCTAATCCATATGATCGATCATATCATTATCCCCATACATGAGCATATCATATCGACAACCTGTTAGAAACATCTGCATTCATCAAATTCAACCATCATCTACATCATCATCTGCAAAAGTCATATAGATTAAAAGCATATCATATAGATCATCAAAATCCATAACGCAAGCATCATATCGAAAGTAATATCAAGATCCATATCGAGAAATCAAGCAACATCAAGATCCATATCGCAAGCATCAAATCAGGACCCATACTGAATCAAGACCCATATCAACACTTGAACCATATCGACAATTAGGATTCATATCAATGCGACCTTGGTGGACGTGTGAGACATGTACGCATTATGCCCACATTAGTCTTCATCATTTCTATCAACATCATTATCGGGAGATGAATCAATCAAACTACATTCAACACAGTCAATATTCTTATATTGCAATCAATATCGAAAACGCTCATCGGCAAATTATCAAGATCCTTGATTCATCTCCCGAGGGGGAATCATCAATATCATTCATCAAATCTGGGGCATCATGCCGACATTTCGACACAAACATCATATCCGGAAAAAAATTTCTTTGAATCAACATGTGCACACACGTCACTTCAAAGAGGGGCAAAATATAAACATATAAAAATGACCACTTTCCAAAGTGAATATTTAATATTCATTTTAACCTCATTCCTCTATTTAATTAAATTCTTTGGATTCGTCTATTTAATTAAATGAATTACATAATTTATTTAATTAAGTTCACCTAAGTCTTTCATAACCTTTAATTAAATAAATCACTTTATTTAATTAATTTCCCTTTCTCTCCTTTTAATTAAATTTACATTTAATTAAATTGATCCTTGTAAGTAAATAAATCTAATTTATTTATTTTAATCCCCCACTTGTATTTATGCAAGTTGCATCTATTTTTGTTGAAATAAAGTAATTTATTTTAATTAAAATTCCCCTCCATCCACTTGCAAAATCCTACATCTCCCACTTGCCTCTCTAAACCCCCTTCTAGATTATTCTAATCACTTCTAATTTAGCCTAATCTATCTCCTAAATATTGTCACATCCCTGAGCAAAAGAAAGTCACTTCTCAAACCCTCAAAGTCTATGAAAACCATTAAAGGCTTTATGTCTTCAACAAGTTAACCTTTAAAATCTTCCTAACCATTAATGGTTAACTCAACCTTCTTGCATGATTAGAGACTTTCTCTCTAACTCAACCTTCGTCTAACCCAAGGGTCTCATCAAGCACTGATGGATTTGACCATGGTTATTTCTTTAACCCTTGCACAAGAATTTATCCTTTGGGTAAAAGCTTTATCCAATGCATAACCCTAACCTAACCTTAACCCTTACCTCCTAAGGTAACCATCATGTCTTCTCAAGCATTTAATGCTTCTTACATCTCCTCTCAAGCAATCTCTTGTTGACAATTGTCACCATTTTATTGGTGAGAATTGTAAACATGGATTGATAACTTTCAATCCTGGCCCTTGTTAAGATTAACCAATCTTGACCATTCATTGCCCTATTTTTCTTATAAATAGAGCTCTCATTCTCTCATTTTAATATCCAAGTCTTTAGTATCAAACTTATAGACATTTTACTAAGTATATCCAAGTTTCATGCATCCAATCCATAATCATTTTTAAATCAAGCATTTAGCCTCTCTTTGAATAGAAATCATCTTAATAAGCATTTTAAGAAACATTTCCATTATCATAACACTCTCATATTAGATTAGTATATCATGTTAGGATAGGTTTTACTAATCTTTTATCTTATCATATCCATGCTAGTTTAAATCATATTAGATTTAATATCATGCATAACTAGGAATGCATTCATATTAAGTTGATCAAATATCCCTCATTCTTGGAGTTGTCATTCCTGAAGTCACTTTGCTCAGTGATCTGAGAGAAAAGGCATTGACTTGAGGGATCCTGTTGTTGGCATTCTATACTCTTATGAGAATAGTTGGTGTTGTCATTGATGGCAACCATCTGGTAACCTTCTGGCACTCATCTGGTAAGCCACTGATAGTTACCGGCACCGACAATAGACATCTACATACATCGGCATACACTTCACTGGCAGCAGCAACAATGCATACTGGCACCCCAGCCGACAGGGAATAAACTTTTTTTTATTGTATTTAATTGTAATATCTTTTGTAAAGCCAACATGGCATATTGTAAAAGACTCATATATATCTATGAGATCTTATAGGTCATTTTGTAAGTAAGAAAGAGATAGATGATGATATTGTGATATAGTTGACAGCGAAGGTTTTGGTAATGAAATGAGCTTAAACCGGTACTGAACCTGGCATAGTTGATGCTATTTTGAAGCAGTACATTGTATTGGATTTCATAATCCACTTTTGTAGTCAGTGTGACTCTTATTGAGCAGTGAGCTCTAGGCAGTTGGCCTTCCTGCATGTGCAGGCCCCTCATTGTAAGTAATATTTATGCATTGGCCAGTGAGTGAATATTGTGGGTCACAAATCCCACTGAGGTTTTTCCCACACCGGGCTTCCTCGTTAAACATCTTGTGTTATGGTGTGTTTTCTATGTTGTCTTTATTGTTCCTGTTTACTGCATTAATTCTTATTTACCGATACACTGTTTTGGGATGCAAAGTTCTTAATAAGGTTAAATATTTTGCTAACCGGTTAGATACTGATTCACCCCCCCCCCCCCTCTCAATATCTTTGGGACTGTCATTAATCCTAACACCTGTGAGATAGAGAACAATGGAACGTCCCTTGGGGAGTTGAGCTATTCAATATAGCTCCATAACTTGCACCAAGAGTCCCATTGGTGTGTAGACCTTTTTGAAACCGAATTTTCCATTTCTTGGCACCACTTTTCCCGCACACACTTGGTATGTGTGGAGTTTATATCTTTGGAAGATTGGATATATTATGTTTAATTTTGTAATAATAGGCCAGTATCTTTGGGTCTAGATGACCCCACCCCATTCCAGTAATATCAATATATGCATTGGCAAATGAAGTATGAAAAAGGAAGTGTGTAGAGATCTTGCAAAGGCCGACATGAGTGTCTTGTTTATGTTAGATAATGTGTTGGGCTTGGATGACACATTATTTCATGTTTGTGTCCTCCAGTATATATATACATATATGTAGTAGTGTGTGTGTGGTAGAGAGAGTATGTGTGAAAAATAGATTGAGAAAGTATATGAGGTGTGTATGAAAAAGATAGCAGAGAAGCAAAGTGTGTAGTGTGAGTTGCGGATAACGAAGGCAGATAGTGTTGCAGTGGTGCAGTAGTTCTTCACCGGACTTGTTGCAGGACAATTGTACAAAGATCTTTAATTGGATCTACTATAGGGTTTGTGAATTGTGATCTGGGCTTAACCTTAGAACTGATCTCATGCATTTGGAGATGCAATCCTTTTTAGTTCAACTTTTTTTGTCGTATTGAGCATTTTGGCAGTTGGTCATTCTTTTGTACCTTTGCAATGAGTAGTTCGACAATGAGTCATTTTTGTAATATGGCAGTGAGCCACTCCTTGTAAACACCATATAACTAGTTATATTCTCCTAAAATTTAACATTCCATGATTTTTCCCATTTGGGTTTTTCACATATAAAATCCAGTGTTTCTCTTGTGGTTGTGTTCTTCATGATTATTCTACTTTTGCAGTTTTATTTCTACTAAGTAAAGATAGATGAAGTTTGATATTTTGCAGAAGATTAAAGTATTGCTAAAAGTTCTTTATATATTTGTGTGTGTGTGTGTGTGGAGAAATACTAATCCATCCCCCCTCTCAGTATTTTGGTCCTTTCAACCTAGTCAACAGTATGGTTGTTTTTATATTTATGTTGAATAGTGCAATCACATGTTGATTTCAGATTTAGTTCAAATTTGGTAATATTTTTAGATTTTTAATCACATAAGAAAGTTAATATTGCAAGTTTTCTTCACCTCGTTTCTCAACAAAAATCTAAGAAGATGAAATTTTAGGTCAATTTGGTTGAGGGCATGAATTTTGAGGCGAGTTCTGAAGGTTAGCATAAAATGTGGTCACTTTGGGGCAAAACGGACCTCACCAATGCATTTGCAACAACTAGAAATCCTAAGGTTGTTTGTTGTTTTGCGAAAATCTATGAAAGTGAAAATTTGAGCAATTTTTTTATAGGTTGACTTGACTTTGATTGTATGGATTTTTGTACAGATGTATGGATCCATATGTCTGTATGATCTGTATTAAGGTGGACATGACAAAATAATTGGGTAGGTTAGAAAAAAAATCATTTTTTTTAAAACACGATTTTTTATTTTTAAAATTTTACCCTTTTGGGGGGGAAAAAAGTCACTTGCATGTCTGGATACGAACCTGCCATGCTTGCGCAGGTACCCATATCTACTGACATCAACAATAGTCAGTGCTACATCATCTCTGTGTAGTCCTCAAGAATATTTCTTGCCATGTTAACAGATTCTCTACAATCCAAGCGGTCATCTAGTCAACACCCAGCTAGCAATCTAATCAGTGTCATGTCAGCAACCCAATCAATTTTTTGTCATGTCAGTAGCCCAATCAGCACTACATCAACATCGTATGGTCAACCCTTTGACCAATTTGAAGGCTCTAAGCCCTAAAAACCTACCTTTGGTTTTTCAGCCATAACTTGCTCATACAGACTCAAAATCAATCATTGTAAAGCTGGTTTCAATGCCAATACGAATTTGCAGGTAGTTTTGTCCTTCGTCCTAGGCCTCCAAAGTCAACCTTGTTTTGCACTTTTGGGGCCATAACTTGGGAAAATGGACTCTATTTTTTGACTTTTGCATATCATCAAAAATCTCTCAAAGTCCTCTATATAAATCTACAAGTATCTTTTCCATAATTTTATTTAAGTACTTAGTGTATTCAGTTGAAGTGATTTCTTATTTTTCAAGCTTCATCATTTCGATTGCACTAGGGTTTGTGTTTTCTTGTTGTTAGGTGGTCAATTTGTCTTTTTAGATTCTCATCACACCTTAGCCCTGTGGTGGACTTTGTTGTTCATCTCTCACCCCATATTTATCACACCTAAAAGGATCGGATGACCAAATTGCTCATGTTTAGGGGTTTGTGGTCTACTTTGGATGAGATGCAACCTAACTTGATACATCTATTTTGAAGTTCTTCGACATAGAAACAAGATGGATAAGGCTATGAGATTGATTGACATACATGTGTTTGACAATCTCTTGTATCACCTTAAGTCTTGCAATGCTCCTCAGCCCATGTGGACTATGTTCAAGGATCTTATTAGGCAAGTTAATGAGTTAAGGGCAACGCAGTTGGGGATGGAGTTGACCACATTGGTGTCTAATTCTTTTCTTACTATTGAGAACTTTCTAGAGAAGTTCAAATCACTCAGATCTTTGTTGAAAGGTTGTGGAAGGGAGAAATTTGACAAAAAGTGCAACTTGATTTTGCCTAAGCTTTGCGGACCTAAATGTTGGATGTTATTTCATTTTTTCTCACATTTCAAAACATTTATGCTTGTTTTTTTATATGATTTCATGTCATGTCTAAAACCAATTTCAATATGTCTATTTATATCTTTCTTACAAGTGAGATAAAAGAGATTCATTATCATATTAATTAATAGAAATTTTTTATCTAGAAATTTTTTGTAAATGAAAGTACTACATAATTTAATTTTTTTATTATTCTAATCTTTATTTCAGATCTATTGTACAGATTTATTGATTTTTTTCTCTACAATTATTTTATATACTGCAGAGAATTCCGTAAAGATAAGGGAGATCTGATGTGCATGACATGCAATAAACATCGTTGTTACAGCTATACATGATGGCTAGTGACAAATCTTAGAGAAACTACAACACGGATAAACACGCCAGTCACTCTATATTTCTAAAGGATTATTAACTAAAATTTTGAGTAAAAGCAAGGATCTGTAACCAGATCAGACTATATATTAGCTCAATGCTAACATCAGTAGACTTGCAATGGCACTTGATAATTATTCTCTCTGTAAACTTTACCAACTCAAATAATATAGACTTAAATCTTGGATGAACATAGAAGAAATTGTAGGAAAATGGCAGATGGAACATGCAAGCTGCACTTTTGCTTTGGGTAATATGATTTAATGATAGTAGATTTTCATAATTTATAAAAATGTTGTTTAATGTTTTTAGATTTGATTGTATATAAAATTTTTATCATTAATATTTTGAATCACATTCTATAATCTATCATAAGAATAAAAGAATTCAAGAATGACATGATATTATTCAAAGATAACTTGATGTCATGATGATTTGTAATACGGATCTATTCAAACCAAAATAACGTTATGAAAAGTCCTTTCCATCAAACACTATTAATTCTGTTAGAGACCAGATATTGGTCTTCAAATTTATCAGACTGTTAACCATTAGAAATCATTTCCATGTCCTTGGTTTTTTATTTTCTAATAAAAAATGTAAAAAGAGATAAAATTGGGTCAACAAAAGATCTATAGAGCAGGAGGCATGCACAAAAGGGCCAATGAATGCTAGGAGAATAATCCACATTCCAGCTCCATAAAGGCAAAAGAGTTTTTCTTGTACAGTTTTGGGACATTACTGATGAAATACAAGTATATGAAAAATTAATTCAAAATATACAGTTAAATTGGAATATATCATCACATAATCAAAGAAAACCCACTGCTTATTTCTTAGACATCCAATAAAAGACTCCATTTTTCCTAAAATCCATTCTGGAATGACATTTCTAAAGCATCTAACAAACTTCAAAATTGCCCAACAAAAAATAGTACCCATACATACCTAGTACCACAGCAGTGAAATTGTAAAGGGCCTTGGTAGGCAGTTTCCAATGCTTAGGCACACAGAAATAGGTTGACTGTGTTTACAACTCTTATAAATAGGGTTGTCTGGTATGGGTCATTTCCATCTTTGTAATTCAATTTTTTGTTCTCCTCTTTCTGATGATAGATCATTGAATGTGATCTGAAATGTCCTTTCAAAAACATACACAACTGATTTTAGAAACGATCTTTTGAATATCTATATAAATGTGCTTTTGCTTTGAGATCAAACTTTCAAACTCCACATTTACTGCAACCACATTGCAAGAAAACAAATGGATCTGCAATGGCACAAGTTCAGTATACCATTTACCGTTTCAAACACACATACCATAAATCAATTCTAAGTTCTGTCAAGCTATCTCAACTTTATTGAAGCCATAGCTACTGTAAAACTATGAATTGAAAAATTAGACTTAGATATGTTAGATGACTTTTTTTTCCTTAAACACATACAGAATTTGAGGAGAGGGATGCATGTAAGGATGTGATGACATCAGAATAGAGAGCACATACACCTCAAATGCAGAGCCTCTGCATGTGAAGGCATGTGCCCTCTATCTTCTGTCAACATTAACATCAACCTCCCTTCTTACTACCCACTTAATCCATTGCTCAAACCAGAGATGGGGATTTTTCCAATAGTAGAAACAATTATAGGCACACAGAAAAGGAAGGACACATTTTTGAAGCTTAACAAATGCACTTCACTCATCCTCCACACTGACCCAAAACAAGTTGATCTGCCAATATGAAGAACTTGTACAAGGAGGAATGGGGGATTCAAGACTTATATATGGAAAATGAAAAACGTTTTTCACTAGGCTTGATATGGCTTGATATGGGCCTGCTAAAGTTATGGGGACTCATATCTTCTTTGACAATAACAGACAGTTTTTCTCGTTCAAAGTTAGATGTGATAATCTATGTCTTTCCTCTTTATGGGAGAAGTGAGATTTCTTTGAGGTCCGTTAAAAGTAATAACATTTATATCAGATTTTTCATGGAAGTTGTCATATTTGGTAGTCTTAAATATGACAGTCACTATAGTTTCTGACAAAGAATCATTTGAGTATGGTGGTGGTGGTGTTTTTCTTTGTCTCTGGTTGAATTTTGAGGTGCCGTGTTAAGTTTGTGGTGGAAGTTGATCAATCAATTCAAACTATCGTTTCAATGTTTCCACATTTGTTGGTGTTGTGAATTTGCATTTGGTAGTGCTCAAAGTTTTGATTACTTTAATGGCCGCCACCCAATGGAAGGAGGGGCATATGCAAAGATGCTGGTCAGTCATTAGTGGGTAAAATTCTCCATTATGGATGCGTGTTAGTTCAGAATAGACCATTATAGATGACTACGTGACTTTCCAAATCCTAGCCTTTTTGGTAAACGTTCATTCTCTAGACTATCTTTCATGCTATATAGACTTTGAATTTGCCTCACATTTACATGATAAGATATTGTTAATTTTGTTTTTACTTGGATTGTGAATATATTATGGTTAGGATTAGGTGTTGTAATTTTGTAAGTTATAAGAAGAGGAAAATTTTAAATTTGAGAAAAAAGTGGAGAAAGGTGGAGCTTCATAATCAAGAAAAATCTCGATCTTTATGAAATGATGTGTTTCATTTTAATGGTGTAACCGAAGGTTAAAGAAAATAATCCTACTAGTAATTACATCTATTTTAGGGTATTGGTAATGAAGAGAAAGATGAAGAAATTAATCATGGGTAGTAGTTGTCTAAGTCATTGCACTCTCATCATCTAACATTGCATTGCATGCACCCCTTGGCTTCACAATTTGACACCAAAATGTTGACTATCTCCATCCAACATATTTTTTATGCTAACCTTGATCCCTCATTATCCTTCCTAAACTCTCATATGAGCAAGTTTTGATTACTTTATGCATGATGTTACATTCTAGTTATGAAGAGTTAATTTGGAGTGAGTAACACAGCTAAATGAGTAAGCCCTCTCTTCTAATCCCAAATCTATGTTGAAATGGATCTAACTCGGTCACTTCCTAAACCCATTAAGAATCTTATTGATCTATGTTTTGATTTTAGCCAACAAATTAACTATATGGAAAAAATGAATGCTTTTTTCTACTATCAAGGAGAAGAACACTATATTCATGATTGCACCACCCAAAATAGTGTTCAAAATGACCTACCCTTTGTCAACTTTATTTCTAATGAAGACCCTTTAAAAATTCTTGGTTCCAAGCACTTATAATGTTGGTTGTTTTCTTGCAAGCCTCGGTTCTAAGAGAAGATACAATGTCTAAACCAAGGGATCAAAAGGTTTATGACAAATATTTGCACCATAATCAAAGTGAGGACAAGAAAGGCCAATGAACAAAGCTACAACCAACCTTCTACAATTTTAGCTCCACATGACTCAAGAGGGTGTTCCTACTCACAAGTCTAAAACGATGATAAATCTTGTGCTAAACAACATATATTATAGACCCTTAAAATGTGGACGGTTCTTAGGTGTATGGTTCTCATGTCTCTCTCTACGATATTCTTCTCTCTCCTTTGTTATTTGATTTTATTTAGTACTTCATTTAAATCTTTAATATTTGCTACATATTGTACTTTCTTGATATTTGTCCTTGAGAACATTATATGGTTTATTTTGTATCTTTCCATGGTAGTCTCTATGATCTATCTATAAAAGATACTATCACTCCACATTGTCGTCCTAGAAACATGCATTCATCCTAGACAGAGAGCTTACCAAGCTACATAGGAGATCTCTATGACCTGTGTTTTCATCTTCTAAAGTATAAATTGTTTAGTTAATTTTTATGGTTGATTAAGCATACATTCTCTCAATAGTGAACAAATTTGAAGTTTGTAGTTGCCTAAAGTTTTATTTCGAGTGGAGAGTTGAAACTCAAATCTCGAGGGGTTTGATTAACCTTTGTAGAAGTTCATTTTTTACACTCTACATTTTAGTGAACCTAACAGGAACTCGCCTTCTGCATAAACACTTAAACTTAAAACTTTTAAAACTTTTTGTTCTCTCCTCTTCTCTCATTTTTTGAAGTGGGTTGAGTGTTATAACACTCTTCTATGAGATTTAAGACCTAATCTACTTCTGGACACATAGTAAAAATAAACTTGAGACCGAGCATACCTCTAAACTGCTATAGTCCTACTAGCCTCGACTTGATGTTCTTTGGTAATGTTGGTCCCTTTAGCTTTCAAATTTTTCCTTCAGGCTTTGGGACTTCCTCTACCTCAAATTTTCAGCCTAACTCTCAGGGTAGTACCCCTCTTGGGTCTCCTCCACTTGTCAACCATGAATCTTCTCTTAGTGTTCTTGTGGAGTAGATTTAGTACCTAGAAGACAACTTGACATATTTTTAAGGCTTACTTAATTGTGAAAACATAATACCACAAGTCGGTCCTCTTGTTAGAAACTTGAGAGACTTGATCATCTCAAATCACAAGGTTCTTGAGTTACTTCAAGATTTGACGCATTTAATGGAGACACATGTTTCATCTTATTCAATAGTTGCCTCCTCCTCATGATACCCATTTGAACATCACTTGTTCCTATTTGAATGTCTTTATGCTTGAGGCATCAATCCATATGGTTGATACAAATCCTATTTCTAATCCTCTATCTATTGTTGGTAACATAAACAATGCATTTGTGAATCTTCCCATTTCTATGTTAATGTTCCTTGGAATCCCTTGGGATACCAAATGCCTCGATGGTGCAGGAGCACCTAACCCAAACATACACTAAGAGGTTAAAGATCATTCCATGAAACATTTCACTCATATTTGAGTTTATATGGTCATTTTAAAGTATTTTGAGTCATTTTGTGAAGCATTGTAAGACATTTGCTCAAGATGTGTATTTGAGTCCTAATATGGTCTAGGAGGTCACATTGTGCAAATATGCCCATGGAAGGTTAAATAGGATGTAATAGTTTTCTTTGACTCCATCTAAATGTATTTCAAGTGCACATGCAAAGATTAGGGGTCATATTTATCAAAATGTCAAAATTGTCAATTGTGTCAAAAATGTTGTCAAGCACAAATTGCATTATAAAGTTGCAAACCAAGGATGTAATTGGTCTTGGGTAGTTGTAACTACCATATGGATGTGTGGTGGTTATAAAAACCATCATTTGGTCGAATCCACTGGGTGTGTGTAAGATTGGAAGAAGGAAATGAATAACATTTGAAGTTTTTACACACTCCACATTGTTTTTTGGGTATAGAAGTCTGATCATTCATGTTTTTCTTTATGAAAAATCATTTGTATCCATTGTAAATGTATTTCATATGATAATGGCATGATTTAAATTTGTTTTCCCTTTGGTTTCATTTAATTTCAATCAGTTTGAAGCAAGTTGTGCAAGATTTGGTGAAAACTGTCAAAAAACCCTCCAAATTGGGGTTTGTGGAGAGTTTCACTAAAATATTTTGAATGCACCATTTGAAATTGTTGTAAATTTGATGTTTGATATAGGGTTGAATTATATTTCAAATGAATTAAGTTTCAATGTTATTGGTTAAGTATTCCATGAGATATTTGATGCCCTAGGCGGACTGGGAATGCAAATTTCTTGTTTTTTCTGTAACAGTCAAAATGGTCTCGGTACAGAGACCATAACTCGTAACTCCACCGTTGGATTGTTCTCAAATTTGGATATGGTTTTAGAAACCTAGTTTTCTATAGCCTCACCGAAGAGATCTTCCAAATATACTCGGGTTTGAAAGTTATTAATAACTAAGTATGGGTATATCAAATTGTCATTAATTGGGACAACATGATGCATTGTTTGGGTCTTGAATAATGTTTAAAGGGTTATAAATGACATGAAAGGTTTGATATTGGATTGGTTGGTTGATAATAATCTTTTTAGATGCCTCAAACATATCAAGGTTTCATATTAATGATTATTCTGGGTCATTGAGCACCCTAGGATTGGGACTCCATAGTTGATTTTGGGGTTCTTGGTTGGTTTTTCATGATGCTCTACATCAAATTGGTATTAGAGCCCAGCAAAAGGTCTGGGTTTGGAAAGTTTTTTTTTTGGATATAACACCGAGGGAGGAAATACACATAGTTGTTTTGTGTTTGTGTTGTGTTTGGTTGCAGGTGTTGGATCCACCTAACTGCAGAGAAACAGGTTGAGGAGAGAACCTGGTTGTGGTTGCCAAAAGACTAGGGAGAGAGGAAAAAGAGACTCCTAGGTGAGGCAAAGGAAGTGTGAGTTTGTGTGGATGCTTGAGGAACACCCTGAGTTGCAACCATTGGATACTCCATGGATGTGAGTATTTGAGAGGATGATTACCTTTTTGAAGTTGGTAGCAGCAGCATGAAGATAATGAGAGAATGATGAAAGGAAGAGGTAGAGATAAAGATGAAGACAAAGACAAAGTTTCAGTCCAAGACACAAAATTTTCTTGCAGGTTGTTTCCAAGGGACTTGGAAAGCTTTCAAGGCCGGTAGTATGGTGCAGGAGCACCTAACCCAAACATACACCAAGAGGTTAAAGATCATTCCATGAATCATTTCACTCATATTTGAGTTTATATGGTCATTTTAAAGTATTTTGAGTCATTTTGTGAAGCATTGTAAGGCATTTGCTCAAGATGTGTATTTGAGTCCTAATATGGTCTAGGAGGTCACATTGTGCAAATATTCCCATGGAAGGGTGAATAGGGTGTAAAATTTTTCTTTGAGTCCATCTAAATGTATTTCAAGTGCACACGCAAAGATTAGGGGTCATATTTATCAAAATGTCAAAATTGTCAATTGTGTCAAAAATGTTGTCAAGCACAAATTGTATTATAAAGTTGCAAGCCAAGGATGTAATTGGTCTTGGTTAGTTGTAACTACCATATGGATGAGTGGTAGTTATAAAAACCATCATTTGGTCGAATCCACTGGGTGTGTGTAAGATTGGAAGAAGGAAATGAATAACATTTGAAGTTTTTACACACCCCACATTGTTTTTTGGGTATAGAAGTCTGATCATTTACGTTTTTCTTTATGAAAAATCATTTGTATCCATTTGAAATGTATTTCATATGATAATGGAATGAGTTAAATTTGTTTTCCCTTTGGTTTCATTTAATTTCAATCAGTTTGAAGCAAGTTGTGCAAGATTTGGTGAAAACTGTCAAAAAACCCTCCAAATTGGGGTTTGTGGAGAGTTTCACTAAAATATTTTGAATGCACCATTTGAAATTGTTGTAAATTTTTTGTTTGATATAGGTTTGAATTATTTTTCAAATTAATTAAGTTTCAATGTTATTGGTTAAGTATTCCATGAGATATTTGATGCCCTAGGCAGACTGGGAATGCAAATTTCTTGTTTTTTTTGTAACAGTCAAAATGGTCTCGGTGTAAAGACCATAACTCATAACTCCACTGTTGGATTGTTCTAAAATTTGGATATGGTTTTAGAAACCTATTTTCTACATCCTCACCGAAGCGATCTTCCAAATATACTTGGGTTTGAAAGTTATTAATAACTAAGTACAGGTATATCAAACTGTCATTAACTGGGACAACATGATGCATTGTTTGGGTCTTGAATAATGTTTAAAGGGTTATAAATGACATGAAAGGTTTGATATTGGATTGGTTGGTTGATAATAATCTTGTTAGATGCCTCAAACATATCAAGGTTTCATATTAATGATTATTTTGGGTCATTGAGCACCCTAGGATTGGGACTCCATAGTTGATTTTGGGGATCTTGGTTGGTTTTTCATGATGCTCTCCATCACTCGGCCTCCTAGTTCTACCATTGCTACTTCCATAGTTCATTCTTTTCCGATCAATGTAGCTATGGGTAATGTTTATGCCGGTATGGGAAATCCACCTCCACCTCCCCCCCCCCCCCCCCCAAAGTAATGTCAGATCTTTAACACCTTATTGTAGAATATGGGTCAGATACAATCACAAGTAGCCAATCTAACATATACTGGTACTCAGAATTTACAACTCCATATTAGCACTACATCCCTCTTGTCATGCATATCTCGAATGCACCCTTATCACAGGCAGTCGAGATTCCTAAGTTTGGCAAGTTCAATGGTGATGGTGATCTATAGTTGCATGTCAATGCTTTCACTATGCTCGGTAGTGACTTCCATCATCGTGACCATTTGATAGAAAAACTATTCTCATGGTCTCTTAAAGGGACTATGTTAGAATGGTATTTTTCTTTGTCCAATAGTTCTATCTTTTCTTTTGATCAACTTATGAATCATTTTCTACAAAAGGTTCCAAGAAAATATTGGCTTTAAAGTGTTGAACACACGATATTACTAAGAGAGGGTTGTATCAATGCTTAAATAATTTATTTAATATGATCAACAACAATTCATCAAATGTAATTATCTAGCTACAAGAAGAGAGACAGAGAGACAAACAATCATAACATCAAATTTACGTAGAAAACTCAACAAGGGTAAAACCACACTAAGAAAGTTGCTTGGATCTACTATCCAAATCCAACTTGACAATAATATGAAATAGTGTTACAACATTGTTTTAGGGCTACAACCCAGGGAAGTTATAACTCCCTAAAATATAGTTTAGTACAACTTGTTTTAAGGGTATCAACTCAAGGAAGCAACAAATCCCTGAAATGCAATTGATAGGATTAAAATATGACTATTTTGATGGATTAACTTCACATATTTATCAACATTGATTAGCATTGTAACATTAACTGCTTCCGGTTCATTGCTTTTAGCATTCACCTACTCATAATCAACACACACATTCAACTTCCAATAATGTTGATCATATATGTGTGTGTATAATTGTTATATATATAGTTGTATATATATGTATATATATATACATATATGTATATATGTGTGCATGTATATATACATACTCATATATACATGCATATGCATATGTATATATATTTGTATATATACATACACATATACATATACATATGTATATATACATACTCATATATACATGCATATGCATATGTATATATATTTGTATATATACATACACATATACATATACATATGTATATGTATGTGTATATGTGTGTGTATATACACACACACATACACATATACATATACATATATGTATGTATGTGTGTACATGTACATACATACATACATACATACATATATATGCGTGTGTGTGTATTTACATATACATATGTACATATATATACCTATGTATGTATGTATATATGTACATATATACATGTACATATATGTGTGTGTGCATACATATATATGTATTGTAGACGTATAAAAATGACCATATTCCTAAATGAATATTTTATGTTCATTTCTCTATTTAATTAAATCCAATTTAATTAAATTATCCACATTCTTCTATTTAATTAAGTAAATTACTCAATTTATTTAAATTAAATTCACTATATCCATTTAATGAATAAATCATTTTATTCAATTAAATCCCCCCTATCCACTTTTAATTAAATTCAAATTTAATTAAATAGTTACCCTAAATTGAATAAATCTAATTTATTTAATTGCAATCAAATTGAATGAAATTCTTTATTTCAATTAAATCCTATTATCCCTCCATCCACTTGCAAAATCCTACATCTCCCACTTGCCTTCCTGAACCCCTTTCTAATCCCTTCTAGAATCTTCTAATCGCTTCTAATTAACCATTAAAGGCTTTCAACCTTCAACCACTTAATTCCTCAAAGTCTTTGATAACCATTAAAGGCTTTCAACCTTCAACCACTTAATTCCTCAAAGTCTTTGATAACCATTAAAGGCTTCCAACTTTCAACCACTTAATCCCCCAAAGTCTCCAATAACCATTAATGGTTAACTCAAACCCTCCTACATCGTTAAAACATTTGTTTTGACTCAACCTTCATCCAACCCAAGGGTCTCATCAGGCCTTTAATGCTTTGACCATGATTATCTCTTAATCATTTGCACAAAGGTTTATCCTTCGATTAACTCTTAATCCAGTGGGTAATCCTAATTTAAACTTGACCCTTACCCTCTAGATAACCATGAGGTCTTTTCAGGCATTTAATGTCTCCAACCCCTTCTCTCAACCCAGTCTTATGTTGACACTTGTCACCATTTCATTAGTGCAAATTGCAAACATGGATCCCCAACTTTCAAACTCAACCCTTGATCAACTCTTTCAATCCTGACCATCCATTGCCCTGTTTTTGCTATAAATAGAGCTCTCGTTCCTCCATTTTCAACAATCATCCTCCAAATTTGTAGCATCACACTTATGCTCAAATACATTCAAGCTTTCATATCATTTTTATGCTCATCATTTTAGCCTCTTTTAAATCAGGAACTAGTCTAAATATGCATGTTTAGAATACTTCCTTTATCATTTAGCTCAATCATAGACTAAATATATCATGTTAGGATAGTACTCATACTAATCTTGTCATCTTATCATTTAGTTTATTGCATTTTAAAATCATACATAGTTTAGCATATCTTCCATACTAAAATCCATCAAAGCATCCCTCGTTCTTGCATTTGCCATCCCTGAACTATTTTGCTCAGTGATCTGAGAGCAAAAACATTGGTTTGAGGGACATTGTGAGATAGAGAACCATGGGACCCACCTTGGGAAGCTGAGTAATACATCGTTACTCCATAGCTTGCACCAAGAAGTCTTGTGTGTATGTGTGGACAAGTTATTTAGCAATATTTTCACATATTGAGTTCTATCGACCCACTTTTCCCGTATACATTTCTGGCGCCCACCGTGGGGCCTAACCCCAAATATCATATCGGTTTTTGAAACTAACCTCTTTTGCAGGCACGCGGGAAAAATGAATTAGTGCGTTCAAATCACTGTTTAGCGCATCCAGTAACCAGAGTAGCGCATCCAGCCCACTGTTCAGCGCGTGGGGGTCTCTAATCTAGCGCGTAAAGTCCATTTTTTAGCGCATAACACACACAAAAACTTTTCCTGTAGGTCTCAGCGTGGACGAAAAACAGAGTAGCGCATGTGAAAAATATATTGGCGCTTCGGGTCTGTCAGATAGTGCATCTAGCTAACAATCTAGCGCTTAAAGCCCATCATCCAGCGTGTGAAGGCCATATTTTAGTGCATCAAATCAGCCCTTTTCCTGCAGGTCTCAACGCGGGAGAAAAAAATAGAGCAGTGCTTTCAACGCACTGTTTAGTGCATCCAGCAAACAGTTTAGCGCTTTTCAACATAATTTTAGTGCATCTAAGTTGTAGTGTAGCGCGTACAGTCCTTTCTGTAGCGCATCACAGACAGAGAGCAAAAATTTAAAATTGTAACCGAACTAAAATTTAGACTTGTAGAAGTCCGCCAAAATCTAAATTTTCTAACTATTCCATTGACTTTTGGCAGGACTCTAACAATTTTCTTGCAGGTGGAGCGGGCCATTTTCTTTTAAGCGATTTCTTTTGCTGACCAAAACATCGAATTTACTTTGCTGACCAAATTTCTTTTCATAGATCAGAAAATCATTGTTTTGAAAGGATAAAATAAACACCATGTTTTTGTGGAGCAACATCTCCACATAGATTTTAGCAAATCACTGAATTGAAAGGATAAAATAAACCAACTTGATTGTTTTGTCTCGAAAGTGGAAGGAATATGCTCTCCCCTTAACTGGGTGATCAAAAATCCAGACCACTCTTACAGCTTTTTCTACTTCAAGCAATAAAACCTTTAGCAGGCCTGCCTTCTCGCGGAGTTGGAATCAACTCTTAAAGCCGTTTATGGCCGGTGTGAAGGGAACGACCTAAGTGGGGAACGGCTTTGACGCCAACAATTTCAACCCTCTATAATCAAATGTGGAAAGTGACGAAAGTCCTTTTCAACGGTTGCGCGCAGTGATTAGCCTTCCCCCAGTATCCTTGAGATACGTAAAGCCTTTATTCAAAAGGTTGGGAAGCCTCCTGAGAGAGTTTATCACTGACGATCGAATAGGAAGCCTGATTACGAACCATAAAAATAGAAGCTTTGAACCGAGTCAGTAACCAAACATTTATAACATCATAGTGCAAGGGTGGGGAAGAATCTGCCCCCAAGATAACTACTCAACTGTGAAGCAATTCACTTTGAGTTAATTTCTGGCAAAAGGCAAAAAAACGGGTGCCCTCTAGGGGGTGACACGACTGTTTGAGCTGACGGAGTATCGAGACTAGTGGGCTAGATGTTATTTATGACCCTTGACTAAAGAGTCTTTCTGAAGTGTATTACTTGTATCAAAACCTGTTAAAACATTGGGGATTTGAACACATCCTCGCTAAACATACACTTTTTGTTAGATTAGGCAAAATGGTTGTACTTTTTGTGTCGTGTTTGCCTTCAGAAAATCATCCATAAAACTTGAAAAATTTCCAACAAAAATTCAAAATTCACAAAAACCAAAGCAAAGAAAAAATCAGGGCAGTTTAGCGCATGAGAGCAACTTCTTAGCGCGTGGAGTACTTTTGTTAGCGCATCCAAACCGCCGGTTAGCGCGTTGGTTCAAAACAGTAGCATTTCATCTTAAAGGCAAAACAGTGTAAAATCCTTTAGCGCATCAGAAAAACAGTCTAGCGCGTGGAAGCAACAGCTTAGCGCGTGGAGACCAAACATTAGCGCATAAAGTCCAACAGTTAGCGCGTCACAGACCCAGATAGCGCATAGATTTTTCAACAGCTAGAAAAACAATTTTAACAGTCTAAAAACTTTAGCGCGTGTGGTTATTATTTTAGCGCATAGAAAAATTTCAGTAGCGCATGTAGACTCTGTTCTAGCACGTGATCCAAAACAGAAAAACAGAGAGCAAAACCGGAAAAAATTTTGAAAATTTCAAAAACATTTTTAGAAGCCTTTTTATCAACATCATTTTTCATCAAACCAAAGTGACAAAAACAAACCACTAAAACTATTTCTTGAGCAAAATTTGTGTCAAAATGAATGTTGTCAGAATCCTAAACGAATTGCACAATAGAGGATGTCTCTCCTATCATAATCCGGAAATCTCATCATCAGTATCAACAGAATCCTTTACCATCTTACGGATTTTTATCTCAAAACACTTGTTTAAAACTTTCAAATTGTCAAATCAAGTTTCCAGATCGGGAGGCTTTTATCCATATCATTTGACATGCTTTGTCGTGAAGGGGCATCTAAAAACCTTCACTTTGATAGAGTAAGATTTGAAATTTTCAAAAATAAGAATCAACTGAATCCAAACCAATCAAAGGAAACCATTGATCACTTATGCATGACTAATCCCCTTATTCTGAGAAGAAAGAACCTCTATCATAACATCACGTTGAAGAAACAACAACCTAGTTTTTCCAAATTCATCAAGAGAAATAAGTTTTTATACATCAATCGTCAACTCTTCAAATCTCATCGGGTATTCCTTCATCACGTCAAACGTTATATCCAAAACAAATCTAGCGAATTTGACAAAGAACCTTTGAAAACAAGAGCATACTGTCAAAAATCTGCTTTTAATCAAACCATAAACCGCGGAAGAAAGATCAATCCAACATTCTTGCTCGACGAGTGCATCACATATAACACATCTCGACTAGAACCAGCAACCCCCGAGTAACATATCAACGAGGCTTTTGTCCCCTTCATCACTGAAAGTTTCTACTAAAATGCCTGTTACTCGCTCTCAAAGAGACAAACCAAGCGAGGCACACACTGAGTCCAGTATGAATCGAAGATTATCAAATCCTTTTGAGGTTCCACCCTTAGAAGAACCGGAAATTACTGACGCACTTCTTTGGGAATGTCAGGAAAACCCTTCATTCCAAAAGCTTGTAGAAAAGCTCATGGAAAATGACAAAGAAAAATATCTGCTCATGCTTACAAGCAAAGGAGTTAAACTTCCCGAAGATTTAGACCCAAACATCTTTAAAACTGGATCTCGACAATATGCATATCAAGAACAACAAAGAGAAGAAGAAACCCATAACTTTGAACAACATATACCTGAGCAACACATTCCAGAACAACGCATACTAGAGATGCATATACCTGAGC
The DNA here is from genome assembly GCF_030272615.1 of Cryptomeria japonica. Classification (NCBI taxonomy): domain Eukaryota; kingdom Viridiplantae; phylum Streptophyta; class Pinopsida; order Cupressales; family Cupressaceae; genus Cryptomeria; species Cryptomeria japonica. The sequence goes on along the minus strand of NC_081405.1, from coordinate 20,118,739 downwards.
TAGAAACACCAAAACAAAATATACCATTTACTACACCTTTTCAGCTAAGAACCAATACAAGGCAAGAACTTTTCCCTCGACAAGACAATATACCTTTGGCAGCCCTTACTCAACAAATGCAAATGTTGCAAAGGCAAATACAGGATATGCAACAAGGGACGACAGTGCGGTACTCTTTAAATGAAATCTGTCCTTACCCATTTGACAGAAGATTGAATATCGTGCCTTTTCCTCCAAACTCAGACGTTCCCAAATTTGATAAATATGATGGAAAAAGTGATCCCTGAGATCATGTTCGAGAGTTTTGCACACTGAGCCTTGAATTTGCTCATGATGACACCTATTTGATGAGGTTATTCCCCAGAAGCTTGGGAGGGCAAACCATGGAATGGTTATCCAAAATTTCGCCACCTGTCAGATCATTTGATGAATTGGTTAACAAATTCATAACCCACTATTCCTACAACATCCAACATGCCATAACCATGCTAGATGTTTGCAACACCAAACAAAAGAACAACGAAACATTCATGGTGTTCCTTCAACGCTGGCGACGCATGGTATCACGATATCCTCGAGATATTCCCGAAAAGGAGAAAATGGAAATCTTCATCGATAACTTGAATGGCGAAATGAGTTACAGACTAAAACTTCAATGCATACCATCTTTCGCTAAATTGATTGAAAATGGCATTCAAGTAGAAGAAGCATGTGTCAAAAAGGGAACACTCAAATTCTACAAGGAAGGAACAAACTCATCAAACTACAATAACCAGAACAACACCAACCTTGACAAATCTCGATTTTGGACTCGAAACAAAAACGAAGGCAACAATGAATCACATGATCTCAAATCTAAACAACCAGTGCTTGCATTATCTGGAAATCCTCAAAACGCGAAAAATCTTTAAAATGCTAACACATATACACCAAACACCGATTAAGGACAACTCAACACAAACAACACCAACGATACTCAAAGCAAAAACATGAATCCAAGACCTAACAACAATTCACGCAACAACACGAACAATTTCCAAAAGCGTATCTTCACACCACTGGGACAATCATTAGAATCCGCATTCAGGGAACTTTTGGCAAACAAGATTCTTTCTTTGCCTCCAATCAGCAACTATGAACCCCCAATCAAACCACCTTGGTGGAATGATTCACACTATTGTGATTTCCATCGCAACAAGGGTCATAGAACAAACGAGTGCATGAGATTGAAACACATAGTACAGGACATGATTGATCGAGGTGATTTAACGATGGATGGTCTTAAAACAAATGGTGATCACGGAGCCTTCAAAAATTCTCTCCCAAATTACAACAAAGATGGAGCATCAACTTCGGATGATACACGTGGAGCTCGTATTAATCACATCTACAACAACACCATCAACTACATCTCAGCTGAAGATCATCAAGTCAATGTCATCACCATTCGAGATCGGCATGATCATGAATCTGTCAATGTAACAACCCGAACTCATAAATATGTCTTGAAGGGACATACTGCACCTACAACTACCACACCAAAAATCCAATATGACTTGGTTAGCCAACTACGCAAGACTCCAGCTCAGATATCTATCCTGGAATTATTGAAACTATCACCAAAGCACAAAGAAATATTGGAGCAAGCGCTATTGGAAACAAATGTACCTCAAAATATGGATACAAACAGATTTCAAGCCATGGTCGCCCATATGACAGGACCTCATAACCTTACCTTCTCAGAGCATGACAATACTTCCTTGAGTCATCCGCATAATACTCCTCTCCACATTGAAGTCATTGTTTGCAAACACCGAGTAAAAAGAGTCTTAATAGATGGAGAAGCCGGACTTAATATATGTACTTTACAGCTTATCTATGCATTAGGCTTCTAAGAAGAATCTATTGATCCTTGCAAGAACATTACCATAAAAGCATATGATGATGAGGAAAGGTCCTCTAAAGGAACAGTGATATTACCTATTCAAGTAGGACCAGTACAAAAGGATACTATATGTCAAGTCTTAGACATAGATCTCACCTACAATATTTTGTTAGGACGACCTTGGATACATGAAATGCAAGCAGTACCTTCCACATATCACCAGTGTGTCAAGTTTCCTTATGATGGACAAGAAATCTCCATATCAACTGATCATAATCCATTTCAACATTGCAACGCAATGGGGGCAGCCCAAGACAGTTTGGTTCCTCATAATAGAGAAAAGCAGCGATCTTCAACATCAGATCCACCAACAGCAAAATCAAACTCCTTATGGGGAGACTTCAAACAGAAAATGCAAATCAAAGACCAAGGCATGGGAGAATACTCTTTGGAACTGTTATGTTTAGCACATCACCAACATCACCTAGATCGCATGGTTTGCCTACTACATCAACACATCTGGCCACTCAGCCCATCACTAAATTTGATGGTACCTTCATCCAATTGGGTACTCTCGCACATGAATCAGAAGACAAAGATGTTCTTAGCTGGTTATACAAAGATGAGGAAGAAGATCATAGAGCTGCCGCTCTGGACATTGTTCTACCAACACACCTGTATGGAAAAGGCTACTTAATCATGAAGCAAATGGGATATGGTGGTAAAGGACCTATTGAGAAACGCAAAGAAGGAGTCACTGAACCTATAGATCTTCCTTCACAACCTAGTAGAAACAAAGAAGGATTGGGTTCTAAACTCACGTTCCTATTGAAAAGGTCGCCACACACAACTACAAAAGCTCAATGGAAGGTGAAGAAGAAGTACAAAGAAGAATCCTGGCAGGAAGCACTCTTTGAATCAGTAGAAACAATCTGCAAGGCATGGGAACGTCAAGATCAGAAGTTGCATCAGGGAAAGCTTCTAAGTCATAAGAAGGCCCTATCTACAGCAGTAGCTCATATTCAAACACCAATGTCTCAAGAACACATCATGTCATCTCCAAATACCATTATTTCTCCCCAAGGAAGCACAGTCTATGAACAAATCCAGCAAGTAGAAGACGGATCTGATACATAATCAACAAAAACCATCAAAATGGTATCCATTATCAAAGATTTGTTTTCACCATACAACATACTAGTTTGCAGCACCGATAGAATCTGGGATGATGCCTATGAGACAGATTCCAATGAATATGAATGGGGTATCTGCTCCAATGCTACTATAGATATCCCTGATGATACTGATTCTATATCCCTTTCTCAAGAAGAACATAACGCAAAAGATAGACCTTTTGAATTTGGACCACAAAATCTCTATGACGCCAAGGAAAGCGAACAGGAACATTATGAACAAGTCTATGTGGAAGATAATACCATCGAAGACCTCGACGAAATCCTAAACTTCTTTAAAACCAAGAACCATCACGATGCAAACTCTGTCCTAACACTCACAGTAGCCGAACTTGATCCACCCAATGATTCCTTACCACTTGTCTTTCCTAACCTCATCGACTGGGATGAACTTGAAATCCATGATATACCAATTTTCCCAGATGATGAATCTATTATCCATTATCTATGTACCATAAATCCGGAAATAGGCTCTACCAGTGAACAAAGTAACGATATCTACAAAATAGGGAGTGCCAAGTCTCTCAGTCGCAAAAATGAACCAAATAAGGGATCTGATGTTGAAAACCAGTCAATGGCAGCTCTAGATCACAAAAAAGTAAAAATAAAGGACGCATCTGAGGGTGAAAACCTTTTTAAGGCACCTAACGATGGGAGACTTGACACTCTTCCTGAACACTTTCATGAGTGATCACCCATTTTGATTGAGCCCACTCAATCAATCAACATTGGTACCATAGAAGCAGCCAGAAACATACACCTTGCAGAATCTCTGACAGAGGAAGAAAGATCGGCATTCATCATCTTCTTTAAAGGACAACAAATTAACTTTGTTTGGTCATATGCTGATATGCCCAGAGTAGATCCACACTTAATCATGCATCACTTGTCCATTTCTACAGGAGTTAAGCCAGTCAAGCAAAAGCTACAAAAGATGAATCCATAGGTGGCACTCATGGTCAAAACTGAACTAAAGAAACTATTAGATGTTGGATTCATCCGACCCATTGACTATGCAGAATGGATTTCCAACATCATTCCAGTATCAAAACCAGATGGTAGTATCAGAATCTGCACTGACTTCAGAGACGTCAACAAAGCTTGTCCAAAGGATGACTTTTCCCTACCCAGTATCGACATAATTGTAGATCTCACAGCAGGCCATGCAATGCTCTCACTAATGGACGGTTTCTCAGGCTATAATCAAATCAAAATAGCTCCTGAAGATCAAGATAAAATAGCGTTCACCTATCCTTGGGGAACGTATTGCTGGAATGTTATGCCTTTTGGCTTAAAGAATGCAGGGGCCACTTATCAAAGAGCAATGACAACAATCTTCCATGACATGATGCACACATTTATGGAAGACTATATGGATGATTTATTAGCTAAATCCTTCACTAGAGCTGAACATCTTGTCATCCTAAACAAAGATTTTTGATCGATTAGAGAAATTCCAGGTCAGGCTCAACCCTAAGAAATGTGTCTTCGAGGTAACATCAGGGAAGTTACTAGGCTACATTGTCTCAGCTAAAGGTATTGAAGTAGATCCAGCAAAGGTACAAGCCATTATGGACATGCCACCACCAAAGAATATCAGTCAACTTAGATCTCTACAAGGACGACTTCAATCAATCAAGTGATTCATCGCTCAGCTAGCAGATAAAAGTCTCCCATTTAACCATTTACTACACAAAAATGTACCATTCAAATGGGAGGCCAAGTGTGCAGAATCTTTTTACCAAATCAAACAGTACCTGATGAATCCACCAGTTCTGGTACCACCAGTCGCAGGAAAGCCTCTCATCTTATATATCTCAACAACAGATATATCACTGGGGGCACTATTGGCATAAGAAGATCAACAAGGGAAGGAACGCGCCATATATTATATCAGTAGGACATTGAATGGATATGAACTCAACTATACATTCATTGAAAAGGCTTGCCTAACAGTGGTCTTTGTATCTCAGAAGTTCCGACATTATATGCTAGCACATACCATTAAGCTAGTAGCAAAAATTGATCCTCTCAAATATCTACTCAGCAAGGCCGCTCTTACAGGCCGATTAGCTAAATGGGTCATGATTCTTAGTGAATTTGACATCCAATACACAGAAAGATGAGTCATCAAGGGACAAGCAATTGTAGATCAGTTGGCTGAAGCACCACTCCCCGACAAACACACCATGGAGATTGAATTTCTAGATAGGGATGTTCTTGCTCTTTTTACTAAACAATGGACCCTATACTTTGACGGATCCTATACACAACATGGTTCTGGTGCTAGCATTCTGTTCATCACTCCTGAAGGACACACTATACCAAAATCATATAGGCTCATGTTTCCATGCACAAATAATGTGGTTGAATATGAGGCACTGGTCACAGGCATCAAAATGGTCGTAGAATGGAAAATCACAAAGTTAAAAGTCTATGGAGACTCACAACTGGTCGTCCATCAAATCAACAACGACTATCAGACAAAGGATGACAAGTTACTACCCTACAAGTGAATGGTGGATGACTTCAAACAGTATTTTGTGCACATCACCTTCTAGCAAATACCAAGGTTGAACAACAAAGCAGCCGATGCAATGGCTACTATCGCTTCATTACTACAAATTCCAGAGCAATAGAGTCGTTACGAGTTCCTGGTAGAGCAACTGTTCTCCCCCGCCTATAACCACTTTGATTCCCATGTTATCTATGCCTTGACTGGTTCAGATTCTCAGCTATATGGACCAATATACGACTACCTCAAGCATAATATCTTACCAATTGACCAATCCCGTAACCAAAAACGTAACTTTATCCGACAAGCTGCCCGTTACACCCTTACCGCCGATACTTTATATCGTCGAGGTCTCGATGGTACTCTTCTTCGTTGCCTTGATCGTAATGATTCTGATTCTGCTTTACACGAGCTTCATGAAGGTATTTGTGGCACACATTCAAGTGGCACTACTCTTGCTAAAAAGCTTCTACGGATGGGATACTACTGGCCTACCATGGAAAAGGACTCATATCACTTCGCCAAGAAATGTCCTAAATGCCAAATCCATGGTAATCTCATACATGCACCAGCACAGGAACTACAGCCATTTACAACATCCTAGCCCTTTTGTCAGTGGGGACTAGACCCGGTTGGCAAAATTTATCCTTTGTCTTCAAATGGACACAAGTTCATTATAACAGCAACAGAATACTTTACCAAATGGATCGAAGCAGTTCCCATGACCACAGTGACTGGGAAACAAATTGCCTCTTTTATCCTCAATTATCTGATCTGCAGATATGGTATTCCAAGTTCAATCATCACAGATAATGGACGGCCTTTCAAGAATCAAAATGTCCAAGAACTATGTGAAAAATTCAAAATCCAACATAGGTTCTCTACACCATACTACCCGCAGGGCAATGGTCAAGCAAAAGCATCTAACAAAACAATCCTGAAAATCCTCAAGAAAACAGTGAATGATGCAGGAAAAGATTGGCATGTACAACTCAATCAGCACTTTGGGCATACAGAACCAGCATCTGCACACCTACAGGAGCAACACCATACTCATTGGTATATGGATCAGAAGCTATTTTACCCCTAGAGGTAGAAATCCCATCTCTCAGAGTCTCTTTGAAAGGTTTAATCCCAGATGAAGAGTATCAAGTTAACCGACTGCAAGAACTTGAACTATTAGATGAAAGACATCAACATGCTTACACTCATCTCAAAGCATATCAACAACGCATGTGCAGGAGCTACAATCACAAGGTCATTCCCCGCAACTTCAAGGTTGGTGACCTAGTCCTCAAAGAAAATCCAAGAAATCAGCAAGATCGAGAAAAGAAAGGGAAATTTGAACCTAACTGGTTGGGTCCCTATATTATCATATCAGTCTATGGATCAGGTGCCTATCAGCTAACAAATTCTGAAGGAGATGTGCTCGACGAACTAACTAACAGCATCCATCTAAAGAGGTACTACACTTAAGTGGCCTAGTGCACGGAAAAAGCTAAAATAAACAAAAAAATCAAAAAAAAATCCAGAAAAAAGCAAAAACATAAAGTACAAATAAAAACAAATGGTGAAAACCTGGTCAACAGGCGCTCTTGTGAAAGAACGGCTCCTCTATCTATCTCCATACCATTTTATCCATATAAACACTATCGGCCATCGCCTGACACTTAGCGCATATCCATTCAGGACATACTTAGCGTAGTCACTATCCTGATTTGTCTATATATATCCTTTTACCACATCCCACCGTGGCTTGGAAATCACTGTACATATTCACATCAAGAGGCACACTCAGCTAGGGGAATTCCAATCATATAAAAATTGGTAAACATTCAAGACATCAAGGCTATTTGCAAAACTCCAGAGCATGACATCCAACAACCAAAACTACGCTTCATCGCAACACAAAACAATTCACAAAAATACCAAGGATAGATGATTTTCTGAAGTACTAAATGTTGCATTCTTGTATAAAAATCTTGACTATTTTTGCATTTTGAACTTTTTCAAATTTGGATTTTCTTTTCCTTTTTCTCACAAAACGCTTCAACGCTAGAGATCAAGGGGAACTTCCAACATTTTCTTAGTCTTCTGTCTGGGAGGCGATCACTTGTACTGTGTGAATACATGCCTCGAGATGTGATACATCAAATATCACTGAAGGCCTAATTCCACTTCACGCATACAAATGATCTAATCTTGTCTGTTTACGCAATACACACTCAGGTCATCCTGGTTCAATTATACCTTGATGCTTGTGCTATCTTGCAAAATCAAAAATCATGTAAATTTTTCTCAGGTCATTATGGTTCAATTATACCATTATGCTTGTATAAATTTTCAACATATCCTAAACAAATCAATGCTCAATGATGATATCTACAAAGAAAGCAAACGAATGGCTATATCGGATGGCAAATAAAGAATGAGGGATGCTCCAAAAACATTAGTCGCATATCATTTTACAATTAGTTGCATATCATTTTAACATCATTTTAACATCATTACATATCATTTTAACATCATTACATATAATTTTAACATCATTTCATATCATTTTAACATCACTGCATATCATTTTAAACATCATTGCATATCATTTTGCATTTAGTTGCAAATCAAATCATCTATGTCATTTTAAGATACATCACACCGCATATCCAATCATACATCTCATTTTCAAGATACATCTCACAGCATATAAAAACATTGCATCACATAAACAAAATAGCCCACATAACATGCATCCATATAAACACATCAGATGATCAAAGCAAATGGTGCCGAATATATATATCTCAAAATGATCCAAATGTACAAAATGTGTCAAAAACTGTGTCCAGTACAAAGAATACAATGCTCCAAAATACAACCGAGACCATGTCTCTCAAGTATGACTATCCCCTGACGGAGATGGTCTCGCTCCAGATGCACCCGCCCCTGGATCCCCAAGAGGGTCCTATCTCAGTGGCCCCGTAACACCTCGGCTCTCAGACCGTGATCCAGTAGCTCGAGATCGACTAGATCTCGACTGTGCAAAACTCTGTACTCGGCGATCCCTGGGTACTACAGCCTCATAGTGCCGCCGATAATACTCTGCCTCCTGGGCTCTCAGCGCCAACTCTCTCAGGGTGTCTCTCATCGAACCACCCGTTGCTGCTCTCTACATGCTGGACACCACCTTCTCCGCTCGTCCCCGTCGCTCTATCTCGGTATCTCGCTCAGTGGTCAACTAAGAAATCTGCCGCTGATAGGTCAAAATCTGTGCCTGCAGCTGCTGTACAGTAATCTGTAGAGTCCGTATCTGAGCATCCTCCATATGACCTGAGACCCGAACCCATAGTGGTACCTATGCTGGAGGAACCCCTCCCACTCGCCCTGTCCTCGGTGCTGGAGGTGGGAGCACATCTGTCCTCCTCCTCTGAGCTAGTCGCATAGCCTCCTCTGTACCACCCACTGCAGCTAGCACCTCCCTCACTCTCCCCTCTCCACCGGCTCCGATCGCCAATCCACCTCTCCCCCTATCTATCCTCCCTTGTCTCACCGCTCTATCCACACCTCTATCCCCTCTCCTCCCTCTATCTCCCCGCCTACCTCTGGCTCCTCTCCCTCGTCCTCCTCCTCCATCCTCCCCATCATCTCTGTCGTCTCCCCCGTCTCCCTCCTCCTCATCTGAATTGAAGGCTGGCCTCATCTCCTCAAGATCAGATATCCTGGCCACCGCCCGCGCAACAAACAATCGAGCAAACTCATCCATCATGCCCGCATCCTGAATCTCAGGGGCATAATCCCATATCTACCCAGCCAACCCCACAAACTCCTCCACCGCCACTACACTATCAATGGTCGGCCCCCAATCCGCTACATCCTACTGCCGTCGTGCATATAGGCACGCTCCCTGAGGAATACCCTGCTAGCGCCCAAACTGCCTCAAAACTTGGGTAACCACAAACCTCTCTATAACGAACGGGGTCCTCCCGATCAGGTACCTGGTCATAAATACAAAGGGCATCTCCAGCCCATCCTCAGCCCACACCTCACATCTTGTATACGGTCGCCAGGTGACCATATCTATATCATCCAGTACTCTCCTCCAATGCTCTAGTTTGCTCAGCTTACGCTGGACAACTAGACCCCTGTATCCATAGGCATATGCACATCCTACGGGCCCGTCCCTGTCTGCTAGTGGCCTCGCTGCTGGAATGTGCTCCCAGCACCATACCTGTAATAATGTCACGCCAGCTGACAAACTGCCATAACCGAGGTATACTACCTCATGCAGACCCCTGTATAAATGGGCCAGCATAGCTGACCCCCATGCAAACCTCCCGCCCTGAGTGACCATCTCCTCCAAAACCAGCCCCCATCCCACCGAGAATCCCTTTGACCTGCGATCAGGACAAAGGAATCCACCAATGAACCCTACTAGTACGGATGGCAGCAGTGCATAATCTAGGTCCAAAAACTCCTACCATGGGATCTCATAGCCGTAGACGGTATCATCCTGAAAAATACGGCGCAGTGCCTCTGTGCCACCCTCCTCTGACTGCTCATATGGTAGTAGTGCCCCTACTACAGGGATGTGCAAAATCCGGTAACAGTCCTCTGGTGTGACTGTCATCTCTCCAGTGGCAAAATGGAAGGTGTTCGTATCACTGTGCCACCTCTCCGCAAGTGTTGTCAATAGCCCCCAGTTCACAGTGAACCGAGGCATATCTAAGAGGGAAGTCAACCCACATCTCTTGATAATATCGAGATCAGCCTGCGACAACCGCAGTATCAATGTCCATGGTCTGGGAAATCTCTCCCGTGACTAAACCACGCCCAATCGCTCCTGTCAACAAGCAAAACAAATCCAATATCAGTTTCCACATCAAAACAAAGATATCAAAATCAAACTTATATCAACAACATGAAACAATTTGCTCATCTACATCAAGTTCAAAATCCTATCATTTCATATCAACTTGTAAAACAACTCAAATTATCAAAAACCATATCAAAACTTGTAACACAACTCAAGTCTCCAAAATCACATAAACTTGTAAAACAACTCAAGTTTCCCACCCATATCAGCTTGTAACACAACTCAAGTTTCCAACCCATATCAGCTTGTAACACAACTCAGGCTTCACACATTGAACTTGAAATAGAACACGCAAATAAATCATATTTTGATCAACACAACACATTGATATCTATACATAACTTGGAAAATCACAAATCAAAACAAGTTATATCAACACTCATATTGGACAAAAGCATAAAATCATGACAGACAAACCAAAACAAAATTTCAAATCAGCTCATCTCGTAAAAATTTTCCCGATGCGCTAAAACAGATACCCAATGTGCTAAAAAAACCCCCACGTGCTAGGCTGCTTTTCCTACGCGCTAATCTATTTACCCTATGCGCTAGACTGACTCTACGCGCTAAAATTTTCCCCCCATGCACCACCTAACCTACCCTATGCACTAGACTGACTCTACGCGCTAATCTACACCTCCTAGGTGCTACCCATTTGGCCCTATGCGCTAGGTTATCCCTACGCGCTAAACCCCCTTACCTATGCGAACCCCTGCGACCCCTATGTGCTAGGTCTACCCTACGCGCTAACCTGTTGAATTGATGCGCTACCCGACGGTTTCCATGCGCTATTCTACCTATATGCGCTAACCTATTTCTTTTATGCGCTATCCTATCTATTTCGGACGCGACCCCTAAAATTTGACTCGATGCGCTACTTCAAACTTCGTATGTGCTAATCTATGCCCTAGACACGCTAAACCGTTAAACCCGAACTTTGAAAATCAAAAAATGACTAAAAATGACCAAATAAAAAATCACAAGAGGGTCAAAAATGTTGACTTACTGGTGGTCCACACGCTGCAGGTCTCCGGTACCTCTGAACGCGCTCGAAATGGTGTCTATGATACGGAATAGGCATTTTCTCTACAGACCAAATTCTCTTTCTCCAAAGTCAACAAAGCACAAATGAATCTAATTCAAGCCCTTTTCCCCTTTTATAGGAGGAAAATGAAATTAGGGTTAGCCAAATGGACCTGTAATATGGTCGCGGTCTCCCCTATACCATAACATTCATAACTTATCGGGAGATGAATCAATTTGCACACATTACACATGCACGAAATCATACACATCATACACAACTCATCAAATTAAATCAAAAAAATTTCAAAATATTGATTCATCTCCCGAGGGGGCATCACCATCAACTATCGAATCTGGGGCATCACACATCAAATCAAAACCGGGGCACGGCTGGCAAATCATAAGAGCCACACAAAAATTGCATTTGATCATAAATCACAAAAACACATCATTTTCTTTGAAATAACATGTGCACACACGTCACTTCAAAGAGGGGCACAATGTAGACATATAAAAATGACCATATTCCTAAATGAATATTTTATGTTCATTTCTCTATTTAATTAAATCCAATTTAATTAAATTATCCACATTCCTCTATTTAATTAAGTAAATTACTCAATTTATTTAAATTAAATTCACTATATCCATTTAATGAATAAATCATTTTATTTAATTAAATCCCCCCTATCCACTTTTAATTAAATTCAAATTTAATTAAATAGTTACCCTAAATTGAATAAATCTAATTTATTTAATTGCAATCAAATTGAATGAAATTCTTTATTTCAATTAAATCCTATTATCCCTCCATCCACTTGCAAAATCCTACATCTCCCACTTGCCTTCCTGAACCCCTTTCTAATCCCTTCTAGAATCTTCTAATCGCTTCTAATTAACCATTAAAGGCTTTCAACCTTCAACCACTTAATTCCTCAAAGTCTTTGATAACCATTAAAGGCTTTCAACCTTCAACCACTTAATTCCTCAAAGTCTTTGATAACCATTAAAGGCTTCCAACTTTCAACCACTTAATCCCCCAAAGTCTGCAATAACCATTAATGGTTAACTCAAACCCTCCTACATGGTTAAAACATTTGTCTTGACTCAACCTTCATCCAACCCAAGGGTCTCATCAAGCCTTTAATGCTTTGACCATGATTATCTCTTAATCATTTGCACAAAGGTTTATCCTTCGATTAACTCTTAATCCAGTGGGTAATCCTAATTTAAACTTGACCCTTACCCTCTAGATAACCATGAGGTCTTCTCAGGCATTTAATGTCTCCAACCCCTTCTCTCAACCCAGTCTTATGTTGACACTTGTCACCATTTCATTGGTGCAAATTGCAAACATGGATCCCCAACTTTCAAACTCAACCCTTGATCAACTCTTTCAATCCTGACCATCCATTGCCCTGTTTTTGCTATAAATAGAGCTCTCGTTCCTCCATTTTCAACAATCATCCTCCAAATTTGTAGCATCACACTTATGCTCAAATACATTCAAGCTTTCATATCATTTTTATGCTCATCATTTGAGCCTCTTTTAAATCAGGAACTAGTCTAAATATGCATGTTTAGAATACTTCCTTTATCATTTAGCTCAATCATAGACTAAATATATCATGTTAGGATAGTACTCATACTAATCTTGTCATCTTATCATTTAGTTTATTGCATTTTAAAATCATACATAGTTTAGCATATCTTCCATACTAAAATCCATCAAAGCATCCCTCGTTCTTGCATTTGCCATCCCTGAACCATTTTGCTCAGTGATCTGAGAGCAAAAACATTGGTTTGAGGGACATTGTGAGATAGAGAGCCATGGGACCCACCTTGGGAAGCTGAGTAATACGTCGTTACTCCATAGCTTGCACCAAGAAGTCCTGTGTGTGTGTGTGGACAAGTTATTTAGCAATATTTTCACATATTGAGTTCTATCGACCCACTTTTCCTGCATATATGTATATATACATATATATATTTATGTATATATAGATATATATACATGTATATGTATACATTTCAAATGCATATATATGTATATGTATATGTACATGTATATATGTATATATGTATATATGTAGCATCCTAAATTGTACCCCTTACAATTTAGACCACATTTAGGTCCCTCACCTTAGTGTTCGCGTCCCTATGCTTGACTAGGACCCATTTATGCTTGCATCATGCAAATGTGACATTGAGATTACATTTTACCTTATATTGCCCCTTTATCCTAGCCCATATTAGGGTAGGACCAGGGCGTGGTGCCTTGGTTCTCACTGGGACCATGGTGCCATGCCATGATCTTCCCTGATTGGGACCCAATTTAAACCCTTTTCCCCATCTCAAATTTGAGTGGGAAACCTTTCTCTGTGCCAGCCTATGTCAAAAAATTAACATGATTTCCCAACGGGCAAGTATATAAGGAGGTCTTCCTCTCTCATTTTGATATATAGATACATTCATACATTCATGATAGGTGAAATTGGGAGCAATCAAGTACTCAAGCATTCATTGTCAAGCATTTCTAGAGGTCTTCAAGGATGCATATTCTTCATCTATCTATTGTGGAGCAACTTTACATCATTCATATGCAAGCATGTGTGTGTGATTAGGGTTTTGTCATGTTCATGTCATTTCATACAACATACGTGATTACATTCAAGAAGAAAAACATTGTTATCAGTTATTGCAGATCTGAGGTATATCTTTCCATTATTTATTTCAGTATACAATATTTCATTCAAGGTGGATTCCTCAATCGGGGTTTGACTTAGGCAAACCCCTATTCCCAACCTATTTCCCCTTCTTTCTGTGTGTAGGAAACATATACGAAGTTGTGATCTTCAGGATAAGCTTTATTTGTAGAGACGAATCAATCCCCCTTCGGTGCATGAAAAGTGTGGAGGACCATGGCGACAAGAACCACGATACCGACATTTTAGGTGCTTTTTCGAGGATCAAATCCAAGTCTACTCACATTTCTCAGTTTCAAGTGTACAACTCAATCTCGCATCTGTAGCTCACTGTTTTCATGTCATTTCCAACACTTTATCTAAATTCAACAATTCAACTTACAAAAGAGGACTCCAAATCAATCAATCAGTATTCAGTTTGAATCTTTGTTGATTTGTGATTGAATCTATTGGATTCCTCCTCTTTTGAATGTAATGGTTATCCCAAGCAAAAATTAATGGTTTTCTCCCTCTATTGGTGGAAACCCTAATTTTTCACCATTACATTTTGGTGAACCCAACCCCTTACACCTTTAATTCTGATATATGTTATCAGATCTGTTTGTTTATGCAATTTATCAAATTTTCATTTACAAGTTTGATTTCCTTGCAAATTTTAAAAATTTAGAGGTTAATTTCACTAAACCCTAATTTTTAAATTCAAAATTAAGCTTGTAAATTGTTTAATTTGGATTAATTATTTCAGATCTGAGTGCTTTTCATATTTCACAATTCAAAATTTGTAAATTTTCACTTACAAATTTATATTTTAAAATTAAGTGGTTAATTTCAAGAACCTTAATTTTTAAATTTAAAATTGACATTGTGGGTTTCTTAATTTGGAATTTTAGATCTAAAGTATTTTCAAATTTCAAGTTCTCATTTTTAAATTTCATTTCACATTTTTCAAAATTTTAATCTTAATTTCAATATATATATATATATATATTAACAAAAAAAAAATCAAATTTGTGGGTTTACTTTTCCATTCATAGATCTTATCAATTTACATAAATTAAGAGGTTTTATTTACAATACCTTAATTTATTTTTGATTAATTTGTTTGGATCTAAATTTAAATATTCATCATGGAAATTAATGGGTGTAATTTATTTGCT
The DNA here is from genome assembly GCF_030272615.1 of Cryptomeria japonica. Lineage (NCBI taxonomy): Eukaryota > Viridiplantae > Streptophyta > Pinopsida > Cupressales > Cupressaceae > Cryptomeria > Cryptomeria japonica. Next base: position 20,103,388 of record NC_081405.1, on the reverse strand, counting down.
ATTTCACATATGATTACATTGCTTTTTGCCTACATTTATTATAATCATGTGTCAGATAATGGCTTCTTTCACTCCATGTTACTTCTTTTCATTCATAACACTTGGACATATTGCATTTTTAGGGTTTCCAAGTTGCTTCCTTTTCATCAATTAGATCTCAAAGCTTTCATCTATCATGTGTGTTGTCTTATGGTGATGTTTTGGGGAAAATGTATTTCATACGTAGATCACCTAAAAGCTTTTGGAGATCCTAATCCTAGAGATGTTAATGGAAAACCTAACACTTGTACCTCTCCTAGGGTATCTATTGTGAATGAACAGAAAGATAATACTCTCATCAAAGAACTCTCTAATGGAGAGCAAGCTTTGAAGGGAAACATTGCCTCTTCTTCTTCTCATCCACATACCCTAGCGCAAGGGGAGCAAAATCAAAATATTGATGTTTCTATCTCTCTATATCCTGCTTATTCTCCTAGAGACTATCTTAGTCATGAAAACATTTGTAGAGAAGATGATGTTATGCATTTTATTCATTATCTCTCTCCCCATATAACATTATGTAAATATGAGGCCTTAGATAATAAGGATCTTCCCTCTCAATCTACCAAAGAGGATATGCATGATGAAAGAAAGGAAAATCCTTCTTCACAAGATATTCCTTCTTCATCTGCTAATCCTTTAATTCCTTTTAAACATTCTTACACTAAAAAATTCAAATAAATTTATTATAATGATCCTCTACCTTATCAATTAAAAGATTCTTATAGGAGTGGCTTTAAAATAATGTCAAAACAAGGTTTTAGAGGACGAGGACTTGGGAAATTTGAACGATGAATTTGAGTCCCTATAAACCCTCCTACACAAATCAATACAGAAGGCCTAGGACATGATCATAAATTTCTTATGGATGACCTCCTTAGGGTTCAAGACTTCAAAGATCATCTTGCAAGACAACAAGCCATTTATTCCCGTAAAAGTGCTTCTTCTTCTAAAACTCCTTTTTGTTCATTTCATCAAACTAACGATCATCATGCTAATGATTGTCCTGATTTTCAAAATGCAATGAAAGAACTTATTTATAGTGGCAAAGTTAAAATCATAGATGACAATCCTTCTTCTTCTAATAATAATTCTTTTCCTCAATCTCAAAATCCTACACCTATCGATGATCAAGAAAAATTAGCTACTAGAATCTTTTGGAAATTGAAGTATGACAAGAATGTTGTTTTTCCCTTTATGAAGTTTAGCACTAAGCATAAATAAGGAAGCGGATATTGTATTTTTCATCATGGTGGTTCTAATTCTCTTGGAAAGTGTAAAGCATTTAAGGATTTTGTTCAAGAACAATACGATCGTGCTCGTATATTCCTTTCAATAGATCTTGCTCTCTTTCTTGGTGAAAGGGTAGTGCCTTAGCACTCCTCTCACCCCCATGTTGCTCCTCACCCTTATGACACAAGTAGTTAAATTAATTGGGGGCTCTTTTTCATTAGAGGTGATGCTTTTTCAATTTCAAATATCTTGGGGTAGCAACATGATTCTCCTCTATCATATCTCTCATCTTTAAAGTTTCACCATTTCCTTTTGGGATTGCATTCTTCATCACTTGATGTCCTTTCTTGCATAGATTTATCTTTCATGTGGATGCATGTGTGTCCCTTGTTAGGACCTATTATTTGTTTGAAATGATATGTATTTTATGAATAATCTCTCCTAAGGAAATGTGTGATTCTTCCCCCTTGCCTATCCTTGTCTTCTTGCTTGGGGGGAAAGGATATCTTTTCCCTTTCTCTCTTTCTATCTAGACTATCACTATTCCCTTTAGGGGTGGAATTTCTCATAATTGATATTGTTTCTTGCATGAAATGGTATTTATCTTATGATTAATCCCTCTTTAGGGGATTCTGCGATCTTTCTTTCTTTTTCTCTTTGAAGATTAGCTCTTCTTTAGAGTTTCATTTTACATATACTAATGACTTTTCTTGTATTGGATATTTATTCATGTGAGTATATGGTTCATTTTCTTATGTTTAATCTCTCCTTGGAGGTTGTGTAATTCTTCTCATTTTCCTTACACTTGGGAGCAATGATCTCTCTCTCTCTCTCTCTCTCTCTCTCTCTCTCTCTCTCTCTCTCTCCTTTCTAATGATCGACTTTTCCTTTGTTGAGTGGTGTTTCTTATAATTCGATGCCATTCCTTGTGTGAAGTTGTTTGATCAAGGATTATCTTTTATGAAAGAGGTGTAAGTCCTTGTCTACAACCTCTTCTTCACTTGGCAATGTACATCTATTATAAACTTACCCCCTCACATTGAGTTAAAAGTGTGTCATCCTTCATGAAGAATCTCTTTCACCTAGTAATAGGGGGAAGGCATGTATTCTTGTTCCCCTTCCTTTATTTTGGTAGAAGATGTTATATTTGTTTAATAAACTCATCTTGGAGGTAGATGTATTTTGAGAAAAGATCTCTTCTCCTCCAAGGATCTCCTTTACACTTGTTGCTAGATATCTCTTTTTTAACTATCTTTTTCTTGCTTGAAGAGTATTCCTTTTTAGCTTGGAATTATGAACATTGTTTCCTAAAGGATATCTCCTTAGTGTTGAAGGTTAGGTATCCTTATTTCTAGCTTCCTTAAGACATCAACATAGGGCTATGTTGACGTCTTAAGGGGGGGGCACCCATATCACTCCCTTTGTACCATATTGCACTATATTTTTTCATATCACTTTTTGTATGTCTTAGACGGGGTGTTCATTCTCAAAACCAGAGGAAACAAAATCTTACATGAGATGCTTCACGCCCGAAACTAGATGCAGCATTGATATATGTCTTAGACGAGGGTATACATTCCCAAAACTAGAGAAAATAAACTCTTACACAGGATGTCCTCGAGACCAAGCATGTATCTATTATTTGCCCCTTGGCATTTGCATTTACATTACATGTGTTAAACAGGTCGATGCGCACTCGAAACTAGAGGAAACAAACTCTTATATGGGGTGCTATATACTTGAAACCAGACATCATTTGCACACATGCATGAGGATGAGTGGAACTAGCGGAATAGGGATAGACTATTCTTACTCTCCTCCCCAACATGGATAATCTAGAAAACACATCTAGGGGTGAGGTATCTATGTTCTCCTTTTTCATAATTCTTCTCGTGAATCACCTAGAAAACACATCTAGTGTGTATTCATTCTCTCTCTCTCTCTCTCTCTCTCTCTCTCTCACACACACACACACACACACACACATGAACTCATAGCTTTGCTATTGATACTTCATTTATGATGCTTGCTTTTCTCTTTTATGTGATTGTTTGTGTTTGTGAGATGGCATTTTTCAAGAATGATATTAGTTGTTGAGACATTTTGATATCGAGCTCTCTTCAGCTAGGTGATTCAAGGTCTTGTTTTTTGTCTTTAGCTTTTGTTGTGTGTCTTTTACCTTTCTTTGTCTTTGTTTGATTTTTTTTTTTTTTTCTTGTTTTTTTGTGTGCCCTTGCATATGTTTGAGTGAGTTAAGATCCTAAGATTGGGGGCTTGGTTCCTTGAAATTAGTGATGTCTTATACTCCTTGTGAGCTTTCTCTTCCTTCCTCCTCTTCTTTATTTCTCTTTCTTCTACTTTAATGTGAGTATTTGTGTAAGTTGATACTCCCGCTAAAGTGGGGGCTAAATGTAGCATCCTAAATTGTACCCCCTTACAATTTAGAAAACATTTGGGGCCCTCACCTTAGTGTTCACATCCATATGCTTGACTAGGACCCATTTATGCTTGCATCATACAAATATGGAATTGATATTACATTTTACCTTGCATTGCCCCTTTATCCTAGCCCCATATTAGGGTAGGACCAGGGTGTGGCACCTTGGTCCTCACTGGGACCATGGCGCCACGCCATGGTCCTCCCTAATTGGGACCAAATTAAACCCTTTTCCCCATCTCAAATTTGAGTGATAAACCTTTCTCTATGTCGGCCTATGTTGAAAAAGTAACATGATTTCCCGAAGGGCAAGTATATAAGGAGGTCTTCCCCTCTCATTTTGATATATAGATACATTCATACTTTCATGATAGGTGAAATTGAGAGCAATCAAGCATTCAAGCATTCAAGCATTCATCATCAAGCATTTCTAGAGGTCTTCAAGGCTGCATATTCTTCATATATCTATTGTGGGGCAACTTTACATCATTCCTATGCAAGCATGTGTGTGTGATTAGGGTTTTGTCATGTTCATGCCATTTCATATAGCGTATGTGATTACATTCAAGAAGCAAAGCATCATTATCAGTAATTGCAGATCTGAGGTATATCTTTCCATTATTTATTTTAGTATTTGCAACATTTCATTCAAGGTTGATTCCTCAACCAAGGTTTGACTTAGACAAACCCCTATTCCCAACATATTTCCCCTTATTTCTATGTGTAGGAAACAGGTTTGGAGCTGTGATCTTCAGGATAAGATTTAATTGTAGAGATGAATCAATCCCCCTTCGATGCATGAAAAGTGCAGAGGACAATGGTGATGGGAACCACGGTCCCAATATTTTAGGTTCTTTTTTGGGAATCAGATATGAGTTTGCTCACATTTCTCAATTCTAGGTGTACATCTCAATCCCGCATATGTAGCTCACTATTTTCATGTTTTTATCTGTCATTTCTAGTACTTTATCTAAATTCAACAATTCAATTTACAAAAGAGGACTCCAAATCAATCAATCCAATCAGTATTCAATCTGAATCTTTGTTGATTTGTGATTGAATCTATTAGATTCCTCCTCTTTTGAATGTAATGGTTACTCCAAGCAAAAATTAATGGTTTTCTCCCTCTAAAGGTGGAAACCCTAATTTTTTACCATTACAATATATATATACATATATACATACACACACACACACACACACATATATATATACATACAGATATATATATATATGTGTGTGTGTGTGTGTGTGTGTGTATATATGTATGTGTATGTATATATGTATATGTATGTATGTATATATGTATATGTATGTATGTATACATACATATACATATATACATATATACACGTACATATATATACATACATATACATATACATACATATATATGTATGTATATGTATGTATATATATGTATATGCACATGTATATATATGTATGTATATATATGTATATGTATATATACATATACATATATATACATACATATACATACATGTGTGTGTATATATAATATGTATATATAAGATTGCAAAGGATGTACATATATACATGTATATATACATATCCATACACACACACGCACACACATATATATGTATGTATATATACATATATATATATGTGTGTGTGTGTGTGTGTATATATATATAATATATATATATATATATATATACATACATATATATATATATACATACATACATACATACATACATATGTATATATGTACATATACATATATATGTATGTATGTATATATGTGTGCATACATACATACATATATATATATATGTACACACATATATATACATATATATGTATATATATGTGTGAACATATATATATATGTATGTATGTATGTACATATATATATATGTATGTATGTATGTACATATATATATATATATATATATGTACATATATGTACATATATATATATATATATGTACATATATGTACATATATATATATATATATGTACATATATGTACATATATATATATATGTACATATATATATATATATATATGTACATATATGTACATATATGTACATATATATATATATGTATATATATATATATATACATATATATATATATATATACATACATATATATATATATATATATGTACATATATATATATATATATATGTACATATATGTACATATATATATCAAAAGAGATAAGATGTTGCGGTGCAAGACAAGACTCAAATGGGCCCAAAATTATCTCAATTAAATTTCTCAAAGTGGCATGGACACAAAGAAACATGGCACAAGCATAAGAAAAACTAATTTCATTTAGCCCATCAGCCATTAGTCACCCAAAGAAATAATATTGAACAACTTACAGAACTGGAAACATGGAGAACCTTCATGCACTTCAAACCTTAAGCATTTATGAGATATGTGGAGAGCCTATATGGGGTCATACAACATAAATACACAACCTTCTACTAGCACAAGTATATAATCATATGTATCGATCAAGACACGACATACTAGTTCAACTATATTACTTTGACACTTTAAAAATTGAACTTGTGATCGACAAATTCATCTAGAACTTGAATAGAACATACCTTAGACATCCATGAACATGTACTCAAAACCACATGACCATGTCAATTAGTATGGTGGATTGCAAAGCATTATGGCTTGTCCTCTGAGATCCCTTTACTCTGTCTTTACTCTTTATGGGAGAAGTGAGATTTATTTGAGGTCCATTAAAAGTAGTATCATTTATATCATATTTTTCATGGAAGTTGTCATACTTGGTAGTCTAAATATGATAGTCACTATAGTTTTGACAAAGAGTCATTGAGTATGGTGGTGGTGGAGTTTTTCTTCGTCTTTGGTTAAATTTTGTGGTGTCATTTTAACTTTGTGGTGGGAGTTAAAACAATCAATTCAAAATATCATTTCAATGTTTCCATATTTGTTGGTCTTTGTGAATTTGAAATTTGTATTCGATAGTGCTCTAAGTTTTGATTACTTTAATGGTCACCACCCAATGGAAGGAGGTGCATGTGTAAAGATAATGATCATTAGTGGTTGGGCTTAACTAGCACACTTTAAGCTAATTTGTCTACTTAGGTGGTAGTTGTGGGCCCTTGTTCCTATCATCCATGTCTGTTTTTGTTGCCAACACCAATGTTTATTCCTATTCAATTGGTAGTTGTTGTTAATTTTGAATTTAGTCTATCCTCGAATGACATCAAGTGGATGCATGTGATTGAATAAAATATTGTTGCTTCAAGTTCTAACCCCCAAAAATATTTTATAAGCAGTGACAATGGGATCTTCAAAACAAGATATGTGCATCCATCAAAATACAATAGAAAGGGGATTATGGTTGAGAAAGAAAGCCAATATGACTTGAATCATTAAAGAATAGAAATAATAAAATTTATGGAACTAAGAGAGATACAAAAAGGAGCTTATGTGTTTTATAGGGGGCTATCTATATATAAAAAATTGTTCAATATTTTTTATAATTGATAAACATAGAACTATAGGTTTTATCCTTCTATTTCACTCACCCTATCCTTCATTACATAAAATTAATGGTATAAACCATCTTTTCCATGTCAAATAATTCCTTAGTTGAGTGTCTCCTCTTAGGTTCGTGAAGCACAAAAACATCCAATTATTGGTTGTAAAAACTCACAAAACCTTTGAGAACCTTAAATATTAATAACTATTGTATCCAACAACATAAATCCAGTCTCAATGAAATGAAGAATATCAATCAAAGTAATCACATGGAATTTCAAAGAAATATTACTCATACTTACCAAAGCAATTTTCTTAACAATTTATTCCATGCTTATCGTGCTCTTATTTCAAATGTAATATTATCCCATGGAGTTGATAGGTTCCTTGTCGTTGAGTGTATATATATTACATAGAACTATGGAATATGTCAATGTTGACATTGTATCAAATAAATCCTTTGATTAGATGCATACCAAGCACTTCTAAAGTGAGAATCAAGATAGCACCACCATGGAAGAAGAAGAATTTTCTCAATATAGTTTTGTTGATCTTCACAAGGATGGCTATCTACTAGAATTCACCATCAAAGTGAAATGGTAAACTCCATTGTGATACTTTTAGTAGCAAAGAGCCAAGAGAGAAGAGAGCATGTATATGAAAAAATAACTATCATAGAGTTGAGGAGTGAGAAGCAACTAGAAAAATGAGAGGCTAAAAACCTTTCAAACTAAACCAAATGTGTTTGAAGTAACACTCCAACATATGAATTGATTGGTGCGCAAGGCAAAGAAAATGCTCACAAACGGTGGAATGATTGTAGAAACATCAATACTAAATGTCTTATTGGTCCCTTATATTGGTAAGGCTAAATCTTACTATTGGTGATTTTGTTAACAATAAGAGCAACACCAAGATTGGGAATGATATATCTTAATGACAATAATTTGCATAAAGTGGATAAAAGTTTGTAGTGATGCTAGAAACAAATTCATTAAAGATGCTTTGGATAGCATGTTAGATTGCTAAGTTTGTTATTAATTAATGATAGTGATTTGACTAAATATGACTAGATTTATCTTACATATGTAATAATTCCAACAAAATTTTTGACTAAATATGATTAGATTTATCTTACATATGTAATAATTCCAACAAAAAATTTGACAAATAAATTTAAATACATTTTTGCTTTTTTAAAATAAAACATTACAATCTTAGATCATATATACTTTTTACATAAATAAGGATAACCTATAATAGCAAATAAAAGAATAAAGTAAGATTGTCCTACTTAAACCCACAACAAATAATTATATATAACAAAAACTTGAATAGTTCGAATCTTGCAATTTTGAAATCTTATTCACAAACTTTGAGTCAGATTGTTATCTAGGGCCAATGAAGTATGATCAAATCTTATATTTAAGTTATATCACCTTTTATAATGATATATTAGGGTAAGTGCACAAAGATGGTGGTCAAAAAGGGGGGTATAAGTGGACACTTTTTTTAAATTTTTTTCTGAAATCAGATGAACCTGAACTTGGAGGCAAAATTTGAAATTCATCCATTCAAGATATGAAGATAATTAAAGAACAAATATTATATTACTATGAATCTAGTTTCCAAACTACTAAACTTTTTCAAAATTGGATAAGATTAAGGGGGTCAAATCTTTTGCGCACAAAAAACAGACCCTGATTTTTTCTGAAAAACATAACATAGTGTCTGACATGTACACATCAAAAAAGTCATAGTTATATTTTGTATTTTGAAAAATCCTTTGGCGAAAAGATAGTTAAGAGTGAGCACTAGAATATGTGTAATTTTTTGTTGAGTATTTTTTTTTTATGATTTTTCCAATCGAGCACATCCTGAAAAATTAGGTACATGTTCATGCACGAAGCGTAAGTTGCACTAAAAAAATTGAAAATACGATTTTATTTTTTTAAAATTGTAAAGAATCAAGTTCACTACAATAATATATAAAGTTTTTTAAATTTGGACAAGTAGATCAAAAGTTATTAAAAAAATGGTACACGTATGTCTGTGAGAGCTATGGAGACACTGGTAAATGAAATTCAATAAAATATGTTATTGTTGTTTAAAATTAAATAAAATTATATGTTTAGAAATCTCAGAAGATGGGTGAAAATATGGTGGCATTTTTAGAAATACCCACTTGATGAAGTGTAAACCTGATGATGACAAAGTCGAGAAACCAAGTTGATAAAACAAAACATGTCAAAAAGGAGGGAAATGGAGGGAAATCAAACTTCCAAACCGTAGCTTTGTCATCCAGGCCTATTTCCAAGCCTAACTAGTCAAAACTGTGTACGGGGTACCTATGGTATAAAAAGCGCGTACGGGGTACTTCTGGTGTAAGAAGCATGTATGCTCTATCTTTACTATAAACAGCGTGTACGTGCTACTTTTGTTTAAAATTTGGGAGTGTGTATAATATGATATTGTATATATAAGATGTATATACATTTAATATATAATTTATATATAATATATAATCTTTATATATGTATATAATAATATAAAATATATTTTATATAATATATAATATATTAATTCTATATATACACACATGTGTATTGTCTCCATGTCTCCCCCTCTCAAGCGCGTATAAGGTCTCTCTCTCTCTCTCTCTCTCTCTCTCTCCTCTCTCTCTCCTCTCTCCTCTCTCTCTCTCCTCTCTCTCTCTCTCTCTCTCCATACCCCATCCCTCTCTCTCTACCTCTCTCTCCCTCTCTCCCCCTTCTCCCTTCCTCCATACCCCATCCCTCTCTCTCTTCTTCCCTCCCCCCTCTCTCTCTCTCTCTCTCTCTCTCTCTCTCTCTCTCTCTCTCTCCCTTCTCTCTCTCTCTCTCTCTCTCTCTCTCTCTCTCTCTCTCCCTTCTCTCTCTCTCCTCTCTCTCTCTCTCCTCTCTCTCTCTCTCTCTCTCTCTTCTCTCTCTCCTCTCTCTCTCTCTCTCTCCCTTTTCCTTCATAGTTTCTTTACTACAAACAACGTGTACGGGGTACTGAGCCTATTAGTTCACTACCCTGCCATAACATTTTTAATGCGTAGGAGTGCATATGCGCTAATTATGAGTTCTAAGTGCGTACAGGGTGAAAAAAAAAATATCGTTGGGCTTGCCAACATTTTAGGGACTAACAGCGCGCATGCGGTTATTAATATACCATGTACAGGGTACTTAGACATATTTTTATATGCCCGAGAGCCTCAACGACCTCAAAAGAAGTTTTTGAGGTCGTTGAAGGCCCCACTGCAACTGTGTCTGCACTTCTATCACTATTTTATACATAGAAGTAAGTGAATTTTCTATTTTTGCATAATTTCAAATGATTGAGTTGTTGTTCTTATTAGTTTTGTCGATATTATTGTGATTGTTTAATAGTTTTGATTCAAAAAAATAATGATAAGATGCATATTTATGGTTATTTGTTTGTTTATGAACTTTTGTTTACATATATATGTAATATGATTCTATTTAGGACAACCGATATCAACCATGGAAAAGAACAAGCGAGGAACGATGGAACAACAAGAGGCTGAAAAGGAAAGACAAAGGCAATGTATGAAGAAATTACGTGACATAAGAACAATGGGAGAAGAAAGTATGCCATCCTCAACATCTCAATTCGATTTACCAAACAAACATAATGCACTTGAAGAATAGACATTTGATTTACCATATGAACCTAATGCAATTGAAGAAGATACCACATTGAATAATCAATTAAATGACGAACATACACCCTCTCTATTTGATGAATTGAATGCACACAATGCACCGATGTTAACACCTCCTAGAATCATTCGTAGGAAACCAAAGTATCTAATTGACATTGATGAGAATATATTGAAGCCAATGCCTGATAAAATGAATGAATGAACTATTAGGAGAATGGTTAAAAGAATATGGCAAAACTATTTTGAAAACTTAAATCAAACCACAAGATGTCAATTAATTGTTCAAATGATTAAAAATTTGAATTTTAGAGAGATTGAAAATTCTAGGCCTAAGATCATCTAAAAGTAACAACGAAAGAACTATTGTGAGAAATCTATTTGATGCATATCAAGCTATTGGTTCAAAATCATGTACTAAAGATTCTAATGCTACTTGGCGTGTCATTACATCAACCATAATGAGCAAGAAAATAAAAAAAGATCGTTTGATAAGCAAAACAATTAAGTCATTAAACGTTACTAGAACAACATTAAGTAAAGCATTACAGAGGCGAGAAAAAATAGAGGAACCTAACAATAATTCTCTTTGGGCATTCTCGGGTAGACTACCACGCAAAGACAAGGTTGTTGTTGATGAACTAAGAACATTAATTGAATTTTTTTGGCATGACAACACAAGAGTTTCGCCCAACCAAAGAGATGTTGTTAGAAGGCGAATCGGGTCTACAAATCATGAGCCACATGCCAAATACTATTTGGATATGACTCAAACAAAATTTTATGAAAGATTCTTTGAAAAGTTTCCTCAAATAAGAATTTCTCAAAGATTTTTTGAAATGGTAAAACCTTTTTTATATTAAGATTAATCATGTACGCACCACATGTTGTTGTAGGATGCATATTGAATTTTCCATGCACTATGATATTTTTTGTCATATTTGTTCTACTTTTCACACTAACGATGTTTTGTAGGAACGCAATATACAAGCACCTCCCGAGTCGGTAAGAGAACTTATTTCAAGTGTGCCATGTAATAGACATGATGGTTGCATTTATTATAAGATGCCTTGTTTGGAAGGTTCTTGTGCTATATGTGGTGGTTTGCAACATTTACCAAGATGTGTATATTTGGAGAGCACACATGAAATTGGTAGGAAACTAGTTTCTTTTGGAAAATACAAGATAGACACATATGGAGTTAAAGATGAAAAAGATTTGTAGAGATGTGAGCTAGTGAAAAATGATATATGTGTAGCTGAATTTATGAAAATGTTTCAAGAGAAACTAGTTTATGAGTACATAATGCATACACATAGAACTCGATGCTTAGATGAGCAATTTAAGTTATGTAAGGAAACATTTCCTCTTGGCACCATTGTCTCTATCATTGATTTTGCTTAAAATTATACACTACAACCTCAAAATGAAGTGCAATCTATATATTATCATTCTACACAAGTTTCTATTTTTGTACACATAACATTCATGCATGCAGATGATAGCACAGAGGAGGATAGAAAGGTTGTAAGAGAGTATCATTTCTACATAAGTGATGATTGTACTCATTCATCAAAGTTTGTACAAGGACGCTTTAAAGTTTTCTATGATAATTTAAAGGAAATAAACATACAATACAACTGACACTTAATATGGTCAGATAATTGCACCGCACAATTCAAGAATGCAAGGATGTTTTATTGCTTGACAAGGATGCATATCACAAGTGGTGTACAATATTTTTGGAATTTCACTAAGGCTGGACATGGTAAGGGAGAGCACGATGGTGCAGGAGCATGTGTAAAAAGAGCCCTAGCTAGAGAAGAATTGAAGTACGAAGGTGGTGCTGAGTTGATAGATGCAGAAACAATTGTGCAATGGTGTAACTCTATGATGGGTCCAGGTAATACAGGTACATCAATGGTTTATAGATATTTTTGGTTGATCACTAAATCTAACATTGAAAACTATCTAGATTGTTATACAGTTGCAGGATCGAGTGACATGCACTCATTTATGAGTTCAAATGCAAGTTCACCAATAATTTATACGAGCCAGATGGTATGTTTTTATTCTTCATGCATGTATTGTTTGTGGGAAGAATGTGAATCACAAGAGTGGGTTGACAAATGGTCTTGTAGACCGTTGGTTCCCATTGATACATATCAAATTCCCAAAGCAATACAATTGAGCCAGATGGAGACATCAATGGATTTTGACCATGTATCCGACCTAGTGGATTTGGGTGATTTTTTGAATTAATTTTTTTGCAAGTATTCTTTTTGGTTCATTTTGTTGTACATCACACTTTATTTTTGGTATTAATTATCACTTTATAAAATGCAGGTCATGTGTATGCAGTTGTTGCAGAAGAGAACAATGAAGAAGGAAAAAATTACTATTTGTGTCATTGTGTTGAGCCTAAAACAAAATTGACAACCACAATCATTAACGGAGAGGGTATTGAGTACCCAATAGGGTCTGTTGTCGTGACAAGAACATGGCTAAGGAGATACCCTATCAAGAATTCTGATGTTTGGTTGTTCGAGGACTTTGAAACACATAGACATATTCTTCATTTCTCTAACCTTGTTGTTGCAAGAAATATTCATTTGATGAAGTATCGTGGTAGACCTTATAACAAGATTTTATGGAAAGTTCGTGAATTTGACCATGAGGCAATACTTGACACAATACAGGTTAGAGTCGATCCTGAAGGCTCTCTTGATTGATTCTACGATTAAGAGTAGAATGATTTTGAGAATTTTGTATATATCATCGACGAATTGTTCTATATTCATTTTTTGTATATGTAAATGCCCATGAGCTGATTTTTACATGTTTAGGGGCATAATTTTGTACATTTAAATGGCAATGAGCTAATTTGTACATATTTAGATGCCAAATTTTGTATATTAAAATGGCGATGAGCTAAATCGCACATATTGTAATGCCAAATTTTGTATAAAAACCCATCAGATGATTTGTAAGAATCTTTTTTGTATATTCAAATAGCTAAGAGTTGATTTGACCATATTTAAAGGGAAATTTTTGAATAATATGTGACAATGTTTTGTGACCATTTTTTGTGTCTATGTTTTGTGACTATGTTTTGAGTTTATGTGATGTGATAAGATCAATCATGACCATTATTGATAAGGTCAATCATGAGCATTATTGATTCTTGTATAATCATGGATAATTATTTGAGTCACTATCAGGTCATAGGAGTCATAGATTGAGTCTAGATACAATTTGAGCAAAAATTGTCATTATTTTCAAAAAAAATTGTCTAAAAAGTTGTCAAGCAACTTGTACATCGCGTCGATAGGGTATGACTCTTGATGTTCTGATCCTTTAAGATGCACAAGAGGAGCATGCTTAGTGTAAACCTACCCACTCGAACGCGCTTGTGACGTCAGTTTGTGCACACGACGAACCGAATCAATTCTAGCCTATCTTGCAACTTTGCATTGCATGCAACTGACGGTTTTTGTAGCAGGCAAAAAAATGCTACTAATTGAAAATGGCTTTGAGTCATCAAAAATAAAGATAGGCCATTGTAGAGGAGCCTCACGTGACCCCACATGTTCAAACAGATCGATCATATGTGTCCTGGATTGGAAGAAATAGTTCGTCAAAGTTTGACAATTTTTTGGACTCAAGGCACTTGAGAGATCAGGTCGGTAGGGTATGATTCTCAACGTTCTAGCACTTTGGGATGCATGAGAGGGGCATGATTAGTGTAAACCTGCCCACCTAGATGCACTCGTGACATTGGTTTGTTCACACGACGAACCGAATCAATTCTAGCCTATCTTGCAACTTTGCATTGCATGCAACTGACGGTTTTTGCAGCAGGCGAAAAAATGCTACCAATTGAAAATGGCTTTGAGTCGTCGAGAATCAAGATGGGAAATTGTAGAGGAGCCTCATGCAACCCCACAGGTTTAAATAGATCGATCATATGTATCCTGGATTGGAAGAAACAGTCCGTCAAAGTTTGATAATTTTTTGGACTCAGGGCACTTGAGAGATCGTGCCGGTAGGGTATCACTCTCGACGTTCTGACGCTTTGGGATGCACGAGAGGAGAATTCCTAGTGTAAACATACCCACTTAGATGCACTCGTGACATCAATTTGTTCACACGACGAACTGAATCAATTCTATCCTATCTTGCAACTTTGCATTGCATGTAACTGACAGTTTTTGGAGCAGGCGAAAAAAATGCTACCCATTGAAAATGGCTTCGAGTTGTCAAAAACCAAGATAGGCCATTGTAGAGGAGCCTCATGTGACACCACAGGTTCAAACGGATCGGTCATATGTGTCCTGGATTAGAAGAAATCATCTGTCAAAGTTTGATAATTTTTTGGACTTAGGGCACTTGAGAGATCGCATTGGTAGGGTATGACTCTTGACGTTCCGACACTTTGGGATGCATGAGAGGAGCATGCCTAGAGTAAACCTACCCACCCAAACGCGCTCGTGATGTCATTTTTCTCACACGAGAACCAAAATTTGATCATTGCGAGTGTGAGGGTGCTTTCGTACCACACACATATTGTTGTTTATATTCATATTGTCATTTTTTGTTGTTTATATTCATATTGTTGATTATATAGGCAAATATTAATTTAAATTTATAAATGGGCAGCCACCAAATACAACGAATACACAATAATGAACTGAATACAAGGAGTTTTGTAGGGTTAATTTGACATTTTAGAAATTTTATCAAAATCATATTCCATGATTGCAATGTTTATATCATAGATTTTTGTTGTTTATATTCATATTGTTGATTACATAGGCAAATGATCAATTAAATTTATAAGAGGATAGCTAACAACGAATACACAATAATGAACTCAGTACACATTTATTGGATCGAATATCAATATTTATATATATATCAAAAAAAGCCATGTTTGCCAAGTCAATACAAGTATTACAAAAATGTGGCATATGCCATGTCTAAATCGATATACAATAAAAATGCAGAATATATCTACATGTATTGGTCATTCTATGACCACAACTAACACTATATGATCTTATACTTATGGTGGATCATGAAAATCGAGCCTCTTCGATGCAGTACGTGGCTCTGTAGATGGCTGTAAAACCATAATTCAAAAGCCAAGTTAGAATTATTTTGTAGAAAATAGTTCACAATTAACAACATAACTATGCAATTAAACTATAATTCCTTTGCAATTGAAATGTAGATTACCTCATCAGTTGATCTCGGAGCTAATATCTTCGCTCTCCTCTCCTTGTCACTCTTAGGATTTTTCTTGAAGACAAACTTAAATGTACAATTAATATTATGGCCAAACTGTGAAGGGGGCTATTGTAGATTAATTGTACAATTAATGCAATGTACTAACATAAATACATCAAAAACACTTGAAAGCTATAATATAGAGAACAATGACATACCGGTGCCTAAGATGCTTCTCCAATGGACTGAGGATGGCTCACCATCGATGGAGAAACTGTCGCTATTACCTATACAAAAAATGATCAAAGATTAAATATAATTAATATAATGATAAGTATTGTAGGTTAAAAACAATTAATGTAATATATCAAACAAAAGTGTATCGGATCCTGAGATGCTTCTCTAGTGCACGAAGGAGGGCTCGCCATTGATGAAGTAGCTATGGAAATTTCCAGTATGAAAAAAATATAAGATTATAATTTATCATAAGTTCACATGTACACTTGCATATAATCATGAAATCAAGAAAATAAAGTAGACATAGATACCTCCGCCCTCTCTCGATCCACAGGTGAATCAGGTGCATTCAACAAATCCACATAGTTCAATGGTCGTTGTACATGTAAAATAAACAAAAAACACTAATCAATCTACAAATCCCAACTAAGACTTGATTTCAACATTTTCAAACAATTGTACAACTAAAAATGTGTTCAATTACCTTCTTCCCACGTTTTGGTGTCTTCAAGGAATTCTTTTGCTTAGGACGAGGCCTAGATGCGAAGGGGGTACCCTAAAAAAACAAAATTAACATGAGATATTAGTACAGATAATATATTAAACATAATTTTAAAAATCTAAAATGAAATGACTTGCATATTCCATCAAAACAATACATAAAAAAGGTTGTACAAAATATAATACCATATATCCTTGTAGGCCAAAATCGATCGCTAAGAGCGTGATGTCATGAATCTAGGATATTTGGTCCCCTGGCAACACCTACAAACCAAAAATTGGACCAAGCATTAAATATAGTTAGTATATCTTGTAATTTTTTTGAATTAAAAGTGTACTATTTTATTTTAACATGTTACAAAATTTATACCTCATGCATCGAAGTTGCAGCTATAGTAACTGCGGGAGGAGTATGGGATACCGATGCTACAACTTGAAATGCATATTATTTGTCTCAATTTAAATCGATGTATAAATGAAAATTTATTTATGTAATTACAAATTTAAAGTGACTGATAAATAAAATACTATGAATTCAAATCAACACACCCGTGTCTGCGGTTGATGGGCAAACAATATGTCCATCAACTCCTTTGTCAGCACCACATCCTCAACCATGCGGGCCTGACATCTATTCCCGCAAATCGTGCATGAATGAGATGTGGATCCATCTGCAGCAGCCTCGTCAGCCGTCCCTAAGCATATCCTCGAGTAACTGACACATAGATGCTAAATGGGCTCTCTGTTGCCACCTGGAGCAACTAATGGCTCATCATCCAGTACAAGAGGGTGTGCTAATGACGTCCCATGTTTGATGATGGCACCAGTCAATGTTGTGGCCACCTGAAGAGTCTGTAGCTCCATTGACTCTTTCATCTCTACTGGGATAGCCTAATGCACCTTGGGTTTGGGTGCTAGGGGGCGAGGACTCTCTAGGGCTACTAGCCTATGGGCTCTAGGTCTATCTTGGGCAGAGCCACCACCTCTACCATGGAACTCTCTCATGTCAAAATAATTTGGCCGCACATTGAGGACAAACTCACAGTATACTTTTCTCAAAAAATACAATGGCACCTCATAATTATTACAAGGTGGATCATCAAAGACCATCCACCACCTCTACCAAAATGGATTCTTCATCTGCACATTGGTACACCAGTGTATGGGAAACCTCTTTGCATTAAGAGGTAATGACTCACCAGTTTTAAGATCAACAAAAAGGGCACATATTTGTTGTTTACTAATATTTTTGTTTTTCACTCCCTCGTATGATAACCCATTAGCATAGTATTGGCGACACCTATCCCTAAAGTTTCCCCATTTTGTAATTTGTGTGGAAATGGTTGTGGAACCACTAGCTAATGTTTCTAGGCTAGTGGCGAGGGATTTATGATGCTCAAGATCAGATGTTTTCAATTTATTAATCAGTCTATTTATTTTAGACGTGTTTTGCCCTAACTGATTAATCAATTGCTCTTGTGTTTCAAGTATACAGTCAAAAGGAGGAATTAAGGTGTATCTTATGGGTTTTCTTCGGGGTTTTCAGGAGGTGCATTTTGTTGTTCTTGTTGTGGATTATCAGAATCTGGTTTTTGAAACAAAAAATAAAAAAACCTAATCAAAATAAACGAAATTAAATTCAAAACGTAAAACAAATCGAATAAACCGGAAAGAAAGACAAAAATTAAGAAAAACTAACCTTGATCCATAGCGTCTAGAGGAGAAATAAGGCAGACCATTCGCGGTTTCGTGGAGGAAATGGGGGAAAAAACGTCATGGTCACCGGAAAATAAGACCCAATTTTTAAATTTTTTTTTTTTTTGACAGGTACTTCGTATGCGGTTCTTTAGGGCTTATGAGTGCATACGCACTCACTTTCCTAAAAGAAGTGCATACACACTCACTTTCCTAAAGACAACGCGTACGCGCTATATTTTTTAGGCTCGGGAACAATGGACCTAAGCGCATACGGGGTGATTTCAAATTTTAGAACCACGTACGCACTGCTTGTTTTTTCATTTTTTTTTGGGATGGTGTCCACTTTTCTGACCACCATCTTTGTGCACATACCCATTATAGCAAGTAGTTCAAAACTAGGCATAATTTTGATTCTAAAATTACTTCTAGTATAAATTTAAATTATTATTTTTAGACTAACCCATATGCAAGATAAGGCACACTCATGATAATAGTACTAAAAAGGTGATTAGAACAACAAAATTTAAGATCTTGTAGAATTGTAAATTGTAACCAGTCCAATTTACACCTCATATTTGTGCTCCTACTTTAGCGTGTCCTATCTCCATCCCTTCTCTAGGTTTGTTTTGGTCCTATTATCCAACCCTGATGTCATGAACACCACCTAGTGGACCCCATCCTGGAGGTACCCTCCTCATTTCCCTTTGTATTGGTCCTCTTTGTAGGAGGAGTGGGGTGTGGAGCACCCTGGTGTGGACTAGGGTGCCCCAAAATGCGCTAGTCCCCCTTAAATAGGCCCCAATTTAAAATGGGGCAGACCCTTTATCTCCCCGATGGCTTTTGGTCCCTGTGGCTACACATGACCATTGGCTTAATCTTGGAGATATAGTCTTGGATGTTGTTGAAACTTTTTGGATCAAGATTCATCATATCATTATCAATCTGATAACCCCTAATCTTATCAGTTTTACCATACAAGTTTTCAAGAGTCTCCCAAGCCTGCTTAGGTGTCTTGCTTGATTCAAGATGAAATTGTAAATCAAAAGTGACTAGTTAACAAATATAACCAAGATATCTATCATTATTGATCTCCCATGCTTGAAGACCATTAGCATTAGTAGGTGTAGGAAAAGATTATTTAACATAGCCAGTGCAACCTTTTTCCCTTAGATAATTCCATACTATTTTTTTCCATGATTCCTAATTATATGGAGTTAGGAGTTCAATTTGAGTTTTCCCATTGTACTAACACACGACAAAGAAATCAAAACACACAAGATCACCCCCCCCCCAAAAAAATTTACTCAATCAATGATACCCCCCAAGAAAAATATGATGGTGACACTTTATAAATTAGTGCATTTACAATGAAGTTTTAACAAAGTTTTACAATGTTCAAATGTGGACTCAAATACTGAAAGTACAATACAATCTCAATATGAAAACCTCAAACTAGCACCATTGTGTAGTGCTTAAAAATTATCAACTTAAAAAAAAATAACACCTCGATCCAAGGTTGTATGTGAAAGTTATAATTGCTTGAAGTTACAAAAATTGAGGATTGTACTTCAGATTTAATGAAAAAAACAAAGTTTCTAGAAAATCTGGATCACTTGAAGAAAAAATGATGACACCACTGCAAATCTTGTGAGATTTTACCCCAAAATTTTTTTTAAAATGCTCGCAAAACAGAGCTCAAATGCCTAAATTATTGCCTTCTGAAGTTGAGGTGCAAAAGTGAAAACTACAATGGTGAGGGGTCAAGTTTACAAAACTACCAAATTTGGCAAGGTTCTTCTAAATTTGGAATACCCCCAAATTTGTTAAAATTCCTCCAAATTTAATGTACTACCAAAATCACTGCTAACTATTGTAGTATGCCAATTTTAGTTGATCTCCTACTAAGTTTAGAACACTACCAAATTTGATGGAAATTGCCAACTAAATTAAATCCGTCACCAAAACTGGAGGGACCACCAAAAATGCTACTGAGTTTAGCAAAGATGCTAAAATCTATTCATAGGTGGGGCCATATGGTCCTACCTAAAATTTGTTTGCCTCAAATTTGACATTATCAAAATATAGAGAATTTTATATCAAAATTCATCTGTTCATCCTTCTAGACTCGACGGTGATGCCCTTTTTAGCTAAAAATGCACCCAACAAAAGCTCAATGTTGAATTTCTCCCAAATTCAAGAAGGGGCTTATAGATCTAGAAGATTTGATACCATGTGAGAGTCACTCATGGACTCAATCTCCCAAGATCATCTACAAAACCAAGGTCAACCTTCTACATGAGAACAACAAAGAGGATGAAATATAATGTTTGAATATGGTGTGATTGATACAATATGAATCAACACTCCCTTGTACTGACTGATCCGATATGAACTCGTCTAAATTAACTTATAAGGGAGAGATGAGTGTTGATTATATAATAAAATGTGAGAATATAATTCCAAGAGGAGTAATAACTCTCAAAGAACCAAATTAGGTGGGAGTTGCACCTACCTGGAAAATGCCAAAGATGTGGCTTAACCTACTCAAAAGGAAACAAACCAGAGGTTATGAGAGGTGTCATAAGAAGCCAAAAGAGGGTGTGAGAATCAAACACCCATGTGTGGGTGAGAGCAACACATGTAATCAGTGGATTACACCACATGTCCTAACATAAACCATGTCCCCTATAACCTAAGTATGCTTAATAATGTGTAAGAAAAATAAATATAAAAAACCTATGCTAACGCAATCTACATCCAAATTTCAACTCAAAATAGGGAGATAACAAATTGGTGAATTTAATTAGTGCTTAAACCATCCTCCGAATTGAATTGTGGCTAGATCTATTGAATTCACCCCCACTTTCTAATGTTTTGGTTCCTTATGTAATATTAGTGGGTTCATTCTCTTAGTTGGTGAAATCCTAATTTTCCCACCAACAAATTTTGGTGAACCTGACTTCTTTCATGTTTATTTTTTATTTAGTTTCTCATATCTAATTTGTATGCACTTTTACAATTAAATTTGCACTCATCGGTCATATATGCATTTCAATTACATAAATTTAGAGGTTAATTCCATAAAAACCCTAATTTATTCTTCTAAAATTGACTTGTGGGTTGCATATTTTTTCAATTGTGGTTTCAAATCTGATTGTTGTGACATTTTATGTTCAAATTTAGATGAATCTTGTGTTCACATTCATAAGTCATATTGTTTAATTCATTGGTTAATCAATCATTTTACAAAGAAATTGCATTATTAATCATAGTTTCAAATCTTTGCCTTCAATTTTCCTTCTTTGTGCATGAGTTTTGTTACTCTTAGTCCTACATATGTAATATTCTAGTGAGAAGAAGTCATAGACTTAGGGCTTCCCAAGGTTTAAACACTAAGGACATGGAACCTCACTTTACTAACCTATTCCATGTGAATGTTGGTGCTTCCTTTAATGCAACAAATAACATCACATATTCCCACTCACCTCATATTTCTCATGATGAGGATGAATCACTAACCAGGGTTACTAGTGACCAATTGGAGAAGATTGATAATGAGTTTGAAAATCTTCAATGATGGATGGGTCAATAATACCTGAATAGTGAGGCAATCCCCTTGATTGCATGATTGAAAAGAATGATACAAAGTGATAAGATAGGTGTGGATTTGTTGCATGGCCTTGCTCATATTATTGATACTAATATTATGCCAATCAAAAGTTGAACGGAAGTCCTTGGTTACTCTCAACCTACTAGCCAAGTTAATTATTCCATTCCTATGCCTACATCCTTGCCTAGTGTTCCTACGTTTCATCTTATATCATGACTACTATTACAGAAAATGTTTTTCCTACACAGGTTATTCATGGAGTAAATCCTTTTAATCAATATTATTATATACCTCCTTCTGTGAGTCTTTTATTTCACAACCATCTCCCATACCAACATACCATAATGTACTCCCTCCATATTCTCAACCTCCACCTACCTATAAAAATGTTACTCCTCCATCACAATCTAATATGCCCAATTTTAATCCATCCACTAAAGCAACTATCAATAACCTAGCTCAAACTGTTACATCCTTACATCACCAATTGGCTTCCATTACTCAATCCAAATTCAATGTTCCCAAATTTGATATAAAAAGCCCACTATCCAATGACATTGTCCATGTGGTTCCTCCTAAGCATATGGAAATTTCCCAATTGGAGTTATACAATGGAAAAGGTGACCCCTTGACTTAAGTGGAAACATTTTAAACTTTGTGTAGTGATTTCTCTCATGATCAAGGAGTCATGGCAAAATTATTTACGTGAACCTTTAGAGATAAATTCTTGCAATGGTATTGTTATTTCTCCTTATTCCATTACTTCTTTCCAACAATTGGTTAATGATTTCATTAAAAAAAATTAAAATAACATTGGTCCTAAGATTACTTTGATTGATTTGATTCATTGTAAGCAAGGCGTTAAAGAAAAAGATTGATTTTATTGGTATATATAAACATTTGCATTCACAAATTGCTTAACTTGTGCCTAATCATTATGTTCAAAGAGTTTTTATTGCTAATTTACAAAAGGTATAAGAGATAATATTTTGTTTTCTAAGTTTGTTTCTTTCACACAATTGTGCATGGTTCTTCATAATTATCAACTTCAAGTGAGTCAATTTGATTCATCCTCTTTAATGGATCTAGTTGATAAGAATGAGAGTTATCAACAATTGTTTATGAAGTTTACACATAATAAAGGTTTCATCAAGATAAATAACAACATCAATACTCAAGTGGCATCCATGACATCAAGTGTGGTCTTTTTATCTAAATACTTTAGAAAATAATCAAGTCCTTTTTCTAAGCCTTTGCATAATATAATGTTGAGGTTGATGAATGATAATGTGTTGCAAATTCCTCCCATAAAACAATTGACCATTCTAAACTATTGCCAACTTCCTATGATACTAAAGTCTTTTGTCAATATCATTGTCAACTAGGTCACGATTTTGAGAAGTGCTACCAGTTGAGAAACAAGATTCAATAATTTATTGATAAAAATACTATATATGTAGCTGGTTTGAATGAAAAAGGAAATAAGTTCGTAGCTCCTCCTAACCAAAACCTCTAAATTTTCACCAATATGTTGCCTTCTAATTCTACCAATGTTGTTGAGTCTGAGCCACTTCCTTTTTCTCCTAATGACCTTATCATAGGATCTAATAATGTTGTGAAACTTGTTGGAAAACCGAGCAACCTACAAAAGACACATGCATTACATTTGATCCTAGTGAAACTATTGTTGCACTTGATGGCCCATTATATATTACTACAAAGAGAAAAGACAAACTCTGAGGAGGGATGATCATGCTCCTTGATCCAACATGCATGGTGAATGTGATTACCGAAGAACATCTTTTTACTCAACAATTTCATGAAGTAACATATGATAAATATGATGTTATGGTTAAGGTGTATGATGGTTTCTCTTGCCTTACTATTGGTTCCATTACTCTTCTCATTGAGGCTAGCACTAAGTTCTTAGATGTTGCCTTTGTTATTATTCCTACATCGGATCAATTTTGTTCACCTTTGTTATTATTCCTACACCGGATCAATTTTGTCTGAAGCTGGGACATATTTGGCTCTCTTCCATGAAAGCCATCCCTTCCAAAATTTAAATGTTTGAAATTCCCTCATAATGACACCATTGTAACTATTAATCATAGCCCTTTTCAACCCATAATGAAGTGTGAAAATTTCACTCTTGATTACTTTTGGCCTAAACAACCTAAGCCTTTAAAGCCTCTAACTGACATCCTTTTCTTATCTTACCAAAAATGGAAGAATGATATGCTAATGGACTTGAGTAAACCTAGAGACCCTACACCCATGGATATTCATCCTCTTTATAATGAACTTAGTATTCTTCCTACTCCTTCTATTCCTCCCATATATGTGTCAGTCCCACCTCCTATGTCCTACAAAGGAAAGTGTTTGACATCATCCTCTATCTCTCAACCTATTGGGGTTTCTTCCATTCCCCCACCTATAAGGGAAGAAAAGAAGCCTATGCCAATTGATCCCCAACCTTCAAAAGCCTCAACCAAAACTAAAAGTAATCATTATGCGAGAGAATGTTGAATAAGATGTTGTGATAAGGTTTGAGAGCTTTCTTCCCAAACCATTTCCTCCTTGAAGACACCAAATGTTGACTTGGTTCCATTTGTCCAACCTTCGGCTAACCCTAGGGAGGAAGTTCAACTTAAATCACCTAAATTAAAAATGCTCAAGAAAAATGATGGTTCAACTTATTTTTGTGTTAAAGATCTTTTATATTAATTTAGACGATGATATTATTGTTCATGCTAATGTTGATGATCTTAATGATCTTGATGATATGTGTGAGCTTGTTGAGATTAATCATGAGTTATCTTCAGAATTTTGATAAGAATTAACCCTAGATCCTAGTAATATACAAAGTGATTCATCATTAGAGCATGGTCCTTGTTTGGAACTTGCAAAAGCTCCATCTATCGGGATCGATGTGGCTACTCTTGCACTTTGTCCACCATCCCTAGATGATATTAAGCAAGATTGGAAGACAGACGACTTGCTTGACTAGCTTCATTCATGTTGTGGTTTCTCTTTTGTTTGCTTGCTTGCTTGTAATGTGCTTCCCCCATAATGTGTTGCTTGATATGTTTTTGTGTTATGTTAGGTTCTCTTTGGATGACCCTTGCTACTTTGTTGGTGCAAGGTAATAACACAAGTCGGATCTGTTGTGACATTATTTTATTTGTATCTAAATTCTTCTATATGCCATATCTATGTTATGTCATACATGTGCTTTTTTTCGTAAATGTGCCTTATGTTGTCTACTTGGAGAGAATGCAAATCAATGAGATCTCTTTTTTGTCTCTTCCATGTTGACCCAAAAAGACATTTGCTTGTTATCTCTTGTGCTCTTCTTCCATTGTGTTCATAGTTCCACTACCTTTGGAGGATGAGGTCTGATCAATACAATTATTTTCGATATACATTATTTATTAAATGCATATTGATCCTAGAGTTAGTGGATCCCTTATGTGCTTTTTCCTCTATGTTTTTTTACCATTATCCTTTGATTTGTCCTTTCTTGGGGCATATGCGTGCTACCTTAAATCTAGTACTCCCGATATGCAATTGCTTTAATGTGGGGGAATACACTCAACTCAACGTTACACTTTATGCACACACCATGACACATTTTCAATATTCAAGTTACTTTGCAAGTTGAGCCTTTTTTCTTTGTAATTTGGTATTTTCTTTTTCATGACTCAGACTAAGCAAATCTTACTAGGACCCAGTATAGTCAATGTCTTTATTTCCCTCTCATGTGTTGTCCCTTTTATCTCGATATTAGAGTAACAAGATCCTAAAGTCCCTGGGGGCTTGGTGTGTCTTTTCTCTTCAATATCTTGGTGAAAGTTTTTCAATGCAACTTTGTACTTTATTGTGAGTATGGGTGGAGTCTCATACTCCCGCTAAAGTGGGGGCTAAATGTAGCATCAAATTGTATCCACATATGATTTTGTCCTCACCCAGACCTTACCTTGGTATTTTGTCTTTCGATGTCCAATGCCTTTTCTGATTCTGTTCACACCCTTCACAAATCTGCTTTTCACCTTCTCTCCTGTCTCTATCCCAAAGTTGAGTCTCGATTCTTAGGATTAGGGTGATAGGGTGCCTTGGTCCTAGCTCAAGAAAATGGCACCACAATTCCCTAATCCTCTCAATAAGGACTCAAATTCGGTCCTCACAGTGGTCACTTTAAGTGGGAGAGAATTTAGGTCTCGTGTCGGCCTGCTCTGAAAATTCAAATAGTTTTTGGACAATTAGGTATAAAAGGAGGCCTACCCCTCTCATTTGAAGTTTAAATTGTCTAATATAAGTTTAATTATACTCTAGAAAATTCTATTCAAGTGAGAAAGCAATCAAGCATTAGAGAAGAAGTGAAGTCAAGTTCAAGCATTCAAGATGGCATCCATGAACAACCTTCTATGAAGACATTCTACATGACATCCTAAAACCCTTGTGTGATGATTCAAGGAAGCTTCATCAAGGTATTTATTTTCATTATAAATATTCAATTTCAGATCTTACCATTCCCTCAAAAAGGAAAGCATCTTGCTGCAATTTCTATTACAATTATCATTTCAATTTTAAGGTTAATTCCTAAACTAAGGTTTGACCTAAAGCAAACCCCTATACACAACCTCTTTTTCTCTCTTTTTGTGTGTGGGGAATTGACTCAAGAGTTGTAATAAGAGATTTTGACAAAGTTAATAATGATGAACAATTTTAGATTTTGATTGAGCAAAAAGCGGAGGACTAGGGTGACCTACCATCCCAGTCTCGACAATTCCGCCCAAGCTTTCGATAATGGATCCGATGCATCTCCCTAATTTGGAAAAGATCCCACTTGCATGTCTCAAAGTTACAGGACCAAGGCGGCCTACCATCTCAATCTCGACAATTAAACCTGAACTTTCTGGAATAGGTTCTAATCTTATTCCTCTACTCAAATCCCTGTCTATGGCTTTGTTTGACATCTGTAGCAGTCTGTTATTACTATTTCCTTTCAATTGTCCATGATTTTACTCTAATTTCATGATCTACATCCAAATTTCAACTTAAAAGAGGGAGACAACAAATTGGTGAATTTAATTAGTGTTTCAGTCCTCTTCCGAATTGAATTGTGGCTAGATATACTGAATTCATCCTTGTCTTTTAATGCTTTGGTCCCTTATGTAAGATTAGTAGTTTCATTATCTTAATTGGTGAAACCCTAATTTTCCCACAAACACAAAAATGTAGAAGAAAAATAAATTATATTTAATTTGCCATTTTTAAATTTTTATTTTATTTTTAAATTCATGGAAATTAAATAGACATGTTAAAATCAAATTAGAAATTTTATACAATTTGTGTTGACAACACTTTTTGTATAAAATTTACACAACGTTAATTTTAAATTTATTTATTGTATAAAATATAAACAACATTAATTGGGTCTTCTATTCGAAATTATGTTTGTGTAATTATATCGTAGTCTTTGATCATAACACTTTTGGTAGAAGGTAGGATGATTTTGATAAAAACAATTTAATGAAGCTATAAGTGACTCATTAGTGAGGCAATCTTTCTATTTACAATTTTTTTAAAATCTTTAAAGGGAGAACATATGAATTTACTAAAATGTATGAAAATAAAATTCTCCATTACATAAATCTTAAAGAAAAATTAATTATGCCAAATCCCTTGATAGAAAGTAACATAATTTTTTTAAAAAATGATTTAGTAAATTTTTAATTAACCCATTGCTGAAACACCTTTCTACTTACTCTTTTTTTAAAAAAAAATTCAAAGAATTTGAAAGTTGGATTCATGAAAATGTAAGGATTTAATATTCTCCATTACCTAGGTCTTAAGAAAATTAATTAAATAACCATCAACAAATGAATATACTAAGAATAAGAGATACCTAAATGATAAAGATATTGTATTAAATTAATAAAAATTAAATAAATAAGATAAAATATTGAATTTTTTTTTTTTTAATATAGAATAGTGTTCTAAATCAATTTGTTAATATGATTGTAAACAATGATATATTAGTCAAATGTATAAAAAAAAGTAATAAATTGTTTGTAGAAATGTGGATCACTTTAATAAATGCAAATGTATCTCACACAACTACAACATTAATTATGTGGTAATGGATTTAAACTTTATCATGAATGATTTATATTAATTATTTATCTTGTAAATCTATATAAAGCTTGGTTGCATGGTCAAAAAATTTCATGTAATTGGGATATTATCTCCCTTGTACCAAATCTTACAAAAATACTAATTAGTAACTTTTTAGAAAGATCAAAGACATAATGACTTAAAATGATGATGTCACTAGATAAGTTTTTCAATTTCTTTATTATTGATCATATACTAACTCTTAGCAAAAATCACACCCATTGTATCATTCATATTATAAAAAAGAATTAACTTAACTAAAATAAATAATACAAAGCAATGCATTCTTATGCAAGGTTTAACTGTTTTTTTATTTAAATTACGTTGAAGGTGTTCCTTATGTGAACTTTACAAGCTCAACTAAATGATCTAGGATTGATATCATCCTAGAGGTGTGCAAGACGTTTGAAACTTTTATAGTCATATGGAAAAGCAAAAAAAAATCCACAATATTTTATTTAAACTTAGCAAATATATTAAATCTTAAAATTTTGTTTAAAAATAATTTCATTTAATAAATTACAATATTTTTTTATAATTAAATACATAAATTCTTTTTTATTTTAAGTTGTTTTCTTGTTAAAAGTGTTTTTTAAAAGAAAATAGAATGCTTTTTAGTTAATATATAATCTATTTGGTATTTGATATATTTTATTTATTTTATTTATTATTCATTTAAAAATTCTAATATGAAAAATTAAATTAGAATTGAAAGTTAGTTTTAAATCTAGATTTTAGTCTTTTAACTTTTTCTAAAATTATATAATTGTGCATTGTTGATTTATTCACAAATGAAAAATTAATTTTATTTTAATTTATGTGCATTAGATAATAAATGTTTATGAATTTTAAAAGTTACAATCTATTATAATTTTAGAATTAATTGTAACCTTAAAATATTGTGGTGATTTGATTGAATTTTTTATATCATTGTTTGTTTTTTTCAATATAACTTATGTTTTTAGTATTTATAAAATAATATAACATGGTTTATAAAATATTTACACTTAAAAGTTGTCAACCACATGATATTTTATTATTAGATTTTTTTTAGGGAGAGATCTTATATCCATTTTTTATTATTGTAGTTTTCATTTAGTAATATTATTGTAATGGGCTTTTGCTTAATTAATTACTACTAATTGGATTCTAAACAAATTAGAGGTTCAATTTTTGCTTATTTGAATTATTTCAAAAATTATTTATTAAAAGAATTTGATTTGCTACTTAGTCATATGACTAAAATAGGATTTTACATGACTGCTAAGTTAGATAAAAAAAATACCTTTCATGCCTAGTTTAATAATTTAATTTTAAATTAACAAAAAGTTAGATTGATTAATTGTGAATGAAATTGAATAATTGACAAATGAATATACATTATAATTGTATAAATTTGACTGGAATTACTTTGACTTTAATGTAATCTCCATCTTGATTATTTTGATGTTGACAAAGATTTAGAATCTCTCTCTCTCTCTCTCTCTCTCTCTCTCTCTCTCTCTATATATATATATATATATATATATATATATATATATATATATATATATATATTCTTACCTCTCCTTGCATCTCTGTCTCTATCTCTCTTTCCCTCTATATTTCCCATTATCCATCCCTCTCCTCTCTCTCTCTTATTCACTCCACTATCTCTATCCATATCTTTTACTACTTATATCTCCCTATCTCTTTATCTCTATCGCTATCCATCTATATCTCTCTCTATATATCCCTCTATCTATATTGTTATCCCCCCCTCTCTCTATATACATATTGAGTTGTATCTCCCTCTCTTTCTCTCTACCTATCTCTCTTCCTCTCTCCCACTCCTCTAACTATCTATCTCCCTTCCCCCTTCTTAATCTTCTCTTTTATCCATTATCCATTCCTCTCTCTCTCTCTCTCTCTCTCTCTCTCTCTCTCTCTCTCTCTCTCTCTCTAATTATATCTCCACTTCTTAGTATTTGTCTATCTCTCTATCATTTTCTTACCGCCCTCCATCTCTCTCTTTCTCATTTTATCTCACCACCTATCTCTCTCTCTCTCTCTCTCTCTCTCTCTCTCTCTCTCTCTCTCTCTCTCTTCCTCTCTCTCTCTCTCTCTCTCTCTCTCTCCCTAAACACACACACACACACACACACACATATATATCTTTTAGTATATCTCTATCTCTCCATTTTTATTTAATTCTCCCTTTATCTCTATCTCATTATTTCTCCATCTCTCTAGCCCTTATATATCTCCATCTCTCTACCTCTCTCTCTATATCACTTTCTACCTCTATCTTTATCTTTCTCTCTATCTCTAACCCCCCCCCTCCCTCTCTCTCTCTCTTTCTCCCTCTCTCCCTATTGCAAACATAACACGAGTCTATTAACAATGAATCTTAATTATCTTCTTGATTTATAGTTTTTTGTTTTAGTTATGTTTGAATCATTGTAAGTGGATGCATAATTGATTTGAAGCTATCACTTAGAACTCCATTTAAACTTTTTTTGTACAAACAACATCATTTTCCCTAATTGATCTTTCACACCTATTCGGTGTACCTATTGCACACCAAAGTGCAATTGCTAGTACTTAATCCCACACAAAAATAGAATTGTACTTAAAAGTACTTATAGTATTTATTATTAATGCCAAAATTTATAATAATCCTAACCATAACCCTTATAATACTTAATTATGGTTATATTTAGCCAAGATGCACACATAACCAATTGAAAAAAAAATCACAATTATACTTAAGTTATTTAGACACAATAGAATATCCAAAGATTTGATCTAAATAATGTGAGAACATACCCTACCAAACTACATAATGCATCATTTGAGATATGTTAAATCTTAAGGTTAGGATTCAGATTGTGAATCAATTAATGTTAATGTTGTTTCTAATCTATTAGTTATATTTGAATTTTCATATATTGTGATTTTGTATTTAGTTTATTCTATTTCTATTTTTATTTTAGATTTAAGTTTAAAATTCATTTTTAATTATTTATCTTTTTATGAAATTATAAATAATAATTAAAATTTATTAGAATTAATTTAATTATAATTATTTATCTTATTAAAATTTTAATTTATTACAGAATAGTTATATTTTGAAATTTAATTTAAATTTATATAATACATTTAATTTATCTCTCCATCACTCTCTCTCTCTCTCTATCTTCCCCTCTCCTTCTTCCTCTATGTCTCCCTCTCCATCTCCACATCCCCCCCCTCTCTCTCTCTATCACTTCCTCTTTCTATCCCCATCTCTCTATCTCTCCCTCTTTGTCTCTCTCCTCTTTGTGTTACTCCCTCTTTCTATATCTCTTTATTTCTCTATCCTCTATCTATCTATCTCTTTAAATCTTTCTCACACACTCCTTGTTTCTCCTCCCCATCTCCATCTCAATATCTCTCACACTTTCACACACACTCCTCATTTCTCCCCCCCCCTCTCTCTATCACTTTCTCTTTCTATCC
Source organism: Cryptomeria japonica (assembly GCF_030272615.1). Classification (NCBI taxonomy): domain Eukaryota; kingdom Viridiplantae; phylum Streptophyta; class Pinopsida; order Cupressales; family Cupressaceae; genus Cryptomeria; species Cryptomeria japonica. The sequence continues at coordinate 20,071,530 of NC_081405.1, read as the reverse complement.
CCATCTCTCTCTATCTCTCCCTCTTCGTCTCTCTCCTCTTTGTGTTACTCCGTCTTTCTATATCTCTTTATTTCTCTATCCTCTATCTATCTATCTCTTTAAATCTTTCTCACACACTCCTTGTTACTCCTCCCCATCTCCATCTCAATATCTCTCACACTTTCACACACACTCCTCATTTCTCCCCCTCCCTCTCCCTGTCTATCTCTATCTCTCCCCCTCTCTCTTCTCTCTATTACCTCCTTTTTCTCTCTATTTCTTCCTCTCCCTCTCTATCTATATCTCATTATCTCTATCTTTCTCTTATTCACCCCATCTCTCCTACTCTATCTTCTTGAACATGATGATATATTTTGTGAATACCATCTCTCTCTCTCTCTCTCTCTCTCTCTCTCTCTCTCTCTCTCTCTCTCTCTCTCTCTCTCTCTCTCTCTCTCTCTCTCTCTCTCTCTCTCTCTCTCTCCTCTCTCTCTCTCTCTCTCTCTCTCTCTCTCTACCTATTCATATATCTATCTCCCTCTCCACCTATTACAAACATAATATGATCTTGTTCCAATAATGGAATCTAGTTATCTTCTCAATTCAAAATTTTTTGTAGTCATGTTTAGATCCCTATAACTAGATGCATAGTTCATTTTAAGCTATTACTTCTCGATTGAGACCTTGGTTGTACAAACAAAATCACTTTTTAAATGGCCTACCAATTGAACTTATGCACTGAACAAATGTATGCAAAATATCAAAATTTTCCCTCATTGACCTTCCACACCTCTTCGACATACCCATTGCACACCAAAGTGCGATTGCTAGATATAATTATCTTTCATCTTTTGTACTAATCTTTAAATGAAATTTATTTGTTTATTTATGTATTTAAAAAAAAAACAATTTTTAGTTGGATAAATTTTTTATAAGCTTTATATATATCATATAAAATTGTTGGATTTTCTAAAATGTTAACATATTCTAAAAAAAAAGTTAAAAATGTAAAGGAATGTTCTAATAGACTTATAATATTCTATTTTTCATAACTATTTAGATGATTTTTTTTAAGTAAAAAATCTCTTCAAAGAAATAAAAGCAAAATGTGTAAAAAATACTACACATTCACTTAAACTTATAAATATTTAATATTTTAGAACTTAAAGTATGTTAGAGTGGACATCTAATAATACCTTAAAAAACCAAATAAATATAAATGATGAAAGAATGAATCAAGGAAGTAAAATACTTACATGACTAGATTAACTTCGGATTTTAAGACAAAAATTAATTAATGATATGCTTGATTTTGATGATTCGAAAAGTTTTTCGAGGAATTTTGGCAGATCTGATATAGCAAAAGTGCGAATTTTGGTGACTCCCGACATAATTAGTATGTCAGGTCACGATCCGCCAGGGGATACCGCTGGTGTCACAGGATGCGTGGGATATTTCGATACTGGCGAGGTGGCAGGAAATAAGGATGATGACTCAGCGACCGGACAAGTTACTAGGTGTGATCCACCCTTAATCTCTAGCCCTAAACTTAATATATCGTTTAAATTTTCGGCTACTTCAGTACCCCATAGTATTAATTCATCTGCTGCGAAATCAATCCAAAACGCTACCAACAATGTGTCAAAACTGAGCCCAAACCCTGGCAATAAGCAGAGATCTTTTCTGGACGTGGTTGCTAAATCTTCTCCTGCAATCGCTTCTGGTGCTCGATTCGCCAAACCTGCGCAAAATGAAGTCACAACAAACGGTAAGCATCCTGGGGACCCTTCTGCATTTCATGTTACTCCCAATCCTGAAATGTTGAATGAGATTATTAAGGAAAAAGAAAGATTGAGTAACACAGCCATTTTCTTCTCTGCGGTTGAAATTGATAAAGTGCCTGCCAGAAAATTTTTAGACGATTGGTTTTATAATTATTGGAACTTAAAGCTTGGTTATCAAATCTCATTTTGTAGGCAGATTCAGAAAGGATTATTTGTTGTATTTTTTGTCAATAACGATTCTCAACAGGCTGTGCTAAAAAAAGAGTACTGGATGGTCGACAACACCACGTTTAGGGCTCTGGCTTGGAATGCAGAGGCTAACCTTGATGAGGTGGTTGCTCTTTCGGCTCCAAGATGGGTCCTCATAAAACAAATTCCTCCTTTCTTATGGAGTTTTATACCTCAGCTGGTTGAACCTCTAGGGAAATTCCTAAGAATGGATGATTCTGCTCGGTTAGTCCCGCATTTAGATGCAAGGGTTCTTATTGCTCTGAAACCTGGTCAGGATCTACCCAAAGAAATTAACATATCCATTGTTAATGAGCAAATTTCCTGCCCTATTGAAACCCTAGGTGGTTTGAATGCGTGTTTTTTATGTAGGAAAGAAGGGCATCTAAGGAAAGATTGCTCGATTATCAGAAATAAAAATCAAAAAGTTATTAACCCTTTTAACCTCCCCATTTCTAACCAGCCGATTCCGCCTTATTCTGCTAAAACTAATCCTGTGCCTTCCCTAAATGCTCCCTCTCAATCTTTCCCCTCTCCGATACAAACAACGATCTCTCAAAATGTGTCATTTACCAGCATTGTGGATACAGATGGTTTTCAAACTGTTACAAAAAAAAGGAAGAATCGGTCGAGCAAAAAGGACTCGACCCCTAATATGCTTCTTATATCCCCTCCTTCAGCAACTAATATGATTACTAATGATGTTGCCAAACCCTCGGCCTCCCCTCTGACTGTTCCTAAAGCTCCCACCAAACACACTTCCTCAAAACAGAACCCCCTTGTGAAAGATTTTAAAGAGATTACGGATGATTTCATAGTTGAAGTCATTCCGACAACCCCTGTCGCTAATAATCAGTTTTCGAAGTTGGAGGCTTCCTCTCCTGTTCTATCAGATAATGAGGACATCCTCACCGCTAGAAGGAAAGGAAGACCTCCAGGATCCAAGAATAAAAACAAGAACAGTAAAAAGCAAAATCAAACAGACTCTGAAGATGCTTCTCCTATGGAGGAAATTGTGGGTGCTGAGGCATCTAATGCTCTAATCATGTCACAATGAATTGTGTTTCTTGGAACATTAGAGGGCTGGAATGTCCTGATAGAAAGTTTATTATCAAGGATTTTATCAAGTCTCAAACTAATATTGATATGATTATGCTGCAAGAAATTAAATCTACTGGATTCAATCTTGAATCCAATCTTAATTTTATTTTGAGAGATGCTATCAAATTCTCCACTAATCACCCTCAGGGTAGGGGTGGTGTGACGATTCTTCTCAACCCCAAATGGGGACCTAAGATTAAAAGTTTCGGCTTTTCTCCTTGTAATAGAGCTATTTGGTTAATCTTTAATCATAATGATATGGAATTTGGTGTTTGTTCTGTTTATGCTGCCAATGATTATATGGAAAGAAGCTCGTTTTGGACTTGGCTCACCTCGCTTCCTGACATTCCCTGGATGTTTGGAGGTGACTTCAATATGGTTGAGAATCAGGAAGATAAAATGGGAGGTCTGCCTTTTTCTTGGAAAGATCAGGAAAGACTTACCTAGAACAACTTTAAAAGAGCTAAATCCCTTTTTGATCCTTTAAGGGGAAACAAGAATAATAACCCTCGCCTCTAGTTTACTTGGTGTAATTTTTAGAAAGGTCAATACAGAATCTACTCTAGGCTTGATAGATTCTATCTTAATAGCAATTTCTTTTCTGTGATACCTGATAAAAATAATAACTTGGTGCTTGTCTCCCCTACCACCCTTTCGGATCACCACCCTATCTCTATATCTGTTAATCTCGGTTGCTCACCTAACTCTAGTAATCATTCTGACCATAAATGCATTCTTAACACTAGCCTTCTTGAGGTTAATGACATTCTTGCTGCCATCTCCATTATTAGACTCATCAATGAGTCCCATTTTCCCTCTCTATCCTATATCCATAGGTGGAATCTTGATGTCTCTGCTTGGCAGAATTTTTTAAAAACTATTGGCCAAAAGAAGGCCAAAGATTATATGTTTAAGGAATCTTGGCTTAATAATAATCTTTATAATGCTGAGAATGATATCCAAAATAATCCGGATGATCCTTATCTCTGTCACCAGCTTGCCCATGCTAAAAATGCTCTCAGAAATCATCAACATCATAAAGCTCTTGGTGCGAAAATTCGTTCAAGAGCCCATTGGCTTCAATATGGAGATAGAGGAAGTAAATTTTTCTTTAATCTTATTAAACATAAGCAAGCTAAAGAGTCTATAGATAAACTGCTTATTAATAATCACTTGACTACAGACATAGAGATTATAAAGAATGAATTTGTTGAATTTTATAAAAATCTTTTTACTTCAGAGGATACTCAGGAGACTAGGGCCCTTAGAGACCAGTGTAAGAATCTCATTCCTCATAAGATCTCGGCTAAGGATGCTTCTAATCTTGAGCAGCCCTTGTCTCTAGAGGAAATTGAGAAATCCATCAATTCCCTTAATAATGATAGAGCTCCTAGACCTGACGGGCTGCCTGCTAAATTCTACGAGGCCAACATCAAATGGATTAGCAAAGTCTTAATTAATATTTATAATGAAGCCATTGATACTGGAACCCTGGGTAGGGACATTAATTCTGGTATCATTAAGCTTATCCCTAAGGTGGGTGATAAATCCCTTATTAAAAACTGGAGGCCTATAACTCTCTTAAATGTTTCTTATAAAATTTTGGCTAAGATTATGTCAAACAGGCTTGAGCCCATTCTCCCCAAATTTTTTTGTCCTACCCAAACTGGATTTGTGAAGGGCAGATATATTTTAGAGAATCTTGTTACCAGCTGGGAAGCTCTTAACTGGGCCAAGCATTCTAATCAAAAGGTTGCTATGTTCTTGCTGGATTTTGAAAAGGCTTATGACAGAATTGAATGGAGCTTTATTAATATGATGCTCCAGGCCTTTGGTTTCCCGTCCTTCTTTTGTGGCATTGTGAATATGTTTCTCAAGGATGCTCATGCTCAAATTGATGTTAATGGTTCCCTGTCTACTTCTTTCCCTTTGGGAAAGGGTGTCCTCTTGCTCCCGCCCTTTTTGTTATTGCTTCTGAAGCTCTTTTTTATATTCTTAGAGACAACACTTTATCCCCAGCTGTTAAAGGTGTCATTCTTCCTAATAATAAAGAGATTATTAACTGTCAGTTTGCCGATGATACTTCTCTGTTTCATGAAACCTCTGAAGACAATTTTGTTGCTATGATTAAAAAACTTAATTTCTTCTGTAAAATTTCAGGAGCTAGATTGTCTCATGCCAAATCTATTTGTCTTGGTTGGGATGATCAACCTCCTAATTGGTTTAATAAATTTGATTTCCAATGGGGTGGCCCCTCTAAAATTGTCAGATATTTGGGTATCCCCTTTTTTGTTGACCCCTCTTTGAAAGAGATGTGGGCCTGGGTTAAGGATAAGATCCATAATAAACTAAACAAGTGGCACAATAGGTCTCTATCTTTTGCTGGAAGGATCCAAGTCTGCCAAAAAATTCGGTCCTCTTACAACATTTATTATGCCTCTGCTTGGATGTTTAATGACTATCAAGTTATGGAAATCCAGAAGGCTATAAGAAATTATCTTTGGTCTGATGGGAAGGGAAATAAAAAGATGCATTCTGTCAATTGGAAGTGGTGTCATGTTGATAAGCTCCTTGGAGGCCTGGGGTTGAAAGACCTGAGACTTAGCGGTCTTGCTTTGGCCTCCAAATGGATCTTTCATGCCTTGGAGGGAGATGAGCCTTGGAAAGTTTTGATTCGTAACAATATTGAGAGGGGATATCCTAAAAGTGCCAAATTCTGGAAAAATCTTCCTCTCACTGATCTCATTTGTGGTGAATTTCCTATTATTGTTCAAGGCTCAACAGTCTTTAAATCCATCTGGAAAGCCTAGAACCATGTTAGGCAATTCATCACTAACAAAGATTTTTTTGATAATAAAACCCTCCATGGTGAAAGGTCCATTTGGTGGAACCTTAAGCTTGGTGATAAACCTCTTGCTCTTACCCAATGGTGCTCGGCTAAGTATTGGGCTAACCTTGGAATCAAGCAATTCATTGATATCTTTGAAATGGACAGACTTATCATTTGGGAGGATCTTAAGAATAAGTTTAAACTTCCTGATTCTCATAAAAAGACTTATAGTATGATTGTTAAAGCTAGTAAAAACATTCCTTTTCTGTGTCATGTGGACTCTAATAGTTATTTAAAAATAAAATGGCCTGATGGTATTATCATTTCTAAGCTTAAGGCTAAGAATATTTATTCTGTTTTAAATTATAATGTTGATGTTATCAATCATGTTAACAATATTTGGAATACTGATTTGGATATTTATTCTTGGAAAAAGTATTTTGATTATCTTTGGAAAAGCTCCATTGATCCTAAAATTAAATGTTTTAAATGGTTACTTATTCTTAATAAGCTTCCTGTTAGGAGCTCTTTCTCTGATGTTAACTATTGCACCATTTGCAGAACCCCGGAAACGGGAAATCATATTTTCTTTGAGTGCAGTTTTGCTAAAGAGGTTTGGTTAATGTTCGGTATTTCTATCCCTTCTAATTTCAATTTCTTTGAAGTTATTACTGGGTTTATCTCTAATGCTAAAAAAAATGTTAACATGTTTTGGGATATTACCTCATCTAGCATTTTATGGCAAATTTGGAAGTGCAGAAATGAAGAAAGGTTTCAAAATATCCCCAGAATGCTTACTGAGTCTTTTCGAAGTCTCACATATTCTAAATTTTTTTCGTAGATTCAGATCACCATGAAAATCAACAAGGCTAAATTCAAAAGGCTGCTCAAGGACGTTCATGCTACCTTTTTTGCCAATGACATTAAGAATGGATATTTCGGAGGTTGCATTTGGATAATATACATGATTTCAATCAAACTTTCAGCAGAATTAGAAAGGAGATTAAAAGAAGACCTCACAATGCTACTAATGAGACGGTTTACATGCTGAAACAAATTCAAGATCAGAAAAGCATGGTGTGGATGGATGGCGCTATGGGTTGGCTGGCTTGGGTGGATACCTGGGATGATGTGCTTTACTAATTGTCGTAATTTAAGTTATATATGCTGCTGGTTCATTGTAAATACTCTTTTTAGATGGTGTGAGGCTTAGCCTCTGTACTCTGATACTCTGCGATCTCTTGTAATTTTGATCTCCTTATTCTTAATATAAAAGTAAATATAAATAATAAAAAAATTATAAAAGAAATTATATAGAATTTATAATAATGATTAAATATTAAGGTTTTTCTGTTGCTGCAGAGTTACATTATTTTTCCTGCAAACTCTAAACCATTTTTTTTTTCTTAGGGTTAGGTGTGCTTATAATGTGTGACCGTCTCTAGAAAGGATTGATTTTGCTGGAAATTATTATATTGAAAACTTATAACTTGGAGGTATTTTATTCTTTATTCCTTGATTTAGACTTCAATTTGTTTGAAATTCGGCTGCTTCAATACTTTTATTCCTTCATTAGCTGAGAAGTTCTGATATTTCATTTCTTCTGTTAAATTCTCGTTAAGTTCCTGAATAATTAGAGATGCCAAAATCTTGGTTTTGAATGGTTTATAGGTTTCGGTCACTCAAATTGAAAAACATCATTAGGGCTTTAAACAAGCTAATTGCAGGGCACAATTTGAAAGTGTTTTAGGATTTTCTAGGCCTGTACTGTACACTTGAATTTGGGATATATGACTTTGCTACCATATGAGATTACCTTTTTTGTGATTTTGGCATGGAGATGACCGTGTCCAAATCTGTATTCGATTTTCTGGGTATTGGAACATGAATGCATTAATTTGGCATTTTGATGTTTGCAGGAAATGACACTTGGGAACTGGGGGTTAGGGGTTGATTGAACTGAAGTGTTTCTACGTTATAATCGCCTGAATTTGGTTACTTCGCAATGTGTGTGCGAAATTTGGGTTTTTTAACGAAATATTACCAGTTTATTAATTTTCCTATTACAATTAGGGACTTCTAAGACTAATGTATTTTATGCATGTATAAATAGAAATAAGAATTTATATGACCTTAATTCCAATGAGCTACAAATTTTCTTCTGGAACTTCTTAAATGACTTATTTTTTCACTATCAGTTGCTTTGAAAATTTTATTATATACTGTTGTGACCAATAGTGTGAGAGTATATGATCAAAATAAAGGGGTTGCTGGATGTTTAAGGATCCCACCTCTTCTTTCCAAGATTGAGTCTTTGTGCAGTAATCATCATGAAAGTTGGTAATTTGCTCTTATAAAATGGTAAGCTAAACTTTTTAGATTTTAACAGTCTTGTAGAAATTTATGCACCAATCCTTAAAAATTTTCTACGTTTGTAAGATTGAGGGTAGCTTTAATGGGGTTTCTTGGTAAATGACTTTGTTGTATGTCTTCTTGAATACGATGATATATTTTGTGTAGGCTTTGGGATTTGTCTCATATAAGGAAAGGAATGGGTCTTTTATAGTACACGATGCCAGCAATCTGTATATGGGTATACAGATGGGTTAGAGCAATATGGGACTACCTCATACTCCTTGCGGGAGGTACCTAACTGCACTACAAACGAGGCGTACATACCTTACCCCCTTGTGGGATTTAAACTTGTGACCTCTCTTTCAAGAGCACAAGTTTTCATTGTTTCTAAATCTTTCACTTAATTTCTGTCACACATAAAGTCTAACTGGACTGATTCTCCTTACCTTCAATTTAGTTTTCCAAAGCTTTGAATAGTTTTTGTAACGATAATAGGTTCTCTCTGTTTTTTAATTACTTCAAACTTTTAGTAGATTTTCTGTGTTTATTGTATTATACTGATTTTTTAATTTTCTTTTGTGAGATTGTTTCAGTTGCTCTGTGTAATTGTTTTTTTTTAATCAGTGTTGATGTGTTTTTTATGACACCTTTAAACATATAATAAAAAATTAAGTATCTTATCCTCTCTTGAACAAAAAGCTCTTGGATGCTAAACTTTGTGATCAAATAAGACAACTCCAAGGTTCGGATAGTCAGGTCTTGACTTTATATTGTGGATGGACTCAGTGTTCTGATGTGATTATTGCTGGAATCACAAGGGGATTTACGTTTTACTTGAACTCTTGAATGCAGTTGGAAGTTTACTTGATTTTAAAAAAAAGGACAAAAGGGATTGAGGGTTAAGAAAGCTAAATCTAATCCTAAGATGTAAGAGACTATGAATGATTTAGTGAAACTCTACTAGATTTTGCTATGCCATGCAAAGAACAACTCCACAAAGCTAGTGCAATTTTCTTAGGTAATCTTATGATGCTTAAATCACCACCAACAACATAGACACCATCAATGTGATGCATATCAATGGATTTGTAGTAATCAAAGTTGAGCTTATATAAAGAGTTTTGTTAACCATGCAAAGTATTTAGCAATCAACAAAATACAAGAAGTATGAGCATACGAATTTCACCATTAATCATCCACAATAACTTCCATCCATCTAATCAACATCAAAACAAATGAGAAGCAAACACCATGCAAAATGTTGAATCAACACATGAAATTCACCATATCTTCAATGAAAATAATATGCTTCTTGCAACAGAGTCTTGACAACAATCGCCTTTTCTCCTACTCACTCTAGCTATTTGCTAATGATCTACCTGCCAAGTATTGTCTGTTAACCTTTACAAATGAGGAGAGAAAGCCCTTTATAGACTTCCCTTTACAAATGAATGGCCAAGATCAAATCCAAATCAATTGCCAAGATTGAAAGATAGAAACCCTAATTAGGGTTTGTTATACCCATTACATAACATTTAATGCTTGACCATTGATAAAATTACATTTTAGGACACATGTCCTTTGAATGTGCACCAATGAGTGATGAGGCTAGGTACATCAAACTTTGTGCCTCCACATGTGGTAGTTATCCTCCTCGTTGGATGAGTCAAGTGCATTGAATCTGGACATCTTGACTTGGAATGATGTGATTGGGTTGAAGATGACTAGGTGCCACCTTAGCTTGCTCATCTTGTAGATCATCACAAAGTGTAGGTGTTTGAAGCATATCTCTTGAGGTGAGATGATGGTGGGAGATATTCCCAAATTGTATCATCTTATTTAATTTGATCACCTTCACCTATCCTTGATCTTGAATCCTTTCATTTGAAGCCTTTGTCTTGGATTACTCTCTTGTACTGGTAACAATTCTTGGATTTTCAGAAGAAATTCAAAATCGTCCAACTTCCTCCTCATTGTGAATGCCTGATCCTCTTTGTATGATTTGATTCTTGCAACCACCTCTTGTATGTCTTGACATTCTTGAATGCCTTGATGATGGGTAGATTTTTCTTCTTTGAAGGATAAATGTAATCCACCTCCGGCTTGTTGTCTTCTTCATATCCACTTTCAGGTTGGTGTGAGTCTTCGTGTGGCCTGATTTTGAGATGCATTCTCTTGCTGAAGTGCTGTAGAGAGAGCCTTGGTGAAGCCTTTCCCTCGAAGTGCATCCCTGCCTTGATGTTGCTCGCAACTAGCTCCTTCACTCTCTTCCTTATTCACCTGCAAAAACAAACAAGATACCATCAAATATACCTGATATTCCACTCTAAGTATTCTGATTTCTGATTTTCATGTCTAATTTTAATCACTTCAAGTCTGATTTTCCATTGACTAAGATCTGATTGGGGTTTTAAGTTTGAGATTTTTAACATTTTGAAGTCTGATCATGGATTTTGACAAGTGGTGGGCAAATTGTTGCACTTCACCAAGGGGTCGTGGATTTGAGAGAGTCATGGATAAAATCATTGCATTCCACCTCAAAATCGTGAATTTGAGCAAGTCAAGAAAAAATTTCACCTATCATTTGACTCTCACTTATCACTTGAGTACTTAGAGCTGCAAAGACTCCAAACTAGTCTAGAGGGCGATCCGATTGCTGCTAGACTACCCGACTTGATCACATCCTGATGACAAAGGCATTGCATTCCCTCACAAGAAAGAGGTTAAAGACACCAAAACTACTACCAAGCTAGACGACTAAGCAAAGGAACTATGCTACCAAGCAAAAAAGTGGGGGTCCCCATTTGCATTGGGACAATGTGTGAAAACGTTACAACAATTGGTAATAGAGTTTTTAAATTTTATTAATATATTGGGTTTTTGAAACTAGCCCGAAGGAGTTGGGGCTACAAATAAGGAGTTGTTGATGTGTTTTTCATGCACATGTGAACACAAAATAGAATACCGAAAAGTATCTTACCTCTCTTGATCAAAGTCCCTCAAATGTTGAAGATTAGCTTAAGGATCACTTGAGACAACTCCAAGGTTCATAAATGTCGGGTCACGGCGTGTAGATAAGTACAATTGGTCGTTGTGATTATGATGGAATCACAAGGGGACTTACGTTGTACATGAATGCTTGAGTTGTTGGAACTTGATCATCTGATGTTGCAATCTTGTAATGCTTTTTATCCTAAACTAGCTTGAGTTGAAAAAAAGGACAAAAGGAAAGGGTTTAGGAATTCTATTTTGATCCTAAGAATGCAAGAAAATGGGTGAAGGATTCAATGGAATTCTACTGGGCAAGGTCTCACCATCAAATTGAACAATCTAACACAAGCTCAGTGCAATCTTCTAAGAGATAATTCAAAGATATTAAAATCATTACCATCAAACATTGATTACCATTCAAGTTAATGCATAAACAATGGACATATAACAATTTGAAGTTAAGCTCATATCATTCCAGTTGACCACGCAAGACACACTTACAATCAGCAAGAGACTAGTGGTATGGACTAAACGAATTTCACACAAATGTATTCAACAAATTCCTCCATTCAATCTAATCAACATGAAAGCAAATGAGAAGTAGAAACCATGGGACTTGTTGAAATAACACATTTCACCATAACTTCATTGAAAAGAGTATCTCATTTACAAGTCTTAACAACAATTCCTCCTTCTAATCTAACTTCTATTCTATCTTCTGATCTATCTATCCTTGGACTACACACTATTCTATTGACCTTTACAAATGAAGAGCTTGAGCTTTGTATAGAGAGCTCATTACAATGAATGACCTAGATCAAACCCAATCAATGGCCAAGATTTTACAATGAAACCCTAATTAGGGTTTGTTACAACAAACTTTATTTTGGCCAATGAAATATTTGCATTCAGGTTCAATACTAAATGTGAACCAATAGAAAATGGGGGTAGGTGTCTCAAAGTTTGTGCCTCCATATGATGAGCTTGGTTCATTGAATTCGGACATGCTGATGTGGGACTTCCTTGATTGGTGAATGGTGACTAGAATGCCACCTCAATTTGCACTTGTACATGGTAGATCATCATGAATGAGTTTTGAGCAATACATCTTGATACTCAACATTTCAAGCTCGCTCGATGTGGTGGTGATGCGAAACATCGTTATGGTTGAGTCATTCCTCCATCTTCGCTTGCTTATCCTACCTTGAGGTAGTTGTGTGATCCCTCCTTTACACTTCAAGGTTTTGTCTTCTTCATGTCATCATGATGCGATGAGAGTTCTTGAATACCTTGAGATTCTCCCTTCCTTGATACCCTTGTGCTTGCCGATGAAATCTTTCCTCCTTGTGTTGTGTTCTTGATGTTGCTTCTAGTCCGCATCTCCATCCTTTCTTTAGTTATTCCTGCAAAATAAACAAAGATGGTATTAAGCACACATGATATATAGCTTCTATATAACCTCCTAATTTGATATAATCTCTGATTTTATGTGATTTGCAGGTTTGATAAGAGGAGGTCGCTCCTAAGGGTAGGCAATGGAAGTTGGAGCAATGGGGACCAAGTTCGCTCCTGATAAGGAGCAAAGGAAGTTCGACATCATTCCATCATCAATTGATCTCTTGTACCTCATTCATTCCTTAAGTTTTTCAGTCTCTATGTGCAAAAACCATCAAATTACCCTCAATGAGTACCTTAGAAGTGAATTCGGTCTCATGAAGGAGCAAAGGCAGGTGATTTCGCTCCTCTCAGGGAGCAAAGGAAGTAGATTTTGCTCCAAAATGGGAGTAATGGAAATGCATCACAAATTTGCCTCTTAGCTAGGTTTTATCAATTTCTTGCCTTTGCATCAACCTAGACTTTGTGATTTTGCCCTCCTAGTGTGTAGATATGTCAAATTAGCCTCAAGGGGGACCTTAGAAGGAATTTCGCTCCTAAACCAGGGCAATGGAAATGAAATTCGCTCCCACTGAGGAGCAATGGAAGTGGTAAGAAACTCGACTTTCTTAGGTAAATTTCACCAATTTCACATTCTTATGCCTCAAAATCATCATCTCTCCTATGTGAAATGCTTGAAATTGTCATCAAAATTGCCTTGGGAAGATTTTCGCTCTCAAAGAAGGGCAATGGAAGGTAATTTCGCTCGACTCCAAGGCAATGGAAGTAACCATTTAGTAAAAAATTTCATTCAATATCTCTAATCCATCAACTCAAATTCTAGGTTCCAATCATCCATGGGTGAAAATAGGTCAAAATAACTTTAAGACGAGCCTTGGAATCAACTTCGCTCCTATCTAAGGGCAAAGGAAGAGCTTTTCGCTCTCAAAGGGAGGCAATGGAACAAGGATTCGCTCCTAGAGAGGAGCAAAGGAAATTTTTTGATACTTAGTCAAATTTTTGTTCTTCATTCATCAGCTCATCTCTTGAATTTAAGTCCTCATATGCAAGAGTTGTCAAATTTCCTTCACCAAATGTCTTGAAGATGATTTCACTCTAAGATTGAGGCAATAGAAGTGAAATTCGCTCCCAATGAGGAGCAATGGAAGAACATTTCGCTCTAAAGGGGAGGCAATGGAAATTCTCTCACACTTAATCAAATTTCACCCTTCATCGACTCATACTTGGGTGTTTTGCTATGTATGCAAGTGGAGGTATCGAATCAACTTAAAGGAAAGCTCTATAAGCAATTTCGCTCCTAGACTCAGGCAAAGGAAGGCAATTTCGCTCCCACTGAGGAGCAATGGAAATAGCTCTCAAGTTGAAGTTTAACTCTCTTTTTCTCACTTACATTCATTCTCTCAACTCAAATGCATCAAACCATGCTCATGTGAGGCCTTAGAGGTGAATTCGCTCTCATAAATGAGCAATGGAAGTAAATTTCGCTCCCAAAGAGGAGCAATGGAAATAATCTCCAAGCTGAAGTTCAACTCCCTTTTACCCCTCAATTTTCATTCTACCAACTCAAATGCATTGTATTACGCTCATGTAAGGTTCTAGAAGCAAATTCACTCCCAAAGAAGGGCAAAGGAAACATATTTCACTCCTGGAAGAGAGCAAAGGAAGTGGTTTTTGCATTGAACCTTGAGCAATGGACATAGCTCCCAAACTCACCTTCTAGCTTGGTCTTACTAACTTGCACCCTAGGGTTTAGCTCTCATGCATCAAAAGACCTCAATACTTGCCTTGAATGTGATTTCGCTCTCAACCAAAGGCAATGGAAGGGAAATTCGCTCTCAAAGGAGAGCAATGGAAGTGTTTTTTCGCTCCTAGAGAGGAGCAAAGGAAGTGACCTCAATTTGCTATCTCCCCTAATTCCTTGGTCAAAATGATAATGCTTTCTACTTCTTCTATGATCAAAATGATGCTAGAGGCTTCAAAACTTACTCATCTCCCTCAAATTTGCTCAAGAAGTCTCCATCGCTCCAAGGTAAGTGCAATGGAAGAGGATTTCGCTTCGACTAGAGAGCAAAGGAAGTTGTCTCCACACTTGACCTAATTAAAAGTCATTGATCCTACATTGCATTCCTTGCTCAAATTAAGACATCTTATGATGATTAGAGGTGATTTTAGTGACTTGAAAGGCTTGGAGAGGGATTTCGGTCTTGAAAGAGAGCAATGGAAGCAAAATTTGCTCCAACTAGGGAGCAATGGAAATTTTTAGATACTTAGTCAAATTTTACTCCCTTACCCCACTTCTCACTGAAATATACTTTAGTCAAATTTTAGATACTGGTTTATATTTTAAAACCAATTCGATTACATTACAAATAATTATCACTAATAAATGCAATTTTTACATTCTGCAATTTCGTACCCTCCAAAGTATATTTTACTATCAATGTACCCATTGCACCTCCTTTCGGTTCATGTGCTAGTAAATACATTTATTTTGGAAGAACAATATACAGATGCCACGTGTATTTGCATTTGTTCAGCTCATTTCTGGAGTCTAATTTAGTAATTAATGTACATATTTGATTTGTAAATGCTTTTATGTGTTATCTATATTGCAAATCTGAATTTTTTTGTAAGATGCATGAATTATGATATTTCTCATTTGGCTTCTGCCAGTTCCTTTTGATGGTTTAATGTTGATAGGAAAGTACTAACAACTGCTATTTTATCATTAGTATGGCAGGAAATTATCAGGGATGATTGGAACCTCCCATGTTATCTAAATATTTGACATGTTTTATTATTTTATGAGATAATTGGATCATTTAGGTACTCAATTATAATTTGTGTAGTGAGAGGATTTTCCTGATTAACTATATTATGTATCAGATTTGAGACATGGCGACCCCAGCTTCTCAATTGCCTTCTACAATAAATCGAATATTGGACCTATTCACTAATTTTTCTGAAGTAAGTACAAGTCTGTTGCAAATGACATTTTTATTTTTCTATTATCTAGACTGAGAAATTTTACCTTGAGTGTTATTTTGCGACTAGAACATTGTTTTTAACATTTTAGAATAATATCTCAACTAATGATAATTGACAGGGCTTGACAGATAAAATTATGGAAGAGAATCTTAGAGGTGTTGAACTGGGAGTCAGAGTTCAGGCAATCAACTCGCTACTTCAAAAAGTGGGTATTTGCTAATTGTTGCATATTCTATGCAAACTAGCTTATGACATTTCAATTTGTCTAATTTTTTTTTCTTGGTGAATAGCGTCAAATCCAAATGTTCAAGCAGGGTGATTTCATAGTATATAAGAGACAAGCAAAAGATGAATCTGGAAGGTCAGTTTTCTATCATATGAAAAGTCATAATTGTAAAAATTTTAACTGCAATTTTGACTTATAACTCCAATTTTCAGCTCTTTTTCTTGAGATCTATACTAAGTTCATTTTAAAGCACCAAATGAAAGATTCCTATGATAACCTTCATCAAGAATAAGAACATATATGTCATTCACATAACTCTTTCACTTGTAAGACATCCATTGACATAATTACATCTATTACAATAGTTCTATTACAAACTTTCCACTTAGAATATTCTCAAATATCTTTCATAGTTACCAATACAAATAAACAGTTATTCATTTTAAAGCACCAAATGAAAGATTCCTATGATAACCTTCATTAAGAATAAGAACATATATGTCATTCACATAACTCTTTCACTTGCAAGACATCCATTGACATAATTACATCTATTACAAACTTTCCACTTAGAATAATCTCAAATATCTTTTATAGTTACCTATACAAATAAACAGTTACATATTCCTTTACATCATATCTGGAAAATATATTACAAATAATTGTCGTATATGGTGCAATGTTTAGATTTTGATATTTGGACTTAATGTTTAAATAAAGTCAAAGGTAGTTTTTTTGGTCACTGCCAAGAGAGACACCAATTTGATGTGTAAGACTTGCTTGGGAAAGTCCACATTACATTTACCTTATATATTTTTCAATAAGGTGTACACATCGTACCCCACTCTAGATTTAAATCTGTGCCTTATGTATGGAGTACACAGCCCTTCACTCTTAGGCCCATTCAAGATGTGGACATAAAATGGTTTAATCAGATGTGCACATTATTTCACGGTTCTCATTTTCCCTACACATACCTTGAAAGTCTTGACTCTCCCAAAATATTTCAAGCTTTGGTTTACTGAATGCTGGACCTATTTCCAGCAAGCTGAAAACTTATTTCCTCATTGCTGAAACTTTTCCCCATTCCAGCAATGTTGAATACCCTTTGGATGGAGGTGGAAACTGCTGGAGATGTTTTCCTTGAAATCGAATATGTTTTTTTGAAACCAGAAACATTTCTGGCATAGCAGCAGCATTTCCACCCGTCTCTTTCACTTTCTATTCTTTTTTAGTTGTTTTCCTTGAAAAGGTAAAAGTAGTGTAAAATTGAATTGCTTAATCCGATGTGCCATTTACAGTACATATTTGCCTGATCCTAATGCTGTTTTCATGTGTCAAATAACATTTCCTGTTACTTCTCTGTTTTGTTGAGAAACATTTTTTTAAGTGACTCTGTTTCCTGATCTCAGTTGTCTCACTCTCCACTTTTTGTGTGTTGCCCTAATCTAGTGTTTTAAAGTACACATTTTTTCTTCTGGGCATAACATAGGTTCACGACTGTGATTTATACCATTCTTGGTCAATCTGTCTCCAAACTCTATACTGTGTATTTGCAGTGTAGTCCTCTTATTACGATCTGTATATGATCATGTCTTAGAAGATATTTTGCTGTATATGATCTGTATATCTCACCTCAGATTTATGATCTGTATACGTTCATATCGCATGTTATTGACTTTGGCCTTATTGCATTTATGTCTGTGCATAAACTTTTCTTTTTCAAAATGAACTTCTATTTTTAAGAACACTCTACTTATCACACAATAATAGCCAATCAACCTCTCTCACTCTGCTTTGAATATGGACACACATAAATAACAAAGGTTTTCCAACCACTCATAACCGAGTTGGTTGGTGTTTACCAATTAGTTTGTGTATAGTTACAACCGCCAACTAACACACACTTAATATTGTTTAAAGCCAATGATAATTTGTATGTCAAAGTTTATAAATACCAACCACAATCATTATTGTTTCCATTTGATTCGAATGCCTTGGTATCGTGATAGTGTGAGGAAGATTTTATAGCCCATGATCTGAAAAATACATGAGGATACATACAGATATCAATTTGAAAAATCTTATGCTGTGAGAATACATATATCACACAGATATCAATATGAAGTTTTATGCAAGGTAATCAAGATCTTTGTTTTAACTATTTCAATTCTTCTTTGCCACCATATGAACTGAATCATAATTAATTTCTTTTTGCAGATGATACGTGTCATATTTTTCTCTTGAATAGATAGTATATAGTGTTGATTTTGTAACTAGGTTAGGAAAATAAACAGGATTCGGATTGCCTTAAGGCATCATCTGAATCCTTATAGGGCAGGGCCCTATCTATTGTATTTATATGTAATGTGTAAAACCATTAAGGGCTGGACCTAACATGTAAAGGGGCGCATCTCTAGGTCCAACGTGTGGACCTATCTCCAGCACACACATTTTGTGGCGTATAGTCTTATGTATTGATCATTTATGATGGGCTGGGCCCAAATGATTGTATTATTAAAAGGACACATCCCTTCTCCAAACATGTGGTCCTATATCTTATTTTAGCACATCTCTATGTAGCGTCGGCTCTTGTAACGTGGAAACTATATTGTTTAGGTCCCATGCTTATGGTGGCGTGTGGAACTAATAAATAGTGTTGGCCCCAAGGATGGATTGGGCCGACCCAAGATAGGGCTCACCTCTTGTATATATGCACAAGCATATCACTAGTCGAAAATGAAATCAAGCAATCCGAAAATTAGACAATCAATGTGAAGACCCTGTGCTCTGCAATAAAAGGTCAATGCAAATTCTGATCAAGGAATCAGTGAATTACTTCTGCCATCAGCATTTACCATACATGCAATCTTGGACAGCGAATACATTGAAGAGGATAGCGAGTTCCTCTTGAAGGTCTACAGACATCATTAGGTCTTCAATCTTCAGTGAAGAACTACGAAGAGCTGGAAGCTGTATGCTGATGATATTCTTATATAAGAAAGAGATAAGTCTGCTATCTTCTGCTGTTACATCGTGCCCTAGCTGGGTTACGACTGTAACTCTAATTCTGCCCTAGGTTGACAGTTATATCAGATAAGTAATTTGACTGCCATTGTATTCTACAATTAATAAAAGGATCTAGATCTGATTTGTTGCTGGGTTTTTCCTCCAAGAGGGAGGTTTTCCCAGGGTATGTGTTGTGTCTTGTTTCTTGTTCTGTGCATCATTACTTTTTTGTTCATTTTGCTAATCTGATCGCGAAAACTAACATGGTATCAGAGCCTAGGTTTGCATGTGCAATGATCAGATTTATAGCCTGGACTTCTAAGTGCAGATCTAGGGTTTTCAGATGATTACATGCACAGTCAAGGTCCTTCATCTGCATCAATGGATTCCTCATCCTCTTAGCATCTTAGAACCTTCAAAGGTGATGAATCTCAATTTATTTCAAGGGAGATAGGTAAGTGAAGTTGTAGGTGATTTGAAACTTACCTTATTTTGATACTTGCTGTCATCCTTATATATTTCTGCTATCATATACCTGCTATCACTTATATATTCAATGTGTTCATGGCTAAATAGTGATAGTATAGATATATGAATGTGTATTAGGATCCCAGTATAGATAAATGACTTCTATCTATATGTTTGAATCTGTGTTTTGAGGGTTTGTAAGGGTTGGTGTTTTGTTTTACTATATCATGTCTCTAAGGTAACCTAATGTCTACTCTTGAAGATAATGTTTTCAGATTATGTCTCTTTGAAGAAAGCTTTCATGCATGACCTGAGAAGCCCTCCCTCAATCAGATCTTGTCATCGGACTAATTATGAAAGTCTACCTTTCATCTCTCTCTTTTAAGATGCTATGGGTCCACTTCGTAAGTAAGAATGAATCATCAGGTCTGTGAATTCTTTATTTAGATAGGGTTTTAGAGGGAGTCTTGACATCTTTTAATATCTCAATTTCATTCTTGGGTTCTAATCATTATGGTTTAATAGAGGAATTGATATATATATATCTAATGTATATTCCTTGTCTATTGCAAAATGTTTATTTATGATGATACTAACCATGATACACTGGGTGTATCATCCACCCTCTACGGAGTGCAAGGTGGCAGTTCTCTCTCACCCTGTGCAGAGTGCAAGGTGAGTCCACCCTCTGCGGAGTGCAAGGTGGCAGTTCTTTCCACCCTTTGCGGAGTGCAAGGTGGCAGTTCTTTCCCACCCTCTGCGGAGTGCAAGGTGGCAGTTCTTTCCACCCTCTGCGGAGTGCAAGGTGGCGGTTATTTCTCACCCTCTGCGGAGTGCAAGGTGAGTTCACCCTCTGTAGTGTGCAAGGTGACAGATTGTCCTTCTCTGGGAGAAGTTTATGTATTCTCTGTGGTTGTGCATGATTTACGTTATATGGTTATATATATCTTTGAGTATTAATTATTGCAGGTGTGCATATGGAAAGGGATCCTCTGTGGATGTGCATGATGAAAGATAATGGTGTTATATGAAAGATAATGGTGTTATATGCAGGTTCCCAAGAAAGTGTGAAGTTATGAAGCGTTGGCTTCTTCCTTTGCAAGCATTGCAAGGAGAACGTCATGAAAGATTCATATTGTAATGTAATTGTGTGATCAGATCACGATGTGTATCTTGTTTGTACTCTTAGGGCTGGGCCCTAAACCTTGTAAATGTTCATGCCATGGGTTTGTCCATGTGAATTTGGTTATGTATTTATTTTCCTCCCTAGTTAAGAGGGAGTGTTGATTTTGTCACTAGGTTAGGAAAATAAATAGGATTCGGATTGCCTTAAGGCATCATCTGAATCCTTATAGGGCAGGGCCCTATCTATTGTATTTATATGTAATGTGTAAAACCATTAAGGGCTGGACCTAACATGTAAAGGGGCACATCTCTAGGTCCAACGTGTGGACCTATCTCCAGCACACACATTTTGTGGTGTATAGTCTTATGTATTGATCATTTATGATGGGCTGGGCCCAAATGATTGTATTATTAAAAGGACACATCCCTTCTCCAAACGTGTGGTCCTATATCTTATTTTAGCACATCTCTATGTGGCGTGAGCTCTTGTAACGTGGAAACTATATTGTTTAGGTCCCATGCTTATGGTGGCGTGTGGAACTAATAAATAGTGTTGGCCCCAAGGATGGATTGGGCCGACCCAAGATAGGGCTCACCTCTTGTATATATGCACAAGCATATCACTAGTCGAAAATGAAATCAAGCAATCCGAATATTAGATAATCAATGTGAAGACCCTGTGCTTTGCAATAAAAGGTCAATGCGAATTCTGATCAAGGAATCAGTGAATTACTTCTGCCATCAGCATTTACCATACATGCAATCTTGGATAGTGAATACATTGAAGAGGATAGTGAGTTCCGCTTGAAGGTCTACAAACATCATTAGGTCTGCAATCTTCAGTGAAGAACTACGAAGAGCTGGAAGCTGTATGTTGATGATATTCTTATATAAGAAAGAGATAAGTCTGCTATCTTCTTCTGTTACATCGTGCCCTAGCTGGGTTACGACTGTAACTCTAATTCTGCCCTAGGTTGACAGTTATATCAGATAAGTAATTTGACTGCCATTGTATTCTACAATTAATAAAAGGATCTAGATCTGATTTGTTGCTGGGTTTTTCCTCCAAGAGGGAGGTTTTCCCAGGGTATGTGTTGTGTCTTGTTTCTTGTTCTGTGCATCATTACTTTTTTGTTCATTTTGCTAATCTGATCGCGAAAACTAACATGGTATCAGAGCCTAGGTTTGCATGTGCAATGATCAGATTTATAGCCTGGACTTCTAAGTGCAGATCTAGGGTTTTCAGATGATTACATGCACAGTCAAGGTCCTTCATCTGCATCAATGGATTCCTCATCCTCTTAGCATCTTAGAACCTTCAAAGGTGATGAATCTCAATTTATTTCAAGGGAGATAGGTAAGTGAAGTTGTAGGTGATTTGAAACTTACCTTATTTTGATACTTGCTGTCATCCTTATATATTTCTGCTATCATATACCTGCTATCACTTATATATTCAATGTGTTCATGGCTAAATAGTGATAGTATAGATATATGAATGTGTATTAGGATCCCAGTATAGATAAATGACTTCTATCTATATGTTTGAATCTGTGTTTTGAGGGTTTGTAAGGGTTGGTGTTTTGTTTTACTATATCATGTCTCTAAGGTAACCTAATGTCTACTCTTGAAGATAATGTTTTCAGATTATGTCTCTTTGAAGAAAGCTTTCATGCATGACCTGAGAAGCCCTCCCTCAATCAGATCTTGTCATCGGACTAATTATGAAAGTCTACCTTTCATCTCTCTCTTTTAAGATGCTATGGGTCCACTTCGTAAGTAAGAATGAATCATCAGGTCTGTGAATTCTTTATTTAGATAGGGTTTTAGAGGGAGTCTTGACATCTTTTAATATCTCAATTTCATTCTTGGGTTCTAATCATTATGGTTTAATAGAGGAATTGATATATATATATCTAATGTATATTCCTTGTCTATTGCAAAATGTTTATTTATGATGATACTAACCATGATACACTGGGTGTATCATCCACCCTCTACGGAGTGCAAGGTGGCAGTTCTCTCTCACCCTGTGCAGAGTGCAAGGTGAGTCCACCCTCTGCGGAGTGCAAGGTGGCAGTTCTTTCCACCCTTTGCGGAGTGCAAGGTGGCAGTTCTTTCCCACCCTCTGCGGAGTGCAAGGTGGCAGTTCTTTCCACCCTCTGCGGAGTGCAAGGTGGCGGTTATTTCTCACCCTCTGCGGAGTGCAAGGTGAGTTCACCCTCTGTAGTGTGCAAGGTGACAGATTGTCCTTCTCTGGGAGAAGTTTATGTATTCTCTGTGGTTGTGCATGATTTACGTTATATGGTTATATATATCTTTGAGTATTAATTATTGCAGGTGTGCATATGGAAAGGGATCCTCTGTGGATGTGCATGATGAAAGATAATGGTGTTATATGAAAGATAATGGTGTTATATGCAGGTTCCCAAGAAAGTGTGAAGTTATGAAGCGTTGGCTTCTTCCTTTGCAAGCATTGCAAGGAGAACGTCATGAAAGATTCATATTGTAATGTAATTGTGTGATCAGATCACGATGTGTATCTTGTTTGTACTCTTAGGGCTGGGCCCTAAACCTTGTAAATGTTCATGCCATGGGTTTGTCCATGTGAATTTGGTTATGTATTTATTTTCCTCCCTAGTTAAGAGGGAGTGTTGATTTTGTCACTAGGTTAGGAAAATAAATAGGATTCGGATTGCCTTAAGGCATCATCTGAATCCTTATAGGGCAGGGCCCTATCTATTGTATTTATATGTAATGTGTAAAACCATTAAGGGCTGGACCTAACATGTAAAGGGGCACATCTCTAGGTCCAACGTGTGGACCTATCTCCAGCACACACATTTTGTGGTGTATAGTCTTATGTATTGATCATTTATGATGGGCTGGGCCCAAATGATTGTATTATTAAAAGGACACATCCCTTCTCCAAACGTGTGGTCCTATATCTTATTTTAGCACATCTCTATGTGGCGTGAGCTCTTGTAACGTGGAAACTATATTGTTTAGGTCCCATGCTTATGGTGGCGTGTGGAACTAATAAATAGTGTTGGCCCCAAGGATGGATTGGGCCGACCCAAGATAGGGCTCACCTCTTGTATATATGCACAAGCATATCACTAGTCGAAAATGAAATCAAGCAATCCGAATATTAGATAATCAATGTGAAGACCCTGTGCTTTGCAATAAAAGGTCAATGCGAATTCTGATCAAGGAATCAGTGAATTACTTCTGCCATCAGCATTTACCATACATGCAATCTTGGATAGTGAATACATTGAAGAGGATAGTGAGTTCCGCTTGAAGGTCTACAAACATCATTAGGTCTGCAATCTTCAGTGAAGAACTACGAAGAGCTGGAAGCTGTATGTTGATGATATTCTTATATAAGAAAGAGATAAGTCTGCTATCTTCTGCTGTTACATCGTGCCCTAGCTGGGTTACGACTGTAACTCTAATTCTGCCCTAGGTTGACAGTTATATCAGATAAGTAATTTGACTGCCATTGTATTCTACAATTAATAAAAGGATCTAGATCTGATTTGTTGCTGGGTTTTTCCTCCAAGAGGGAGGTTTTCCCAGGGTATGTGTTGTGTCTTGTTTCTTGTTCTGTGCATCATTACTTTTTTGTTCATTTTGCTAATTTGATCGCGAAAATAACATATAGAAGTACAGATTTCATTTCAGAATCTGATCAGAACTGTATGATTAGAGGACATATTGTTGATGCAACCATGTATAATCTGAAATCTACTACATTGACATCAATGACAACCTGTAACATAACCTCTAACTAACGTAATGCAATCCTTTAAAATACTTGTAAACTACTTATTGACCGTTATGTAACCTTTTATCTTTTTTTGTTTTAGTAGTCATGTGCATGGTGTTGGTTAACAGATTTGTCTTGTCTTAATTTTATGTTGACTGACTCGTGTTACACCTATTTCTTGAAAGACAAATTGAACCAACAGTGGGGTAAATTTATGAATAATTTACCCTCTGCATAAGGGTGCAGCTTCCCGTATGATATTCAATGAATTTTATTTAAAATTCTAACTTCACTTTTAACCATAAAGCGAGTAAAGGCATTCACATTCATAAGTTAACACCACATGAATGCTATAAAGATAAATATTATGTATGTAAACTCACAGGCTTACAACTAAGATAGCTTCACTTCTCAGAAAACTTCCTCTTAACACAGATCTGATTGAGTCTCTCTCATGTCTCATAGGACAAGGGGGATCAAAACATCCATGTAAAATCAACAAAAGACCTACTTATTAAATTCATTCACAAACTTATGAAAGTGAAATAACCAAAGAAGCAACAGATGCTGCATAAACGAATATATCTCAACAGAGATTTTCTATTCACATTCAAACACACAGATTTGAAAGCTGCAGAATAAGTATCATTCTATTCATTGATAAAATGTCTTCCTTGAAAATTCAACACATTCATAAGAAAACTAAGTCTGCTAATCTATATCACCACCAAAATTTCTTAGACCTTATCAAAGTCAAGCAAATCAGTTTATATAGCAGTTCATATGGGAAACACGGAAAACAAACCATTTCCGCCGCGCGAATTCAGAGAAACCAGTGTTTAAACATGAAAATAAAATTGTTTTCACAACAAACAACTGAAAAAAGACATCCTAGCATAGAACATTCCTAAGCAGTTTTGATAACTACTTTCTTCTTCCAATCCGCGTAAGCAACGACAAAGTGTTGAATGATTGTGCTATGCGGTAGCCCCACACGTGTCATTCTTTGCTTCCATACTTCCTTCTCGCGGCGTATTTGTGCTACTTTATCTGAATGCTCACCTAGGTTTTGAATGCACAAGAAAAGAAGTGATTCCGTTATAGACATGAGGCTCAAGTCATTTGAAATCAAGCCCTTGGTTTCTTTGATGTGGTTGATTTTCTCTTCTAACGACCCTGTTATGACCTCAACTGTTTCTAGAGTTTTTCCATCATCTTTTAAACACTTCAAACCAACGCAACGAAGCTCATTGTGCATGGAAGATATCAATTCTGCAAGTTGATTCACCAATTGGGTAGACTCTTCATATGCTTGTCTCACCAATGCATTTCTCCATTCTACATTTCGTTGGCACATGTACAAAACATTATCATCCAGGGCAGGAACTGGCTTCTCTGACAAGAACTTCATTACATCATATTTATGTACTTCTCTCATCTAAGCTGCCCTTTTCACCCCCTCAGCTTATTCATTATTCCATTTGACAATTTCATTCTCCAATTCCTTTGTTACCGTGTTTGCATCATCGTGAACCTTATTTAGATCCACAAAATATTTCCCTCCTGCTTTCTGAATTTCGCCTAGCCAATCCATAACAAGTCTGTCATTAATCTGCATTTTTGAATTTGCTCGATTGTTTTCTGATTGACAGGGGACTTAGTTTCAAAAGATGTAGGAGTTTGAGAAATGGGTTGTAGATTAGGACTATTGATGGCCTCAATGTATTCTGCCATGCTCCTCATTATCTCTTTCATTTCAGACTTATCTTTTTCATCCTTCCAGGATCTTTTCAGCATCTTCTTGGTTGAAACTTCCAAATGTAATGCATTTGCTACGCGAGTTCCTGCCCCTAAGTTCACTTTTTCCACCGTGAAATCTTTACTTGTCGGATCAGCCATAGTTTCATCAGTTTTTGGGCGGGTAATCTCCGCAGTCCAATTACCTATATCTTCATCAAAATCAATTTTTGATACAGTCTTTAACCTTTTCGCTTTGGAAACCTTTCCCAAACATTTACTGACCATATCCTCGACGAGGATAGATATTGGAAGAATGTTCCTTTTCTTACTAGCTAATGTGTTCTCCAACCATGTTGGCCTTGGGGTTGCGAGAGATTTGTCTAAACCAATTTATGCCTCCTTTTGATCTCTCACTACTAAGGTAGTGTCCACATTCAGGGCTTCACCTACTTGTTGGTTGTCACCCTCATCGACTAAATCCTGTACTCCCACATTTGGATTTGAAACAAAGATATCCATCTTGGGTATGGTCTCAAGGTCAATTACTATATCAGTAGGGGAAGATTTTCTTCTGCTCTTAGTTCTAGAACGAGTGATTCTACCTGTTGGTAAATCTTCTTTGCTCTGTACCCTTTCTATTACCAGCTCACCCTTCTCCTTTTTCCTGGAAGAACCTGCACAAGATGGAACAAGGGGATTAGAAACCAAGGATTTAGTGGGAGAGGTTGAACTTTTTCTTGAACTTCTGCTCAGTCTCCGTTCTCTAAGCCACTTTTCTGTCCTTCGGATAACCGAGAACGTCCTGGTTTGAATATGTTCTTCTTCATTCTTTCCCCAATCTATTTTTGAAATTACCCCCTTCTGCCTATCATCAACAAATTGGGAATCACGCAAATCACTTTCATCATCAACAATATTTGCCTTGTTCATCTTCAGACCATAATTCCTAATCTGTTGTACTGAAAGCCTTGAGTGAGCTCTTCTTCAAACCTCATATTCATCCATGCAATCTGCTTAGAAATCTTCTAGGTTCAGTATATGTTGAAAATCTTTCCTGAGTGTAAGGTGGGCCGCTGCAAACCCCTTAGCATCAAAATCAATTCTGGGAGTATACAACTGAAAGTGTAGCTTCTTGAACTCCAACTCTAAATTCAGGGCATCTGAGACACTATTACATGTGCAATAAGTCAACTCAATGGGGAAAGAAACTCCTGTCCGGTGCTTCACCCTGTATTTCTTGTCAATATGAGCAAGTTGCCTGCATACTTCAATTAAAACTTGCCTGCCAAAGACATATCTTGGCAACTTATTTGGTTCACCTTCAAAACTGCTAACCCTCAAATAAGTGAATCTGGAGAACTGAATATAGAAGCTCCCATATGTGCTTACAAACTGCATGGCTTCCTCGGTCAATCTTTTATGGATATCCCCTTTCAACTTAAACACCAATCTCCCAAGGAAAACATCATGGAGCCTGTGATAATTCTTAGTGGCTCTGTTCTGTTGCAAATGCGGGTGATAATCATATATCCTCATGTCATTTCGCCAATTTTCACGGTATAAGCCAACCCATTGGCGAGTGCAAGCTAAACAGCATATGAGGTAAGATGACATATAGAAATTTTTGTTACCAAAACAATTTAAACCCTCATTCATCCTTTCAGCAAATAATTCCGCCCAATCTATGTATCTCCCATCATCTAAAATAACCTGAACAAAGAAGTACATCCAATCTTCCCAAAAGAAGGCCATCTGATTCCCTCTAATCCTATGAAGCAAAATGACAATATCCCGTACCTCTCTAATCAAATGGTCTCTGGTTAATGGTCTAGGTAAACGATAGCCACCCTTCTGAAGCTTCAATAACCAGTTGCGGGCAATAACACTTCGATATATTGTCTTCTTTTTGGAAAACAACCCCTGTGACTTAGACACTGTCCAGTCTTCATACCGTTCTTTCTCAAGAATCTTCATGACTGCAACATGGTTTCCTGATTCACTTTCAGCAGAACTTCACCATTTGCGGTTTGGATGCTCCTCTGAACAGGGTCATAGTGGTTCATACATTCTTGGACTAATTCTGGATAGAGAACGACTGGTGGAAAAGCTGCCGCTTCTATTAACCCGCTATCAATTATTTTCTATATGAGACGGGAATTTGCAGAATCCCGCACTCTCATTAAATTCCTTTAAATCTACCGATGGGAGGAAAGTATCATCTAAATCTGGGTGTGAACAAACTAGCCTTGAGTTTTGGTCAATTTTAGGCAATGTTGGTCTCATCTTGGGTTTCTACACAGGACTCGGAGGTAAACAAGAAACTTTGCAAGAAAACAAATTAATAGAGCTCCTGAATACATGGAATGACAAGGATGAGGGAAAAAAGGACAAAACTCACCTTGAAAGAGGATTCTGGATTGCAAAAACAGAGGTCAAGTCACCATGTGTAGCGTCCAACACTTGCTTGATTGTGAAATGGGCAACTACGAGAAATGATTTTAGAACAAACAAAAAAAACTCAAGTAAGGGCGAAATATTTGCTCACACGATTCATTTAGGATTAATTGACTACTTATATGTGTCTTCTTACTCCGAAAAGACCCTTTCCTGACATCTCATCATTATTCGGCTTATTCCTTCCTCTTCATGATTACCATGCAATATAGTACACCTCACGGCTTATTATCTCGGGTTATTTTTAAATTTGGAATATTCTTTTTCGAAACACCCACCAACATGATGCTTTCCTTTTCCGCTTGAAGCTGCATTCATCCAATATTGAACCTCGAACTATGAACCCCTTCAACGGTGGTTCAAGGGTTCAAGTTCAACAAAACCAAAAATAGTTGTTGATACATGATAGCCTCGGTAAGATAAATGATTGAATAAGAGATAAATGAAGTCTCTCATTCAATCATCTATCTCATCGATAGACTATGATAAGACTTCAGTTATCATTCCTTTGTCTAATGATTATTATAATTACTCTTCGATATGTTATGTTCGTTTTTTTTTCTTATATCAATAATCATGTAGATATTCACATATATACGATCTTGCTGTGATCGTATTCTTCGATTTATATATATATAACCTTGCATACAAATTTCAATCAACATCGGGTCCTTAAGCAATGCCTAACTACCGATTAATATCGGTTGCAAATCGTAAAGCACATAATACCGATTGGTATTGGTTTTACTTGTTAATTACATACACACTAATTGGTATCGGTTAAACGCGATTATGGTTTGAAGAGGTACTATCAAGTAATATCTTGATTGGTCATGTCTAATAGACATGAACGGTCAAGGTATTGCTTGATCTTCTTTATTGGCATATATATATATATATCAATCGATGATTGTGTGAAGAACATCGAAATTTATAAATGCTCTTTCTCCATCTGCAACATACCAGATAATAATCGGATTTATTATATTGTGAATTAATGTACACTTGAAAGGAAAATAACCTCGAATATAACTTGCCCCTTGAATTGAAAATTGAAATACATTTACATGGTATCAGAGCTATAGTTAAATCGAACCTGAGGCTATTCAATTTTGTGGAAAATTCAAGACAAGCATATATTCAACATCACATTTTTGCAAATGGCTAGCACTATCAGATTCGAAGATAGACTCGGAGGAGGCGATGACTTCTTAGCATGGAAGTTCAGAATTAAGATGATTCTAAGAGAAAATAAAGTTGAATCATTTGTAGAAACTGATACTACAAAACCTGAGACTAAACCTGACAAAGCAACTTGGATAGAGGGAAATGAAAAGGCCATCAAAATCATAGTTGATGTGGTGAGGAATAATATTATGCCCATCATAAGGAAACATGAAACGACCTACAACATGTTCAAAGCACTTGAAGATGCATTTGAGATATCCAATGCAAGTAGAACCTTGGCTTTAAAAAGAGAAATAAATCATATAGCTATGATCACAGGGGAGTCAGTCAATGCCTACTTCATGTGGATATGAGCCCTAAGGCATGAGCTAGCAACCCTTGGATATGAGATCCAAAGCAAAGAATTAACACTTATTGGTCTAGATGGGTTGCCTAGTATATAGGAAACATTCGTCCAAGGCATCAGTGCAAGGGCTAAATTTCCAAAGTTTGAAAGTCTAAAGGCAGACTGTCTCCAAGAAGAATCAAGGTTAAATAAGAAAGGGATCAAACAAAAGAATATAGATGAAGATCTTCAAGTCCTAAATACAAAATCCAATAAGAAAAGCAAGCAGAAACAATTTAGGAAGAGGAAAGGTCGTCATGGCAAGAACGCCTTCAAGAAGGATCTTTCATAGATTCAATGTTACAGATGTGACAAATTCAGACACTATGTTGCCAAATGTCCGGAAAGAGTCAAACAATAAGCCACATTTGCCAAAATAGGAAAATCTAAAGGGGAAGATGACTCCAAGAAGTATGTACTCTACTCAGCACTTACAAACCAAGCATCAAACAAGGTTAACTCCTGGGTGATCGACAATGGCTCATCCAGACACATTACAGGGTTTAGAGAAGTGCTAGACTCCATGATAGAGGAGAATGATGAGGAAGTGACTATCGGAGATGACTCCACACATCTAGTCAGAGGAGTTGGAACCTGAACCATCAAACTGAAGTCAGGTGTATCATTGCAACTTAAAGGAGTACTATATGTCCCAGGCATCAAGAGAAATCTAGTCTTTATATCAGCACTAGAGGATAATGGGTACAAAGTGACCTTCATGGACAACAGAGTGTTGGCTTGGCCAAAGAATTCATCTATCAAGAAAGCTAAAACCATTGGTCAAAGACAAGACTTCTTGTATGAGTTGTGCACAGAGCCCAACCTAGCCCCAATCCATGAAACTACAGATGCTAATGAAGTTTGGCATAGAAGACTAGGTCACCTGAATTTTAGAGCTTTATCATCAATGGGAAACTTTGTCACAGGCCTACCTAAGTTAAAGCAATATCATTCAGGGGCATGCAAGGGATGTGCCCTAGGTAAAAATGCTAAAGGTGTTTTTCAAAATAGTACTAGGAAAACAAGCAAAGTTTTGGAGTTAGTTCATTCTGATGTATGTGGACCTATGTCCGTACCTTCTTTAGGGGGATTTTTGTATTATGTAATATTTGTTGATGACTACTCTAGGAAAACTTGGATCTACTTTCTGAAATGTAAAGAATCAGAAGAGATCCTTAATAGGTTTAAGGAATTTAAATCACTAACAGAAAACTACTCAGGAAATAAAATTAAAACCTTAAGAACTGACAATGGGGGAGAATACACCTTAGATTTGTTTAAAGATTTTTGTAAAAATGCTAGGATTAAGAGGGAGCTTGCTATACCTTATAATCCTCAACAAAATGGGGTAGCTAAGAGGAAAAATAGGACAATTGTAGAAGCTGCCAAAGCCATGATTCTTGATCAGAATATAAATACCAATCTTTGGGCAGAAGCAACCAGCACTGCTGTATATATACAAAATAAATGTTGTCACTCCCATCTTGAAGATAAAACCCCTAAGGAAGTCTATACTAAAACAAAGCCAGATATCAGCCACCTTAGAATATTTGGGTGTCCTGTCTATATCTGGTACCTAAGTGTTGTGCGTTGCATACGCCCCCTGTCGCCGACAGGGTCCCCCTTTCCAGTTTTGAGTTTTTTGATCGTCATCCCGAGAATCGAATCAGAGTTTCTCGTGTCTCCTCGAGCGAGTTCGTGATCAGCCCGTAAGCTGATCAACGTTGGAGTAATGAACCAATAAGCCCTTTTGACTGATCTGGCTTTCGGGCGTAAATACCGAGAGTTTGTTCCAAAATTTCAAAACTTAACATAATGCATCTCCTTTTCGGACCCCAGGTCCGAACTTGGCGAAAGTCAAGTTAAGGTAAAAAAACGTTATGCGCTCCTCTTTTTGGATTTAAGTGTCCGAAAGTGAAAATCCAAAATTTAAAAGCGTAAGGTGGAATACCATTTTCGGACCCCAGGTCCGAAATGTCCAAAATCAAGTTAAAACGTAATGCTGCGTGACCATTTTCGGACCCCAGGTCCGAAATGTCCAAAATCAAGTTAAAACGTAATGCTGCGCGACCATTTCGGACCTTAGGTCCGAACTTCAACAAAGTGAAGTTTTAAAACATTGTGCAAACATCCATTTCGGACCTTAGGTCCGAACTCCAACAAAGTGAAGTTTTAAAACACTGTTCAAAAAACCGCGTTTTCGGACCCCCGCGTCCGAACGAAAAAGGCGAAGTGTAAGTTTTAAAACACATCAAATAACATACTTCGGACCCTAAGCTCCGAAAAGGGCGAAGTTAAAGTTTTAAAAAACGTATCAAATGCATACTTCGGACCCTAAGCTCCGAAAAGGGCGAAGTTAAAGTTTTAAAAACACACGAAATGCATACTTCGGACCCTAAGCTCCGAAAAGGGCGAAGTTAAAGTTTTTAAAAGCAACATCAAAAACAACGTTTCGGACCCCCGCGTCCGAATGACCAAGGGCGAAAGGTAAGTTTTTAAAAAAACGCATATCAAACATTCTTCGGACCCTAAGCTCCGAAAGGGAAAGTGTGGTGTTTCAAAAACAACATCGAGACGCACTTCGGACCCCCGCGTCCGAATGACCAAGGGCGAAGTAAGTTTTAAAGGCATTTCTCCAGCATCGAAATGCATACTTCGGGCCCTAAGCTCCGAATGAAAAGGGCGAACTGAGGTTTTAAAAATGCAGCGCATGGCACACTTCGGACCCCCGCGTCCGAACGAAAAAGGCGAAGTGTAAGTTTTAAAACATATCAAATAACATTCTTCGGACCCTAAGCTCCGAAAGGGAAAGTGTGGTGTTTCTAAAACAACATCGAAATGCATACTTCGGGCCCTAAGCTCCGAATGAAAAGGGAGTGTTAAGGCTTTAAAAGCAACCATATCAAACACGCATACTTCGGGCCCCTGCGTTCGAGCTTCAACAAGGTCGGGCAAGCAGCATTTTCGGACCCTAAGCGTCCGAAATTCCAAGGTGAAAGTTTAAAAACGAAGTCCAAAAGCAAGCAAAACATTAAACGCAGAAGGCACAGTGTGTAACGCGGAGGTCAGGACGAGCAAAACCACGAAGGTTAGATTCGAACACCTCCAATTCAAAATTCGAAAGGAACTCTTAAATCCGAAAACAAGGAGGTAAGACACTGCATCATCCTCCCATCAACCATTTAAAATTCAGGTTGCTAGGCACAGAACCATGTGAAATTGATAAATCCTCTTTCATCCTCCAAACCGCGAAAATTTAAACAGGAAGGATAACCGTTGGGATTCAAATTTTGCAGGATCATCCGCTCGCCCCACGCAACAAGGTCGGGCAATCACCCATCATTCGCTCCAATCAGGTAAGTACGCCTTATCGCGTACGGTCATTTAAAATGTGTGAATCAAATACGCAAATACGCAAAATTTGAAATGCTTAGAGTCTGCATCTCCATCATTCGAGCATCCAAAATTTAGGACTTATTCCCGGAGTTTGGCCGAAAACTGCATCTCTTTTCAAAATTCTCATGTTTTGCCTTTGTTAAAATTGATCCAAAAAATTCGAGAGTAAGAATGCTTAGTCATAAATCTTCAGGAATATGATGCTGTAGAAGTTAATCAGATTGTTAGCCCAGAGTGACATTTAAGCTAATCTCGGTCTGTTGAAACACTTCTGTTATTATCTAACCCGCATCGTCATTCTCGTGTCACCTTGTAATCCGTGTCTGGCTGTGCAGGATAAATGCCTAAATCAGCGGCAGAATCATCAAAAACACCCGCTGCAGCAGAAACCTCACGAGCATCCAAATCAGACATCCCACGGAAAGTTGAAAGAATGAAGTATCAGTATCAGAGGGGAGGGTTAAGAGAGTCAAAGGTCCAGAGTATCTGGGACAACATTGGTGACACCGACCTTGGCCACATTGATATTCAGGATTTCAGGGATCGGGTCTTCTCACCCAATGCATATGGCAGGCCTAGGCAAATGCTGGAAAGTGGCATCGCCCAAGCAGCAGGTTTTCCTCCAGCAATCCAGAACTATGAGTTAGTAGTGGAAGCTGCTCGGCATTACGAGCCAAAGTCCAGATTAGTGCTTCTGGAAGATATCACTATTGCCGACTTCTCCCCTGAGGCTATCGGCGATGCATTTGATATCCCCTTTCCAAATAATCCCATAGCTACAACAATGGACGAGGCACAGGGGGCGTATGATATGAACCCAGCTCGATGCAAGGCACTAATTAACGAAGAATGGTTCAAAGAAAAAAGGCCTTCAAGCACCAGGATTGTGAAAAAGACCCCCAGAAGTGACTTTCATAATGAACATGGTGATATGGTCACCTTACTTAGCCGAGTCATGGGACTCCCTAAGTCCAACTACTTTGAAGAATGGATGTTCTATTTTACAGAACAGGTCTTTGCCGGAAAGTCTAAGTTTGACTGGGCTCAGATCATAAGTGATAACATCCACGCTCAGCTGATTGATCTTGAGACAAATAAGTATTTCACCATGACCTCCTATTTGGTCTATATGTTCGCAAAGAACCAGCCACTGCCAGGATTAATAATGAAAGGTGAGATCGGGAATGGGCCTGGTCAGGTAAAGGTTTATGATTGCTACCCGCAGCTGCACTACCAGGATATAGCTCAAAGGGAAAAGAGCAGCCCGGCTTACGCGGTTGGACAGTACGAACGTGTCAACGACGCCTTCACAATGCGCCTAGTCAGGCTAATGCAGGGAGGGTTACACATAAGGCTCTCGGAGCAAGCTACCATTTTAGTGCAGAGGTATGGGGCCTGGTTTATTCAGTTCCCAAGATTCTCCTACATCCGAATTGCTGGCTTCGAAGGTGCCCCCCTTCGACTTCCGCGGTACCCAACCGATAAAGTAGTCCTCATGGAAGTGGCAAGGCAATCACGCCCTGCCGGCATATTATTACGAGAAAGCAAGCAGGCTGGATTCGCATTTCCAATGATCATAGGCAACCATGATGTCCAATTGAGAACTCCCACCCTAGCAGAAGAGTCCCTTGCAGAGCTAGCCTCTTATGGCTTACAGGAACATTTCCCAAGAAAATGTTTCGATCATGACAATTTGGCAAAGAGAGCTTACGGTAGGCGCTACAGAGCAAAGGAGTCAATTGAAGATTACTGGAAAAATTGCTCCGATGACTACGAAGTCAGGCGACGGGAATATTCTAGATTGAGTGTGCAGCAAATGCGACTCTTTGAGTACCGTCGGGTCCCGGATCAGCTCACAGACTCGGGGAATTGTCTCCAAGTCCGGGAATTCGAAGCAGTGAGGCATCTCTTGCCAGGCGTTGATTGGTCTCAAGACCCAATCACGGATTTCGAAGCAGTCATGGCAGCCCCGGCAAGATACACAGATCAATGGTTACAACACCAGATCGAGAGGCTAGTCCATGAAGGGGTCCAGTTTACTTACCATCTGATGGGCAATTTCGACTCTCAGTCTTCCGAAGATGAAAGGACATCAGCTGAAAAACCAGAGAAAAGGAAGAAAACTAAGGCTTGCAGAGGGACTCGGACGTCCAAGAGAACAAGGAGGGAGAAGATTCCCATAAGAAGGCCAGAGACCACTTCATCTTCAGACCCCAGTTCGCCCGATGGTGCCATAGATTTGGATTGCATACCTGCTCCGCCTTCCCAGAGCGACATAGAGGCATTCCAAGCCAATGATCCTCCTGCTCCAGATATGCCGGACACCGAGCAAAAGGGCCCCAATCCGACTAAGCCGGGTGACCAGATAGAGGAAGGAGAAATCCCATCCACCCAGGGGATCGAAGTGCATGAACCTACCCAGCAGAGCCGCCATGAATTACTACTCCTCCATGCAGCCAAGGACGACTCAACTGTCGAAGGGGAACAAAGAACAGACGAGATCCATGAGCTCGAGGGAACCAAGGAGCCACCATCACAGGAAGATATCAGACAATTATTCAGTGAGATAGGGGAGAACTCAGATGCAAACAAAGAGCTTCCTCCTTCTTCCACCCCTCCGATGGCGGGACAGCTGTTAATTTGTGATCAGCCAGTTGAAAGTATGGGAGCACAAGGTGCTAACTTAACCCTATCCTCAACCCAGACGGTGCCTCAAGAGTGGCTGATCGCCAGAGCTCAGCGTAGGGCCGCCACCAAGGCGCCCATCGACCTTGAAGACATCTTCTCACGAATGGATCAAACAAAAGCAAAAGGGAAGAAGAAACCGAGAACATACTCTAAGATAACCAAGGATGGGCAAAGGAACCGCACTCTTCATATTGCTACCCCGCCCGTAAACAAGCTAGCAGATCAAATAACCCTGGCAGATTATAGCATTACGACTGTCCCCATCGGACGAGCTACAAAAGAGCAAGAAAAGGAGGAATTTAAGGACTCGGTGCAAAACATACTCAGACAGCTCGAGGAAATCACGGCTGAAAAGGACATGTATCGAGCCCGTGCTGAACAAGCCGAGGGATACATCAATAAGCTCCTACGGCCACTACACAACCCCTCTGAATCCCATATTCCCCCAATGGCATTGGCGCAGAGGACCACAACTGAATTTGAAGGAATCCGGGATACCGCAAAGGCCGTTAAGGAATGGGTGCAAGACATCAAGAAAAAAGGAGAACAGATCCTCAAAGAAGTAAAGGAAATGGCTCTCCATCGAGAGCTCACTCTCGTCAGGTTGTTAGAAGTAAAGAGAGAATCCCTCCACATGCATGAAGTAGCGGCCTCTACCCTTCCCCTCCTAAGAGCTCTTTTCTGGACACATACACAAATTCCCACACTGCCTGACATCTTGAGTCCCCATAGCATCAGTGTTCTCAAGGAATGGTATTGGACCGTCACCATGAAGAACGATGCCCAGGAAATTATTGACAAAGAAAATGACGCGTGTGAGGCGATTCTGGGGAACATGCAAGAACTAGGCAAGACCATCCTCCGATCAATGGTTTCGGGGTGGATAAATGACCTGTCCGACAGTGTAATCCGGCCGGATTGGGAGGGAAGATTGGGAGCAGATAAGGCTTCTTATTCCATTGAAGACTTAAGTTTTGCTGGTCAGTTCCATTCAGACATATTATGCTTCGAGCGTAATCGCTCCAGCTGGAAGGACGGTTTAAGGCACGTGGACCAGTATCTCGAAGGCATGCAATACAAAATTCGCCACCCTCCCATGCCACCTTTTAATCCCCTCTTCCAATTATGCATCAAGTTTCAGGAATATGTCCGCGAGGAACGAGCAGCAGGTCGTGATTTATGGCGAGAATACCTGCATGGCGAAGACCAGTTTCTGCAAAAGGAATGTGAAACCAGAATAGAGAAAGCAGTTTCTCAAAAATGCTTTTTTCCCTCCAAGTCTTAAAAAGTGCACTTTTGTCCCAAAAGGGTGACAGTTGACTTTTGGTCAACATATTGTAAAGTTTTTTGTGCACCTCCCTTTTTTGGATTATTTCAAAGTTGTAATTATCCTTTGGTAGTTATTGCTCCTTTTGAGTAGTTGTAGATATTTATCTCCCTATTTATGAGTGTGGGTCCCTCTTTTTGTAAGGATGAATCTGGGCCACTTGTTTAGATTAGATCTTGGCCATTCATCCATTTTTGGAAACCTATTTAAGGGGACTGGTTTTCCCTCATTTAGGAGGAAGTTCTTGAATTGTTGCGAAAGCTCTGAAGAAATTTTGCAGGAATTAATACAATGGATTGAAATTACCTTCAAATTTCCTTGTGAGTGCATGGTCTCCTTCTTCATTTAAATTAGAAAGCTTTTAATTATGTCTGTTCATTTTACACAGCAGTTCTTACCAAGCATCTGATAGAATCTCCACAGTCCATACCATTAGAGGATAGCTGATTGCTTTTTTTTCCTTTCTGCATGGTTAATCTGGGCTATTTTATGATTCAGTTCGATTATCAAAAGTACACGTATCATGAATATAGAAGTTCTAATATTGTATTTGGTAATATGAAAATCTGGTTTCTCCTTTGAAGATTGCACTAAGTTTATGCAAACATTGTGTCTGAATGACTGATGATGCTTAACCTGGTTTCCTGGAGGTGTCTGTCTGCTTGGGTAAATCTGTTGTCCTAGTTAATATTTACTGTTCTCTCTCGCTACCCTTCCTTTCTTTCCTCCCAATTTTATCTTTTTTTTAGGAATCCAGTCTTGCTAAATCAGCTTCAAATAAATCAACATCACCTGAAAGAAAACCAAAAGAGGTCCCTGGGAATTCGCATATGAAATTACTAATCAAACGTAAGCCCCCTTTGTGTTTCCAGCATAAACACATAAAGCCACTGAGAGATCCCGCAGTCAAGACCTGACAAAAGAAACCTTGAGGTAGTCTCCTTTGATCAAACTTAGAAAACAGCATTAGAGACTTCCTTATCTCAAGAGAGAGTAGGATAATCAGTCGGCTATTCTATTCTGCGTTGGCCGTATGGAGTTTGCAGCAATGCGATTTCAGACACGTCAACACTAAGGAGAAAAGATTAAAATTAGAGCCTTCTGGAAAAAGGGGAATACTTGTAGGATATAGTGAAACCTCCAAGGCCTACAAAATCTATATACCTGGTCAGAGGAATATTGAACTGAGTAGGGATGTAATCTTTGAAGAAGACTTAGCCTTCAAAAGAGCCCAAAGCTCAATAGAACCTGAAGTCTATATCCCTACCCCTAGCATAGATGAAGACCCTGCTCCTGAGCTTCAGAGTCTTGAGGAAAATGAAGGTGAAACTCAAAACCCACCTAGAGAAAATTTCAAGAAAAGACCACTATGGGCCACCAAAACTGTAGAAGGAGCTCATAAGTATGCTGCCCCTTAAGTAACCTTCAGAGAAAGCAAAAGGCCTAACAAACTTACCAACTACATTTCTCTCATGAATGATCTTTCAAAAGCTGAACCTACTAATGTATCAGATGCACTTAAACATCAAGTATGGAAGAATGCCATGTCTGAGGAATACCAGTCCATTATGAAAAATGATGTTTGGGAGATTGTTCCTAGGCCAGCTGGAAAATCTGTTGTCACCTCCAAATGGCTCTTCAAAATCAAACATGCTGCAGATGGCAGCATTGAGAAACACAAGGCTAGATTTGTAGCCAGAGGGTTCTCACAAAAAGAAGGAATTGACTATGAAGAAACCTTTGCACATGTAGCCAGATATACCTTTGTAAGAACAGTCTTAGCCATTGCAGCAGCAAAAGGATGGAAAGTACATCAAATGGATATAAAGACAACATTTTTTAATGGAGAGATTGCACAAGAAGTATACCTAGAGCAACCTGAAGGGTTTGAGATTCATGATGTAGAATCTCATGTATGTAAACTCAAGAAAGCTCTTTATGGGCTTAAACAGGCTTCCAGGGCCTGGTATGAAAGAATTGACATTTATCTCTCAGGGCTAGGCTTCTCAAAGAATGATGCAAATCCAAATCTCTACTATAAGCAAGACAAAGGTGATATGCTGATATTGATTTTATATGTTGATGATTTGTTAATTACAAGGAAAGATCACCTCATAGATCAGTGTAAGAAAGACCTTGCTAAAGAATTTGACATGAAGGACTTGGGACTCCATTACTTCCTAGGTTTGGAAGTATGGCAGAATTCTGATAGCATTATACTAAACCAAGGTAAATAAACCTTGGACATTTTGAAGAGATTTGGAATGCTAAACTGTAGACCCATGACCTCTCCAATGGAAACAAACCTTCATAAACTTAAGGAAGCAGCAACAAAATCACAACCCTCAGATCATACTCTATACAGGCAAATGATTGGGTCCCTGATGTATCTTGTAAATACGAGACCAGATATCTATTATGTAGTTAATGCCTTGAGTTAGTTTATGTGTGAACCAAAGGAGATACACCTGGTAGCAGTAAAACATATCATGAGATATCTACAAGGTACCCTAAAACTTGGTCTCAAATATGAGAAAGTTGAACTAGATTTACATGGATTCACAGATTTAGATTGGGTTGGAAGTGTAACTGATAGGAAAAGCACCTCAGGATGCTATTTCAGTTTAGGTTCAGCCATGATATCTCGGATTAGCAGAAAACAGTCATTAGTAGCACAGAGTTCCACTGAGGCCGAATACATTGCAGTCTCCATGGCTGCTCGAGAGGCAGTATGGCTTAGGAAGCTGCTTGTGGGGTTATTCGGTGAACCAATGAAGCCTACAATTATTCATTGCGACAACCAAAGTTGTATAAAACTTTCAATGAATCCGGTGTTTCATGACAGATCCAAACATATTGAGATTCCATATCATTATGTACGAGACATGGTAGATAGGAATGTGATCCAGTTGGAATACATTTGTACAGGAGATCAGACAATATATATTCTTACCAAACCACTTTCAAGGGTGAAAGTTGAGCACTTCAGAAAAGGCCTTGGTATGATTGAAATTTAATTTGCTTTGTACTCCTATACTTATTAAGATGTTTTATGTGTAAACTTCTTTGTCATGTTAGGACTTTTATTGGTTTAACCCCCTATGTTCATGTCTAAGAGGTGACGATCTCTCAGATGATGAACACTTGTATGTAAACATTATAAGGTGACGATCTTATGATGTTCAAACCAGTTATCATTTTGGATCTCTGGTATGCCATGGATGTGCCATGATTGTGTTGGGGTAAAACATTTGGATAAAATGTTAGTGCACATACCACAACTTGGATAAGTTGAGAATTTAACTATTCTCATGTGCTTATTCTTAAAGTATTGCATGTTTAGGCAATACTGATATCACGTGCTTAGGTGGTATCTTGTCATCACAAGTTGATGTGATGAACGCTTGTATCACGCGTTTAGGTGACACTTCATGTCACGTGCTTAGGTGATGTGATTTCTTGTATTAGATGATTGATGATACTTCATGTCACATGTCTAGGTGATATGATCCCCTAGAGATTAAGATTACGTAAGGAATACTGACTATCATGAGAAATGTGATGCTAGATATGCTGTCTTTCATTTATCTTCCCTAGCTAAGAGGGAGTGTTGATACATGATAGCCTCGGTAAGATAAATGATTGAATGAGAGATAAATGAAGTCTCTCATTCAATCATCTATCTCATCGATAGACTATGATAAGACTTCAGTTATCATTCCTTTGTCTGATGATTATTATAATTACTCTTCGATATGTTATGTTCATTTTTTTTCTTATATCAATAATCATGTAGATATTCACATATATATGATCTTGCTGTGATCGTATTCTTCGATTTATATATATATATAACCTTGCATACAAATTCCGATCAACATCGGGTTCTTAACCAATGCCTAACTACCGATTAATATCGGTTGCAAATCGTAAAGCACAAAATACCGATTGGTATCGGTTAAACGCGATTATGGTTTGAAGAGGTGCGATCAAGTAATAACTTGATCGGTCATGTCTAATAGACATGATCGGTCAAGGTATTGCTTGATCTTCTTTATTGGCATATATATATATCAATCAGTGATTGTGAGAAGAACATTGAAATTTATAAATGCTCTCTCTATCTGCAACAAACCAGATAATAGTCAGATTTATTATATTGTGAATTAACATATACTTGAAAGGAAAATAACCTTGAATATAACTTGCCCCTTGAATTGAAAATTGAAATACATTTACAATAGTCTACCGACGAACCAACATGAGAATATACAATGGACCTTGCTAAAGACAAGACTTCGGACCAAATTCCACTCTTACACATATTGAACCTTGAACCTTGAACTTTCGACAACGGTGGTTCAAAGGTTCAAGTTCAAAGACGCACCCGACAAAACTTTACTAAAGACATGACCACGGAGCGACAAGACCGGTTGAACCTAAACTTCGTACATTGACGAGTTCAACAGAAAGGTTCAAGTTCAAAGAATTTATGACCCGACATATAACTAAACTTTACACAAGGCTTCACTTTAAAGAAAACCACCAAGAATCATTCAACTTAACAATTGAGAATTAAGGGAGGGTAACACATGACAAACTAATTGTTGAAAATTCACCCACCCACCCATGCACAGACATGTGCATATATATATACACACACACGTTTTATTTATTTATTTCACATATTTTTATCTGTTAAGCTTTGGGAATTCCAAAGATGGGGTGATAAATATGTTCCTAGTCTAGGATAGTCATCTTCTAAAATGTGTAGAAATTCCTTACTAAAAACAACATTT
The DNA here is from genome assembly GCF_030272615.1 of Cryptomeria japonica. Lineage (NCBI taxonomy): Eukaryota > Viridiplantae > Streptophyta > Pinopsida > Cupressales > Cupressaceae > Cryptomeria > Cryptomeria japonica. The sequence goes on along the minus strand of NC_081405.1, from coordinate 20,029,302 downwards.
CTTGTAGACTTCAGTTTTGTATTTATGAAACCTTTTGCTAAATTTCTATCTTGAAATGCTTGCTGTGCAAGAAATAGTAGTTAAGAACATAAAACATTCCTAATTTGATGATCTTACACATTTTTATATGCATTTTTTGAAATCCAGGTTTAGGGGTCTCTCAACTGAAGACATGCTTGTATATCAAGCCATTCAAAAGGCTGGAAATATGGGTATTTATATACAAATATTCTTGATAGTTATGTGGTGTTCTTTCTTTTCATGATAATTATTGTTCATTTTGTCTACAATAAAAACCAATTATTGACATTGTGGGTGTCCAAGAGTGAAATTCATTAGCTTTACTTCTGTTTATGAAACTCTTTGCAATTCCAGTATACACCTAACATGTAATGGACATAAGTATGGACCACACAAGCACAACCTTAAAATTAAGGCTTTGAGGTAGACTATCCTTTATAACAAAATACTTGCAACAGGACACACAAAAGAGAGACCATTTGGCAAACACATTCAATAATATCAAACCAACATTGAAGCATATCTTTAAAAGTCTTTCCAATTGAAGCAGGCTTAACTCAGAAATGAAAATGATCTAAAGAATGCATAGCCTGGGTTTGTTAAATGGTTCATTTGAAAAGAAATAAATGCTCGACTATTTAAAGATACAAAATTTCTGGTTGACATAATAGTCAAAGCCATCAAAACCCAGATTAAAAGCATCTCATTAATTTAATCTATTAGGATAGGGGACTGTTATGCATAGTTGAACTTCTCGCCATTAGCAAAAACTCGCCAAGGCCTGAAAAAAAAACTCGGGAAAAACTTGGCTAGTACTCGGCAACTTAAAAAATTGCCTAAATTTAATTAGAAATGCATTTTTTTTGCAAAATTCAATGAGAAGATGCATCCAATGAGTCAATAAATGAGAACACAAAAGAAACAAGCCGAGTCTAGATATATTTAAATGCAAAGTGGATACAAAATCACATCGTCATGACGAATGTTGATGGTTGGAAGCAAAATAGTAAATAGTTTTTGTAAAACTAAAAGTAAATACATCATTACAATTACATCTTCCTCTTCCCAGCTCTAGTAAAAACTAGGGGAGAGGTAGAACTGGAGGGTCTAGTCCTAGAAGTCTATTGTGGGTGTGACTGTACCTCCTCACTCGGTATGTCTCGCTCAGGTCGTGGCTCGTCCTCCATCCTGGATGAAGCTATGTCTCTACTTGCTCCCGGCACTGGCAATGACTCCTCATCCTCCTCATCCTCCTCAATGTCATCCAGTGTGAAACCAAATCCACCCCCCTCCTCCTCCATAGCCTGCCTCTCCAAATCAGTGATTTCATCCTCTGTAAACAATAGAGGCTCTCCTGTAATGCCCAATCACTGTAAAGATCTATATCATCCAATTCAATTATACCAACTAATGCTTCCTCTACCTTCCATATGCGCAACTGAAGATTATATTGCACAAAGACAAGGTCATTGAGGTGTTTTTTCTCTAACTTGCTCCTCTTCTTCATGTGGATGGCTTCAAACAAGCTCCAATTGCGCTCACAACTGGATGAACTACAAGGTTGACATAAGATTCTGAGGGCAATTTTTTTGAGATTTGGGGTATTTCCACCCCAACTTTGCCACCAAGCATCTGCAAAATAAAAAAATATTGAAAAGTTAGAAAACAAAGAGAAAAGTGAAAACATAATTTATCAATTTATCAATCACTTTAGACCCCGAAATCCAAATGGCAAATGTTATACCTGGGGATTGAGTGGTTCTTCCTCTCATGGCCAGCTTTGAAGAGAATAGCTTACCCCTTGCTTCCTCATAATTTTGGAGTTCGGCCACAGCGAGGTCTCTCACCTCAATCTCGGGTATCATCCTTTGAATGCATGTAGTGAGGCCCTCCATGACCTCTCCATTAGGATCTGAGTAAGAACCCCCTAACTTAAAACGAGAGTTGAGGAAGTACCCTGTTGCATGAATGGGTTGGTGGAGCTGATTGTTCCACCTCTTATCAATAATTTCCCAAATGGGATCAAATTTGAGTCTATCCCCCTTCTAGTAATTTTTGATAGACTCCTTGGCCCTATCCATGGCCTCATAAATATACCCCATTGGGGTTTTATCCCCATCTACCAAGTGGAGAACTCTAACCAAGGGCTCTGACACCTACAATTGAAAAATACAAATTACAAAAAGATTAATTAATGAAGTTACAAATTAATAATGACAGACTTGAATCAAGAATAATTAGAAATTCAAGTTTAGAAGTTACCTTCACAATCTCTGCAACCTTTTGTGCAAAATGGTTGTCAAAGACTATGCATGTGACACCCTCTCCTTTAGCCTTCTTTGAATAAGGTGAGTCTAGCCATGCTTGACTCACAAACATTTGTTTCAAAGAAGTCAATGCACCAAGAATGCTTTGCAACGTCAAGAAATTCGTTACAAACCTTGTGACATCGGCTCTCACCAAATCTCTTCCTTGGGTGTGCTCTCTCATCAAATGTAGAACCCAAGGGTGATTGTAAATATATTTCGTGATCCTCCTTGCATCTTCCACAACTGGAGTCACCCAATCAAGTTTTCCTATGTCCTACAAATAAAGGTCAAGGACATGTGCTGCACAAGGTGTCCAAAAAAGAGTGGGATGCCTATCTTGGAGGATTCTACCTGCAAGGAAAAATGCTGCTTAAAAGAGACAACAAGAAGAAAGTACAAGATACTCCAGATGTAAAAGGAAAGCTTACTACAAGTGAGATTATTCTAAAAGAAGAAGTTATTGCTAAAGGTGATAATTCAAAAGGATTCTACCTGCCGCCACATATGCTGCTGCATTATTTGTGATTATTTGCACCACATTCTCTACTCCCACCTCCATGACAATGTGCTCCAACATTCTAGCCAATGTTTCTACATTTTTCACCTTATGGGAGGCATCAACCGATTTCAAGAACACCACATTGTCCTTGCAAGCAACCAAAAAATAAATAATGGCGCGGTTTTTGCCATCTGTCCACCCATTGGAAAGAATGGTGCAACCATATTTTCTCCATTCATTTCTTTGGTCCTCCACCACTTCTTTTGCCCTATCAACTCCATTTGTGAGCAACCTAAAAGAACAAAGTGAAATTAGGTCTTAGTACACAATTTTGATTTAATAAACAAGAAAAACAATTAAAAATAAAATCAAGTGGACTATTTACTAACCTCCCACCCAAATCCCTACGAGAAGGAGCCTTGTACCCTTTTCTTGAAATTGTCATCGCGGTCACCAAATTTAGCCAATAAGGACTGTCTGCCACATTGAATGGGATGTTGTTGAAGTACCAAAAATCAGCACATGCAATGTTTGTTTTCTCATGTGCCTCCCTATTCCATTCAGTGGCCTCTAATGATGGTTGTGCTCCAGGTGTGTTCCTAGGCACAAAATAACTACCGATAGACTGTGTCCCTGATGGTGATGCAGCAGGTACTCTACTAGAGGAAGCAAAAGTGGTGGCCGAGGTGGTGCTGGGTTTGTTGATATGTGGGCCATGACGAGAGCCCACTATGCCCTGAAGTGCTTCTTCTTCTTCAATGTCAATTGAAGCACCTTGAGATTCAGCTATGGCTACTCTCATGGCTAGTTTTGCCCTCTCCTTTTGCAATTTCTTCTCTTGCCCAGCTGAAAGTAAGGCATTAATGTCTCTTTTTATTTCTTCAGTGGCCCTAGGACATACTCTAGCATCATGTTTCTCGATGCCTGCAAGGTGGTATTTGAGGCGGTTTATGCCTCCATGAATTACTTTTTCATATTTAATGCAAATCACCAAACCAGGGTCCGGTCTTTTCACAAGCATACCTCCAAGCCCTATCTCTAGCACCTTTAGAACAGGTGCCTACATATCCAGATGGGCATGGTTCTAGTGGCCAATTATCCCTTGAATTTGCCATAATTAATGGTCAACTGTTAACCTACACGTACAAAGTGAAAGAAAAAGTTAATATTTTAGTTTAACAATTTAGCAAACTATTTAAATTAGTTTTAAAATTTTTAGACATCATTCAAAGTAAAAAAAATATAAAAAAACTATTAGGGTTTGATTTTTTTTGAAAAACTAGAGATTCTTCAAAAAAATAGTGAAAAATTCAACAAAACTTGTTAAAAATAGTGTTAAATCTTGTTCGAATCACTCAAAAACATATTTGAATACTTAGGAATGATTTTCTATTCATCTAGATGCAACAAAAAAAAAAAAAAATGTTTAAAAATAACAAAGAAAAAAAATCAGAAAACCTACCTGGGAATCTGATTTTTTTAAAAAACCACCTCAAATCCGCTTCAAATCGATGGAAATCAGTAGTCAAGTGTTTGGAAGAGTTTTTTTCCCCCTCTCAGCAAAATAGAACACAAGAAATGATGAAATAAAACTTTATTTTGACATATTTTCACAAGCTGCCGAGTTATAAACACGGGCTTGCCGAGTTTTTGGCAAAAACTCAGCGAGTTTTCAGCGAGTTTAAGTGGTAAAAACTTGTGAGCGAAAAAAACTCCAGACTTTTTTACTACTCGCCGAGTTTTTGGTTACAAGTGTGAGATATGTCAAAATGTCATACAATGGGATATTCTTGTTAGTGCTTTATTTTTTCCTTTTCAGGGCAATGTAACAATGTGTAAGGTAAAACCTATCAAATCAAAATGGGATGTGCCTTGTAATGGAAAACTGAAAAAACCCTAGAACTCTAACCGTGGAGATTAGCGTTTTACTGTATGTACAAATGAATCTCTTGGTTTTTTTTGGCAAGCAATGGAAACAAACTAAAAACCACCTTATCTTTTGGTTTCCAAGTATGAGCACAAGTCCACAATAACTTTTATAGACACAAATGTGAGATTTAATATTTTCTCACCAACACAAAATCAGACCTGCAACAATGACATTCCTGCTTTTATGTCATTATTATTTTGAACTGCAGACCAAAATTGAAAGTGTCATGTGTCACTTTTCCAAAATTTGGACCAAAAAGTCTAAATTGTACTTTTTTTTGTAGCATTTTGATAATTTGGTCATTTGAGGCAAACTTAATTGATTTTGGAACTTTTCACTTATGAAATTTTTTTGGCTTTCTTGTATGTAGTTTTGTGATTTGGATCCTTTTGGCACCTTTTTACTTGTTCCATTTTTGGGCGCCCCAATAGTGAGTTGTGCGATTCTCTTAAGGCGTACCATTTTTTTTATTTTGTTCATTTTTGGGCACCTTATTGAAACACACAAAATATTGAGAGTGGGGGGGGGGTGAATCAGTATTTTAATTTTTAAAACATGAAACCACATAGAATGAACTGCATAGAGTAAACATAAACACAAGAACACAAGATTTCACATGGAAAACCCTTTCGAGTAAAAAAACCACGACAGATAAAAATATTTCATTAGCCAAAAGGGCACCAACCCAGATTACATAAGTATCCACCAACTCACTGAGAGCACCAACCCTCCTTGAAGCACCAACGTCATTCAACTGAAGTACCAACTTCAGTTTTCACTCAAAAGCACAGAAAATTTGAAAAGAATTTTACATCATATGCTCAAAACTTCAATTATAGAACAAAAGCCATACACATATCTCAACTCTAGACAACAATCCTTAACAAGTTATCTTCAGCACTATGAAAGAACATATATTTGACTTCATCATTCACATTTCTCAACGTGTTGTGACGTATTCACACATCGCCCCATTGCAAATGGGGACCCTTGCTTTTTTTTTGCTTTGTGGGGTTTTGCTTTCTGGGTTTTAGAGTTTTGTCTGTTAGCCTTTGCTTTTTGAGTGTCGCCAAGGGGATCACTTGGATAGCAGGCTTTGCTTGAGCTAGGTCAAGTTGGTGAGTGATGAAGTCTGGAATGTCATCCTGATCTTCAAATGCCCTGAAATTTGGCTAAGTCTGGAATGTCCTGATCCTGAAATTTGGCTAAGTCTGGAATGTCCTAATCCTGAAATTTGACTAAGTTTGGAAAACTGAAGAATCCTCCAAAAACTAGATTTTGCAATATAATTCCTGGAGGTCCGAAACCACTCTCAAACATCCTGACAGTATATATGGAATATAACTCACTTATACTTAAATGTTATATTCCATAAAATGATCCTGACGGAGAGTCCAAAATGTCAAATTTCGTTCCTAACCCTTCCAAAGGGTCCAAAGCGAATTTCGCTCCTGGCCCTTCCAAAGGGTCCAGAGCGAAATTCTTGAAAACATTAATTTTTCCTTTAGCCAAAGTCAGGATCAAGATGGAGATGCATGAGGAAGTATCTATGTTTGCCTCCCAAGGAAGATTAGAGTTTGAAAAATCAAGAATCAAGGTCAAAACATGATTTTCGCTCCTGACCCTTCCAAAGGGTCCAGAGCGAAAATCCTTATAACCCTTGTTTTTTTCCTTATTTTGGCTAGGCGTTGGCTTGATGGAGGTTGAATGGGTATGTTTTTGCCTTGAGAGGGAGTTAGAGGCTTTGAAGAATCAAGATTTTAGCTCAAAAAGAGAATTTCGCTTCTGACCCTTCCAAAGGGTCCAGAGCGAAATTCCCTATAAACTTCATTTGCTCCCTTGTTTTAGCTTGAAACCTTGCTCCTTAGATGGAAAACGATCTATATTTGCCTCCAAGAGAAAATTGAAGTTTGAAAAATGAACAATCAAGCCCAAATGGTGATTTTCGCTCCTGACCCTTCCAAAGGGTCTAGAGCAAAAATCAACCTAAGACTCATTTCTTGCCTTATTTGACCAAATTTTTGATTTGTAAGGCATCTTGAAGGGAAGAGTGGACATGTTTGGATGTTGGAAATGTTTGAAAGCTTTGAAAAAATGAAGGATTCTAGCCAAGAAGGTGAATTTCGCTCCTGACCCTTCCAAAGGGTCCAGAGCGAAATTCCTTGCAAGCCTATTTTTTTGACCTTGCTTAGACCACAAACCTTGTCTCCTGGGTGAAGAATGATGTTTTGTTACCTTCCAGAGAAGATTGGAGTTGAAAAGATGAAGGATCAAGTCAAGAATGAGATTTTCGCTCTTGACCCTTCCAAAGGGTCCAGAGTGAAAATCCTCCTAGACCTCATTTCTTTCCTTATTTGGCCAAATTTTGATGTCCAAGGTATGTTGAAAGAGAGAATGGGCATATTGAAACCCTTAAGGACGTTTGAAAGAGTTGAGGAATGAGTGTTTTAGCCAAGGAACGAAATTTTGCTCCTGACCCTTCCAAAGGGTCCAGAGCGAAATTCCTTACAAACCTATATTTTTTACCTTGCTTGAGCTTAAAACCTTGTTCCTAGGGCGAAGAGAGATGAGATTTTACCTTGCAATGAAGATTGGGTTTGAAAGAATGATGATTTTGGTCTAAAAAGTGAATTGTGCTCCTGACCCTTCCAAAGGGTCGAGAGCGAAATTCCTAAAAACCCTTATTTTCTTAGCAAAATCAAGTCAAACTTGGGTTTCTATAACTTGGATGTGAGAGGAGAAGTGTTTTCTTGCCTTTTAAGGTGGATTCAAGTTGAAATGATGGAGGAGTGAGCCTAAAACAAGATTTTCGCTCCTGACCCTTCCAAAGGGTTCAGAGCGAAAATCCTAAAACCCATCATTTTCTCCAAAATTTGTGCCAAGCCATGCCTAGACTAAGGCGAGGGATGCCCTTGAGATTGCCCTTGAATTGATTGTTCTCTCCAAAAATGATGATTTTGGGCTAGAGGAAGAAATTCGCTCCTGACCCTTCCAAAGGGTCCAGAGCGAAATCCTCCAAGACTCTCTTTTATCTCAAGTTTATGCTAAGTCAAGTGTGGATCGGAGTAAGTTGAGATTGGAGATGTCCTCAGGATTGACCTTGAGTTGCTAGTAATCAATGAATTGGAAGGAATTAAGCAAAAACAAGAATTTCGCTTCTGACCCTTCCAAAGGGTCTAGAGCGAAATTCTTCAAATCCATCATTTTCTCCTTGGATCAAGTCAAACTTTTGGTTTTTATGGCGTGGATGGGAGTGAGAAGGTGTGTCCTTTCCTTTTGAAGTTGATTGAGGTTGAAAGAATGAAGAAATGAGCTCAAAATGAGAATTTCGCTCCTGACCCTTCCAAAGGGTCCAGAGAAAAATTCTTCATCTACTTATTTCCTCCTTGTGTCAAGTCAAGACTAGGAGTCCTAAGGCGTAGTTGAGGTTGAAATGATGTTACTTTGCCCTGCAAGATGAATTGAAGTGAAGAAAATGAAGAGTTGTGACCTAAAAGGTGAATTTCGCTCATGACCCTTCCAGAGGGTCCAGAGCGAAATTCCCAATTTCACTCAAATTGCTCATGATAGAGGTCAAGGCGTGGATCCCTGGGCTCTAGAGGAAGGAAAACTAGTGTGTTCTCGCCTTGGAAGGTATTTTGGAGAGGAAACATGATAGATTTTGTCCTAAAAAGTGAATTTCGCTCCTGACCCTTCCAAAGGGTCCAGAGCGAAATTCTTAAAAACCTCTCTTTTGCCCCAAATTTGCATCAAGATTGGTGTTGGTTGAGAATGAGGGCATCCTTGGGCATGTATCTAAGAAAGTACGGTTGCAAAGTGAGAACAATTTGAGCCAAGAATGCAAATTTCGCTCCTGACCCTTCCAGAGGGTCCAAGGCGAAATCCTTATAGGGCCTATCCCTGAGGAGAATATTGAGCAAGCTTTATTTTAACATCTTCTTGTTGATGATTTAAGGTAGAAAATGCTACGTTGAAATAAATTTATTATGTGTCCTTAATCATCTTTTGGTTTGTCTTGCAGATGAAAGAAGACCAGGCCAGGGCAAGGACAACCTCCTCCAGTCCAACATCATCAAGGATGACCTCCTCCAATCCAGCATCAACAAGGACAACCTTCTCCAGTCTAGCATCATCAGGGATGACATCTTCCAGTCCAGCATTCCAAGGAAAGGTACACCATCCATCCTGCACATCAAAGACAAAGGAGGTTAGAGCAAGACAATTTCAAAAGAGTTAACTAAAGTTAGCTTCCCATCATCATCAAATTGAATATCTACCAAGTTGCAAGTGTCAGACAAGGTGGCATCCCAATCATCACTCCTCCAATCGGATTTGTCCACCTCAGCGTATCCAGATTCAATGTACCTGACTCATCAAAGATGGCACTAACTTCGATGTACCTACCCCGGTTATCCATTGGTCGAATATTCCAGAGAAGACATGTGTCCAAATAATGCAATTATTTCATTGGCTAGAATTGAGTTTGTTGTAACAAACCCTAATTAGGGTTTTCATTGTAAAATCTCAGCCATTGATCTCAAATTGATTTGAGCCATTGAATTGTATTGAGGGCCTTGGCTCCTCATTTGTAAAGGCTAATGGTTAGCTAATAGACAATAGTTAGTCAGTAGTTAGAAGGTGAATAGTTAGAAATAGTGAATAGTCAGTTAATAGTATAGCAACTAGATCAGAATAGAAAGAGAAGGCAAAGATTGTTGCCAAGATGTTGTTGTAAAAGGCTTGTAAAACTTCATTGAAGAAATGGTGAAATCTATGGGTCGATTCAACAATTTGCATGGTCTCTATACTTCTTAGATTTGATTTCATGTTATTAGACGAGTGGAAGAAATGTGTTTGATTGATGGTGAAATTTGTATATCCATACTACTAGCAGTTTGTTGATTGCAGACTTGCCTTGTGTAGTCAACTGGAATCATTCAGCTTAAGCTTAATTTCAGTTGTCGCTTCTTCACTGATATGCATCAATTTGATGGTGTCTATGCCTGTAGCAATGATCTGAACATCATAAAGCTTTCCTTCGAAGATCGCACTAATCTTGTGGAGATGGTCCTGGGATGTCAAAACAAGACTTAGTTAGAATTTCATCAAAGATCATTCATTGCTCCTACATTCTTAGTGTCAGAATTAGATCCTTTCCTCGCCCTCATCCTTTTTTCCTTTTTTTCAAAAAATCTAGGGTAGTGAAATCCTATGTTCCAGCAATATTCAAAACAAATCAGACGTTTAGTCATCAAGTGTAAGTCCCCTTGTGATTCCAACAAAATCACATCATACCACAAAGAGCTTATCCACGAGTAGAGAACCTACATACAAGAACCTTGGAGTTGCCTCGACTGATCCTTCGGCGAGATCTTCAACAGTCGGGAAACTTTGCTCAAGAGAGGATAAGGTACCTTTAGGTATTTTATTCTGTGTTCACATGTGCATGAAAGCACATCAACAATACTCTACTCTGATTTGTAATTCATACCATATGTCATAAACCAAAACTGAAAGTCTTAAGACTGATGCTTGATACCTTCAACGCTCATACCACGATAAGCTCACTTAAATTTTTCATTCCTTTAGGACTTTTTGTTTCTCTACTCAGTTCTGCTACTTGCACACCTCTATATCTTTTTGTGTGTTGCACACCCTGTATGTATTCGACACTACACAATTATAACTTAACACACACACGATATTCAGCAACACTCTACTTTTAAAAACACTAGAGTGACATATAAAGCTTTAGACTCACATCTTGGTATCACTTCATAATACTCGTTCAACACATTCTTACTTATTACTTGCTCCACGCACACTATCCATATGCTCTGTGCGTTAAAGCCTGACTAGCGGCAGACGTTTCACGAATAGGTGGAAGGCATATATTAAGTGCTATGCATCCACTATACATGTATTGAGCTTGCCTTGTTAATGATCTTGTTGTGTTCTTATTCCAAGTAAAGCCGCCTCCAAAAATAGACTTTCCACTCACATAAAAAATGTTACTAAACACTTGTTGTCAGAAATAAACCATTGCACATAGAGGAAGATGAAGGAAATAAAGAAAACGTCAATTCTAACGCAGCCCATGAATCATGCCTTTTTATTTACTTGTTGGCTGTTTAGAAGAGTCAACCTTCAAAAATGACTGGCAAGAGAAGTTGACAGCAAGTAGGTGACTTGGACAAGCAGTCAGCTCAAGTTGACAACCACATAGCTCAAACACATAGCCAAGTAGCTCAAGTAGACAACTAGGTAGCTTAACCAGACAACCAAGTAGCTCAACCTAGCAACCAAGTAGCTCAACTTAGCAACCAAATATATTTCAAACAAATAATTGCTAAACAACTTTGATCGTCGTCCTTTGACATCAATGACAAAATATCCAACAATCTCCCCCTTTGTGATTGATGGCAAGCAACCAACTTGAGACAAAAAAAACTTTGAAATAATACTGCTCCCTTTGACTTACTACTCCCCCTTTGACATTAATGATTGAAACCAACCTGCATAACTGAAATGGGGCTAATAGAATACGACAATGAAAATTCCTCTTGAGGTAGAACAACACTTCAAAGATGGAGTGGAATCACTCCCAACTTCTCACTTCTGATATCATCAAGAATGTATAGATTGTTAGAATCCCTACATGCATCAGCAATATGTTTACTGTCTTTATTGATTTCACAACACTCTGAATTGAAAACTAAAGTGTGTCCTTGATCACACAATTGACTCACACTATATAGATTATGTTTCAGACCTTTTACATATAAAACATTTTCAACTTTGGTCTCACCATCATCTTAAACAATTGTACCTATACCTTTGATTTTTGCAGATTTATTGCCACCAAAACTAACCTTACCTCCATTAGTATTCTTGAGAGTGAGAAACTTGATCTTGTCTCTAGTCATATGCCTAGAACAAACACTGTCAACATACCATATGTTCTTTTCATTCTATGCAAGAAAGGTTGTTTGCCTTTGCACAATCAAGGACTCTTCTAAAACTTATTTCTCCTTCTTCCTGCACATCTAAGTGACCTCCTTTGCTTTGCCCTCTTTTTCAACCTTCGTGTTCTCCTTAGAGGAATCTGCCATACCACTTTTACAAACTTTTGCAGTGTGACCAAAGTTATTACATTTATAACATATAACATTGTAGTTCCTTGGAGGAGCAAAAGAGTTCTTATTCATAAATCTGAAGTTGTTTCTTGCAAACATTCTACAGTTGAACGCTTTGTGTCCAAAATAATTGCAAGAGAAACAATAACCATAAAAGAAAGAATTGTTAAACCTGGTCATATGTGCTTGCCTTGAGATAGGAGGCCTTTTGAAAGCGTCATTTTTTATTTTTGATGATGAATCCATTGTGCCATCAATGTTGGTCTTCTGCTGTTCTTCTTTTGTAGACTTATAATTTTCACCCTTTTTAGGACCAACTCCACCTTTATCAGCAAACAATCTTTGTGAGCCAATGACTTTGTCCAAAGACATGAGATTTTTTTATTTATCTTCTCATGCTTCAGCTGCGTCAAAGATTTATCTAACTTTCTAAGTGAAACAATTCCAGCTTCAAGTCTTCCATAGTTTTCTTCCTTGAACTTAAGCTGATTTCTAATCTCTTCTTCTATTTTCTTTGCTTCTTCAACTTGAAACTTCAAATCACCTATCAATTTTTCTGCTTCTTCAAGAGCTTGAGATGTCTTGGTTTTCACCTCATTCTCTTCTTGAGATGTCACTAACATTGGATGAACAACTTTCTTCTTTTGAATAGACTCGTTTTGTATTTTTGAGACTTCTTCTCTTTTCCCTCATACTTCAACTTATTGAACTTAGGCTTTTTTTCATAGTTGCTGTCTTTACTTTTTTCATATGAACATTTAGCTGCAAAATGTCCTACCTTACCACAATTAAAGAATTTGAAAGGCAACTTGCCTTTATATTTACCATAACCTTTCTTCAACTTCCTCATAAAATGTGCTTCATCAGAATCAAATTCTTCATCGGAACTTTCACTAGATATATACAATTTATCTTTTCCTTTATTCGAAGCTTTGAAGGCTGCCTCCCTTTTGAATGAAGAATCAGAGTTTTTCCTCATATCATACGCTATTAGAATGCCATGAAGCTTATCAACAGTTAACTTATTAAGTTTTGTCATCTCTTCAATCACTGAAACCTTTGCATCAAAATGCAAAGAAAGAGACCTCAAAATTTTCTGAACAATTCTAGACTCCTCAATCTTTTCTCCTAAACCCTTAATAGAGTTAACAACTGTTGTCGGGAATAATCATTATGTTATGTTGACATATTATGTTTATGTTGTCATCGGTAATAATGAGTTACGACAGTCAGTTAGTTAGTCGTCCCGAAGGGCAGTTGGACGCGACGGTTGGTCGCACCCCTTTGGGTATTATATATTGCATACCTTTCCTTAGGGCATTTAGGATGCTATACTAAATCAAATTTTAAAATTAAAACTGGAGGTGCCTGTGAAGGTACATGACCTCCTTTAGACAATGCCTCAATTACGAACGGCGTTACTAAATAATCTCTCCCAACCACGCACCAATACCAACCATCGTATAGATGTTCCTGGGGGGTCTGCAATAGACCCCATGCTGCTGGCAGTTAACACTGGAAGGAACCCGACCGTTGTGGAGATGGGTATCCTTGGCACCATTCTAACTGATACCATCGTTGATGGTGGATCAGGGGTGAATGTTCTTCCAGAAGAGACCTGGCAGAAGCTGGGGAAGCCGATGCTGTGGCCATCTACGTTCAATTTGCTAGGAGCAGATCAACATGGAATCAAACCCATTGGGACACTGATGGGCCAACAAGTTACCATCGGGACGCAACCCTTCATACTAGACTTCGTGGTAATCCCACTAAAGAAAAAAGGGTATGATGCGATCTTAGGAAGAGGGTGGCTGGTGGCAGCCAAGGCCACCCACAACTGGAAGAAGAACACTCTGTCTATCTAGAATGGAGGAAGGAAGTTTATCATAGACCTTGGGACGCAGTTGGTTAGTGAGGAACTGGCATCATCTTCGGAATCAGAGGGTGAAGGAAAAGGCGACCTGAGGGATGAAGGAAGGGGTTGCAGGGAGCCCAACGACGAAGGGATTCTCAAACTAGGAGAGTGCTCTGAGGATGAGACGGGGTCATTGAATGGGCTCTTCCACTGGCAGATGGAGGATTACGAAATGTTCCAGAGCTATAGGCTCGAAGTAGAGGAACCAGAGAAAGTAACAGAGGAGGTGTACTTGGTAGAATATAGAGAATATTGGAAGGGAGACGCCCCAAACCTCGGTGACGTTGATAATCCCAAGATCATTTGTGTCGGCAACGATTGGAACCCTGTGTGGAAGGCCACAACCTTCAAAATCTTTATTCTTCTTCTTCTTCTTATGTACGGGAAGGAGACTGTGTTCCCTGTAGAAATTGTGGTTTTAGGTCTTCGGATGGCCATTGAAAATAGACTTGCCACCAACGGGTCCAAATTGAAACCCTACCACGAGAAGCGCACAGGGGACCCGAGAGGCCGGAAGGACACCCGAGAGTCCGGAGGGGAACCCGATAGAATGGAAGGGGACCTGAGAGGCCAGGCAGGCGACTCGAGAGGCACGGGACCAAAGCGGGAGACTATCGGGCAAGGCAAACCGAGAAAGGGCGATCCCAGAGGCACGAAACCTGAGCCGAATCTGGACACTTGGAAAAATAATAATAAAAAAAAATCCGTACGATCCGTATGACATAAAAAAGAAGAATAAAACCACAGTGGAATCACCGTACGGTGGGACCACCGTGCGGTGGCAACACTGACAGTGAGGCCACCGGTGGTGGAACCACCGTGCGGTGGCAACACCGACGGTGGGAACACCGTGTGGTGGATACCACCGCCACTGCAAGGCATAAAGCACAGCCAAAGACATAAACACCTGCAGACGCAGCAGCCCCTGCCCAAACGCATAGACACACAAACACGCACTCCACCCAACAATGCAACGCGCAAGTACAGGGAAGGCATACGCAGCCATACACAGCCATCCAGAAGGTAGTTAAGCGTTCGATGTGCAGAAGGAGACCCGTACGGTGTGTATGGTAGACGGTTGGTCATGTATTTCGTATGGGGTGATCCGTACGGTGGAGGGGTGTTGACCGCATGGGAAGGTGGCCGTATGATTGGAGGTGTCAGTGCTGTTGTTGACCGTATGGGGAGGTTGTATGGCTAGGGTGCCATCGAGGACATTACAGTGGAAAAAAAAAAAATGACGACGACCAGATTGAAAAATCATTCGATGACATTTGGAGCCAGGACGCTGAAAATATTAGAGTGGAGAAGAAGGGTTTTTGACATCTTAAAATATCACAGAAATGATGCACGCCATGGACTTTCGTGTTGTTCTGAGGATTGTAAATTGGTGTTGGCGGTGGGGGCGCTGCCCCTCGGCCTCGCCCTGTACTACGACAGGGCGTTGCCCCTCGACCCTGGTGGGGCGCTACCCCAGACCCTGTTGGGGGCACTACCCCCAGACCCCCAGCTTATTTTTGAGCTACAATACACTTTTTGAGTTGGGCGAAGGGCATCAGAGAAGGCACGGTAAGTGTTGGGTTGTCCCGTACTGTGAGAAAGAAGCCTGAAGCTTAGCATTGGTATGGCATTGCAGGCACGCGAAGTTGTACGGTACCAGGGAGTTATTCAGTTCAGTTTATTAGCCTTTGGGGAGTGTGATGGAGGATTTGAGGTGTCTCCTAGCCTTTGTGCCAGAGGGTTGTGCCGTTGTGGCCACCTCTAGGCAGGAATGGTACGCTTGAGGAACTTGGAGTATGTCTCGGCTGGACGTGAGGTTGCCTTGGTGGATGCACAGAGGGCTCGGGAGGAGCTAACCACCAGGTTGGAGGCTGTAGTAGCGTGAGACTTAGCTCAGCCTACCCAGGAGTTGGATGCCACGAGGGCAGCACGGGTGGCTATCGAGGACAAATTGGCTAGAGAGACAGTATCATTTGAGTAGCAGTTGGTGGAGGTTGAGACTGAAAAGTGTGTTTTGCAGACAAGTTTGGTTTAGGCACAGGAGGATTGTGCTGTCAAGGGAAAAAACAAAAACAAAAAAGAACTCTTGCAGAAGCAATAATGGTGACATCCGCACTTGAGCATAGGATGGTAGCAGAAAAGGGTTTTCAAGTGAGGACAGAGCAGGTGTATAAGTTCCGGGCTCGACTGGCATCAATAGTTCTGTTTAATGTCATCTCTATTTTGTATCAAGTCGTCCGGAGACGACTTCTTTTCTTGGGGGGGATGATGTTGCCGGGAATAATCATTATGTTATGTTGTCATATTATGTTTATGTTGTCGTCGATAATAATGAGTTATGGCAGTCAGTTAGTTAGTTGTCCCGAAGGGCAGTTGGACGCGACGGTTGGTCTCACCCCTTCGGGTATTATATATTGCATACCTTTCCTTCGAAGTAGGATCATGATAGTCGTATCTGGGTTTAATGTTATAAGCACTTGATGTACATGGACTGTTGAATTAATACAGAGACTGGTTATTTAATATATTTCCATTATGTTCTGTGCGTTTAATCGTTTACCCCATAGATGAAAAACTCGGCGAGCAATTCAAAAACTCGCGAGTAATCGCGATCCATAATCCCGCGCGAGTTAATCGCGGAAATACTCGGGACGATTTTTTTATATACTCGCCGCGATTTTTTTGGCAAATAATCGCCGTTAATGGCCAAAACCCGCCCGAAACGCGGCACAAAATGCGAGAAAAACGCGACTTAAGTCGCAGGCAAAAAAAAAACCGAAGTCTTTATTCCATTTCGCGGCTCGCGCGACTCCGGAAGGCAAAAAACGCCACGCGATTTGCATAGGGTTTGCATTTGCACGCACGACCAGGTATCTTTTTGTATTGTTTCATTTCGAATACACAGTCATTTTGACTGTGTAATACACAGTCATTTGAAATGACTGTGTATTACACAGTCAAAATGACTGTATTGTTTGCATTTGCACGCACGACCAGGTATCTTTTTGTATTGTTTTATTTCGAATACACAGTCATTTTGACTGTGTAATACACAGTCATTTGAAATGACTGTGTATTACACAGTCAAAATGACTGCATTGTTTGCATTTGCACGCACGACCAGGTATCTTTTTGTATTGTTTTATTTCAAATACACAGTCATTTTGACTGTGTAATACACAGTCATTTGAAATGACTGTGTATTACACAGTCAAAATGACTGTATTGTTTGCATTTGCACGCACAACCAGGTATCTTTTTGTATTGTTTTATTTCGAATGACTAAGACTGTGTAATACACAGTCATTTGAAAATGACTGTGTATTACACAGTCTTAGTCATTTCAAATGACTGTGTATTACACAGTCACAGTCATTTCAAATGACTGTGTAATACACAATCATTAGTAATTAGTAATTACAATTTACAGTCATTTCAAATGACTGTGTATTACACAGTCATCAGTCATTTGAAATGACTGTGTAATACACAGTCATTTGAAAATGACTGTGTATTACACAGTCACAGTCATTTCAAATGACTGTGTAATACACAGTCATTTCAAATTTTCAAATGACTGTGTATTACACAGTCATCATTACACAATCACAGTCATTTCAATTTTCAAATGACTGTGTAATACACAGTCATTTCAAATTTTCAAATGACTGTGTATTACACAGTCATCATTACACAGTCACAGTCATTTCAAATGACTGTGTATTACACAGTCACAGTCATTTCAATTTTCAAATGACTGTGTAATACACAGTCATTTCAAATTTTCAAATGACTGTGTATTACACAGTCATCATTACACAGTCACAGTCATTTCAAATGACTGTGTAATACACATTCATTTTCAAATGACTGTGTATTACACAGTCATCAGTCATTTGAAATGACTGTGTAATACACAGTCATTTCCAAATGACTGTGTATTACACAGTCATTTTCAAATGACTGTGTAATACACAGTCATTACAGTCATTTCAAAATTTCAAATGACTGATGACTGTGTAATACACAGTCATTTTCAAATGACTGATGACTGTGTAATACACGGTCATTTGAAATTTTGAAATGACTGTGTAATACATAGTCATTTTCAAATGACTGATGACTGTGTAATACATTAATCATTAATGTACATTGTAATTAATGACTGTGTATTACACAGTCAATTGTGAAATACTCATAGTCATTTGAAATGACTGTCAACTGTGTAATGTCAATGTGTATTAAAGTATTTCATTTAAATTTAAATTTGAAGTTAAAAACTTAAAAAAATACACAACCAATTAAAAATTTTAATTTTAGAGTCATCTATTTTGACTGTAAATAAAATACAGTTATACAGTCATTGTAATTTTTGGATGTTTGTGATTTTTTTTGGTAACAATGTTATTTATCTCTAAATGTTGCCTCTCTTTTGCTAGGTTCTTTTCCACATCTTTTTGAAAGAAAATGGATTCAGCTTCTACAGTTAAAGTTGGTGGCAAAAAGAGAGACCCTTGTTGGAAACATGGGAGACCAGGTCCAAAACGAGGAGATGTTTTTTGCAACCATTGCAAAAAAATTGTAAAAGGTGGCATTAATAGGTTCAAATATCACCTTGCAAAAATTCAATGCCGAGATACCACAAGCTGTACGGAATGTACTGAAGAGGCTACGAGAGATGCAATAGCAACGCTTGAAGCATATGATCAAAGGAAGGCAACAAAAAAGAGAACAGCAGAGGCAATGGCAGCCCCAAGGGCAGATTTGAGTTCCATGGGGTCACATACCGATGTGGGGACATCTGGTTCTTCCCTTGGGCCACGGATACGAGCAAAGGGAATTTTGGACAGCAACATGGAAAACTTCTTTATTCCACGTAACACTCCTGGTGCACAACCTGGATTGCTTGGCACTGCATGGAATAAAGAGGCTCACCAACAAGCCAAGGTGGCGTGTGCTAGATTTTTTATCTACAACGATGTTCCGTTCAATGCTATTTCTAGTCCATCTTGGGACCAATTGGTCACCGCGTTGACTGTGGCAGGTAAGGGGTTCAAATCCCCAAGCCGTTACGAGGTAAGTGGACCGTTATTGCAGGATGAGGTCCAAAACACTCATGCATTAGTGGAAGAGCAAAGGACTATTTGGGAAAAGAATGGCTGCACCATTCTTTCTGATGGATGGACAGATGGTAGGAACAGGACACTCATCAACTTTCTAGTTGCTTCAGGAGGACAGTTAGTATTTTTAAAATCAATTGATGCCTCCAATGAAGTGAAGAATGCGGAGACCTTGTGCAACATGTTGGATGAAGTGGTGATGGATGTGGGAGTGCAGAATGTCATCCAAGTTGTGACTGATAATGCAGCTGCATATGTGGCAGCCGGCAAACTTCTAATGGCTAGACATCCGACATTATTTTGGAGCCCTTGTGCTGCCCATTGTCTTGACTTGCTCCTTGAGGACATAGGGAAACTAAGTTGGGTAAAGAAAGTGGTTGAAGATGGAAGGAATATCACCAAATACATCTACAATCACACATGGGTCCTGAATCTTATGAGAGAACACACTGAAGGTAAGGATCTTGTGCGGTCGGGGGTCACACGCTTTGCTACCAATTTCCTCACCTTGCAGAGCATACTTGCTACATTGCCCAACCTGAAGCGGATGTTCGTGAGTGAAAGATGGTTGGGGAGTCCTTATGCTACAAAGCCTGAAGCAGAGAAGGTTGTGATTGCCATTTTTGATACTAATTTTGCCAAGATGGTGGAGGAGATCATCAATGTAAGTTTTGAAACTTTAATTGATGATTTATTATTTAATTTTCTAATATTTCAATCTGCTGATTTTGTTAGATTTTTTATATCTAGGTGTCGGAACCGTTGGTGAGGGTGCTACGAATGGTGGATGGGGATCATAACTCCATGGGGTATCTATATGAGGCCATGGATAAGGCCAAAGAGGCGATTCAACACTTGTATGGGTCAAACAAGACCAAGTATGAACCCATATGGCGCATAATTGATCGGAGGTGGAACCATCAACTCCACCAACATATTCATGCTGCTGCCTACTTCTTGAATCCCAAGTTTTTTTACTCTCCGAGTTTCAAAGCAGATGCAGAGGTTAGAATTGGCCTTGACACATGCATTCGGAGATTAGTTGATGATGAGATCCTTCGAGACCTGATACTTGATGAGTTGCAGAGTTATAAGAAGGCCTTAGGGGAATTGTTTTCTTCACCTGATTGCAAACGTAGGAGAGCCACCTTACGACCAGGTAAAAAAAAACATATGTTTAATTTTTACCATTTATTTCTCTCTTTAAGATTATTGAAATCTTTACAAGTTATAAATCACATTTTGTATCCTTGCAGATTTGTGGTGGGAAGATTATGGTGCCACAACGCCTAATCTTCAAAAGCTTGCCATCCGCATATTATCACAGCCTTGTAGTGCTTCTGGTTGTGAGCGCAACTGGAGTGTTTTTGAGAACATCCACACAAAAAAGCGCAATAGGTTGACTCAACAACGCTTGAATGATCTTGTCTATGTGCGGTACAACATTCGATTACATGAGAAGAAGGTGCTAGGGCAAGATTCACATGAAGCACTTGACTTGGATGACATTGATCCATATGCAGCAGAATGGGTTGCTTCTCCTGATGATGTTGATAATGATTTGGATCCATTCCTTACTAATGAGCAGCTGAGTGAGTTGGAGAGGGCAGGAGAGGAATGGGATGCGGAAGTGGCAGCACGTGAGGAGGAGCAGGAGGTTGATCATGCAGAAGAGGCACCTGTTAGTGTTGAGGATGTTGCCACTACTTCAGCACCACCCACCCAGCGGCCACAATCTATTTTGAGCTTTAGTCGTAGACGCAATTTATGATTTCTTATTTTCATAATTTCATTGATACCAAACTTTGAACTTGATATGTAATCAGGATTTCAGAGGTTCTTGTTTTGTGGTCTATGACTCTATAACTCTATGAGACTGTCACTATGATACGTTGATATGTATTGAACTCTTATACATATGTTGCACTTGGTTTTTGGTTTATGCTATGATACTTGCATTTGTTGCTATGTATTACCAAAAAAATTTGATTTATATATCATGGAAATCATATATGTTATACAAATTTGGTGTAAATGTGTGTTTTTGAATTATATATAAAAAAAAATGTATTTTCAAATGTTCGATAAAGTTGCCGAGTTTTGCCGAGTTTTGGCGAGTCCCGAGTTTTTAAAATTTTTTGGCCTTGCCGAGTTATTGCAAAATCCGAGTTTTTCATCTATGGTTTACCCGTAGGTGGCAAACAACAACTTCATCTACTTGCAGTTAATAAGAAGCAATGCTTTCCTCTCCTTGCATCTTGAGGCTTTCAAAAATCCTTCTATGAGTCTGGAGTTTAGCTTTCTTAAGCTTGTCATCTCCTTCATATGTTTTCTGAAGTTTCTTCCAAATGTCATGAGCTGTATCACACTGCATAACCTTCACAAATTTTGTCTCTGACAGACCACATAAGGTTACATTAATGGCTTTTGCATTATTTTCAAAATCCTTCTTCCCATCAACATCCATTGGAGGATTTGTAGGAATTGTATAGCCAGACACTACACTTTGCCAAACATCAAAGCCAAGAGACAATAGATAAGTATGCATTCAAACACTCCAAAATGCTTAGTTGGAGCTATTAAATAAGGGTGCTCTATTCATAGCAAGACCTTCATGAGAATCCATGTGTGCAAATAGGATCAACCTCCAAGCGTTTAAGCTCAAATTTCGAAAGACCTACTTTGATACCAATTGAAATGCACACAAAAAATACTGAGAGGGGGGGGGCTGAATTAGTATTTTAATTTTTAAAACATGAAACCACATAGAATGAACTGCATAGAGTAAACATAAACACAAGAACACAAGGTTTCATGTGGAAAACCCTTTCGGGTAAAAAAACCACGACAGATAAAATTCTTTCATTAGCCAGATGGGCAACAACCCAATGTAATGCCCCCGATAAGGAAATTCCTAGATTTTCGCCCTAAAATAACAATTCTAGCTTAAGATGAGAATTGTAATAAATATAATTTATCAAATTTGAAGACATTTCATCATAACATTTAATTTAAAATTCTAAGAACAATTTGGAAGATAGAACTTATCTTGATAGTTTTCCCTAATTTGTCACCCGATTACTATCTCCTTTTCAATTCTGCTATAAAACTCTTCAATATAAACCTGTTCTAAGACTCCTTATATCTGATATAGCCTACTCATAAATCTATCATGAATATGATCTCAAACTCCTTATATTCTTCTCATTTACTCTGCTATTTGTCTTCTCATGCTTTCCTTTGGATTTGCTATGAATTCATATTTTAAAGCTGAAATAATGTTTCCATACTCCTTCCTAAGTCTGTCGTCAATCTCCTTATCAATGATACTTGGTACATATGTTTGGTTGCCCTTGAAATCATACCCGACCAGCTCACATTCAAATCTGCATTTTACTACTTCTTCATACCTATCTGCATATATATATATATATATATATATACATGCCTTGGTGTATATCTGATATATATTTCATATACACTATACTCTATTCTCTCCTCTTTTTCTGATGTACTTGTATCTCTTTTTACATGTCTCCAAACCTCCATGAAGAGAGGCATCTCTTCAAAGAGTGACAACCCTTCTAAAGGACATCACTCTTAGTTTATAACCTTTCTTTAACCTAGTCGCTGACTTTTCCGTTCTTTATTTACTCATTAACATCGTTGCTCATTATCCTATTTGTGTTTGTTATTAATAGACACTACTTTATCGCAGCCTTAATTAAACATATAACTGTTGTTTATTTTCTATAGTTGTCTTATATAGAATTGTAGCCTGTAAAAGTCTGACGTGGAGTTTTACGATTTGGTACCATGTTATTCCCTCCAAGGAAAGAGGCAAATAAAACAAACAATCTCATTGCCACCTCATCATCAGTCATGCAGCCCCTATTCTTCTGACGTAACATCATATTGTCCCTTGCAAATTTAAGGGAACCAAATCTGACACTTCTCTGACATTCTCTGTGGGTTGTCTGCTGAAGATATGGTCTTATAATCGTATCACCTAAGGAGAAATGGATTTAGTTTTAAGTTTTTCATTAAATATTTCATTGGTGAACAATTTCTTACAAGCTGAAGCAAGCTGGTGGGTCTCAGATGCTGTGTCAGAAAAAAATACAGAATTTTATTATTGATTTTCTATTAAAAAAGAACCTTTTAACCAAACAGGTTACAAGGCCCCTAATCTTCAGTTTGATGGGGCATGACAATTCTGCATAAGAACATTATCAGGCTTCATATATTAAGCATACATATTAAGCACATCCCCCAATTGTTCTTTGTTTGTTATCTTTTTGGGTCAAAGATGGGGACATGACACCCAGATTACATAAGTAAGCACCAACTCACTGAGAGCACCAACCCTCTTTGAAGCACCAACTTCACTTTTCACTTAATTAGAAGCACAAAAAATTTGAAAAGAATTTTACATCATACGCTGTAATGTCCCTACTAGTTAGAGATTACTTTCCTGCAAAACAGACTGTTAGAATGCATCAAAATATATATTACTAATCTAATTTGCAATTAAACTTCAATTACTTAATTAAAACTAATCTCAATTCTTAGGTAATAAAAAGGATACGAATGAAGTATTGGGATATGTCCTTAGGCGGTTGTAATGCTCGCCTTCTTGGAACCCATCATGGTTCCAAGCCTTACCAGGAAAATCGATGGATAATTCGATTCCCGTCTTGAATGTAGCATCTTACATCCAAGCCTACCAAGGAAGATCGTCATATATGATCAATTCCTTGCCTTGGATGACACATCTTATCATCCAAGTCTACCAGAGAGGACCGGCAAGATCCATCTCTTCTTGGGTGAGCTTCCGACACCCAAGTCTTTAACATATATGCATATGAGTACTCAGTATATATTGCCTACCAGGGATTATCATAATCCCGAATTAGGCTAAGGGGATTTTCTCCCAATAGCCTCCATCACATAGCCAAATTATTGTTATTCATATAACACTTTATATTTCATTATCATTTCAATCTATAATTTATGCCTGCCTCTACATATTTCTTAATTACTATTATTGCTCCTACAAACATACATATATCCTGCATACATACATATATACTACATACCTACATATATATATTGGTACATATACATGAGACAATATTATGCTAAGACTCTAACTCTGTCAAAGAGGTTCGAGATATATCACATATGACAGATCATTATAAACATATATGTGTGTGTGTGGCACACACGTCCACACACATATATATATTCTTGAGGCGTACAACTATTCTCTTACCTTTTCCACAATCTGCTGGCGCAGCCTCCCGTTCTCCCTTCCTTTTCTTTTCCTTGTAATGTCCCCTACCCGATTTACATAATTAATCTATTTCAATATACTAAAATTGAATGAGAGTAATCATGAAGCTAGTCATTGATATTCTTCAAATTATTAGTTATTAACAAATGCTTATTTATTTTCCTCCTTAGACAATTAATTTTGTTATCCCTCTTATTGACTATTTCCTAAGAGTTCTTTAGATTCTTTATTTTAATCTATTATTATTATTTTTCTGATTAAGACATCTTTATATATATATATATATATATATATATATACACCAATTGTTAACATATCACCCATTATTAACATATTTTCTAATTACCTTTTTTATTAAACATTAATATTACCATTTCTTTAAAAAAAAAAACATTAATTATCAATATATTTAATGGCTGGTAAAAGCAGACAGATCTGATACATGTCAGATCTGGTCTGCCACTGTTTGCAGCCAATATTAATATGATTATTAAATTCTGCATTAAACATTATTGGGCTTCATATATTAAGCATGCATATTAAGCACCAAGAACAAGAGATCCCAATTGGATAAGAAAAATAACAAACAAACTTCTACCTACAAAAATATTATAATGAATAAAGAAATCACTGTGTTAGTTAGTTGGCTCTGACTTGAATATAAATAAAGGAATTAAATTATATTATCAAATATTTATATATTTTCTAATTATCGAATATATATATATATAAAATTAATTAATAATAGCACTATTGCCTACAAGCAATAATTATATTTAGTGGGGTGTAAGGGCAGACAGATCTGACTTGTGTCAGATTTGGTCTGCCATTATATAAGAAATGAATAATTAGTGTCATATGTGTTGCAGTCTATATTACTCTTACTATTAAATTCTACGTTCAAACCTTATTAGCCTTCCTATGTTAAGCATACGTTTTCAGCCTCTCTCCCCCCCCCCTAAAATGGAATCGATTCCCACCATACATATATCTTGCAAAATTGAATATTTACATCTCTTAACCGCCTCTCTTCATCATTAAAACTAATTGGCTTATTATTCAGATCGCACCTTTCCATAATTAATTTGTTATTTCTCTTAAATCGCGTGTATATGTTAATTGCTGCCTTATAATTGATGATTATCATTTATTTACTTTATTTGCTAATTAATTGATTTTGACTTCCCTTGGGCAGCAATAATGTATTCACCTATGTTTGATGCTATTTTCCTTTGATTGGTATAATCATCTTTGGATAATCGATCCTTGTAATCTCTTCTCAATAATAAGTGATAACTATGGTGGTGGTCATGTGATAACATCAATGTGGTTGCGGACTGTTTACTTCATGGATTAACATAGCAATTTATTGCAGATCAATTTGCTTATCAAGATGATGCTTGTTCATACCTCTTTCTCTATTATTATTTGATAAATATGGAACTAATATTAATATTTAGTAAATATAAAATATATATTAAATCTTGTTTATTATTATTATTAAGAATTTATTCTATTCTTTTTATTTGGTTATATATATATATATATATATATATATTCTATATTTTTAGTTGTATTATTATTTGTTATTAAATTCTATCATGTCTAGATGGGGACATCACATACGCTTAGAACTTCAATTACAAAACAAAAGCCATACACATATCTCAACTCCAGACAACAATCCTTAACAAGTTATATTCAGCACTATGAAAGAACATATATTTGACGACTTCATTTACTCTTCTCAACGAGTACTACACTCTGATTTTTAATTCATACCATATATCATAAACCAGAACTAAAAGTCTTAAGACTGATGCTTGATACCTTCAATGCTCATACCATGATAAGCTCACTTAAGTTTTTCATCCCTTTAGGACTTCACGTGTCTCTACGCAGTTCTCCTACTTGTACACTACTATATCGTTTTGTATGTTGCATGCCCTGTATGTATTCTACACTACACAGTTATAACTTAACACACACACACGATATTCAACAACAACCTATTTTTAAAAACACTCGGGTGACTTATATAAAGCATTAGACTCACATCTTGGTTATCGCATCATTTCATAATATTCATTCAACGCATTCTTACTTGTTACCTACTCCACGCACACTATCCATATGCTCCATGCGTTGAAGCCTGACCAACGGCAAACGTTTCACGAATAGGTGGAAGGCATATATTAAGTGCTATGCATCCACTATACATGTATTGAGCTTGCCTTATTAATGATCTTGTTGCATTCTTATTCCAAGTAAAGACACCTCCAAAAATAGACCTTACACTCCACATTAAAAAAACATTACTAAACATCTGCAGTCAGAAACAAACCATCATACAAATAGGAGGATGAAGGAAATAAAGAAAACCTCTATCATAAATTCTGACGCAGCCCATGAATCATGCCTTTCTATTTAATTTTTGGCTGTTTAGAAAGTCAACCTTCAAGAATGACATGGCAAATAATTAATTTGACTTGGCAAGAGAAGCTGACAACAAATAGGTGACTTCGACAAGCAGTTAGCTCAAGTTGACAACCATGTAGCTTAAACACACAACCAGGTAACTCAACCAGGCAACCAAGTAGCTCAAACAAATAATTGCTAGACAACCTTGATCATCATCCTTTGACATCAATGACAAAATATCCAACACTTAGTGGTTTGTCTCTTGACTCTAAAGGCACAGTACTATATTACTTTGTTCATTTTTGGACACCTTAGTGGTTTGTTGCTTGACTTTAAAGGCACATCACTTTTTGGCTTTAAAGTCTTTTGGGCATGTTAGTGGTCGTTGCACGATTCTCCAAAGGCATACCACTTTTTGGCTTTGTTCACTTATGGTACCTAGTGATTTGTTGCACGATTCTCCAAAGCATGCTATTTTTTGGCTTCAAAAGATTTCTGGCATGCTTGTGGTGGATCCAAAGAAATGGGACTCCGACTCGGCTCGGACTCAGGACTCGGAGTTAGACTCGGTTGGACTCGAGAAAGTGAAAAACTCAAGAAATTTAGAGATTTTTAAAGATTTAAAACTTGTGTCATACACCCTTTATTGAATACACCTTAAAGACACAATAACATCATCAAACTCGACTCATTTGGTTACATACACAAGTATACATCAATCACATAAGCATAAACGCAAATTGTAGGTGAAGGAAATAACAAACATAGATATATAAATATTGTCAAATGTATACAATATTACAAAACTCATGGAATAAAAAATCCATGTTATCATATGATCATCATCAAATGTTCCATACAAATACCAAAGGTAAATACAACTACAAGCCTATGGCTCAAAGGAGCCTGCACCCTCCGGCCCCAGGCCCCTGCGAAGGCGTCTAAGGTAGGTCCTGGATGATTCGACAGCCATAGCAGCTTCTCGTGACACCATGCCATGCTCACCAACATCAGGAACATCTGTGTCACCATCTGCCTCTGCATCTCCTGTCTCTGCTCGTGCTCTCCGCTCCTCCTCTACCATGGCTACAGTCTCAGCCTCTATATCTACCTAGTCGATCCAATCAGTGTCAGACTCGGAGGTTAAATTTTCCCTACTTTTATTGACGCAATTTCCCCCCATATTTTTCAACGGGGGTTTGGGGGCAGCACCCCCAAGGTGGGATCAAGGGGCAGCGCCCCTTGCGCACTCCTTGTCGCGATACAGGACGGGGTCGAGGGGCAGCGCCCGGCGAGGCCAAAAAGACTTTTATTATTTAATAAAGGCATCGGGTGTTATTTTTCTATTGGCTGACATGTTGTAACCCTAATTTTTCTCATTCTCAGGCGGAGGTTGTAGTGAACAAAGATGAGATCATTCATTTTAAAAAAACTTTTTAAAATGTTTTTTTTTTGTAATTTTATTTAACCCAGCTGGTGGCCGAGTTTCAGGCACTGGACTCGTCGAGTTTGGCAATTTTAGGCCAAATTCACTAACTCGGCGAGTCTGGCGATTTTGCCTCCTGGACTCGGTCGAGTCCGAGTCCGAGCTCTGCAGACTCGGGAGGCATGACTCTGACCCGGACTCGCCGAGTTTGGGCGATTCCGGGTGATTCTCGTTTCTCCCATGGATCACATAACTCTCCCAAGGCACACAACTTTTATTACCTTAGCCATAAGCTTCTCATTTGGAATTCGAATTTTACCTTATTTGAAGCATTGGAAGGCTCTCATAGTTGACAATAAGATTAAATTAGTTTGGTTCAGATAGTTGTGAAAATAAATAAAGATCATGAGTATTTGAAAGTGATGGATTATATAGAGGAAATGTCATCATTTACATGTAATGACTTAGGAAGAATATTTTTTTTGCGTGGGTACAACAATTTCTACTTGATATAAATTTGTCAAGTTCAATATTTCTCCTTGTTATGAGTGGGCTCCACTTCCCCTGGGATTTAACAAATTGAACTTTGAAGAGATACCAAGAAATAATTTGGGATAAGAAAGAAATAGTAGAATTATGAGGGGATATGTGAAGACTTTTGGTTTTAAACGCGAGTGTAGGATATGCCCCCTACCCTAGCATGAATACTATTGTACTTGGTATGGATACGAATATGGTGTAGTTCGGATATGGTGTGGATATGATACCCCTTGCAACCAAAAAATATGATTTGGCAATTGTGCTTGATGTGTAGGGATTCTGTTGCTTAAATAATTGATTTGAATCTTATTAAAATTGTTTAAAAAATTGACAATCATGAGAAGTGGCTTAGATCTCCATTGTGGAAAAATATCACTATTTTTGATAAAGTTTAAGGTGGTGGAGGTTACAAATGAACATGTCATGAGTACCTAAAAGAGTACAAAGGTTTCTGTTACATGTTTTTCATTGCTGTCAAAGGATTTCTTTGAGCCTTTAATATAGTACAAAGGTTTCTGTTGGATATAAAAGAGCTGCATTGAGTCATATGGAGACTTCTGTCTTACAAGGCAAGTGAATCGAATAAGCTGATGTCAAGCATCTGAAACATCACATGCCAACAAAAATGTCGATGCAGGAACTGGTGTAAGATTCAAAAGGCTCTGATTAAATTAAAGTTTGGTTCTTGTGCTGCCACTGAGCATAGGTTTTGGCACTGGAGCCAGTCATAAAACTAGAGCTGTTAGCTGGATGGATTAGAAACTGTATCTGTTAACTTTGAGCAGCCATTCTGGCCATTGTGCACCCATTTCATATTTAATTTCTATTTTGAAGCTAACAACTTGGACTTTTCCAAATAACATTAAATCTACTTAACTGAAAAAATTTAACACTGGCGATAATGATATACTTTTTCTTACTATCTTGTTTTGAATTTTGGTTCTTTCAGGTATATGGACCAAGGATATGAAAAGAGAAACAAATTTGCAACAGCCACAGATTACAAAAGCAATAAAAAATCTTGAAACCCGAAGCCTAATAAAAGGAGTGAAGCCCGTTTCTGTAAGTATTTTATTTTAACTTCCATGTAATTAATTGTTTGATACATAGTAATATTGCTCTGTTAGATGTTTGAATGGGAAGCAAGCACTGGTGTGTCCGGAGGTGCATAAGTGAGAGTAATTTGGTTAAGAGAACCAGAAATTTATCTTAACCCATCAATTTAGGCTTTAATATATCCAAGAAGAAGTTGGTCATAAGTAACTTTCACTGGTAAAGCCTTAAAGTGAATTATAATTTGTTATCATTACATGGAGTGAAGCTTGTTTCTGTAATATTGCATATTAACTTCTATGTAATCTATACTATTATGGTCTGATACATAGTAATATTGCTCTATTAGATGTCTGCATCGGAGGTAAGGGCTGGTGTGTGTGGATGTGCATAGGTGAGAGAAAAATCCGGCTATTAGAACCTGAAATTCATCTTAACCCATCACTTTAGGCTTTAGGATATCCAAAAATAAGTTGGTCATATGTAACTTTCATAGGCAAAGCCTTAAAGTGAACCATAATTTGTTATCAACTTATTATTACAAGTGAAGCATGTTTCTATAAGTATTGCATATTAACTTATATGTAATGTATACCAAAGTTTGACGACTCGGTCTCAATGCAGACTCGTCAGCCCAAAATTTCAACTTGGACTCAGGGCTCGACATGGACTTGGCAAAAAACTTGGCTAGGGCTCAACAAAAAAAATCCGTAATTTAAAAAATAAAAAATAAAAAATTAATGCATTTAGAGAACGTAAAAGCCTAATTTGATTATCAATTTGTCATAATTCAAACATTACACATGTGATATGATCTTCACACTCAATATTTGAAATTTCATAATTCATACTCATAGTTACAAACTTTCAAATGTATACCAGCATCATAAGTTTATAAATGTTTACATAATGATATGTCAAAACGAGAAAAACAACCAAATAAAATCTACATTTTCCTCTTTCCCCTCCTAAAGTAACTCAATTTGTCAGGCCTCAAACTAAAAGGTGCTACAGTATCAAAATGATGATGAGTTGTTTCTTCAACATTGTCTTTTTGAATCTCAAATGCGCCTCTTCTCTTCTTCCTTTCCTATTTTGCTGTTCAGACCTGTTTTGGACAAGATTGGACAAAAAAAAGTGAAGAAAAAGTCACTATTTAATGCTTTTTTACCTCCCTAGCCGCACCCAAGCGGACCCGAGAGCCCACGCCTAGAACTCGGGAGTCCGAGTCTAGGACTTGGAGAGTCCTGGGGTGAGACTTGAGCGAATACTCCCTAGAACTCTTCTGGACTAGCTGTGAGAGCCAGTGGAGAGTGGACTCAGCCAGAGATAGGACTTGGGAGTTTGGAGAGTTCTGGAGAGTACTTGCAAAGTCCTCAAACTATGATCTATACTGTTATGGTTTGATGCATAGTAATATTGCTCTCTTAGATGTCTGCATGGGAGACAAGGGCTAGTGTGTGTGGATGTGCATAGGTGAGAGAAAAATCTGGTTCCAAGAACCTGAAATCCATCTTAACCCATCAATTTAGGCTTTAGGATGTCCAAAAAGAAGTTGGTCATATGTAACTTTCACATGTAAGCCTTAAAGTGAATTATAATTTGCTATCATTGTAAGGTTTGAATATTTTTTTGTTGGAATAAGAATCCCGAAAACATTACAAAACATTGCTATAAGAACAACAACAATAGGCATCAAACACAGCTGAAAGGGCACAAGTCATAGCCCAGCCATCCTTCAATAGGAGTCAACCATCTCGTAATTCAAACAGTTTTAATTACATTTTAACATATGAACATTTAGCTGATTCTAGATAAATTAAATTGCTATCATTTTAGATGAATTTTATTTCAGCAGAGACTACCTATGATTTGTGTGAAATTTAACCTTCAATATTTTTTTTTGATAGTCAAGCTGTGGGGATGGGGCCCATTCCCAATATAGAAACAAATGAAATAAAGGTTAACAGCTTGAAATCCATGAGTGGGGATCACAAAGGATAAAGAGTTGACTCAAAGGGAAATAATGGGCACAAGAATCCTGTGGAGAGAATGAAAAAACAAGTGTCTTTAGTGAAAGAGTTCAATTGAGAACTCAAGGGCGAAAAGGACTGCCCTCAAGACAAGAACCACACATCAAGTTTGTTTGACTAAACCCTTTTGCCTGCTCCTAATGAGAAGGGCATCCATGGCCCATTGGGTTCCATCATCAACAGTGTCTCTGCCTTCTATCCAAAGTTTCTCTGCTTCAGATTTATGCCCTTTGTTCTTCCTCGGTGCACTAATGTTTGGTTTTGAAAAGCCGCTGACAGTTTGAGCTATGGAGCACTTTTTTGTAGGAACAACCACATCATCATAATCTATGTAATTTACAACCTCATCGTGAAGGTCCTCCAAAAAGGGAAAAGTGCCCTCTGAATCAGAACAGTGATCCGCCCACTCAGCAAGTTGATTAGTTCCAAGAAAATCTTCTTCGGGGGGATTCTGACAAGAGGGTGGCTCCACAGGTATGGAGGCATCTGCAAGAGTCTCAAGAACAAGGTTGGGCTCTGTATGGAGAGCCATGAACTTACCCTGATTCTGGATTGGTAGGCTTCTTGATCAAATTTTTGAGGTTGAAGTTGAACTTCCTTATAGTGATTGACTTAGAAGAAGTGCACCCAACAAGCTTATGGCCTAACATGTTGCAATGATAGTATCTCAATGGGAGGCCTTCATAGTTTAAGAATTGAATCCATGTGCCAAAAGCGAAATGTATTGAGACTGAATGATCATAGGCTTTGATATGTCAATATAGGCACAGACTTGAGTATACCTCCTAAAGGAAACAGCTGAGTCAGAATCAAGCTTCACAAAAGAACCAACCTGATCAATCATATTCTTGATGAGCCAAGGGTCTTGCATGATCAAAGGAAGAATATACAATCTGATCCAGATAGGAATGGAAGAGATGTTTTGCAGCTGCTAGATAAAAAAAGGGGGACCAAGGGGAAATAAAAAAAGGTCTGATTGTCCATAAAACCAAGGGCCATTTTGCCTCATAAAGGTGCAATCCTCCATAGAGTTAAAGCAAAGGAGAAAAAAGCCAAAATCTAGAATTTCAATAGTGGGATGGCCACGCTACTTAAGTTGAGTTCATCCAATCCACAAACTGATCAAGGGTAGAGCATTTGCTGAGACATGATGATAAGGGATTGATTCTTAACCATGGCGAAAATCCCATCAATACAGGAGTTAGAGATATGAAAATCTATAGGGTCTTTTGCTTAAAACCACCTTTGATTCTCCCAAAGTAAAGGTGTGAATACCAAACGGATGGGAGGGAATAGGACTTGAGATTGAGCTTGGAACTTGAGGGGGATTTGGCATCTGAAATCTGTGATGATGATTTAAGAGGCGGGTTAGGGTTTCCCAAGGAGATATTCATTTTATAGAAGTCGCTACACTCATGAAATCAGTTGCCCATATTCTTGCACCCCTTGACAAGTAAGCGGGCCGAAAGGGGTGTGGGCACCTACTGGTTAGGAACAATAGGATTGGGGGAAATAGGAAGAGGGGAGTCCTATTGCAAGCCGCTTGACAAAGCCCTGAGAGGGTCTAAACCCAGACCAAGTGCATAGAATTTGCTAGGAGAAATTGCCAAACCCTTCATTGATGCAAGTTTTTGAGTGTTGTGCCTCCGAATGCCACATCTCCCGCTCTTCACCACACTTACCTGCTCTCCTTCATTGTGTCACACTCGTGCTCCAGGCCCCTCGCACATTTCCGAACAGAATCTCCATGTTGAAACTTTCAATATTTAATGTACATGCTTCGATTCAATTAACACATGCTGAATACCCCCCAAAAAATTAAATTTGAGGGGGATATCAATGGTGTATCGATATCAAAATGTCTACTAATGGATACATTTCGGTACACCAAGGGTTGGACTCAGGGATTGAACCAGAATCTCATTTCTATAGACAAACCACAAACTAGTTGCTTTCTAGTGATATGCTGCTAGTTGTAGAGTTCACTAATGATTTTTTATGTCGCCTTTTTGAAATGGGATTTAATAATAAATAATAATAATAAATTACAATATAAAAAAAATACAATATACTTATTAAATATAAAATTAAAATTTAATTAAGTTCAATGAATGGTCAAAAGGCGTGAAATAAAGAGTTATGACTATTGAAGGATTAAGGTATAAAGGAGAGGTTATCAAATTCAATATTTTCTAAGGCCAAGTGGTGGTCGTCATAAGTGCATCATCCAGAAATGCACTCCATGATTTATTGTAGAAACTCAATGTAGTTAATGATGAGCTTAACTCCATGTAAGAAAATATGATGATGAAGGATCAACTTGTTTTAGACCACGAGAAATTGAAAAGGTTGATCTAGTACCCAGTTATGGTGACAGAAAATGTGGGACTGGTAATACAGCTTGAAATCCAAAAACGGAATGCTATAAGAAACCAAATGATTGCAGAAGCAGCAATAGACAGCTCTAATTGTATTGTTCAAGGCTTTGGCTGTCATTCCCCCATCGCAGCGATCAACAAACCAATCGCAACATTATTAATACCTAGGATGCATGGCATGTTAAGGGCCGACTAGGGCAGAAGGAAGTAATCGTTGACCCATGAGAAAGATATAAGCAACATTTATTAATTATTTCGAGTTCCTAATGCTAGCCAACCTCCTCCATCTTGGCACCCAAGAGAGATTGAATATAATATATTGGCCTATTATACCTATGATGAAACGTTGAATTAAAACTTAAAAGCCATTAAACCTACGTTACTCGGGGACGTGTCCCCGGTATTTTTTTTAGGCATCCCTGTCCCGGGGATGTCCCGAGGACAGGGGACTCCTAGGGACGTCCCCATAAATTCTGCATATAGACAGTGAATTTTGATCACGAATTCTATAAGCAATTTGACTTTGACTCTCAATTTAACACAAATTTGCCATAAGAACTCTGCTGGTTCTTATATGTTAAGGTTCTATAATGTATATATATGTTTTATCCATGTTTTCATATGAATATTTTAAATTTCCCATTATATTTTAATTTTCCCTATTTTTATATAGCCGTCCCCTAGCCATCCCCAAAAGTGACAAAAACAATCACCATCCCGGAAATGCGTACCCCCTTCCCCTGTCATCCCCGTCCCGGAAACTTGGGGTAACATAGCATTAAACTAATTGTTTTTCTCAAAAGTGGCCAACCCATTTTGGTGCTTAAGTTAGAGTTTTAAAGTTTAAAAAAATAATAATAATTATATTTATTTCAAAGGGGCCGACCCCTTAAGGCAAGTGACCAAGTTTGAAAGGGTGCATATAAATGTTAAGTTGTCCTCCTTTGTAAAGGACACGTCTTTTCAAGGAGTCGAGCTTCTCCAAGCATGTATAAATGAAGTTGTGGTTTATAGTAAAGTAGAAAAAAAGGTATACAAGTTAGATCTTTTAACATCAGCAGATTTCAAGTGCAGAAGATTATTTCAAAGAGCAGAAAATTACTTAGAGAAGCAGACTTGTGTGAAGATTATATCTGGCAGATTTAAGAGAGAAGTACATGCAGATTTAAAAGAGGAGCATATAGTGATATAATAGAAGATCAGTTAAGGCAGATTTCTGTGTTGATGATTTATAGCTTCGGTTGGAGTAATCTCATCAAATCATATGTATAAGTAATGCTCACTATAACATCAGCATGATTAATGATTTGTTAATATGTATATATACATATTAATATATGTAATAATAAGAGTAATAATAAGTGTTCTTATTAATTTTTATATGTATGAATATATATATATACATAATTTATGATTGAAATATTAAATCATTAATTATGCTGTTGATAAATCATTGAGATTAAATTCATGTTGAATCGATAAGTAATATCGATTATATTAATCACATTGTTTATACCAAATTGAATATGAGCACCAAATTACTTATCATTTGGTAAATGATCATAAGTATCGATTATATTGATCAAATGGAATGATCAATATAAATCGATCATCCACATTAAACAGTTCGATATTATTAATCGCTGTTTGAATCGACTATGGTCGATCTTCATATCAAAACGATTATGTGAATCGTTACCTGCTGATAACCTGCTGATAATAATAATAACCAATGATTATGAGAATCGTTACCTGCTGTTAATAAATAACAAACGGTTATGTGAATCGTTATCTTGCTAAATGGTTATATGAATCGGTATGCAGAGAGGCATCTCAATGAAGAGACATGTCTCCACGTACGTAGAGGCATGTCTATTCATTGACATGCCTATACCGTGATATATATATCATGATAGAGTTCGATTCTAAAAGGTAAGTACAGAAATCGAAAGTGCAAGCCAATAAGACATCGATCTCCTTCATTTGCAGTCCAGCAAATACTTTATGAATTAAGTTGTGTTCTCTTCATACATGCAGCAACCTGCACATAGAGTTCATAGTCATATAGCTTAGTTGTGAACCAAGTAATAGAAATAAATTTAAAACCACTCGCATATCAAATCTGATCCAAAATTTAACATTCTGAGCATAACAGCACATTTATGGCAGATGAGTTAAGGAAGGACAGATCTGATATAAGTAAATCAGATTCAGGCATACAGCTACAGCCATTCTGCAATATAGAGTGATTGGTTAATCCCAAGTTGGGACATTACATTGGCATGTTCAGTTTGATGTTTTTCCATGGATTCTTTTGCTATGTGAAGAGAGGGGAGTTTAGAGCAATGCAGGATTGTTCAGAGCAAGAGCTGATTGTTTGGGTCAAATTGATATGGATCATTGGCAGAATTCTGTGAGCAATGATTTTGCAGAAGATTTTTTTATAGACTATTTAAAAATGTTAGATTGATCAAATAGCATCAAGAGAGTTTTGTAGGCTTATTTTTGGATGAGGATGAGTGTGATCCAATTGACACATCTGACATCCTATTTATTTCTCTCACATTCCTTCACAGTTGCAAGCCCTCAGTTTTCTTGATCTCCCAAAAATTCTGAAAGAGTGTTACAACAGGAACACATTTGGTCCCAAGCATTTATCCTTGCTGGAAGAGACTGGGGAACTTAAAGAAATATTGTTAACTTTAGAGATGATTGTTGGTATACATGGAAAAGTGGTCTGTACGTTTACTCATTGAATTGGAGGATTGGAAAGACATTGAATTTTTTTGTGGCAGTTTGCATGATGTCTTTTGGGTTGTTTAGCACTGTTGCATCATGGAAGGCTTAGCAAATGGACTAAGTTTATTTGGTGGCACTGTTGGCAATTTGGAGGAATTGATTATGTGTTGCATTGATGTTTTGTCATTGATGTCAACACTAGTTGCTTTGGTTGTTTACCAGTATCCGGTTGGTCCTAGTAGGATGATTGGTTTCTGGTTGGTAAGATTGTGTTGATCCGGTACTCCGGTATGCTTTGGCTTAGATCTGCTATTCATGCTACTCAGATATATGTTCAGTCAGTTGGTATTGATTTGGTGATCGGATGCTATCTTATATGCTGGTAACCCTGGTTTATTGATCCGGTGAGGGTTTCATCGGCAGAGCTTTGTTGAAGATCTTTTGATACTATGCATAAGTGGTGTTGGTGCGGCTTCTAGTAGGGATTCAAGATGCTGATGGTGATCGTGTTCGAGCCTTGACTGATTGGGATCATTGCTTTAGCGTGTGTGGACCTAAATTGGGTCCGGTGCTATCTAGGTTATGGACCGTCTTAATGTAATGTGTTGTTGGGACTTCTCGATGTGTTTCCAAGATGACTTATGGGTTGGATGATATTTGTTTGGCCTCAGGCCGACATGTTTTATAATTATGTAATAGGTTTTATTGTTTGGGTGGCCGACCTAATTGTTTAAAGTCTAGGGTTTGTATATATATGTGTATGATCTCATTGTAGATCATGGTATGCAAGCGAATAATGTAATAATCATTCATGCAGAGGATTTGGTCGATCATAGGTGATCGAGTTGGGTTTATGCAAGAGGTTTAAGACCTTCGGTATTGAGCACAACCGGAACCGTACTCAGGCATAGGAGATGCTATTATTGCAGTTCATTCTTTTTTCCGGATTGTAGTATGGATTTCTTATGTAGTCAGTGAGATTCCTTTTGTAATGAGCAGTGTGCTCTAAGCTGTTGGCCTTCCTGCAAGTGCAGGCCCCTCAATTTGTAATCACATACTTACTGCAGAAGTATTATCTAACTATGGGTAGGCTTCTCACCGTGGTTTTTCCCTTCACCGGGTTTTCCACGTACAAATCTTGGTGTCATGTGGATGGTAACTATTCTCTAATTGTTGCTTGTGCTTAATTGGTATATCTATTATTTCGGTAATTGGTTTATGTATTCCGGTATTGATCTTATGTGTTCCGGTAATAAAGTTTTAAATGCTTAAGGTTCCGGTAATCTGGTGACAACCGATTCACCCCCCCCTCTCAGTTGCCCTCTGGTTATTTGAAAAGTCTAACAGGCACTTTAAAAACTGCAGATTCAAATAGTTGCTTGTTTTTTCTGTTTGTCATTGATTTTAAAGGTATGTTATTTTGTTGTCTACAGATTCTTCATCCTGCTCATATATATCTTTTGTGTTTCTCACTGAGCAATGGAAAGGAGGGAGGGAAGGAGGGAAGAAGACAATGATATCTCCAACTGTCCATAAAACAAAGAAATCTAGAAAACAACCATCTACCACATGCATTGATGATGACCACCCATAGACTACATGAATAAGAAGCAATATGAGAATAGAGATATGATTATAGTAGTGTAATATGTTGTAATATCCCTTGGCTAATCTGACCCTGTTTTTGCTTATTTGAACACCAAGGAATATTGTCAAACATTTGGCATACAATGTTTGAAGCCGCTGTAGTGAATACTTTCTTTGTCTTCTTTGGGTTTGTAGGCTGCAAATGAAGTTATGGAAGCTTCTAACAATGCAAAGTTGTTATAGAAATGATATACTAGCTGTTTTAGACCTTTCCACACATATGTAATGACTGAAATTAACTAGTACAGCTAGTTGACATTAAGACAAACACTTGTCATGCATCCCAAAGTACACCTACAGCCATTAGGCATTTAATCAAACAATTGGCATGAAAGCTAAATGGCTGATCAATGTTGAATGTGGAATATGCAAATTATATCTCCATTAAACATATGCAACCTCCAAATATTTCATGATATAATCATAATAGAAAATGATGCAATGAAGTAATGATTTTCTAATACAGTGACCA
The DNA here is from genome assembly GCF_030272615.1 of Cryptomeria japonica. Lineage (NCBI taxonomy): Eukaryota > Viridiplantae > Streptophyta > Pinopsida > Cupressales > Cupressaceae > Cryptomeria > Cryptomeria japonica. Next base: position 19,990,367 of record NC_081405.1, on the reverse strand, counting down.
TAGATAGAAAACCTGGTATTTCAATGGCTGCCTTGATATATTGGTTTGATTCTCCTCATATGCAAATCCCTTGTCACATATATATAGCTGTTCAACCTCTCTAAATCCCCTTCTATAGAACTCCAACTACTGTAGCGCACTGTTCATGTGCACTGTTCACGGCACTGTAGCGCACTATTCATGGCACTGTTCATGCGCACTGTTCATGGCACTGTAGCGCACTGTTCACGGCACTGTTCATGCGCACTGTTCATGCGCACTGTAGCAGCAAGAACAAACTTGCAATCTGCTCTTAAAACCTTGAATAATTTGTTGATAATCTCTCCCAACAAGAATGATATAACTCCATGTACCAAAGAAGGATGATTCACAACCAACTATAAATGTTCTTCAACAATAAACTTCAAACCCTTGTCGAAAACTTCACCAATTTGCACAAATGAAAGAACTGAAGTATTCTTTCCCACAACTACAATAATTCAGGTGTTATTTCACACCTTCAAAATTGCTATCAATAGGAAGTTTTCGTTTCCTATGATCAAAGAAGAAAATTGCGAAAGCCCTAGGCTCCACAATAAAAATCAATCAAAATACTATTCATCAACTGGATGCCGAGAATGAACTCTTGCCTTTCCTTTTATTCTTTCCTTAAGAGAGCTCAAACACCTTCCTCGCCAATGTGGGATAAAAGATTTATTCCCACATTAAATTATTCACTTAATGCACTTTATTATATTAAAGTGACTTTATTATTATAAAGTTACTTTAGAACTTTATAATAATATTAAAATATTAAATAAATCACTTAAGTCACTTAAACTTTAATATCTCTTGATGTACTTGTCTGATTGCTAAGCCGTCTGAGCCAGGAGTCGACTCTCCCTGTTCTCCATGTGATTGGATGCCTGCCTAAAAATAGAAACCCTGAATAGTGACTTACTATAAATAGTAAGTGTGTGCCAATCTGAGTCAAAAAACCTGTGCAAAGGCCAAAACCTGAATCCAGCTGAAGAGTAATGTCTCTAATCACCAAGTAACTGCCACACGAGGCCCTCTATCAATAATTATTAGCCTACGAGGGTCAAATGATAGGCTAATTCTTACAAACTCTGATGCTCGCAAAATGGGGACATTACATATGTCAATATATACAAGCAACAGGACACCAACAACTGCAATGTAGCTTAAATTTGTTGTATTGACATTTAAAAAACATCAAACTCACGTTTAAATGTAAAATAATTTGTCTCCTAAATGTGTAGACCATTTGTATCTTGTACTCTTCAATGTAAAAGAGATCAAGTTAGAGGAACTTTTAAAGGTTTTGCTATTTCATCGCATTCCATATTATTTTCAAACTCTTGTGGTTGCTGTTGTGTATCTCTGGTTTGATAAATAAAGTCATTCATGGCTATAGACTGGAGAAATCTGCAGTATCCTGTGAGTTGATGTTCTCTGGTTGTTCATTCTTCCATGTCACAACCCATCAATTGTGAACTTCTCCAATTTTGTTTTCAGCAAATATTAGATACTTGTGACAGCAAGGTTTTGACTAGAAAATCTGTCTAGGATAAAGGTAGACAATCAAATGGACAAAGAGATTCACCTTATTTATATTTGGAAATGGGGATAATTTAATCATCTTCAATATGAAATGTACACTTTCTTTGTCGTTGTTTAAAAACTCAGACTTGTCTAAAACTTGGTAGGCTTAAATTTGACTTGGTCTTGGGAATTGAAGAAAACTCAGCAAAATAACCATGCTTTAAAAAACATATAAAGTTTTAAAATAATTTCTAAAAATATACATCAAACTGAATTTACAGAAGTCTTTAAGTAGTTTATTCTTCATTTATAGATCACAAAATGAGCTCAATGCACATCAGAGTATCATATGATTATAAATTTCAAATTGTACTAATATTTTTACAACTTTCATTTGTGGAAAACATGGGCCCCAAAAATATTTTTTTCTTTTAAAAATTAGAGCAAGGGTTTGGGAGTAGTAGCTTCCAATAGGGTTGAGGGGTAACTGCCTTTTTCAGGGGTTGGGTGCAGCTCCTTGGGCACATTCCCTGTTGTGATAAAGGTGGGGTTGAGCTTCCACCACCAAGCCCAAATTAAGGCTACTGAGATCACACAGACCTCAATGGCACATGCCATTTTTTATAAATTTGTAACATTTAAGTACTAAACAACTCTCAATAACTCGATCATTTGGAAACACACAGTAACACATGCAAACAAATGCGATCTGCTCAAATATGTCAATATATCAAATGAAATGATGTGAAAAGTGACTGAATTTGAGTGTCTTTAATGGGTAGATTGTTCCTTTCTTTCCCACCTAGTGAGTTTTCTTGTTGGGTCAAAAGGTCAAATGAAACGGTGTGAACAATGACTGGATGCGAGTGTTTTAATGGGTGGATTGGTCCTTTTTTACCCCCCTACCTAGTGAGTTTTTTTTGTTAGAGTAACAAGTTTTTGTGGATTTTTGGGCAGTTTTTTCGGTGAATTTTTGTGTAACTCACTAGCTTTGTTTGCCTTGTGAATACTTACCAGCTGGCGAGTTGTTTGCCAATTTTTTATACTATGATATCTGTATACAATGGCCTTCTCTTCTGGTGAACAAAACTCTGTGAACTAGTGATCAAATACATATAGAATGGATAAAACTAAGGGTCACTTGGATACAACCATCTGTATGTAACCATATTTGACATGAATAATAATTTCTTTAAATAGGTCTAAGATAATTAGACATTGTTTAACCATACCTTTTTTTGAAGAATTTTATGTTTTTAAACAATGTGTGAGATAGAGAAGTACAATAAGCATAAAATTTGTTATCTACAAAAGATACCACTCCATTTGTAAGCGGCATGCCAACACCACCCAACTTGTACGATTTAAATACTGTTCTTATTTCTGGTTAAATAGATAGTGTGGTATTAGAATTATGAAACAAAATGAATAGCTACTTGGAGGTGTGGGGATACAGGTATTGGTAAATGGACGTGATTCAAATTAGGGTCCATGACTAAATGAATAAGGATATGGCTATATTATATATAAATGTAGTCACCAGAAAATGTGGTTATGGTGATATTGATTCTGCCCATTTTCCTATAATGGATTTTCTGAGTTCCTGCAAAATAGTGCTCTGCTTAATAACATTTAATACTGACATATTACAACCTTTGGTAACTAAATGGAAGGGCTGCAATTTTTAATAGTTACATTGTATTTGTTTTTAGTTTTTCAAGGTAAATATTTTCAATTGTGTTTCTATGTTTTGCAGAATCAAGCAAAGAAAGTTTATATGCTGGCAGAATTGACACCTTCAAAGGAAATAACTGGTGGAGCATGGTACACAGGTCAAACTTTTGATGCAGACTTATTTATGATATCAAATCAATTTTTGATATTTATGGTAATCCATTCTCGTGGCTTCTTGGGCCAGGTTATAGCAACTATTGGGAGCATTGCTGATTATATTAAAAAGTTAGGGATAGCAAATGTGGAATTGAATAGTGATGAACTGATGCAAGTATGAAACAAACAACCTTTTGAGTCTTCTTGCATTTCAATAATATTTCTTCTCAGGTGAATATATATTTTATGCATTTAAAGATGTTAATGCATTAGTAGCTTCCGCAAGATAAGACTCTCCTAACCTATTAATCTCCTTTGTTCTGTTTTGATTATGCTATCTGATTTATGCTTTCCGAACTGAATATGTTTATCGGATTACAACATTGATCATGATTATGATATTGACATTGATAAAAGAAGGATTAGATCGACGACTTGCTTAACATAGTTAGCTAGTAACCCGATAGCACATTATTGTTGATCCATAAATGGATCGGCATTAATATGCTATCGGGGTATTAACCCGATAGCATATAGAATGCTGTTGTTATCGAGTTTAGTTCATAAACCTGTTTGGGCCATTAACAAAGCATCTTAACTAAACACCACTTCGAACAAGAGTTTAATTATTAATGTTAGTTACCAAACATAACATAGATCGGGATGTGCACTATGAAGAGGCACCAATCAATGGGTGCCTTGATCGGTCATGTCTAAATGACATGACCGGTCAAGACATCCATTGACCAGTCCTCTAAACATATAAAGCCTGATATGAATCATTTGGAGGAGACATAGAAAATGTAAATGATCTCTCTCCTTCAGCCTGCAAACGAAACAATAAAATATTAGACAATATTATCACATATATATAATAGTTCTTTTATTGCAATTGAATATAACTTTACATGGTATCAGAGCCAAGTTGATCGAACTTGAGGCTATTCAATTTTGTGAATAATTTAAGAACAAGGTTATATACTACATCACATTTCTCCAATGGCCAGCGCAATCAGATTCGAAGACAGACTCGGAGGTGGCGATGATTTTTCAGCCTGGAAGTTCAGAATCCAGATGATCTTAAAGGGGAACAAAGTGGATTCATTTGTTCAAACTAAAAATGATCAAAACCTGAAAATGAACCTGACAAAACCGCATGGATTGAAGGAAATGAAAAAGCAATCAAAATAATAGTTGATGGGGTGAGAAACAACATAATGCCCATCATAAGAAAACATCAGACAACCTATAAAATGTTCAGAGCACTTGAAAGCACATTTGAGATATCAAATGCAAGTCGAACTCTGACATTAAAACGAGAAATAAATCATATCACCATGAACAAGGGGGAGACAATCAACGCCTACTTTATGCGGATATCAATTTGAAAGATCCCTGATAGATCTTTGCTGTTAACCTGCTGTAATTTTTTTATTTTTAATTTTGTTTTCCTGTTTATTTAAGTTTTTCTTACAGACTAGACAGAAGTGCAGAAAGGGTTGTTTGTTTTTGTGTTTTTGATTGTTTAATAGCATAGGAAGGAATAGATAACAGCAAATATGAAGCAATACTGAAATAAATGAGGTATACAGCAAAAGTCAGAATTATTGCAAATCGTACCAGGCAGATTTGTCTGAATTACAAAGCCAAACAATGAATCCAATGTATTTCCCAAGCTCTCATACAAATTCAAAGTCAAACTGGAAGATGAAGAATGTTCTCCAACCCCACATACACTGGAAGTGAATACAAGCAATACCCTATACACCACGTGGTGTATTTGCTGCAAATGGCATTCCTCCAGCTGCAATGAACCACGTCTCCACTGGAAAGATGGTAGGCCACGCTGAAACCCTACTGAGAATTGATGCCTCTGTCCTTAATCACCACACACAATGCCTTATAAGTCCGGTGCCAAAGATTGCTGAGGGCTACGTCCCAGCCAATCCTAATCTTGGGGTTTGCGTCCCAGTCTAGAAATCGCTCTCCAGAGCAAATTCATACAAGTTGTCAAATATGCAAAAGATGATGATAGAATGAAGCTCCTATCCCCTTATAACCCCTCTCAATTGCAAATCGAACCCTAATTGTCTCCAAGTGGCATGGTCTAGTGGAAATGTTATAATTTCTTATTTTAAAGTGGTCATGTTACTAGAAAATGACCTTTTTCCTCATAGACAGAAATCCGCTCACTGAATTGCCCTGAGACCAAAGAGAAAGATTTAAAGAATTTCAAGATCTTTCCAACGAGCTATCACACAATAGGGTGCGCATCCAAATGAGGCCAAAAATCCCCTTATTACTCCAAAATGGCTAACAACTTAGCCTTATTTAATTATTAAACGCTAACTTAGGAAATATTAAAAATATAACCCAAATAGCCATAAAATGCCCAACTGACATTACAAACCCTAAAATCATCCTGTCACCTATCTGTGACTGAAGTCGGAAATCAAGGATTCACTGGTAGTCTCATCCCTAAAATCTAGGGATGCTCCTAAAATTTAGGAAACAAGCCCAATCTCTCTGAAACTGAACCCAAAGAGGCATCTCATGGAGACCCAACCTTGGGCATGATCAAACCTCCTAAAAAGTAGGAACTGCCTCCTAAAAACAAGGAATGTCTCCCAACTGATCAATAACTGCTAGAATACCAAGTCTCCAACACTGAATAACCATACCGAGTCTCTGTCCAACCCTGTCAGCCTACAAGACCCCATAATAAGCTGACTCACATGTCTCTGCTAGACTGAGCTAGAGTGGGGACATGACAGTCCTCCCCTCTCGGAGATGCTTGCCCACAAGCAACTGTAATGCTGGATGCTGTAAAATGCTCTCACCTTCCCAAGTGGCATCCTCTATGGGAAGATCTCTCCATCGAACCAAATACTCTCGAATCACCCGGCTTCTCAGCCGTCGTTCCCTCACCTCAAGAATCTCATCAGGAACCAAAATCAATTTACCCTCCTCATCCATAGGAGGTAACTCGGGTGAAACTGTAATATGCTGTCCAAGGGCCTTTTTCAGGCAAGATACATGAAATACATTATGAATCCTGCTGCCAGGTGGTAACTCAACCTCATATGCAACCTCTCCCACTCGCCTGAGTACCCTGTATGGACCATAAAAACGTGGTTTGAGCTTCTCAGCTCCCCCCCTTTTTAGGGTGCTCTGCCGATATGGTTGTAAGCGCAGAAAGACCATATCATCCACCTCAAATGCTCTCTCAATCCTGTGCCTGTCTGCGTACATCTTTTGCTGATTTTGGGCCTGCTGTAAATTCTCCCTGAGAGATCTCATGACATCCTGGTTCTCCTGTAACCAATCCTGAGCCAAAGGAACTCTACTATCACTAATTGCCAAATCAGTGAAAGATAATGCCTCATATCCATAGAGAGCTCTGAAAGGCGTCATGCCAATGGACATATGGTGAGTGGTATTATAACAATACTCGCCCAAATACAACCAACGTACCCATGCTTTTTGTTGCCCTGACACATAGTTACGCAAATATCCCTCAACCCACTTGTTGACTATCTCGGTCTGTCCATCAGTTTGAGGGTGGTAACTAGTACTAGGTGTCAACTCAGTGCCTATAAGCCTGAAAAGTTCCTGCCAAAAGGAACTCATGAACCTGCTGTCCCTGTCACTCACAATGGTCTTGGGAAGACCATGGAGTCTAAATACCTCCCTGAAAAATAACTCAGCCACCTGTGATGCTGTGAAATCCAGTGCAATGGGAAAGAAGTGGGCATACTTTGTTAGCCTATCCACAACAACATAAATACAATCTTTCCCCTGAACCCGAGGAAGACCTGTAATGAAATCCATTGAGATCCCTGTCCACTTCTGTTCCGGTATAGGTAAGGGTTGCAACAACCCCGCTGGGTAGGTATGCTCCGACTTGTTCTGCTGACAAGTCATACACTCACGGACATGGCGTAAAACATCATCTTTGAGACCCTTCCAAGAGAATCTCTCACGAACCGCCCTGTAAGTCTTACCATATCCTAGATGTCCTGCTGTAGGAGTATCATGGAGAGCATGCAAAATTTGTTCCTTCAACTGAGAACTCGGAACAAGATAAACCCTACCCTTGTAGTAGATAATATCATCTACCACACTATATCTGTCATCCACTATCAAACCATCCATGATCTCACAAGCATGCTGATCCTTGGAATACTCAACTAAGAGTTGAGCCTTCCAATCTGCTGAAATCTCGCTCAATGAGCAAAGGGCAGCCAATGAAGGTTTCCTAGAGAGTGCATCAGCCACAATATTATTCTTCCCCTTTATGAATTCGATATCGAAGTCATAAGCCTGAATTTTGCTAATCCATTTTTGTTGTCTATCATTAAGCTCTGTTTGATTTAGGAAGTATTTCAGACTGTTGTGATCAGTTCTTACCACAAATTTGCTGCCAACAAGATACTGTCTGAATTTGGCTAACGCATGCATGATAGCCAACATTTCCTTGTCGTAGGTAGAGTACAACCTCTCATTATTTTGCAACTTTCTGCTCTCATAGGCAATGGGATGTTTGTTCTGCATCAACACGGCTCCTATACCAAATCCTGAGGCATCACACTCTAGAACAAAGGGTTGCGAGAAATCAGGTAGTGCCAAGACAGGACAAGTGCTCATCACCTCCTTGAGTCTATCAAAGACCCCCTGCGCTTGTTCTGTCCATCTGAAGGCCCCCTTTTTTGTAAGATCTGTCAAAGGTGCCGCCAACTGAGAGAACCCCTTCACAAATCTCCTATAATAAGCACACAATCCAAGGAATCCACGTAACTCCGTAATGTTCTGAGGGACGGGCCAATTCTGAATTGCCTGAATCTTCTCCTCATGCACCTTCACTCCATCAGCACTGATCACATGTCCCAAATATAACACCTCCCTCAATCCAAACTCACATTTGGAAAGCTTAGCAAATAGAGACTGATCCTCCATTATGCCAAGTACCTCCTCAAGATGTCTGAGATGATCCTCCCAAGTACAACTGTAAATCAATATATCATCAAAGAACACTAGAACCGACTTCCTCAACTGCTTGTTGAAGATATGGTTCATACAGGACTGGAAAGTAGCTGGTGCATTGGTAAGGCCAAAAGGCATTACCAGGAACTCATAATGCCCATAGTGACAACGGAAAGCAGTCTTGTGTACATCCTCAGCGCGTACACGAATCTGATGGTAGCCTGAACGAAGATCAATCTTAGAGAAATAGACAGCCCCATGTAACTCATCCAACAACTCATCTATGCGCGGAATAGGATATCTGTTTTTTATTGTCTTCTTGTTCAAGGCTCTATAATCAATACACATCCGTAGAGTCCCATCCTTCTTCTTAACCAACACTACGGAAGAAGCAAACGGGCTAGAACTCGGTCGAATGAAACCCATATCTAATAGTTCATGAATTGTCTTCTCAATTTCATCCTTATAAGCTCTAGGATGACGATATGGGGTAGTAATCACTGGCTTTGCTCCCTCCTCCAACTCTATACCATGCTCAAAACCTCTATCTGGTGGCACTCCAGGAGGTATATCACCAAATACTCTACCATGGCGATCCATCACTGACTGAATGTCCACATGAAACACACGGCCATCCTGGGGTGTGGGTGTTTTGGACTTAACCAAACAATGCGTAGCCCAGAGTACATCATTATGCCTGAGGATAGTCTCCATCCTGCGAGAAGTCACTTCCCTAGGTCCACCATCTGAAGCTGCCCTCAAAATCACTTTCTTCCCTCCAGACAGAAACTCCAACTGCATACGTTGGTGATCAATAATGTAACGCCCAATACCCTGTAACCACTGCATGCCCAAAACCACATCATAATCCTCTATAGGAAGCACATAAAAATCATCAGTCAAAGTATAATTCCCCATCTGAATACTAAGCTGTGGAATCCGTTTGGTGCAACCCAAAACTGCACCATCTGCCACCTTCACTCCAAAACCACCAAACTCCTCATACTGCAAGCCACGCCTCTCAACTAATTTCTGATCAATAAAGTTATGCGTAGCACCTGTGTCTACCAAGCTGGTGACCCGCTTACCCTTAAGTGTACCTTTCAACCGGAAGGCATGAAACTTAGGATAACTGGAGAGAGTAGCCATAGCTACTTTGGCTGACGCCAACGGCTCAGGGATGTCTAGCTCCAACTGTGTCTGAACCTGCTCAACATCCTCTATATCCTCCTCAATATCAGTATCAAGAACCTCCTCATCTCCTAACTCAGAAGTCACCTCAATCAAATGAACCTTTCCTTTACCCATGCAACGGTGTCCTGGTTCCCAAGGTTCCTTGCAGGAAAAACATAACTTTTTCCTCCTCAATTCATTCCTCGTTTCCTGATTCATCCAAGGGGTTTTCGCTGAAGTCCCTTCTTTGTTCTGGGACGTATTGGCCTTCTGTGCAGGCCGTGAATCTCTAAATGGTTTCTTATCTGCCTGATAAGAAGTGGGAACAGTATCTAGTCTCAATGTCACCTCAATAGCCTCCTTAAGAGTTGCTGGTTGGAAAGCACGCACTAGTCCCTTTAGCCTATCCTGCAAGCCCTCAGTGAACAACATCACACTACGTCTCTGGGGCATATCCGGTACCATCACTGCAATACGTTGGAACTCATTAATATAGGCTTCTGCATGACCGGTTTGTCTAAGGTGAGCCAACTCCCTGTAATAAAGTTCTGTATCCTTACGGTCAAACCGTGCAATGAGACGCTCAGTGAACTCAGTATAGGAGTGAACTAAGGTGTGATCCTGGGTGACCAATCCATGGTGCCACCAATCATAGGCAATCCCCTCTAAATGCAATACAGCAAACTGAATAGCCTCACGCTCAGGCATGGGCCTCAATGAAAGATATATGTCCAGCTTGTGGACCCACGCTCGTGCGCTAGTGTCTCCTGTGCCATTATATGGGGCCAATGTAATCTTCCCAGTAGCTCTATTCAAATCATAATTCTGCTGCTGCTGGTGTGGTCTATTACCACGATCTCCCCTGAACCTGGTTGTATCTCTACGCTGTGCACAATACTGGGGAAGAGGGAAAACGTCCCTAACCTCAGGGGGTAGAGCTCTCCACTCAGCTGTGGCTGCTAAAACTGACTCCTGGAACCCAACCTCCGGTGGTTCCACTTGTGCTGGTTGTTCACCTGGTATGAACTGAGGAAGCAATGGCCTATTCGTAGTAGGTGTACGATGGCGGTGCCTCCTGCTGGAATGATGGGAACTCCCAACTGAAGATTGGGACTGATGGCTGCGGTGACTACCAGCCACTGAAGGTGACCTACCACGCCTACCTCTGTGTCCATCCATATCCAAACGATCCAAGGTATCTTGTAACCTATCTAATGCCTGGACGATCCTGGGCTGAGTAGTGATAAGAGTCCTCATCATCTCTCTCTCTTCCTCATCCTGATTTCTTCTGTCGCCCACTTGTTCCTCAGCCATGACTGGATTCTGTTCTATCCCAAACTCACGCTCGTACTGAGCTCTTCTGCGTGTGTAATACCTATTTATATCCGCTCTACCCGAATGCATAGAAATAAAGTCTGATTAACCCCACAGGCTGGCAGAATACATGGCTCTGATACCACTGAAAGATCCCTGATAGATCTTTGCTGTTAACCTGCTGTAATTTTTTTATTTTTAATTTTGTTTTCCTGTTTATTTAAGTTTTTCTTACAGACTAGACAGAAGTGCAGAAAGGGTTGTTTGTTTTTGTGTTTTTGATTGTTTAATAGCATAGGAAGGAATAGATAACAGCAAATATGAAGCAATACTGAAATAAATGAGGTATACAGCAAAAGTCAGAATTATTGCAAATCGTACCAGGCAGATTTGTCTGAATTACAAAGCCAAACAATGAATCCAATGTATTTCCCAAGCTCTCATACAAATTCAAAGTCAAACTGGAAGATGAAGAATGTTCTCCAACCCCACATACACTGGAAGTGAATACAAGCAATACCCTATACACCACGTGGTGTATTTGCTGCAAATGGCATTCCTCCAGCTGCAATGAACCACGTCTCCACTGGAAAGATGGTAGGCCACGCTGAAACCCTACTGAGAATTGATGCCTCTGTCCTTAATCACCACACACAATGCCTTATAAGTCCGGTGCCAAAGATTGCTGAGGGCTACGTCCCAGCCAATCCTAATCCTGGGGTTTGCGTCCCAGTCTAGAAATCGCTCTCCAGAGCAAATTCATACAAGTTGTCAAATATGCAAAAGATGATGATAGAATGAAGCTCCTATCCCCTTATAACCCCTCTCAATTGCAAATCGAACCCTAATTGTCTCCAAGTGGCATGGTCTAGTGGAAATGTTATAATTTCTTATTTTAAAGTGGTCATGTTACTAGAAAATGACCTTTTTCCTCATAGACAGAAATCCGCTCACTGAATTGCCCTGAGACCAAAGAGAAAGATTTAAAGAATTTCAAGATCTTTCCAACGAGCTATCACACAATAGGGTGCGCATCCAAATGAGGCCAAAAATCCCCTTATTACTCCAAAATGGCTAACAACTTAGCCTTATTTAATTATTAAACGCTAACTTAGGAAATATTAAAAATATAACCCAAATAGCCATAAAATGCCCAACTGACATTACAAACCCTAAAATCATCCTGTCACCTATCTGTGACTGAAGTCGGAAATCAAGGATTCACTGGTAGTCTCATCCCTAAAATCTAGGGATGCTCCTAAAATTTAGGAAACAAGCCCAATCTCTCTGAAACTGAACCCAAAGAGGCATCTCATGGAGACCCAACCTTGGGCATGATCAAACCTCCTAAAAAGTAGGAACTGCCTCCTAAAAACAAGGAATGTCTCCCAACTGATCAATAACTGCTAGAATACCAAGTCTCCAACACTGAATAACCATACCGAGTCTCTGTCCAACCCTGTCAGCCTACAAGACCCCATAATAAGCTGACTCACATGTCTCTGCTAGACTGAGCTAGAGTGGGGACATGACACAATTCTAAGAGATGAACTAGCAACTCGGGATTACGAGGTCCAAAGCAAAGAGTTAACACTCATTGCTCTAGATGAGTTGCCTAGTGGATGGAGTACATTCGTCCAAGGCATCAGTGCGAGGTCCAAGTATCCTAAGTTTGAAAGATTAAGGGACGATTGTCTTCAAGAAGAATCAAGATTAAACAAGATGGGAATAAAACAAAAGAACATAGATGAAGACCTTCAAGTCCTAAATACTAGCACAAATAAGACAACCAAGAAGAAGCAATTTAGGAAGAGGAAGGGTCATCAAGGCAACAACACTTCAAAGAAAGACCTATCACGTATTCAATGCTATAGGTGCGATAAGTTCGGACACTTTGTTGCAAAATGTCCAGAGAGAGCCAAACAAGCCACATTTGCCAGAGCAGGAAAATCTAAAAGAGAAGATGACTCCCAGAACTATGTCCTCTACTCAGCACTTACAAGCCATGCATCAAATAAATCTAACTCCTGGGTGATTGACAATGGTTCACACAAACACATTACAGGGTTTAGAGAAGTGCTAGACTCCATGATAGAGGATAATGAAGAGGAAGTAACCATCGGAGATGATTCCTCACATCCAGTTAGAGGAATTGGTTCCTGCACCATCAAACTGAAGACAGGCATATCATTGCAACTCGAAGGAGTACTGTATGTCCCCGGCATCAAGAGAAATCTAGTCTCCATATCAGCCCTAGAAGATAACGGATACAGAGTAACCTTCATGGAGAACAAAGTGTTGGCTTGGCCGAGAAACTCTTCCATCAAGAAAGCTAAAGTCATTGGTCAAAGATGAGGCTATTTGTATGAGCTGTGCACAGAGCCCAACCTAGCCCTTATTCATGAAGCAACAAATGCAAATGAGGTCTGGCATAGAAGACTAGGCCACCTGAATTATAGAGCTTTGTCATCTATGGGAAACCTTGTCACAGGTTTACCTAAGTTGCAGCAATATCATTCAGAGGCATGCAAGGGATGTGCCCTAGGTAAAAATATCAAGGGTGCCTTCCATAATAGTACTAGGAAAACAAGCAAAGTATTAGAGTTAGTTCATTCTGATGTATGTGGACCCATGTCTACTCCCTCTCTAGGAAGATGTTTGTATTATGTAATTTTTGTTGATGACTACTCTAGGAAAACTTGGATCTACTTTCTGAAGTGTAAAGAATCAGAAGAGATCCTTAGTAGGTTTAAAGAGTTTAAATCAGTGACAGAGAACTACACAGGTAACAAAATCAAAACCCTAAGGACTGATAATGGGGGGGAATACACATCAAAATTATTTAGAGATTTTTGTAAAAACTCAGGGATTAAGAGGGAGTTAACAATACCTTATAATCCTCAATAAAATGGGTAGCTGAGAGGAAAAATAGGACAATTGTAGAAGCTGCCAAAGCCATGATTCTTGTTCAGAATCTAAATATCAATCGGTAGAAGCAACTAACACTGCTGTGTATATACAAAACAGATGTCCTCACTCTCACCTTGAAGATAAAACTCCTGAGGAAGTATTTACCAAACTAAAACCAGATATCAACCACCTTAGGATATTTGGGTGTCCTGTCTATATACATGTACCTAAAGAGAAAAGACTAAAACTAGAACCTTCTGGAAAAAGGGGAATACTTGTAGGATATAGTGAAACATCCAAGGCCTATAGAATATATATACATGGTCAGAAAAATATTGAACTTAGTAGGGATGTAATCTTCGAAGAAGACTTAGCCTTCAAAAGAGCCTTAAGTACAATAGAGCCTGAAATCTATATCCCCACTCCTAACATAGAAGAAGATCCTACTCTTGAGCTTCAGAGGGAGAATCTTGAGGAAACTATAGGTGAAATTCCAATCCCACCTAGAGAAAACCTCAAGAAAATACCTCTATGGGCCACCAAGATTGTAGCAGAAGCTCAGAAGTTTGCTGCTCCTTCAGGAACCTTCAGGGAAAGCAAAAGACCTAATAAATTCACTAGCTATGTTGCTCTCATGAATGATCTCTCTAAAAATGAACCAAACAATGTATCAGATGCACTTAAACATCAAGTATGGAAGGATGCCATGTCTGAAGAGTATCAATCCATTATGAAAAATGATGTTTGGGAAATTGTTCCTAGGCCAACCAAGAAATCTGTGCTTTCATCTAAATGGTTATTTAAAATCAAACATGTTGTAGACGGCAGTATTGAGAAACACAAGGCCAGATTTGTGGCCAAAGGCTTCTCACAAAGGGAGGGAATAGACTATGAAGAAACTTTTGCACCTGTTGCCAGGTATACATCAATAAGAGCTGTATTAGCCATTGCAGCAGCAAAAGGATGGAAGGTACACCAAATGGATGTTAAGACAACATTTCTAAATGGTGAAATCTCAGAAGAAGTCTACCTAGAGCAACCTGAAGGGTTTGAAATTTATGATGCAGAGTCTCATGTGTGCAGACTCAAGAAAGCTCTCTATGGGATTAAACAGGCTCCCAGGGCCTGGTATGAAAGAATTGACACCTATCTCTCAGGACTAGGTTTCTATAAAAATGATGCAGATCCTAATCTCTACTACAAAAGAAATAAAGGTGATATGCTAATGTTGATTTTATATGTTGATGACTTATTAATCACAGGAAATGATCATCTTATAGATCAATGCAAGAATGATCTATCCAAAGAATTTGATATGAAGGACTTAGGACTCCTTCATTACTTCCTAGGATTGGAAGTATGGCAGAATTCTAACAATATTATACTAAACCAAGGAAAGTATACCTTGGACATCTTGAAGAGATTCGGAATGCATAACTGCAGACCTATGACCTCTCCCATGGAAACAAATTTACATAAACTTAGAGAAGCAGCAGCAGAGTCACAATCCACTGATCCTATACTCTACAAACAGATGATTGGGTCCCTGATGTATCTGGTGATTACAAGGCCAGATATCTGTTATGCTGTCAATGCCTTAAGTCAGTTTATGTGTGAGCCTAAGGAAATTCACTTGATTGCAGTGAAACACATTATGAGATACTTACAAGGTACTCTAAACCTTGGTCTCAAATATGAGAAAGTTAATCTAGACCTACACGGATTTACAGACTCAGATTGGGCTGGGAGTTTGACTGACAGGAAAAACACTTCAAGGTGTTGCTTCAGTTTGGGATCAGCCATGATATCTTGAATCAGTAGAAAACAATCTTCTATAGCTCAGAGTTCCACCGAGGCCGAGTACATTGCAGCTTCCATGGTTGCTCGAGAAGCAGTATGGCTTAGGAAGTTGCTTGTGGGACTATTTGGTGAACCTATGAAACCCACTGTCATCCATTGTGACAACCAGAGCTGCATAAAGCTTTCTATAAATCCAATATTTCATGACAGATCCAAGCATATTGAGATTCCATACCATTATGTGCGAGACATGGTAGACAAAAATGTGATCAAATTGGAATATGTTAGCACAGGAGATCGGACTGCAGATATTCTGACCAAACCACTTTCCAGAGTGAAGGTTGATCACTTCAGAAAAGGTTTAGGTATGATAGAAAGGTAATCTGCTTTGTAAATAAGATGTTTAATGTGTAAACTTCTTTTGTCATGTTGAGACATTCTGGGTTTCACCCCCTGTGTTCATATCGAAGAGGTGACGATCTCTCAGATAATGAACACTTGTATACAGAAATCATAAGGTGACGATCTTATGATTCTCTAACTAGTTATCATGTTGGATCTCTGGTATGTGATGGATGTACCATGATGGTGTTGTGATAAAACATTTGTATAAAATGCTTGTGCACATATCACAACCTGGATAAGATGAGAATTTAATCATCCTCATATGTTTATCCTTAGTATTGTGTGTTTAGGCAATATTGATATCACGTGTTCAGGTGATATCTTGTCATAATGAAATAATGAATCTTTTATATCACATGGTTAGAGTGATGTTTTATGTTTGTATCTTGTGTCCTGATGATACTTCATATTAGGTGTATTGATGATATATATTTTGGAGACTGACATTATGAAAAAGAAATGTGATGCAGGTTACTTTATCTATCTTCCAAAGCTAAGAGGGAGTGTTAATGCATTAGTAGCTTTTGCAAGATAAGACTCTCCTAACCTATTAATCTCCTTTGTTCTGTTTTGATTATGCTATCTGATTTATGCTTTCCGAACTGAATATGTTTATCGGATTACAACATTGATCATGATTATGATATTGAGTCTTGACATTGATAAAAGAAGGATTAGATCGATGACTTGCTTAACATAGTTAAGCGTTGATCTAATGCTATCGGGCTAGTAACCCGATAGCATATAGAATGTTGTTGTTATCGAGTTTAGTTCTTAAACCTGTTCGGGCCATTAACAAAGCATCTTAACTAAACACCGCTTCGAACAAGAGTTTAATTATTAATGTTAGTTACCAAACATAACATAGATCGGGATGTGCACTATGAAGAGGCACCGATCAATGGGTGCCTTGATCGGTCATGTCTAAATGACATGACCGGTCAAGACATCCATTGACCGGTCCTCTAAACATATAAAGCCCGATATGAATCATTTGGAGAAGACATAGAAAACGTAAATGATCTCTCTCCTTCAGCCTGCAAACGAAACAATAAAATATTAGACAATATTATCACATATATATAATAGTTCTTTTATTGCAATTGAATATAACTTTACAAAAGAGAGCATGAGTGCTGGTGCAACTTTTCTTATTTTGGTTTTGATATTCTTCTTTTAATGAATTATATGAGCAAGTAGGGTTAGAATGTTTTCCTCATACAACCTTTTAACTCTACGATGCCCTTACCTCCACGCCTCCAGCCAAGTTTTGCAACTACAATTTGGACACCAGCAAGCACAAATTGATCCATCCAGTCCGAATAGACCTAAAAGTCCTCCTTAAGAGGAGGTTGTCTTCTCCTGAGCCCATGTTAACCAAGATTCAGGTCTTCAGTCTCTTAGGAATCTGATCAGGTTTCTAGAGAGAACCTAACAAAACAAATGCATTAGCACACAGAAAAATACTATCTAGCCAATTGAATATGTTGAAGCACACAATCAGATTAAATGATCAGCAAATAAAAACTCTTTAAATTCTGTTCAAAGATTCAATGTTAAAGAAGAAGTTTAAGACTGCAACAATGTTGTCGTGAAGGAATCAATAAGTGATTTCAAAACCTGATTATCTGAAACATGCCACACATATCATTCTTACTAACAACTCTTCATTCGGTACTCCAAGGAAGAAATCAACATATCAATCCTTGATCCTTCTCTTCTTCTCACTTGCCTAGAATATTCATCGATTTGTAATTTTGCACAGACCATCAGAATTTTTTAATAAGTTCTTCAAAGAACCCTCTATTGAACCCTCTTCAACAACAAACAACCCAATACAGGCACACAAAATATTCTTCAAAGCACTCACACATTTCTAACACACAACCTCCACTCTCGAACACAAGAAATATATAGACATTAGTATCGGTTAAGAAGACAGTTACAACTGTCATCAGTTAGAAAACAGTTTTACCCGAACCATAACCACTTCAAACTATCAAAACTGTTGAGACATGGACCAGCTAGGACTCGAACCTAGGACCTTCCTTACGCTGCTGGAGTGCTCTACCACTGAGCTACTGGCCCCTCTTGGACCAGTCCATCGTCAGTCCGGGTGTGGCTTATTTCCAACACCAACACCAACACCTCCCCTTAAGCCACACCTCTCGTGTACTTGGGGCTCCTAGCCTAGACCTGGCTCTAATACCATGTTGAGACATGGACCAGCTAGGACTTGAATCTAGGACCTTCCATACGCTGCTGGAGTGCTCTACCACTGAGCTACTGGCCCCTCTTGGACCAGTCCATCGTCGGTCCGGGTGTGGCTTATTTCCAACACCAACAAAAACTGTCATTTCTTCTATGTGTCAAATATAGAAAATTAATGCTGTTCGAACTTGAAAGAAATGTTGTTCACACATAACTGATAACTTCTTCAGGTATAAACGAACATGAGGAGTCTTAACACAATTTTAATCTGAAGTTAACACATAGTTATAACTAACCTCCAACTCCCAACTATTGTTTAACTGCTTTCTCAATCGTGTGTTTTCATTCTTCATAATGAGGACATCTTATATATGAATAGAAAACAAACTTAAAGAAAACATCGGAAGTCTGTAAATGATCAATAGAAAACAAACTTAAAGAAAACATCGGAAGTCTGTAAATGATCAATGCATCAATTGATATAAACGAAAGGTAATCAAGTAAAGAAAATCAAGCAAAGTCATTCTCCATGGCCACCTGCTGTACGTGGTATCATCTCCTGCCAACCATCATTCTGAAGGTAAACAGTGATCTTTCAATCTGAACCCATGCTAACTGTGTGTGGAACATAGATTATATAATCTGAAGCAATCATAGAAACATAATCTGATCAATCAGAGAATAGTGATTAAAACTAAAGGTTGATTTGACATTAATGACAAACTAATTCAACAATGTCTAACAGACAGATTTGGCACGAGCATAGAATAGAATATGAAAACAAATATTGGTAAGAGGTGGTTTGTGCCTGTAACAAGACAACTCTGCTTGCTATACTCTTCCAAACAATGAACAATACCGTGCCCTTACACTTTTCCCAGGTGACAATCCGATGGAACAACAATGCCAGAAATATGTGAATTCCTTTCCCTCCCTCTGTGAAAGGACTGAATGCTAGGGTCTTGATGCAGATAGAGTGCGAAGACCTCTGCAATGTTATAACAAGAACTCTGCATTGAGTATGAAACGATTGATGATAGTTTTCTTCCATTGAGCAAACCCTCTTCGAGGAGTAATCCCCGATATTAATGCATATTAAGACACAATAACGCCATTCAAGAAGGCGTTAGGATGGTGAAGCGAGCTTGCAACAGCTCGGGGTGGTGGAGAGATAAATTAAGGCCTTCTCAACGTATTCCATTATATTATACAAGGCTCGGCTTAGCCGCATGATTTTACTTAAAATATTCAAATCTTTACATTTAATAAGTAAACATATCCTCATTTAAGAATTATATAACATTTATTTATTTGTATATGTATATGTATATTTGTACATACATATTTCTATTGAATTGAATGTACATATACATATGCACATACATGTTTAGATATCTATCTGTTATATACATTCTCATTTGAGCATATATTTATATATTAAATAAATGAAATCATCTGCTAAAAGAATAATTATGTTCCAATTATTATCAATATTAAAATTATTTAACCAAGAGCAACATCAAACACTTAACTTCATAAAGACATCTAAGGTTAGACCAACTACCTACTAACTGACAAGACAAAGCAATCCACCATAAGTGCCAAGGTGACAACAAACTTCTTAACGAATTGAGACCGGGTTCATGGTTTGATGGCAAGTTTGATCAATCCGTTGTCTACACACCTCTCCTTGATGATACTCTCCCTCCCTTCGAAGGTATTGCTAATCCTGCATCCACTTAGTAACATAAAAATGGTTAGACCATTCTTACCTTCATAATATTCACAATTATAGAAATAACATTGTCAGAATCAATCATTTCAAATCCATAGTACAACTCAATTTAAGATTATGCATCCTCATATGCATGTAATGATATAATGAACACAATTGCATTATCATTTAGCAACCTTTATTGAAAAGAGAGATGTAACAACAAGAAACCTGAATGATTTTCCTGCAACCAGCTAGGGGGGAATCTTTCACAATTGAAACTGATGTTCTCGAAGAGGGTTTTTGTCCTCGAGAAAGCTAAAATGAACCAAGTTCGATCTCATAGAACCACAAGGGTTTCATCAAAGAGAAAATAAATAATCTACATAGTACAAATGAGCTCTCCAAACCTCCTTATGTACCTTTCCTGCCAAACTTTTCGAAAGACTTTTTTTAAAATCACTTTTTTAATTAAAAACTTCTTTTTAGCAAAATAATGAAATTTTTTGATATGCAAGGTCCCTATTTTATGTGTCCATGATTTAAAACTTTTCATTCTCTTTCCAACAAGCTATAACACTAAGGTGCTTTTAAAACTATTTTGATTAAATTAAACACCTTAGTTAAAAAATTAAATTATAGCCAATAATACACCCTAGTTATAAAAACTGTTAAAAAGCATCTAAATCAAAATTTGACTAGTGTCAGGATTAAGGTGCCATCCACCTTGTAAATCCTATGACATGGTTCCAACATCCTTGGAAAGTGTCTTAAGGCACTTCGGATGTATTGATAAAATAATTTGAAATATTTAATTCTCACCATTATTTGTAATGCATTCCTAAGGGGTGATGCATTCCACTAGCTATGGTAAAAGTGGGTTATGAACACAATTATTTAATATTGTTTTCCCCACTTATGGATGTCTAGAATAAGATTTAATGATTTAAGGAAGTGGAAAAAGAGTGACCTATGGGATTCTCTAAGTGGGAGCATGGAAGAGGCAATAGGTGTCTCTTGGTATGTGGTCATTTGTTACATTTAATTTAATGTTTATCTTGCAAGTATGGGCACCTAAGTTGGAGGGAAAGTATTGAAAGGTAAGCCGGTGTCTTTTTGAGTTCCGTGAAGGCATTCCGAGGTTTGTGATGGTGAGGAATGAAGAGGCTCCTTTGGGAACCTTTATTGGTGGTTTGGAGCTCTTGCCACTCTTAAAATTCAGCCTTTGGTTGTAGATTTTGTATGTAACAGTTGAATGTAGATTTCTCTGCGGGAACAAAGGACGAATGGGAGGCATAAGGAGTTTGTTCACATGTGCATGGTGCTGCTATAGTGGAGGCAAAGAGGAGAATGGAAGTGATTGTATTGCAAGCACATTTATTGTTGATAATGCAAGTTTGTACACCAGCCACACACTTATTGAGGGGTTCAGCAAAGCATTATGAGAAGGGCATGGAGAATAGGAAGAAAAGAATACCACGATAGGAAAGGAGACACACAAGAGGAAGTTCGATTGCCTTGGGAAGGCATTCACACGGTCACTAGAGGTAACTCCCTAACTGTAAGGGAGGCGGCAGGTATGAACCATTACACTGAATATTCACAGTATTATGATAATAACTTTAATTAAATTCACAGTATTAAGATAGTAACTTTAATTAAATTCACAGTATTACTGTATGTTCACAGCATGATAATGATAACTTTAATCACATTTATAGTATCACTGTATGTTCACAGCATTATAATAATAACTCTAATCAGATTCATAGAATCACAGCAAATTAATATAAATATAACATGATTAGATATGGGACTGAGCATACTCTAAACCATAGATGGAACACTCGCCGAGTTTTTGAGCTCTGCGAGTTTTTATGACTTTAACTCGCAGTAGAGTTTTGCAAAAAACTCGCCAAGTAATCGCCGAGTTTTTTGCAAAAACTCGGCGAGTTTCTTTAAAAAACTCTGCTAGACTAAAAAAGAGGCCCAAACATGTCAAAAAATTATCAATTTTTGTTTTTTCAGGTCAGTTTCATTCTCTTCATCAGAACATACACATGAAATATAACATTTAAGTATAAGTGGCATTTCAATATGTCTTTTTCCTTTTTTATACTTTATAACACCTGACTTGGGGGCGCTGCCTCCAAACAACCATCGAAAAATATAGGGGGAAACTGCACTGATGGAAGTAGGGAAAATTTAACCTCCGAGTTTGATTAAGCTCCATATAACAACATAATTAGCATTGAAGAAATCTTGGTATTATACATTTTAGAGTTGAAAGTTTGAAAATATGAGTATGAATGGTGAAATTTCAAATATTGCGCGTTTGTAGATCTCCACCAAGATCTAGACCTATCTCTCTACCCCTCTTTTTCTCACCCTCAGAATTGGGAAGACCTCCACTGGGAAGAGGAAGAGGAATAGTAAATAGTTTTAGCTAGAGTTGGGAAGAGCAAGTTGTAATTGTAATTTGTAATGATGTATTTACTTTTGGTTTTACAAAAACTATTTACTATTTTGCTTCCAGCCATCAGCATTCCTCATGAGGATGCGATTTTGTAGACACTTTGCATTTAAATATATCAGAATCAGCTTGTTTCTTTTGTGTTATCATTTATTGACTCATTGGATGCATCTTCTCATTAAATTTTGCAAAAAAAATGCATTTTTTATTAAAATTAAGTGTGTTTTTACGTTGCCGAGTTTTTCATCGAGTTTTTCCGAGTTTTTGCCGAGTTTTTTTCTCAAGGGCTTGGCGAGTCGAGCCGAGTCGCGAGTAGTCCAACTATGCTCTAAACACTGGGAACAATTAATCAGAATATAGATAGAGATTAATTCTAATTCATTGAAATTTTATTCAAAAAGTAATAAATCTCTGCACTCTCAATCTTATTTGAATAAATGGAATCGATCAGATCAGATCAGAACTGTTATTAAGTTACAGGCAGTAACATCTTGGTTCTTGGTGGTATGCACGGGGATGTACTTAATATGTATGCTTAATATATGACGCCTAATAACATTCTTATGCAAAATTTAATAGTAGTATTAATATAGACTGCAATATGTATTACAATGTAATAATGCCTATCTATCACTAACTATTCATAGGATGATTAAATAAATTATATTATGAATAATTAAATAAATTATATGACGGAGTCTGTAACACCTTTCAATCTCACTATCCAATTATGGAGGGAGAATACAAGAAAGCAAGAGCACTAGGCTCCAACAGGTATGCCAACCCCAAGTGTGGGCCAAGAGGCCAAGTTGACGAGGTCCTTGGTGCTCTTGGGCTTGTTGGAGAGGGATAGACTTGAGGCACCTTGTGTGACTGTGCTTGAGCTCCATATGAGGATAGGTGTAGGGAGAGAAAGGGATGTTGAATCCTTTATATACACTTTGCAATATATTAAGAATGACGAATATATGTTCTATCATGACATAATGGAAATGTTGTCTAATTTGTTGTGTAGGTTCCAGACCAAGCTTTAGTTGACATTAGTGTCCTTCTATTGTTCTCTCTATGTACTAAAATTGTGATTCTAGGACAGAATATACAAGGGTCCCATTAGGGGACATTACAACATACACATGGATATATGCAAACATGGAGCATACAAGCAAATACTCATATTGTTAGAGTCTTTCTCATTGACTAGAATGATTCATTGATTCCTCATTACCCTATAGGATGGCAAGATCAAAGCTCTGATACCATTTGTAATGTCCCCTACTAAGTTTAGGCCTGTTTTAACCATAATTAATCTATTTCACTATACTTATTACTTAAGCTAAATTGATTAGGAGACAAATCTATCTTAACATGAATCAAATCTGTGATAATTAATTTATCAATTATTAATAAGTAAATTGTTCATCTACCATACTAGATAATTAATTTTATCATCCATAGTTCTTAATGCAAGTGTCAACCTTTGTTACTACTTCAGTTCTAAGGAAGAAGAGGATGTCTATGTTACCAAAGCGGTTAGAGACCAAAATACATTAGGCTCCCTCAAAGTTTATGGATCCAAGCTCTTACCCTATCTTGGGAACGATCCTATTGATTGGGTTTAGACTACCCTTCTTTGGAAACAATTCAATCCATTCTTCTTGGATACTGACACAAATAACAAGATTTAGACTATAAGTATACTAACTTCTAATGTATTATGAATATATATGAAATTAAGTATGACTGTCATACATATTGCAGTCCATATTAATATTACTATTAAATTTTGCATAAGAACATTATCAGGCTTCATATATTAAGCATACATATTAAGCACATCCCCATGCATACGACCAAGAGCAAGGATGTTACTGCTTGTAACTTAATAACAGTTCTGATCTGATCTGATCGATGGTGATGTCACTAGATGCTTTTGATTCCTTCCCTTTATATTTGTCAATGTGAGGGAGAGATCACACCTTGTCATCATGTATGCCCTTTGGCAAAAGACACACCCTTTCACCATTAGCACCCTTTGAAAGAGTGCAACTCTTCATTATTTCTGCCCTTTGAAAGGGATTAATTAAATTTCAATTATTTATATTTTTTTATATTTTAATTTAATTTTCAATATTTTAATTTTATTATTACTATTTATTATTTAATTCTATTTCAAAGTGGGTACATTACAAGGAATCGTGAGAACATGATGTTTGAATACAAATCAAACTTGCAGCCTAGAGCAACAAGTGAATGGAGTTTTTCAGGTGAGTTAGGAAAGAAAGATAGGATGTGTTTGCTTTTTTTTTTTGTAGTGAGGTAGCTATTTTTATGGTTAGTTAAGGATTTTATTATTTGACTTTTTCATTTTGTGTTTTTGTTTATTATTATTGTTAGTTTTCTGGGTGTGGGGTATCCGGGTACAGCCTGATCACACCTGGGATGTACTCAGGCAGAACTCAGAGACCCGGGTTGCATTTTTGTCTACCCAAGGTGTACCTGTATTCAGTAGAGGTGGGCCCTGTGCTCTTGAAGAAACTGGTAATGTGGCTTTAATTCTTGAACTTCTGTTCTTAGTTTTCTCCATCTTCTTGCTCAGACTTGAATCTTTGGATCACTGATAATTTCTGTGGTCCTGAACTTTTTCTTAATTTTCCCACAAAAAATCCATCTAATGATAAATTGATAAATAGACTGAGCTCGTCTTGGATAAATTGATATGCTGATGCAATCCCGCTTTTTAAGAAGTTCTGATTCCATTGACTATTATCATGTTGTTTAACATTAAAACAGATATTGGATATGCTGGTGCTAGATGGCAGTGTGGAGAAAGTCAGAAGCACTGGAACTGGGGACTTTATTTCCATTCCTGTGGTAAGTCAGCTCTGATGGGTTGCAAATCTGTGTTCCTAGTTTGACTGCAGGCCCATTTACGATTTTGAATAAAACTACTCACTAATTTCATGTATTGGTTGTTTATATTATTTGGAATAATATTTGGCTGCAACAGTAATATAATTTTTGTTATTTTATTTGCAGAATGAGTTTTGCTTTAGGGTTTCTCAAACTCGTATTCAAGAGTCATCAGCATTCACAGATATTCCTTGTGGAGTTTGTCCTGTATGGTCTTACTTTCTCTGTCAACTGCAATCTGCAATATAATGTTTTAACTTTAGAAGAAATAAGTTTATGATATACAAAATTACAAGACTAATTATTTTTGTACCTATGTCTATTATATAGAAATCTAACGTGTTTCAATTTGTACACTAGGTTTTACACGAGTGCACAGATGATGGCTTGATTTCCCCCAAAACATGTATTTACTATAAAAAGTGGTTGGCATTTTAGGAGGAATCATCCAGTGAACTATTTAAAAAATTGGAGTTAAAGGTTGCAAGTGCTTTAGTAGCTCCCATTTTCCTAATCCAAGTAAAGGAGTACACGAATTGTTATATTGTGGTCAAAGGAAAAGTGACACATCTTAATGTTCCCATCTTTCGAAGTTCGTTATAGATGATCTGGGACAGTTTGAGAATAATCAGCACTCGTTTGGATCCTCTTTCTTTACCAGTTAGAACAGAAAGTAAATTAGAAGGGCTCTTTGAAATTTTCGTGGCCAATGGAGTCTAGCAGAAAAAATGTAACACATGTATCTGACCAATAAACTATCATTAATTGTTATATTGTGGTCAAAGGAAAAGTGACGTTTTAATGTTCCCATCTTTCGAAGTTTGTTATAGATGATCTGGGACACTTTGAGAATCATCAGCACTCGTTTCGATCCTCTTTCTTTACCAGTTAGAATAGTAAACTAGCTTATATACCTTAAATTTTAATTTAATCTATATAAAGTATGCCTCGAGATATCCTTCTCGAGGCGCCTATTTGACTTTAGGGTGTAAAATTGATTAAAAAAAATAGGTGCCTCGAGAAGGATATCTCTCGGTGTATTTTATATAGATTAAATTAAAATTTAAGGTATATAAGCTAGTAGCATTTGGGCGATGCAACATGAAAAACATAAAATAAATGCAATAAATAATTATATAGTATGTTTTTCTTGAATTGAATTATATTATAGTATTATAATATTATAATATTATTATATTATTATGTCGAGATATATGAAATTGTATATATCCATTTAGACTATTTTTAATAAATATTTATGTGTTACAAGATTAAAGCATATAAAAAATTGATATCTCTGATATACAAAATTGTAAGATATTTATTAGACTTTTATTTAATGATAGTATAAAACATTATTTAATGCTCACTATTAGGGTTAAGGTTAGTATTGTGGTTAGAGTTAAGGATTACACAATTGTTAGGGTTGTGGTTAGGGTTCACATCGAGGTTAGGGTTTGGTGTAGGTTTAGAATTATGTTTAGGGTTAGGATTTAGGATTAGGGTTAGGCTTAGTGTTAGGGTTAAGTTTATGGTTAGGGTTAGAGTTAAGCTTACTATTATGGTCAAGGATGTGGTTTACATCATTGTTAGGGTTAGGGTTGTGATGAAGGTTAGGTTTCAAGGTCAAGGTGATGATAATGGTTAGGGTTGGGATGAAGGTTAAGGTTTTGTCTAGCTTTCAGATTATGGTTAGAGTTAGAGTTAAGGATTCCAATTAGGGTTATGGTTATGGTTAGGTTTCCATGTTAGGGTTAATTTTATGGTTAGGGTTAAGGTTTAATGTTAGTGTTTCAATTATGTTTATAGTTTATATCAAATTTAGGGTTAGGGTAACCATAATTATAGTTAGGGTTAGGGTTATGATTATAATTGGGGTTGGGTTAGGATTACGACTTGATTTATGATTATTTAATGTAGAGTTAGGGTTTAGTGTTAGGGTTAAGGTTAGTATTATGGCTAGGGTTAAGGTTTACATCATTATTAGGGCTAGGGTTAGGGTTAAGATAATGGGTAGGGTTAGCATCAAGGTTCACTTTTGCTTTAGGTTTAGGATTATGGTTAGGGTTATGGTTGGAGTTAAGTTTATAGTTAGGGTTTTGGCTAGATTAGGGTTAATATTAGTCAAGGATTAGAGTTCAATTAAAATTACATTTTAATTAGGTTTAGGGTTAAGTTTAGGAATATAGTTTAATAGGGTTTAATTCTAGGATTAGAGTGGAATTTAAGGTTAGGTTATAGTTAGGTTTCAATTATAGTAAGATGAAGTTTAGGGTCAAGTTTAGGGTTAGGATTATAATAAGGGTTAGGGATAGGGATAGGGTTAAGGTTAAGGTTAGGGATAAGTTATGGTTAGGATTTAAATAATGGGTAGGGCCAAGATTTACATCATGGTTAGGGTTGGGGTCAAGGTTAGGATCATGGTAGGATCATAGTTAGAAATATGGTTTTGATTAGGGTTAGGGTTTATGTCATATTTAGCAATAATTTGAGAGTTAAAGTTAGGTTTTGGTTGGTTTGGGTTATTGTTAGGATTATGATGAAGGTTAGGGTTTAGGGTTATGGTTATGGTTATGGTTAATGGATTATGTTTAGGGTCAAGGATTAGGATTATGGTTAGGGTTTACATCATGGTTAGGATTAGAATTATGTTTAGAGTTTGGGTTACACCCACGTTTAGGGTTATAATTATGGTTTGGGGTATGGGTTAGAGTTAATTTTAGGGTTATAGTTTACATAGTAGTTAGGGTTAGGGTTACCATTTACATCATGGTTAGGGTTAGGGTTACATTTAGCATTTTGGTTATGGTTAAGGATAGGATTTAATATAGTAGTTAGGGTTAGGGTTAGCATCTAGGGTTGAGGCTGAGGATTATGCTTAGGTATATGGTTGGCTTAGGTTTACATTATTGTTAGGGTTAGGGTTTAGGGCTAAGATATTAGTTTAGAGTTAAGATATAGGCTTAGGGTTAGGGATAGGGATAGGTTTTGGGTTATGGTTAGGGCCATGGTTAGGGTTAGGCTTTTGGTTTTGGACAAAGGATTATTGCTAGGGTTAGAGTTAATCTTTAGGGTTAGGACAAAGGATTGTTTCTATGGCTAGGGTTCAAGGTTATTGTTAGGTTAGGGTTAGGATTAGGATTAGGGATATTGTTATTGTTATGATTCTGTTTAGGGTTAGTTTTACATCATGATTAGTGTTAGGGTTAAGATTAGGGATAAGTTTAGGGTTGAGTTATGGTTAGGGTTCAATTAGGGTTATATTAGGGCTAGAGATAAAGCTATATTGAGGTTAGTGTTAAGGTTAGGTTGTGATTAAGGTTACTATTCTAGGTTAATGTGTGGGGTTAGGGTGGGTGATCAATTAGAATCAATGTTAAGATTAGGATTAGTATTTAATAAGGCTATACACATAATTTTTCATTTATGGTTAGGGTTCAATTAATTAAGATTTTATTACCCTTCGAGTAAGTGTTAGGATTCAAATGTAGTTAGAGTTTAAGTATGAAGCATGATGTTTGGATTAGGCTCCTTCAATAAAGTTTGATTTTAAGGTTAAAGTTAAGGTTTAATTAGGGTTATGGTTATGTTAACCCAAAGGTTCAATTAGGGTTAGGATTTAATTTAATTTAGATTAGGGATACTATCAAGACTAGCATTTGATTATGGTAAGTGTTTAACTATAGTCAGGGTTAGTATTAGAGTTCAATCAACATTAGAATTAGGGTTATGATTCTATTACATTAGGGTTAAGGTTAAATTAGGATTAAAGTTAATTGAGGGTTA
This sequence comes from Cryptomeria japonica, assembly GCF_030272615.1. NCBI lineage: Eukaryota > Viridiplantae > Streptophyta > Pinopsida > Cupressales > Cupressaceae > Cryptomeria > Cryptomeria japonica. The sequence continues at coordinate 19,961,313 of NC_081405.1, read as the reverse complement.
GGGTTTGGGCTAGAATATGATTAGAATTGTGGTTCAATTAGGGTTAGGGCTTAGTTTATGGTTAGGGTTCAATTATGGTTAGATGATAGTTCAAATTATAGGTAGGGTTTGATTCTAGGATTAGAGTTAATTATAGGCTTAGATTGAAATTATAGTAAGAATTTGTTTAGGGTTAAGCTTAGGCTATAATTAGGGCTAGGGTTCAATTATGGTTAGGTTAGGGTTCAAGTTGTAGTTAAGGTTTAATTTTAGGGTTACAACTGGGTTTAGGGTTGCGTTATGTTTAGGTTTCAAGTATGGTCAGTACTTATGGTTAGGGTTCAATTAGGTGTAGATTGGAGATATTGTCAAAGTTAGGGTTTGATTTTGACAAGGGTTAAATTATACTTAGGGTTAGTAATAGATTTCAAATAGGGTTATAATTAAGGTTATGCTTCTGTTACAATAGTGTTAGGGTTAGGGTTAAATTAGGATTAGAGTTCAATTAGGGTTATGGTTCCAGGTAGAATTCAATTAGGATTTGAGTTCAACTACAGTTAGTGTTTAGTTTAGGGTTAGGGGTCAAGTTGTAGGTAGTGTTTAATTATAGGGTTCTATAATAAGACTCACTTTCAAGGTTACGATTAAGGTTTAATTAGGGTTAAGGATTACATTAGCATAGATATTAGGGATAAGGTCAAAGTTAAGTTAGGTTAGGTTGGATTATAATTATGGTTTAGGGTTTAGGATTAGGGGTTAGTGTTAGAGTTAGATTTAGGGTTTAGATTATGGTTAGGGTTAGGGTTTACATCATGGTTAGGGTTAGGGTGAGATTAAATGGGTTAAGGTTTAATGTTACAATTAGTGTTATGGTTATGGTTAGGGCTAAGGATTATATTTATGCTTATGCTTATGCTTATGATTCAAATAAGGTTCCGGTTTCAAGGATAAAACATGTTGTTAGGGTTAGGGTTCTATAATAAAGCTTGAGTTTAAGGTTAGGGTTAATATTTAATAAGGATTAATTTATTTAGGCTTAAGTTAAGTTATTGGTTACATTAGCATAAAGGTTTAATTAGGGTCAAGGCCAATGTCACTTGTTGAGTTAAGGGTTAAGACTATGCTAGGGTTTATATTGTTGTTCAAGATAAGGTTTAATTAAGGTTATGATTAATTTTAGGGTTAGGTTATTAGGGTTCAATTAAGGTTATATTAGAGTTAATTAGGGTTCAATTAGGATTATATTAGTAATTTGTAAAGGCTCATTTCACCTTTTACACCTCTTTTAACTTAAAGGGTTGTTGATGTTTTTATCTCCTTTTAGTTATTTATAAGGTTATTTTTTATAAAGTATACATAAATATATGATTAAAAGCAAAATTACACAATACAATATACATAAATATACCATTAAAGACAAAATTACACAATACTTTAAGTATAGTTTATTAAAATTTAAGATGATGAATTATTAATAAATAATATTTTTTTATTTTCAATGATTATTTTTCTAAAATAATTATTTAGATATAAATTATATTTGTACCATTTTATGGATCTCAAATCATAACTCTAATAGTAATTATAATAAAAAAATATACCCTTCCTTGATTAAACCCTAATCTTAACTTAACCCTAAATTATAATAGTAATTTCTAAAAGCTTAATTGACCTTTTACATGTCTTACCTTAAAGAGTCATTGATATTTTTATTTTCTTTTTAGTTACATTTTTTCATTTATAAGGTTTTTTTAATGAAGTATACATAAAATATATGATTAAAGACAAAAATCCATGATACTTTTTATTTTCATGCAAATCAATTTAAATTTTAAAATTAAACTATGTTTCTAATTTATAAATTATTAAACAATTAATTTAGAATAAATTTTGAAACTAAATTCTAGATATGAATAAAACTTTTCTAAATTTGAATTAGATATATAAGCAACATTTCTATTCTATTTTTCCTTTTTGCATGTAAATAAGAACCTTTCTATATTTTTCCTAACTAACATTTCTATTCTATTTTACCTTTTTTTGGCATGAAAAATATTTTAAATTATAAAATTAAAATAATTTTTTTTTTTTCATGTAAAACAATTTAAATTATAAAATTAAACTATTTTTTTTATAATTTATAAATAAATAAACAATTAATTTAAGAACAAATTTGAAACTAAAATCTAGATATGAATAAAACCTTTCTAATTTTTTTTAGATATATAAACAACATATCTATTCTATTTTTGCTTTTCCCATGTAAATAGAATCTTTCTATATTTTTCCTAAGTAACATTTCTATTGTAAATAGAATCTTTTTATATTTTTCCTAAGTAACATTTCTATTTTTTTTTACTTTTTTTTTTGCATGCAATTCATTTTAAATTATTAAATTTAAATAAATTCTATTTTTTCTATACATTAAATAAATCATCAAATTTATATAAATGGAACCCTTTTTACTTTTGTACATAAAAAAATATATTAAATTTTTTTAATTTTAATAAATGATATAATTATAAAATGTATTATTATTCTAATCAATCAAATTTAATCAATTAAATCATGGGCAACAAGCATGCAATCCTCTCTTAACTTGTGCTCTACATTATTGTAGTTGCAACTTGTTTTTTTCTTGCTTGTTCCTTGCATTTTTCATTTCAAACCATTTGTAAATCAATTGACAACATAAATTTAAGAACTGTATAATATAGTCCTTTCTAAATGCAATACTTTTTCTTTATTTGTGAATCAGATTATAATGAATATAGAGAAAACTTAGTGGAGTTCCATGATAACACAATATATTTAAAAGGAATAGATGCCCCTAATTTATTAACGCAGACAGGTGGGGCATCTAAATCAAAATTAAAACTCATACTAATTGTCAATTCATCATAAAATCAGAAACTACAAGAAGTGATTAAAATACAAAGAAAATCGGAAACCCTAAATCATCTTATGATAGAAATATAGTCTCCAATATTGAAGATGTGATTGAGCACAAAAATTTCCTTTAGCATCTCCATAAATTCATGGGGTTTGATTTTATTACCAAGCCTTCTTGATGTGATGAAAAATTGTGAAAACACAGAACAAATCCTTGGAGAAGATTAGCTTGGCATTGGAGAATGTGGAGATTGCACAGGTAATCCAATCTTGCAAAAAACATAAAATCTAAGTGATACACGAGATGATTGGGGATTTGAGCCAACAAATAAATGTAATACCTATTCGTTGTTCTGCAAACTGTCAATAGGAGTAACCAAGAAAACAGAAAAACACACAATATAAACAACAATACTCACAAACAAAGAATAAATAGATCAAGCACAAAAAAGAGAAGTATATACTAGAAGTCAGGACATATAGAAAACTAAAACGATACAAAGAAAAAGCGTGATGCCTCCTTCCTCATTGAGCGCACGGGAAACACATTACTTATGCAAGGTAAATGTGAATCCGAGCACCTGGATAAAAAAAATAATGATTTATGGTTATTCAAGATGAATGCTAATCAATCTCTTGCATTGAAAATCGAAACTTACCAGTGAGCAAATCAAAGAACTTGCCAAAGAATTCCCTTGCAAATATTGCAATCCATTGATCAAGTTGTGGAGTATTTAATATTGTGTATTGAACATTGTAGCATGTATGGAGAACTCCAATTGACCACTTCATAACCGTTTCATATTGCATTTACAAATACACACAATTTTAGTAATCACTATTGATAGCTCACGAAAATAACTAATCGTGGTAATGTAGACGTTTTTTTTTTAATAAAATAAAATATTATCAAACGACCATCCAACTTCTTGAAAACGTAAGTGCCAAAATATTAATTGCTTCTTTTGGGTTTACACATAATATTCCACTTTTATTCTATCCTTCACTCCCCCTGCTGCGACTGTATAGGAAAGCCTCTCGGCATAATTATAATGGCTCTTTGAAATTTTCTTGGCCAATGGAGTCTAGCAAAAAACATGTAATACATGTATCTGACCACTAAACTATCATTAATTGTGTTATCTAATATTATCAGAGATTTCATTTTTTTCAAAGGGTGTATATTGGAGTTTGGAGGGTCCAACATCTTGATATTTGTCATATTTGTAATTTCTTCCTACCTATTTATCCAGGGTATCATCTATATGATTAATGTGAAAAAATATTAAAGGTTCATAATTTTTATTTCTATTCTTACATTTGCAATTAATAGTTTTGTGGACAAGACATTGTGGATAACATCGACTTCTACTAACACTGTGCCCTAGTGTGCAAATTTGCTGGTTTTTGGCCTTCTTTTCCAGACCTTCATCATTGGGTAAGTGACTCTTGGAAGCCTCTGGTCATGCATAGCATTGAGTTTTTTCTGTAACGTCCCTACTAGTTAGAGATCACTTTCCTGCAAAACAGACTGTTAGAATGCAACAAAATATATATTACTGATCTAATTTGCAATTAAACTTCAATTACTTAATTAAACTAATCTCAATTCTTAGGTAATAAAAATGATACGAATGAAGTATTGGAATATGTCCTTAGGTGGTTGTAATGCCCACCTTCTTGGAACCCATCATGGCTCCAAGCCTTACTAGGGAATTCGATGGAAAATTTGATTCTCGTCTTGGATGTAGCATTTTACATCCAAGCCTACCAAAGAAGATCGTCATATATGATCAATTTCTTGCCTTGGATGATACATCTTATCATCCAAGTCTACTAGAGAGGACCAACAAGATCTGTCTCTTCTCGGGTGAGCTTCTAACACCCAAGCCTTTAACATATATGCATATGAGTACTTAGTATATACTGCCTACCAAAATTATTGTAATCCCGAAGTAGGCTAAGGGGATTTTCCCCAATAGCCTCCATCACATAGCCAAATTATTGTTATTCATATATCATTTTATATTTCATTATCATTTATTAATTTATAATCTATGCCTGCCTCTACATATTTCTTAATTACTATTATTGATCCTACATATATCCTACACACACACACACACACACACACACACACACACACACACACACACATATTGGTACATATACATGAGACAATATTATTTTAAGACTATAACTCTGTCAAAGAGATTCGTGATATATTGCATATGACAGATCCATTATAAACATATATGTGTGTGTGTGGCACACACGTCCACACACATATATATTCCTATGGTGTACAACTATCCTCTTACCTTTTTCATAGTCTACTGGCACCGCCTCCCTTTCCCCAACAGAAAGAATTCAATCTTCTTTAAATATCCTTTGCACAAAATGGTTGCAACTTAGGGTGAATAGTTATAACTTTTGTCAGTGATTATACTTCCTTAATATCGCACCTCTCCATAGCAAATCGATTTGACTTAATCTTGTTAATTTAGTCGATATTTCAATCCCCTTGCTTAAGTACACATCATTACCATCCAACTCATTGTTTGCTCCTTAACTCGATATTACTTAATATGGATGTAACATTTGTTTGCAGTATTAATATAAATCCGCTATTAATGTCAGGAGGTCTTCTGTGGCTATTTTCCTATTTAATTGCTCCGCTATTATTCATAAAGCGATGATTCCCCTATCTGTTTTTATTCTACGTAACCCAAAAAGTGTCGTAGGTAGGTGCCCAACTGTAGCAGATCTGAAATATGGATGTTGTTCATAAAAACCATCTTTCTTTTTTTTCCCCTTTGGAAAGAATTTGAATCATATTAATGTATGATGAGGAATAGTGTCTAAAGAGACACATCTCTTGTCTTTTTGTAATCGCTTCTCTTATCTATCCTTGATCGCATCATGTCATTAACTTTATGATAATCGATTAGATTCACATCCCTTCACTATGTAATTGATTAGCCTTTAAATCCAATTAGGTTAATAAACACTGGATTCTTTATCGCACCATTTAGTTATTTGTCGGTTAGATAGTTTATATGAATTACGCAGTGACTGAATATTTTCCTGATCAGGCTCATGTGTTATGGCATTCAATGAATACTTGAGCGTGGCCAATAATATTTCTGAAGATTATTATTTTGACAACATAGGAAATGATATGTCTTAAAATTGTGTTATGTGTGAATGAAGACAAGAAGTTACGTGGCTCAGTGTGTGATTCGTATTTCACTTCAGAAGTGTTTGAAGGACTTTTTATTGTTGCTAGGGAGACCATTCTGACATGTGTCAGATCTGGTCTGCCATAAAGATTACCATTTGATATGCTAGACACTTAAAATAGCAGCAACAATCAAGCTCAAGGAACTAGTGAGTTGAGGAATTTTTATTTGTGTTTTCTTGGGTCCTTCCATTATCTTCAGCTACCAGCCATTAAGAAGGGAGAAGTGGGTTCCACAAGGAAAAACCCCCAAATGTAAATATCAGCTCCAAGGATTAAAAATATAAATAATCAGAAAATACTCCCTGTATGAGGTATAGCATCTGAATTATATGTGAATTGTTTTATGCCTCTGAAATCAGTCAAAAGGCTTTCTATATAAGGAATTGGTTATATATATATATATTTTTATCTTTTAATTGTATTATTATTGTTTATTATTAAATTCTATTTTAGAGCGGGCATAAATATGTTTTGATTGTTTAGATGGGGACATCACATTTTCCTTGTGCCAAAGGGTATTTTATTGCTTCCTTTACCTCCTCTTATGATCGGGACCTAATTTTGGGCATGATGTGGACCTAGGGGGACCACTTTCTCTCCATTAAATGTTGGACAACTTCGTTTAACCCTCTTACTGAACAACTTAATGTGTGTCTAGTTTGGGTCCGCCTTCCTAATCTCCCTCTTCATTTCTGGGATCTTTCTTGCTATATGAGACCATTGACAACTCTATTGGGTGTTTCTTGAAGGTTGAAGATACTACCTCTTATATGGGCCACTCCAATTTTGCTCGTATCTTAGTGGATATTGACATTTCTGCGCCTCCCTAAGGATGTGGTTTTAATGGTTGGGGATAGGCCTTGGACCCAACCGTTGGACTTTGAGGACCTCCCCTTTCGTTGTCGGAGATGCTTCACTACGGGTCACCTTGCTTCAAATTGTTTGCTGCCTCAACACAAAGGTGTTGCTACTTGGTGGAAAGATCCTACTACTGAACTCCTGACAATCAATGCTTCGGGCTCTAACTCTGTCGGCCCCTCTCAGGAGTACGACACCCCCCTCCCCTGGGATGATTTTTCTATTGATGCTTCAGACCCTCTTGCTTCTTCAAACGTTGCATCCTTCGTCCCCGTGACTCCTCCAGAGCTGCAACATTGCTCTCCTCCAACCATTTCAGCTCACGAAGTTCTGCAACATCCTACTTCTGTTTCATCCCCTGCTATTGTTGATCTGCCTTTTGCGGGTCTCTCCCTATTTGACTCTCCTTTTGTTGAGCCTAATGATAACATTGCCTAGACTGTGGTTTGTCGCAGATGTAAAGAGAAATCTTCTCCCACCCCCCAAAACCCTCTTGGTCATAGCTCGAGTGTTTCCCCCATTCTTGAGTTGGGTTTGGGGTTGTTTCTGGTTTGACAGGGTCTTGTTTTCATGTTTGGCCTTGTTTTGGGGGGTTTATACCCTTGTAAGTTGTCTTTATCACCTATGGGTTGTTCTATTAAGGGTCAACACCCTTGTTTTTTGCTTCTTCTTTAATCAAAATCAGTTTATGAAAAATTCTAACTAATGCTAATCTGGGTACTTTCTTTTATGTGATTTAGTATCGTGTGATGCATATCGCAGTGATGGAAGACACCATAACTTCTTTGTCTCATTTAAGAATTTAGTAAATCATCTATTGTGACACATCAAATAAGATGTCCAAGTTCACTATATAATCCAACATTGTGATGTTTTCCAAAAGTATAATGTGAAAACATCGATACTGCCAAACCATAGTTGAAAAACTCGCCAAGGCCCATAAAAAAAAGTCGGCAACTAAAAAATTTGCTTAAATTGAATTAGAAATGTATCTTCATTACAAAATTCAATGATGAGATGCATCCAATGAGTCAATAAATGAGCACACAAAGGAAACAAGTTGATTGTAGATATATTTGATTGATTTAGATGCAAATTGGGTACAAAATGGCATCCTCATGTGGAATGCTGATGGCTAGTAACTTGATAGTCTAAAGAAAAATTAAAATAGCAAATTGTTTTTGTAAAACTAGAAGTAAATACACCATAAAAATAGTTTACATCTTCCTCTTCCCAACTCTAACAAAAACTATGGGAGAGGTAGAAGTAGAGGGTCTAGTCGTAAGAGTCTGTTGTCACTGCGCCTCCTCGCTCAACACAACTGGCTATGCCTCAACCTCCATCCTGGATGCAGATGTTGTTGGCATTGGTAATGAATCGTCTTCATCCTCAACCTCCTCATCCTCCTCAATGTCATCTAGTGTCCACCTGCCTCCTCCATAGTCTACCTCTCCAATCATAGATGTCATCCTCGGTAAACAATGGAGGTTGCTCATGCTATGTCCAATCACTGTAAGGATCTATGTCATCCAAATCAATTGGACCAACTGGTGTTTCCTCTACCTTGTGTGCTACCAAAGATTATATTGATGTATTTCTGAACTAACTTGTTCCTCTTCTTTGTGTAGATGGCCTCAAACAAGTTCCAATTGCACTCACAATTGGATGAACTACAAGGCTACCATAAGATTTGAAGTGCAAATTTTTGGAGATTTGGGTTATTTTCACCTGAATTTTGCCACCAAGCATTTGCAAAATAAAATATTGAAGAGTTAGAAAGCAAAGTGAAAACATATTTTATCAAATTATCAATAGTTGCAACTTGTAAATTTGTAGCTTGTAAGATGCATGTGAAAGACTCCAAATATTATACTTCCAAGCCTTGTCTCTAGCACCTTTAGGACAAGTGCCTACATATCCAGATTGGCATGTATCTCTTGATGAGAAATGGCTATCCAACCATTAGGATACATCATACCATCAATGGTCAGATGCTACATAATTAAAGTTTTGACTTGTCATCAATGAGGACTGATGTTATTCATTTGAAATGATGGTACAATGAACAAGCTATAAATGCTCCTCATCAATGAGAATTCAAAATTTTAAATATGTAGCATCCAGCCATGGATGCCACAGTGCATCCTAATGACTAGATAGCCATTTGGTCCTACTAATGGGGCAGACCTTGAAGTTGAACTAGTTGTAGAACCTTCTTTTTTTGCCATTATAAATTAACCTACACATACAAAGTGAGAAACAAGTTAATATTTAATAATAAATTTAGCAAACAAACTAAATTAGTTTAAATAAATTTAGACATAGTTCAAACTTGAAAAAAAAATGTCTAAAGGTTTGAATTTTTTTTGAAAAGTTGAGATTGTTGATGAAACATTGAAAAATCAGTAAAAATTGTCAAAAAATGGTATTAAATCTTGTTCATTGGACTCTAAAGCAATTTAGAGTACTTAGGAAAGACCATTGTCAATTTTCTATAAACCTAGATGCAACAAAAAATAGATAAAATGTTTTAAAAAACAAAGAAAAAAAATTAGAAAACTGACATGGAATTCGAATTTGCTTCAAAATGACTAAAATTGTTGTAAATAACCTTGGAGAAGCTTGTGAGGTTTGTTTTTTCTCTTGAGCAGCAAAAGAGAGCAAGCAAAATTAAAATGCGCGATTTTTTATCACAAACTTGCTAAGTTTTTGCTTTTAATTAAATATTATCTTTTAATCGCCCATTTCAATTTCACTTTCAAATAATACCTTTTGAAGTCTCTTGTATCGCATGCCTTGTGCTAACATTTTTCGGCCTTCTTTTAAGAATATTTTATGACATAGGCCACTTTTCTTTAAGAACAAATAAATAAACATAAGTTGCCTTTATAATATAAAGTCACCTTAAGACAACTTAAATAATTATTTAATTACTTTTATCCACACATCCTTAGGTCTTGAGAAAGTTGATGCCTTCCAAAGATGCTGAAAATATTCAGAAGTGTGGAATTCTCTTTGAAAGTTAGATTTACACTTGAAAAGAAGATCATTGTATCCATTTTGAATCTTGGAGCACTTTGCCATTGTCAAGAAATTATTTTGATAAAATCGATGCTCTCCAAAAATCTTAAAACTTTCCAAGAATGTTGGAATGGACCAAAAAGGGGACATTGCAATTCCCCCCTCTAAAATTGTCTATCGTCAAGCAATTCAATCTTAGTCAACTATTCAAGGATTGAATAATAAACGTGGCTTTAGGATCTTAAATCAATCTAGGAGGTTTGTGAGTCCATCTATTTGATGTACTATGTTGCATTACACCTTCAAAATTAGCCTCCTTTACTCTTCTTACTAAAAGTACAACAATCTTTTGCAAGAATCCAATATACTCTTTATAATTATGCTTTGCTTTATCACGTTCTCGTTGTGTTACTATGATAAAATCCAAGAAGTTTGTGCAACTATTATTTGTTTTCACTATTTGAATTTGTCCATGCCATGCCCTCTTTTTTATATGATCTCCACCCACCCACCTCGGGAACATTACATGTGGTAGGAAACAATATTTTTGGGTGGGAGGTGGTTGGGAGGGCCTTGCATGATAGTTCTAATTGTGCAAAATTCCACCATCTCATGTTATTCTCAAGGAATAATTATTGAAATACACAACACATACCTTTGCAAGATGATCTTCACTAATGATGTTGTAGACTATTCCTTCAAAGATAGGGCACTAATAAACTTGTGTGCTAGTTGAAAATAGATTTAGATAGCCATAAATCACTTGGTTTTCCATCCATTTGAGGTTATGTTAGCTGAAATATTTATTCTCTTTAGCTAAAAACATTTCCCAGCATTCTCCAATGAATCTATTACCTTAAAGGGATTAATCTCGTTGATGCTCAAGTCTAAAACTTTCAACTTAAAATATGATTTTAAGTAAGTTTAGCAACTTGGTAGCGAAACAACACTTGTAAAAGTTAAATCTTCTTGCACCAACATGAAATAAGAGAATTCTAATAACTAAAAATAATTTTGTTGAGGCTAAAAATCCTTCCTTGATAGTTGGCAATTAACATATGCTCCCTCTCTTGATTAAACTACTTTTTGACCCATCTATGAGTATGCCAATGAAATCATGCAATGGTTGATTGGAATGATGACAACAACAATAAGATTGAATTTTTTATACATAACCTCCATGGTACATTTCTTTCATCATCATTAATCTCTAACAATCCTTGTTGACGATCTCTTCCATACATATTGTAATATAAAAAATCACACCTTGTACAATTTAGCACAAGTGGCACCTTCCTTCACGTCATCAGAGGTCGTGTACCGTCGCTTTTGTCTTCTTATCCACCCGGATCACTTGTCAACTTCATAATAGAACCTTACCAACTCTGTCGACTTGTCATCCTTAGGACACAAGCATGGCGTAGAGACGTTCGTGCAACGCACTAGCAACCCGCAAATCTGACAGTTTGCAGGTGGTCATTTGAGCATTACGCATGTGCTTGGAAGGAATCGCAATTCTCCTACATGTGCCCACTGACATTGGTTTTCCTCCCAGAAGCTATATCTCTCCCGTTTGAAGGCATTTTGGGGGGTTCTTGATCATTTTCTTGTAGGTTGGAGCTTTTGGTGATTTTCTTGAGCAATATTCATAGTTTTTACAAGATAACCATTGTTGTAATCTCTCAAATAGCTTACGGTATTGTCTTCACAAGTCTTGGAAGGGGATTTTACTTGCTTTCCTTGATTTGTTTGCATATTCATAATTGTTTATTCCAATCTATCCATTATCTCAATTGCATTTCTTTCATCTTTATCATTCCATTTCACCGTTGCTATTATTTGGGTTGTTCGTGGAGGTGGAAACACTAAAACAGGGGTTTGACTAATGCAGACTCCAAAACACAGCCCCCAACATTTTCCTTCTTTCTTGTGTACATGTTTTTAGTTGTGGGAAGGCCATCATCTTGCGGGAGGCTTCAATCATGGACCGGCTATGAGCTTCCTTCATCCTTTTCTCTCACATCATCATAATATTTTGTATTTTGTGTTGGTATCTTAGTTTGTTATTGCTTGTGTTTATTTAGTCATATATTGCATTTGTCACTCCCGTACAACTTTTGTGTTATGTTCGTATAGGATGACAGTGTGCCATGCTAGTGTCCCAGTTCCACATGCTCATCCCAAGGATAGAGACTCAACAGTGTCGTCTGGGAGCCTCATTTGTAGTCTGTTAGCTTAGTCTTGCATTTTCATCCCCTGGCTCACCCTTACTGCTAGTTTAAGTGAGGTAGAGCAAAGGTAGATTTGTTCCTTGAGGTCCATCACCTTGAGGGTAACAAATCCCATCCTCTACATTTTGGTGAACTTGACATAAAGCCATTTTTCTTTTTGCATCATGTATTCACCTTTTAGTTCATTGCATACATTTAAAATCTAAAATCTTTTTTTTTTTTTTGAGAGAGAGAGAGAGTAGTTTGCATCTTTGTTTTAGCATTTGCATTAATTTTCTTCATCTTTCCATTTGGAAACCTTTGTTAGAGGACAAAACCCTTTGTGTCCCGGTAGTGTAGTCCCAGCGTCGTGAGGCTTATCTATGAGCTTTACGACCCAGACTTCCATAGGAGATGTAGTCAAGAGGATATCTAGATGGAGTTTCCCTGCTAATCGTTACAATCCTCCTCTACTTGATGTGATGATAAAAAATCCTCTACCTGACCGAAGTGAGCCTTTCCCCTCTCATACTCTCCAAATACCTTTCATGGGAGGCTCGTCAGCTGCTATCTCTCAGAAAAACTCCCCAATGAACTCTTCATCACCTTCTCCTCCTATTGTTGACCACGACTTCGCTATAACTATTGACTTTGACTAGATTCAGTCTCTAGAGGGGAACCTGAGAGATTTTGAAGGGTTCCTTAATCAGGAGGATGTCCTTCCTCAAGCTAGGAATTTAGTCAACACTCTAAGAGACATGCTCATCTCAAATAAGAAAGGTTTAGAGATGCTAAGGGTATTATCTATGATTGTCAAGAGCCTTGTACCCTTGACAGATGCATCCCCTTAGGATAGCTAGTTTGACGCCTCTAGTTCTTAGATCGGTGTTGACATACTGGGGTTGTGTTGGCAACAATGCAACAAACTAAGAGGGGGGGTGGATCAGTTTGCACAAAAACTTTACACAACTTAAACACAAACTCAGATTTGATAATTAACAGTGAAAGCACAAATCAACACCACATCAGTAACACACATAACACCAAGATTTTTGACATGGAAAACCCGGTTAAGGGAAAAACCATGGTGGGAACCTACCCACAATGCGATAATACCCTGTTAGAAGTATATGAAATATTACAGTGGGAATGCACATGTATTTAGGCACAATGCCTAGAGCTCACTGCTCAAAAATAATAACAAGGGCTACAACCCTGAGGAAGACTCATTGTCTTACAAAAAGATTTGGATTACATCTGGAGGATCATGAACTGATAGAATAGCATCTCCTCATGCCTGGTTAAGCACACAATATGATCTGCTCTGCCACAACTCTTCACACTTTTGAAAGATCAAAACACTTGTTCGCACACTTATCCAATCACACACATTCAAATACACTCATAGATACATCTCTCACATGATTATTACATATATTTATATAAATCATAAACCTGTATTTCAAGGTTGGCTCAACACGCATCACAAATTACAAAGATATAATCACACACGCTACAACATTCCATGAGGACCAAAACAATGTTAGCTAAGACATAGTCTGAACCCAAATCAACTCGTTGAACATGCAACATCTTCAAGAATTATGCTTCGAACATCCACAACATGTTACAATCATCTGGTCACCAAGAAAGTCGCATAACACAAGCATACCAAAGAAATCACTAATAACAAGCACAACGATCAATGCAAACCATCAACACAAATAGGACATGATCTAGAAACATCCAAAAGCAATGTGAATTACCTCAACAACAACCACAACATCATTACTTACTAGAACCTTCATCATCATTATACCAAACCTCAAGAACACTCACTATACTGACTGTCAAACTAAAAAATACACTTGCAGACTTCCAAATCACGAACCATCTGAATTGAGGACACACCAAAATGTTTCAAACACTCTATGAAATTTGCAAACCAAAATATTGCAACATGGAGCAAAATCCAGAACACCGATCAACACAACCAACTGAAAAACCAACCTCAATATCAAACCTCATAACTCAATCAAATCACCATGTGGACCACTAAAACTTTTGTTGAATCAACTAGAGATACTTATCTCAATACCCTTTAATCTACAACAACTCATCTGCAACACACTAGCCAAACCAACTCATATAATCTAACTACAACACTAGAACACACATATAAATATGTTGACATCAATGACAACACATTATTCCAACAAACTTCTCAACAATATCCAACAATCCCCCCACTTTGACAATGATGGCAATATATGAATGTGAAAAACAATCAATGCAAAGAAAGAATTCAATTACCAAAAATCTCCCCATACAAATAAAAATATTATCTCTCTCCCCCTTAGGATATTACATAGTTTTTCGCATGATTCTCTCCCCTTTTGACATCAATGCAAAAGGCACATATACACAAAAACTCTCAACAATCTCTAGCCAAACTCTCTACACAATTGAACATAACAAATCATGATTCTCTCCCCCTTTGAACTAGCTCACAAATCACAACACTAACTACTCCCCCTAAGTAGCAACCACCACTCATCTATCCGGAGCACAAGATATCTCTGTGAAATCCACTAGAATAATGTAAAAATATGCATCTTAGTTCTTATCTTGAGGGGCAATTACCCCTAGCTTCTCTCTTAGATACTCAAAAGTATCCTTAGGCAAAGGCTTCGTAAAGCTATCTGCAATATGTTCCTTTGTAGATACATACTCCAATCTAACTTCCTTCTCATTCACCTTCTCTCTCAAAAAATGAAACTTGATTGATATATGCTTAGCCTTGGAATGCAACACTGAATTCTTAGAAATGTTAATAGCACTTGAAATATCACAGTATATAGCAGTAGGCACATCATAAACAACTCTAATATCCTTCATCATCTTCTTCATCCATATTACTTGTGTACAATTGCTAGTAGCAACAATTTATTCAGCTTCTACAATAGATAAGGAAATAACATTCTACTTCTTACTCATCCATGAAACCAATCTCTTTCCCAAGAAAAATGCACCACCACTAGTAATTTTTTGGTTATCAACATCACCTACCCAAATATTATTTGTAAAAGAACTCAAAGTAAAATCATCATCTTTAGGATACCACAAACCATAATCAATAGTTCCTTCAAGTATCTTTTTTTTTCACAACATGAGATTCCCTAGGATCAACTTGAAATCTAGCATCAAGATACATGCCATTCATAATATCTGGTCCAGTCTAAGTCAAATATAATAATGCACCAATCATAAACCTATATCTAGTCTGATTTGCTTTCGGAGAATCATCATCCTTTGTTAGCTTACATCCGGTTACCATAGGAGTACCAACTGGTTTTGCATCATCCAAACCAAACTTCTTCAACAATTCCTTGACATACTTAGACTGAGATATGAAAATGCCTTTACCTAACTAAGTAATTTGCAATCCCCAAAAGAATTCTATCTCACCAATCATAGACATCTCAAACTCATTTTGCATATCATCAACAAACTTCTTGCACAAACTATCATCTCCACTAAAAATGATGTCATCAACAAAAACCTCAACAATCAAAATATTATCATGATCAATCTTGAAATTCAAATTATCATTAGCAATACCTTTATTGAACTAAAGTTTCATCAAATACTTATCCAATCTGGCATACCAAGCTCTGGGGGCTTGCTTGTGTCCATACTTCTTCTTCCAACTCACCATTAAGAAAAGTTGACTTGACATCCATCTAATAAACTTTGAAATCTTTGTACTTCTTCCAACTCACCATTAAGAAAGGTTGACTTGACATCCATCTGATAAACTTTGAAATCTTTGTAAGCAACATAAACAAGAAATAATCTAACAACATTAATTCTAGCTACTAGAGCAAAAGTCTCCTCAAAATCAATACCTTCCATCTGAGAATAACCCTTACAAACAAGTCTAGCTTTATTCCTAACAACTTCACCTTCTTCATTCAATTTATTCCGGAAGACCCATTTGGTTCCAATTACATTTTTATCCTCAGGTCTAGGAACAAGAATCCATGTATTATTCTTTTCAATCTAGTTCAACTCTTCTTCCAATTCTTTAACCCAATTTTCATCTTTACATGCTTCACCAACATCCTTAGGTCCAACTTTAGAAATCACGCAATACTCTTCAGTAATTCTTCTCCTAATCATCACACCTTTATTCTTATCTCCTATGATCTGATTATCTGAATGATTCAACCTTACATACCTAGGAGTCTTAGGATTTTCCTGATTTCCAGACTCTTGAGCTCTTTTTTCTGCATTAGCACTGTAGACGTATAAATCTGACCATCTAGTTAAATAAATATTTAATATTTAGTTAATTTATCTAAACCATATTCCTCTATTAATTAAATTATATTTAATTAATTTCCCCACTTTCATCTATTTGGTTAAATAAATTATTCAATTTATTCATCTAGCCACTTTCTAGCTTTTAATTAAATAAATCAATTTATTTAATTAAAACCCCTTTCCCCTTTAATTAAATTCATATTTAATTGAAAATCTCCTTCCAATTTAAATAAATCAAATTTATTTAAATATCCCCTAAATTGCAAGTTATCATCCACCTTTTTGGAATATATCACTTTATTTCAAAAATAAATCAGAAAATACTTCCCACTTGCATTCTCCTAACAAAACCACTTGCATACATAAACCCCTTCTAGACTCTTCTAGATTCTTCTAAACATCCTAATTAGCCTAAACCATCTCTTAAACATTTGCATATTCCAAAACAAGGGTCACTTCTCAAAAATGCCTAAAAGTCTTTAAAATGCATTGAAGGCTTTGTGTCCTCAACAATTTAACCTTCAAAGTCTTCCTAACCATTAATGGTTAATCCAACCTCAACTCATGATTAGAGACTTTCTCTCTAACTTAACCCTCATCTAACCCATGGGTCTCATCAAGCACTCATTGCTTTGACCCTAGTTATCCTATTAACCCTTGCACAAGAGTTTACCCTTTGGGTAAAAGCTTTATCCATTGGTTAACCCTAACCTAACCCTAACCACACTCTCCTAGGGTGACCTCCATGTCTTCTCAGGCATTTAATGCCTCTTACACCACCTCTTGTTGACAATTGTCACTATTTCATTGGTGAAAATTATAAACATGGATTGAGTAGTTTTCAATCCTAGCCCTTGTTAAGATTTCTCAATCTTAACCATCCATTTTCCTATTTTCTCTATAAATAGGACTCATTTCCTCCATAATCCATATCCATATTTTTATGCATCTACACTATAGTCTAATTATATCAAGCATTTTAGCCTCTCTTTGTTAGAATACCATTTTTAGCATTTAGAAGCATTTCATATCATAGCATATCCATATTAGTATAGCATGCTAGCATAGTTTGTTAATATCTTTACCATAGATTAATCATAATCATAGCTTAGTATCATATCTTAAACACATCATATAGATCTTAGATGCATTCATGCACATAGATCATTTTAATCACTCGTTCTTGAAGTTGTCATTTGCTCAATGATCTGAGAGAAAAATATTGACTTAAGGGATCCTATGAGATAGAGAACAATGAGACACATCTCCAGAAATTAACTTGTTTAAACTAGTTTAAATTAGTTAGCCTTTGTACTCAAAAGTTTCATTGGTATGTTAGCTTTTTTATTTCAATTTTAGTATTTTGATCACACTAAATCTCGCATACATTTTTGGTGCCCACCGTGGGGCACGTCCCCAAATATAACATCATATTTCACATAGGTTGAAGACAAGAAACATGCTAGAACACCAAAATAGTGCATCTAATATCTTCTGTAGCGCTTCTGCGGATTAATTTAGCACATTCACTGCACTGTTTAACACATAGAAACCATTTTGTAGCGCATAGGAGCTTCATTTTAGCGCTTAGTTCTGACAAATACTTCAATGCGTAGGAACATCATTTTAGCGCGTACAGGTTTTAAAATAGCTAATAGGCTTCATCTTTTAGCGCTTTGGCATCATTATCTAGCGCATAGGTTCCATATTTTAGTATGGACCAAACAAAGATTAGAAAAATATTGTAACAGAATCAGAAATTAAGCTTGTGAAGCCCACCATCAAAATTGGATTTTGCAAATTGACTGTTTGTAGGTTCTGACAATTGTTTGCAGGGTAAAAAGGAGCTAGATTAGTTTTATTTGCTTTACTTTTTTTTTCAAAAGTTGGTAAAAAGAACTCATTTTCTTGCAAAAGGGCTTAAAATGAACTTCATATTCATTTTGGAGCTTAAAACAAACTTCACACTTTTTTTAGTGCTTAAAACGAACTTCATTTTGCTTTCTTGCAAGGATAAAAATGAACAACAAATTGAATTTTTTTTTGCAAGAATAGGTCATACTTCTTTTTGGGCTCTTAAAAGAACAAAACAAACTTTCAGTTTTGCAAGGCAAAAAGAACAAGCCATTTTTGATTTCAATAACAAAAGAACAAACCACTTCAAAGTTAAAGTTTTCCTTTCCAAGTTGAAACCGCTGTTATCCATTTGACGATTTACTTTTGTTGACAAGGATTTACTTTCTGTTGGGAAAAATGGTGTCTCAACCTTGCATTTATGCGAGGTTACTATTTATAGTAAGTTTTCATTTGAGCAGGAAATGGTGCAAAACTCTCCCTGAAGCTTCTGGTTGGCTAGATAAGCATTCCAGTGAAGTTGCGTCGCAAGGTCATAGCTAGTTTTGAAGATATTAAAGTTTTCGTCTTGGAGGGGTGCAATAAAATATTTAAAATTAATTTTGGGGACTTTAGAGGCTCTGAAACGCCCTGAAAAGTGGCCATAACCAGCAAAGCGGGTTACGAGGTGATAGAGCACTTCGCGAGCTTTCCGGCGCTTCAAACGGTTCGTCAATCGGACACCCAGTTCTCAAGTTATGGCCTTCGGAAGTTTGTACTCCTGAAATAGGAAAAATAATTTGTATCGGATACATAAATGCGTTGTAAAGGGGAGCGACACATGTTGATGTGTGCTTTAACATGTCATAGGGCATCTAGAAGGGAGATAAGGTCGGCTACACCTTATTGGGTGGTTTTAGCCCATGGTTTTGTAATACCGTTTGACGGTTTCCTGTATTGTATCTCCTATTTATGAGGTGTGTGAGATAGAGGTTGTGTGTAAGAGTCTTATGGCTATTGAGTTGCCTCTGAATCTCTGATTAGTGGTACTCCTGCCAAGAGCTTGCTCTGCAAGTATGTTGTAATCTGTTTTTGATTGCTGAATAAAATATTGAGCTGCTTTTGGAGGGTGGGGTTTTTCTCCCGAAAGGGTTTTCCCCACGTAAATCACTGTGTTGTGGTATGAATGCTATTATATCTATTTCTATTCTCTGTAACTGTTGTAATGATCTGAAAAAGTTTTGCATTACCCTCCTCTCAAGGTTAGTGTAGGAAGTTGTTTCCGCTACTTAACTTCCTTACAAGTGGTATCAGAGCCTGATCACCTTTCGTTTCAATTGTGGGCAGTTGGGTTTTTTGAACTAATCCAGATTTGAGTGGGAGCTTGTGCAGAAGACACTTTTTGATCTTGTTGCAGGAATATTCAAATGGTGAGTTCGTCAGGGAGAATAGAGGTGGAGAAATTTAATGGAAGTAATTTTGAGATGTGAAAGCTGAAGATGGAAGATCTGCTAATAGATCGAGATCTTTGGGATGCTGTTGATGCGAATGTCCAAAGGCCCTCAGATCCTACTGCGGCAGCTCAGTATGATGTTATGGACCGAAAAGCCAAGGGTCTAATCAGACTGTGCCTGGCAGACTCTGTTCTAATCAATGTCCATGAAGAGAACTCTGCAAAGAAGCTATGGACTAAGCTTGGTGAGATGTATCAAGTGAAATCTTTATTAAATCAAATTTTCTTAAGAAAGAAATTGTATTCCTTGAAGATGGAAGAGGGTGGACGAATTGCAGACCACCTGGAAGCATTCAATATGTTGGTGGCTCAATTAGTATCCGTCGGTGTTAAGATGGATGAGGAGGGGAAATGTCAGATCTTGCTTTGTTCTTTGCCTGATTCGTGGGATTCTCTTGTTATGGCTATCGGTAGTACTTCTGTTGTTTTGAAATCTGAAGACGTGGTGGGTGCCCTACTCGGTGAAGAGATGCGAAGGAAGGTATCCATCAGTTCAAAGGAAGCCCTAACCATTCGTGGAAGACCTAAGGAGAAAGGCAAGAAGAATGAGAAGCGCGACAAGTCTAAATCCAAAGGGAGATCGAAATCTCCTGGAAAGTCCAAAGTCATTTGCTGGAACTGTGGTAAACTGGGTCACATCCGTAAGGACTGCAAAGAAGAAAAGAAGAAGAAGAAAAAGAAAAGGTTCGATTCTGATTCTGAGTCCGACAAGGAAGATGGCGATGCATTTATTGCGGCTTTGGCGACTCATGCAGGTAATGATGCCTGGCTAATTGACTCAGGTGCATCTTTTCATATGACTTCCAATAGAGATTGGTTTTCTGAATATGAAGGATTTAATGGAGGTAAGGTGTACTTGGGTGATGATTCACATCTAGACATTGTTGGTCGAGGTAAAGTTAGAATCAGGTTTTCTGATGGTAGAATAAAAAGGATTAATGGTGTGCTGCATATCCCTGGATTAAAACGAAACCTGTTATCTGTGAGCAAACTGATAGATGCGGGTGTGCAGGTAGTCTTTTCTGAAGCAGGATGTAAGATGATTAAGGGTGCTATGGTAGTTGCTAGAGGTGTCAGGTTTGGCACTTTGTATAAGCTTGAAGCATACACTGTTGAATGTAATAGCACTTCTGTAAAAAGCAAATCTGCGGATACTTCACTGGAAGATTTGAAGGTTTCACCTTCAGCAGATGGAAATGGTTTTTGGGTACCTAAGGGTGCTCTTTCGTCTGAAGCAAAGTTACCTGCAGAGAAGACTATGTTATGGCACCAGAGACTTGGCCACATTGGAGAAAAGGGTCTAAGGACCTTGAAAAATAAAAACCTTGTTGAAGGTTTGAATGACTGTAACCTTGACTTTGATTTCTGTGAGCATTGCATTTATGGAAAACAAAACCGCGTTCAGTTTTACTCGAGTTCTCATAAAACTTGTGGTGTTTTGGATCTTATCCATTCTGATGTGTTTGGTCCAGTAGATGTCTCTTCGATTGGAAAATCCACATATTATGTTTCATTTATTGATGATTTTAGTAGAAAGACATGGGTTTATTTTCTAAAGAGTAAATCTAAAGTTTTTAGTCATTTTAAAGAATTTAAAGCAATGGTTGAGTTGCAGACTGGAAAGAAAATAAAATGTTTGAGAACTGATAATGGTGGTGAGTTTTGCTCTAATGATTTTGATAGATTCTGTAAAGACTGTGGAATTAACAGGCAGAAGACAACTCCGTATTCTCCACAACAGAATGGAGTTGCAGAAAGAATGAACAGGACACTGATGGAGAAGGCTAGGAGTATGTTGAGTGGTGCTGGTCTCGAACAAAAGTTTTGGGCTGAAGCTGTTGCCACTGCTTGCTACCTGATTAACAGGTCTCCTACATCAGCTCTTGTTGATAAAACGCCTATGGAAGCATGGTCAGGTCACAAGCCTTCATTGAGACATCTTAGAGTTTTTGGTTGCGAGGCATATGCACATGTGCCAAAGGAGAAGCGAACAAAGTTGGAGAACAAGGCTGTGAAATGTATCTTCATCGGGTATAGTTATGGTGTGAAAGGATACAAGCTTTGGGACCCTGTTGCACAAAAGGTAATTCACAGTAGAAGTGTTATTTTTAGAGAAATTAAGTCTCCTTCTGTTACATTGCAGCCAGAACAGACTAAAAAAGAAGACGTGATTCAACTTCCTTCTACACCTGAAAAAGTTGAATCGAGACCCCTAGATAGGCAAGAAGTTGAGGAGAGCTCGTCTAGCTCTGAATCTTCAGAAGAGGAGGAAGAGCCTCCAACTCAGCTTGTTCGAAGGTCTACAAGACATAGACAACCACCTGAAAGGTATTCACCTGATGATTGGAGATGTATTTTTGCTCTGAATACTAGTGTGGATGAACCGAAATCTGTAGAAGAGGCATTAGGTATGAATGATGCAGAATCCTGGAAGATTGCTATGGAGGAAGAAATGGCAGCTTTGAAAAAGAATGATACATGGGATCTTGTACCATTGCCTGAAGGACGAAAACCTGTTGGTTGTAAATGGGTGTTCAAGAAAAAGATTGGTTCAAATGGAAGCATTGAGAAGTATAAAGCAAGGTTGGTTGCAAAAGGCTACTCTCCGGTTGAGGGTGTTGATTACGGTGAGATATTTTCTCCTGTTGCAAAAATGACGTGTATTAGATTTTTGCTTTCTATTGCTACTGCTTATGATTTAGAGGTTGAGCAAATGGATGTGAAAACTGCTTTCCTTCATGGTGATTTGGAGGAAGATATTTATATGACACAGCCGGAGCACTATGTGGTGAAAGGCAAAAGTAATTTGGTCTGTAAATTGAAGAAATCTTTGTATAGCCTCAAACAAAGTCCTACGATGTGGTACCAAAAATTTGATACATATGTGTTGAGTTTGGGATTTGAACGTTCTAAATCAGATCACTGTGTTTATTATAAATCTGATGGTGATCATTTCTTATTCATTGCATTGTATGTTGATGATATGTTATTCATTGGTAAAGGGAAAGGTATGATTTCAGAACTGAAGTCTCAGCTCGCTGCTAAATTTGAAATGAAAGATCTTGGTGCAGCAAAGCACATTCTTGGGATGGAAATTAGAAGAGATAGGGTGAACAGAAAGCTATGGCTAGGCCAGAGTAAGTATGTGAATTCAGTGTTACAGAGGTTCAACATGCAGAATTGTAGACCATTGAGTGCTCCTTTTACAGTTGGAATGAAACTATTTGTTTCAGATTGTCCAACATCCCCATTGGAGATGGAAGACATGAGCAGAGTGCCTTACCAGAGTGCGGTTGGAAGCTTGATGTATGCTATGGTCTGTACTAGACCAGACATTGCCCAAGCAGTGGGAGTACTTTCTAGATATATGTCTAATCCTGGTAGAGTTCATTGGGATGCAGTCAAAAGAGTCTTCAGATATTTGAAGGGTACTTCAGAGTATTCTTTGTGTTATCATGGTAATTCAGTTGGAAACATGACTTCCCTTGATATCCATGGTTATGTGGATTCAGATTGGGCAGGTGATATTGATAGCAGAAGATCCACCAGTGCTTATGTGTTTACTTTGTTTGGTGGTGCAATTAGTTGGATGAGTAAGCGACAGGCTATGGTTGCTTTATCCACTACTGAAGTAGAGTATATGGCAGCTACTCATGCTTGTAAAGAGGCCATTTGGCTTAAGAGACTGTGTTCGGATATTGGAATAAAACAAGGTACAGTGACAGTTTACTGTGACAGTCAGAGTGCAATTAGCCTAGCTAAGAACCCGACATTTCATGCCCGGACCAAATATATTGATGTTCAGTATCATTTTGTTAGAGATATGGTCGAAGATGGTAGGGTGAAGTTGGTTAAGGTGGAAACTTTGATGAATGTTGCAGATGCTTTAACTAAGGCTGTGAGCACAGAGAAGTTCAGATGGTGTTCAGAGTCTATGGGCCTTATGGCCCCTAGCAATTGATTTATTGTGTTGACATTCCCTTCCGCTCCTGCAAGGTGTTCGACAAGTGGGAGATTTGTTGGGAAAAATGGTGTCTCAACCTTGCATTTATGCGAGGTTACTATTTATAGTAAGTTTTTATTTGAGCACGAAATGGTGCGAAACGCTCCCTGAAGCTTCTGGTTGGCTAGATAAGCATTCCGGTAAAGTTGCATCGCAAGGTCATAGCTAGTTTTGAAGATATTAAAGTTTTCGTCTTGGAGGGGTGCAATAAAATATTTAAACTTAATTTTGGGGACTTTAGAGGCTCCGAAATGCCCTGAAAAGTGGCCGTAACTGGTGAAGCGGGTTACGAGGTGATAGAGCACTTCGCGAGCTTTTCGGCGCTTCAAACGGTTCGTCAATCGGACACCCGGTTCTCAAGTTATGGCCTCCGAAAGTTTGTACTCCTGAAATAGGAAAAATAATTTGTATCGGATACATAAATGCGCTGTAAAGGGGAGCGACACATGTTGATGTGTGCTTTAACATGTCATAGGGCATCTAGAAGGGAGATAAGGTCGGCTACACCTTATTGGGTGGTTTTAGCCCATGGTTTTGTAATACCGTTTGACGGTTTCCTGTATTGTATCTCCTATTTATGAGGTGTGTGAGATAGAGGTTGTGTGTAAGAGTCTTATGGCTATTGAGTTGCCTCTGAATCTCTGATTAGTGGTACTCCTGCCAAGAGCTTTCTCTGCAAGTATGTTGTAATCTGTTTTTGATTGCTGAATAAAATATTGAGCTGCTTTTGGAGGGTGGGGTTTTTCTCCCGAAAGGGTTTTCCCCACGTAAATCACTGTGTGGTGGTATGAATGCTATTATATCTATTTCTATTTTCTATAACTGTTGTAATGATCTGAAAAAGTTTTGCATTACCCTCCTCTCAAGGTTAGTGTAGGAAGTTGTTTCCGCTACTTAACTTCCTTACACTTTCAAAAGTTCAAGTTTTATTATCTTTTCACATATTGCTATCTTGGGTTAAAAAGAACCACATGTATTTTGGAGCAACCTCTCCAAGGTAGCTTTTAGAAAACAATTGTGATATTGGATAAGAAGAAAGCCTGTATTATGTGTTTCAAAGGTGTTAGGTATATGCTCTCCCCTTAATTGAGTGATCAAAAAGCCAAACACACCATTTTCAAGCTTTCTTTCAATTTAGCATTAAGATAAATCCTTTAGCAGGCCTGCCCTCCCGAGGTGCCTATAAGGCTAGTGTGAGGTACCTATAAGGCTAGTGTGAGGGGAACGACCTAAGTGGGGAATGAATTTTAGCCAAGTATTCCAACCCACAATAATGAAATGTGGAGGCTGAAGAAAATATCCTCCAATGGTTTTGCTTAGCGATTAGTCTTCTCCCAGTATCCTTGTGATACGTAAAGCCTTTGTTCTAAAGGTTGGCAAGCCTCCCGAGGGAGTTTATCACTGAAGATCGAATAGAAGTCTGATTACGAACTTTAAAACTAGAAGCCTCGTCATGTTAGTTTTACCAAACATTTCTAATATATTAGTGCAAGGGTGGGGAAGAATCAACCCCCAAGACACTCACCATAAATCTCCCAAGAAAATGATCCAATTGAGAAGCAATCTTCTTTGGTTCAACTTCTAGCAAAAGGCAAAAAAACGGGCGCACCTTAGGGTGTGATAGGGTTGTTTGAGCTGATGGAGTATCAAATGTGAGCTATTGATATTTTAAATGACCCTTGAGAATAGAGAGGTCTATCTGATGTGTATTTATTGTACAAACCTGTGAAAACAAACAAGGATTTGAAAAGATCCTATTGAACATACACTATATGTTTAGCATAGACAAACTGTTTTACTTCTGTCTACTATGTTTTCAAGTCATCTTTTAGAGGGTCATCCATAAAAAACACTAGAATCATTTCAAAAAATTTACAAAATCATCAAATTGAGAAACCAGGGTAGCATAGTGCAGGGAGTCCAGATTAGTGCATCTAAACATCAGTGCAATGCATATCTTTCATTTAGTAGCGCATACCATCCAAACATTAGCGCTTCAGAAGACCAGATTAGCGCATAGCAAAAACAACATTTTCAATGATAAACAAACACAAGATAGTGCATACCAAGGGCAACATAGCACATTTGAACATCTTTTTGGTGCATTGGATTCATACTTTAGCGCATAAACAATCTGTTTTAACACATTTAAATTTGCCCAAAAATAGAGAGAAAAATATCAGCCTTTTGAAAATTTCATCAAAAGTTTCAGATACCCTTTTGGGTTTTTGTTGAATCCAACACGGACAGAGGAAATTTTATCAGCACAATATCCATTGGTGATCACAAATTTCAAATCAAGCCATATCAAAAATCAAAATACCAAGTTAGCTTTCTAAGTTAGTCAAATCTGTTTAGTTTCCAATATTAGGAAGTTTTATCATATCAATAGGGGCATATCGAACCCTCTATTCAACTGAGTGGACTTAGAGATCAAAAAATGTATTCATCCAATCAATCTCACAACTAAGAATTTCATCACTCGCATGAACATTCTTCAACACATTAAGAAGAAGCATCCTTGTTTGAAAACTGGTCTAAAAAGGAGACAACCTAGTCAAAATAAGGTCTTGAAGAGTGTTGGGTCTCAAATCAATAGATTGGATAGGTTCTAAGGAAATGCCAACTCCTATGATCAAACCCTCCAATTGACTTGGCCAACTTATAGAGTGAACCTATTTGGTTACTAACTCTCTCACTTTAGGCTCTGCAGGACCTAGCCGGGTATAACTACTCACTAGTTGTCCCTTCAACTAATGCTTTTTATAGCAGATTAAGTATCTTGATCTAGCTTCCTCCTATCTCAGAATGGCATAAGTTCCTAGGATGGAGATATAGCAGATGAGTTCAAGATTGTTGTTGTAGAAGTTATTTGATCTTTGTGCTTAGAATTTTATATGTATACACTATTGTTAACTTACTCTATATTTCCTACTCAACTACTCCTATTATTGTTTGTTCAGTTTTGAATTTTGTAAACTGTAATGAGGGTTGTACTTAATGATCAGTGCCTTTTATGTTTTGGGCTACAGAGTCAATTACTTCTTTAGGGACTTACTATATGTTGTATGAGACAATGATTAAACCTATCCCTTATAGGTCTGTCAATTGTTATTTCCTTATGAGTTCAGTTAATCACTTGTATTATTAAATTGCTTGTGTGTATTTAACCCAAACTTTATGAGACCACACAAGAAAGAATTATCAGGAACGACTACAATCCACAGATAAATCTTTTAATTCAATTTGAAATAACACAAAATAAGTACTTTACTGAAAGAATATAAACAATCTTATCTACTATGATAATATCACACACAAATGCCACAAAGAGGAATACTCTGCAAATTTGGAACAGGAACAAAGATCTGATCTCGTATTGATTCTTCAATCTTCGATTACAGTTGATTAGCCAAAGCCATCTTTCTATCTGGTAGTATTTCTAATTATATCTTCCTTACAATACAAAAATCCTTCGCTTTATATATGTAAACGAAGGGTCATGACAAGAGTCGTGTCCTTTTGTTTATACATTAATTAGGAAGACGGCTTGTTAACTAACCTAAACACAAGAAGACTAAACATTCCCATGTGTTCGGTATACTTGTCATCTTTGTAAAGCCTGATAGTGTCAACCAATTTCTTCATTTCAAACTCCTGTAGATTGTATCCCGACAAGATGTAATTCGCCAATGTTGTTGGGTCTTCATTCTTTTGCAGTTCCTGAAATGATTGCTCTTTAATATTTACCAATTTTGTCTTCCACTGATCCAAGGTAATCAATATACCTTCGCTATAAAAAAAGGGCACCCTAGGGGTATTCCCTTCATCCAAAGTCTGTATTTCCTTTTCCAACATACTCCCAAATTCTTCATGGGGTCCTGTGAAAGTATCAATCTCTGCCTGCTCCTCTGGTGTGACATCAGTGATTCCTTTGACTCTGGATGCAAGCTGCTTATGCTGATCAAAATCCTTCATAGTTCCAGTATATGTAAACCAATATTTTTCCACAGTAGGCATCATTGATTTAAACCTGTGATCAATTATGTCATTGACCACCTTATACATCTTCTACTTCATATCTTCAATTTGCTTGGTAGCCTTTTCTGCTTTGTATTTCCAGTACAAGGCATCTGAGATATAATCCAATCTTTGACCTGTGGGATATGCAACATATTCACTTATGGGAGTTCCTGTCTCATGCTGCAGTATCCTTGTTTGTAGCCTCTGGTTTTCATCTTTAGTCTTTTCATATAAACCCTTATAAGTAATATTTTCCCTGACCAAAAACTCTGTCTGATCCACATTTAGCCTGGCTACATCCAAATTCAATTTTGCTGTGACCCTAGGGTCAGTCTTCCCTACCTGATGGACCATAAGGTGTCCAAAGGTTTCTTTTGTATCCATAATAATTGGCCTTTTCCCTTTCGAATATAGTGCCCATTGCAAAAGAGCTTTTTGATCAGATCATATCCTGAACTTGTAAACAATTTATCTACTTCTTGGGGTAGTACCTATTGGTTTGGGTCTTGCTTCTTTAGGAATCTATCAAACATAAGTGCTGAATTCATGTCCCAACCTGAAAAGATGATGACACCAGCCTCTTTTAGCATCTTCCTCCCTTTTTCAGGGGTCATATCCTTCATGAGAGTATCTATCTCATCCTACAACCTTTTCATCTGCTCTTCTTCTAGTTTCCCAGCCATACTTCTTCTCACATGAGCCCCTTTGTACTGGTATAAGAATGAAAGGAAGTCTTTTGAGGAAGTGAATCCTTCTTCTGCAACAAAATCTTCATGTTCTGTCATCCTTATATCAACCACTTCCCTAATATTGAATTCACCAGTTTCCATATCTACTTCTACCTCAAAGCCAGGGGGATAGTCTTCTCTAGGGGAGTCAGCAGGGATGCTACTAGCAGTTGATTTTGGTGACATGTGAGCCAATGGCTCATTGTCTCTTCCAGTTTTGATAAAATGGAGGAACTGTGGGGGCACTCTATGCATAATTTCTGCCTCATGCTGAAGCAGTTTTTTAGCTATCTCCAAAGTATCTTGGAGGTCTCCAAGTAAGTTTCCATCCACTTTCCCCCTCACTCTCTTCC
This sequence comes from Cryptomeria japonica, assembly GCF_030272615.1. Taxonomy (NCBI): domain Eukaryota; kingdom Viridiplantae; phylum Streptophyta; class Pinopsida; order Cupressales; family Cupressaceae; genus Cryptomeria; species Cryptomeria japonica. The sequence continues at coordinate 19,932,330 of NC_081405.1, read as the reverse complement.
ACTTGAAAGCTTCCCAAGTCATCTCAAATCTTTCTCTCAAGTCCTTGGCTTCCTCCCTTTCAAGATTCCTAACTAAATCATCTGGCATTTGAGCAACATGTATTCCAACCCTTAGTTTCTGAGATGTCCTTGCAGCTTTCACATATCCCTCAGGATCAAAGTTCTCTCTAGGATTACCCAGAGTCATGCCATAATAATCTAACTTATTCTAAAGTAAATGATAACTTTTGGAACTTTTAACAATAAAATTAGAAAATACTAGTAACCCTGGTACAATAGATTGTTTACCAAAATCTATGAGATAGTTGGCACTGACAACAGACAATTGTCTTACAATCTCCAGACTAGCCACCCTGTTTGGCACTGTAATTGGGAGCATGTATGGCTTCCCTTCATACCCGAATATTCTGATTTCTGTATGATTAGGGTGGCAGTACCAATCACCCCAATTATGATCAATCTAAGACTCTGGAGAGAAATCTTTCAGCCTGAGGAATCTTTTGAGCTCAGGGGACAAAGTATAGTCTCTATGTTGTCTGAGGGCTACACTGAGTGGTTTTACAAAGCATTCCTGGAAGTGCCAATATTGGTTGTTTGTAAATCTTTGGTCCCATGCAGAGACCCACAGCTGGACTGGTTTCTTCAAACCACTTTTATCATAAGCTCTGATGCTAAAATCATCTGACCAGAAATTGGACTCTTGTCCATAATAAAGAATAGCATGCAACAGCAAAGAATACAATGAGAAATGAATATTTACAAGGTCTCCTTTTAACTTTTCCAGTCCATGATTTAAGGCTTCTGCAACATAAGTGGCATAATCAAACGGCCTAGGGTCTTTTGATTGCAAGTCAGCACATAGAACAATAACCCCAATATCCATGAGAGGATGAGCCTCTAAGACTAAGACTTGGGCTGCAGCATAGTATGTATACTTGAAGTAAGGATGGAATTGGTTGACATCAAAGGGCACCTTGTCAGTTTTACTGAAAGGAATTATGGATCCTCCGACCTTTGGCCGGTGAATGGGTAACCTCCATTTCCTATAGATGTCCTCTAAATTGAAAAACTCTTGTGACAATTTCTGCATGTCAATCTTCTCCTCTACATCCCAGTCTAAATCAAACACCATATCAATTATCTGTTTGTTGATTGCCACCATAGGATTTCCTCGGTAATCATATATGGTCTTAATTTCTAGATTATAGGAATTTGCTAGGGCTTTCATTAATTCAACATCTACAAATACATTTGGCACTACCAGATTCCCTAAGTTTCTCTTCCACAGGTTACTTATGGGCTCAGGAGCCTCCCTTCTCTTGTAACCAAATAAAAACAACTCATGTCCTCTGATCTCAGTCCATATGTCTCCTAGATGTTCAAATCTATCTTCTAACCCTTCCTCTTCATTTTTGATTTTCTTGGACCTTACACTGGAAGTTGGACATTGGTCCAACAAATCCTGAACTAAAGTTCTACCCTCTTTCTTCTGTCGTTTGGGTTTTTCCTCAAGGTTTAATTCTTTTCCTTTCCTACTCTTTTTATAACAAGATGAGAGTTCCATAACTTCAATCAATGCGGGATATCACACTTACTTGGAGAAATGTTAAACTCTTATGTCTGTTTGAACTATTCCTTTTGAGCCTCAGCTAGCTCCCTGCAACTTTCTGGATCTTGGCAATTATCTGGTTCTCATGAAAATTTGATCAATTTAGCTGTAATTTTGTGAGCAACTTGTATCAGACACAATAGTTAATGTCTCTGTGCTTGCAACGGTCACTCAAGTGTTTGAACTTAATTGCAGATGTGACACCTTCAATTCAAGCTTTTAATTTCTTCACAGGAACCAATGTTTAGCTGAAGTGACTGTGAATTAGCTTTTCGTCGAAACCCTTGTCTTCAGTGGAGTTCTTTAATCTTTCATCGAAAGTTATTCTTCATCGACACAACTTACTTTATTTTCCTATCGGGATCGATGAAAGCTTTGTATCGGCAAAAACCACTTTTTCATTGATATACTATCTTCTTGTTAGAAAATCCTTCCTCTCGATGAAAAATACATGTCATTAAGTTATTCCAGGTCCTACTCGATATCGGATTTTCATTGATAAGACCATAACTTCGGCTGATGACTTAAGTGCTTCCTCGATGTATCATTTTCATCGACAAACACTATCGATGAGAATATATTTGGTTTCTTTGATATCATTTCATCGGTAAATGGCTTTTGTCAAAAAACCATCTTTTAGTTTCCCCGAAACCATCCTTTCTTCGATGAGATCTTCGTCGATGAGTTTGTCATGACTCTCATCGAAATTGTATTTTGATGAGTTTTATGCTTCGATGAAACTTTATGCTGGCTTGCCGAAGTCCTTTTTTTCTTCGATGCCTTTCCTTTATCGATGAAACCCTTCTATTTTTTATCGACATATTGCTATCGATAGGATTTGTCTTTCGATGGACATTTTTAGGTTTCACCGGTAGCTTAATTTCCTCGACATCACCTTTTGTTTACTTTCCGCTTTTCGATGAAACTGGAGCATCGATGAGTCATTTCTTTCATCTACCGAAAGAGATATTTCACCGAAGTCATTTTAACTTAGTGCTTTACACTTTATGTTTCATTTCGATGAAACTATCCTTTCGGTGAGACTCTTCTTGAGGTGTTCGATGTAATATGTTGGCCGATGATCTTTTAGTATTGATGAAACATTTTAAGTTTCATCGATATTTTTCATATGACCCTTCTAAGGGGAAAAATATAAACAGTCTCCTATTTTTGCACCAACTTTTTACACCTTTAGGAAGATTTTTTAAATTTAAATCTATTGTTCAACAAAGAGAAACAAGTACCTCTATATCAACCGCAAACTCCTTCTAAAACATAGGACATTTTGACATCATTTCTGCAATTATCTCCAAGGTAAAAATATTGATTTTGATGAAGAATCCTTGAAAACACGTGCCTTCATACAAAGGTCAACACTATCACAAGATATCAACTTTAGTGGAAGGATCAACTTGGCATATCTTCCTGAAGATCCCATCACATATTAAATCAATCCGAGTCATGCCAGTTTTTACATGATCCCATAAAAACATCAAGTGGGATGAAGAAGCTGAATCAAGTATGAGACACCAAGAAGTTAGCACTTGGAAAAACTACATGAATCTAGACGAAGAAGAAATAATAGATGAAGTTATTGAGGAGGCACAACAAGACCCTGGCCTACACAAACTTCTTGAGAAACTCATCGAGACAGACAAACAAAAATACTTCCTCCTGCTATCTAGCAAAGGTATCAAAATCCTCAAGGATTTTGACATAGAACAACCAAAACAAACTGAGGGTATCAAAAAGACAAGATCAAGAGCACACACCTCTAACACTGATCATGACAATACGCATGATCATAGCAATACCAATTATCAAGGCAACATTAATAATCAAGGTGACACCAATAATTGAGATACCAATACTGGAAACAATCCCCTCACTACACTCACACAACAACTATAAGCACTTCAACAACAAATAGAAGACATGCAACAAGGAACTACCATGCAATATTCCTTAGAGGATATTTGTCCTTATCCATTTGATCGAAGTCTGAACATGGCACCATTCCCACCTAACTTTGAAATACCAAACTATGACAAATACAATGGTAAAAATGATCCTCGTGATCACATAAGGGAATTTTGCATGATGAGCTTGGAGTTTGCCCACAATGACACTTACATGATGAGGTTATTTCCAAGAAGCTTAAGGGGACAAACAATGGAATGGCTTTCAAAAATCACGCCTCCCATCAGATCATTTGAGGAGTTGGTGAACAAGTTTGTTTCCAATATTCTTATAACATTCAACATGAAGTTACCATACTTCAATTTTGCAACACGAAACAAAAGAACAATGAACCATTCATGATGTTCTTGCAAAGATGGAGAATATTGATATCTAGATATCCCCGAACCATACCTAAAAAAGAGAAAATGGAAATCTTCATAGGCAATCTTAATGACGAGATGAGTTGTCAACTTAAACTACAATGTCTACCTAGTTTCAAAAACTTGATAAAAAATGGCATCTAGATAGAAGAAGCCTCAATCAAAAGGGGAAATTTGAAGTTATCTAAAGAAGGTACTAATTCATCAAACAACAATTATAACAACAACTCAGACAAGTCCAAATTTTGGACAAGAAACAAGAATGTTGTCAATGATGGTGTAGTAGACAATGTTAAAGCAAAAAAACCAGTGTTAAACTTATCTGGTGTTACTCCACTAACCAACACTCAAAGAAATATCGATCAAAGAACCAAAACTCAAGGGAATGCCAATCAAAGACTCAATAATCCAGGAATGAACAATCAAGGAAACATCAACCAAGGGAATAACAATCAGGGAAATAATGCTAACATGAAACCAACACCATATCGACGGAAGTTCGCACCTTTAGGACAAACCCTTGAATCAGCATTTCGAGAACTATTGGAAAATAAACTCATTACATTGCCAAACACTAGGGATTTTTAACCTCAAGTCAAACCATCATGGTGGAATGACACGCACTACTATGAATATCATAGAAACAAAGGGCATCACACAAATGATTGCCTAAGGTTGAAGAACTTGGTTCAAGATTTGATTGATAACGATGACATAATGATTGACGGTCACAAAACCAACGATGATCATGAAGCCTTCAAAAATCCACTTCCAAATTATGACAAAGGCATGTCATCATCCTCAAAAAACAAAGGAGCTCATATCAATCATGTAAATAACAATGTTATCAATCACATATCGGCATCCGACAATTAGATTAATGTCATAAATATTAAAGACAAACAAGAACATGTTCCGGTCAATGTGACTACATGAGATCAATCTAGATATGTATTGAAAGGGAGTGCCTCCAAAATGACAACATCTCCAAACATTCAATACAATCTGGTAGATCAATTGAAAAAGACACCAACACACATATCCATATTAGAGCTTCTCAAGTTCTCACCTGCTCACAAGGATATCTTAGAAAGAGCTCTCGTTGACACTATTGTTCCAAATAGCATGGATATTAACCGATTCCAAGCCATGGTAGGACATTTAACCATGCCTCAGAATCTATTATTTTTAGAGCATGATGACATCTCTCTAAATCATCTGCATAATACTCCACTCCATATAGAAGTCCTAGTCGATAAACATCGAGTGAAATGGGTAATAATAGATGGCGGAGCCAATTTAAATATTTGCACTCTAAAACTTATCCGTGCATTGGGTTTCTCAAAAATAGCCATTGATCCTAAGAAAAAAATAACAATCAAGGCATATGATGATGAGGAAATATCACCAAAAGGACTCGTGTTATTACCTATTCAAGTAGGACCAGTTCAAAGAGATACTCTATTTCAAGTCTTGGACATAGACTTATCTTATAATATACTTTTGGGTCATCCTTGGATCCATGAAATGCAAGCAATGCCATCCACATATCATCATTGCCTAAAATTCCCATATGATGGACAATAAATTTCCATCACAGCTACCACTAATCATTTCTAGTATTGCAATAATCTCAAAGAAATTCAAGGTGTTCTTATACCACATAACATGGAAGCCCTCTCTTCCGCATTATCAAACAGTCATGATCAACTCAAAACTCTATCTCTCGATTTTGAGAAAAATGTGAAGTTGAAAGACAAAGGCATGTGAGAATACTCTTTTGAATCCCTATGTCTACCAAAATTGTCAATTTCATCAAAATCTCATGGGCAACCATCAACTTCAAAAAAGAAATCCTCACAACCTATCAAAAAGTTTGATGGTATGTTCATTCAAGCAGGAACGCTAGCAGATGAAACAGAGGACAAGGATGTCCTGGATTGGTTATACAAAGATGATGAAGACACACAAGCAACAATGTTAAGTGTCCCTATCCTTACATAACAATATGGTAATGGTTTCAAAATCATCCAAAGGATGGGATATTCAGGAAATGGTCCTATCGGTGAATAGAAAGAAGGTATCATAGAACCAATCCAACCACACTCACAACTTGCCAAAGAGAAATCTGGATTAGGGTATAGACAACATCAACAACCAAATCAACAAAATCGACAACAAAAATATGCATGACAACATAATCAACAACAATATGCCATGTGCCGATAGCACAAGAAACAAGCATCACCACAACAACAAATAGTTAATGAGGTGGTCCGCAAACACTAGGAAGAGATATATGAAAAACATCAAGAAGAGCTTGTCATACAAAGAGAAGAGGCTTCTCACAACCAGATCCACAGATTACAACCTAGTACAAAGTCTGATTGAAATGAAATACAAGTAAATCCAAGGATAGTAGAAAGAACTATATCAACAAACCTTTGAACCCTGATGACATCCCTATAAGGTACAGTAACATAATCCTACCAAGTGATTCTGAGACAGACTCAAATAAATATGAATGGGATACTTGCTCTGATGTCACTGAAGACACTGAGGTAGATATAACCCACACATATACATCCATACCCTATGATGGACAATGTTTAGGGGCTAGACTAGTTGAAGTTGGATCACAACATATCAATGACTCTAGTGAGGACGATTAGGTTTCGAGCGAAATAGATTCTGAAGAGGGTGTCATCATAGATTTTGGCCTCACTAATGCCAACTTTGACAATATATCCATCATGACCCTCACTATTGTAGACCTTAACCTGCCAGATGATCCCTTACCATTAATACATCTTGAACTCATAGACTGGGAACAACCTGAACAACTTAACATACCTATCTTCCCAGATGATGACACTATTATAAAATACCTTTGTTTCGTGAACTCGGAAACATGTTCCATCAATGAATCTCATAATGAAGTTCTTAATTAGGAGAGTGCCAAGTCTCTTAGTCGCAAAATGAATAAAATAAAAAATCAATCTAATGGTGGAAACCATATAATGGCAGTTTTAGATCATAAAAAAGGTAAAAACAAAGGACATGTCCAATGGTGAAAACCTCTTTGAGGCACCCGAGGATGAGAGACTTGACACTCTTCCTGAACATTATTAGGAGAGATCACCAATCTTGATTGAACCAACTCAATCAATCAATATCAACATTGAAGCAACATCAAAGACCATACACCTGGCATAGTCATTAACTAAACAAGAAAGACCCGATTTCACCAAGTTCTTCAAAGAAAAGAAAATCAATTTTGCTTGGTATTATGTAGATATGCTAGGGATAGATCCAGATTTGATCATGCATCACTTATCTATAGCTCCAGGAGCTAAGCCAGTCAAGAAGAAACTACGAAAAAATGAACCCACATGTCACCATATTGGTTAAGGCGGAGCTGAAGAAGCTACTTGATGTAGGGTTTATCCGACCCATAGATTATGCGAAATGGATCTCTAGCATTGTACCTGTATCCAAATCAGATAAAAGCATAAGGATTTGTACAGACTTTAGGGATCTCAACAAGGCTTGTCCGAAGAATGACTTTCCTTTACCCAACATCGACACAATTGTAGATCTAACAACATGACATGTTATGTTATCACTCATTGATAGTTTCTTAGGCTAAAATCAAATCAAAATAGCACCAGAGGACCAAGATAAAATAGCATTTACCTGTCCATGGGGTACTTATTGTTGGAATGTTATGCCTTTCGGTTTGAAGAACGCAAGAGCAACCTATCAAAGGGCAATGACCAAAATCTTTCATGATATAATGCACACATTCATGGAGGATTATGTAGATGAACTATTGGCTAAATCATTCACAAGAGAAGGACATCTAGAGATTTTGGATAAAAACTTTCAGAGGCTAGAGAAATTCAATGTACAACTGAATCCTAAAAAGTGTGTCTTCAGTGTAACATCTGGCAAACTCTTGGGATACATAGTCTCAGAAAAAGGAATCGAGGTGGACCCCACAAAGGTACAAGCAATCATGGAGATGCCACCTAGAAATATCAGCCAATTAAGATCTCTACAAGGACGACTATAATTCATAAGAAGATTCATTTCTCAACTATTTAACAAGTGCCTTCCGTTCACTCAGCTACTCCACAAGAATGTTCCTATTAGATAGGAAGATTGATGTGTAGAATCATCCCACCAACTCTAGCAATATTTGATGAATCCACCTATCTTGGTACCACCAATAGTAGGCAAACCTCTCATTTTTTACATATCAGCTACAAAGGTATCACTAAGAGCATTGTTAGCACAAGAGGATTCACTAGGCAAGGGAAGGGCAATATACTACATCAACAGGACATTAAATGGATACAAGTTCAACTACACATTCATTTAAAAAGCTTGTTTAGCCGTGGTATTTGCTTCTCAAAATTTTCGCCACTATATGTTAGCTCACATGATAAAACTGGTAGTGAAGATTGATCCATTAAAATATCTACTCAGCAAAGCAGCTCTCACAAGAAGGTTAGCTAAATGGGTCATGATTAGATAAGTGAGTTTTATATTCACTACACAGATAGAAAGACTATCAAAGGTCAAGCTATCATTGATCAACTAGAAGAAGCACCTTTGCAAGATAGTCATCCAATCCATGTTGAATTCCCAGATACAAATATTCTCACAATATTGACAAAACCATGGGTCTTGTACTTTGACGGATCATGTACACAACATGGATTAGGAGTCGGTGTTCTATTCATCACACCAGAATGACACACTATTCCTAAATCTTACAGATTAATGTTTGTGAGGTTTCGCCAAGATCAAGAGCTCAATGAAATGTACAACATAGAGAGACAAAATATAGGACAAGAATAAACTGTATTCTCATCAATAGATAGATTATCAAAAGATCAATAGTTCAATAGATGTTACATATAATGAATATGAGCCTGCATATATATGCAAGTCTATATGGATATGTGAGCACACAAACATGCCATGTGGCTCAACAAGAAACAAGGGTAGGTAGGAAATAGGTGTGGTAGGTAGGAGAAACAATTAAATATTCCACATGAGGTGGATCACCCACTGAAGGTGGAATTATCACTCCACAATAAGTGGATATGATAAAGTAGTAACAAGATCACACCATAAAAGGTGGAAATTTTGCTACACAACTATCCTAATGTGGCACAAACACCCAAGTGTCTCATACCCAAACTACTATGAAATGCATTATTCTAAGTAAACTTAAGTAAGGTGTAATAATATCCAACATGAATAATTATTTACACCAACACCCCCCCTTAAGTGCAACTTAGGGGAATGCACTTAAGTCTACAATGCAACTAAGCACTTCAAGATGGATCCTGGCTACTAGGCCATGTTAGGTACCCATGTACAAATGAAAATGCATGTGAACCAATGCAATGAAATATCTCACAAAGCGGGGAAAGAGAGAAAAAACCAATGGGAAAAAACCCTCCCCCAAAAGAGAGATGAAAGCTACACAAGAGAACTCTCATAGAAGTGTGAGGAAAAAAACCCCATGTGAGGAAAAATTCCCCCCCCCCCCCCCAATATGAGAGAAGAAGAGAAGCTAGGTAGTCCCCTCTCAATGTAGAATCTGCACCAAAGATAGAAGCTCAATGATGTATGAAGAAACTGCTCAATGAACGTCGAACAACATTCATCCCCTTAGGAAGAAACAAAACCAAAGGTGTATCCATGAAGTCTCCCCAATCATGAAGGGAAGATGTATGAAAAAAACTCATGATGAATGGAATCTCTGAAAATTGTTCAAGTGTCCCCATGTCGAAGATGAAAGATACCCCTTCCAAAGGTGGTAAAGTGCTCCACACTGCTGAAAAAGGCACTCCAAGATCTAGTGGGGAAGAATGTAGAACAAGTCCCAAAGACTCACATGTCTCCTCTAAGCATAAAGAGACCTCCTCCAATTGTTGTACATAATAATCCACAATCATGTCAACCTCTAAAGAGTGATCATGTAGAGAATGAACAAGAGGGTCAGAGTGTTCCCTCGCAAAAATCGAAGAAGGATAATCTTCATCAAAGAGAAGATGAATATCATCAATGATGTTTTCCAAATATGCAATGTAGGACTCCACGAACAAACTTGCAATGTCTGTCAAGTACTCATCCCATGAAACTGAAGCTGGAAGACATGAAAAATCATGTTGCACTGAATCACACAAAGGAAAAACTGTCACACTGTCTGCATCATCAGGTGCAATAGGTGATGTGATATCAATAGGAGGAGATGAAACACAAGGCTCAAGAACGGGGTCACATGTGAGAATCCCCAATTTCAAGTAGCCAAAGTTCTCCTCAAAATCTAAATCATCACAAGAAGTGTGATCATCATGTGAAGAATTATCATATATGTAAAATCATCATCATCAACAAAATCTGAAAAGGAGTATAACCGAGATGCATGATGAACCACCCCAGTTGAAATGATAGCTCTAGTCTCCAAGTCTCTAATGAATACTGACTCAGGTGTGAACTTTGTAATTCTCTTAGTTGCGCCATGTGTGATTTGATAGATGGAAAGGAGATTGTTTGTCAAGTGGGGTACACACAACACATCATTGAAGGAGTTATCCCCAATGGAAATGGATCCTTTCCCAATCACATCCATGTATGTATGATTTCCCATCAAAATTTGCGGCATGGTGCAAGGCTCAAATGAAGAGAACATAGACTGTGAAGATACCATATGATGAGAAGCCCCTGAATCTAGAAGCCATCTCCCTAAATCATGACTTGTAGTAGCACACAAAGCTTTTCCTTTTCTTGTCCCAAAGAGCGAGTCTTCCCACTTTTAGAAGCCATGAATTCTTTCCCTTTCCCTTTTGATTGTGAGGAAGCGGAATTTGATGAATCATCCTTCTTGTAGACATTAGGCAAATCAATGTTATGCTTTTTGAGGATGTGTGAGAGCTCATCAATCTTCTTAGAATGGCAACAACGCTCCTCATGACCAAACTTTTTACAATAGGGACAAGTAGGTCTCTCCCTCTTTGGCGAATTGTCCCTCATGATGAATCTCCTTGTTGTGGAGAAGGTGATGCTTTGTCCTTAGGATTTGATTGGCATTTCTTCTTGTTTGAGTTGTCCTTTCCTTGATTTCCTTTGTTCCCTTGATTTACCACTAATGCTAGAGACTTATAAGTCTTAAGATGCCCATGCTTATCAACTTAGTTTGTTCCATCATCAACATTTCAGCAAAAGAATCAAATGTAGGCATTGTGTAGCTTGAACCCATTGTCATCCTATGAGTTTGGAAACTAGAAACAAATATTGCATATTCTTGTGGAAGTTTTCCCATCAAATTGAAGATCAATTGAGTATCCTTCTTATCAATGCCATAATCCTTGAGTTGTGCCCTCAACTCTTTTGCCTTAGTGACATAATCTTGTATAGCATCAATGTTCTTGGGATCTAACATGGTAAGATCACTATCAATTTGATATCCCCTAATCTCATCAACTTGACCATACAAGTCTTGAAACTTTTGCCAAGCATCCTTGATTAGAGTACATTTCTCAATATGAAAAATGAGATCCTTTGATACATACTTCCTTAAGGTACCAATTTCTGTGATATTTTTAGTGAGCCAATCCAAGTGACCAACAAGATCAGCCTTAGGATCAGCCGGAGCAACAATAGTTCCATCAATATAATGAGTTAGTCCTTTTTCCATAAGTTTACTTCATGCATCAATTTTACAAGTAGCATAATTATGAGGAGTTAAGAGAGGAAACTTAGGAGGACCCATAGAATCAAAAAGGAAGGAACACGAGAGAGAAAAAAGAACAAGAGACACCCCCCCAAATTCAATCAATCAAAGTACCCCCCCCCCCCAAAAAAAAAAAGAATGATGATTTTGGCACTTTATATGTAGTGCGTGTACAATAGGCCACTTGCAAACAATGGAAAGGTGGAATTTTGATTTTGTTTTACAACTACCCCAATAGGCTGAGAACTACAATGCACAAGACCAACAAAATAGATCTATGCAATACAAGTGCCAAATTGGCCAAAAAAAACCATATAATGAAAGTACAATTTCTACCCAAAATTGCTGCAAACTGATAGAATAGTATGATAGTAGACAAAATATTATGCACTTTAAAAAAATGGCACCTAAAAAGGAGTTCGCATGAGCCCAAACAGAGTCCTGGAAGTTGCAGAAATGGGGATTGGACATGTACAGTCACCAAAAAGTGATATTTCTGAAAAATTTGTCCATCAAAATCAGAAAATAATGCCACCACGAGAAAGTACATGAAATTCTAGCCCATTTAAAAAAACATTGCACCAAAAAAGGAGCAAAATGAGAAAGATATGACCATTTGAAGTTGAACTACAAAATCAAAAAGCTCAATAGAGGGGGCTTGCAATTTTTTTTTAAATGATGACGTCAGCAAGTCATGAGCCTAAATTTGATGGTCTTCTAACCGTCACAAAAACTTCGCCTCCCTGCCTACTAATGACATCAGCAATACGGATGATGATGTCAGCACTGCTATGTGGATGTTTGTACTGTGATGGCATGGCACTGACTTGGATCCATACGGTGCTTATGTGGTGGCCAAGTGGACTACTAATGTGGCAGTATAGAAGGCGACTGGAAATGTGACGTAGCGAATGAGTTGGCTGCTGTGTTGGCGCCTATCGGAGAATGCCCAGGCTGACTGCCTGGCAGCCACATGGCAGGGTCCCCATGGTCCATGTGGCGGGTGGAGGCGTCAGCAATGAGGCCGCGTGGTAGAGCAGGTTGACATCGACGGGTCAACGGTGCCACTAGCAGGATGAAGGGTGCAACGATGAAGACCAGCGGTGGACGGAGCAGCCACTTATGAAATTTTTGCAGAAAAATAAAATTGTATTTTTTTTTGAAATTTTTTTTCGAAATCCATACTGTACCGCCCAAATTGGGCAAAACTTTTCTCCAAACCCCAAATTTGACTTTCACCAAAATAGGCTGAATTTATACTCAAAATTCATGGGAATGGCCACTCGAATGCAATGGCGAGGTCGGATATGGTCTAGGACACCTCCAAAAGATGTTGCTCCTCATATTTGCCTCTTGACGTCACAATAATGCCTCTCAAAGATGAATCAATGACACTCTAATGGATTTGATACCATGTGATATTTCGCCAAGATCAAGAGCTCAATGAAATGCACAAAATAGAGAGACAAAATATAGGACAAGAATAAACTATATTCTCATCAATAGATAGATGATCAAAAGATCAATAGTTCAATAGATGTTACATACAATGAATATGGATATGTGAGCACACAAGCATGACATGTGGCTCAATAAGAAACAAGGGTAGGTAGGAAATAGGTGTGGTAGGTAGGAGAAACAATAAAATATTCCACATGAGATGGATTAGCCACCGAAGGTGGAATTATCACTCCACAATAAGTGGATATGATAGAGTAGTAACAAGATCACACCATAAAAGGTGGAAATTATCCTACACACACTATCCCAATGTGGCACAAACACCCAAGTGTCTCATACCCAAACTACTATGAAATACATTATCCTAAGTAAACTTAAGTAAGGTGTAATAATATCCAACATGAATAATTATTTACACCAACACCCCATTTCCTTGCACAAATAACATTACTGAGTACAAATCTCTACTCACGGGCACCAGGATGGTTGTTGAGTGGAAGATCACAGAGTTGAAAGTCTTTGGAGACTCACACTTGGTCATTAATCAGGTTAATGATGACTATCAAATAAAGGACGACAAGCTAATGCCTTACAAGCGCATGGTGGATGATTTCAAGAAGTACTTTGTGGACATCAAATTTGAGCAGATTCCAATGGTAAACAACAAAGTTGTGGACGCCATGGCAACCATTGCCTCACTCCTGCAAATACCAGACAAACAAAATCATTATGAGTTCTTGGTGGAACAACTATTTTCTCCTGCTTATGACAATTATGAATCCCAAGTCAAATGACACATAGTCAGTTCTGACTCACCCCTTTATGGAAAGATCTACACCTACCTAAAAGACAATATCATTCCACTAGATCTATCTTGAAACCAAACACGTAACTTTATTCGTCAAGAAGCTCGTTATACCCTAACCACTGACACATTTTACCACCGAGGTCTTGATGGTACTCTTCTTCAGTGTCTTGATCGTAACGAATCTGAAACCACCTTGCATGAACTTCACGAAGGTATTTGTGGCACACATTCAAGTGGTCCTACTCTCGCCAAGAAACTTCTAAGGATGGGCTATTATTGGCCGACCATGGAAAAATAATCATATCAGTTTGCCAAAAAATGTTCAAAATGCCAAATTCATGGCAATCTTATACATGCACCAACACAGGAGCTGCAACTGTTCACCACATCATGGTCATTTTGTCAATGGGGACTCGACCTAGTGGGAAAGATTCATCCTTCCTCATCAAATGGACATAAGTTTATCATCACACTCATTGAGTATTTTACACAATGGATAGAGGTCATCCCATTGACTATTGTTACCGACAAGCAAATATCCTCTTTTATCCTGAATTATCTCATTTGTCGGCATGACATTCCTAGTTCCATTATCACAGATAATGGTAGAGCTTTCAAGAATCAAGATGTGAAAGAGTTGTGTGAACGATTCCATATCCAACATTGTTTCTCTACACCATATTATCCACAAGGGAATGACCAAGCAGAGGCCTCAAACAAAGCCATCTTGAGAATCCTCAAGAAAACGGTGAACGAGGCTGGACGTGATTGGCATGTTCAACTCAACCCAACATTATCGGCCTATAGAACTAGCATTCCCACACCTATAGGAGCAACACCATACTCACTTGTGTATGGATCAAAGGATATTATACCTATTAAGGTTGAGATTCCATCACTCAGATTATAACTAAAGGGACTCATTCCAAATGAGTAGTATCGGGTAAATAGACTACAAGAGTTAGAGTTGCTGGATGAGTACTGACAACGTGTTTTTGATCATCTGAAAGCATATCAACAATGCATGTGTCAGAGCTACAATCACAAGGTAAAAACAAGATCATTTCAAATCGGCGATTTGGTACTAAAATAAAATCCCCACAATCAATAGGATCGGGAAAAGAAGGGCAAGTTTGAACCAAATTGGCTTGATCCTTTTGTCATCATATCCGCTTACGGATCGGGGGCATATCAGTTATCTACATCAAGAAGGGGACTTGTTTGATAAACCTATCAATGGTGTGCATCTTAAAAAGTTCTACACCTAAGTTATCCAATGCATGGATAAGGGAAAAAATCCAAAAAAAATAAAATTCAAAAAATCAAGAAAAAGACAACAAATCAAAAAAATAAATTCAAAAAATCAAGAAAAAGATAAAAAATTAAAATGAAAATTAAAAAATTAAAAAAAAAATAAAAAAATAAAAAAGTGCATTAAAAATAAGTAGTGAAAACCTGGTAACATACGCTATTTGTGATAAATTGGCTCTTCCATCTATATGTACCCATATCATATCTTTTTTCATCCATTCGCACTAAGCCTATGGCCATCACAAAACTTTTGTAAACACAACAAAATCTTGGACACACTTAGCGTAGTCACTATCCTTGATTATCCAAACAGCCGCATAAATCTCTCACCATGGCTTGGTGATCAGTGTATATATCCACATTGAAAGAAGTGTCCATAGCTAGGGGCAAAATCCTGATCTCAGTGGGGGCATTCTGCTTTAAATTTTCATCACATAGACATAATTAAAACAATAAAGGATCAAGGCATACCACAATGACAAACATCAAAACTAACCATTAGACTTAAAATTAAAATCACTATCAGAATTAACATGAAAACAGAAAATGATGGATGATCTCTTCTAAATCATGATTTGTTTACTCTTAGCATGAAGTTTGATTGTTTGTATCTTGATTTTTGAATTATTAGATCTCCTGAGCAACTCAAGAATGCATTGAGCTAGAGAAGCAAAGAAGGATTTTGATATTTTATTTGGTTTACTATCTATGAGGCAATCGTTCATGTGATGCAAATTTGTCTCGAGACGTGATTGGAAACATATCATTGAAGACATTTTGCATTTTTGCACATAAAAATGGTTAACCCTTATTTGTTTTATGCAAACAACACTCAGGTCATCGTGGTTCAATTATACCTCGACACTTGTGTCATTTTGCAATATCAAAAATCATGTAAGTTATACTCAGGTCATCATGGTTCAATTATACCATTGATGTTTGTATTAACTTCCAACATTTCAAAAGCTCAGTGATGACAAAAAGGGCGCAAACAATTGGCTAAAAGGAATCACAACGAGACACAATCAAACTGATCATTAGTGCATTTAGTTTCATTCATTCATACATATAGTTGCATTCATCATCATTATCATCATTATTATCATCATATCCTATGTTTACCCATCACATAAATGCATTTATCATCATCATCACCATATCGACATTTTTTTTATCAGGTAAGCATATATCACCTTCAAAACATATAGATAACCATCATCCTATAAATAACATCCATTGCATCCATACATATGCTCAATACATCATCATAAAAAAATCATAAATCATCATAAGATAGAACTCATTATATCAATCAACATCATAGAACATCACAATGTGGATCAAGGGAAAATTGTTGTCAGGTCTCATATAATCTCAAAACAAGGTCAAAATATACAAATAAATATCATGTCTGTATATGAGTACATCAAAGGTAATCTGTATCACAAAATGGGACAATCAAGTATGACTATCTCTAGAGGCAGAAGGTCTCGTGACAGATGTCCCTACTCTTGGGTCTCCACTAGGAGGATTGAGTCGTATAGGTTCTGTCACACCTCTACTCTCTGTCTTGGTATGACTGTGTCTTGTTAGTGTAGGTTTTTTATTTTCCTTATGTTAGGGGGTATTTATTTTTCCTACACATATATTATTAAGCTTGCTTAGGTTATTAGGTGTGGTTAATATGAGGACACGTGGCGGAATACATTAGCTACATGTGTAACTCTCCACCTCACATGGGTAGTTGAGTTACACACCCTCTTTTGGCTTGTTGTGCCACCTCTCATAACCACTATTTTGTCATTTCCTAAGTGGGTTATGGGGTAGTTGGGTTTCTCACCCTCTTTTGGCCTTATGTGCCACCTCTTATAACTCCTTTTTTGTTTTCATGTAAGGAGGTTATGCCACATATTTTGACATTTACCAAGTAGGTAAAAACCTCCCACCTTTTATGGGGTAGTAGGTAAAACCTCCCACTTTTTATGGAGGTGGGAGTTAATGCACCTCTTGGTTGTATATGCTATTATTTTTCTATATAATAAGCAATATACTCTCACCTTCACAAGTTAAGTGATAGCTCGGTGAGAGTCTTCTCTAAATTCTCTTCTTTATTTCTATTTTTCTCTCATATCAGATTTATCTTCATTCAGCTATTTTGATCTTCGATCATCCGTTGCTTGGAGTTGCATGTGATCTATGACCGACATCAGATCCTGGCTCAATTCTGGCTTCTCACAGAATTTAACATGGTATCAGAGCCAGGTTGTCTGGTATAGCTCATTGCTTTTCTGATTTATTTGAGAGATTTGAGATTGTTAGATAGCTAATATTTTTCTTAAAAACCAAGTATGCTCTTCTCCTACATTTTTGTGTGATCTGGAGAATCAGAACAGTTTAAAGGAAAATAAGCTTCTAGTTAAATCTGGTTTTATATATGTGTTCTTTGAGATCTGGGTGATTGCAGCATTTTTGGTAATATTGGAGACTTCTTTAGCATTTCTAGAGTGTCCAGAAGGCTTGTGAAAATCATAAGTGACTTTTATTTCACCAAATTCAGAGTTTGGAGAACACAGTAAAAAAAAATCAGAGTGAAATATTTTACTATAGCTGTTTTCATTTCGGCCCTAGTGTTCTAACCTCCGTTTATTTTCAGAAAAAAAGATTTCTGGGTTTTGTTCCCAGCATTGAAAAACTTCTGGGTTTTGGAAGGTTTTTTTAGAAAATTAATAATTTTTGCAGAAATCGAGTTTCAACAAGGCTTAAGTCATTTTTCTATCAGGGAAATTCAGCAACCTTTCTTAAAAGTTGCATAACTTTTGCCTCGGGTGTCAGTCTTTTGCAAATGAGTACTTGACAGAAAGCTGAAAATGAGCACTCTTAATAATTGCAGGTCTTATTGAAATATTCTACCCTTCTTTTTTAGATATTGCAGGTTGAATCAGCTGCATGTTTTTTTCCCTTCTATAGATCATATCTTTCTTCTCACAACTCTATTTTACAAAAATGAATAGTTGTTGGAAAGGTATTAAGATACATTGAGCAGCAATAAGGCTAATTTTTTCAGATTTTGTGTTAAATTTATATATATTTAAACTTTCTATTTTGGCCATTAAAGCCTTAGAAAGCATTGTAATCTGATAAAAGCCTTGTAAATGCACTAATTATAAAGTGCCAACCTTGTAATATTTGGGGGGGGTGATTTCAAAGACTAGTGAAAAGGGGGGGTGTCTCTTGTGTCTTCTTTCTTGCACTCTTCTTGACTCTTTGCAATCTTCTTTTCTGCTATCATGGATGCATCTACAGTTCCACTTTTAACACCATATAATTACTTTGAATGGAAATCTAAGATGATAATATATCTGAAAAGACATGGATATCATCGTGTTACTATGGGACTTGAAACTGAACCTCAAGATGCTGCAGAAAAGATTAAATGGTTTAATAAATGTGATGAAGCTTTTGGTACATTATGCATGTCAGTCTCTCCTGAGCTTCTTTTTCACATTGAATCTGCTACTACACCAAATGCAGTATGGACTACTTTGGGAAACCTCTTTGGTAAGCAGGATGAACTAAGAGGTCATCAATTGGAGAATGAACTCATGGGGTTGAATCCAACCAATTTTGATACTATACAAGACTTCTTCACTAAACTTAAGTCTATAAGATTGCAGTTGGAACAGTGTGGAACTAAGAAAGATGATAAGCAACTGATCTTGAGTATTCTTTCTAAGCTTGGTCCTAACTATTCAGTGTTTGTTTCTACATTCTATGCTACCAAATGTGCCCTAGGTACCACATTCAAAATGCCTTCTTTAGATGATTTTGCTGCAGAACTCACTAGGGAGCAGGACAAATTGGTTCAAATGGGTACAATAAAGCCCTCTAAGTCACATGCCTTAGTTGTAAATCAAGGCACAAAAGAACATAAAGGGTCTAGTAAGCAAGATAAGAAACAAAAGAACCAAGGAGAGAAGAAGAAAGATCAGAAATCTGCTACTTCAAAAGCAGACAATGAGACCTCTTCATCAAAAGGTGAACAACCTAAGAAGGAGAAGGTCAAGTGTTCTTATTGTAAGAGGCCTGGTCATGATGAACATAAGTGTTTAAGGAAACAAATTGATCACCTTTCAAATCTTCTTGAAAAGAATAATATCAAGGTTCCTGATTCAGTCAAACAAAGTTCATTAGAAGGATCTTCTAAGGACATAGATAAGAGTAAGGGGAAAGGAAAGGGTAAGGCCCTAGTTGCTATTGCTTCACAATCAAATTCTTGGATAATTGACTCAGGTGCTTCACACCACATGGCTTCTTCAGAAGATGATTTCACATCTTTAGAGCCATGTTCTATGCCTTCCATCCTAATGGGTGATGACACTCCTGTTGAAGTGCATGGGAGAGGGTCTGTTGATGTGGGTGAAGGAACATTTGAAGATGTCCTTTGTGTTCCATCTTTATCAACTAATCTCCTATCTGTTTATCAGATCACTCACACTGGTTCTGGCAAGCGAGTTGAGTTCACATCAGATGCAGTGGTAATTAGCGAAATGCATAATGGGTCTACTGTTGTTGTGGGAAAAGCAGATCATCATTCTAGATTATATCAGTTTTCTCACTTTGTTCCTGACTCTCCTTCGACAGTTTTACTCACTCATGCAGATGAGGTGAGTTGTTTGTGGCATCAATGGTTTGGCCACTTGAACTACCGTTACTTGCAACAACTCAGTCAACAAGAAATGGTTTCAAGGTTGCCTTCTATTCGATTTTCTGATGGAGTTTTCCAGGGGTGCATTCTTGGTAAGCATCCAGAGGAGAAGTATGATAAAGGTAAAGCTTGGAGAGCTACACAACTATTGGAGTTGGTACATAGTGACTTGGCAGGACCATTTCCACAACCATCTTTTAGTAAGGCTAGATATGTCTTGACATTTATTGATGACTTATCCAGATATACATGGGTTTACTTTCTCAAACAAAAGTTTGAAGTCTTTGAAAATTTTCTAGATTTCAAAGCTTTTGCAGAGAAACAATCTGGGAAGTTCATCAAGATTCTGCGTACAGATAATGGGGGTGCATATGTTAATAATCAGTTTGAACAGTTTTGTGCTTTAGAAGGTATCAACATGCAGCACACAGTTCCATACAGTCCTCAACAAAATGGTGTAGCAGAACGAAAGAATAGGTCCTTGAAGGAGATGGCTAATTGTATGATTCACTCCAAGTCTTTGGCACCTCAGTATTGGGCAGAGGCCATCAACTGTGCATGTTACATCCAGAATCGAGTTCCTCATAAAGCTGTGAAGGGGGCAACTCCCTTTCAAGCTTGGACTGGTCGAAAACCCACAGTTAAACACTTTAGAGTGTTTGGTTCTCTTGCATGGGCCCACATTGCAGCTGAAAAACGCAAGGCTATGGATCTGCAGAGTAATCCTTGCATATTTGTTGGATACCCAGATGATGTTAAAGGGTATAGGCTTCTCCATCCCACTACTCATGAGTTGTTCATTGAGAGGAGTGTTCGTTTTGAGGAGAGTTCTTCTAGTTCTTCTCATACCACTTCTCCATCCACTATCACATTGGAGAAATTGCATTATGATGACAGTTCTTCAGAGGATCTTAATCCTCCTAATCTTGATGAGGAGTCTTCTTCCTCTACTTCAGATGGTGACAGTGATGATGAGGATTCATATTCCTCTCATAGTCATCATTCAGAGGTTGATGATTCTCCCCCAGACTCTCCAGCCTCAGTGCCTCTTTGGGCTCAACAAACATTTGAGTCAGCAGGAGATTGGCTTGGTGATCCATTAGATATTAGAAGAACAAGGTCACAATTTCAGCAAGCTCCACATCTCTTCATTGCTTCAGCTTCTGATCCACAGTCCTTTTGAGAAGCTTCAGGTGTTCCTGAGTGGGATGCTGCAATGCAAGAAGAGTTCAATTCCTTGGAAAGGAATCACACATGGGATTTAGTTCCTCTTCCTAAGGGAAGGAAACTTGTTCGATGCAAGTGGATCTATCGAACAAAATTTGCAGTGGATGGGTCGGTTGATAAGTATAAGGCTCGCTTGGTAGCAAAAGGTTTTTCCCAAGTTCCAGGGGTTGATTACTTTGAGACTTTTGCTCCCGTTGCTAAGATGAATTCCATCCGACTTGTTCTTGCTATAGCTGCAGCCCATCGTTGGGAAGTTCATCAGATGGATGTGAAGAGTGCATTTCTTCATGGTGATCTTCAGGAGGAAATCTACATGGAGCAACCACAGGGGTTTGTTCAGGATCCTTCACTTGTGTGTCGACTTCGAAAGTCTCTCTATGGCCTTAAACAGGCTCCTCGAGCTTGGTATGCCAAGATGGACTCATTTCTTCTGACAGTTGGTTTCACTCGGTGCCATTCTGATCCGAACGTATACATTCTGCAACAAGATGAAACTCTCACATTTCTAGTTCTCTATGTTGATGACTTGTTACTCACAGGGAGTCACTCATCCACCATCAAAGCAGTGAAAATTGCTCTACATGATAGATTTTTGATGTCAGACTTGGGTCTTCTGCATTACTTCTTGGGAATTGAGATCACTCAATCATCTTCAGGAATCTTCCTTGGACAACCCAAGTATGCACTTGATATGCTCTCCAGATTTCACATGGCTGATTGTAAGCCTGCACCTACTCCATTTTTGTCAGGGGTCAAACTTGAGGCTAAGTGCTCTTCACCCTTGGTTGATGGCACTTTATATCGACAGCTTGTTGGAAGCCTCATTTATTTGACTCATACGAGACTCGACATTTCTTATGCTGTGGGCATGGTCTCTAGATTCATGCAGGAGCCACATGAGTTGCATTGGAAAGCAGCTAAGCGGATCCTCCACTACATTCAGGGTACTCACAATTATGGAATTCAGTATGTAGCAGGTGTGGATATTGACTTGGTAGGATATACGGATTCAGATTGGGCAGGTGATTCTCAGGATCGCAAGTCTACTTCTGGGTATTGCTTCTCACTTGGTTCTGGTCCAGTTTGTTGGTCGAGCAAGAAGCAGTCTGTAATTGCTCTTTCATCGACAGAGGCCGAGTATCGAGGGGCAGTCAATGCCACCACTGAGGCTATTTGGCTTCAAAATATTCTTACTGAGTTTGGTATTCCAGTCAGAAAGCCTACCATCATCTTTTGTGATAATCAGAGTGCTATACAGATCTCAAGAAATCCAGTTCATCATCAGAGGACGAAACACATTGAGATACATATGCACTATATTCGGGAGCTCATTCAGGAAGGCATCATTGATCTTAAGTATTGTTCTACATTGGAGCAAACTGCGGACATCTTCACCAAACCTTTCACTGAAAGCAAGTTCCTTCATTTGCGATCTTTGCTTGGGATGCAAAAGGTGTCTACTTCAAGAGGGGCTTCTTAGTCCTTCATTCTTTCTCTCTCTATTTAGGGGGGGTCTATTCCTCTTATGGGGGCTTCTTCTTTTGGGGGGGATATTTATGTACATGGGTACCTAACATGGCCTCATTTGCCAGGACCCATCTTTTCACCCACCTAAGCTACGCTTAAGGGGGGGTGTTAGTGTAGGTTTTTTATTTTCCTTATGTTAGGGGGTATTTATTTTTCCTACACATATATTATTAAGCTTGCTTAGGTTATTAGGTGTGGTTAATATGAGGACACGTGGCGGAATACATTAGCTACATGTGTAACTCTCCACCTCACATGGGTAGTTGAGTTACACACCCTCTTTTGGCTTGTTGTGCCACCTCTCATAACCACTATTTTGTCATTTCCTAAGTGGGTTATGGGGTAGTTGGGTTTCTCACCCTCTTTTGGCCTTATGTGCCACCTCTTATAACTCCTTTTTTGTTTTCATGTAAGGAGGTTATGCCACATATTTTGACATTTACCAAGTAGGTAAAAACCTCCCACCTTTTATGGGGTAGTAGGTAAAACCTCCCACTTTTTATGGAGGTGGGATTTAATGCACCTCTTGGTTGTATATGCTATTATTTTTCTATATAATAAGCAATATACTCTCACCTTCACAAGTTAAGTGATAGCTCGGTGAGAGTCTTCTCTAAATTCTCTTCTTTATTTCTATTTTTCTCTCATATCAGATTTATCTTCATTCAGCTATTTTGATCTTTGATCATCCGTTGCTTGGAGTTGCATGTGATCTATGACCGACATCAGATCCTGGCTCAATTCTGGCTTCTCACAGAATTTAACATGTCTAGATCGGGTGGATGCAACTGCATCGTAGCTAGGTGCTCTCTGATCTCGAGGGACCAAAACCTCATTAAAAACATCGGTAATACTTGGCCTCCTTGGCCAAGTAATGTATCTCTTTGAGTGTATCTCGAAGTGGGGTACCTACTGTAGACGTATAAAAATGACCATATTCCTAAATGAATATTCAATGTTCATTTCATTCTCATTCCTCTATTTAGTTAAATCTAATTTAATTAAATCATCCACATTCTTCTATATTAAATAAATTATTCAATTTATTTAGTTAAATTCACTTAAGCCTTTTACATCATTTAATTGAATAAATCATTTTATTTAATTAAATCCCTTCTTACTTTTAATTAAATTTACATTTAATTAATAGTTTACCCCAACTTGAATAAATCTAATTTATTTAATTTCCTAATTTTCAACCAAATTGAAATAAAACAATTTATTTTAATCCTATTATCCCTCATCCACTTGCATTTTCCTACATCCCCCACTTGCATCCTAACCCTATTCCTAATTTCTCCTAGAACCCATCTAATCCTAATCAATTAACCTAAACCCATCCATTATCCCTTTTCCCTAAATTTGAGGAGGTCACTTCTCAAATTTGGAGTAAAGTCTCCAAAAGGCATTAAAAGCCTTTATGCCTTCAACAAGCCAACTTGATTGAATACCCCCAAATTTGGAAGGACTCTTACAAATTTGTCCCCAAAGTCTTCAAACCATTAATGGTTAACTAACCCTTAGTGGCATGGTTAGAGACTTTTTGACTAACTTAACCCTCATCTAACCCAGGGGTCTTATCAAGCATTCATTGCTTTGACCATGGTTATCCCTTTAACCTTTGCACAAGAGTTTATCCCTTGGGTAAAAGCTTTATCCACTGGATAACCCTAACCTAACCTTAACCCTTACCTTCTAAGGTAACCAAGACGTCTTCTCAAGCATTTAATGCTTCTTTCATCTCCTCTCAAGCAGTCTTATGTTGACAATTGTCACCATTTCATTGGTGAAAATTGTAAACATGGATTGATAGCTTTCAATCCCGACCCTTGATTAACTCCTTCAATCTTGACCATCCATTGCCCTATTTTCACTATAAATAGAGCTCTCATTCCCCCATTTTAGGGATCCAGACAAGATTTTAGTATCTCATTTATGCTCAAAATTATCAAATACATCTAGCTTCTCTTTGTAATAGGAATTAATCTAATAAGAATTTTAGACTATTTCCTTTATCATTAGCTTAAATCATTAACTAGTAAATTATGTTAGGATAGTATTGTTACTAACCTTGTCATCTTATAATCTAGTTTACTTCATTTGTAGAATCATGCATATATAGGATGTATTTCATGGTAAAATTAATCTAAAACATCCCTCATTCTTGCATTCGACATCCCTAAGCCACTTTGCTTAGTGATCTGAGAGAAAAGGCATTGGCTTGAGGGACCTTGTGAGATAGAGAACCATGGAACCTACCTTGGGAAGTTGAGTCATTCTTCATGACTCCATAACTTGCACCAAGAAGTCATGTGGGTGTGTGAACCAGCTCTTTGAGATCACATTTTCGCATTTTAAGTTTCATTGACCCGCTTTTCTCGCACACATTTCTAGTGCCCACTGTGGGGCTCTACCCCATTAATCAAATTGGTTTTTAAATATAATCACTTTTGCAGGTACGCGGGAAATAGGAATCCGTGCATAGGGAATGACTCTTAGCGCATCTAGTTAGCAGTGCATCTAGCTCACTATTTAGTGTGTGGGACTCATTCCCCATCACGTGCAGACCATATCTTAGTGCATCATCTCTACTAACATTTTCCTGTAGGTCTCAGTGCTGGATAAAAAGAGAGCAACGCATTCCGAAAACATTTTAGTGCATCCCAGTTGTTTTGTAGCACATACAGTCTTTTCTATAGCACATCACAGACAAAGACAAAATTAAAAATTGTAACCGAATTTGAAATTAGACTTGTTGAAATCCACAAAATACAAAGATTTTTCTAACTATTTTACTTGGTATTTTGCAGGGTTTTTGACAGTTTCTTACAGATGGGAGCTTAGTTTTATTTCTAGAATCATAAATAGTTTAAATTTTTACTAACTTATTCAAGTTAGTTAGAATTTAGAGTATTTTTTTAATTCTTGTTAAATAAAATTGAACTCACCTTGTTTGGGCTATAAAAAGAACCACAAAACAATCTTTTCTTGCTTTTCTAGGAGAAAAATCTTCACTTTGGGTTTTAAAAAGAACAAAGGCAATTTTTCAGTTTTGCAAACAAAGGGGCTTAAAAAGAACTTCACCATCCTTTGGTGCATAAAAGGATCCACTTTAATTTTTTGCAAAGTAAAGAATCACACATGTCCAAAAGTCATTTACAACTAAAGAGGGAAGATCTTCCCCTTTCAATCGATTTCTTTTGTTGACCAAACATCACATTTATTTTGTTGACCAAGTTCCTTTTCAATAGATCAGAAAATCATTGCCTTAAAAGGATAAAATAAACACCATGTTTTGATGGAGCAACATCTCCATATAGATTTAGAAAACCATTGACTTGAAAGATAAAAAGAACCTTGTTTGCCTTGTCTCAAAAGTGGAAGGAATATGCTCTCCCCTTAACTGGGTGATCAAAAAGCTAGACCATTCTTATGCTTTCAGTCATATTGCATTAAAACCTTTTAGCAGGCCTGCCTTCCGGAGGGGTTGAAAAACTCTTAAAGCCATTTTTGGCTGGTGTGAAGGGAACGACCTAAGTGGGAAACGACTTTGAAGCCAAGTGTTCCAACCCACTATAATCAAAAGTGGAAAGTGATGAAATTCCTTTTCAATGGTTGCGCGTAGTGATTAGCCTTCCCCCAGTATCCTTGAGATACGTAAAGTCTTTGTTCTAAAGGTTGGGAAGCCTCCTGAGGGAGTTTATCAGTGATGGCTGAACGGGAAGCCTGATTACGAACCTTAGCATAGAAACTTTGAGCTGAGTCAATATCTAGACATTTGTAATATTATAGTGCAAGGGTGGGGAAGAATCTGCCCCCAAGATCACTCACCATATATCTCCCAAGATAACTACTCAATTGTGAAGCAATTCACTTTGGGTTAATTTCTGGCAAAAGGAAAAAAAAACAAGTGCCCCCTAGGGGTGACACGATTGTTTGAGCTGACAGAGTATCGAGACTAGTGGGCTATGATATTGCTTATGACCCTTGAATAAAGCGTCTAATCGAATTACTTGTTGTATCTAAACCTATTAAAACATTGGGGATTTGAACACATCCTTGCAGAACATACACTCATTGTTTAGATTAAGAAAAATGGTTATCTCTTTGGTGATGTGTCTTCATTTGTTACTTCAGAGAATCATCTATCATCACTAAAAACTCAAAGCAAAATTCCAAAATTTTCAGAAAAACAACCAAGTCAAAATATCAAGGCAGTTTAGCGCGTAAGAGCAACCTCTTAGCGCGTAGAAACCATCTTTTAGAACATTAAACCTTTACCTTAGCGCATTAGGGCTTAACATCAATGCTTCATCAAAATCCAAAACTAGTAGTTTCAAGTAGCGCGTTTTGAAAATAGTTTAGCGCGTGGAAGCCAAACCTTAGCGCGTAGAGATCAACAGTTAGCGCATTGGTGGTCCATATTAGCGCATAACATTTTGAACCAAGATAAAATCAAAACAAACCGGTTAGTGCGTCACAGGGGGTAGCATAGCGTGTGGGCTCTTTTCTCTAGTGCATTAAGGACTTTCTATAGCACATTACGTCTATATTTTAGTGCATAGCCAAAACCAAAAAAGCAGGGGGCAAAATAGAGGTCATTTTTGAAAATTTTGAAAATAATTTCGGGAGCTTTTCTTCCTCAACTTGAACTTCGTCAAACAGAAAACCAAAATAAAGTATCCAAAACTATTCTCAAAGCAAGTTTTTTTTCAAACAAAGTTGTCCAAAATCTGAAAACTAGTCACAAGATAACACATCTCTCTTATCAGAATCAGGAAACCTCATCACAGGTATCAAGCAGGTCCTTTAATCAAATGGATTTATATCCCAAAACACACTTGTTTTAAAACTCCAAGTTGTCAAATCAAGTTTCCATATCAGGAAAGCTCATATTCCATATCATTTGACACACTTTGTCATGAGGGGGCATCTAAACCTTCACTTTGATAAAGTAAAACTTGAGTTTCCAAAACAAGCTAAACTAAATCCAAAACAAATCAAAGGAAACCATTGATCGCTTGTGCATGACTAATCCTCATATTCTAAGAAGAAAGAGTATTTATCATAACACTAAGTTGAAGAAACAACAACCCCATTCTCTAAAACTTGCCAAAAGGAATAAATTTTTATACATCAATCGCCAACTCTTCAAATGTCATCGAACATTCCTTCGTCATATGTGCTTGTATCTTCAAAACAAAACAAACAAATTTGACAAAGAACCATTGAGGAGTAGAGCATTCTGTCAAAAATCAACATTCAGTCAATGCATAAACCAAGGAGGAAAGATCAATCCATCCTTTTTTCCCGAAGAGTGCATCACTTACAACATGCCCCAATTTGAACCACCAACCACTGAGCAACACATCGAAGAGGAGTTCATCAGCTTTGTCACAGAAAGTTTTTACTAGATGCCCGTTGTTACTCGCTCTCAATGAAACAAACAAAGTGAAATGCAACCGGAATCCAACATGAATCGAAGATTATCAAATCCTTTCGAGGGTACACATCTAGAGGACACCAAAATTTCTGAGGAACTCCTTCAAGAGTGTCAAGAAAGCGCTTCATTTCAAAGGCTTGTGGAAAAACTCATGGAAAATGACAAAGAAAAATATATGATCATGCTCACAAGCAAAGGAGTTAAACTTCCTGACGATTTGGACACTGACATTTTTAGAACAAGATCTCGACATTATGAATATCAAGAATGACAAAGGGAAGAAGAAGCCCGTGACCCTGAACAAAACATACATGAGCAAAATCTACTAGAACAGAACTTGCCAGAGAAAAACATCTCTGAGCAAGACGTTCCCGAGCAAAACATACCATCCCACACACCATTTCAACTTAGAACTAATACAAGGGAAGAACTCTTCCCTCGGCAAAATAATGCACCTTTGATTTCTCTCACTCAACAAATGCAAATGTTACAAAGACAAATGCAAGACATGCAACAAGGGACAACAGTACGGTAGTCCTTAACTTAAATTTGTCCTTATCCTTTTGAGAGACGATTAAACATGGTGCCTTTTCCCCCAAACTCGGACGTTCCCAAATTTGACAAATATGATGGGAAAAGTGATCCTCGTGATCATATTTGGGAATTTTGTACCTTGAGTCTTGAATTCGCCCATGATGACACCTATTTGATGAGGTTATTCCCAAGAAGCTTGGGAGGGCAAACAATGGAATGGTTATCCAAAATCACACCCCCCGTCAGATCATTCGATGAACTAGTCAACAAATTCATAACTCAATATTCCTATAACATTCAGCACGCTATCACCATGTTAGATGTCTATAACACCAAGCAGAAAAACAATGAAACATTCATGGTATTTCTTCAATGTTGGTGATGGATGGTCTCAAGATATCCTCGGGATGTCCCTGAGAAGGAAAAGATGGAAATTTTCATTGATAATTTAAATAGCAACCAGTGCTCGCATTATCGGGTAATCCTCAAGCTACAAATAATCCCAAAGGTACTAACCAAGGCACTAACACTTATGCACCAAATACCAATCAAGATCAACTCAACACAAACAACACAAACAATGCCCAAAACAATAATACCAATCAAGGACCTAATCCAAACTCATGGGGTAATGCAAACAACTTTCCAAAACGCATTTACACACCACTAGGGCAATCACTGGAGTCAGCATTTAGAGAACTTCTGGCAAACAAAATTATCTCCTTACCAGTGATCAACAACTTTGAACCACAAATCAAACTACCCTGGTGGAATGACTCACTTTTGTGATTTTCATCACAACAAAGGTCATCAAACAAATGATTGCATGAGACTGAAAAACATTGTTCAAGACATGATTGATAGAGGTGATTTAATGGTCGATGGTCTCAAGACAAATGGTGACCATGGAGCCTTTAAAAATCCTTTTCCAAACTACAACAAGGATGGAGCTTCAACCTTGAACGATACATGTGGGGCTCGTATCAATCACATATAAAATAACACCATCAATCATATATCAGTTGGGGACAATCAAGTAAACATCATCACAATCAAAGATAAGCGTGAACATGAATATGTCAACGTAACAACCAGAGCTCAAAAATATGTCTTGAAAGGGCATATGTCAACAACAAATACCATACCCAAAATTCAATATGATCTAGTTAGTCAACTGCGCAAAACTCCTGCTCAAATATCTATACTGGAGTTGCTAAAACTTTCACCAAAACACAAAGACATCTTGGAACAATTGTTATTGGAAATAAATATACCTTAAGATCTGGATGCTGACAAATTCCAAGCCATGGTAGCTCATATGACAGGGCCTCATAACCTCACTTTTTCTGAGCATGATAATATCTCATTGAGCCATCCACACAATACTCCACTCCACATTGAAGTCTTGGTATACAAGCATCGAGTCAAAAGAGTATTAATAGGTGGAGGAGCTAGACTCAATATCTGTACCTTTAAACTTATCTGTGCATTAGGCTTTTTTGAGCAATCTATTGATCCATGCAAAAAGATCACTATCAAAGCATATGATGATGAAGAGAGATCATCCAAAGGAACAGTAATTTTGCCAATTCAAGTAGGACCAATACAAAAGGACACTATGTGCCAAGTCTTAGACATAGACCTCACATATAATATCTTATTGGGTTGACCTTGGATACATGAAATGCAAGCAACACCTTCTACTTATCATCAGTGTGTTAAGTTCCCCTACAATGGGTAGGAGATTTCTATATCAGCAGATCATAATCCTTTTCAACATTGTAATGCTATGGGGGCAGCCCAAGACAGCTTGGTTCCACATAATAGAGAAAAACAAAGTAACTTAGCACTAGATCTTTAGCAAGAAAAGTCTACATCACTATCTATGGATTTCAAACAGAAGATAAAAATCAAAGAGCAGGGCATGGGAGAATACTCTTTGGAGCTATTATGTTTATCCAACTTACCAGTGTCACCTAAATATCATGGACTACCTTCAGCATCAACACATCAAGTGACACAACCCATCACCAAGTTTGATGTCAAATTTATTCAACTAGGCACTCTAGCAAATGAATTAGAGGAGAAAGACATCCTTAGTTGGCTGTATAAAGATGAGGAAGAAGATAGAGCAGCTACTATGGAGGTAGCTATACCAACACACCTGTATGGAAAAGGTTACCTAGTCATGCAACAAATGGGATACCATGGCAAAGGACCTATAGGCAAGCGTCAGGAAGGCATCACAGAACCATTGGATCCTCCTTCACAATTCAATAAAGACAAAAAAGGATTGGGCTATGAATATACTCTACCACCAAGGAAAACACCAAGAAAATACCAAAAACCTCAGTGGAAAGCAAAGAAGAAATACAAGGAGGACTCCTGGCAGGAAGCACTATTTGAGTCAGTGGAGACAATACACAAAGAACGTGAAAATCAAGAACAAAAGCAACATCAAGAGAAACCCATCAAAAAAAAGAAGGAAACATCTACTACAGAAGCACATCATATTCAAGAACCAATATCCAAAAAAGAGGAATCACCTCCTGATAACATCATCCCTCCCCAAGGAGAGACAGTATATGAACAAATGCAAAGAGTGGAAGCAGGATCTAACACAGAATCAGAGAAAACTATCAAACTTGTATCGATAATCAAAGACCTGTTCTCACCCTACAACATACTAGTCCACAGCACTACCAGAATCTGGGATACTACCTCTGAGACTAATTCCAATGAATATGAATGGGGAAGCTGTTCTAATGTTACTGAAGATATTTGTGCAAATGATAGTCATACACCCATCTCTCAAGAAGAACTTTGCACAGAATCTCGACCACTTGAATTTGGTCCACAAAATATCTATGATGCTAAGGAAAACGAGCAACGACATTACGAGAAAGTCTATACGGAAGATGATGCCATCGAAGACCTCAACGGAATCCTTAACTTCTCTAACACCAAGTCCAACCACGATGATACCTCCATCTTGACACTTACAACAGTTGAACTTGATCCACCTAAAGACTCCTTACCACTTGTCTTTCCTGACTTCATAGATTGGGATGAACCTGAAACTCTGATATACCAATTTTCCCAAAGGACGAATCCATTATTCATTACTTGTGTACTGTTAACCCAAAAAAAAACTCTACCAGTGAACAAAGTAACACCATCTACAATCAGGGGAGTGCCAAGTCTCTCAGTTGCAAAAATGAACAACATAAAAGATCTACTACTGAAAACCAGTCAATGGCAGCAATAGATTACAAAAAGTAAAAATAAAGGACACATCTGAGGGTGAAAACCTTTTTAAGGCACCTAAAGATGGGAGACTTGACACTCTTCTTGAACATTATCATGAGTGATCACCCATATTGATTGAGCCCACTCAGTCAATCAACATTGGTACTACAGAAGCAGCCAAAAATAAACACCTTGCAGAATCTTTGATAGAGGAAGAAAGATCAGAGTTTATCAATTTTTTTAAAGAAAGACAAATCAACTTTGCTTGGTCATATGCAGATATGCTTGGGATTGATCCATAATTAATCAAGCATAACTTATCCATTACTCCAGGAGCTAAGCCAGTCAAGCAAAAACTACGAAAGATGAATCCACATGTGGCACTCATGGTTAAAGCGGAGCTGAAGAAACTATTAGATGTCAGATTCATTTGACCTATCAACTATGCTGAATGGATTTCCAACATTGTACCAGTATCAAAACCAGATGGCAGTATCAGAATATGCACTGATTTTAGAGATGTCAACAAAGCCTGTCCCAAGGATGACTTTCCTTTACCCAGTATCGGCATAATTATAGACCGCACAACAGGCCATGCAATGCCATCACTAATGGATGGTTTTTTAGGCTATAACCAAATCAAGATAGCCTCGGAGGATCAAGATAGAACAACATTTACCTGTCCCTAGGGAACATACTATTGGAATGTCATGGCTTTTGGCTTAAAGAATGCAGGGGCAACTTATCAACGAGAAATGACAACAATCTTTTATGACATGATGCATACCTTCATGGAGGACTATGTGGATGATTTACTGGCCAAATCATTCACTAGGGCAGAACATCTAAGCATCTTAGAAAAGATTTTTGACAGATTGGAAAAATTCCAGGTCAGGCTCAACCCTAAGAAGTGTCTTCGGGGTTACATTAGGAAAGTTACTAGGCTACATAGTTTCCGCTAAGGGTATTGAAGTAGATCCAGCAAAGGTACAAGCCATCATGGAGATGCCACCACCAAAGAACATCAGCCAAATTAGATCTCTACAAGGATGACTCCAATCAATCAGGCGATTCATCACTCAATTAGCAGATAAAAGTCTCCCATTCAATCATTTGCTACATAAAAATGTATCATTCAAATGAGAATCCAAATGTGCAGAATCATTCTATCAAATCAAGAAATATCTAATGAACCCATCAATTCTAGTACCACCAATAGCAGGGAAGCCACTCATTCTCTACATTTCAACAATAGATATATCACTGGGAGCATTATTAGCACAAGAGGATCAACAGGGCAAGGAACGAGCTATATACTACATCAGTAGGACATTGAACCAATATGAACTAAACTATACATTCATTGAGAAGGCTTGTCTAACGGTGGTATTTGCCTCTCAAAAGTTCTGACATTACATGCTAGTGTATACAATCAAGTTCAACAAAAATTGATCCTCTCAAATATTTACTCAACAAGGCAGCTCTTACAAGCAGATTGGCTAAATGGGTCATGATTCTTAGTAAATTTTATATCCACTACACAGAGCAATGAGCTATCAAAGGACAAGTGATTGCAGATCAAATGGTTGAAGCACCACTACATGGAAAACAACCTATGGAGATCGAATTTTTGGACATGGATGTTCTTACTATTTCCACCAAACAATGGACCCTATACTTTGATGGATCCTATACACAACATGGCTTAGGTGTTGGCATTCTGTTCATCACTCTTGAAGGGCACACCATACCAAGATCATATAGGCTTATGTTTACATGCACAAATAACGTTGCTAAATATGAGGCATTGGTTATTGGCGTCAAGCTGGTCATGGAATGGAGAATCACAAAATTAAAAGTCTACGAAGATTCACAACTAGTCATCAATCAAATCAACAATGACTATCAGACAAAGGACGACAAGCTGCTACCATACAAGCGAATGGTGGATGATTTTAAACAATATTTTGTACACATCACCT
Organism: Cryptomeria japonica; assembly: GCF_030272615.1. Lineage (NCBI taxonomy): Eukaryota > Viridiplantae > Streptophyta > Pinopsida > Cupressales > Cupressaceae > Cryptomeria > Cryptomeria japonica. Next base: position 19,898,379 of record NC_081405.1, on the reverse strand, counting down.
TCGAGCAAATACCAAGGTTGGACAACAGAGCAGCTGATGCAATGGCTACTATTGCTTCACTACTGCAAATTCCAGAGCAACAGAATCGTTATGAGTTTTTGGTAGAGCAACTGTTCTCCCCAGCCTATGACCATTCTGATTCCCATGTTATCTATGCCTTGATTGGTTCTGATTCTCCGTTATATGGACTGATATACGACTATCTTAAGAGCAATATCCTACCTATTGACCTATCCCGAAACCAAAAATGCAACTTTATCCAGCAAGCTGCCCATTATACTCTCACTGCTGATACTTTGTACCGTCGAGGTCTAGATGGTACTCTTCTTCATTTCCTTGATCGTAATGAATAAGAATCCGCTTTACAAGAGATTCATGAAGGTATCTTTAGCACACATTCAAGTGGTCCTACTCTTGCTAAAAAGCTTTTAAGAATGGGATATTACTGGCGGACATTGGAAAAATACTCTTATCACTTTGCAAAGAAGTGTCCTTAATGCCAAATCCATGGCAATCTTATACATGCACCAGCACAGGATCTACAACCATTCACAACATCCTGCCCCTTTTGCCAGTGGGGACTGGACTTGGTCAGAAAAATTCATCCTTCATCTTCAAATGGACACAAGTTCATTATAACTGCAATAGAATACTTTACGAAGTGGATTGAAGCGGTCCCCATGACCACAGTAACTGGAAAATAGATAGCATCTTTTATCCTTAATTATCTGATTTGCAGATATGGCATTCCAAGTTCCATCATCACAGATAATGGATGACCTTTTAAGAACCAAGATGTGTGAGAACAATGTGAACATTTCAAAATTCAACATCGTTTCTCTACACTTTACTACCCACAAGGGGAATAGTTAGGCAGAATCATCAAACAAAACAATATTGAAAATCTTAAAGAAAATAGTGAATGATGCAGGTAAAGATTGAAATGTACAACTCAATCCATCACTTTGGGCATACAGAACTAGCATCTACACACCTACAGGAGCTACACCTTATTCATTGGTATATGGACCAGAAGCAATTTTACCATTGGAGGTAGAAATTCCATCTCTTAGAGTCTCTTTGAAAGGCCTAATTTCAGATGAAGAGTATCGAGTCAACCGATTACAAGAGCTTGAACTACTAGATGAAAGATGTCAATGTGCCTACACTCATCTCAAAGCATATCAGCAATGCATGTGCAAAAGCTACAACCATAAGGCCATTCCCAGAATTTTTAAAATTGGTGACCTAGTACTCAAGGAAAATCCTAGAAATCAGCAAGATCGGGATAGGAAAGGGAAATTCGAACCTAACTGGTTAGGTCCCTATGTCATCATATTAGCCTATGGATCGGGTGCTTATTAGCTAACAACTTCAAAAGCAGATGTGCTCAACGAACCAACTAATAGCATCCATCCGAAGAAATACTACACTTGAGCAGTCTAATGCATGAAAAACTCAAAAAATCAAAAATCAAAAAAATCAAAAATCAAGAAAAAGAAAATAAAAAGGTACAATAAAAGCAACTGGTGAAAACCTGGCAATAGGCGCTATTGTGAGAGGACAACTCCTCTATCTATCTTTTACTACCATACCATTATATCCACAGTTAAACACTATCGGCCATCACTCGACATTTTTATCACAATATCCATCCAGGACATACTTAGCGTAGTCACTATCCTGGATTATCATCATATCCTTTCACCGCATCTCACCATGGCTTGGTGATCACTGTACATATCCACATTCAGAAGCACACTTGGCTAGGGGTAGTATCAATCCGAACTTGCAGCAAGTTCAAGACGTCAAAACTTGTAGGAAACTCAGAACATCATATCTAGCAAACAAAACTCAAACAATCACAAAAACCACACATTGATCACTTAACAGGATTCACAAAATATGATGAATGATTTTCTGAAGCATCAAATGTTGCATCTTGCATAAAGTTTTGACTATTTTTGCACTTGAACTTTTTGTAATTATTGGATATATCTATATTTTCTCAACAATGCTTCATGCTAGAGAAAGTCATGGGGACTCCAATACTTTTTAGTTTTCTCTCTATCAGGCGATCATTTGTACTGTGTAGATACTTGTCTCGAGACATGATTCCAAGCATATCACTGAAGACATGATCCCACATTGTGCATACAAATGGTTTAAACTTGTCTGTTAATATGCAATCCACACTCAGGTCGTCCTGGTTCAATTATACCTTGACGCTTGTGTTATCTTGCAAAATAAAAAATCATGTAAATTTTTCTCAGGTCATTATGGTTCAATTATACCATTATGCTTGTATAAATTTTCAACATATCCCAAACAAATCAATGCTCACTGATGATACCCATAAATAAAGCAAACAAAATGTGGCTATACAAGGATGACCAATGCAGAATGCGGATGCTCAAATCAATTAGTTGCATATCATTTTACAATTAGTTGCATATCATATCATACATCTCATTTTCAAGATACATCTCACAACATCATGTATTAAACACATCATATTCATCGCATAACAAATCACATACATCTAAGCATTGCATCATCATCATAGAAAAATCAAAATCATATAGAAATCATAATCCATAACACATCACATAAGGATCAAAGAAAATGGTGTCATATATATATATATATCTCAAAAATGATCAATGTACAAAATATGTCATGTCTGTGCCAATACAACAAAATGATCAAAATACAAATAGAGACACCATCTCTCAGGTGTGACTATCTCCTGAAAGAGGCAGTCTCGCTGCAGATGTCCCAACACCTGGATTTCCAGGTGGATCTTGTCTAGGAGGCCCTGTCACACCTCTGCTCTCTGTCATCGACCTAGTCTCTCGAGATTGACCGGATCTCGACACTGTGAAACTCAGCACTCAATGCTCCCTAGGCACCACATCCTCATAATGCGTCCTATAGTACTCTGCCTCCTTGTCTCTCAAAGCCAGCTCTCTCAAGGTGTCTCTCATCGGACCACTTGTTGTCGCTCTCTGCAAACTCTCAGCACGCTCCTCTGCTCGACCTCGATGCCCGATCTCTGTATCTCGCTCTGTGGTCAGCTGAATAATCTGACATTGATGCGCCAACAACTGTGTCTACAAATGCTGCACTAACAACTACAAAGATCTAATCTGTGCATCCTCCAGATGCGTCAGAATCTGCATCTACAGGGGTACCTGTGAAGGGGTACCCCTTGTCCCTCTACCTATCCTTGGTGCTTGTGGAGGTAAAAAATCTAACCTCCTCCTCTGGGCCAGTCATTTGAAATCATCATGTCCTCCCACCATCGCTATCACCTCTCCAACCCTCTCCTCGCCCCCAGCTCCAATAGCCAAACCTCCTCTCCCTCTATCCACCGCAGCCCACTGCACTACTCTCTCAACCCGTCTCCCTCTGTCACCACCATCTCCACCTCTATCTCCTCTCTTGCCCCAATCCAATCCCCCCCTATCCCCTCGCCAACCTTGGCCACCTCCTCCACCGTCTCCACCATCGTCTCCTCCTCCATCACCTCCTCCCTCATCCACCTCCTCGCCAGCCTCTCCCCGTCTCCCTAGCCTCTTAGGCTGATTGTCCTCATCATCATCAAAAGAGGGAATCATCTCCACTAGATCAGATATCCTGGCCACTGCACGTGCTGCAAAGAGTGCTGCAAACTCATCAGTCATCCCTGCATCCACTATCTCAGGGGCATAGTCCCATATCTAGCCGGCTAAGTGAAAGAACTCCTCAACTACCGTCGTGCTATCAATAGTGGGTCCCCACTCTAGAACATCTTGTTTCCATCAAGCATAAAAACATGCTCCCTGTGGTATCCCTTGTTGTCGACCATATTGCCGCAACACCCGGCTATGCAAAAATCTCTCAATAACAAAGGGCATCTGCCCTATTAGATACCTGGACATGTATACATAGGGCATCTCCATCCCATCCTCTGCCCATACCTCACAACCTGTATATGGTCGCCAAACGACCATAGCAATATCATCCAAAACTCTCCTCCAGTGCTCTAGTTTTCCCAGCTTACATTGGATAACTATCCCTCAATATACATATGCATAAGCACACCCAATAGGCCTATCTTTGTTCACCAGTAGCCTGGCCACGGTAATATGCTCTCATGCCCATACCTGTAGCAATTTGACTCCATCTCATAAACTACTATAACCCAAGTACACCACCTGATGCAGATCCCTGTATAAGTGGGCCAGCATAGCTGATCCCCATGTAAAGCGGTGACCCTATGTCACCATGTCCTCCAGGACCAACCCCCATCCTACTACCAGTCCCTTCAACCTACAGTCGAGACATAACAAACCACCTATGAAACCTACCAACACTTATGGTAGGGGAGCATAATCCAAATCTAAGAACTTCTGCCAGGGGATCTCATATCCATAAACTGTATCATCTTGAAGAATATGGCGAAGTGCCTCTGTCCCACCCTCCTCAGTCTTCTCATAGGGTAACAATGCACCTACCACAGAAATTCATAGAATCCGGTAGCAATCCTTAGGCGTCATTGTGATCTCACCTGTCACCAAATGAAAGGTGTTCATATCACTATGCCACCTCTCAGCCAACGCTGTCAATAAAACCCGATTAACGATAAACCGAGGCATCTCTAACAAAGAGGATAGGCCACACCTCTCAATGATATCCCTATCAGCCTGTGTCAATTGTGGTATCAATGACCACAGTCTCGGGAATCGCTCTCACGATTGAACTACTCCAAGGCGCTCCTATCACAAAGCAAAATGAGTCCAATATCAGTTTCCTCATCAAAACAGTCATAGCAAAATATAATTCATATCAACTTGAAACTTTGAAAATCTAATCAAATTCCACATCATATCAATCCATTTTCATATCAAATCATATCAGCTTGTAGCACAACTCAAGTTTCACATTCATATCAACTTGTAACACAACTCAAGTTTCACATTCATATCAACTTGTAACAAAACTCAAGTTTCACATTCATATCAGCTTGTAAAACAACTCAAGTTCCACAATCATTGCAGCTTGTAAAACAACTCAAGTTCAACATATATATCAACTTGAAACAATTCATATCAGATCAAGTTCATATCCACCATCCATGTCAAATCAACATCAGATCAAAACTCAACTTGAAATATTGCAAATCAAATCAAGTTATATCGGAACTCCTATTGGACAACTTATCAAAACAAAGACAGTAGACACGTAGAATGACAATTCGCACCCATCCCGACAAAAACTGGCATCAACCTACCAATTTTCTTCATCCAAAAATCACACTTTACCAAAAAATTTCCCCTATGTGCTAAACACTCTTATCTACGCGCTAAACGGCTTGATATGCACTACCCTATTCTCTCAATGCGCTACACCATTCACCCTATGTGCTAGCCTGCACCTACACGCAATCCCTTTTCTCCAACACGCCACCTAACCTACCTGAAGCACTAAACTACCCTATGCGCTATCCTATCCTAGTCTGGTGCTACAAACATAACCCTAAGAACTAGGGTATACCTATGCCTACCCATGCGACCCCTTAAGAACCCTATGTGCTAGGTATCTCCTACGTGCTACCCATTTTTCCCTATGCACTACCCTGTGATCCTAGTGCACTAACCCAACCCTAAGCGCTACCCTAACTTACCATTGCGCTACCCTATTTAATTAAACCCTACGTGCTACGAAACCTATCGTATGTGCTACGCTTTGACCTGGACATGCTAAACTGATTAATCCGCGTGAAAAAATTGAAAACATGATAAAAATGACAAAATAAAAAATCCAAAAGGGGTCAAAAAGGCTAACTTACTAGTGGTCCATACGCGACAGACCTTCGATACCTCCGCACGCGCTCGAATCAATGAGAAGCATAAGGAACTGGCATGTTGACTTTGCTCCAAGTGTCACTTTCTCTAAAAGTCAACAAGCACAAATGAGACAAAAAGAAATCATTTTTTTCCCTTTTATAGGGTAAATCGAAATTAGGGTTACGTGGAGGAACGCGTAAATTGCTCGTAGTATCTCATACAACCCTACCAAACATCATTATCGGGAGATGAATCAAAACACTGCATTCAACATAGCCAAAAATTTTACAATGCACTGAACTTTATCAAATTTATCTAAATCAAATCAAATGTTCAAATTTTTTGATTCATCTCCCAAGGGGACATTATCAACATCATTTATCAAATTTGGGGCATTGGTTATCAAATCTGGGGCATGGCATAAAAATCTCAAAGCAACATAAAAACTGATCATAACCAAATCATGATGATACATAATTTTCTTTGAATCAACATGTGTACACACGTCACTTCAAAGAGGGGCAAAATGTAGACGTATAAAAAAGACCATATTCCTAAATGAATATTCAATGTTCATTTTATTTTCATTCCTCTATTTAGTTAAATCTAATTTAATTAAATCACCCACATTCTTTTATTTTAAATAAATTATTCAATTTATTTAGTTAAATTCACTTAAGCCTTTTACATCATTTAATTGAATAATCGTTTTATTTAATTAAATCCCTTCTTCTTACTTTTAATTAAATTTACATTTAATTAATAGTTTACCCCAAATTGAATAAATCTAATTTATTTAATTTCCCAATTTGCAACCAAATTGAAATAAAGCAATATATTTTAATCCTATTATCCCTCATCCACTTGCATTTTCCTACATCCCCCACTTGCATCCTAACCCTATTCCTAATTTCTTCTAGAACCCATCTAATCCTAATCAATTAACCTAAACCCATCCATTATCCCTTTTTCCCTAAATTTGAGGAGGTCACTTCTCAAATTTGGAGTAAAGTCTTCAAAAGGCATTAAAAGCCTTTATGCCTTCAACAAGCCAACTTGATTGAATACCCCCAAATTTGGAAGGACTCTTACAAATTTGTCCCCAAAGTCTTCAAACCATTAATGGTTAACTAACCCTTAGTGGCATGGTTAGAGACTTTTTGACTAACTTAACCCTCATCTAACCCAGGGGTCTTATCAAGCATTCATTGCTTTGACCATGGTTATCCCTTTAACCTTTGCACAAGAGTTTATCCCTTGGGTAAAAGCTTTATCCATTGGATAACCCTAACCTAACCTTAACGCTTACCTTCTAAGGTAACCATGAGGTCTTCTCAAGCATTTAATGCTTCTTTCATCTCCTCTCAAGCAATCTTATGCTGACAATCGTCACCATTTCATTGGTGAAAATTGTAAACATGGATTGATAGCTTTCAATCCTGACCCTTGATTAACTCCTTCAATCTTGACCATCCATTGCCCTATTTTCACTATAAATAGAGCTCTCATTCCTCCATTTTAGGGATCTAGGCAAGCTTTTAGTATCTCATTTATGCTCAAAATTATCAAATACATCTAGACTCTCTTTGTAATAGGAATTAATCTAATAAGCATTATAGACTATTTCCTTTATCATTAGCTTAAATCATTAACTATTATATCATGTTAGGATAGTATTGTTACTAACCTTGTCATCTTATAATCTAGTTTACTTCATTTGTAGAATCATGCATATATAGGATGCATTTCATGGTAAAATTAATCTAAAGCATCCCTCTTTCTTGCATTCGGCATCCCTAAGTCACTTTTCTCAGTGATCTAAGAGAAAAGGCATTGGCTTGAGGGATCTTGTGAGACAGAGAACCATGGAACCTACCTTGGGAAGTTGAGTCATTCTTCATGACTCCATAACTTGCACCAAGAAGTCCTATGGGTGTATGAACCAACTCTTTGAGACCACATTTTTGCATTTTAAGTTTCATCGACCCGCTTTTCCCACACACACCTACAACTAATCTATCTAATCTATCAATAAGGGCCTCTGCTCGTCCCTATCGCTCTATCGTAGTATCTCTCTCAGTCTGCAGCTAAGTAATTTTTTGTTGTTGCACCAAAACTTGTGCTTGCAACTACTACATGGAGATCTACAGAGCCCTATTTTGTGAATCCTACTAATGAGAAGATACCCTAATTTGAATGGGAACCTATGAGGAAGTCCTTGTTGCACCTGTCCCTATCTGAGGAACTGGTGGAGGGAGAATGTATGATCTCCTCCTCTGTGTATCCTGCCTACCTCCCACCGCACCTCCCACCACACCTCCAACTGCACCTGGCACAAGACTACCACCTCTACCATCACCTCCACCACCACCCCCATCATCCCCCTCATTATTGTCATCCCCCTCATCATCCTCTCTATGCCTCTGTCCTTCCCAACCCTATGGATTCTCATCCTCCTCATCATAAAAAACTGACACTGGCTCTGCTAGATCGGATAAACGGGCCACAACATGTGCAATCTAGTACATAGAGTACTCCTCAGTCATAACTACGTCTACCACTCCGGGTTTGTAATATGAGATCTGGCTAGCTAGACTCATGTACTCAGCCACCTTTGTAGCACTATCAATGGTAGGCCCTCACTCTGGTGCATCCTGCTAATGGTGAGCATATAAACAGGCTCCTTGTGGTATCCCCTAATGACGCCCATACTGTTTGTAGACCCGACTATGCAGAAATATCTCAATGGTAAAGGGTGTCTGCCCAATCAAATAACTAGACATATATACATAGGGCATCTCTAGCCCATCCTCCGCCCACACCTCACAATCCATATACAGCCTCCAAATGACCATGTCTATATCATCTAGCACTCTCTGCCAGTACTCTAGTTTTCCCATTTTTCGTTGGACAACCACACCTGTATATCCATATGCATAAAGTCAGCTTGTTGGTCTATCCCTATCTGGAAGCGGTCGTGTCACCTTTGTATGCTCCCATGCCCACACCTATAACAATGTGACCCCTGCTGATAAACTCATTTATCCGCAATACACAACTTGGTGTAGCTCCCTATATAAGTGGGCCAACATACATGACCCCCATACAAACCTCCCACCTTGTGTCACCATATCCTCTACTACCAAACCCCATCCTATAGCCAGACCCTTCGACCTATGGTCAATACATAGGAAACCACCAATGAAATGTGTGAGTAGAGATGGTAGAGGAGCATAAGTCTCTACTATCTCCTACCATGCAATCTCATATCCATTGATATGCTCACTCTGAAACACCCGACGCAAAGCCTCTGTACTACCCTTCCCAGTCTGCTCATATGGCAATAAATCTCCTACCACCAAAATTCGTAGGATCCTGTAGCAATCCTTAGGCATCATCGTCATCTCTCCTATTGCCAAATGGAAGGTGTTGGTGTCGTTGTGCCACCTCTCTACCAAAGCTATCAACAAACCTCGGTTAATGGTATATCAGGGTATGTCTAAAAGAGATGATAATCCACATCTCTCAATAATATCTCTCTTGACCTTTGTAAGTCGAGGGATTAGTCTCCATGTCTTCGGGAATCTCTCCCAAGAGTGTACCACACCTAGTTCTACCTGCAAATCAAAACAAATCCATCATTAGTCATCAATCAAATTAACTCTATCAAAATCAACATCATATCGACAATCATATCAGAAATCATATCAACATCATATCAACAAAATCAGAAACATATCAGTGAATCATATAGCATCATATCAGCAATAATTCATATCAGAGAGCATCATATCAATAACATATCAGGAAACTCAAACAAATTAGAGAGCATCATATCTAGATTAACCAAGCATCATATCCGTGATTCTATATCAACACAACATATCAGAAAACAAAAAGTATCACATATCAGTAACGCATAACATATCAGTATCTCATATCAAGGATTCCATATCAAAGAGCAACATATCAGTAATCCATATTGTGACTCATATCAGTGCACCATATTAGAGCAACATATTAGAAAATTCAATCCAAAGACCCATATCAGGCAAAAATAACACCACCAGACCCATATCAATATCAAAATAATCTACACATACCCATCGCATCATATCTAAATTCATTCAAAATAAAAAATCATCTCAACAAACAAACATTTTGCACTTTTCAGCCTTATGCGCTAAAACATATTGTAAATGTGCTAATATGCCCTATATGTGCTAATATTTCCAATTAATGCTCTAAAGTACACGATCTATGTGCTAAAAGGGGACTATGTGCTAATCTTTCCATCCATTGCACTAAACTAGGCAACCTAAGCGCTAAACTGTCCTACGAGCTAAATTCCAGATCGAATGCACTATTATGTTTTGTGTATGTGCTAAAACTCATCTATGCACTAACCTATCATTCCCATGCGCTAAATCCTAACCCTAGGTTTCACATGCGCTATTTTGCATTATGTATGTGCTAAATACCTAGTTCTATGCGGTAAAACATAAAATCTATCCCTAAAAATTGAAAAACGTGACCAAAATTTGCAAAAATCGTACAAGAAGACATGGATTTTCGACACTTACTGCTAGTCCATACGCAGTGAGTTTTCGGTATCGCCTGATGCACTCAAACCGGTGAGAATGGTAGGGAATCGACATCGTCGTCAAAGCTCCAAATGCACAAATCACAAGAAGACAAGTGTAAAATGAATCTTCTTTTTCACTTTTTACCTTTTAAGAGGGTAAAAGGTAGGGTTAATAAGTGGGGATGTAATATTTTCCACTTTTTTGTTTATTAACCTTATCAACATCATTTTTCAGGAGATGAATCAAATTGTGTGTATCCGAAATTCAATATCGTCAACATTATCATATCCAAAACAAAAATAAAAAAGTCAACACAATTTGAAAATTTTCGCAAATTTTTTTTTTCAAAAAAAATCAAAAACCCTTGATTCATCTCCCAAGGGGGCATCATAATCATATAAATATCAATATCAATAATCATATCTAGGGCATCATATCTAAAAATTTGGCAATGACAACAAAATCAGAAATTTTGTCGGCATATGAAGCCATTTTTCTTTGAATCAACATGTGCACACACATCACTTCAAAGAGGGGCAAAATGTAGATGTATAAATCTGACCATCTAGTTAAATAAATATTTAATATTTAGTTAATTCATCTAAACCACATTCCTCTATTAATTAAATTAAATTAATTAATTCCCCCACTTTCATCTATTTGGTTAAATAAATTATTCAATTTATCCATCTAGCCAATTACTATCTTTAAATTAAATTAATCACTTTATTTAATTAAAACCCCTTTCCCCTTTAATTAAATTCATGTTTAATTAAAAATCTCCTTCCAATTTAAATAAATCAAATTTATTTAAATATCCCCCAAATTGCAAGTTATCATCCACCTTTTTGGAATATATCACTTTATTTCAAAAATAAATCAGAAAATACTTCTCACTTGCATTCTCCTAACAAAACCACTTGAATACATAAACCCCTTCTAGACTCTTCTAGATTCTTCTAAACATCCTAATTAGCCTAAACCATCTCTTAAACATTTGCACATTCCCAAACAAGAGTCACTTCTCAAAAATGCCTTAAAGTCTTTAAAATGCATTGAAGGCTTTGTGTCCTCAACAAGTTAACCTTCAAAATATTCCTAACTATTAATGGTTAATCCAACCTCAACTCATGGTTAACCCTCATCTAACCTATGGGTTTTATCAAACACTCATTTCTTTGACCCTAGTTATCCTATTAACCCTTGCACAAGAGTTTACCCTTAGGGTAAAAGCTTTATCCACTGGTTAACCCTAACCTAACCCTAACCACACCTTCCTAGGGTGACCCCCATGTCTTATCAGGCATTTAATGCCTCTTACATCTCCTCTCAAGACACCTCTTGTTGACAATTGTCACCATTTCATTGGTGAAAATTGTAAACATGGATTGAGTAATTTTCAATCGTAGCCCTTGTTAAGATTTCTCAATCTTAACCATCCATTTCCCTATTTTCTCTATAAATAGGACTCATTTCCTCCATAATCCATATCCAATTTTTTATGCATCTACACTATAATCTAATTATATCAAGAATTTTAACCTCTTTGTTAGAGTAACATTTTTAGCATTTAGAAGTTTTTCAAATAATAGCATATCCATGTTAGTATAGCATGTTAGCATAGTTTGTTAATATCTTTACCATAGCTTCATCATAATAATAGCTTAGTATCATATCTTAAACACATCATATAGATCTTAGATGCATTCATGCACATAGATCATTTTAATCACGCGTTCTTGGAGTTGTCATTCCTAAGTCATTTTCTCAATGATCTGAGAAAAAAACATTGACTTAAGGGATCCTATGAGATAGAGAACAATGAGACACATCTTGGGAAGTTAACTTGTTTAAACTAGTTTAAATTAGTTAGCGTTTGTACTCAGAAGTTTCATTGGTATGTTAGCTTTTTTATTTTAATTTTAGTATTTTGATCACACTAAATCTCGCATACAAGCACTTGTACCTTCCCCTTCATTCTCAGGCTTTTCCGGAACACTCTGAATTTGATTCTGGGTCTACATTTGATTTCTTTTATCTGAACTAACATCCTAATCATTTGAATCATATCCGCAAGATTTGGGTTGATACACATTTCCTCCATCCAATTTCACATTAGCACTTTCATCTATTTTTCTCAGTCTCTTGTTAAAAAATTGGTAGGCCTTGCTCTTAGTAGAATAACCAAGAAAGATTCCTTCATCACATCTTGCTTGAAACTTTCCTAGATCTTCATCTCTTCTGATATGGCATTTATTACCAAAAATTATGAAATATCTAACTGTAGAAACATGATCAAACCATAACTCATAAGGAATCTTACCGATATCACCTTTTGATATGCACTCGGTTAAGAGTGTATACAATAGTACTCACAACACCTCTCCAATAGATATGTGGAACATTTCCTTCAATCATCATAATTCTAGCAGCTTCTTGAATTGTTATGTTCTTCCTCTCCACAACACCATTCTGTTGAGGGGTCCGTGGAGCAAATAACTGTCTCTTCACTTCATGCTCTTCACAAAATGCATTAAACTCACCAGAAGAAAATTCACCACATCTATCAGATCTCAGACACTTCAAATTCAGTCCAGTCTCAGTCTCAACCATAGCTTCAAAAATCTTGAACTTCTCCAATGCTTCAAACTTCTCCCTTAAGAAAGTAACCCATGTCATCCTTGAATAGTCATCAATCAACAACATGAAATACATGTCACCCTGCATGCTTCTCACTCTAGAAGGACCACACAAATCAATATTCACAAGATCCAGTAATCCATTAGAACTATACTATTTTCTTTTGAAAGTAACTCTTGTCTTCTTCCCTAACTAACATTCCTTACATATCGGATTAGCAGGTTTTGCCAATTTAGGAAAGACAAACACAAGACTCAAGAATCAAATGTTAGTGTTAGTATCATAAACAAAATATGATCCTAAGCAAGCATATCAAGAGAGATATCAAACATTTAATGGAAAACATGCAAAAACAAAAGAAAGACACAAGACCCTTCCAAATGTTTGTCAACATGTTCATAGCTTCTCCTCCCTTGTTCCTCTCCTCTCCAAGTTCCACATGAGTGTAGCCCTCATTTTCTTGCACTACTATGGAAGTCTTATGGAGATTCAAGATTAACAAAATGATCAAAAGATTATGCAAATGCAAGCTAAATATGAGAAAGCACCTAATTAAGCTATATTGATTTTAACCAAAATAACAATGTAGATTAAATGGATCCTAAAATGCTCTCTTAAATTTCACTATAGATTAGATGCATACAAGATTTATGGATCTGGATTATGAAGGAGTGGGCTCTATTTATAGGAAAAATAGAGAAATGGATGGTTGAGATTGAGTAATCTCAACAAGGGTCAAGATTGAAAGATTTATGATCCATGTGAAGGCTTTCAACCCAATCCCAGGATGACAAATGTCAACATGAGATGGCTTGAGAGAAGAGGGATGAAGCATTAAATGCTTGAGATGACACGAAGGTTATCTTAGGAGGTAAGGTTAGGCTTGAGTTGAATGAATAAAGCCATTACCTAATAAATAATGTCTTTATCCAATGGGTAAACTCTTGTGCAAGAGTTAGTGGGGATAACCATGGTCAAAGCAATAAATGCTTGAAGAGACCCATGGTTTAAATGAGGGTTGAGTTAGAGGGAAAGTCTCTAACCATGTGGGTGAGTTGAGTTAACCATTAATGGCTATGTAAGAGCCATAAATGGTTATGTAAGAACCATGAATGGTTTGGAAGACTTTAGGGGTTAGCTTGTTGGAGACATAAAGCATTTGTTCCTTTTCAAAGACTTTGGAGGCTTTGAGAAGTGAATTCAAGTTGCTTAGGAATGTGACAATAATTAGGAGGGTGATTAAGCTAATTAGGAATGGTTTAGAAGAATCTAGAATGGGTTTAGGATGCAAGTGGGTTTGGTGGATGAGGGAAAATGGGGTTTTAATTAAAATAAAATTACTTTATTTCAACAAAATAGGTGCAACTTGCATTTTTAGGAGAATGCAAGTGGGGGAGTAGTTTAGAGATTTTAAATAAATATTTGATTATTTATTTAAATGAGAAAAGGGGGTTAAATTAAATAAATATGTTTTATTCATTTAATTAATTTAGAGTGTGGCTTAATGAATTAATTTTAAATAAATTGAATAATTTATTTAATTAATAGAAGAATAGGTTGAAGATGAATTAATTAAATATTAATTTAATTAACTGATGACTGATGGTTAAATAATCAAATAAATACTAAATATTCATTTAATTAAGTGGACATATTTATGTGACTACATTTGCCCCTCTTTGAGATGATGCGGTTTATTGCATCGTTTCAAAGAAAGAAAAATAAGTGTGTGAAGAAATATTCCCCACAAATGTTAATTTAATGGGTGGTATGCCCCTCGAGAGATAGGCCAAAAAATTTCAAAAAATCGGGCCCTCTCAAAAAAGAACGAGAAGTGGAGGGGAGGTAGAATAGAAGAAATTAGCAATAATGGTGAAATAATGGGAGAAAACGGGGATAAAACAACGAAATGAGAGGCATTGGAAGTTTACAGGGTCCACGGTGGTGAGCAGGGTGAATTAGGGTTAGGGCTGGAGGGTATATATGGGGGGGAAGGGGAAAAAACAAGCTCATTTGCACCTATTTCCTTGACAGTTTGGAGCTCTGATAGTGACTTTTGGTGAAGGAGTGAGCAACGATTATCATGCCTGTGCCTATAGTAGATCACTGGCTAGAGCGGATCCGTCGATTCCAGCGGCCAGATGACTATGGACCAGCGGTACGCAAATTTTGAATTTTGTGTTTTGTGCATTTTTAGCATGGTTTTTCAAGCGTCAAAGTCCAATCAAGACAATAGCACTAAAATTGTGTTATAGCACTTTTGTCACTTAGAATAGCGCTATTGTGCCGCAATGGTGCCATTGTATAGTAGTTGTAGTGCTTGTGAGAGGTTTAGCACATCCGCTGCATAGTAATATCGCTATGGTATGATTAGAGCTTTTGTGTATTTGTTGTAGCACTTTTGTTATGAAATAGCGTTGTGGTGTAGTTGTTATAGCGTGTTTGATTGTTTAGCGTTGTTGTGTAGTTGTTGTAGCACAATTATTAGTAGAATAGCGCTATTGTGATAAAAAAAATTCCTCAATGGTAGAGAAAAGAGACTAATGTTTTAGTTGATTGTTTGACTAGTTGTTTTGGTGAATTATAGCAACCCCATTGAGACTAGGTCATTACGATAAATGCCTGTTGTAGTCTAGGATTGCCACAATCGATTGCCTGTTGAGACTCGAAGATACTTGATCAAAGTATCTATTGATACTCTAGGCTGAAAAACTTAAGAAAGTTTGTAGCAAAACAACTGATGTTGGTTGATGTGTGTAGGAGGACCTGTCCATTCTACAAATGCAGGAGCGGAATCCTGCCACACAACAGCTAACAGAGGCAGAGAGAGACTATGTCACTGCGATTGGTTTGTACGATATGATGTATCTTCTCATGATTCAGACGAATTGCGGATTGATAATGGCACTGGCCGAGTGTTGGCATAGTGAGACATATACCTTCCACCTGGCGATGGGAGAGATGATGGTTACACTAGAGGATGTGTGGAGGATACTGCACATCCCAATCAGAGGGGAATTGGTGACTTATGATTGAGGACTAGGGATGACAGCGATACAAAGGATATTTGCTAATAATGTGTATATTGAGGATGGCTCTATAGCCTGGTAGGACATAGCAGCACTATATGAGCCGTTACCAACAATTTTATCAGGGATCGTCGAGGGTTTGTAGTGCCCCAATCGATGTTCACATGGACTGGTCGTTGGTTGGGACCAGGTGATTGAGCAGATGATGACTGAGGGGACCCGCTATGCCTAGGGACCATGCGTGCTAGCACATCTTTATAGGAAGATACATGAGGCGGTGTACTGTGAGATGAGATCACTAGTAGTAGGGATCACATTACTACATATCTAGGCTTGGGAGCACTTGTCAGTCACACGGCCAGTTTGCTTGAGATTTAGGGCGGTAGATCAGCCTTATGTTTATATGTATGGAGGGATGATGAGCCAACCCCATCTAGGGAAGCTGGAGTTTTGGCAATAGACTTTAGATGACCTAGATACAATGATATGGAGGTCGTATATCGAGTGTAATCCCTGGGAGGATAATGCAGAGGAACTACCATATGTATTTATGACATACTTTTTGATTGGTCACACATCCTACCTTGTAGAGAGACAGGTGCTAGGGAGAGTGATGAGGCAGTTTGGATGGAGGTAGGGAATGTCGAGGGGGTTAGGGGAGTATGCATGGGCAGTATGGGAGAGATTTTAGTGGGGGCCAGTGTTACCGTATGATCAGGCCTTGGCAGAGTTCTGGACTTTATAGGTGAGACCATGGCATATGAGACGGAAAATTGCGGATGCAGGGATGATGGGGGAGTACACTCAGTATCGTATCGCCCATCCGATTGCATGGATTTCAGATCCGGCTGAGCCTATACCACCTATTGAGGATGAGAGGAGACTGCGATGAAAGAGGAGAGGAGGCAGAAGAGTAGGAGGAGGAGATGGAGGTGGTGGTGGAGGGGGATTTAGTGGAGTAGGAGGAGGTGGTGGATTTGGGGGTGGAGGAGGATTTGGAGGTGGAGGTGGTGGAGGAGGACGATTATAGAGGAGAGGTAGAGGGGGACAGTTGTTGTGACTATCACAGGGTCCATTGATATAGGGGCCAACTAGAGTAGGAGGTAGGGATATTGGTGGGGGTGTAGCGCCTATGGAGATGGGAGAGGGAGCCACGGGTGGAGGAGAGGATCCTATGGAGATGGAAGGGGGAGTGATAGGTGGAGGAGATGGAGATGTGTGGGAGTATATGATATTACACTTGTAGACTCGGTTAGAGGATAGGCAGGTGAAGATTGTAGCTAGAGATGTCCAGTTGTTTGCATGGGAGGCGAAGCTAACTATAGTGGGGCAAGAGAGATGATCTAGTGGATAGGTTGACAGAGGTGTAGGATAGAGTCTAAGTTTTGGAGGGAGCATAGGCACAAGGCGGTGTTGAGGGAGATGCGGCGGGAAGGTGGAGAGTTTGACCATTGGCAGGGACTATATGACCAGGCTGTGCCAGTTAGTCAACGAGCACTTAGCTATTCCCAGATGCAACAGGTGAGATCAGAGTGGTCGTAGAGGGCTCAAAGCAGTGGGGGTGTTATGGGTCCTCCTTGATGGGATGGTGGGGGAGGAGTAGGGGGTAGTGGTGGTGCAACATCTGGCCAGAGTGTCATTTGAGACATTTTATGTACTTGTTATCTTTGTTATTTAGGACTGTGACTTGGATGGCTCTTGGTAGCCGATATATTTTGACATCATTGTACTCTGATACATGTATTCTTTTGTGATGTGATATATGAGGAGATCCCATGTTTTGTGATGATATGATATGTATATGTATGATGACATGTATGTTGTTTATGCATGATGATGATTCTGAGTTATGCTTGGATTCATGCTATGGATGATTTGCTTTCTATTTGTACATGTTGATGGTATTATTTCTATATGCATGCTATGGATGATGTTGCTAATCATGTGGATGCAGGTAGAAGATGGATGATGCTTTGTGTAATGCTATTTAATTTGTGATATGATGTAATGATGATGATGATGTATGCTAAATAATGAGAATAAAAATGATGACATTTGTGATAGATAATACTTGCTTATGTTTTTGATGATATGATATGAGTAAATGATGCATGTTTTAAGATGAATCTAAGTGAATCTAAGTGGCAAATGTTTACATATGTGACTAGATGAATGCACGTTAAATGGATGAACAAATGTTGATACAAATGTTTATGTATAAATTCACTTAAATAAATGTATCTAAATGATGTGGCGTTTGTGAGATGTATCTAAAATGAATCTAAATGACTTAAAATAGTTCCAAAACATAACTAATTTCTATATGAGATTGAGATGATAATGCAAATAAATGCAACTAAGGGATAATGAATAACTGTACCTTAATGCAATTAAAGGATAATGAATAACTACACCTTAATGCAATTAAAGGATAATGCAAAAATCTAGATGAAACTAAATGGGGGAAAATGCACCTATGAGATGAATTCTAAATGAGCTTAAAGGATAATGAAAGGAATGTATATTTAATGTTGTTAAAATGAATGCACTACATGGATGAATGAATGTTCTTGATAACAAATGCACTTAAATGAAATGATAATAAATGCACCCGATGTGTTAAATGCCTCAATGGGATGAACAAGTGAATGCACTTAAATAAATATCTAAATGAATTTAAATGCAAGTAAATGATAATGAACTGAATGCATGTAATGCAACTAAATGATAATGCCATGCCTTTATGATATATGAATGAAAGTTAGTGAGAATTTGTAGATGTGGAATGCAAAATGTGAGATGAAGTATCAGAGAACATTGTCATGATTTTGTACCCAAGATAAACTATATTAGGTTCTTTCTCATATAAGCCTACATTATTTGCATGTAAATAATTGATATGAATAATGAATGAGCAAATGGATGGATGATATGCAATGGAATGCAATATAAAAGGATGAGATGGAATGATGATCCATAGAGTATTCATAGTGCTTTATTTTCCTCATCGAGCATGGTAGTATCGTTCTTGGTTGAGGTAGCAGGAACCAAGTTTTGAGCATTTCACCTGTAAGCAAGCATTTAAGACAAGGAAAAGAAAGTGACCCTCCATTCTGGTTCATGCATAAATGGTCGAGGTATATGTTGTAGTCAGTAAGCTATAGTGATCCACGACTACATTTTGCATATGATCACGTAGCTTAATGAACTTCCCATGTAGACACCATTAGTACATGCCCCAGAACTTCATTGGAACAAATCCACAGACAACAAACAAAACAATATCTAGGAACCATCTCAGCTACTCTAATCACTTGTGGATATCCTGGAGTAGCATAGGAACCTGATATAAATGAATAAATAACTAACAAACCGACCAAGTACTTGATAGCTTAAACATAATTTTCTTGTCAAAAAAAATGTTACCATGTCTTTGTTTTTGTAAGGAAGGATGCATCCTTGTCAAGACAGTTGTGTGTACATGTTTTGATTGATTGGTTGATTTGATGTGATCATCATTTGGGTAGCTCAAAATGTTGTGTTTGGTGTCTATTGTGATGCGTATGTACAAATAATATTATATGCATTGCAAGTTTTTTGATTGATTTTTGATGTTTTATTATGTTTTTGGATTTTGTGAGTGTTTTTTGAATGTTATTGGTATTTTATGAGTTTTTACGAATGTTTTTGGTATTATTTCCAGCCAATTTTGAATGAAGAACTCAATGAATCACAAGTAATGTAGAATCCACTTCCATCAATAGGTTAAGAGCATTTCCCCCAATTTAGACGTCACTTATGAAAAGCAGGATGCAGGACACATGAAGTACTAACCCTAATTGCAGACCAATAACAAGCCATGGTTTGAATGATGGATGAATGGATGCAATGGATGTGATCGCAATAAGTCTGATAGACAATGGAGCCATAGTATTTACGAGTGGCCCCTATTTTTGTTGGGAAAAATGGTGTCTCAACCTTGCATTTATGCGAGGTTACTATTTATAGTAAGTTTTCATTTGAGCACGAAATGGTGCGAAACTCTCCCTGAAGCTTTTGGTTGGCTAGATAAACAGTCCGGTAAAGTTGCGTCGCAAGGTCACAGCTAGTTTTGAAGATATTAAAGTTTTCGTCTTGGAGGGGTGCAATAAAATATTTAAACTTAATTTTGGGGACTTTAGAGGCTCCGAAATGCCTTGAAAAATGGCCATAGCCGGTGAAGCGGGTTACGAGGTGATAGAGCACTTCGCGAGCTTTCCGGCGCTTCAAACGGTTCATCAATCGGACACCCGGCTCTCAATTTATGGCCTCCGGAAGTTTGTACTCCTGAAATAGGAAAAATAATTTGTATCAGATACATAAATGAGCTGTAAAGGGGAGCGACACATGTTGATGTGTTCTTTAACATGTCATAGGGCATCTAGAAGGGAGATAAGGTCGGCTACACCTTATTGGGTGGTTTTAGCCCATGGTTTTGTAATACCATTTGACGGTTTCTTGTATTGTATCTCCTATTTATGAGGTGTGAGAGATAGAGGTTGTGTGAAAGAGTCTTATAGCTATTGAGTTGCCTCTGAATCTCTGATTAGTGCTACTCCTGCGAAGAGCTTGCTCTGCAAGTATGTTGTAATCTATTTTTGATTGCTGAATAAAATATTGAGCTGCTTTTGGAGGGTGGGGTTTTTCTCCCGAAAGGGTTTTCCCCACGTAAATCACTGTGTTGTGGTATGAATGCTATTATATCTATTTCTATTTTCTGTAACTGTTGTAACGATCTGAAAAAGTTTTGCATTATCCTCCTCTCAAGGTTAGTGTAGGAAGTTGTTTCCGCTACTTAACTTCCTTACAAGTGGTATCAGAGCCTGATCACCTTTGGTTTCAATTGTGGACAGTTGGGTTTTTTGAACTAATCCAGATTTGAGTGGGAGCTTGTGCAGAAGACACTTTTTGATCTTGTTGCAGGAATATTCAGATGGCGAGTTCGTCAGGGAGAATAGAGGTGGAGAAATTTAACGGAAGTAATTTTGAGATGTGGAAGCTGAAGATGGAAGATCTGCTAATAGATCGAGATCTTTGGGATGTTGTTGATGCGAATGTCCAAAGGCCCTCAGATCCTACTGCGGCAGCTCAGTATGATGTTATGGATCGAAAAGCCAAGGGTCTAATCAGACTGTGCCTGGTAGACTCTATTCTAATCAATGTCCATGAAGAAAACTCTGCAAAGAAGCTATGGACTAAGCTTGGTGAGATGTATCAAGTGAAATCTTTATTAAATCAAATTTTCTTAAGAAAGAAATTGTATTCCTTGAAGATGGAAGAGGGTGGATGAATTGCAGACCACCTGGAAGCATTCAATATGTTGGTGGCTCAATTAGTATCCATCGGTGTTAAGATGGACGAAGAGGAGAAATGTCAGATCTTGCTTTGTTCTTTGCCTGATTCGTGGGATTCTCTTGTTATGGCTATCGGTAGTACTTCTGTTGTTTTGAAATCTGAAGACGTGGTGGGTGCCCTACTCGGTGAAGAGATGCGAAGGAAGGTATCCATCAGTTCAAAGGAATCCCTAACTGTTCGTGGAAGACCTAAAGAGAAAGGCAAGAAGAATGAGAAGCGCGGCAAGTCCAAATCCAAAGGGAGATCAAAATCTCCTGGAAAGTCCAAAGTCATTTGCTGGAATTGCGGTAAACCGGGTCACATCCGTAAGGACTGCAAAGAAGAAAAGAAGAAGAAGAAGAAAAAGAAAAAGTTCGATTCTGATTCTGAGTCTGACAAGGAAGATGGCGATGCATTTATTGCGGCTTTGGCGACTCATGCAGGTAATGATGCCTGGCTAATTGACTCAGGTGCATCTTTTCATATGACTTCCAATAGAGATTGGTTTTCTGAATATGAAGGATTTAATGGAGGTAAGGTGTACTTGGGTGATGATTCACCTCTAGACATTGTTGGTCGAGGTAAAGTTAGAATCAGGTTTTCTAATGGTAGAATAAAAATGATTAATGGTGTGCTGCATATCCCTGGATTAAAACGAAACCTGTTATCTGTGAGCAAACTGATAGATGCGGGTGTGCAGGTACTCTTTTCTGAAACAAGATGTAAGATGATTAAGGGTGCTATGGTAGTTGCTAGAGGTGTCAGATTTGGCACTTTGTATAAGCTTGAAGCATACACTGTTGAATGTAATAGCACTTCTGTAAAAAGTAAATCTGCGGATACTTCACTGGAAGATTTGAAGGTTTCACCTTCAGCAGATGGAAATGGTTTTTGGGTACCTAAGGGTGCTCTTTCGTCTGAAGCAAAGTTACCTGCAGAGAAGACTATGTTATGGCACCAGAGACTTGGCCACATTGGAGAAAAGGGTCTAAGGACCTTGAAAAATAAAAATCTTGTTGAAGGTTTGAATGACTGTAATCTTGACTTTGATTTCTGTGAGCATTGCATTTATGGAAAACAAAACCGCGTTCAGTTTTACTCGAGTTCTCATAAAACTTGTGGTGTTTTGGATCTTATCCATTCTGATGTGTTTGGTCCAGTAGATGTCTCTTCGATTGGAAAATCCACATATTATGTTTCATTTATTGATGATTTTAGTAGAAGGACATGGGTATATTTTCTAAAGAGTAAATCTGAAGTTTTTAGTCATTTTAAAGAATTTAAAGCAATGGTTGAGTTGCAGACTGGAAAGAAAATAAAATGTTTGAGAACTGATAATGGTGGTGAGTTTTGCTCTAATGATTTTGATAGATTCTATAAAGAATGTGGAATTAACAGGCATAAGACAACTCCGTATTCTCCACAGCAGAATGGAGTTGCAGAAAGAATGAACAGGACATTGATGGAGAAGGCTAGGAGTATGTTGAGTGGTGCTGGTCTCGAACAAAAGTTTTGGGCTGAAGCTGTTGCCACTGCTCGCTACCTGATTAACAGGTCTCCTACATCAGCTCTTGTTGATAAAATGCCTATGGAAGCATGGTCAGGTCACAAGCCTTCACTGAGACATCTTAGAGTTTTTGGTTACGAGGCATATGCACATGTGCCAAAGGAGAAGTGAACAAAGTTGGAGAACAAGGCTGTGAAATGTATCTTCATCGGGTATAGTTATGGTGTGAAAGGATACAAGCTTTGGGACCCTGTTGCACAAAAGGTAATTCATAGTAGAAGTGTTATTTTTAGAGAAATTAAGTCTCCTTCTGTTACATTGCAGCCAGAACAGACTAAAAAAGAAGATGTGATTCAACTTCCTTCTACACCTGAAAGAGTTGAATCGAGACCCCTAGATAGGCAAGAATTTGAGGAGAGCTCGTCTAGCTCTGAATCTTCAGAAGAGGAGGAAGAACCTCCAACTCAGCTTGTTCGAAGGTCTACAAGACATAGACAACCACCTGAAAGGTATTCACCTGATGATTGGAGATGTATTTTTGCTCTGAATACTAGTATGGATGAACCGAAATCTGTAGAAGAGGCATTAGGTATGAATGATGCAGAATCCTGGAAGATTGCTATGGAGGAAGAAATGGCAGCTTTGAAAAAGAATGATACATGGGATCTTGTACCATTGCCTGAAGGACGAAAACCTGTTGGTTGTAAATGGGTGTTCAAGAAAAAGATTGGTTTAGATGGAAGCGTTGAGAAGTATAAACCAAGGTTGGTTGCAAAAGGCTACTCTCAGGTTGAGGGTGTTGATTACGGTGAGATATTTTCTCCTGTTGCAAAAATGACGTCCATTAGATTTTTGCTTTCTATTGCTACTGCTTATGATTTAGAGGTTGAGCAAATGGATGTGAAAACTACTTTCCTTCATGGTGATTTGGAGGAAGATATTTATATGACACAGCCGGAGCACTATGTGGTGAAAGGCAAAAGTAATTTGGTCTATAAATTGAAGAAATCTTTGTATGGCCTCAAACAAAGTCCTAGGATGTGGTACCAGAAATTTGATACATATGTGTTGAGTTTGGGATTTGAATGTTCTAAATCAAATCACTGTGTTTATTATAAATCTTATGGTGATCATTTCTTATTCATTGCATTGTATGTTGATGATATGTTATTCATTGGTAAAGGGAAAGGTATGATTTCAGAACTGAAGTCTCAGCTCGCTGCTAAATTTGAAATGAAAGATCTTGGTGCAGTAAAGCACATTCTTGGGATGGAAATTAGAAGAGATAGGGTAAACAGAAAGCTATGGCTAGGTCAGAGTAAGTATGTGAATTCAGTGTTATAGAGGTTCAACATGTAGAATTGTAGACCATTGAGTGTTCCTTTTACAGTTGGAACGAAACTATCTGTTTCAGATTGTCCTACATCCCCATTGGAGATGGAAGACATGAGCAGAGTGCCTTACCAGAGTGCGGTTGGAAGCTTGATGTATGCTATGGTCTGTACTAGACCAGATATTGCCCAAGCAGTGGGAGTACTTTCTAGATATATGTCTAATCCTGGTAGAGTTCATTGGGATGCAGTCAAAAGAGTCTTCAGATATTTGAAGGGTACTTCAGAGTATTCTTTGTGTTATCATGGTAATTCAGTTGGAGACATGACTTCCCTTGATATCCATGGTTATGTGGATTCAGATTGGGCAGGTGATATTGATAGCAGAAGATCCACCAGTGCTTATGTGTTTACTTTGTTTGGTGGCGCAATTAGTTGGATGAGTAAGCGACAGGCTGTGGTTGCTTTATCCACTACTGAAGCAGAGTATATGGCAGCTACTCATGCTTGTAAAGAGGCCATTTGGCTTAAGAGACTATGTTCGGATATTGGAATAAAACAAGGTACAGTGACAGTTTACTGTGACAGTCAGAGTGCAATTAGCCTAGCTAAGAACCCGACATTTCATGCCCGGACCAAACATATTGATGTTCAGTATCATTTTGTTAGAGATATGGTCGAAGATGGTAGGGTGAAGTTGGTCAAGGTGGAAACTTTGATGAATGTTGCAGATGCTTTAACTAAGGCTGTGAGCACAGAGAAGTTCAGATGGTGTTCAGAGTCTATGGGCCTTATGGCCCCTAGCAATTGATTCATTGTGTTGACATTCCCTTCCGCTCTTGCAAGGTGTTTGACAAGTGGGAGATTTGTTGGGAAAAATGGTGTCTCAACCTTGCATTTATGCGAGGTTACTATTTATAGTAAGTTTTCATTTGAGCATGAAATGGTGTGAAACTCTCCCTGAAGCTTCTAGTTGGCTAGATAAGCATTCCGGTAAAGTTGCGTCGCAAGGTCACAGCTAGTTTTGAAGATATTAAAGTTTTCGTCTTGGAGGGGTGCAATAAAATATTTAAACTTAATTTTGGGGACTTTAGAGGCTCTGAAACACCCTGAAAAGTGGCCGTAACTGGTGAAGCGGGTTACGAGGTGATAGAGCACTTCGCGAGCTTTCCGGCGCTTCAAACGGTTCATCAATCGGACACCCGGTTCTCAAGTTATGGCCTCCGGAAGTTTGTACTCCTGAAATAGGAAAAATAATTTGTATCAGATACATAAATAAGCTGTAAAGGGGAGTGACACATGTTGATGTGTGCTTTAACATGTCATAGGGCATCTAGAAGGGAGATGAGGTCGGCTACACCTTATTGGGTGGTTTTAGCCCATGGTTTTGTAATACCGTTTGACGGTTTCTTGTATTGTATCTCCTATTTATGAGGTGTGAGAGATAGAGGTTGTGTGAAAGAGTCTTATGGCTATTGAGTTGCCTCTGAATCTCTGATTAGTGCTACTCCTGCGAAGAGCTTGCTCTGCAAGTATGTTGTAATCTGTTTTTGATTGCTGAATAAAATATTGAGCTGCTTTTGGAGGGTGGGGTTTTTCTCCCGAAAGGGTTTTCCCCACGTAAATCACTGTGTTGTGGTATGAATGCTATTATATCTATTTCTATTTTCTGTAACTGTTGTAATGATCTGAAAAAGTTTTGCATTATCCTCCTCTGAAGGTTAGTGTAGGAAGTTGTTTCCGCTACTTAACTTCCTTACAATTTTCCAGGTTTTCACCATCGCACTTTCCCAAAGTGCCAATGTAGTGGTTCCTCACTATTTGGATGCATTATTTTTCTTGACTATTTTGTTTTTTTTGTATTTTCTTTAGGACATTTTTCTAAATGTTTTTGGTGTTTTTCTTATATATATATCAAAGAGCCTGATGCTCTACACGGCTTATGTATGAAACCATTTGAGGTGCATGTTATTGATCAGATCTGCTAGAGGTTCTCCTTCTAAAGTTACCAACTGATATGCTCCAGACCCAAATACAACAGTAACAACATACAAATCTAGCC
This sequence comes from Cryptomeria japonica, assembly GCF_030272615.1. NCBI lineage: Eukaryota > Viridiplantae > Streptophyta > Pinopsida > Cupressales > Cupressaceae > Cryptomeria > Cryptomeria japonica. The sequence goes on along the minus strand of NC_081405.1, from coordinate 19,872,020 downwards.
AATTTGATTCAAACTTTCCTTGATGTTCTATGTCTGGTTGGTTACAAGGATTATCTTTGAGAACAAGATCACCTACCTCAAATGTACGAGGTTTAACCTGATGAATATAGTTTTTTCTCATTCACTGCTGATAGGCTTTGAGGTGGTTGTATGCAGCTTGTCGCCTTTCATCAAGTAGTTTCAAGTCTTGAAGACGTGAGACTCAGTATGCTTCATCATCTATCAGATTATGCAAGGAAACCCGTAGAGATGGTATCTCAATCTCAATAGGAAGGATGGCTTCATCTCCATAGACTAGTGAGTAGGGAGTTGCGCTTGTAGGGGTTCGAATGCTAGTTTGATATGCCCATAGTACTGGATTTAATTGAACATGTCAATCACGACCAGCACCATTCACCGTCTTCTTGAGGATCCTCAATATGTTCTTGTTTGATGCTTCGGCCTGACCATTGCCTTGTGGGTAATAGGGGTGAAAAAATGGTGTTGTATGTGAAACTTCTCATAGAGCTCACAGACATCTTGATTTTTGAAAGGAAGTTTGTTATCTGTGATGATGGACATGGGTACACCATACCGACAAATGATATAATTAAGGATAAATGAGGTGATCTGCTTGTCGGTGACTTGGGTAAGTGGAACGGCTTTGATCCACTTTGTGAAGTATTTCGTGGCGGTAATGATAAATTTATGGTCGTTGGATGAAGATGGATGAATTTTACCCACAAGGTCAAGTCCCCATTGACAAAAGGGCCATGGTGTTGTGATTGGTTGCAATTCCTATGCTGGTGCATGTATCAGGTCTCCGTGAACTTGGCACTTCTTGCATTTTCTAACAAATAGTAGGAGTCTTTTTCCGTGGATGACCAATAGTATCCAACGCCCATGATTTTATTTGCTAAAGAAGGGCCACTTGAGTGAGCCCCACAAATGCCTTCATGTACCTCTTCCAAGGCCTTTGTTATCTCATCTTGTTCCAGACATGGACGGAGAGTACCATCAAGACTTTGCCAGTATAGGGTTTCGGCAATGATGGTGTATCGAGCGGTTTGGGGGATGAAGGTTTTACGTTGGTTATTGGATTGATTGGGAGGAAGTGTGTGATCGCGGAGGTAAGTGAAGAACTCACTGTACCATGGGGATTCAGAACCGACTAGGCAGCATATCATTTTAGTTTCAAGGATATCATAAGAAGGGATCCAAAGTTGTTCTACCAAGAACTCATAGCGTGTGGAATTTTGCGGAAGATCCAGGAGAGGCAATTGTAGCCATTGTGTTGAAAACTCGATTATGATCTCAAGGTACTTGCTCAAAGGTGATAGTTGTAAATGATTCTTTGTAACTATCCACCATCCTATTATATGACATAAGCTTATCATCCTTAGTTTGATACTCATCGGTGACTTTTTTGATCACTAGCTGTGAATCTTCATATACCTGTAGCTCTTTGAGATGCCATTGTATAGACAATCTGAGTCCTGTGATCAAGGCCTCACATTCTTCTATATTATTGGTACATGGAAAAGTGAGCCTATATGACTTCGGGATGTTGGCACCTTGAGGTGTAATAAAAATAATACCGGCCCCCAAGCCATGTCTAGTATATAAACCATCAAAATATAGCTTCCACCATTGTGTTGTTGTGATCATGACGACCTCTTCATCTAGAAAGTTGGAAATAAGAGGATGGTCACCTGTGAGGGGTGCATCGACCAACTAATCTACAATAAATTTCCCCTTGATACCCTTGTGGTCCACATACTCGATGTCAAATTCACTCAGAATCATTAACCCATTTGGCCAAGCGGCCTATTAATGCTTCCTTGCTGAGTAGGTATTTGAGTGGATCAATTTTAGCAATGATTTGTACCTTGTGTGTCAACATGTAGTGCCTCAATTTGGTGGCTGTCAAGATAACTTCTAGGCAAGCTCGCTCAATAGGTGTGTAATTGAGTTCATAGCCTACCAATGTGTGAGAGATATAGTATACAACACATTCTTTTCCTTCTGCATTGTGTTGTGCCAGCAGTACTCCTAATGTCGTATTATTAGCTGAAATATATAGCAATAGAGGTCAACTTGGATCTGGTGGGATCAGCAAGGGTGTATGCATTAGGTAATCTTTAAGCATTTGGAATGCTTGCTGGCACTTTGTATCCTATTGAAAGTGGATATTCTTGTGTAACAGATGCGTGAAGGGATGACACTTATCAGCTAATTACACATTGAATCTCTCAATTGATTGCAGTAGCCCTTGTAGTGTCCTTAACTGACTGATGTTCTTGGGAGGTGGCATGTCCATGATTTCTTTGACTTTTTTCGGATCTACTTCAATGCCTTTTCTTGAGACAATGTATCCTAGGAGCTTCCTGAGGTTACTCCAAAGACACATTTCTTTGGATTAAGACGAACATGATATTTCTCTAATCTTTCAAAGATTTGACCCAGTATTTCTAGATGACCTTCTCTTGTTAATGATTTAGCTAGTAAATCATCGACAAAATCTTCTATTATAGTGTGAATCAGGTCATGAAAGATGGTATTCATAGCTCTTTGATAGGTTGCCCCTACATTTTTTAGACCAAATGGCATCACATTCCAACTGCAGGTTCCCCATGGGCATGTGAAAGCAGTTTTATGTTGATCCTCTGGAGCAATCTTGATCTCGTTGTACCCTGATAAGCCATCCATAAGAGAAAGCATTGCATGACCTGTTGTGAGATCGACGATCATGTCGATGTTTGGTAAGGGGAAGTCATCCTTAGGGAATGCCTTGTTCAAATCTCTGAAGTCTGTACACATACGGATGTCCCCTTTAGGCTTGCCGACAGGTACAATGTTGGAGATCCAATCTGCATAATCGATTGGTTGGATGAAACCAACATCTAAGAGATTTTTGAGTTATGCCTTGACAAGCACAAAAATCTATGGGTGCATCTTCCTGAGCTTTTGTTTAACAAGTTTAGCTCCTTCTGCCATGGTTAGGTGATGCATGACCAAATTAGGATCTAAGCCAGGCATCTTTGCATAAGACCATGCGAAATTTATTTGACGCTTCTGGAAGAATTCCACAAATTTTGGTTATTCCTCTAGAATTAGTAGAGATGCCAAATGTATTTGGTGAGGAGTCTCAGGGGTCCCCACATTGAATTCTTTTGTTTCTTCGATTAGGATCGTCGATCTCTCCTAATTTGTATTAAAGGGGAGGATGTCAAACCTTTCATCTGCAGGCGCCTTAGAGAGGTTTTCACCTTTGGATATGCTTTTTATTTTTACTTTTTTGGGATCAACAAGTGCCACTGTGTGGTTTTCACTAGAAGATCCATGTTTTATTGTGATATTTTTGCAGCTAAAAGGTTTGGCATCTGCCCCAAAGTACGTTGCACTATTAAGTTTGATGGTAAATCTAGCTCCATGATCCCTGCTTGGTATGTGATCCAATATTTCTAAAAAGTCTATGAGCGCCTCATCGTTTTGGAAGTGATCAAGATATGGTGGATTTGGCTAGTTCCAGTCAATGAGTTTGGGGTGGATGATAGGAATGACCTCATCGATTAGGTTGAGTTCAGAGGAGGCATCAGTTAGGGTTAATATTGATGAGTGAAGTTCATCAATGGTACTCTCCTTGTCAGGTTCTGGTGTCGGATTTGATGTAGGGCATGTGGAAGGTTCTTATTGCTCACAAACCCAAAAGGTTTTAATCCATGCCTCCCCATAAACTAGGATATCTTTACGAGGTGGGGGAGGTGATGTGTCTTCCTCCTCTGAAGTATTTAGATTCACTTAATCAAATTCCCACTCATGTGAGTCGGTCTCTCAATCACTCTCTAACATCCAGTTACTGTACCATGTTGGGATGTCTTGTGTACTGAAGAGTGTATTGGTCACGGGTTTGTGCACTTTTATAGGTGGGATTACTGGTGTTGCTGGCGGGATTATTGGTGTTGTTGATGTTGTTGGTGCCACTATTGCTATTCTTAGTTTTGTAGGTGTGATTGGTACAAGTACTGGGAGTATCGGTGTTGGTGATGTTTCTGTTGTTACTGATGGTATTATTAGTGTTGTAGATGTTGCTGATGGGATTATTGGTGTTGTTGGTACAGTTGGTATTACTACTATTACTGATGGAATTATCAGTGATCTAAATGTTGCTAATGGGATTATTGGTACTGTTGGTATTGCTGGTGTGATTGATGTTGCAAATTTGATGATCAGTTTTGTTGGTGCGGATGGTGTTGTTGGTTTTGTAGATTTGATGATCAATTTTGTTGGTGTGGATGGTGTTGTTGGTGTCACAGATATAATCAAGGATGGCCTCCTTGGAGTAATTGTTTGATACATGGGTTGCTGGGTTTACCTTTAAATCTGAGCTTAGGAAGAGATTCCTTTTGAAAACCTAATCGAGTTTTATCTTTGGGTTTCAACTCAGGCTGCAAGGGCTCGTGGTGTCCTTGTTTGCAATGTCCCAAAGAACTTTGGCCATCATAGCCCATTATTTATATTATAGTGAGACCTTTGCCATATTTATCAGTAGGAAGCGTAGCTTTTGGGATTTTTGTGTTGATAGGGTCTTTGCAGATCCATTCTGCTAGGTCCTCATCTCTGGTTTCCTCTTTCTAACTTTTACCAGGGATGAACTATGCCAAAGTGCATGTTGGTTTGGTCAGTGGTTGTTGAAGAAACTTTTGAGGCTTGCCATAAGTTCTAGGGGAAGTGGGTAATTGTCCAACACAAAAGAGTTGGCTTATATTATATTCCCCAAGACCTTCCTCAGCCATTTTCATTTTCAACTTCTCTTTCTTTGCTATAGGGGTGATTGAACCAGAAAGAGAGGCTAGACTAACATAGGATGTGGAAGGGATAGATTCTCAATTGTTAGGTACAATGATCTTTGATTGATGGTTAATATTGTTACAATATGCAAATGGATTTGCATCGCCAAGGATTGTGATTTATACACCATTACGGTGAAACTTGATACACTGATGATAGGTGGATAGAATGAATTGCATGGCATGTATCCAAGGTCTTCCTAACAATAGATTATATAGCAGAGAAAGGTCCAGAACTTGGCAAATGATGTGCTTTACCACTGGGCCCACTCTGATAGGTAATACAACAGCTCCTTTGGAAGAACGCTTTGCATCATCATAGGCCTTAATGGTTATCTTTTTGCTAGGATCCACTGATTCTACCGCATACACCAATGTTTCGACCAACTGCAAGGTGCATGTATTCAAGCCGACTCCATTATCAATCAAGACTCGCTTGATTTTGTGTTGGTTTACAAATCCTTCAATGTGAAGGGATGCGTTATGTGGTTGTTGGAATGAAGCGTTACCACTTTCAAAAAAAGTGAGGCATGACAATGCCATGAGACTGCCAACCATGGCTTGAAATTGATCTATGTTAAGGTTGGTGGGGACTGACGCTTCTTGGAGAGCTTGATCCAAAATTGTTTTATGTGAAGGGGATAAGCACAAAAGCTCTAATATGGATATGAGTGCAGGTGTTTTTTCCAATTGTTTCACAAGATTATATTGCTTGGGCAGGAGTGTTGTTCATTTTGGTACCACTCGAATGGTAATTTTGCTACGATGCATAACAACATTGCATGCAAGATTTGGATCTTTGATGGTGAGGGTTGCAACTTGTTCATTAGCATCATAGAGGTGATTCATAGTATAATTATAGGCAGCTTGTGTATAATTAGTTGTAGTATTTGTGTTTCGCCCTGAGGTGGAAGGACCCCTTTGATCATGTGGTGGAAGTGGATTCTTGAACATTAGATGATTGTCATTTGATGTTTTAGGGTTGTGTCCTTCTATTTCAATTTCTCCTCTATCAATAATATTTTGAACAAGATCTTTCAGTCGATGGCAATTACTCGTCTTATGCCCTTTTCCGTGGTGGAATTCACAATGCTCATTATCTCTCCACCATGGAGGTTTGACCTGAGAATCATAGTTAGATATTTTCGATAAGGTCACAACATTGGAAGAGACCAATTGATGCAATATTGTTTCAATGGGTTCCCCTAAGGGGTTGTATGTGCATTTTGGTTTATAGTTCTGTTGTCGTTGTCTTGGTTCCTCTTGTGGCGTATTGCAACCTTGATTTTGTTAATGAGTGATGGTGTTGTTTTTAGGAGGGGGATTTTGTCCCGTGAATCTGACCATAGGTTGTGCAATTTTTGTTGTTCATGCATCCACTACCCCATCGTTTACAACGTTCTTATTCTTGTTCCAAAAATTGGGTTTATCACTATTAAAATGTGGGCGTGGGCCATCTTTTGGTTCATTGTAGATTTTGATAAGTCCCTTTTTGATAAGGGCTCGTTCACATTTTAATCCCTGAGTGATCGTCTCTTCAAAAGATTTAGCACCCTTCATGTCTAAATGGAATTCCATCTCGTCATTCAAGTTGGAAATGAATATTTCCACTAGTTCTTGTTCAGGAAAATGAAGAGAATGTATGCTAGATAGTTGCCTCCACCATTGTAGGAAAGCTGAAAAACAACTCCCCTGGTTTTTGTTTGGTGTTGCATAGATCTGCCATGGTAACATCTCGTTCTATGTTATGTGAATAATGAGCGATGAACTTTTGGACTAGTTCTTCAAATGTTCTAATTCCATCTGGTAATCAAGAAAACCATTGTGTGGTTGTGCCTCCCAAACTCTTAGGAAAGAGGTGCATTACATAGGTGTCCTCATAGGCCACCTCTAAACAAGTTGAGTGAAATTATCGAACATGATCTCTAGGGTCTCCTTTACCCCTATACTTTTCAAACTTAGGTGTTTCAAACCCTTGCGGAAAAGGTGGCATATGCATGTTCCTATCAAAAGGGTAGGGATAAATATCATTAAGTGAAAACTGGGTAGTCTTCACACCATTATTGAGTTGTTGAGCGAGATTCTCGACTTGTTGTCTCAACATGACTATTTCCGTAGGAGGAGGAGGCAAGGGATTCCCTTGATGATTAAGGTCATATCGGAAGTAATCTCTACATCTTCCACCATCGTTATGGATTATCTTGTTCTGATGTCTGTTGTATCTATGCGGTATTAAAATCAGAGGGTAGTTTATCACCCTCTTGAGAAAGTCTCAAGAAATGAGCATATGTGTTGTTTCTAAGGATTTAGTCAAAAAGTCTATTTAACTTGGGATTGTGTTGTGCTCTTTATATAGCTTCGGGAGTTGGAGTGCTAGGATCTTCATCCTTTGTGCCTCCTTCAATGGCTTCATGGAAATCATTGAGGTTTTCTTCCTCCTCTTCAATCTCTAGTTATCTAGTTTTTGATCTGGTGTGAACCATTTTGTTTAAAATTTTTGAGGTTTCGGTGATTTATGAGAGATGGTGATGAAATATTTTGATGAGAGATAAGTGTTTTGTGAAATTTTAAGAAGATGGATCTCTAACAATGAAGGTTGGATGTTTAACAAAGTTCTTTGTGAATTGCTCTTGTGTTGTCAACAATTTGGATGTGATAAGGTATAGCAAGGTTTGAGATGTCTTACAAACCAAGCTACCTAGTAATGAGAGGATGCACTCATAAACTAGTTTTAACTTGCATAGAAATTCCCCTTAGGATGATTGATACTATATGTAGAGACACCCTAAAAGTGATTTGTTGGTTAGATTTAAGCAATATTTAAAAGAACATAGGACAAGGCCTTTTTGTGTTTTGAGAGTTGAATGGTTTTGTGATGTTGTGAAGGTAAAAGTGGATAGAATATGGACCTCAATAAAAAAAAATTGTTACAAAGGGGGTTTCTACTTCTTCCTCTCTCTCAGGAGTTGGTGGTTCCCCTTGGGCTACATTGTAGGTGATACCGATTTTTGGGAAGAAAGCAGGGTTGATCTTTCCCCTTTGTTTTTGTGATAACTCAAGGCTCTATACTGAGTAAATGCTCTATTTTTCAAAGGCACTTTGTCGAATTCGTTGGATTTTCCTTGAAGATATAAATGCATATGACACAAGAAGGCTCTGTGTGAGAAAAATTTGTCTATTGATTTAGAAAAACTTCCTTCTTTTGATAAGAGTTTTTTAACTCAATGGTCTTTTTTTTAATGTAGTCTTTAGATGAAGACTCATTTTTCTCAAAATGTGAGTGATGGTCATACAAATTGATACTTTGTTTCACTTGTTGATGTTTTGTTTTTGTTGGTCAATGTTGATGTAAGTGTGAGAAAAAATTGTCTATTGATTTAGAAAAACTTCCTTCTTTTGATAAGAGTTTTTTAACTCAATGGTCTCTTTTTCAATGTAGTCTTTAGATGAAGACTCATTTTTCTCAAAATGTGAGTGATGGTCATACAAATTGATACTTTGTTTCACTTGTTGATGTTTTTTTTTTGTTGGTCAATGTTGATGTAAGTGTGAGAAAAATTGGTCTATTGATTTAGAAAAACTTCCTTCTTTTGATAAGAGTTTTTTAACTCAATTTTCTCTTTTTCAATGTAGTCTTTAGATGAAGACTCATTTTTCTCAAAATGTGAGTGATGGTCATACAAATTGATACTTTGTTTCACTTGTTGATGTTTTGTTTTTGTTGGTCAATGTTGATGTAAAATTTGTGTTGGATGAATACTTGGTTTAAATTTGTTTTGAATTTCTTTGACAAGAAAACAAAGCAAGCACACAAGCACAATTATCTTGCCTCAAAAGGCACAATAGGTGTGGGTCTAGATCAACCCAATCATGAACTTTATTGACCCTTTTCAAATGTTTTGTATGTTTTTTCCAAAAGCCTGAAGTCGGCTCAAATTGTTACTGGTTTGATACAAGACGAATACAAATCAAACACACTTTATCGCTAAGGTCAATGGTCAGTTGCGATATTTTCAGCCCACTTCTTGATATTTCTTCAACTTTGGTACTACATACCTTGTGAATCCCACCGTGGCAGGTAAGGATATGATATACTAAGTCTTGCAAGAGCATAACAGATAGATGATCCCTATGATGGAGGAGTCACCACTTTTATCAAGCTACAAGTAGCCTTTCAAAAAGCCCTATTTCTACTCAAGGAAATATGTATGGTGAGTATCTTGGGAGAAAAACCATCTATGCTCTTGCACTGAACTTTTCACAAATATCCTCAATCAATAGAACTGGTGGGCTTCTATAATAAAAGGTGCCTAGTAATGTTTGATGTTTTTGGACATAAGTTCATTCTGTAGTGACTCACTTAAGATCCTTGTAACTTGTGGTGGGGCCCATATGTCATTTCAGCAAGTTACACTGTAGGAACAACTATACCCAAGGCTATAGCTTTCGCTCTCACCTAATTTCTATAACATCTTGAAGGATTTACCATGCGAGGTCGTTCCCAAGAATGATGTGTCTCTTGGCAGGCCTCTCTTAAAAATATAAAATTTTGAGCGTTACTGACACTTTTCTCTTGCACCTAGGACCACGAGAGCCAAGGGAGAGGATAGTGTGTATTAGAAGTAGGACCAAACACTTGTTCTTTTTAACTGGTTTATTGCAATGCGATTTAAATGCTACTCGGAGATGTTGCTCCAACAAACATGGTGTTCTTTTTAACTTCAAGGCAAAATGTTGTCTAACTAGGAAAGTGAAAATCCTGGTCAACCAAATTGAAGCACGTTTGCTTGAAGTAAAATCGAGTTTGTAACAAAAAGGGACAAGTTGTTTGTTCTTTTTAACTTGCAAAAATGAAGTGTTGATTGTGAATTTTAGCCTTTGCAAGAAAATGAAAGTTGTTTTATTTGATTTAAGCCCAAATGAAAATTTGTCCTAACTTTGCAAGAAAACAAATTTGTTTGTTTGAATTTGTGGTTCTTTTTAACTTGCAAGATGTTCGTTTTAAGCTCCAAACTGAAAATTTGATTGATTTTATGACCCGTAAAAAGTGAGGTTGTTTTTAATTATAAAAGGAAAATGAATTCTTTTTAATCCAACTTTGAAACAAAGTTAGAAAGCCAAAAAGAAATTAAAATTCCTAAATTTAAACTTTTTGAATCCTGCAAAGAAGTTAGCAAAAACCTGCACAAGAAAAACAAATTGTTAGCGAAATGAAGGTTTTGGTGGGCTTCTACAAGCTTAAAATTTTGATTTTTTCGTTTACATATTATTTTCTTTTTAACTCTCGGTTACAATAGCGCTACTATGTGTAAACAAAGAAGCACTACTTTATACAAATGTGCTAAAACAATTACAGAGGCACTAAAAGAATGTCAAAAGCGCTATAAATGGACAAAAGCGCTAACTTAATCTGTCGAACAGAATGAAAATTTTGTCAAACTGAGAGCACAAAAGCGCTAAACTAGTGACAATAGCATTTTTTAAAAACAATAGCGCTAAAACAAGTACAAAGGCGCTAGAAGAATGCCAAAAATGCTAATTCACCAACAGAAGCGCTAAAATGCCAACTTTCGAAGGTGCTAAAGCGTGGTCAATAGCGCTAAAGCGCAACCTGTGTGTCAATTTCAACAATAAAAAAGTTAGTAGTTTTATCAATGATCAGAAGGTTACGTGTTTGATTCACGCTGGACTCACCAAATGATCCTCTACAAAAAGGATGTTAGGCAACACAAATACAAGACTCAAGAATCAAACGTTAATGTTAGTATCATAAATGAAATATGATCCTAAGCAAGAATATCAAGAAAGATGTCAAACATTTAATAGAAAGTATGCAAAAACAAAAGAAAGACACAAGACCCTTCCAAATGCTTGTCAACATGTTCATAGCTGCTCCTCCCTTGTTCCTCTCCTCTCCAAGTTCCACATGAGTGTAGCCCTCAACTTTTTGCACTACTATGGAAGTCTTAAGGAGATTCAAGATTAATGAAATGATCAAAAGATTATGCAAATGCAAGCTAAATATGAGAAAGCGCCTAATTAAGCTATATTGGTTTTAACCAAAATAACAATGTAGATTAAATGGCTCCTAAAATGCTCTCTTAAATTTCACTATAGATTAGATGCATACAAGATTTCTAGATATGGATTATGAAGGAATGGGATCTATTTATAGGAAAAATAGAGAAATGGGTGGTTGAGATTGAGTAATCTCAACAAGGGTCAATATTGAAAGATTTATGATCCATGTGAAGGCTTTCAACCCAATCTCAGGATGACAAATGTTAACATGAGATGGCTTGAGAGGAGAGGGAAGAAGCATTAAATGCTTGAGATGACATGAAGGTTAGATTAGAAGGTAAGGTCAGGCTTGAGTTGAATGAATAAAGCCATTATCTAATGAATAATGGATCTATCCAATGGGTAAACTCATGTGCAAGAGTTAGTGGGGATAACCATGGTCAAAGCAATAAATGCTTGAAGAGACCCATGGGTTAAATGAGGGTTGAGTTAGAGGAAAACTCTCTAACCATGTGGGTGAGTTGAGTTAACCATTAATGGTTATGTAAGAGCCATAAATGGTCATGTAAGAACCATTAATGGTTTGGAAGACTTTAGGGGTTAGCTTGTTGGAGACATAAAGCATTTGATGTTTTTCAAAGACTTTGGAGGCTTTGAGAAGTGACTTCAAGTTGCTTAGGAATGTGACAATAATTAGGAGGGTGATTAAGCCAATTTGGAATGGTTTAGAAGAATCTAGAATGGGTTTAGGATGCAAGTGGGTTTGGTGGATGAGGGAAAATAGGATTTTAATTAAAATAAAATTACTTTATTTCAATAAAATAGGTGCAAATTGCATTTGTAGGAGAATGCAAGTGGGGGAGGGTATTTTAGGAATTTTAAATAAATATTTGATTATTTATTTAAATGAAAAAAGGGGGTTAAATTAAATAAATATGTTTTATTCATTTAATTGATTTAGAGGGTGGCTTAATGAATAAATTTTAAATAAATTCAATAATTTATTTAATTAATAGAAGAAGAGGTTAAAGATGAATTAATTAAATATTAATTTAATTAACTAGTGACTGATGGTTAAATAATCAAATAAATACTAAATATTGATTTAATTAAGTGGACAGATTTATGTGACTGCAGTCATCAATCAACAACATGAAATACATGTCACCCTTTATGCTTCTCACTCTAGAAGGACCACACAAATCAATATGCACAAGATCCAATGATCCATTAGAACTATATTGTTTTCTTTTGAAAGTAACTCTTGTCTTCTTCCCTACTTAACATTCCTTACATATCAGATTAGCAGGTTTTGCCAATTTAGGTATATCTCTCACTACTTGAGTAGAAGTTATCTTAACCATGCAATCAAAATTTACATGACACATCCTTCTATGCCATAACCAACTTTCATCAACTTGAGCAATCAAACAACTTTTACCACCAACATTCAAGTGAAAGATATTATCTTTAGTCTTTGTACCTGATGCAATCTCAATTCTAGAGTTACTCAAGATCTTACATTTGTCATTCTTGAATTCCAAATCATATCCCTTGTCAATCATCTATCCAACACTCAAAATATTATGATTTAGACCTTCAACATATAATATGTATCATCAATATTGTGCTTACCATTAAGAGAAATAGAACCTCTACCATGGATTATACTAGCTTTGTCATCACCAAATCTTACTACACCACCATAATACTTTTCCATACTCATAAACTTACTCTTATCACCTATCATATGATGAGAGAAACCACTATCAATAACACATTAATCTTTAACTTCAGCTTTAGCAGCCAAAGTTTTATCCTCATTAATGTAGCTAGTAGAATCAGTAGTCACCGATGTCAAGAGTGGTTTTCGTTGCACCAAAAGATTGACCTTTCAATGCTTGATACAACCACTAGACTTATAGACTCCACAAGAGGTGGTTAAGCCATGTCGCAAACACACTACTTTTGTTGCATAGAGACCAGGGGCCACACCTTGCAATAATCCTCCTAGCACAAGCGGGGTTTGAACCTGTGACCCAGCTCTGATACCAATTGTTAGACAGTTCAAATAACCAGAAGACAACTGAGAAGGGGGGCGAATAAGTTGTCATAGATTATGAGAACATTTAGCAATTAAAACATTAATATCGAAACCCAAAACATTAATATCGGAATGCTTAAACCAAATAGCGAAATAATACATAAACCAATTAAGCATAAACAATAATTAGAGAATAACTACCATCCACATGACACCAAGATTTGTACATGGAAAACCCGATAAAGGGAAAAACCATGGTGGGAAGCCTACCCACAATTAGATAATACTTTTGCAGTAAGTATGTGAATTACAATTGAGGGGCCTGCACTTGCAGGAAGGCCAATAGTCTAGAGCGCACTGCTCATCACAAAAGGAGTCTCACTGACTACATAGAAATCCAGACTACAATACAGAGAAATGAATGAACTGCAAAGATAACATCTCCTATGCCTGAATACAGTTCCAGTTAAGCTCAATACTAGAGGACTAAATCCTCTTACATAAACCCAATTCGATCTCCAATGATCAACCAAATCCTCTGCCTGAATAATATTACATTTTTGCACATTACATATCCATATCCCATACCATGATGATCTACAATGAGATCTTACATCATATATATACAAACCCTTGACCATAAACAATCAAGTTGACCACCAGACAATAAACCAATTAAATAATTACAAAACATGTCAGCCTTAGACCAAAAAAATAAAATCCAACCCATAAGACATCTCGGAAACACATCGAGAGGTCCAATCCACACGTTATATTAAGTCGATCCATAACCTAGATACATTGGAACCCAATATAGGTCCATACATGCCAAAGCAATGATCTCAATCCCCCAAGTATCGAACATGATCACCATTAGCATCCTGAAACTCCACCAGAAGCCGCACCAACACCACTTATGCATATCATCAAAGCTCTACTGGTGAAACCCTCGCCGGAACCACAAACCAAGCTTCCAAGTGAATAGGATAGCATCTAATCACCATATCAAAAACAACTGACTGAATATGAACATGAGTAAGCCAATTTCATAACCAAATCATATCGGATCATGTCGGATCCAAACCAACTAGAAACTACACAACCTACTGGGACCAGAAGGGTGTCGGCAAAGCATCCAAAATAGCTAGTGTTGACATCAATGACAAAACATCAATGCAACACATAATCAATTCCTCCAAATGGCCAACAATCAGATCATCTTCCTTGATAGCAATAAACACCCATTCATCACTTGAATTTCCCTTCTCAAACTCATCATCTATCATAGCTTCATCAGTAGCATAATAACACTTCTGATATTTAGTCTCGTATGGCTTAAGTGGTTTCTTAAGAACTCTTTTTGGACACCTTGAGGAAAAATGTCCTATCTTATTACATGAAAATAATTTAAGAGGTAACTTTCCTTCATATTTACCGGCACCTTTAGGCAAACTTCTGGGAATCGGGGCTTCAAGCTCTTCAAGTTCTCTTTCTTCTTCTTCAAACTCTCTCATCTCCTTCTCATATCTGGACAACCTTGTAGAACTTTCTCTCGGATCATATTTATGCTTCCTAGAAATGGTGTACAGATTCTGACTTAGGAAGAGATTCACCAAATTCGCTCAACTCAAAGGTAGAAAGATTTCCAATCAACATGTCTCTAGTCACATTATTCATCATCTGGATCTCCTCAATTGCAGCAACTTTGTGTTTGTAAGCAGGAGACAAGGATCTCAACACTTTAGCTACAATCTCTTATTCTTCCAACACTCTACTAGCACATGTGATATTCAACACAAGCTCATTCACTTTCTACATAAAGAATGTAATGTTATCATCTTCACCCATCTTCAAAATCTCATACTTTGCCTTCAAGCTCTGCAACATAACAACTTTCATATGGCTATCACCTTCATACAAAGTCAAGAGCTTCTTCTAGATCTCATGAGAAGTCTACAAATCCATCACATTAGTCATCTCAGAATCAGACGAGGCACTCAATAATGATTCCTTAGCTCTAATATTGAATTCAACTTCCTTAATATCATTTGGAGTTCTAGGACCATTTGGAGGAATATTATACACATTCTTAGTTATCTTCCAATAATCATCACCAATGCATCTCAAGTGACACTCCATCTGGTTCTTCCAAAGAGTGTAGTTTGTTTCATCAAATCTCGGGCTCTCCTTTTTGAAATCGTAGGTTGTTGTCCCAAATCACCTCAAGTGGTCAAGCTTCTTCTGGAGGATCTACCTCTGATACCAATTGTTTGCAATAATGCAGCAAACTGGGAGGGGGGGGTGAATCAGTTTGCACAAAAACTTTACGCAAATTAAACACAAACGAAAATCAGATAATTAACAATGAAAGCACAAATCAACACCACATAAGTAACACACATAACACCAATATTTTTGACGTGGAAAACTTGGTTAAGGGAAAAACCACGATGGGAACCTACCCACAATGAGATAATACCCTGTTAGAAGTATATGAAATATTACAATGGGGAATGCACATGCATTCAGGCACTACCTAGAGCTCACTACTCAAAAACAATAACAACAAGGGCTACAACCCTAAGGAAGACTCACCATCTTACAAAAAGATTTGGATTATATCCAGAGGATCATGAACTGATAAAATAGAATCTCCTCATGCTTGGTTATAGTTTCGCTTAAGCACACAATCCGATATGCTCTGCAACACCTCTTCACACTTCCAAAAGATCAAAACACTTGTTCTCACACTTATTCGATCACACACATTTAGATACATTCACATATACATATCTCACATTATTATTACATATATTTATATAAATCATCAACCTATATTTCAAGGTTACTCAAAACTCATCACAAATTACAAAGATATAACCACACAAGCTACAACATTACATGCGGACTAAAACAATGTCAGCTAAGACATAGTCTAGACCCAAATCAACTCCTTGAACATGCAACATCTCCAAGAATTATGCCTCGAACATCTGCAACACACTACAATCATCCAGGTCACCGAGAAAGTCACATAACGAACATACCAGAGAAATCACAATAATGAGCACACTGGTCAATGTAGACCATCAACACAAATAAGACATGATCTAGAAACATCCACAAGTAACACAAATTACCACAAAAACAACTACAACATCACCACTTACTAAAATCTTCATCATCATTATACCAAATCTCAAGAACGCTCACTATATTGACTATCAAACTGAAAAATACACTTGCGGACTTACAAATCAGAAACCATCTAAATTGAAGACACACCAGAACATCCCAAACACTTTGTCAAATCCACAAACCAAAATATTGCAACGTGGAGCAAAATCCAAAACACTAATCAACACAACCAACTAAAAAACCAACCTCAATACTAGACTTCATAAATCAATCAAATCACCATGTAGACCACTAAAACTTTTCCTGAATCAACTAAAGATACTTATCTCAAAACCCTTTAATCCACAATGGCTCATCTGCAACACACTGGCTAAACCAACTCATATAATCTGACTACAACACTGGAACACATAGAGAAATATGTTGACATCAATGACAACACATTGTGCTAGCAAACTTCTCAACAATATTCGACAAGTTGAACATGCATATGGTAGATTCTACTATTGCTAGCATCAATGCCTCATCCACTCCCTTAGGTTACACAGGTATGTCTATTAGCTCGACCTCTACTTCTTCTGCAATGTATATCTCTATGATTAGCACTAGTACTACATATGTTGGTGGCACTGGTTCCCTTGGAGGTACTAGTGGAGGTGGTAGTGCATTTAGCCTGCCTCGGCCTCCTTCGCTTGCTAATCCTGTTTTGAACACTATCTTACAGAGCATGGGGCAATTATAGTTCCATCTTACAAACTTGGCCTCTGCTTCTAATCAATCATCTATGCCTCCATACTTTCACTGAGAGGTGATCTACAATGGAATCAATGGATCAATGTTTTCCATTAACACAAAATCAATTAAAGATAAAATTGACGTTTGCATGCCTATTTTTCATATGTGCAAGGATAATTCAAAATTAGAAAAAAATTGAGAGTATTATAGAATAGTTACATATTTGTATGCATTTGGTGATGGATTAATTCTAGTGGAGCAGTTATACTTTTTCATGTAGCTAGCAACCACAAACTCCATTAGCTGGCAATCATCAATGCGAACTGAAATTTGTCAAAGAGTGGATGATTTTAAAAAGAAAGGAAAAAGAAATGAGCCGCCCTTGGCAGAGTTGTGGAATAGTGGGGTTCGATCTATAAAAATAAATGGAAGGGTAGTAGAAGATTCATTTTGGTCATTATATACATTTACACCACGTACTGCTACTTCTTAATCACTCCAGTGCTACTCTACCACTCAACCATGCCTGTAACCAAATTTCTTGCGCAAGCATTCTACATAGAAATCCATACCTATTCTCTATTTTGTGGACTACACAATTTGGATGTAATGTTTTCATTCTTATTTTAGATATTTGAATGGTCTAATTTACGGTTAGATTTTTGCATATATATTTCAATATTTAATGCATTATTTAAATGCTTTCACATTTTAATATATTTGTTGAACAATTGTTAGGTCAATTCTTTGCTTTCACGTTTTGCATACATGTGTGCAATGGTGACGGTATAAGAAGAGCTGAGTTGAATGTGTTATGGATTTGGTCAATTTGTCTGTACACAAGTGACGATGCTACAAGAAGAGGGCTGCATCTATTCTGGTTCCAAAACGGATCTTCCCTACAACATGTTAGCGACAGGTTAGTCAATTGTGGACGCATCTATTTGTAGAATTTTGAGCCTAACCTATCCTCTTTGAACCAACTGATTAGCAAACAATAACAGCAAAAAGAAGAAATTGCAAAAAGAAATCACAATTCAGAATAAAAAACAAAGTGCCTTGTTTTTTTTGGAATTGCACACACCAATATCTTTATTGAAGCTTAATTAAAAAATTACACAGAGGCTGTATATATAAAGAATTTGGAATCTAGAAGAATAAATAATAACTGCAGTTCTAAATATATTCCTATCTTTGCATGAAAAGCTACTAAGGCTCTCAAACTAAAAAAAGCAAACTACTCCCTAAATTAAGAATACAATAAGTGCATGCACAACATGCTTTATTTACTAAAAAACAAACTCATGCAAAAAACAAAACTAAAAATAGTCCTAAGGATTAATGCATGTTGGAGTACATGCTTTATTTGCATGAATAAACAAAAAACTATTAACTAAACTAATCTAGTTGCATGCTAGAGCAACATCAGTTATCAACATACTCCCCCTTGATGCTGAGAGGGCTGACAATCATATCTCATAGTGCTATAAACTGAGCTTTCGCAACCGCTTTGGTGAATATATCTGCTAGCTGATCCTGAGTGTTGATGTGCTTCAATTCGACATCCTTCTTCTACACCAAATCTCGTATGAAGTGATATTTCAAATCAAAATGCTTTGTTCTGCTGTGATGAACCGGATTCTTAGCTAACTTGATAGCACTCACATTGTCACAATAAATTACTGTAGGCTGAATTTGTTTTTCTCCAATTTCTTCCAAAACTTTTCTGAACCAAAGAGCTTGTGTACCTGCTGAGGTAATTGCAACATACTCTGCTTCTGTAGATGACAGAGCAACAATACTTTGCTTTTTTGAGCTCCAGGTAATCAAACCAGAACCAAAAGAAAAACAATTTCCAGATGTAGATTTACGGTCATCCATACTACCTCCCCAATCTGAATCACTAAAGCCTACAAGATTGAACTTTTCAGAAGAGTAGTAATGAATACCAAAACTTAAATTCCCTTTCACATACCTCAAAATCCTCTTGGCTGCCTTCATATGTATTTCAGATGGATTTGTCATATACCTTGAAACAAGTGAAACTGAATAGGCAATATCAGGCCTTGTGTGGATTAGAAACATCAAGCTCCCCACAATACTTCTGTAAGCTGTCTCATCAACTAAATCAGCACCATCATCTCTACACAACAAATCTCCATGAGCACTTGGAGTGGAGGCAAGGTTACAATCAGTCATATTAAATTTCTTCAGCATATCCTGTGGATACTTTTTTTGACAAATGAAAATCTCATCCTTACTTTGATAAACTTCCATTCCTAGAAAATATTTCATTAGACCAAGATCTTTCATCTCAAATTCTTTCATCATAGCAGCTTTGAATTCATCTTTCATATTAGAACTA
This sequence comes from Cryptomeria japonica, assembly GCF_030272615.1. Classification (NCBI taxonomy): domain Eukaryota; kingdom Viridiplantae; phylum Streptophyta; class Pinopsida; order Cupressales; family Cupressaceae; genus Cryptomeria; species Cryptomeria japonica. The sequence continues at coordinate 19,852,888 of NC_081405.1, read as the reverse complement.
CTACCCATATACAAAAGATCATCAACATACAAACTTATGATGAGAATATCAGTACCTTCTTGTTTGTAATAAAGGGTAGGATCACTCTTACTTCTCTGGAAGCCATTCTCCTAAAAATATCCATCAATCTTGGCATACCACACTCTTGGTGCTTGCTTGAGGCCATACAAAGCCTTCTTCAACTTGTAGACATAATTATCTTTTCCTTCCACTTCAAAACCTTGTGGTTGCTCCACATATACTTCCTCTTCTAAGTACCCATTCAAGAAGGCACTTTTCACATCCATATGATGTATGCTCCACTTCTTTTGAGCTACTAATGAAATCAGCATTCTTATGGTCTCTTGTCTTGCTACTGGTGCAAATGTCTCTTCATAGTCAATTCCATACTTTTGTGTGAAGCCTTTAGCAACTAATCTTGCCTTGTGTCTTTCAACACTCCCATCACTGTTAAATTTGGTCTTGTAGACCCATTTGGTGCCAATCCTTTTTTTGTCATGTGGAAGTTCTGTTAACTCCCAAGTGTCATTCCTGTGAATGGAATCCATCTCTTCTTCCATGGCTTTCACCCAAACCTCATTAGTACATGCATCTTCAAAACATGATGGTTCAAAATCAATGTTGGCTAATAAAGCAAAATTCACTGTCTCACCTATTGGGTTTTCTTCATGTACTTGATTTCCACTCTTCTGGTAGATATCATTCAATCTCCTTACCTTCCTTGTAGAACTTGGAGAAGAAGCTGGACTTGAACTTGGTACTAAAGAACTTGATGAAGGATTGCTTGGTGGAGCTAAACCACAGGATATAGAAACATTAGTTGGCTGCTCATGATCAATATCAGCAATTATATCATCATTCAAAATAGATTTTGGCTTCTCAACATGGCCTTTTTGATGACCATAAACTCCCCCTTCATCAAAAATCACATCTCTTGAGACAATAAGCTTGTTAGTGAGGGGATTATACAATCTATAAGCCTTGCTTTTCTCACTATATCCAATAAAAATACATGACTCACTCTTTGCATCTAACTTCTGTCTATTTTGATCAGGTACATGCACACAAGCCAAACAACCAAAAACTTTGAAATGATTAACATTAGGCCTTTTACCATACCAAGATTCATAAGGAGTCATCTTTTCTAGTGCACTAGTGGAGCTATGGTTGAGGATGTACACCATTGTAGAAACTCCATCGCCCCAATAAGAATTGCTCAATCCCTTGGTTTGTAACATGCACCTTGCCATTTCAACCACAGTACGATTCTTCCTTTCAGCTACTCCATTCTGTTGAGGTGTGTATGCAGTAGTAAGCTGCCTCTTGATGCCATTAAAATCACAATAACTTTGAAAAGCCTTTGAGCAAAATTCTCCTCCACGATCAGTCCTTAAACACTTGATCTTGCACCCTTTCTCATTTTCCACAAGGGCTTTAAACTTCTTGAATGTATCCAAGGCTTCATCTTTGGCCTTCAAAAAATATACCCAACAATTTTGTGAGTAATCATCAATAAAAGTGATGAAATATGATGACTTACCCAAACTCTTAGTCTGCATAGGACCACATATATCTGAATGAACAAGCTGAAGTGGGTGATGAGCCCTCCATGCATTTCCCTTTGGAAACTTTTCTCTTGCATGCTTTCCTTTAGCACAACCTTCACAAACCTCCTTGTGTTCCTCAACCTTGGGCAAACCAAAAACTAATGCATGTGAGGTTAGAAACTTCAAACTATGAAAATTTAAATGCCCATACCTGAGATGCCATAACCAACTTGAATCCTCATAAGCCATATTTGCCAAATTGTTGTTATGTTCACCAAACCTCAAGGGGAACATCCTATTTCTTGTCATAGGAACAACAGTGATCACCCTATTATCCTTATTCTTATCATAGATAGTACAAGTCTTATTCTCAAAGACTACTTTATAATTTTTCTCACATAGCTGCCCAACAGTTAACAAATTGTGCTTCAATTGTGGAGTATAATAAATATCATGAATACTCTTTATACCTTCTTTTGTTTGGACCTCCATAGCTCCTTTGGTAGCAACCTCCAATGATTTATCATCACCAAGCTGGATCTTGGATTTGAAACTTCCATCCTTTGTTGAGAACAACTTCTCATTCCCTATCATATGGTTAGAGCATCTAGAATCTAGGTACCAAACATCTTTACTAGTATTTTCACCCTTGGCATAAGATAAAAATAAGTGATCAAGAGGATTGTCACTACTTTCTTGAGCATAGTTAGCACTTTTACCTTCTTTCAATCTGCATTCTCTTTCAAAGTGGCCATACCTATTATAATGGTAACATTGAACATTTCTCTTATCAAATATGCCTCTACCTCTTCCTCTGAAACCACCACTTCCTCTTGAGCCACCTCTTCCTCTACCTCTTGAAGAATTTTGGCTTTGCCCTTTACCTTGGCCTTGATTGATTTTGGCACTACTGCTGCATGCATCTTCATTTTTTGTGATTAGCAATTTAGAGGAAAACGCTTTCTCTATACCTTCAAAAGAATCTTTCAATCTTTCTTCATGAGACATCAGGGATCCAACCAGTTGATCAAACTGTAGTTTTGTCAAATCCTTGCTTTCTTCTATGATTATTGCTACATGATTCCATCTGGGTGTCAAAGATCTCAACACCTTTTTTATCAAAACTTCATTTCTTACAATTTCCCCAAGTGTAGCCATTTTATTGACCACATCTTTGACTCTGACACAATAATCACTTATACTTTCAGCTTCTTGCATCTTCAAATTCTCGAACTCTCGCTTCAATGTCTGAAGCTTGACCACTTTAACTTGATCATTACCTTGGTAAGCTTCTTGTAGAGTCTTCCAGGCATCTTTGGCAGTTGTTTCTCCTGATATTCTTGGAAATAAGCTCTTATCAAGAGCTATCTGAATGTGAAACAAAGCTTGAGCATTCTTTTTCCTTTCTTCCTTTCTTGTTGTTCTTTCATTGGCTGTAAGGGCATTCCAATTAGTTGGCTCTTCATAACCTGATTCAATAATCTCCCACAAATCTTTTCCAATAAAAAAGGTCAGCATCTTAATGCACCAATAATCATAATCATTCCCATCAAATTCTGGAATGGGCATATGGTTAGAATTCGACATGATTAACTTTGGCGAAATTCCAACAATAAAACTTTAACCCAAAACAATTTTACCTACTCTGATACCACTTGTAGAATTTTGAACCTGGCCTATCCTCTTTGAACCAACTGATTAGCAAACAATAACAGCAAAAAGAAATCACAATTCAGAATAAAAAACAAAGTGCCTTGTTTTTTTTGGAATTGCACACACCAATATCTTTATTGAAGCTTAATTAAAAAATTACATAGAGGCTGTATATATAAAGAATTTGCAGTCTAGAAGAATAAATAATAACTGCAGTTCTAAATATATTCCTAGCTTTGCATGGAAAGCCACTAAGGCTCTCAAACTAAAAAAAGCAAACTACTCCCTAAATTAAGAATACAATAAGTGCATGCACAACATGCTTTATTTACTAAAAAACAAACTCATGCAAAAAACAAAACTAAAAATAGTCCTAAGGATTAATGCATGTTGGAGTACATGCTTTAATTGCATGAATAAACAAAAAACGATTAACTAAACTAATCTAGCTACATGTTAGAGCAGCATCAATTATCAACACTATTGTGGCTCCAAAACGACAGTACAGATTGACTAACACGCGTGTTAGTCGCAGGTTTTACACCGTCAATTTTGTAATTAATGGCTGCGATTGACTAACCTGTCACTAACACATTGTACGAAAGGTCCATTTTGGAGCCAGAATAGACACAACCATCAATCGCAGCCATTAATTGCAAAATCAACGGTGTAAAACATGCGACTAACAGGCATGTTAGTCAATCCATACTGTTGTTTTGGAGCCAAAATAGACATGTCCCAAGAAGAGGGTTGAAGCTATTCTGGCTCCAAAAAAGACCTTTCATATAGCGTGATAGCCACGTGTTAGTCAATCGCAGCCGTTAATTGCAAAATCGACAGTGTAAAATGTGTGAATCCGTACTGCCATTTTGGAACCAGAATAGACGCGTCTCAAGGAGTTTGGTCGAATGAGAAAGAGAAGGAAAGGCTATGAACCATCTTGAATCATATATATAGTAATAATAATGGAAATTCGCTCTTGTTTTCAAATATAGCCTTGAAATATAGGAAAACTATATTATTAGAAAGATAATAAGTACATCATTGTTGTATTTATATTTTAATAGAATCTTCTTGTCAAAAATATACATGTAGATATGCTAAGTTGGTGAAAAGGAAATGTAATTTTCTATATTTTGTATCCAACATAGATTTTGAGGTAAGAATTAACATAAGTTCCAATTATAAAGAAACAAAATCTTTGGGATTGTAATCTCGAATTTAAATATAGTAATACAATCCCATGATATTTTCATTATTCAATAAATAAATTATGATATAATGTTTGCATGAAGGAGAGTTTTAGTGGAATACATTTTTTAGATCACCCATCACAGATGGTTATATTTGTATCCAAAGCTTTTACTCACATTGTCAACAAATAATAAATAAAAATATTCTTCCTCTGACATGTTTGATGAATGTGCTTACAGTTTAGAAATCCCATTTGGTGCATGAGTGAAAAGCATTGTAGAGTCTGTCTTTGCACCTGCAAAAATCATTTGCTTGAAAATTTATAAATATTTTCCCTCATATTCATGTAGACATTACACCTCTCTAGCCTAAATGCAGTCTTGCTCAATAGATAAATAGATCTCTTTTATGTTGCAATTCTTGTGCCTATACAGTGTAGAGTTAATTTGAATTTTTCATTCTCTTAGTTTGTTTAAGGGATAGATTTTAACATTCGCTAGGTTTATGGGTAAGCTTCTTTATAGTGAGAACTTAGATTTCAAATTTATCTTAATAACATTTATAAATATATATTATTTTACAAAGTAGTTGTGTTTTTGGAAAATAGACAAGTTTTCATTGTATTAACCATAAAGGATTAAATTTTCTATTAGAGTGATTTGGTTAATGTCTTTTTGGACTTTTTAATAGTTTAAAAAAATATTTGCAAATTTATTATAATATATATATATATATATATATATATATATATATATATATATATATATATACTTTTTATTTTTACATTTAACAAATCATTTTAAAATAAAAATAGATTTTGCATTATGTGAGTTATATTTTCATATGTATTGGCTTTAGAATTGCCATGCATTGCTATTGCCATTTTCACTTAAATTTGCAGAACCCTCTTTGTTAGCAATCCTTCATTTTTATTGATCCTCACCATTATACATACCTTCATTTCGATTCATTACTATGGTGTTTATGCAGCGAATGCTTTGAAATTGATATCTCTCGGTATATCTTACATAGATTTTTCAAAATATAGGTATACTAGTATAGGAAGAGTCCCATTGATATCACTATCCTAAACACCATCCTTCCTCCTGCAACTGAATCATTGAAGTTCGACAGGTTCAATGGTGATGGGGACCCTAATGTGCACATAGACTCTTTCATGACCATGTGTAGCGATTATCACAATCTAAACTTTGTATTGGTTAAACTATTCTCATGGTCGCTTAAGGAAACCATGTTAGAATGGTATAGCTCCTTGCCGGATCATTCCATCTGTACCTTTGACCAACTCATGGATTTTTTTCTTAGATGCTTTCAAGCTAACATTAACAGTAGGGTCCCTATCGCTGACCTTGTTCATTGTAAGAAGAAACCCAATGAAAAGGTCAAAGATTTTATCTCAAGGTATTAGTCAATCTCTACCAGGATCCCCTTTGCTTTGCCAAATAGCGATTTGCAGAGGATGTTAATTGGCAACCTGCAGCCAACATTGAGGGAGAAGCTACCTCTTAATCATTATCAAAACTTTGCCAATATGTGTTTTGCACTCATAGATTACCAGCACACCATGATTTTGTTCGGAGATTCTACTTCAAACTCTCACGGTAGGTCTTTCGCAGGCATATCTATGAAAGGGTCTAGAAAGAACAAAGTTGTAGCTAATTTTGTGGTTGTTCCTCTGATGGTTGTTGCACATGGGTCACAACAAAAAAGAACATTCACTAAATTGAATGACTCCTACCTAAGCATATTGCAGCGATTGTTAAAAGATAATCTTATTACCCTTCTCGAGGTTAGATCATTGTCCAGTAATAGACCCTATCTACATTGGTACGATGGACAAAAACTTTGTCATTACCATCATGTGCCTAGTCATGACACTGAGTGATGTTATCGTCTTCATAATATTGTCCAAGACCACATCGAAAGTGGTACGATTAAAGTTAATGAGTGGAAGCATAAGTCAAATAAGTTTTTTGATAAGATTAACAGGGATCTATAGATTTACATTGATTTGTTCCTCCCAGATTTAGCAAATTTCATCTCTACATCGGATCCTCCTTCGGATGATGGTCCATTTGTGAACATGGTCACTATCACTCCTATTTGTTTGCCTCCTAGATAGAAGGGGAAGGTGTATGATATGTCATTATCATTCACCCCTCTAGATGCCTCGTATTGTGGAGAGCCTTCTCCTTTGTACATCCTTGGTAAGTTGAATAGTCAAACTATCATAGGTGTGATGATTGACCCATCATGCAGAGTTGATGCCATCATGGAGGAGACTATTTGTGAACGATTGGCATAAGCCTACAAATGATGAATGTCAAGCAACCCTAAGGATGCATGATGGTTTCTTTATCCCTCCTTTGGGCAGCATCACCTTGACGGTCCTCGTCAGACCCAAGGTTGTTTCTTCAACCTTCATTATCATTCTTGAGTTGGACCTCTTTCATGTTAAGTTCAGCATTCTCAGGCTGATAGTAGTCATCATGGTCCCCTCAGCTGTGCACAAATGTCTGAAATTATCCCATGAGGGTTCAATCCATGTCATCCAAGACATTGGATACCAACCCCTCGTAGCTTGAGGAGACTTTTTGTTAGATCATTTTTGGCTTTCTCCGATGAGGCCCATGCTTCCCCATGGTGATTTGATGTACCACACTTATTATCTGTATAAGACAAGGGAGTTGGCCCCTAAGTCAGTGCAACCTAGTTATTCATTGCTACTTCCTGCCGAGACTTTTGCTCCATCTATTTCGATGCTAAAGTGAGTGGTTTCTTCTGCTCCATCATTGGGGGTTGAGGTTAAGCTCGCTCCTTTGAGTAGACGTACTTTTTTATCTTAGATTGTGCAACCCCTGATGGTGTCTTATGTTCCCACGTCTGCCCCTAATGCGGACAAGGGAAAGGCACCCATGGCATCCAAGTCTGTGACCCGCCCTCCCTTCAAGCTCCTGATCTTAGCTGATATCCCTCGGTCTTCTCATTATCCTAAGAAGATTCTTTCTCCTTGCTCTCGTTTGTCTCCATTGGCTTCTTCTACATAGACCACATCAGTGCCCCCTGTTCCTTCAGTCACTCCTCAGGCGAAGCAAAGTTGGGCACCCATCAATATGAATGTCATACCAATTGCCTCCGCTGAGCCTTCTCTTATCCTTGACATGGTTTTAAAGGCCCTACCCATGGATCATGACGCTCATGAGCCCTCTTGGGATTCAGGTGGTGGACCTTATCTCCATCATAATCAACCTATGCATGAGTGTAAGCGCTATCGACAAGCCATGGCTTGAGAGCGCGATGTTACTATGCAATCTATTGGTGCATCTATAGCACCCAGTTCGGTCATATCGGATCCTGTTTCATCGACAACTCTTATTTCTACATCATCTTTTGTTTTACTCCCATTTCCTTTAGGGCCCATTGATGAACCTCCCCCTAAATGGGTGCAGTTTTTCATTGCTCCTTCTTTGGAGCCACCCCCATTACCTTCTTGTCGGACATACCTCTGTTGTCTTGGCCTGTTGATATGTTGCATACGTAGGTGGTGTCCAAAGTAGCTTTGTCTACTCCCCCTGTTCTGCAGTCGTTCCTGCATCAAATTTTTCCTGGGATCCTTTAGCCTTCTACAGTTGATAGGAGACTGATTGCTCTTGTTCAAGCCCAAATGCAAGTTTGAGTAGGGCCCCGTCCCAAAGTTTCAACAATGAAACTCCTCATAGGTATGTTCCTCATCCGTTTCTCTGCTTGTTTCAATGCTTGTTGCTTTGCCTATTTCTATGTGTGTGGTTGAGAAGGCTTTGCCTTCTCTTAAGTTTGTCACTGCCCCTCTTCTGGAGGTTGATAGTCCTATTCATGTTTCATCTTCTCTGAGTGAGTCACCTGCTTCCTCTACGGACACTTGCTTGTTTGGCTCCTTGAAGGACACCCCGACATTGTCCATGATCTTTTCACAATCATTGACCCTTACCTCCTTTGAGCTTGTGGACACAAATTTTGTTATTACTTCAACCCTTTCCCTTGCTACTGATGAGGTGTTTGGTGTTTCTCTTATTGTTGTCTCACTTCGGTCTCATCCTCGTTCCCCGTATGATATAGATTCAGAGGATGATGACCTGACCTGGTTGTTGAAGGCCTTTAGGGCCCTATCTTTCTTTATCTTGTAGTATAGTGTGTGCATGAGTGTGTTCCCGTGTTCTTACTTTATATGTTTGTTCCCTCCCAAAGGACCCGAGTTACTCAATCGGTGCTTGGTTATGAGAGGTTGACTGTCTTTATCCCTTGTGTTCTTCTAGAGGACCCGAGTTACTTCGTAGGTGCTCAGATATGGGAGATTATTCTATCATACACCTTCTTCTATTTGTATCTCTACATCTTCTATCTATCGCATGTTGCTTTGTGGCATTTGGGAATAATGCAAAGCATTGGGGGCATTTTTGGTCGTCTTCCATGTTGGTGCAGGAGCACCTAGTTGAGTAAAACTCTCCTTTTTGAGTATTTTATGATTTCATGTTTGTAATGTCTTGTGTTAGGTTGATAATGTTGTTTTAGGTTGTTATGTGTCTTGTCTAGTGTTTTTTATCTCATTTTGGGCTCAAGAGGTCAAGTTTTGCCTTTCAGGCTTTGAGTTGACAATTTTTGACAATTTTTGGCAAAAATGTGCAAAATTGCCTTAGAGGTCTCCAAATGCTTTCCAAAGAATTAAAACATTTTTACTAAGTGGTTTTAATCATGTCTAAGGTGTTTAGATAAGTTGTTGAGGTGAGGTTGTCAAAAATGTCTTTTTGAGCAAGAAATGTTGTCATTTGGGCTTGGAAAAGTTGTCATTTTTGGGTTTTTCTAGGACAATGTAGTTGTGGAAGCCTCATGTCCGTACAGGGCTTGATAAATAATTGGAAATACTATAAAAATGCCTACCTTTTCCTTGAGAAATTTTGGTTATTGTAATGATTAAGAAAAAGAAAACTCAATAAAAAAGATGAAATTCTGGTTCTTTTCTATGGTTTTTCCTTCCTTGGAGTAACAGTCTGTATTGTAGCACTCTAGTCCATACTGTACCTTTTGGAAAGTGTACATAGTAGTTGTAAAATTCTCTCTAAGTGATTGTTGTTCTGGTTTCCTTTGGCAAATTGGTTGTACAAAATTATTTCACTTTTGTGTGTTCTCTGCCCTGTCAAGGGTTTGAGGTTACAAAATGCAACAACTTGACTAATCTAGGTTTGGGATCCCACAAAATGGATTTAGTCAAGTTGGTACGCATGTATATAGTGTACATATGCTTCATTTTGTGCCAAAATTGTGTTTGGAAGAAGGATTTGAGTGAATACTAGGCAAGTATTGATTACTCGGATAGTAGCATGATCAAAAACTCAAAATTTACACCCAAAATAAATTTGGAGTGAACAAATGTATGAGGTAGAGGTCTGGACATATGGCCAAGGGTGTTGAGAATCACCTTGGTTTTTTAGAGCAGCTTGTTCCTATTAAACATTCTCAGTTTGTAAGCAAAACAACGAGTTCACTGTTTTTGTTAATTGTGTTTGTTAAAATGCTCAAGGAATGCTTCAAAAGCATTATCCAAGCCTTGTAACTGTGAAGGAAATGTAATAGGAAGATTGATTAGTGTCTTTCAGACCTCATTGAGGTATATTTCTAGTTCAAACTCCTTATTATGCAGGTCCAAAGAAGTAGCAACAATTGACTGGTAAAGGGCAGTGATTTAACAGTGACAGTGGCATTTTTACTACTTTTCTCAATTGTTTGCCAAGTGTTTGGCAAAGTGCTTGTTTATCAAAGGCAAGGAAAGCTTTAATTTTTTGTGGTAGAGGTCTCCTAGAAGTGTGGGAGTTTGAACCAAGTTTGGTAGAGTGAATCCATGGTAGGTGCATCCAAACCCTCACTAAACCCTACTTTTAAGCCCAAATTTGTGGACAGTCGCTAAACCTGATTGATGGGGCCTAAGACCTAAAAATTCCTTGAGCACATACGTCTAAAACACCATCCAAATAAATTTTGTTGGAGAAAAATCCCATTGTTGGGCAGGGTGAGCAAAAAGGTGCCAATTAGGCCTCCATGGGCTACAAGCCTTTTGACTGCATAACACACACTTTTCAAGAACCCGATTGGTTTGGATTTGGTAAAACTTGGAGAGTCTAAGGATAGCTATCTAAGGAAATTGAATGATGACCATCCACCTACTTGACAGTATGACAGAGACATTTGTGGTTTGAAGCCTAACAAAGGGCTTGAGTAGGAAGACCAAAAATGCTTAATTACCCCAAGATTACACAAGGTCAAAAACTATACTTTTGCTTGGGTTCCTAGAAAACTTGGAGGAGCTTGTAATGACAAAGAACAATCAAAATAATGTCCAAAGGATAGAGGAATGAGTAGGAAAGTTGTAATGGTTGGATATAGCCAATAGTCGAGGAGTAAGGGAATGAGCTCACTAAAAAGGGAAGTTTGTTTGGAAAGTGATGCATGAGTTGCTTGGCATTATAACCACAAGAATGATTTTGGAAACATATACAACAGCCTCAAACAAGTCTTTGAAAAACAAATTGAACCATTAGACTTAAAACACCCTTCTTGAGCACTTTTTAACAAACTCCCTATCATAGTGGTATCAGAGCCAACAAAAGATTCAAGAGAAAAGGATCATTAGGAAAACATGGTGACTAATGTTGAGTTAGCCAAGAAGGTCAAAAACCAAGAAGAGGAAAATAGGGCACTCAGAGAAAGATTGGATCAATTAGAAATGAAACTAGTTGAAGTAGAAGTCAAAATTGAAGAAGTCCATGATAAGGTTGGAGATTAGGGTAAAATGGTGGCCATAGAAGATGAGGTTCCCATACTTGACCCTATTATTGAGCAAGAACCATTCTTGAAAGCCTTGAGAGCTATGAATGGTAAAACCTTAGAGGGAGTAACTCTTTTCAGTGGAAAGATGGGTCCAGATGCTCTTATAGAGTGGATTGAAGGTCTAGAAAACCATTTTGAATGTGATGGAATAACTAAAGCACAAAAGGTTAAGGTAGCAAAATCAAGGTTGAGAGGGGCAGCCTTAACTTGGTGGAATTTCATCCAAGAGGAAAGGGTGAAAGAAGGTAAGCAACCAATAGCCACCTAGAAAGCAATGGCAGCCAAAATAAAAGAAACCTACCTTCCTGAAGACTATGAAATACAACTTCACTGGAAATGACAAAATTTGAGACAAAAAGACATAGATGTCAGTAGCTACACTGAGGATTTTCAAAAACTGTGCATGAGATCTAGAGTAGTAGAGGATGAGAGCATAAAAGTGGCAAGGTACTTGAATGGGTTGAGGTGGAACATCCAGGAAGAGATGAGCTTGTTATGCCCACAAACAGTACACAAGTGTTATCAACTAGCACTTAAGGTGGAAGAGAAAAGTAGGAGAAAGCAAGAACAAAACAACATAGGAAGAGGTAGGGGAAGAGATGGTAGACGCCATAGAGGCAGTTTTGGGGGAAGGAGCATAGATCAATGATCCTAGAGAGAGTCTAAACTTATAGAGCAAAGTGGGGATTCTCAGAGCAAACCCAACTATAGGGGTAGGGGATCAAGCAACCTGAGTAGGGGTAGATCTAATGGACCAGTTGGTCCACCCTACCTATAGATTCCCAGAGAAGCCTAGTTCATCCTATGGTGGTGAAAAGAGGGTAAATTATGTTCAAGAAGATGGAGGGAATACCAGAACTTCAGCATTGAACCTAGCTTCAGAAGATGGTGAGAGTTTAATGATCAAGAGAGTGTTAATGAAGAAGCCACACAGTATAGAGGTCTCACAGAGAAGAGTATTATTCAGGATTAAGTGTAAAATCATGGGAAAGGTGTGTAAGGTGATCATAGATTCAGGATCCACAGATAACATCATATCAGAGGAAGCAGTAAGTAAATTGAAACTACCTAGGATACAACACAAGGATCCATACAAGGTCACATGGTTAAATAAGGGACAACATGTGTTATTAAATGAGCAAGCCTGGGTAGATTTCCACATAGGTGGATATACATATAGGATCCTATGTGACATCCTTCCTATGGATGCTTGCCACCTACTATTGGGTAGACCACGACAATTTGACAGGAAAGCACAACATGATGGGGAAAGAAACTCCTACTCATTTCAGAAAGATGGAGTAACCTATCAGATTCAATCCCTCAATGAAGAAGGAGAGAGCAGCAACAAAGTGCCTAACATCTTGTTAGTGAATGAGAAAGAATCATAAAAACACTAGAAGAAGGTGAAGGAGTGGGATTTGCACTCATAGTGAAACCCAAGGAAGAAAAGGTAGAAAAGAAAGTTGAGATACCATATGAGGTGTAGAAAATCCTTGATAACTTCAAAGAAATAATTAGTGATGGTACATCTTCAGCCTTACCACCTCCTAGAGCCATTAGCCATCAGATTGATTTCATACCTGGAGCCTCATTACCCAATAAGGCAGCCTATAAGATGACCCCTGAACAAAATGAAGAAGTAGCAAGACAAATACAAGAATTCTTATACCAAGGGATGATTAGGAAAAGCATTAGTCCTTGTATAGTACCTACAGTGTTGGCACCTAAGAAGGGTGTAACATGGAGACTTTGCATAGATTCCAGAGCCATAAACAAGATCACCATCTGATACAGATTTCCTATACCCAAGATAGAGGATTTGATGGATTGTTTGGGGGGTACATAGTATTTTAGTAAGATTGAATTGAAGAGTGGTTACCATCAGATAAGAATCAAAGAGGGTGATGAATGAAAGACAACTTTCAAAATGAATGAGGGTCTTTATGAATGGCTTGTCATGCCATTTGGACTCTCTAATGCTCCCAGCACATTCATGAGACTCATGAATGAAGTTTTACATGATTTCATTAGCAAGTTTGTTGTTGTTTATTTAGATGATATTCTTATTTTCATTAAAACTAAGAGAATTTGAAGCATTTAGCTAATGTTTTGAGAAAGTTATATGATGAGAAGCTAACCATTAATCTTGAAAAGTGTGATTTCTTGAAGCAAGAATTGGTTTATCTTGGTTTTGTTGTATCAGGAGGCAATCTGAAAATGGATCAATCTAAAGTTGCAGCAATAACTAGTTGGCCAACTCCTAAGACAGCCAATGATGTCAGAAGTTTCCATGGTTTGGCACAATTTTACAGAAAATTCATCAGGGGATTCAGTTAGATTTGTGCTCCAATGTTAGACACCATCAAAGGGGGTGTAAAGGTAAAATTTCAGTGGATAGATGTAGACAATAGGGGGTTTGAATTATTGAAAACTAAAGTAGCTACTCAACCAGTTCTCATTTTACCTAGTTTTGATAAGCTTTTTACTATTGAATGTGATGCTAGTAATATTGCTATAGGAGCTGTTCTAAGTCAAGAAAATAGACCAGTTGCATTCTTTAGTGAGAAGTTGAATGATGCCAAGAAAAAGTACTCTTCCTATGATTTAGAATTCTATGCATTAGTACAAGCACTTAGTAAATGGAGACATTGTCTTCTTCCTAAAGAGTTTGTTGTATACACAGATAATCAGGCACTAAGTTTCTTGAACTCACAAGATAAACTGAATCATAGGCATGTTAAATGGGTAGAGTACTTGCAAGCTTACACTTTTACTCTTAAGCATAAGAAGGGTCAATTGAGTAAAGTAGCAGATGCTTTGAGTAGAAGGTTGTTAACTATTCATGAGATTCAAGTATAGAGCATTGGTATTGATAGTTTTAAAGATATGTATCCTACTGATGATGATTTTGCTTAAGCTTATAAAGTTTGTCAAGGTTTTGAGAATAATTATATGGTGCATATGCTGATTTCACTTTGCAGGATGGTTTGTTATTCAGGGTGGACAGTTATGTGTTCCAAAAGGCTCTATGAGAGAAAACCTCATTCAGGAGAAGCACAATGGGTGCTTAAGTGGACATTTCGGTCTCAACAAGACCTTAGAGTTGGTTCAAAGGTTCTATTATTGGCCTAAGATTCAGAGAAACATCAGTAGGTATGTTGAGCACTATTTGGTATGTCAGAAAGGAAAAGGTAATTACTCTAATGCTTGTTTATATCAGCCTCTTCCCATTCCACATAGGCCTTGGGATTGCATTAGTATGGATTTTATGGTAGGATTACCTAGAACTCAAGCAAGATTTAATAGCATCTTTGTAGTAGTTGACATATTTAGCAAAATGGCTCATTTTATTCCTTGCAAGACAACACATGATGCAAGTCATATTGCTTACTTATTTTTCAAAGAAGTTGTTAGAATACATGGTTTGCCTACTAGCATTGTTTCAAATAGGGATGTTAAGTTTCTTGGTCATTTCTGGAAAACATTGTTGAAGAGACTGGGTACTAATCTCTCTTTTGGTTCAGCTTATCATCCACAAACTAATGGCCAAACTGAAGTTGTGAATAGGTCTCTTGGAAACATGCTCAGGTGTTTGACAAAGGAATATGGGCAAAGTTGGGATCAGCTAATTCATCAAGCAGAATATGCCTACAATGATAGTGTCAACCGGTCTATAGGTAAAAGCCCTTTTGAAGTTGTTTATGGTATGCATCCAAGGGGTATAATGGAGTTGAAAGATATCACTAACTTGCAGCCTAAGAGTGTAACAATAGATGACATGGCTCAATCCATGAAGGACGTTCATGAGCAAGTGAGAAAGGCTCTTCAAGATACCTCCCAAAAAGTCAAGGCAAGAGTGGATGCTACAAAGATAGATGTTCAATTTTCCATAGGATATTATGTGATGGTTCATTTGAACAAGGAAAGGATACAAAAGGGAGTTCCAAGCAAACTTCAGATGAGGAGAATAGGCCCTTGCAAAATCTTGGCTAAGTATGGGTCTAATGCTTACAAAGTTGATTTGCCTACTGATGTTCTTTTGTCTCCCATTTTTAGTGTTGTAGAATTGATTGATTTCAAAGGGAAGCCACCTAAGGAGATTCAAAGAGTTTCAGATGTTTCACAATCCCTTTCTGATCTATCTCTCCCTTCTCTTTCTATTCCCCAAGCAGAACAGGTTCTAGACTCTAGGATTCTCAAGAAGACAAGGAATCACACCTATATGGAGCACCTAGTCAAATGGAAGGATAATCCTATCTTAGAGGCCACATCGATACCTAAAAATGACTTTCAGAAGTTTGACATCTCTTCTTCTTTTCTGCCTCAAGGAGTCACATGACTTCTTTGTTTTGGGGGGAGTATGGTGCAGGAGCACCTAGTTGAGTAAAACTCTCCTTTTTGAGTATTTTATGATTTCATGTTTGTAATGTCTTGTGTTAGGTTTATAATGTTTTTTTAGGTTTTTATGTGTCTTTTCTAATGGTTTTGATCTCATTTTGGGCTCAAGAGGTCAATTTTTGCCTTTCAGGCTTTGAGTTGACAATTTTTGACAATTTTTGGCAAAAATGTGCAAAATTGCCTTAGAGGTCTCCAAATGATTTTAAAAGCATTGAAACATGTTTAATAAGTGTTTTTAAGAATTTCTAAGGTGTTTAGATAAGTTTTTGAGGTTATGTTGTCAAAAATGTCTTTTTGAGCAAGAAATGTTGTCATTTGGGCTTGGAAAAGTTATCAAAGTTGTCATTTTTGGGTTTTTCTAGGACAATGTAGTTGTGGAAGCCTCATGTCCATACAGGGATTGATAAATAATTGTAAATAATATAAAAATTCCTCCCTTTTCCTTGAGAAAGGTTGGTGATTGTAATGATTAAGAAAACTCAATAAAAAAGATGAAATTCTGGTTCTTTTCTATGGTTTTTCCTTCCTTGGAGTAACAGTCTGTACTGTAGCACTCTAGTCTATATTGTACCTTTTGGAAAGTGTGCATATTAGTTTTACAATTCTCTCTAAGTGATTGTTTTTCTGGTTTCCTTTGGTAAATTGGTTGTACAAAATTATTTCACTTTTGTGTGTTCTCTGCCCTGTCAAGGGTTTAAGGTTACAAAATGCAATAACTTGACTAATCCAGGTCTGGGATCCCACAAAATGGATTTAGTCAATTTGGTATGCATGTATATAGTGTACATATGCTTCATTTTGTGCCAAAATTGTGTTTGGAAGAAGGATTTGAGTGAATACTAGGCAAGTATTGATTACTCGGCTAGTAGCATGATCAAAAACTCACAATTTGCACCCAAAGGAAATTTGGAGTGAAAAAATGTATGTGGCAGAGGTTTGGACATATGGAAAAGGGTGTTGAGAATCACCTTGGTTTGTTAGAGCATCTTGTTCCTATTAAACATTCTCAGTTTGTAAGCAAAACAGTGAGTTCACTGTTTTTGTGAATTGTGTTTGTCAAAATGCTCAAGGAATGCTTCAAAAGCATTATCCAAGCCTTGTAACTGTGAAGACAATGTAATAGGAAGATTTATTAGTGTTTTCCAGACCTCATTGAGGTATATTTCCAGCTCATACTCCTTGTTATGCAGGTCCAAAGAAGTAGCAGCAGTTGACTAGTAAAGGGCAGTGATTTAACAGTGACAGTGGCATTTTTACTACTCTTCTCAGTTGTTTGCCAAGTGTTTGGCAAAGTGCTTGTTTATCAAAGGCAAGTAAAGCTTTAATTTTTTGTGGTAGAGGTCTCCTAGCAGTGTGGGAGTTTAAACCAAGTTTGGTAGAGTGAATCCATGGTAGGTGCATCCAAACCCTCACTAAACCCTACTTTTAAGCCCAAATTTGTGGACAGTCACTAAACCTAATTGATGGGGCCTAAGACCTAAAAATTCCTTGAGAACATACCTCTAAAACACCATCCAAATCAATTTTGTTGGAGGAGAATCCCATCGTTGCGCAGGGTGAGCAAAAAGGTGCCAATTAGGCCTCCATAGGCTACAAGCCTTTTGACTGCATAACACACACTTTTCAAGAACCCGATTGGTTTGGGTTTGGTAAAACTTGAAGAATCTAAGGACAGCTATCTAAGGACATTGAAGGACAACCATCCACCTACTTGATAGTATGACAGAGACATTTGTGGTTTGAAGCCTAACAAAGGGCGTGAGTAGGAAGACCAAAAATGCTTAATTACCCCAAGATTACACAAGGTCAAAAACTATACTTTTGCTTGGGTTCCTACACCACTTGGAGGAGCTTGTAATGACAAAGAACAATTAGAATAACATCCAAAGGATAGAGGAATGAGTAGGAAATTTGTAATGGCTGGATATAGCCAATAGTGGAGGAGCAAGGGAATGAGCTCACTAAAAAGGGAAGTTTGTTTGGAAAGTGATGCATGAGTTGCTTGGCATTATAACCACAAGAATGATTTTTCAAACATATACAACAGCCTCAAACAATTATTTGAAAAACAAATTGAACCATTAGACTTAAAACACCCTTCTTGAGCACTTTTTAACAAACTCCCTATCACATGTTGACCCAAATTTTTATTCTATCTTTGTCTTCATGTGCTCTTCTTCAGATCTAAGAACTTTGGCACTATGATGATATACCCATCTCATAGTTGTATTACATATTTTTCTCACTACTATAGGTTCTAATGCCAAACTATAGGATCCCCGTATCCTCTTGTATTTATCATTGATGTTGTGGACGTTTATGTGTCACTCGCTAGTGGTGGCATTCCACAAAGACATCTTCCTATGTTGATGTGCCACAACTGCTCTTCTCCTTAGAATAACATGCATGTCCAACATATCAGTCTAAGGGGGGCCGTCATATTTTCATTCCTGCATAATTTGCATTTATTATGTTTCTTTTTGACCATTTTTTCATGCTCGCCTAGATGGGGGCCAAACCTCTTGATCTATTTTCCTTTATCATGTTTTGCCTAGGTGGGGGCCAAACCACTTGATCTTTTTTTCCTAGATGTGGGCCAAACCATTTGAATTATTTATTTTTCTCACCTTTATAGGGGCCAATCTACTACTTACCAAATCTATCTTTGATCTCCCAATTGCATGGCTATCTAGCGTATCGCTACCCATGCCAACAAAATCTTGCCCTATCATATGGTTATCCATACTAGCATACATTAGTGCCCTATTGTATTAGAAAATGATGTAAGTATTTGCATTGTATGATAAATATGGCATGTATAGAAAATTCAGATTGTCCATGCATAACTTTTGGGTGCATATATTGATTGTTTAACAATGTTTTTTCTCCCTCTCCTCTCTAATTGGGTACAGTATTAATAGGGATTAGGAGTTAATGTGTAATAAATAGAAGCATTGAATAGTCATTGATGAATATGATTTTTCATACATAAAATGAAAAGTTTGGATGGGGTATCTCTTGAAAAATGATGTAGAAGTTGTTTACAAATTAATAGGTTGAAAGATCATGATATAGTATGTGTGATGAATGAAGTAAAATTGCTGCATTGCATGCATATTATGAACTTTTTTGAAATTATACTATTGTGTCTTTACTTGGTTTGGTAAGATAAAAGTCTTAGCTTCGTAAAATATTGGTGTAGTGATAATAAGATAATCTACTTGATCAAATGGATAGATTAAGAAAAGATGCTATCTCCTTACCCTATTTTGAATAAGATGATGTATTCATTGTATGATTCATGTTGTAAGAATGTTCATTATGTTAAGATTGAGATCTTATGTTGGATTAGCAAGTTGAATGAATAGAGTATGTTTATTCTTGTTGTATCATATGGTTCTTGAATTGGTCTAGTAGCACGAGACCCTAATTGGAAAGAAGATTAGTACTTGCTGTTATGATCTTGCATATGTTGTGAATAGTAATCTTGATGAAATGTGTAATGGATATTCTTAAGGAATTATTCTAGTTCCATTTATAGGAAAAGTTTATATATATATATATATATATATATATATATATATATATAGAGAGAGAGAGAGAGAGAGAGAGAGAGAGAGATTTGTGACGTGATACATGAAAATGAATAGTTATGGGAATTAGGAACATTTGATATGGTATTTTAAAATGAACTTAAAAGTTGATGGGTTTATGTAGATAGTAATTTGGTAACTCATAATATCATGGTACGAAGAAAGTAATTTAGTATAACTTAAATGAAATGGATGTTTTAATGAATTCTTGATATGGTTGTGTTAATGTGTTGTTGCTAGTAAGTAGTGACGTTGAATACCCTAGGGGAAAGAATGAATAGATATATGTATGTTTGGAGATGAAAATGACTATGATGTTATTTCCTCTTGTGATATATGTTACTATGATTATGGTTATATTTAAGATTATTTATGAAATCATGATATGTTATGATTCATACACATGAGTAATGATAGTATACTATGTTGCATTAGTAGATATAAAAAAAAATTTCTCTATTAGCTAGTTAGTTTAGTTATTTTCACTAGGGTATTTTGGTGAGCATTACACTAATGTAGGTATAAAAAATTTCATTGGTCTTGAATATACTTTATAGGGGAGAAATAAGAAAAAGGAGCTACAAGCAACTTTAGAAAAGATTAAAAAAAATGGACCAGCAACTAGCCAAATACAAATAAAGAGAGAAAGGGTTAAAAGGTAAGGTACGAGAATTAGAAACACAATTGAACCTGCAATAGCAAGAAAGGGATGGACAATATAATCCATCCAATCTATCTATTATAGAGTTGCAAAAGAAAGGATGTCTTGTTGTCAAAGACCAGGGTGCATCAACACTAGTGACCATAGTCACTCCTGGATTTTCCTCATGGAGATTAGATTTAAACTTTGAATGGCATAAGACCTAGACGGAAAAGGAATGACAAACACTCTAGGAAAAGTATCAAGCAGAACTAGAGGAGAAGAGAAAAGAGGTCAAGAAGTTGATCATTAATCTAGAATAGATGGTTCACCTAGCTAATCAACTCAGAAGCTATTGTCCTCTTGCCCAATTGTATTTGTAGGAGAAATTCTTATATTTTCAAATTAGCCAATTATTGAGTAATCACCAATGTCATTTTTATTTCCTATAAAGTCACTCTAGACATAGAATACCATATGTGTGAATTTTATCTCAAAATATGATAGACCCCTATAACACTAGCTAGAACCCCTTATTCTATGTGGTGGATTTATATTTGAAAGCACTCCCATCCTATCTTAGGAATGAGCAAGAATGAGAGGAATTATGTCAGCTCTATCAGGAACAAGACAAATCACACCCATTGATGATTGAAGATGAGTGTAATGAACTGAATAAGATTGCAATGGAGTGGTTTAGAATGACTAACATACCATAGGTTCTAATAAAGCTCCATGAGTGCAGAGAAAATGATTATCATAGAATCAAGACTTTTATGCATGAAATACGAATAGAAAAGACTGGTGAATTATCAACAAATATGGATGGAATTATCCCAGGAACTTAGAGAAAGGGAGCCACACTCCCTATAGAACTTTATTTCCTTAGAAATGAGAGCCAAGAGATACATAGAAGCCTTGGAGGATGTAGGGATAGCATGGATGCCACTCAGATTTCATCCTCCACTCCTTCTCTACCTGGTGCCATGTTGGACAGGAAACTAGATGATTGATGCAACAAGAAAAAGGGACTATTGGGTGAGGATTACAAATGGTAATGTCTTCTACTTAAATCAGCTCTCAAGAGTAACCTAGTTTGTAGATTACATATTAGACATATTAGGATTTAATCTTAGGAACCAGCTTTATTAAGGTCAAGAAAAAGGCAAAGTTTGGGGGTGTGATGAGTCATGAGAATGTCTGAGTTTCATTAGTTTCCTACTACTTTATCAGAATTTTATCAGTATATTATCAAACTTTTATATGTTTTAATTATCCTTCAGACTATTAGCATCTAATAATAAGATGTAAATGACATGTTGATATGGAATGCATTATGTGATTTAATGGTTGATATATTATCAAATGTTATGGATTATTGTTTGTTGAAAAAGGCTAGCATACAACTTTCACGGCCAAAGGAGACATGTCCTATTGGTTCACATGAAAGCAGTCAATGAATAGGAGAGTTGCAGTCGCATTGAGTCTTTGTTGATTTTGTTTTCTCAATGATCATAAAGGATTTATGGTGTAATGGAAGGTGATGAGGTTATGCCTCATTAATCCAAACTTAATACAATAAATCACACCCCTAATTTTGTGCTGCTATGTAATAAAAGAGTCTATTTAAGAATAAGTCACCTCAATTATAGGGAAGAGTGGCATCTATTTAGGTTCAGCTAGAAGAAGTAAATGATCCACTTCTTGTGATTTCTTTAAAAAAGTGAAGTGTCACTTCAGTTGGGATCTTCTTTTGTGAGTTAAGTTGTTTTCATTTGCTAGTTAGTTAATGATAGAACTACAAACAATGCAAATAATGATTATTGCTAGACCTTCTACATTCATGTAATCTTGTTATCTTGAATATGAGTTATGAATGAGAATAAGTAATTTTTGTTATTCCTTAAATTGACATATTGTTACTTTTTGGAGATTCCACTCCTCAAGCAATGGCCACTTCTGATACTATAATCTGTTGATCAGGTTGAAAGCACTAGAATACTAAGAAGGGGGGTGAATCAATATTCCCACTTAATTAAAAAAATAATTTTTGATCAATTGAAGTTGTCCTCAAAATATCAAATAGACTTGACTGAAGTAAAACAATTAATGCAGAATAAACAAGAAGAACACAACTACAAGATAAACACTAGAATTTGTATGTGGAAAACCCAAAATTGAAAAAAACCACAAAGAGTGTTAACTCTCAAGAAAATATAACTAGTTATAGTTGTGTTTACAAATATGTGGCTCATTGTCAGGTGGCTCGCTACCAGATTACAAAAACAGTTCACTGTCAGATTGCTCACTACTGATAAAAAAAAGAAACGACTAACTATCAGGATGCTCACTGCAATTGAAAGGGTTGAAATGATAAAGCTTGCAACTCCAAACACATGGGATTAGTTCCAAGATTAAGCTCAAATTACAAATCTCAGACTTTACACATGATCCATTTAGAGATCTTTGCACTAGTATTATGCAGCAGGTCCAATAAAGGACTACTGCACTACTGATTTCCTTCACTATTTGCAACACTCACATACATTTCTTCTTTCGCTGCCAACTATCTTCTGCACATCACTCTTGATTGATTATCTGATTGATTTAATTCATCACTCATGAACATGTACATATATACATATACCAGAGGGCACGAATACAAAATAATGTATCGTCTAAGCCCAACACATTATCAATAATCTCATGTTGGCTTCTACAATACTTCTACACAATTCCTTTACATACTTTCGATTACCAATGCATACACCATGATTACCAAAAAGGGAAAGGTCCATCTGGACCCAAGAGAATGGACCTATTGCCATAATATCATGTTCAATGTCTCCAAAATGTAGGCTCAACACGTACCAAGGAAACCACAATCACAAAACTCGAAGAGATACTTCTGATAGATACCAAAGCTACAAACACCGGGACACATAACTGGTATCGGGATCAACCAGGATTCCTAACACCAGGATACCGGAGTCAATGAGAACCAAATGGGACCTCAAAAGGTCATCATCCAAAGCTATCCATGCTACATAATAACTTCTAACCAAAAACCACAACACCTGAACTACACATACATTACCGCAACACTTTGCATATAACATCTATGATGTTTGGACTGATATCTGAGCCTGCATACACCATCCGATATAGAACCGGTTGATTGGTTTGATATCAATGACAATATTATTCACACACTTCTAACATAATCCTCCTTTCTCTTGCTTGTTACTTAATTTATTTATGAATTCAATAGATAGATTCTTTTTATTTTCTTACTTGCAATTAAAGTTATTGTTTTGGTTTGTCAATACTGCTTGTAGTTAGAGTCCTCGTTGCAACCATACTGCCACTTTATCATATTTTTAATTGTTACTTGCAACCACTATTGAGTCACTCTTTGAGTCACCTGCAACAAGTGTTGTATTATATAGTTTTTAGTCGCAACATTGTTTATGCTTTTATTAGTTAGTGTTTTGATTCATGCAATGATAGGAATCTTGAGAACTCTTTGTTGCACACATAGTGTCAGCGCCATCTTTGAAGATATATCCCTAAACAATAATTAAGTGAAGCCTCCACTTTAGAAATTAAGTTGTCCCTTTGAACACTTCAATCATGCTAAGTGCATGCCATACTACACCAAATCTATGTATATAGTGGAGATTGGTCAAAAAGTATGATAATAGGATAAAGGTATTGATTTTATCTTTGAATTTATATGGATGAAGCTAGGATGATATGGATATTACTTGGAGAAGTCTTAGAAAGATGGAAGGTAATATGGATTATAGATCTATGGTTTTGGATGATGGACTTAGGACTGGTCTCAAAACTTTATTCTAGGATGTATTGCTATAAGACTCAACAAAAAAGCAAACACATTGGTTTAAGTGACAAGGTGTAAAGATAATCATTGCTCTCCCATAAGAAGACACATTAGACACATGAACAATATATTATTATTCAAGTGGATGTGTTATTCCTTATGGACTCACAATTGCCACTTTCATCTCCACTTCATCAAAATGGTGACATTTATCCCATTAGTACCATTTACCACATGATTTGATAGATATGGAATATAAGGTTATGTACTATCTTACACCCCTTATCTTGGAGGTTGAATCCTTTCCAAAAGTGAGCTCTATCTCAACATATGAAAGTACATGTGACACTTTTCTTGATAGAAGTGATGCACAAAAGGAATAATGGTTGAAATATATGAGGCTATTAATTACAAGCTCTCTAAGAGAATCCATGAATTGAGGGTTCATTTGTTAATCCTATGAGGATTCGGTTAATACTGAGAGGAGGGTGAATCAGTATTTATACCAATTTAAACTTTAAACCTAAAACAAACTTATATCAGATCTAAAATCATTTATCAAATATCTCAACCTCTTTATCAGATTTTCTAACACAACAATCGGATCATTGACCACATAATTATCCTCATCTATTAGATCAAACACTTTCATTACCAACTCTTATCAGTACTGCTAAACTCTGATAAAACATCATAACCGATGTACTCAGAAATAGTGCATCAAATGTAACATAAACAAGAACATCTCATGAAAAGTATTCCACACATGAACACCATGATTTTTGACGTGGAAACCCAAATAGAGAAAAATCATAGTGGGAGTTGGCACCCATAAATATTTGTACTCTTTTGAAGTACGCCTTTCTAGGAGCTTACAATATGCCCTATTAGGAGCAAACCCTGTTAGGAGTCACCTAGTTAAGGGATTTGCCTAGCAGCCTAGTTAGGAGCTTGATGATCTGTTAGGATCAACCTCGTGAGAGGATTTAACACTCTTTTGAGAGCTTCCCTATTAGGGGACTTAAATGTTTAAGGCCTGTTAGGACCTACCCGGTTAAGGGATTTAACTTGTTGCAGCTGTTAGGGAAGAACAGTGAAAAAGTGATCTGTTACTTGCACTTCTCACCTTGCTAAATCAGCAACTCTCAGGAAGATCTCACACTACTCTTGGGTGACTCAACACATTCTCTTAAGACCACCGACACAATAAACATCAACTATGATATCCTAAATAGCCATCTCAACTAGGTTGGCCACTAAACCCTAATTACATCATGGAATTATAATATAAATCATAAGAGATCATCTTAGATCAATATATAGATCATTACATCAAATTACAATGCAATATCAACCATTGGTTGATCGAAACCCATCATGAAAATTTGATCTGTACCAAAGTCAAAACCTCAAAACACTCCACTAAGCGTTTCACTGCTTCCCAAGAAATTTTTCCTTGAATCATGTCAAATAAGCAATCAAATATTTCACTTGGGTTGTGTCGTGTTACCACCTTCATGTAGACTCATCGTTGATCACCGACATAACAAAAATCATTACCGATTTGATCGTTTCTTCACCGGTCTCAAACCCTACTAAAATCTTAGCAAAACTTCATCAAAAATTAGAAACACACCTTTTGGTAGTCATCACAAGTTTCGGTTCCAGTCAAATACTTCTTTCAATTATACAAGCTCACATTCAAAACCGCAAATCACCAATCATCATCGATCGCCCAATTCAACCAAAACATCTCTTCTTTACCGATTAAAGTCCTATTTCACAGACTTCAGTTCTTTGCTAGTAAACACTGTCTTCCAGTAAACCAAATCACTTAGATGAAAAAAAAAACATCAGGAACATTAGTAATCATCATTTGACATCAGTTGCCATCAATGACAACACAAATAACTGATCAAGTCATCTAATCACAAAATCTTAATCTCTTCATCACAAATAGTCTTCTATCCTCTATTGGTGCAGTCATCAGTCTTCAACTACATCACTTGCATCATCTCATTCTGCATCAGTTATGCCAAATTCCAACATTCTCCTCCTTTGGCATTGATGGCAACATCAATCAAATATATAATCACAGTAACATCATCATCTACAACTTGCTTGTCAGTATCATATCATCTGATGGTTCTCCTCCTTTTGTCTTCTCCCCCTTAACCAATGCTTCTCTCAATCTAATCTAAAAATTCTCCCATAACTGATTTCTTTTCTTCTCCCCCTTTGACAACAATGCCAAAGGTATAAATGCATCAGTTGTCTTCAATTTTGTTGCTGCCTCTTCCATCATCTCTGCTAATCAAATCAGAAAAAAAATATCAGGGCTTTACATCAAACTTGCTCCCCCAAAGGAGTAGCATGCACCTTCATCAATCCTTAGTGAAAGATAAACATGAAATCTATAGGATTGATGCATCTCCATTATTATAGTTCTTCTGGTGTAGGGGTCTAACCCCTAGTTTACCTCTAAGAAATTCAAAGGTAGCCTTTGGTAAGGGCTTAGTAAAGATATCAGCTAACTGATCTTTACTCTTCACATATTCCATCTTGATCTATTTTTCTTGAACTCTTTCCCTTAGGAAATGATACTTCAATTCAATGTGCTTAGTTCTAGAATGAAGTACAAGATTCTTAGAAATATTTATTACACTTGTATTATCACAATAGATAGTCACTGGTACAGACATATCTTGAATCCTTCTAGCACATGTCCCATCCATATTGCATGGGTGCAATTCATGGATGCAGCTACATACTCTGCTTCAGCTGTAGATTGAGAAACACATGTTTGTTTCTTGCTCGTCCATGCCACTAATCTTCCACCAAGTAGAAAAGCTCCACCGGTTGTGATTTTTTGATCATCCACATTACCTGCCCAATCAACATCACTAAAGACATCCAAAGTAAAATCTCCTTTATAGGGATACCATAAACCATAGTCTATTATGCCTTTGAGATACCAAAAAATTCTCTTCACAACCACCATGTGACTCTCCTTAGGCTCTTTTTGAAATCTAGCCACTAATCCAAAAGCATGAGCAATGTCTGATCTACTATGAATAACATAGTGTAGCTTGCCAATCATAGATCCGTACTCTTTTTCACTAATAGCAGGGGAATCATCTTGCTTTGACAATTGGCAGCCCGTTACCATTGGTGTTCCTATTGGTTTGCAATCTTCCATGTCAAATGTCTTCAGTACCTCTTTGATATACTTGGTCTGACAAATAAAAATACCACCATCCAATTGTTGGACCTGTAAGCCAATAAAGAACTTTATTTCACCGATTAGAGACATTTAAAATTCTTTTTTTATTATATCAATAAAATCCATACACATATCATCATTTCCACCAAAATTGTGTCATCTATAAACACTTATGCTATTAGCATCTTGTCTCCATCAGTCTTCAAATAAATGTTGATGTCCTCACTGGTACATTGGAATCCAATTTTGATTAAATGTGCATGTAATCTCTCATACCATGCTCTCGATGCCTTCTTTAGACCATATAGTGCTTTATGCAATTTACAAACCATGTCCTTATCATCAGTTCAGGAAAATCCATCTAGTTGTTTGATGTATACTTCTTCTTCTAGAATTCCATTTAGAAAGGTTGATTTGACATCCATTTGATAAACTTTGAATCTCTTATATGCAGCAAATGTCAGCAACATCCTTACTCCTAATCTAGTAATAGGTACAAATGTTTCACCATAATCCTCACCTTCTTCTTGAGCATACCCTTTGTAGACTAACCTCACCTTGTTTCTTACAATTTTTCCTTCTTCATCTAGTTTATTCCTAAAGACCCATTTTGTTCCAATTACATTCTTATCCTCCAGTCTAGGAGCAAGTGACCATGTTTGATTCTTCTCAATTTTATCTAATTCCTCATTCATTGCATTCACCCAATCATCATCCTTTAGTGCTTCCTTAACTATCTTGGCTTCAATTGTATAAATCAAACATGAGTTTTCTCGGATCTTTCTCCTATTTTGCACACCTGCATTCTTATCACCAATTATCTACTATTTTGAATGGTTCAATATGACATATCTAGGTATTTCCTGTGCCAATTCTGCATCTTCTGCATTAGGCTCTTCATTTTCTTCCTCACTATCATCACTTACCGGTTGAGCATCTAGTTCTGCATTTGTCAGTTCTTCATTATTATTTGCCTCTGGTTCAATGATCACAAGTTTTTCCTCATTATCATCCTTTTCAGGTTCTGATCTTCTTGTACCTTTAGACTTGTCGAATAGATCATCAACTTTTACATTAGCACTTTCAACAATTTTCTTAGTTGTCTTATTGTAACATTTATATGCCTTACTCTTAGAAGAGTGACCAAGAAATATTCCTTCATCAAATTTTGCATCAAATTTCTTAGTGTAGTTATCTTTCTTAATAAAACATTGACTTCCAAAAAATTTAAAATAACTTACACAAGTTGTTTTTCCATATCATAGCTCATAGGTGTCTTATTGTTACCTCTCTTCACTGGTACCTAGTTTAAAGTATATACAACAATACTGACTGCTTCTCTCCAAAATATTTTGGATACATCACCTTGTAATAACATGGTTCTTGCAGCTTAAACTATTGTTATATTCATCATTTTTGCTATGTCATTTTGTTGTGGTGTCCTCGGAGCAGACATTTGTCTCTTGATACCCTGTTCATTACAACATTTAACAAATTCATCAGATGTGAATTCACCTCCCTGGTCTGATCTTAAACACTTCAGGTTCTTACTTGTTTCATTCTCAACCAAAGCTTTAAATGATTTAAATTTACTAAATTCTTTTGATTTCTCCTTCAAAAATGTCACCCACGTGATTTTAGAACAGTCATCGATGAAAATCATGAAATACCTATCACTGTAATAACTCTTTGTTCTTATAGGGCCACAAAGATCAGTATGTACCAAATCTAAAATATTCTCAGAAGTACGATTCTTTCTCTTGAAAGAAATAGAGGTCATCTTACCGATTTGACAATCTTTGCACATCACACTATCCGATTTGACAATTTGTGGCAATCCTCTTACAACAGTTGACTTGCTTATCTTAACCAAATTATCAAAATTAACAATACAACATATTTTATGCCAGAACCAACTGTCTTACATTCTTGCAACCAGAAAATTATTAATATTACTATTCAAATGGGATAAGCTACCTCTAGTTTTCTTCTTGGTAGCAATCAGTTCAACATTACCTCCAAGAATTTTGCAGACTCCACTTCTAAACTCAAGCAAATAACCTTTATCATTGAGCTGACCAACACTTAAAAGATTATGTTTTAGACCATCAACCCAAACCACATCATCAACATTACTCTTCCCATTTATAGAAATTGAACCTTTACCTTTCACCATAAAGGGAGAGTTATTTCCAAATCTAACAACACCTCCATCAAATTCATCAAGGGTTATGAACTTACTTTTATCTTCGATCATGTGGTGTGAGAAACCACTGTCTATAATCCATTCATCACTATTCTCCATATGAGATACTAATGTCTTTTGATCTGTTAGTTCCTTCTTCATGGCTAAAAACATAATTTCCTCATTCTCATCTTCATCTTCAGACTCTTCATCAATCACACCTTCATCTACTACAACATAACAATGTTTCTTGCCCTTTCCTTTGAATCTCCTAAACTTCTCTTTCTTATTAGTGTTAGGGCAGTTAGCAATAATATGACCAATTTTACTACAAGAGAAACACTTCAAAGGTAGCTTTCCTTTATACTTATTGGTGCCTCTTAGAAATCTTTTTGCTTACAGTGCCTCAAGTTCCATCACTTGATCTTGATTGTCTTCATTTCCCCGGTTACTTCCATGACTTGACCTGCACTCATGATTTTGACATATATCTTTTCCTTTTCTAGCAGATGAAATGGTAACAGAATCTTTAAAGGCAGATTCAGTAGATTTTGTCACACTATTGTCAAAACTATTTAACTCAAAAGTTGTAATCTTACCAATCAATGAATCAATAGTTACCTTATCCTTTGAAATAGATCTAAGTTCTTGGATTGCAGATACTCGTATAGCATATAGAGGTTGAAGAGTTCTAATTATTTTACTTACTATTGCATCATCATCCATTTTACCTCCAATGCCATGTATGTCGCCAACAACTTCTTTGATTCTCTGACCATACTATGCAATATTTTCTCCTTCAAGCATTCTCATGTCATCAAAATTTCCTCTCAAGCTTTCCTCTTTGGCTATTTGAACATGCTCATCTCCTCCATAGATTAAATCTAACTTTTACCAAACCTCACCTGCAGTTTCCAATCCTTGAACATCAATATATTTTGAATCAGATAAAGTACTTACAATATCTTCTAGGTATTGCATGTTATCATGTTGCTCTCTGAGTTCATCCGGTGTCAAGGGAGTAGTAGTAGGAGAAACATATTTTGTTTCAACTTGCTTCCAATATTGTGCATCAAGACCTTTGATGTAGATCTTCATTCTGTCTTTCCATATCTTGTAGTTATCCTTGTTGAACTTAGGACCCTCTTTCTTCATCATCTTGACTTCCTCAGAATCTTTCCCTCAAGCGGTTAGGCTTTCTACACATAGAGGACCAATGCTTTGATACCAATTGTTAATCTTGAGTGGATTCGGTTAATAATGAGAGGGGGGTGAATCAATATTAATACAAATTTAAATTTTAAACATAAAACAAACTTATATTAGATCTGAAATCATTTATCAAATATCTCAACTTCTTTTATCAGATCTAACAACCTCTTTATTAGATTTGCTAACACAACAATCAGATTATTTACCGTATCATTATCCTAATCTATCAGATCAAACACTTTCTCTACCAACTCTTATCAGTACCGGTAACCTCTGATAAAACATCATAACTG
This sequence comes from Cryptomeria japonica, assembly GCF_030272615.1. Taxonomy (NCBI): domain Eukaryota; kingdom Viridiplantae; phylum Streptophyta; class Pinopsida; order Cupressales; family Cupressaceae; genus Cryptomeria; species Cryptomeria japonica. The sequence goes on along the minus strand of NC_081405.1, from coordinate 19,822,224 downwards.
GTGTACTCAGAAATAGTGCATGAAATGTAACATAAACAAGAACATCACATGAAAACTATTCCACACATGAACACCATAATTTTTGACATGGAAACCCAAATAGGGAAAAACCACAGTGGGAGTTGGCACCCACAAATATGTATACTCTTTTGAAGTACGCCCTATTAGGAGCTTACAATATGCCTTGTTAGGAGTCACCCAATTAAGGGATTTGCCTAGCAGCCCGGTTAGGAGCTCATGATTTGTTAGAGTCAACCTCATGAGAGGATTTAACACTCTTTTGAGAGCTGCCCTCTTAGAAGACTTAAATGTTTAAGGCCTATTAGGACCTACCCAGTTAAGGGATTTAACCTGTTGCAACTGTTAGGGAACAACAGTGAAAAAGTGATATGTTACTTGCACTTCTCACCTTGCTAAATTAGATCCAATTATTCTCAACACTCTGCAACTCTTGAGAAGATCTCACACTACTCTTAGACAACTCAACACATTCTCTTAAGACCACTGACACAATAAACATCAACTGTGATATCCTAAATAGCCATCTCAACTAGGTTGGCCACTAAACCCTAATTACATCATGAAATTGCAATATAAATCATAAGAGATCATCTCACATCAATATACAGATCATTACATCAAATTACAATGCAATATCAACCATTGGTTGATTGAAACTGTCATGCCCAAAATTCAGGGCAAAAACGGGTCAATTTTTTTTTTTTAAATACTAATTTAATTAACAAGTTCGCTCACACGACAAGCGTTAATGAAATTCCCATAATTATATTCGAGCTAATTCTGAAACGAACCAAGCATTGATAATTTGTTTCATTCTATTTGCAGAAAACTAACTGGTTTAAAATTTATCTCCACGAGATACCTATTCATTAAGTTTATTAAATCCATCATGATAAAGGAATGGGAGAGGAAAATTAATTCAATCTCCAAAATGACTATAAAGTCTAAACAACCATATTTAAATTTCTATTAATTACTTACTCCAAAATATAACCGGAATTTTATATATATATATATATATATATATATATATATATATATATATATTTACATATATTTATAAACTTTAATTCTTCAAAAAAATAACTTTCCAAATTAATAAACAATATTTTCCCAACCCTAATTAGGGTTCTTTTTTTTTATAATATATTATCAACTCTTAAACTATCATATTATTTTATTTCCTTTAACCCTAACCCTACCCGGGCTAGGGTTTAATCTCTTTTTTTTTGTTTACCGCTGAATTATTTTTAGCAGGGCCGAAACCCCAAGGCAGCGGCCATTTTTCATTGCAGGTTCGAAGTAGGCGACAGGGAGCGCCGCGGCGCCACTGTGTGGGCGCACAGTGGGCGCCGCGGCACCACTGTGTGTCCACACAGTGGGCGCCGCTAGCGGCTCACACCACTGTGTGGCCACACAGTAGCGGTCGCGGCCGTCCACTGTGTGTCCACACAGTGGGAGCCGAGCGGCCCGCACTGTGTGTGCACACAGTGTGGCCCGCGTGGAACCCAATTTCCCCTTCTTTTTTTTTTTTTAATTTATTTATTTATTTTTTTTAAATATATTATATATAAATATATATATATGTGTGTGTATATATTTATATATATATATATATATATATATTTATTTATATAAATTTATATATATAAAAGTTTTAAGGGTGAAAATATATAAAAATATATATATATATTTTAAATAAGATTTACATACAAAATTTTAAACAAAATAACAATGGGAAACACATTATGTAAATCCAAAATTACATGTGCACAAATAAACATTTAAGTGTGTATATATATATATATATATATATATATATATATATATATATATAATTGATATATAACTTAGGCTCTTTTATTTATTTATTCTAATTGCTGATAAAAGAAATAGAAGTAGATCTTTTGCTAAACTTTTATTCTAACACTTTTTCTTTTTTCTTAAAATACATCATTCTATTCTGAATAAAACACATTCATTGATTTTTCCACTAATAAAACAATTACTTAAAACACTCTTATTTTTTTATATACTTAGAATTCTTCAGCAAAATAACCCATACTTTTCAACAAGTAGAATATAGATAAAATCCATTTGAAACTAATTTTTCCATAATACAAAAGAAGCTTTTCTTTTTCTGAAACACAAATAGAAGTAGAAATAAAACAAACTTTTACAACTCTAAGATATTCTACATATTTACAGGATGTTTCTTTGCCTAGCTACGACAATAAATCTCAAGTCTATTTTCAAGAATTACAACTTGCTTCTCTTTTCTATGAAAGAGGCATACTTCTATAAAAAATTTAAACATATATTTGCAACTGGATTTAAGTATCTTCACCAATAATCTTCTGTGTCTTTTCATGGTTCCTATTCTCTTTCTCTTGACTTTCCTGCATAATAGAAAACACAAATATGACCACGGAGTGCTCACCTCCCAGCCTAGGCTAACTGGTAGCCACCCCCGAGCTCGGAGAACCAATTCCTAGACGAGTAACATACAGGCAAACACATAGAAGGCAATGCATACAGATTTTCAAACACACTCCCAACTTGGCTTCACAGCACCACACTTTGGTGATGATCTTTTCAAAGGGTGGTAGTGGACCAATACCCTGAGGAGAACTACAAGTATGAAATAAACAAGAAGCCACCTCATGGCACAATAAATATATCAAGAATCTCAACCCCTTATTCCTTATGCCCCCCAAAGGCATTCTAGCCTTATATCCCTCCTTATGACCCCCACTGCACAAACAGGCCATGCAGCAAGGGTCACACAAAGATCCCTTGTGATCGCTCTCAAAAGAGAGTCTCTCACTCGAGGGTTGTCACTGCTACCACCCACAAGATCCTCTTCTCTCCCAAGAGAAAGAGGTCTTGAGGAAACTCCCAAAACACAACACAAATCATAATGCAAAAATACCAAAAGATTTTTCAACAAATACATTCAAGAACACAGATTTCTTACACCAACAAACTTCCAGACATAAGCAAGAAGAAGACATTTTAATGAATAACTGAAACCAACCTTAATCTGCCCAAAGGTATTATGATATTTGATGAAGAGCTGCCCAATCCACGAATCTTTTTCCTTCTACCCTTAATCAATTTTTCTATTCCATAACATTATTTTCTTTTCAAAATTTCTCTTGTCTCCAAAAATGGAGAGTGGGTGATTACCCTTCAATTCCCAAAAATCTTCCTTAAGAAGCTCACTCTCTGAGTTCTCACAAGTTTCTAAAAACCAAAAGGGAAAGAAAGCAAAAATGCAAAAAGACTCCCATTCGAATAAGAAAAATCTAAATTAGATTTAACTTCTAAATTTTCAATTTTCGCACAACTCAAAAAAACCAATTTTTAAAGCGTTAAAAAGATCATTATAAAGTAGAAACTTGCCTAAAATTACCCCTAACCCCTAGGTATACCTTATGGGCTTTAGTAAACCCTATTAAACTACCCCTAGGTGTTCATTTAACCCATTTTAAACCCCTCTGAAGTTTATTTTCGGGTCAAACATAAGTTGACCACCCCAAATATTATATTCCCAAAGTATTTATGACAACACATTATTTTATTTAAAAAGAACTATAATTAAACACTTTCCCACCAAGAGACAAAATAAAACATTTAAATTTAAATCCACACGTGTCAAGTGACACAAATAAAACACTTTTACAAAAATAAAACATGAAATTGTCTCTTGTGGTTTTTACACAATAATTTTAAATAACACTTAACACTCATGCAGCATATACTGTTACGAATAAAATACAACACAAACGGGGTGTTGTCTCTCCAAATAGACAAACCCTGGCTTACGAACATACATAAGTCTAGGTTTGATTCTCCGTAATTTCCATGGTCACATGGTAAATTTCCTGTGTATCTCAATTTACACATTAGTACTTCCAAATATCCATATATAATACAATTCAATAATATAACAATGCACATCATTACTTGCATACAATTTTCATCTGCACAGATTGAATACATCTTTAATCAAGCAAATTCACATAAGCAATTTCATCCCAATTCACATAAACTAAACATACATCATAGTTCTATATTCAGAGTAAGGTCCTGCAAATTCAATAACGACATCTATCATTGCAATATCATCTTATCTAACAATCATGTAGTGTTCTATCACAAAAGCATATAAGTAAAATCATCAAATCATAGCAATGTTATCCTAAATCCTGAAATCATATAAGTTCTAAGTCTCAAAAAGCATCAAAATAAAGTATCCATAATAGTCTAAATATAAAATCCACTGAATGTCAGACTGAGTCGAGGTGAGGCCTCACAGAAACCCATCATGAAAATTTGATCTGTACCAAAGTCAAAACCTCAAAATACTCCACTAAGCATTTCACTTCTTCCCAAGAAATTCTTCCTTGAATCGTGCCAAAACAACAATCAAATATTTCACGTGGGTTGTGTCGTGTTACCACCTTCAAGTAGACTCGTCGTTGATCACCGACATAACAAAAATCATTACCGATTTGATGGTTTCTTCACCGGTCTTAAACCCTACTAAAACCTTAGCAAAACTTCATAAAAAATTAGAAACACACCTTCTGGTAGTCATCACAAGTTTCAGTTCCGATCAAATACTTATTTCCATGATACAAGCTCACATTCAAAACCGCAAATCACCAATCATCGTCGATCGCCCAATTCAACCAAAACATCTCTTCTTTACCGATTAAAGTTCTATTTCACAGACTTCAGTTCTTTGCTAGTAAACCATGTCTTCCAGTAAACCAAATCACTTAGATGACAAAAAAAACATCAGGAACATCAGTGGCATGCTTCCCGAGGTAGAATTTCGACTAATCCTTGGACTGGCTTAATTCTCAATCCATTCTCTAACTGTCTTTCGAATTTCATCAAATTTTGGGTTTGTTTGCTATGTCTTTCCTTCAATTTCGAGTTTTAAAACCCTGACTACAGGTAGAAAATTTTCTTCAAACTGCAAGTTTTAATGATATTCATTGTTTTGGTTGTTGTAGGGGAATTTTTCGCTTATTACATGTGTTTTTTTATTAAAAGATGTTACTTGCAATTTGTTTTAAATTTCCCTTCCTTCTTTTGTTATTTTTAATTGTTTTTTGGTCTTGTTTAGTTAAAATAGGGATTTTTTTGCTCAATTACAAGTAAACTTGCAGTTTGGTCAAAAAATCCCTACTTTAATGGTTTTTGCATGTAATAGGGATTTTAAATCCCCATTACATATGTGAAAGTATTTCTAACTTGTTGTAGGTATTTTATTTCCCTTTTACAAGTAAATAATACTTGTATTCCTCTCCAAAAAACCCGATTTTGCCTTGCAAGTGCATTTTTGACAATTTTAAACTTGTCATTTGTCTAAAAAATCCCGATTTTGGCTTGCCAAGTGAAAAAGTAAATTTTAAACTTGTAGTTTGTCTTAAAAATCTCGATTTTGGCTTGTAAGTGGAAAAAGTGAAATGAAAACTTGTCACTCTCCCCAAAACCCGATTTGCATTGCCTTATGCAAAATCAAACTTGTATTTTTTTCCATGAAACCCGAAATGCAAGGAAAAATGTTTTTTGACCATTTCAAGGCAATTTTTGTGGAGAAATTGTTGGAGGAGGAAGGTATTTTGTTTTGCATCCTATTCTAATGCATTCTTGGACACCTTTCATGCCAAATGGAAATTACATTGACTGGTTTTTCGCCTTAGATCAGCAATCACGTTTTTATTTAAAGCCACATTTTGGTTGATTAAATCCCAAACAAGCTGCAAACTCCTAATTCATTTTGCCCTCTCTCACCTAGGCATGGAGTTTGGGAGGAGATTTGAGCTATTTATTGATGCCATTGAAGATGAAAATGATGGCCACATTTTTCTCCACGTGATTCCTTTGGCCCCGTTTTGCAAACACTTCTCACTATTTCTTCTACTCCTCCTTAGGCGTTTCGTTCCAATCCTCTTGGGTGTGCTCTCTCATTGGCATTTTGGTTCTCCAAGTTTGGAATTGGTGCTTCATTTATCAATTTGGGGTATTTTTGCAAAAACGTGTTAAGGGTTTGGCATTGCGGATTGCTTCTATTTATTGGTTTTCCTTCTTCTTTCCAAGAATTGGTTGCATTTCTTGAAGAGGCATTTTCAATTTAAAGAAAGGTATGTTCTCTTTCCTTTCTTTCCTTCGTTTTGTTAGTTTATTTATCTCTTGGTTATCTTTCTTAGTTGCATTTTTGGCATGTGTTGTTCTTCCCCCAAAAATCAATTTTTGTGAGAGAATTCTTCCCTTGGTATGTAATTTTTGAATTGCATTGTTCTTCCCTAAATTTTCCCCCTTTAATTGTATTCGGGATTTTTAATTCCGATTACTAGTTCGCTGGAAATTCTTTTTCTTCCCCTACAGTTAAGGAATTTAACCATTTTTTGTTGAAATTCCAAGTTGAAAAGTGTGAAATACCCCTCCCTTGCAAATTCGGGTTTTGAAAACTGGATTACATGTTGAAGAGTTCTTCCCATTTTCATGAAAATGACTTTCCTGGATTTTCCCACTTCTACCCATTCATGTTTCCCATATTTGTACTTTCCATTTCCGTCATTTTTCGCAAGTAAAAATCTCATTTTTCGTCCATTTCTCCATTTTCGAATTTACAAGTGTACTTGTATTCGGGTTTTAAAACCCTAATTGCATGTATGTTCTTTCCAACTTGTATACTTGTGAAAATTCTCCCAAGATCCGAAATTGGTCAAAATTCTAGATTTTACCATTTCTACATATTTCCCCTCTTCCTCTCACAAAATCGTGAAATTCAAGAATCAAAGTTTTTATCCATTTGGACAAGGAAGAATGATATTTGCAGCTGACTATGATTTTGCCTTAACTCTTTTAAGTCTTCATCATAGTATCCCAGGTTCACAATCAATGTGAGATTTGTCGGCATCTCCAACTCCAAAGAAGATGAAATACAAATATGACAAATACCAGAACAAGGTTGCACCTTCCCAAGTTTCTTCTCCTTTGGATCGCATCAGAGACACAGAAATAGGGCACATTGATATGTCAAAATTCATCAACAAGGTAGAAGATCCATAGGATAATAACTTGCAGTGGCTATTAAATAGCCATATGCATCATGCATCTTCCTTCCCAGTGGTTGCCCTAGAACCTGAGTTCGTTCTTGCATGCGCCCATCATTTTGACAAAGAGTCAAGAGTCATCAAAAATGATGATGGCGAAGCTATAATCCGTCTTGATGAAGATATGATCAAGAAGGTCTTTAGAATACCTCCTGCACTTGTTTATATAGAAATCACCAAAGAAAGTGCAGCGGAGTATTATGTAAAGAGTGAAAAAGATTGCAAGTGACACATCAATAGGTGGATCCAAGAGCCACGAGCCTCCTTCTCAAGGTGGGCGAAGTTGTACCACTATGATTTCAAATGGGAGATAGGAGACACCATCACTCTTCTTAGTAGGATGATGGGCCTTGAGCATTCCAATGTCCTTGAGCCATAGATGTATCAGTTCATTATGTTCATACGACAGTCACATCACATTTCATGGGGAGAAGTCATCAGTGATGCCTTGTGCGAACAACTTGCAGCAGTTCCTACCACCATGACCTTCTTCATGAATTCTTATTTGGTATATTTAGCAGCATCACTTAGACACTTTCCAGGTCTTTCTACCAAGGGTGATTGCTCACTTATACCAGTTTGGTAATATTATGACCAGTTGTCATTGAGACCCAACAGACTGCACTTCAGAAGGGTCCAAGATGCATTCTTCAGATATTTCATGTGTCAGTTGGACAGAAATCTCAGGAACAAGAGAGTATCAGATGAGGCATGGGACAAGGTGTCTGAGTATGGGTGTTTGTTTTCGCAATTTCCCACCTTTGCTTATATGAGGATCAGATGCTATGATGGTCAACTATACATGCTTCCTAGATACCCAACTAATAAGATCATTCTTATGGAGTTGGGAAGACAGATCATGGTTGTTCACACTTTTTGGTCTGCTAAGCACAAGGTTGGAATGGGGATCTATACCACAAACTCATTGAAAATTGGCTGGTACTCCCTTGTCACATCTGTAAAGACTAAGGCCATGGAGGCTGAATTGCAGGAAATCAAGCTCAAAAGGTTTAAAACTAGAGCTCATTTTGATTATAGAGGTATGAAGGAGAAGATCAAGAAATCATTTGTGCATGTTCATCGCATTGAAGACATCTGGGTAGATATCTGCACAGAAGCTGAAGTCCTCAAGATGGATTACTACAGGCTCACTATTGAGCAAATTGTTCATTTGAACTTGGTGGATATCCCACAAGGGATGATTGATGATGGGCATATACTTGATCCTGAATATACTTCACGAAGGGTTGAGGAAGCTCCACTTCCTTTGATCCAATGGTCACACAAGGAGTGCATCTCCATCCTTGACAGATTTTAGCCTATCTTGGCCAACACCAACTCATGGCTGAAAAGTAATGTTGTTAGACTTATCAAAATCAAGGTTGGTAAAGAAGATGATTCTATGGGGCCTCTTGGATGGAAGTCCAAGATTTAGATTGACAACAAGGAGGGTGCTTCATCTTCAGGCACAAGGATCAAGTTACGAGTCAGTCATGCAGTAGTGCTTCCTCCTTAGGAGACGAAAGTTCGTGGGAAGGAAAAATCATGATTCCATATTCAGGTGATCGATCTAGATAATCCAGAAGAGGGGCAGCAATCTAATGATGCTCCTAAGTCTCCAGTTTCAGACTCAACACATGAGGTCATTCCTCCAGTTTCTATCAAGATGCCTCTTTCTCCTCTTGATTTTCTTGTGGATGAGTCTCCTCAGAATGCAATTCCCATTTCAACATACGAGCCATCTCCTGATCATCAATAAGAGAATGTGTTGAAAGTTCCTGAGAATATTCCTACTTGCATTCAGTTATCAAAAATTGATACTTCCACTTCTAGTTTTGAAGAATTCATGAGGCAATCTTCATGCCCATTGGTAACTAAGCAAACCGTGGTGACTATCCAAATAGATGTTCCTCCCAGGATGACCACGGTGATTCAAATAGAAATTGCTTCTCCTTTGCCTACGGCTGCTATTGGAGGGGAGTTGATGACTTTGTCTCCATGGCTTAGTTCTTTCACCCCGAAAAGGAAGAAGCAAGAAATCTCACCTGACGCCTTTGACAATCAACAACTAAGACAGTCCATATCCAAAGTTGCTAATAAGGCCAAGACTATCTCTAGGGTAACTGTTCATAGCAACAAGATGAAGGTAGCTGAAATTGTGGAACCTATTGCAGATAAGCCACTTGAAGAAATGTCAGCTGCTGATTATAAAGTTACAAGGATAGAGTTGGGCAAACAAAGACATGAGGTCATTAAACATGATGCTCAGTTTTCTGTTGCTTCACTAGTGCAAAGGTGTGATGATCTTCTAGCAAAGAAAGACAAGCTAGAAGATGAAAACCAACAACTTATGGCAGTCGTTCATAAAATTACAAAACATGTTGTTGAAGGGAGTAACTCCATAGGTTCTTCTGGTTCCCAAGAATCAATAGGTGGAGTGGAAAGGGCTGCTCAAAAATTACAAGCACTGGATTCCTAGTTTGATCAACTTCATGATTAATGTGTACAGGTAATGAAAGATATTTTTCAAATAATGTCTAAGTTGGAAACTATTGAGGAGAAACTAGATCAAACTTCTAATACTTTCAAAAAGAATCTAGAAAGTGTTGAAGAAAGTTTGACAATCTGGCGTGCCATTCCCCAACAATAGCTGAGTGTTCTATAGGAGCATGCCATCATCTCTTCCAAAGTCATGTACTTGGAATTTGAAGAACTCCTAGAAAACAAGACCCTTTTTCTTAAATCCCTCGTTGAGGAGATCATTGATGCAAAGAGATTTTGGGGTGAAGTTTTCTGAGATATTGTCTCACATTGTGAAAGGGCTTCTTGCAACATAGTAAGTCAGGATGGAGAGTTGATTCTAGAAGAAGAAGTGCTTGCTGATTCATAGATGAGGATTCATAATGAATGGAAGAGCGAACAATTCTTGGCAACTTCGATTCAAGCATTGATGAAACACCAAACCTTTCTGCATGAAATCCAGTCTATCTTGGATAAAAACAATTCTGCACTCCTCCGCTGTCACGACACTATTGTGAAGACTGTGGTTGTTTCAAAGAACACCCATGAATTGAATCCTAATGAAATACAAGCGAGCATCCAGAAATTTCAATGATTTGTGTCTTCACAAAATGCAACTTAAGTGTTTTTCAACACTTAGTTGATTTTTCCCTCTTTTGTAATCTTTAGTTGTAATTTAGTTTTGACAAGTTACATGTAAAAGTATTTTTTGTAAAAAGCAAGTTACACATTACTTGGGCTTTTGTAATTACATGTAAGGCAACTACAAGTTGTGTCCAATTAGGACTATAATTGGAATAAGTCTTAGTTAGTTGGAGTAACTCTTAGTTAGTTCATGAAGTCTCAGTTAGTTATTGAATGAGTCTTGGTGGTTGAGAGAATCTCTCAAGTTAGTTAGGATCCTCCCACCTTTTTCTCAAGGCTCCTCTTCTATAAATACTTGAGGGGTCTATTGTAATATTTATCTTTTGGGAAAGCAAGCAAAAACTCTGCCAAATTTACAACAAGAAGTCTTTGAGCTTATGTATGTGAATTTAAGGTTTTGAAGAATAATAAAGAAGGATTACTCAATTTTTGTGTCTTTGAGCTACATGTTTGAGTTTGAATCTTTTTATTTCTTCTATGCAAAGTGTTTCTAATGGAGCTTAGTCCAATCTGATTTGAAGTCTTTGAGCTGCAAGTAGAGAAGATTAATTAAAATAGGAAGCTCTCTTGAAGGAGCAACAAGTCTTTGAGCTTGCGTCTATTCTTGAGGAAAAATTACTGTTTGATAAGAAATAGCAGCAAGTCTTTGAAATTGCATTAGTTCTTGTCTTTGTGTTGAAAGAATAGATTATTCCAGTCTTTGAGCTGTTATCTTTTATTTGTTGTAAAATTTAGTATAGCAAAGGGTAGATAGGACTTCCAATAGTCAAGTCTTTGAGCTTGATATCAGTGTCCCATCCCGAAGGAAGTGACGGAAGTCTTTGCGCTTTCGGGAAACTTCATTTCCTTTCTCTTATTTCACTTGAAAGTGGTTATTGTTGTTCATATTCAATCGCTATCCTTTTCTGTAAAGAGAAAAGGATATTGTCTTTCTTTGAAGAAGAAGAAAGATTGTTGTCCCATCCTATTTTATTTTCCAAGTTCTAGTTAGATAGGGGGAGCCTTCCCTTAATTAGGAGAGTTTTTACTCATGTGTTGTGGTTGAAACCACAATTTTGTATATTTCCCCAAGTGTACAAAATTTTCAACCAAAAGTTTTTTTGGTGACTCTGCTAGGGATACGGACGCATTCAGAAGCCTCACGCTTTCGTTTGAGGTCTAGTTTCTTGTTCTGCTAGGGTTTTAGAGAGTTCAAGTACTTTGGTAATTCTATCTTATAATTTCTGATATAAATTTGTTTGGCCCATCTGAAACACCAATAGATTATTCTCGAATCTGCTAGGGACACGGACTCAATCGAAAGCCTCACGCTTTCATTTGAAGACTAGTGTCTTGTTGTTTTTGAAAGAAGAGCTTGGAAATTATTTTATTTCTTTAAGCTGGAAAGTTTGTGTGTTTACCTCCTGCTGAAAGAGCTAGATTCTCTTTACTCGCTAGTACATCTTCCCTATCACGAACCACAAGTTCTCCTCCCTCAAGAAAAAAGAAATCTATCCCAAGTGAAAATTCCTCTTTCTTTTTCAAACCACTAATACCTTCATTATCTAATATGGCTAATCTACCTCCGCTTCCTCCTCTTAGTCCGTGGGGAGTAGCTTTTGGTCCTTTGGCTTTAACCCCACCTCTCCATCCACTTCCACAACATTCTCGTAAAAATATTCCCACGTTCTATGGATATGGAAAACAGCATCCTAACGAACATGTCAAGTCTTTTTATATGGCGTGTGGTGTTCTTGGAGTTGAACATCAAGATGTTGATGTTCGGTTGTTCATAGAGACTCTTCAAGGTATTGCACTAGACTGGTTTTTCAATCTTACTGTTGGTTCAATTGTATCTTGGAACTCGTTGAGAGACAAGTTTGAGGAACGTTTTAAGCCTGCGGAAGATGAACACGCCTTGTTGGCCCAATTGACACAAATGAAGAAAGATACTCATGAAGGCATGCGTGAATTCATTGCTGATTTTAACAAATTAGCAAATAGAATTCCTGTTAATTCTAAGCCTGCTCCTGAGAACCTCAAGTGTTTTTTCATTAACACTCAGTTGCCCGAGGTCAAATTCTTCTTAAGGCAAGCATCTCCTGCTAATTTAGAAGTTGCTCAATCAATGGCTACTGAAATTGAGGACGATTTGATCCTAGCTGGTAAGATCAAAAAGGATTCTAATTGGTCCAAAGGAGGTTCATATATGAAGGGTTCATTTTCCAGTTCTACCGATCCTATGGTGCAGAAGTTAGCAAATGAACTTCTTTCTTTAAAGAAGCAAGTATCTCAGAATTCCTACCCCGCACCATACAAGGATATCCCAAGAAGGACGTATCCTAATGTTGCTGCTAGTTACGCTACCAAGAATCAACCCAAGCTACCTCCCCCTCTGGAGAGACTTGCACTTGAGCCACCTCCTTCAAAGGCACCGGTTGGCTATTATGAGACTGATCAAAATGAGTCTTCTTATTTTGATTATCAATCTAACGAAGTTGCTCTTCCTCAACAAGAAGAAGAAGAAGTGACTAGTGACTCTACTATATGTTACATGCACTATGATGACTTTGTTGCTGCCGAAAGGACTCATAGCCAAGCATTTGTTGTAATGACAAAATCACAGACCCAGTTGGCCCAACAAGAAGAAGCTGCAAAGATCGCAAGTGATTTACAATCACCTGTTATTATTGCTAAAAGAGGAACACCGCTGCCCTATATTCCAAAGGATGCAGCAAAAATCCAAGTAACAAAATTCCTCCTCTTGCTTCATCTACTGATCCCAAGCCCAGTATGCCCAACCCCAAACCACTATTGGACAATGTTAATCCCTTTCTAGCTGGTTCATTTCAAGCCCTTGATATTATTGACCATGCTAGGAAGACTAAGATTCAAATGTCTGAAGTTGAGTATTTACAAGCTAATCTCGATCTATTTGATAGATTAGCTGATTTTGTTAAAAGTAAGGAGACTTGTCCTATACTTGAAAACACCATCCCACAAGAACCCAAGAATTTTCCCAATCATTTGGTGACCATTCCATCCGCCACCCAAGGAAAGATAGAACCCTTTTACATTTCCTTGTTGATCAATGGTTTTCAATTGAGCAATTGTGTCTTGGATTCTGGTGCTTCTGATAACGTCATGCCCACAAAAATTGCTCAAGCTTTGGGGCTGACCTTGACCAAAACTTTTGGTCATTGTTATTCCATGGAGAACAAACAAGTGCCTCGTATTGGGAAAATCAAGGATGCTCAATTTGCATTTGCTGCTTTTCCGGATAATAAAATAAAGATGACTGTCTTGGTGGTTGATGTTCCTGCATCATATGGAATGTTACTTGGCCATAATTTTTGTAAGGATGTTGGAGGTGAACTCAACATGGATATGACGGAAGCAAGAATACTTGTCAAAGGTGTTGTGCAGAAGTTAATTCCTGAAAGAGAAACCAAGTACATGGTTGTCAAGTCTAATGATCGTCATGCTCAGATTCTTTTTGAATCTTTAGGTTTCAAGAAATATTATCTACATATAGATGAAATTTCAGAATTCGCTGAAGATTATTCTTCTAGCAACTCTGACATTTCACTACTTTCAGCAAATGAAAAGTTTGTTGACATTGATCAGGATCAAGCGTCAGAAAATGGGTCTTCCAGTTCATACGTTATGGTTGAAGAGGTCTCATCTCCTCTTGCTGATGAAAGTATTCCATTACCTCCTCGACAAGATGAGTTTCACTCTTCGTTTATTCAAGAGGAAATTTCGTCCTCTCCTATGGAAGAAGATGACAACTTTTCTTTTCATAATGCTCCCATCTCGAATGAAGGCAACTCTAATCTTTCCAATGAAAACAATAGTTCAAATGATGTGTGGACTCTTGAATTTGATGGTAGTTGCACTATAAATGGATATGGAGCTGGTGTAGTTCTTATATCTCCTAAGGGAGAGATTGTCCCTTACTCTTTCAAGTTGCAATTTGCTAATACTAACAATACGGCTGAATATGAGTCACTTTTGTTAGGAATGAGTGTTGCATTGAAAAGAGGAATCAGAAATCTTCATGCCCAAGGTGATGCAGAATTAATTGTTTGTCAAGTGAGAAACATATATCAAACTAAGAATGATAGACTCAAGCATTACCGCAATTTGGTATGGGAAAATATTGAAGATTTTGATTCTTTTAATATCTCAGTTGTTCCTTGTGAATACAATGATAGGGTTGATTCTCTTGTTGTTTCAGCTACTTTGTTAATTCCCCATCTTGACTTTGGTCAGGATAAATATATTATTAAGATAATCTGCAGACCTAGTGTGCCTAACAATTGGGATCATTGGCAGATTTTTAATGATGACAAGCAGATCAATAATTTCTTGCAAGCTGAGGATGGTTTCAACAACCTATATTTTGAAGGAAGTAATTCTCCTAATTCTTTGTCTTCACATTCAATGTCTAAAACATCATCTCAATCAGATGAAAATATTCTTCAGCTGAACGGAAATAAGATTCCCAAGGGGTTGGTTTCACTTGAAAAACTTTTCGATCAACATGATCGTTATATCAAGAGATGGCAACAAGAAAGTGTTGATTCTCCTATGGGATTTGAGAAATATAATATTGGATCAGATGAAGATCCAAAGTTTGTCAATATTGGCAATAACTACACTTTAGATGAGAGAGATCAGTTTATTCATCTTTTGCGCCAATACCGTGATGTCTTGACATATTCATATGATGATCTAAAATCCTTTCAACCCAAGGAAGTGCAGCATGACATTCCTCCCAAGCTTGGTGCAGAACCTTTCAGACAGAAGCAACACTAGTATAATCTAAAGATTTCAGGTACCATTCTTTCTGAAGTTCAAAAAATGCTTGATGCTCGGATTATCTTTCCCATCCATCATTCAACATGGTTGGCAAATATAGTGCCGGTGCGTAAGAAGAATGGAGAAATACGTATTTCTGTTTGATGCCCTCCTAAATGACACAAGATTAGTCCAAGATTAATCAATACAAAAACACACAAACCATTAGTGTTAGAGTTAGTCAATCAAAAACCAAAGCATGAAGGCATTCCAAAAGAGACACTAAAAGAGACATGCTAAATATATCTAATAAATAGAACAAATGATCATGAGACATCTCCAACTGCCTCTTAGCATGGCCTTAGCTTCTTCTCCCTTGTTCCTCTCCTCTCCAAGTTCCAAAATAGTGTAGCTCTCAGCAGCTTTTTGCACTATGGATGCTTATGGAGGATTGAGATTGTAGTATAGCTCCTAAACATGAAATGAAAAGCTAATAGTAATGCTAAAATGATGTATTTTAACCAAAAGACAAAAGATTAGATTGTTTATGCTAAAATGCTCTCTAAAATGTCTATAGTCTAAATGCATACAAGTTTTCAAGATCTGGATTATGAAGGAATGGGCTCTATTTATAGGAAAAATGGAGCAATGGATGGCCAGGATTGAAGGGTTTAATCAAGGGTCAAGCTTGAAAGTTGGGGATCCATGTGCACAATTGACACCAATAAAATAGTGACAAATGTCAACACAGGATTGGGTTGAGAGAAGAGGTTGGAGGCATTAAAGGCCTGAGAAGACCTCATGGTTATCTAAAGGCTAAGGGTCAAGCCTAAATTAGGATTACCCACTGGATTAGGAGTTAATCCAAGGATAAACCTTTGTGCAAATGATTAAGAGATAATCATGGTCAAAGTATTAAATGCTTGATGAGACCTTTGTGGTTGGGTAGAGGTTGAGTCAAACAAATGTTTTAACCATGTGGGAGGGTTGAATTAACCATTAATGGTTATTGGAGACTTTGGGGAATTAAGTGGTTGAAAGTTGGAAGCCTTTAATGGTTTTCAAAGACTTTGGGGTCTTTGAGAAGTGACTCCATTTTGCTTAGGAATGTGACAAAGTTTAGAAGATGGTTTTAGGCTAATTAGGAAGGGGTTAGAAGAATCTAGAAGGGGATTAGGTTTTGCAAGTGGATTTGGTGGGTGAGGGAAAATAGGATTTTATTAAAATAAAAATTCATTTATTTCAATAATGTGTGCAAGTTGCATTTGTAGGAAAATGCAAGTGGGGTGGGGATAATGATTTAAATAAATGTTTTATTTAATTTATTTAAAAGAGGAAAAGGAATTTTAATTAAATAAATTGATTTTATTTATTTAATTGATTTGAATTGGATTTTAATGAATTAATTAAAATAAATTGAATAATTTATTTAATTAATAGAAGAATGTTTGGGGATGAATTAATTAAATATTAATTTAATTAACTGGTGGCTAGTGGATTTTTAATCAAATAAATACTAAATATTCATTTAATTAAAATGGACAGATTTATGTGACTACATTTGCCCCTCTTTGAGACGGTGCGGTTTATCGCATCGTTTCAAAGAAAGAAAAACTGGTGTGAAGAAATGCCCCATAAAATGTAAATTTAATGGGTGGTATGCCCCCTCGAGAGATGGGCCGAAAATTTTTGAAAAATCGGGCGATCTCTCGAAAAAGAATGAAAATTGGCGAGGTGATAGAAGAGAAGAAGTTAGGTATACTGGTTAAAAATAGAAGAAATCGGGGGAAGCATGGAGAAATGGGGGGCTCGGGAAGTTCACGGGGACCACGGCGATGAGCGGGGCGAAGTTACGGTGACGGCGGGGGGTATAAATGGGGTGAAAGGGGGTAAAATAGGATCATTTGTGACCGCGACCAGTTGAAAACTATAGCTCTGACAGTGACATTTGGAGGAGCAAGGAGGAGCGACGATGCCGTTTCCGATCACCGAGCACCGA
This sequence comes from Cryptomeria japonica, assembly GCF_030272615.1. Taxonomy (NCBI): domain Eukaryota; kingdom Viridiplantae; phylum Streptophyta; class Pinopsida; order Cupressales; family Cupressaceae; genus Cryptomeria; species Cryptomeria japonica. The sequence continues at coordinate 19,805,121 of NC_081405.1, read as the reverse complement.
TTTGAGCGAGTCCGCCGGTACCAGCGCCCAGCCGACTATGGACCAGCGGTATGCAAATTCGAAAACTCACTTTTTATGCATTTTTGGTATGTTTTTAGCTAAGTCCAAGTCAAGTCGGAGCAAGAGCGCTGGAACTATGTTTTTAGCGCTTTTGCTCCATAAATTAGCGCCATTGTACCGCAATAGTGCTTTTGTAGGCTAGTTGTAGCGCTTTTGAATGGTTTTAGCGCTTTGGTAGGCAAGTTTGAGCGCTGTTGATAAATTAGCGCTACTGCAGGGTCAATTGAGCGCTATTGATGTGTAATAGCGCTATTGTAGAGTGGTTTTAGCGCTTTCATTTTTGTAGCGCTATTGGAGGGCTGTTTGAGTGCTATTGACATTGTTGTAGCGCTATTGTTCAGAATGAGCGCTTTTGTAGGTTAAATAGCGCTTTTGCTTTAGGGTACAAGATGCCCCAGTTTCGGACAAAACAAATCTCCTGATACCTTAACGATTGATGGATGACGAGGTGAAGTGGGAGTTGTTTTGAACCATAGCAGCCCGATGAGACTTAGGTCATTTAGGAGAAATGCCTGTTGAAGTCTAGGCGGCCATGATTGCTTACCTGTTGAGACTCAAAGATACTTGATCAAAGTATCTGATGATAGTCTAGGTTTAAACTTAAGAAAGTTTGATAACAAAACAACTGATGGTGTTTGGATGAACGTCTATGTGCAGGAGGATCTACGCGTGTTGCAGTTACGCGAGCGTCACCCTGCGACACAGGGGTTGCGAGATCGTTTGACTCAGATCGAGATAGATTGTATTGCGGCCACTAGGCTCTATGAGGTGATGCATATGCCCGTGATTCAGATGAATCACGGCCTGATTACAGCTTTAGCAGAGCGATGGCATAGTGAGACATGCACGTTCCATCTGGCTCAGGGCGAGATGACGGTGACTTTGGAGGACGTGTGGCATATTCTTCGGATTCCGATTCGAGGGCAGCTGGTGACGTATGATCGATCCTGGGGGACAGTGTCTTGCCAGAGGATTTTTGATGAGGACGTATTCATTGATGATGGGTCGATTGCCTGCGAGGATATAGCGGCACTATATGAGCCCCTTCCAGCAGTTTTGTCAGGGATCGTGGGAGGACTTCTGTGTCCAGACAGGCGGTCACATGGATTGGCGGTCGGATGGGGACAAGTGATTGAGATGATGGTGACAGAGGGGACCCGATATGCCTGGGGGCCGTGCGTGCTAGCGCACATGTACCAGGAGCTGCACGAGGTAGTGTACAGAGGGCGGGGGTCTCTAGCAGTGGGTATGACGCTGCTGCATGTGTGGGCATGGGAGCATCTACCAGTGACTCGACCAGTGAGTCTGAGATTCCGAGCCGTGGATCAGCCCTATATGTTCATGTATAGTGGTATGATGAGCCAGCCCCACTTGGGGAAGCTAGAGTGGTGGCGGCGGGCATTAGATGATTTAGATGCAGTGATCTGGCGGCCATACTTGGAGTGTGAGCCATGGGAGGATGATGTAGAGGCACTACCTTATGTCTTCATGACCCGATTCCTCATTGGGAGGACCTCGTATCACGTAGAGAGACAGGTGCCAGGACGGGTTATGAGGCAGTTTGGACGGCAGCAGGGTCTGCCGAGCGGATCGGGAGAGTATGCTCGAGTGATTCGAGAGCGGTATGCATGGGGTCCAGTGCTACCATATGATCAGGCACTGGCAGAGTTCCGTACACTGCAGGCGAGGCCATGGGATCTACGACCGAGGGTCGTTGATGCAGGGGTTACAGCAGAGTATACCCAGTATCGGGCGGCGCACCCGATCCGACGGATATCAGATCCAGCGGAGCCGATCCCAACGTTTGAGGATGAGAGGGGACGGGGACGGAGAGGAGGGCGAGGAGGTGGGGGTGGTGGAGGAGGAGGAGGAGGTGGAGGAGGAGGAGGAGGTGGAGGAGGGATGGGGATGTCGAGACAGCGGAGAGGGAGAGGGGGACTACCTCTGCAGATATCACAGGGACCATTGATGCAGGGAGGAGTGCAGCTGAGTGGGAGGGGGATGGAGAGAGAGATCCCGATGGATACAGGTGCAGGAGAGGGTGGTGGAGGGGAGTGTGGTGCAGAGGAGGGACCTAGTGGAGGGGGTGATACAGGTGCAGCAGCCATGGATATAGGGGAGGGAGCTACTGGGGATCTGCGGGAGCACATGATAGGTTATTTGCAGACCCGGGTAGAGAGATTAGAGGCGGAGATAGCAGCTAGAGATGTGCAGCTATTTGCACGTGAGGCAGAGCTGACAGTGGTGCTGCGGGAGAGAGATACTGCGGTGGAGAGTTTAGCGGAGCTGCAGGAGAGAGTCCGGATTGGTGCGCAGGGGCCGTCAGGGGAGATTATGAGAGAGATACGGCGAGCACAGGCGGAGATAGAGTACTGGCGTGGGTTATATGACCAGGTGGTACCAATTAGCCAGCGAGCTCTCAGTTATACCCAGATGCGGCAGGCCAGATCCGAGCGATCACAGAGGATGCAGAGCAGTGGGGGACTGATGGGTCCTTTGCGGCAGGATAGATCAGGAGATGCAGGAGGGAGTGGGGGTTCGATGAGGCCTCCACGGAGAGATGGATCAGGTGGTGCCGGTACCAGCGGTGGAGCAGGTAGGGGTGGGGTAGGTACAGCATCTGGCCAGAGCGGCATCTGAGAGAGCATTTTTGCATACATGTTTTGTATCATTGTCTATGTTTTGGACTGTATCTTGGATGGCTCTTGGTAGCCGATTTGGTAGACTTCATTGTACTCTGATATATGAGTTGATATATATGAGGAGATCCCATTTTGTGATGATATGCATGTGATTATGTATGGATGTTTATGCATGATGATGATTTATTACTTAGATGTATATGTGTACATGTATGCATTTGATGAGATGTTTCTTTCATGCATGTTTTTATGATGATTTATGATGTGAGATACTAACATATGAATGCAGGTTTGATATGATTTTATGATGAGTTATGATGTGAGATACTGACATATGAATGCAGGATGATATGTGCTCATGCTTTGATGTATGAACAGGATTTGATGATGTTTCCTATTGCAATGTAATGATGAGCTGATTTATTGCAATGGTTGAATAAATGATATTATGTATAAATATACTAGGATGATATATGCTTATGTTTTTGATGGATGAACAAGATTGTATGATGTTTCCTTTTGCGATGTAATGATGAGCTGATTTATGTGATGATGTCAATGCAATGGTTAGATGAATGATTTTATGTATGGATATGCATCTAGATGTGTTTAGATGAATGTAATATGGATAAACAAAAGGTTAAGTTCAAATGTTGATATGATGATGTTAAAATGAATGTAGATGAATAAACAAATGTAAAGTACAAATGTTTATATGATAATGCCTAAATGAATGTAGATGAATAAACAAATGTAAAGTGCAAGTGTTTATATGATGATATTAAAATGAATGTAGATGAATATGTAAAGTACAAATGTTTATATGATAATGCCTAAATGAATGTTTCTAAATGCGTTTGTAAATATGTTGGGAAGTGCAAATGATAATGGGATGATATGATAACTAATGGGGATAATAATTGCACCTTAATGTAATGATAATAAATGCAATGTGAATGAAAAAATGAACATAATAAGATGCTTTATTAATGAATGAATGAATGCACTGTGTATCTAAATGGATAAATGGATGTGTGTAATAATAAGTTGATAAGATGATAATGGATAATTTATACTGGATGAAATGTTTAGTAAATGATTTAAAACAATCCAAGACAATTTGATCCCATGAATGAATCTAATTATTGATGATTGGTGCAATGATGAAAATGATTTTGTTTAATGAAAACTAATGGCAACAATGAACTATATGCAATGTTTAAAAATGACATGAATGGTCGCAATGCAAGATGCACCTATATGCAAGGATGATATGATTATGCAAGGTTGTTTTAAGACTTTGCATAATGCATTGATGATGTATCAGAGTACTCGGTCGTGATTGTATCCAAGACCAGCTTTTATTAATCATTTTTACATGTAAAAGCCTACATATGAATGAATGGATGGGTGATATGCAACGGAATGCAAGATATAAACAGATGAGGTGAAATGACGATCCATAGTGCTCTATTTTCATCATTGAGCTTTAAAATGTTGGAAGAGAATACAAGCATCTTGACACAATGATTCAAGATGACCTGAGTATTTCTTTCATGGATTTTAATATAGCAAGTTAATACAAACGACTTGATATAAGGGTCAAGTCGACCAGAGTATTGCTTGCGGAACAGACAAGGATTATCTCCTTTCGTGCATGACTTGGATCGTCCTCCTTGATCTTAGGCTTGATCAGATCCTGAGACAAGTACATACCGTACTAAAAAATGAAACCTTTATCCAATTTGGAGGAAGATGAATCAAAGGATGAGCATTGTACCTGCAACCAAACAGTATATATACATAAAGAATAAAGAATATGGATCCTTGGTAATGGTTCATGTTCATATGGTCGAGGTATACGCTGTAGTCAGCAAGCCATAGTGATCTATGACTGCATTTTGCATAGGATCACGTAGCTTAGTGAACTTCCCACGTAGACACCTTAGTACATGCCCCAGAACTTCATCGGAAATGATGCGCAAACAAAACAAAACAATGCTGAAAAGATCCCGATACAGATAAACAAACGATTGTACTCACAAATCAACCAAGTATTTGATAGCTTAACATAATTTTCTTGTCAAAGAAAACGTCATCTTGTCTTTGTTTTGGTAAGGAAGGATGCATCCTTGTTGAAAAGACAGTTTGATTGTTGATGTTGATTGTTTTGGTCGAGTGATAAGTGGTCATTTGTGTGAGTATTTGTCAATGCTTGTTTTGGTATCTGCATGGATGAATATGCACAATGTGTTGCCATGTTTTTGTGTGATTTTTTATGGGTTTTTCGATGTTTTTGGATTTTGTGTAATAGTTTTTGAATGTTTTTGGATTTTGTGAGTCATTTTTGAATGTTTTTGGTATTTTGCGAGACATTTTTGAATGTTTTTGTATTATTTTTTTTTTTTTCAGGACATTTTCTGAATGTTTTTAGATTTTGTGTTGAGACATTTTTTGAATGTTTTTGTATTTTCTTCAGGACATTTTCTGAATGTTTTTGGTATTTTTCTGATGATTGCTTGAATGAAGAGCGTAATGATATATAAGACAATGTAGAATCCACTTCCATTACGAGGGTAAGGGTATTGCCCCCAGTTTGTAGACCTGACTATGAAAAGGTGGGATGCTAGACGCATGGAGTACTTTCTTAATTGCAGATCAAATAACAAGCCATGGTTGGGATGGATGGATGTATGTGTGCATGAATGTGATCGCAACAAGCTTTGAAAGATAATGGAGCTATTGCCTTTACGAGTGGTGCCCGTTTGCCAGGTTTTCACCATCGCACTTACCCAAGGTGCCACCGGAGTGGTTGTTCACCGTTTGGATGCATGATTTTTCTTTACTTTTTTGAATGTTTTTGTATTTTCTTCAGGACATTTTCTGAATGTTTTTGGTATTTTTCTGATATGTAGGGGAGCCTGATGCCTTGTACACCTTAGGTATAAAACCTTTTGAGGTGCATGCTATTGATTGGATCTGCGAGCGGTTCTCCTTCTGATGTAGCCAACTGATATGCCCCGGATCCGAATACAGTAGTGACAACATATGGGCCCAACCAGTTTGATTCAAACTTGCCTTGATGTTCTCTATTTGGTTGGTTGCGAGGATTCTCTCGTAGAACAAGATCACCTACCTCAAATGTACGAGGTCTAACTCGGTGATTGTAACTTCTACTCATGCGCTGCTGATAGGCTTTGAGGTGATTGTATGCAGCTTGTCGCTTCTCATCAAGTAACTCTAAGTCCTGAAGGCGTGAGACTCTGTATGCTTCATCATCGATGAGATTATGCAAGGAAACTCGTAATGATGGTATCTCGACCTCAATAGGCAAGATAGCTTCTGGACCATAGACCAATGAATAAGGAGTTGCACCTGTAGGGGTTCGAATGCTAGTTCGATATGCCCATAATGCTGGATTCAATTGAACATGCCAATCACGACCGGCATCATTGACTGTCTTCTTTAGGATTCTCAATATGTTTTTATTGGATGCTTCGGCCTGACCATTGCCTTGTGGGTAATAGGGAGTGGAAAAGCGGTGTTGGATATGAAATTTCTCACAAAGTTCACGGACATCCTGATTTTTGAAAGGGAGACCGTTATCTGTGACAATAGACATGGGTACACCATACCGGCAGATGATGTAATTGAGGATGAATGAGGCGATCTGCTTGCCGGTAACTTGGGTAAGTGGAACAGCTTCGATCCACTTGGTGAAATATTCGGTGGCGGTAATAATGAATTTATGGCCATTGGATGAAGATGGGTGAATCTTACCCACAAGGTCAAGGCCCCATTGACAAAAAGGCCATGGTGTTGTGATTGGTTGTAGTTCCTATGCTGGTGCATGTATCAGGTCACCGTGAACTTGACATTTCTTGCATTTCCTGACAAAGTAGTAGGAATCCTTTTCCATAGATGGCCAATAATATCCAGCTCGCATGATCTTCTTGGCTAGTGATGGACCACTTGAGTGAGTCCCGCAAATTCCTTCATGTACCTCTTCCAAAGCCTTTGTTATCTCATCTTGTTCCAGACATCGAAGGAGAGTACCATCAAGACTACGTCGGTATAAAGTTTCAGCAATAATGGTATATCGAGCAGTTTGGCGAATGAAGGTTTTACGTTGGTTATTTGATTGGTTGGGAGGAAGGGTATGATCACGAAGATAGGTGTAGAACTCACCGTACCATGGGGATTCAGAACCGACAAGGTGACATATCATTTCGGATTCGGGGATATCATAAGCGGGAATCCAAAGCTGTTCTACCAAGAACTCGTAGTGTGTTGAATTCTGTGGAAGATCTAAGAGAGATGCGATAGTAGCCATGGCGTCAGCAGCTCGATTTTGATCTCTTGGTATCTGCTCAAAAGTGATAGTAGTAAATGATGTCTTTAGAGTGTCCACCATTTGCTTGTATGGCATGAGTTTATCATCTTTGGTCTGATATTCATCAGTTGCTTGTCGAATGACCAGTTGTGAGTCGCCATATACTTGAAGTTCTTTTAATTTCCATTGTATGGCTAGCCTGAGTCCTGTGATCAAAGCCTCATATTCTGCTATGTTGTTTGTGCATGGAAATGTGAGCCTGTAAGATTTCGGGATGCTATCACCTTGAGGTGTGATAAACAAAATGCCTGCCCCCGAGCCGTGCCTAGTGTATGAACCATCAAAATATAGTTTCCATGGTTGTGCTTCTGTGTTCATGAATATCTCTTCATTGGGAAAATTGGAAATGAGGGGATGATCGCCTATGAGTGGTGCATCGGCTAACTAATCTGCAATAACCTGACCTTTGATAGCTTTACGGTCCACATACTCAATATCAAATTCACTTAGAATCATCACCCATTTGGCTAAGCGACCTGTCAATGCTGCTTTGCTAAGTAAATACTTGAGTGGATCAATCTTTGCAATGAGTTGCACCTTGTGTGTCAATAGATAGTGCCGCAATTTAGTGGCTGCCAAGATTACTGCTAAGCAAGCTCGCTCAATAGGTGTGTAATTGAGTTCATAGCCAACCAGTGTGCGAGAGATGTAGTATACAGCACACTCTTTACCTTCTGCATTATGTTGTGCCAGTAGTACACCCAATGCTGTACTTGTTGCCGAGATATAGAGTAATAATGGTCTACTTGGATCTGGTGGCATCAACAATGGTGGATTCATGAGATAGTCTTTGAGTGACTGAAATGCTTGCTGGCATCTATCATCCCATTGAAAGCGAATGTTCTTGTGTAGCAGGTGTGTGAATGGGTGACACTTATCGGCTAATTGTGCAATGAATCTGCGGATGGATTGAAGCCGTCCTTGTAGTGTCCTTAGCTGACTGATATTCTTTGGAGGTGGCATGTCCATGATTGCTTTAACCTTTGCTGGATCGACCTCAATGCCTTTGCTTGAGACAATGTATCCTAGAAGCTTCCCGGAGGTCACTCCAAAGACACATTTCTTTGGGTTGAGTCGAACATGATATTGTTCCAATCTATCAAAGATTTGATCTAAGATATGGAGATGTCCTCCTCTTGTGAGTGATTTTGCTAGTAAGTCATCCACATAATCTTCCATTATAGTATGCATCATGTCATGGAAGATGGTGGTCATTTCTCTTTGATAGGTCGCTCCTGCATTCTTTAGACCAAAAGGCATTACATTCCAGCAGTATGTGCCCCATGGACATGTGAAGGCTGTCTTATGTTGGTCCTCTGGTGCGATCTTTATTTGATTGTATCCTGAAAATCCATCCATGAGTGAAAGCATGGCATGTCCTGGTGTTAGATCCACTATGATATCAATATTTGGTAGAGGGAAGTCATCCTTAGGACATGCCTTATTCAGATCTCTGAAGTCTGTACAAATGCGGATGCCCCCTTTTGGTTTGCCGACTGGCACAATATTGGAGATCCATTCTGCATAATCAATTGGTCTAATGAAACCAACATCCAGGAGTTTCTTGAGTTCTGTTTTGACTAGCACTGCAATCTGGGGATGCATCTTACGAAGCTTTTGCTTAACAGGTTTGGCTCCTTCTGCTACTGTGAGATGATGCATGACTAAATCAGGATCAAGCCCAGGCATGTCTGCATATGACCATGCAAAGTTGATCTGACGTTGTTGGAAGAACTCTATAAATTGAGGCTGTTCCTCTGGAGTGAGAAGAGATGCCAGATGTATGATATGAGGGCTTTCAGGAGTCCCCACATTGTATTCTTTAGTCTCCTCAATGAGGATCGTCGATCGTTCCTGTTGTGTACTTGCAGGGAGAATGTCAAACCCTTCATCCTCAGGCGCCTCAGAGAGGTTTTCACCATTGGATACGCTCTTTCTTTTTACTTTTGTCGGATCAAACAGTGCCACAGTGTGGTTTTCACTGGAAGATCCATGTTTTATTGTTATATTTTTGCAGCTGAAGGGTTTGGCATCCGCCCCGAAGTATGCTGCGCTATTAAGTTGAATGGCGAATCCAGCTTTGTGATCCCCGCTTGGTAGATTATCCCTTATTTCCAAAAAGTCAATGATAGCCTCATCGTTTTGGAAGAGGTCAAGACATGGGGGATTTGGTTGGTTCCATTCAATGAGTTCAGGGTGGATAATGGGCATTACTTCATCGATTAAGTTAAGTGCGTTAGAGGTATCAGTGAGGGTTAAGACGTTATGGTGAAGGTCGTTAATGGTACTCTCCTTGTCAGAATCAGGCGTAGGATGAGACTTAGGGTCTGTGGAAGATGTTTCCAGCTCAGGTACCCAAGTGGTCTTTATCTGTGCTTCTCCGTAAACAGGAATGTCTTTGCGTGGCGGAGGTGGTGATGTGTCTTCCTCATCTGAAGTGTTAAGTTGCACTGAATCGAATTCCCACTCATGTGAGTCGGTCTCTGAATCACTTTCCAACATCCGATTGCTATACCATACTGGGATGTCTTTGGAGTTAAATACTGCAGGCGTGATTGGTTTATGTACTTTTGTGGTGATGGGGTTTAAAGGATTTGTTACTGGAAGTATTGGTAATGGTGACTCAGTGGCTTCTGCTAGAACTACTGGCGCCATAGATGTTGTTGCGGGTTCCAATGTAGTTGCTGCTACTATTGGTGTTATTGATGGGATTACTGGTTCGATTGGTGGTATGTTTGGCACTGGTGATGGTTGCGGTGGAGTTGTGAGCCTTGATGGGGCAGTGGGGATAGTGCTTGATGGTGCTTTGATTATAAAAGGTGTCCTCTTTGTAGTAGGTGGGCAATATGGTTTGCTAGGTTTTCCTTTGAATCTGAGTTTAGGAAGGACTTCTTTTTCAAAACCTAGGCCTGTATTACCTTTGGGCTTGAATTCTGGTAGCAGAGGTTCATGTCGTCCTTGTTTGCAGTATCCCAAAGCACTCTGACCATCATATCCCATTCTTTGCATAATGAGGAGGCCTTTGCCATATTGTTCCGTAGGAAGTGTAACTCGCGGTATGTCAGTGGTGATGGGATCTTTATAGATCCATTCTGCTAGGTCCTCATCTTGTGTTTCTTCCTCTTGACTCTTTCCAAGAATGAAAGGCGTCAAAGCACATGCGGGCGTGATCAGTGGTTGCTGGAGTAACTGCTGGGGTTTACCATGTGTTCTAGGAGAAATGGGCATTTGTCCCACACAAAAGAGCTGACTCAAGTTGTATTCTCCAGGACCTTCCTCTGCGACTTTCATCTTAAGCTTTTCTTGCTTGGGTATAGGAGTGTTTGAACTGGCAAGAGAGGCGGGACTTATATATGATGTAGAGGAAATGGCTTCCCGATTATTAGGAACAGTAATCTCTGGTTGATGGCTGATATTATGGCAAAAAGCAAAAGGATTTGCATCACCCAGGATTGTGATCTCTGCACCATTATGTGGGAACTTGATACATTGATGGTAGGTAGATGGAACAGCTTGCATGGCATGTATCCAAGGTCTCCCTAATAACAGATTATATGGCAGAGGAAGGTCCAGAACCTGACAAGTGATGTGCTTTACCACGGGGCCTACTCGGATTGGTAGTACCACAGCTCCTTTGGATGAACGTTCTGCATCATCATAGGCCTTGATGGTGATCTTCTTGCGAGGATCCACTGATTCTATTGCATATCCCAATGCTGTGACCAATTGTAGTGTGCAAATGTTTAGGCCTGCTCCATTATCGATCAAGACTCGCTTGATCCTGTGTTGGTTGACAAAGCCTTCAATGTGGAGTGAGGCGTTATGAGGTTGTTGGAACGAAGAGTTGTCACTTTCGGAAAAAGTGAGACAAGGTGATGACTTTAGACTTCCAACCATGGCTTGAAATTGGTCCGTGTTCAGGTTTGCAGGGACTGACGCCTCTTGGAGTGCTTGATCCAAGATTGTTTTATGAGAGGGTGACAGACGCAAAAGCTCCAAGATGGATATAAGCGTAGGGGTTTTGTCTAATTGTTCCACAAGATTGTACTGCTTTGGGATGGAGGTGGTGCCTTGTGGAGCTGCCTTGATGGTAACTTTGCCGCGACGCGTAACAACATTGCAATTTGAGGTGGGATTTTTGAAGGTGATAGTTGCAATTTGTTCACTAGCATCATACAGGTGATTGACAGTGTAGTTATACGCAGCTTGCGTATAATCAGTGGTATCAGGACCTCGTCTGGAAGTGGAAGGACCCCTTTGATCTTGCGATGGAAGTGGATTTTTGAACATCTGATGATCATTATTGGTCGTTTTCGGATCATGTCCTTCAATCTCAATTTCTCCTCGATCAATAAGATCTTGAATGAGATCTTTCAATCGGTGACAATTACTTGTCTTGTGTCCTCTTCCTTGATGAAACTCACAGTGTTCAGTATCTCGCCACCACGCTGGTTTGACCTGAGGTTCATAGTTGGATAGCTTAGGTAGAGTGATCAAATTCTGAGAAATGAGTTGTCGCATCACTGTTTCAATGGGTTCCCCTAAGGGAGTGTATGTGCGTTTTTGTTTTTGTGGACGGGGTCTTGGTTCATCTTGAGATGTGATGCGACCTTGATTAGGAAGCACATTTGTGTTATTTTGAGGTGGAGGATTTTGTCCTGCAAATCGAACCACAGGTTGTGCATTTTGGACAGTCCGAGCATCCACCACTCCATCGTTAACGATATTCTTATTCTTGTTCCAGAAGTTCGGTTTATCACTATTGAAACGCGGGCGAGGACCATCTTTGGGTTCATTAAAGATTTTGATGAGTCCTTTTTTGATGAGTGCCCGCTCACATTTTATACCCTTGGTGATCATATCGTTAAAAGAATCGGTGTCTTTGACATCCAGGTGAAATTCCATTTCTTCGTTTAAGTTGGAAATGAAAATTTCCACTAGTTCTCGTTCAGGTAACTGAAGAGAACGTCTGCTAGACATTTGACGCCATCGTTGCAGGAATACTGAGAATAATTCACCTGGTTTTTGTTTGGTGTTGCATAGATCAGCCATGGTGATGTCGCGTTCAATATTATAAGAGTAATGAGATAGGAACTTCTGGATGAGTTCCTCAAATGTTCTTATGCCACCTGGTAGTCGGGAAAACCATGATGTGGTTGTTCCTCCCAAGCTTTGGGGAAAAAGGCGCATTAAGTATGTGTCCTCATAAGCTACTTCAAGACAAGCAGAATGAAATTCTCGGACATGATCGCGGGGATCTCCCTTTCCTCTATATTTTTCGAATTTTGGTGTTTCGAACCCGCGTGGAAAGGGTGGCATATAAAGATTCCTGTCAAACGGATAGGGACAGATGTCGTTAAGTGAGAATTGATTGGTCTTAACACCACTATGAAGTTGTTGGGCGAGATTCTCAACTTGTTGCCGCAACATCTCTATTTCATTTGGAGGAGGAGGTGGTGGGTTACCTCGAGGGATGTTATATCTGATGTGATCTCTACGCCTTTCCTCCTCATGGCGACTTTGTCTTTCTGATGCTTGTCTTAATTGGGCAAGATCAAAGTCTGAGGGGAGTTTCGCTCCTTCTTGAGCCAGTCTTAAGAAGTGAGCATCCGCATTGCTCCTTAGTATTTCATCGAATAATCTGTTAAAATGAGGGTTATGCTGAACCCTTTCGATTGTTGAAGGAGTGGGTGTACTTGGGTTTTCATCATTCCCATTTCCTCCAAGTGCTTCTTGAAATTCATTGAGGTTGTCCTCTTCTTCCTCAATTTCCATTTCTCGTTGCCTTGATCGTGATCGGGTTTGAGCCATTTTGTTTGCAAATTTGTTTTTGAAGTTGATTGAAGATGATGATGAGTTGGTGATGAAGGATGGATGTTTTTAGTGGATTGGTGGTATGTAGGTCTCTAGCACTCTAAGGTAGATGTAACCAAAATTCCTTCTTTGAATTGCTTGTTTGTTTTGATAAGTTTTGATGTGATAAGGTGTAGAGAAATCTGAGATGTGTTACAGATTTTGACTACCTAGCAATGAGAGGATTCACTCATGAACTAGTTTTAACCTGCGTAGATGTGTCTCTTAGGATGAGCTTATCCTAGATGTAGAAATAATCTAAAAAGTGATGTGATGTGTTTGATTCAAGCAATATCTAAAAGAGAACTTGGGACAAGAACCTCTTAATGTTTTGAGAGTTTTGGGATGGATTGATGATGGAATGATAATGTATGAGTAAGATGATGGATGTTTTGTTTTTAACTTCAATAAAAACTCTGTGTCACAAATGGGACAAACGCTGTTTCTTCCCTTTCAGGCGTTGGTGGCACTTCTCGAGCTGTGTTGTAGGTGATACAAATGTTTGGGAAGAATTTGGGGTTAATCTTTCCTCCTTGATTTTTGTGATAACTCAGAGCTCTATATTGCATAAAAGCTCTGCGGTTCAATGATTCTGAATCAAATTCGTTTGTTTTACCTTGAAGGTATAGACGCATGCGATGTAGAAAGACTCTATGTGAGACAAAGATTTGTCTATTGAGATAGAAGAATTTCCTCTTTTTGATTAAAGCCTTTGAGCTTAATGGTCTCCTTTTCAAGGTGATACTCTGATGACACTTCTTCTTTCGCAAGATGTGAAGAATGGTCATAAATTTTTGACTCTTTGTTTGTTTGCACTTTGTTTTTGGTATTTTTGGTTGTGTTGACAGATGTTGGATGAATACTTTGTTTTTGGGATTGATTTTCTGATTTTTCTTTGACAAGAAAACAAAGCAAGCACACAAACACAAAATTGTAGCCTCAAAGGCACAAATGAGTATGGGTCTAGATCAACCCAATCCTTGGACTTGTTTTTGACCCTTCCTTTTGATTTATTTTAAGGTATAATTCCAAAGCCTGAAGTCGGCTCAATTTGCTCTAGGTCTGTAAAACGAACACACTTCAAACACTCTTTATCCCTATGGTCAAATGGCCAGTTGTGATAAATTTAGCCCACATCTTGATATTTCTTCGACTTTGGTACTACATACCTTATGAATCCCGCCGTGGCAGGTAAGGATGTGATATACTAAGTCTTGCATGAGCATAACAAATAGATGATCCCTATGATGGGGGAGTCACCACTTTTATCAAGCCACAAGTGACTTTTCAAAAAGCTATGTTTCTACTCAAGGAAATATGTATGGTGAGTATCTTGGGAGCAAAACCTTCTATGCTCTTGCACTAAATTATACCTCAAATATCCTCAATCAATAGAACAGGTGGGCTACTACTTAAAAGTGTTTAGTCATGTTCGATGGCTTTGGACATAAGTTCATTCTGCAGTGACTCACTTAAGAGCCTTGTAACTGGTGGTGGGGCCCATTTGTCCTTTCGGCCAGTTACACTGTAGGAACAGCTATACCCAAGGCTACAGCTTTCGCTCTCACCTGATTTCTATAGCGGCTCGAAGGATTTACCACTCGAGGTCGTTCCCAAGAGTATCGATCCCTTGGCAGGCCTCTCTTAAAAAGATAAAATTTTGAGCGTTACTAACACTTTTCTCTTGCACCTAGGACCACGAGAGCCAAGGGAGAGGATAGTGTGTGTTAGAAGTAGGACCACTCGACTGAATTTTTGTGCACAAGCGTGCCAAACACGTAAAACACTTGTTCCTTTTAATCCAGCATTTGCAAATGTGATCTAACTATTTGGAGATGTTGCTCCAACAGCCATGGTGTTCTTTTTAACTTCAAAGCAATATGTTTTGTAATCTAGAAGTTGAAAGTCCTGGTCAACTTAATGAAAAACACGATTGCATGAAGGAAAATTTGTTTTTGCCAAAATGAAGACAAGTGGATTGTGTATTTTATTTGCACCAAAATTTGAAGTGTGGCTTGTGATTTTTAGATTTGATGCAAGAAAATGGAATTGTTTGGTTTTAAGCACCAAATAAAGTGTGTTTCCTAACTTGCAAGAAAACAAATGTTTGAATTTTGTTGTTCTTTTTACCTTGCAAATAAAGAAAGATGAATTTGTTTTAAGCACCAAAAACAAATTTGAGGTTCATTTTATGCACTCCAAAATGAGATGTGAGGTTTATTTTAACTTATGCAATAAGGGAAAAATGAATTCTTTTTAGCCAATTTTTTAAAGAAAGTAAAAAGAAAGATTTTTTTTTAAAGCATCTACTAACTCCTTTCCCTGCACAAAAAGATTAGAACCTGCACCTGGTCAATAGTCAAAGCGTTAGTGTGGGCTTACACAAGCCTAAATGCTGATTTTGGGTTACAAAGCGAATTGGACAACACTCTGTCGCAATAGCACTATTCTGCCTTTTTTTACAAAAGCGCTAATTAATACAATAGCGCTAGTCTGCGGTCGCAGAAGCGCTATTTTACACAGTAGCGCTGAAATAATAGAAAAATCCGGAAAGTCAAAAGCGCTAAAATAGTTGCGATAGCGCTAGAACTGTGACAAAGGCGCCAGAATGGAATCAATAGCGCTAAAACTTTTTCATTAGCGCTATTATATGGACAATAGCGCTAAAAGAAAATGTTGCAATAGCGCTAGAACGCGTTCAATAGCGCCGAAGCGCGACCTGTGTGGCAGTTTCAACAAGAAAAAATGTTAATTTTTAAAAACAAAGATCAGAAGGTTGCGTGTTCGATTCACGTCGGGTTCACCAAATGATGCCCTCCTAAATGACACAAGATTAGTCCAAGATTAATCAATACAAAAACACACAAACCATTAGTGTTAGAGTTAGTCAATCAAAAACCAAAGCATGAAGGCATTCCAAAAGAGACACTAAAAGAGACATGCTAAATATATCTAATAAATAGAACAAATGATCATGAGACATCTCCAACTGCCTCTTAGCATGGCCTTAGCTTCTTCTCCCTTGTTCCTCTCCTCTCCAAGTTCCAAAATAGTGTAGCTCTCAGCAGCTTTTTGCACTATGGATGCTTATGGAGGATTGAGATTGTAGTATAGCTCCTAAACATGAAATGAAAAGCTAATAGTAATGCTAAAATGATGTATTTTAACCAAAAGACAAAAGATTAGATTGTTTATGCTAAAATGCTCTCTAAAATGTCTATAGTCTAAATGCATACAAGTTTTCAGGATCTGGATTATGAAGGAATGGGCTCTATTTATAGGAAAAATGGAGCAATGGATGGCCAGGATTGAAGGGTTTAATCAAGGGTCAAGCTTGAAAGTTGGGGATCCATGTGCACAATTGACACCAATAAAATAGTGACAAATGTCAACACAGGATTGGGTTGAGAGAAGAGGTTGGAGGCATTAAAGGCCTGAGAAGACCTCATGGTTATCTAAAGGCTAAGGGTCAAGCCTAAATTAGGATTACCCACTGGATTAGGAGTTAATCCAAGGATAAACCTTTGTGCAAATGATTAAGAGATAATCATGGTCAAAGTATTAAATGCTTGATGAGACCTTTGTGGTTGGGTAGAGGTTGAGTCAAACAAATGTTTTAACCATGTGGGAGGGTTGAATTAACCATTAATGGTTATTGGAGACTTTGGGGAATTAAGTGGTTGAAAGTTGGAAGCCTTTAATGGTTTTCAAAGACTTTGGGGTCTTTGAGAAGTGACTCCATTTTGCTTAGGAATGTGACAAAGTTTAGAAGATGGTTTTAGGCTAATTAGGAAGGGGTTAGAAGAATCTAGAAGGGGATTAGGTTTTGCAAGTGGATTTGGTGGGTGAGGGAAAATAGGATTTTATTAAAATAAAAATTCATTTATTTCAATAATGTGTGCAAGTTGCATTTGTAGGAAAATGCAAGTGGGGTGGGGATAATGATTTAAATAAATGTTTTATTTAATTTATTTAAAAGAGGAAAAGGAATTTTAATTAAATAAATTGATTTTATTTATTTAATTGATTTGAATTGGATTTTAATGAATTAATTAAAATAAATTGAATAATTTATTTAATTAATAGAAGAATGTTTGGGGATGAATTAATTAAATATTAATTTAATTAACTGGTGGCTAGTGGATTTTTAATCAAATAAATACTAAATATTCATTTAATTAAAATGGACAGATTTATGTGACTACAGTGTTGATTTCAGAAATCTTAATCAACTATCACTCAAGGATAATTATCCATTGCCAATCATGGATCAAGTTTTGCAAACGGTGACAGGTTCTGAGATGCTATCTATGCTAGATGGATTTTCGGGATACAATCAAATTGAGGTTATGGAACCTGATCAACATAAGACTGCATTTACTACTCCATGGGGTATATTTGCATACCACAGAATGCCTTTCAGGTTGATCAATGCAGGGGCTACTTTCCAACGAGTTATGGACTTGGCATTCTGTGGCACTGTGGGAAGGTATATTGTAGTGTATCTTGATAATCTTACTGTTTCTTCTAAAAATTGTGAGAATCACCTTTTTCATTTACAAGATGTACTTGAAAGATGTCGTAAGCACGACATCTCTCTTAACCCCAAGAAGTCAGTTTTTGGGGTGACGGAGGGAAAACTTCTTGGTCATATTGTTTCCAAGGAAGATATAAAAGTTGATCCTGAAAGGGTTAAATCTATTCAGAATCTCCCTTTTCCATCCAACAAGACTGTTGTTCATTCCTTTTTTGGTAAGGTAAATTTTCTATGAAGATTCATTCCTGACTTTGCGGAAAAGACTCGTCATATTGTGGATATGATGAAAGGAAAGTCTGCTTTCCATTGGAATTCTGAAGGAAGAGCAGCATTCAATGAAATCAAAGATGCAATTGCTCATGCACCCATGTTGGTTTGTCCCAATTACACCAAGGAGTTCATCATGTATAGTTATGCTTCTGAGCATACTCTATCGGTTATTCTGATGCAGAAAAATTCATAAGGGATTGAATCTCCTATCACTTTCATGATTTGTCCTTTGAAGTCCCATGAACTAAAATATTCCTCTATTGAGAAGAATGCCTATGCAGTTGTTAAAGTAGTTAAGAACTTCCATTTTTACATCTTGAATTCTCATACCGTTGTGTTAGTTCCTGATACATCAGTCAAATATATCTTAACACAATAGGAGTTTGGCACAAAGAGAGGAAATTGGATTGCTAAAATCCAAGAGTATGACTTGGAGATCAAGCCTACAAAGCTTGTTCGAGGAAGATGACTCTATTAGCTGATGGTGGAAGGTATTCCAGAGGAGCGAGAATTGGATGATTCTAAAGATCTTCCCAAGGTATTGTTTGTCAACACTACTGATGAATGCTATTCTAATATAGCATTTTTCTTGACTTATGGCGAATGTCCACAACATTTGTCATTCAAGGAAAAAAGAAGTATCAAGTTGAAAGCTACAAACTTTGTATTATGGGATATTGGTTTGTATAAGAGGGCAATTGATGGTACTTTCCTCCATTGTGTTGACAAAGCACAACAAACCAAATTGCTAGAATCTTTCCATGACAAGGCTTGTGGTGGACATTTTTCTGCACCAGTGACTACTCACAAAATTTTGAGAGCAAAGTATTATTGGCCTACACTCTTTCAAGATGCTTTCCGGTGGGTGCGTAAGTGTGTACATTGTCAACAATTTGTAGGCAAACCAAAGCCTGCAACATTACCATTGAAGCCGGTTATTGTTGAAGAGCCTTTCCGACAGTGGGGCATTGATTTTATTGGTGTCATCAATCCTTCTTCAAGTGTAGGTTATTTGTATTTCCTTACAACAACTGATTATTTCACCAAGTGGGTGGAAGCCATACCGATAAAGAATGCTACTTCTGAGATAGTATGCAGATTCCTCAAGGAGAATATTATTTCCAAGTTTGGTGTTCCATTCAAAATTGTGACTGATAATGTAGCCACCTTTTCTTCCTCAGAAATTTCACAATTTTGCTTTGAGTATAATATATTGTTAACTCATTCATCTGATTATTATCCCCAAGGTAATGGTCAGGCGGAATCTAGTAACAAGAATTTGATTACTATTATTCACAAGCTTGTGGAGGAAAATCAAAGGTCCTGGCATAAGGCTCTTTTTGATACTTTATGGGCAGACAAAATTACACCCAAAAGGGCTATTGGTATGTCACCATTTCAGCTTCTCTATGGGATCAATGCAAAAATACCCATCACTTTGGAACTTCCTTCTCTCAAGTTGGCTAAAGCAATTGAAGATCAAACTTATGAGAATGCTTTAGACAAAAGGATCATGTATCTTTCTCAGCTGGAAGAACAAAGAACACAAGTGGTAGATCGGATTGCCCAGCATTAGCAACAAGTTAAAGTTTTTTCGATAAGAAAGCAAAGCAAAAAGGATTCCAAGTTGGTGATCGTGTTTTGCTTTGGGATAAGCGAAGGGAACCAAAAGGTTTACATGGCAAATTTGATTCTCTTTGGCGAGGACCCCTCACTATTCACCGTGTTGCTGGAGAAGATAGTTTTATCTTGGCTCATCATGATGGTATACCATTTGCGTTACCTTATAATGGTCAGCATTTGAAGCATTACTTTGAATGAAGATTTGAGGTAACTTCTTGTACATAATGTCTTTCTCTTGTTTGTTTTGCATCTTTTGTTTGTTTGTTTTTTGCTTTGTTTGACTCTGCGACCCAATGGATAAGAAGAAGGCACTTAGAGTTCTGGATTCTTTTCTTTCACAATCTTGAAGGATAAATGAAAGAATTCCCCAGTCAAAGCCAGTTCTTGTCCTCATTTTTGTTTCCAAAAATGAAGGACCACTATATGAAATTATTGTGAAAAATGAAAAAAAAAATTACTCTATGGCACTCTTCCCGAGGTAGAATTTTGACTAATCCTTGGATTAGCTTAATCCTCAGTCCATTCTCGAACTATGTTTTGAATTTCATCAAATTCTGGGTTCGTTTGCTATGTCTTTCCTTCAATTTTGGGTTTTAAAACCCCGACTGCAGGTGGAGAATTTTCTTCAAACTGCAAGGTTTAATGATATACATTGTTTTCGTTGTTGTAGGGGAATTTTTCAGCTTATTACATGTGCATTTTTATTAAAAGATGTTACTTGCAATTTTTTTAAAATTTCCCTTCCTTCTTTTGTTATTTTTAATTGTTTTTTGGTCTTGTTTAGTTAAAATAGGGATTTTTTCGCTCAATTACAAGTAAACTTGCAATTTGGTCAAAAAACCCCTACTTTAATGGTTTTTGCATGTAATAGGGATTTTAAATCCCCATTACATATGTGCAAGTATTTCTAACTTGTAGGGATTTTATTTCCCTTTTACAAGTAAATAAAACTTGTATTCCTCTCCAAAAAACCCGATTTTGCCTTGCAAGTGCATTTTTGACAATTTTAAACTTGTTATTTGTCTAAAAAATCCTGATTTTGGCTTGCCAAGTGAAAAAGTAAATTTTTTAACTTGTAGTTTGTCTTTAAAATCCTGATTTTGGCTTGTAAGTGGAAAAAGTGAAATTAAAACTTGTCATTCTCTCCCAAAAACCCGATTTGCATTCCCTTATGCAAAATCGAACTTGTATTTTTTTCCAAGAAACCCGAAATGCAAGGAAAAACGGTTTTTGACCATTTCAAGGCAATTTTTGTGGAGAAATTGTTGGAGGAGGAAAGTGTTTTGGTTTGCATCCTATTCTCATGCATTCTTGGACACCTTTCATGCCAAATGGAAGTTACATTGATTGGTTTTTCTCCCTAGATCAACAATCACATTTTTATTTAATGCCACATTTTGGTTGATTAAATCCCAAACAAGCTGCAAACTCCTAAATCATTTTTCCCTCTCTCACCTAGGCGTGGAGTTTGGGAGTAGATTTGAGCTATTTATTGATGCCATTGAAGATGCAAATGATGGCCACGTTTTTCTCCACGTGATTCCTTTGGCCACATTTTTCAAACACTTGTCACTATTTCTTCTACTCCTCCTTAGGCGTTTCGTTCCAATCCTCTTGGGTGTGCTCTCTCATTGGGATTTCGGTTCGCCAAGTTTGGAATTGCTGTTCATTTATCAACTTGGGGCATTGTTGCAAAAACATGTTAAGGGTTTGGCATTGTGGATTGCTTCTATTTATTGGTTTTCCTTCTTCTTTCCAAGAATTGGTTGCATTTCTTGAAGAGGCATTTTCAGTTTAAAGAAAGGTATGTTCTCTTTCCTTTCTTTCCTTCATTTTGTTATTTTCTTGCTCTCTTGGTTGTCTTTGTTAGTTGCATTTTTGGCATGTGTGTTGTTCTTCCCCCAAAAATTAGTTTTTGTGAGAGGATTCTTCCCTCGGTATGCAATTTTTAAATTGCATTGTTCTTCCCTAAATTTTCCCCCTTTACTTGTATTCAGGATTTTTAATTCCGATTACAAGTTCACTGGAAATTCTTGTTCTTCCCCTACGATTAAGGAATTTAACCATTTTTGGTTGAAATTCCAAGTTGAAAAGTGTGAAATACCCCTCCCTTGCAAATTCGGGTTTTGAAAACCGGATTACATGTTGAAGAGTTCTTCCCATTTTCATGAAAATGACTTTCCCAGATTTTCCCACTTCTACCCATTCATGTTCCCCATATCTGTACTTTCCATTTCCGTCATTTTTTGCAAGTCAAAATTTCATTTTTCATCCATTTCTCCATTTTTGAATTTACAAGTGTACTTGTATTCGGGTTTTAAAACCCCGATTGCATGTATGTTCTTTCCAACTTGTATACTTGTGAAAATTCTCCCAAGATCCGAAATTGGTCAAAGTCCAAATTTTCCCATTTCTACATATTTCCCCTCTTCCTCTCACAAAATCATGAAATTCAAGAATCAAAGTTTTACCCATTTGGAGAAGGAAGAATGATATTTACAGCTGACTATGATGTTGCCTTAACTCTTTTAAGTCTTCATCATAGTATCTCAAGTTCACAATCAATGTCAGATTTGTCAGCATCTCCAACTCCAAAGAAGAAGAAATACAAATATGACAAATACCAGAATGAGGTTGGACCTTCCCAGGTTTCTTCTCCTTTGGATCACATCAAAGACACAGAAATAGGGCACGATGATATGTCAGAATTCATCAACAGGGTAGAAAATCCATAGGATAATAACTTGCAGTGGCTATTGGATAGCCATATCCATCATGCATCTTCCTTCCCAGTGGCTGCCCTAGAACCTGAGTTCGTTCTTGCATGCCCCCATCATTTTGACAAAGAGTCAAGAGTCATAAAAAATGATGATGGTGAAGCTATAATCTATCTTGATGCAGATATGATCGAGAAGGTCTTTAGAATACCTCCTGCACCTATTTATATGGAAATCACCAAAGAAAGTGCAGCGGAGTATTATGTAAAGAGGGAAAAAGATTGCAAGCGACACATCAATAGGTGGATCCAAGAGCCACGAGCCTCCTTCTCAAGGTGGGCGAAGTTGTACCGCTACGATTTCAAATGGGAGATAGGAGACACCATCACTCTTCTCAGCAGGATGATGGGCCTTGAAAATTCCAATGTCTTTGAGCCATGGATGTATCAATTCATTATGTTAATACGGCAGTCACATCACATGTCATGGGGAGAAGTCATCAGTGATGCCTTGTGCAAAAAACTTGCAGAAGTTCCTACCACCATGACCTTCTTCATGAAATATTCTTTGGTATATTTAGTAGCATCACTTAAACACTTTCCAGGTCTTTCTACCAAGGGTGATTGCTCACTTATACTAGTTTGGGGATATTATGACCAGTTGCCATTGAGACCCAGCAGACTGCATTTCAGAAGGGTCCAAGATGCATTCTTTGGATATTTCATGTGTCAGTTTGACAGAAATCTCAGGAACAAGAGAGTATCAGATGAGGCATGGGACAAGGTGTCTGAGTATGGGTGTTTGTTTTTGCAATTTCCAACCTTTGCTTATATGAGGATCAAATGCTATGATGGTCAACCATACATGCTTCCTAGATACCCAACTGATAAGATAATTCTTATGGAGTTGGGAAGATAGATCATGGTTGTTCACACTTTTCGGTCTGCTAAGCACAAGGTTGGAATGGGGATCTATACCACAAACCCATTGAAAATTGGCCGGTAATCCCTTGTCACATCTATAAAGGCTAAGGCCATGGAGGCTAAATTGCAGGAAATCAAGCTCAAAAGGTTTAAACCTAGAGCTCATTTTTATTATAGAGGTATGAAGGAGAAGATCAAGAAATCCTTTGTGCATGTTCAGCACATTGAAGACATCTGGATGGATCTCCGCACAGAAGCCAAAGTCCTCAAGATGGATTATTGCAAGCTCACTATTGAGAAAATTGTTGATTTCAACTTGGTGGATATCCCACAAGGGATGATTTATGATAGGCATATACTTGATCTTGAATACACTTCACGAAGGGTTGAGGAAGCTTCACTTCCTTTGATCCAATGGTCACACAAGGAGTGCATCTCCATCCTTGATAGATTTCAGCCTATCTTGGCCAACACCAACTCATGGTTGAAAAGTAATGTTGTTAGACTTATCAAAATCAAGGTTGGTAAAGAAGATGATTATACGGGGCCTTTTGGATAGAAGTCCGAGATTCAGATTGACAACAAGGAGGGTGCTTCATCTTCAAGCACAAGGATCAAGTTATGAGTCAGTCATGCAGTAGTGCTTCCTCCTAAGGAAATGATTGTTCATGGGAAGGAAAAATCATGATTCCATGTTCAGATGATTGATCTGGATAATCCAGAAGAGAGGCAACAATCTAATGATGTTCCTAAGTCTCCAGTTTCAGACTTGATGCATGAGGTCATTCCTCTAGTTTCCATCAAGACACCTCTTTCTCCTCTTAATTTGCTTGTGGATGAGTCTCCTCATAATGCAATTCCCATTTCAACATACGAGCCATCTTCTGATCATCAACAAGAGAGTGTGTTGAAAGTTCCTAAGAATATTCCTACTTGCATTTAGTTATCAGAAATTGATAATTCCACTTTTGGTTTTGAAAAATTCATGAGGCAATCTTCATGCCCTTTGGTAACTGAGCAAACCGTGGTCACTATCCAAATAGATGTTCCTCCCTGGATGACCACAGTAATTCAAATAGAAATTGCTTCTCCTTTGCCTATGGCTATTATTGGAGGGGAGTTGATGACTCTGCCTCCATGGCTTAGTTCTTTCACCCCGAAAAGGAAGAAGCAAGAAATCTCACCTAACGCCTTTGACTATCAGCAACTGAGACAGTCCAAATCCAAAGTTGCTAAGAAGGCCAAGACTATCTCTAGGGTAACTATTGATAGCAACAAGATGAAGGTAGCTGAAATTGTGGAACCTATTGCAGATAAGCCACTTGAAGAAATGTCAGCTGCTAATTATAAAGTGTAGTCACATAAATCTGTCCACTTAATTAAATGAATATTTAATATTTATTTGATTATTTAACCATCAATTAATAATTAATTAAATTAATATATTTAATTAATTCATCTTAACCCTCTTCTCCTATTAATTAAATAAATTATTCAATTTATTTGATTTAATTCACTTCACCAAATTCAGACCATTAATTAAATAAATAAATCATATTTATTTAATTAAATATTCTCTCACATTTAAATAAATTAATATTTATTTAAATTCCCCCAAAATCCCACCTCTAACATTTAAATAAATTAACATTTATTTAAATCACCTTTATCCTCTACCCACTTGCATTTTCCTACAAATGCAAGTTGCACAATTATTTTAAATAAATAATTTATTTAAATCACCTTTATCCTCCACCCACTTGTATTTTCCTACAAATGCAAGTTGCACAATCATTTAAATAAATTAACATTTATTTAAATCACCTTTATCCTCCACCCACTTGTATTTTCCTACAAAAGCAAGTTGCACAACTATTTTAAATAAATTATTTATTTAAAATCCTATTTATCCTCACCCACTTGAAACCTTTAATGGTTTCCCTTAAAGTATTCAAACTTGATGGCTTTAAAGTCTTCAAACTTGATGGCTTCCTTCTATAGTCTTCTTAAGACTTTAATGGTTTTCCTTAAAGTCTTCAAGCCTTTAATGGTTTCCCTCAAAGTCTTCAAGCATTTTAATGCTTTATCTTCATTTTTCTCATTTAAATAAATTAATATTTATTTGAATATTTATCCAAATGCAAATTACACCATTTAATTGAAATAAATAATTTTATTTTAATTGAAAATACCAAAATTTCTCCCACTTGCATTTTCCTACAAAATCCACTTGCATGCCTAAACCCCTTCTAGAATTTTCTAATCACTTCTAAATAACCTAACCCCTTCTCTAAACTTTGTCACATTCCTAAGCAAAAGGGAAGTCACTTCTCAAACCCTCAAAGTCTTTGATAACCATTAAAGGCTTTCAACCTTCAACCACTAAATGGCTCAAAGTCTTTGATAACCATTGAAGGCTTTCAACCTTCAACCACTTAATCCCCAAAGTCTCCAATAACCATTAATGGTTACCTCAAACCCTCCCACATGGTTAAAACATTTGTTTTGACTCAACCTCTACCCAACCCAAAGGTCTCATCAAGCCATTAATGCTTTGACCATGATTATCTCTTAAACATTTGCACAAAGGTTTATCCTTGGATTAACTCTTAATCCAGTGGGTAATCTTAATTTGGACTTGACCCTTAGCCTCTAGATAACCATGAGGTCTTCTCAGGCCTTTAATGCCTCCAACCTCTTCTCTCAACCCAATCCTATGTTGACACTTGTCACCATTTTATTGGTGCCAATTGTGCACATGGATCCCCAACTTTCAAACTTGGCCCTTGATTAAACCATTCAATCTTAACCCTTCATTTTCCCATTTCTTCTATAAATAGAACCCTTCTCCTCAAGCAGAGAGAAGCATTAGAGTATTGTTGTTATACTGGTATTAGCATAGAGCTTTCTCATAGCATCATTATCTACACTTGCATAGTATTTGCTTATCATATTCAACTATCTTGAATCTCCATATGGCATCCATGGCTAGTGCTAAAAGCTGAGAGCTACACTCATTTGGGACTTGGAGAGGAGAGGAACAAGGGAGGAGCAACTATGAGCATCTTGATTAGCTATTTTATTCTATGTTTATATGCTTTCTATTTCATGTTTAATATCTCTCTTGATATGCCTGTTTAGGATAATCTTGTGTTGCTAACACTAACGTTTGTTTCTTGTGCCCTTGTGTGTGTTGCAACCAAACAGATTTTCTAATCCTTTTTGCAGAGCATCATAAAGTTACAAAGGTAGAGTTGGGTAAACAAACACATGAGGTCATTAAACATGATGCTCAGTTTTCTGTTGCTTCACTAGAGCAAAGGTGTGATGATCTTCTAGCAAAGAAAGACAAGCTAGAAGAGGAAAATAGACAACTTATGGAAACCGTTCATAAAATTACAAAACCTGCTAATGAAGGGAGTAACTCCATAGATTCTTCTAGTTCCCAAGAATCAATACGTGGAGTGGAAAGGGCTGCTCAAAAAGTACAAGCACTGGATTCCTAGTTTGATCAACTTCATGATCAATGTGTACAGGTAATGAAAGACATTTTTCAAATAATGTCTAAGTTGGAAACTATTGAGGAGAAACTAGATCAAACTTCTAATACTTTCAAAAAGAATCTGGAAAGTGTTGATGAAAGTTTGACAATCTGGTGTACCATGCCCCAACAAAAGCTGAGTGTTCTACAGGAGCATGCCATCATCTCTTCCAGGGTCATGTACTTGGAATTTGAAGAACTCCTAGAAAACAAGACCCTTGTTCTTAAATCCCTCATTGAGGAGATGGGTGATGCAAAGAGATTCTGGAGTGAAGTTTTCTGAGATATTGTCTCACATTGTGAAAGGGCCTCTTGTAACATAGTAAGTCAGGATGGAGAGCTGATTCCAAAAGAAGAAGTTCTTGCTGATTTACAGATGAGGATTCATAATGAATGGAGGAGCGAACAATTCTCGGCAGCTTCGATTCAAGCATTGATGAAACACCAACCCTTTCTGCATGAAATCCAGTCTATCCTGGATAAAAACAATTATGTGCTCCTCCGCTATCACGACACTTTTGTGAAGACTATGGTTGTTGCCAAGAACACCAATGAACCAAATCCTGATGAACTACAAGCGAGCATCTAGAAATTTCAAGGATTTGTGTCTTCACAAAATGCAACTTAAGTGTTTTTCAACACTTAGTTGAATTTTCCCTCTTTTGTAATCTTTAGTTGTAATTTAGTTTTGACAAGTTACATGTAAAATTATTTTTTGTAAAAAGCAAGTTACACATTACTTGCGCTTTTGTAATTATATGTAAGGCAACTACAAGTTGTGTCCGATTAGGACTGTAGTTGGAATAAGTCTTAGTTAGTTGGAGTAACTCTTAGTTAGTTAATGAAGTCTCAGTTAGTTATTGAATGAGTCTTGGTGGTTGAGAGAATCTCTCAAGTTAGTTAGGATCCTCCCACCTTTTTCTCAAGGCTCCTCTTCTATAAATACTTGAGGGGTCTATTGTAATATTTATCTTTTGGGAAAGCAAGCAAAAACTCTGCCAAATTTACAACAAGAAGTCTTTGAGCTTATGTATGTGAATTTAAGGTTTTGAAGAATAATAAAGAAGGATTACTCAAGTTTTGAGTCTTTGAGCTACATGTTTGAGTTTGAATCTTTTTATTTCTTCTATGCAAAGTGTTTCTAAAGGAGCTTAGTCCAATCTGATTTGAAGTCTTTGAGCTGCAAGTAGAGAAGATTAATTAAAATAGGAAACTCTCTTGAAGGAGCAGCAAGTCTTTGAACTTGCATCTATTCTTGAGGAAAAATTACTGTTTGATAATAAATAGCAGCAAGTCTTTTAGCTTGCATTAGTTCTTGTCTTTGTGTTGAAAGAATAGATTATTCCAGTCTTTGAGATGTTATCTTTTATTTGTTGTAAAATTTAGTATAGCAAGGGGTAGATAGGACTTCCAATAGTCAAGTCTTTGAGCTTGATATTGTTGTCTTGTCTCGAAGGAAGTGACGGAAGTCTTTGCGCTTTCAGGAAACTTCATTTCCTTTCTCTTATTTCACTTGAAAGTGGTTATTGTTGTTCATATTCAATCGCTATCCTTTTGTATGAAGAGAAAAGGATATTGTCTTTCTTGAAAAAAGAAGAAAGATTGTTGTCCCATCCTATTTTATTTTCCAATTTGTAGTTAGATAGGGGGAGCCTTCCCTTAATTAGGAGAGTTTTACTCGTGTGTTGTCGTTGAAACCACAATTTTGTATATTTCTCCAAGTGTACAAAATTTTCAACCAACAAACCAAATCACTTAGATGACAAAAAAAACATCAAGAACATCAGTTATCATCATTTGAAATCAATTGTCATCAATGACAATAGAAATAATTGTTCAAGTCATCGAATCACAAAATCTCAATCTCTTCATCACAAATAGTCTTCTATACTCTACCAATGCAGTCATCAACCTTCAACTGCATCACTTGCATCATCTAATTCTGCATCAGTTATGCCAAATGCCAACACCATCTACATGAATGAAATAAAGAGATTCTCTCCTCTTCTCTTCACCATAAAAGTATCAATAAAACAAGGGTCTTGGGGCTTGTCTAGACATGATGATGTTTCACTCTTGAGGTATAGATTTCATTCTCCCCCTTTATATACCTTGTCAAAAAAATGTGGTTGATTTTGTCATCTGTAGTGATGAAATACCTAGAAAAGCCTCTTAAAGGGAAAGGAATCTAAGCATTTTCTTTATCTGCAAGATCACCTTGTTGTTCTAAGAGATAGTATACACACTCCAGTCCTTAGGATAATACCACAAAATAGAAATAGAAAAGTATTTTTAATCTCTAATATTTATTTGTGGTGCGATGAGAGAGCATATACACTCTAAAAGACATCAAACACAAAAAACAAGATCAATCTCCTTGAGAAAACAAAATGTGCCCAATTTGGTGAGTTAATTTAATCTATGACACATGGTGCTACAAAAAAAGGAATAGTAGTTTCAAAATATTGGTCTTGGACATATGATTTTGTTGTGAGAAATGAATTAGAAATGATAATCAAACCCCTACAAATTAGAAAATGATGTGAGAAAACAATAAAAAACAAATTATTTGAAAGATATGCTCATCAAAAGATGGAATAGCCCATTAAAATTGTAGTTTTCAAAATTTTACCACCTAGTCAAACAAAATCTTATTATTATTTTTTTGTAATTTTCAAGACTCAAGTGAAAATAGAAGGAAAAAACCCTATTAAATTTAATAGATATTTCCAAAATTATAAATAAATAAGAAAAAATCACCCAAATTTATGACAAAATAAATAATCAAAGTAACTCCCTCAATTTTGAATATTTGATTGTGAACCTTTTGAAAAGGTCTCTAAAATATTGTAAAAATATACATGAAAATTGGACAAGACATTTTCAAGATATGATCAAATATGTAAAATCATAAAATTGAAATGGCCTGCATTATCAATGATATAAGGATATTTTTACGGTATCCTCCTTAAATGATCCTAAAACTACAGTAAAAAGATTGTAAACAACTTTTGCACCGTTTAAAAGAAATTAAAACTCTTCAAAAACTACGGTTTTGTGTTCATGCTTCTTTGAATCATAGATCCTTCAAATTTACCTGATAATTTTTTTCTGAAAGCATTAAAATCTACAAAATGTGGTCAGAAAAAATTACAAAAAAAAAGACTAAAGAGGGTCAAGAGCCCCGCTAGTCATGTCAAAAATGTATACATAAAAATGTGAACAAAAAATCATTACTAGTGTCATCATCCTATTCTATGAGACACCATGACCTATAATTAGCTTGATCTAAATATAGAAAAAGCACTCCTAATTTTAGCTTAAGTGTAATAAAATAATAGGGGACCTTAGAAGCAATAAATTTTTGATTAATTAGTTACTAAGGTGATTACCTAATAACTCAAACATCCCACTTTAAAATTAAATTAGGGAAAAGCCAAAAAACTAATGATATTTGCATGGATGGTCCTAACTACAAGCCTTGATGAGGTACCCATGTACAAATAAATTAATCTCTGAAAATTGGAGAAAAGGAGTAAATCTTGTGGGAAAAAAAAATCCTCTACAAAAAATATAAAAATAAAATAAATGCGTACTAGTGAGAGAAGAAAAGAAGGATGACTTGATATGACCCCCCAAAGGCTGCTTATGCCACAAAATTATAATAAATATTCCCCAATAGGAGAGAGAATATAAGAATATAAAACCCCATATAGAATTAGCTTCTATGTCAGTGATGAAATATTATAAACACAACATGATCCACTACTTGAAACACAACATTTCTCCCCTTAGGAAGAAAAATATCCATTTATGATTGGAGAATTTATTCACATAAATTAGATTAATAAGGAATTCAAATTCAAATGATGTGTGCCTCTAAAAATTTCTCGAATATCCAAATGTTGGAATGAGATGATGTCTATCTAGAATCTAGTGAATATTGATGTAGAAGAAGGTCCAAATACAATGATGATGGGCTAGAACATCAATAATGTGACTATGATGAAAGAGGAGATGAATTTTCTCAAAATAATCCTCCAAATATGTAATATGAAACTCTACAATAAGGATGATATATTTGCAATATACGAATCCCAAGTAGGCATGTCTAGAAGAGGATGAACAATTTGTTGTACTAAATCAATAAGGATCATCAATATAAAAATACTAATGTTATCAAGAACAATAGAATATGGAGATTGGGTCTTGATATGAAGAGGGGGAACAATGAGACAAGCCTGTGAGCCATCATAACATGCAAGACCTTTGATATACTCAAGCAACTATAAAGTATCATCATCAAATAATATACAATTTACATCATCAAGGGGAATGAGACAATCTAAAACAGTTCTTTCAGAATTAAGAGATATGAGGGTCTCCATAAATCTTTCAAAGTCTAGTCCAAAGTGTGTGGGGACAATCAATGTCTAATATAACACACATAGTGTCATGATCAACACTAGAACAAATCCCTTTGACAATATGATCAATTATGTTACTGCATATCGATCTATCCCCTAATGTGCTTGGTTCAAGTATGAGTCCACAAACATAGAGGAAGAGATTAAGCCACCTAAGATGGGTCATGATGTTGTTTTGCCAATTTGTTTTCTAGGATTACCATAGAAGGATGAATATGAAAACCCATGATACCTCAAACTGTTAAATAAAAGAACAATAACCTTTATAAAAATAAATTAGATTGAATAAATTCATCTCATGCAAACATAACATTTCCAAGTGCCAAGATGTCCAGGTAATTAAGTAGAATGTGAAATAACAAGAAATTGAATAAAATGTACTTGGGAAAATTTCTAGAAAAAGTGCATGAATAAATTTGAAAAGATTTGAAGCGCCTTTCCAAATCTACAAGAATAATGAAAATTAGAGATATGGATAAATACTTATGATCCCAAACGAAAGAAAGATTAATAGGCAATAAATTGTATCGATAACAAAAATTAATAATACCTACACCTCTAGAAAGTATGATGAAAAAACTTTTTATGATATCTCATTTTCCAAAAACCAAGGTTGTATGCTCAAGTTATGAAAAAAATAACTCCTTTAGGCAACACAAACTAATGTTTGGGGCCAAAGGGGTGGTATAGGGTTGATGTTAGCGATTTTGGATTGTTGAATTATGCCCTTAATTGTCAAAATATTTTGTATTGTGTTGGTATAATCCTGATTTGCTGAAATATGCTCTTTGTGTCATGAACATGCTAGAATATTCTTAGGACAAAATATTCCCAATCTGGTCATCAAGATAGTTTTCAAGTGCCAAAAATTAGGTTGGAAGGTTAATTATTCATCATTGGGTGATATATAGGATTTCGTTAATGAAATATTCAATGTTGATAATGGATAGAATTTTTCATTGAAAGGTACATGTGTTGTTGATGCTTAATAATATTAAAATTTGTTAAAAGGTCTTCCAAAAAGTTTTAAAACACTAGCACAAGGTACATATTGTACCTTGTGAGTTTAAAAAGGTCTTTTTTATTTTTATTTTTTTTGAAAAAAATAAATTGAAAAACCAAAAAAATAAAAAAAACCCTTATATCAACTAACACATGAAGTTGTAGGGTTGATGTAGGTCTTATGGCGATTGTACATCTATGCATATTTTTGCCTAAAGATCTATTAAACCCTAAAAAAATTGCTTTTATTTTACTACTCCAAATTTAGCATTTGGATAGGTGATCTTGTTGGCAAGAGACACTGTTTCAATGAAGACTGATAAATGGAAGATGATTAGGGGTTGTCATTGATGGTAACTCATTTCATAAATCACATCCAGTGTACATAGATTTGGTTTACCTGAAGTCATTTTGTTTATAAGGCATAAGTCTAGAAGGTGGCACGCAGTAACCAATAGAGCATGAGATCAGTGTGCATATCTTGATTTTGGTGATGTAATTTTGGTTGCGATGATCAAGGCAATTGATTCAAGGTTTGAGGCAGATTATCTCATGATCTTGATATCTGGTGTTGATTTGTGAGTAGTTTAGAGGTTCGGTATCTAGTAATTCAGTTAGAGAAGAGCTATTTTGGTGTGACGTGTGTTGCAGATTTGTTGGAATGATTTCAGCGATCAGTTTCATGTTCGAAGTGATTGGGACAACTTATGGGTAGCTTGTTATCATTCTGCTTTGGTTCGCATTTGGATTTGTGCACAAATTGAGTCGGCTTGGTGATACACATTTCATGGTTGCGTGTTATGCGGAAATTGGAATCCGACATGGTAAATGATTATTTTTGTTGGTGTGGATATATGATCAATTTGGTTGATCATTTTGATAGAGGTCATGAGTGAAGAAAGTTTGTATCAGCGAATTTGCAAGTTTGGCGAATGTAATTGAAGATTTTGGTGCTCTAGTGTGTGACATAGTAAAAAATAGAGCAGATTAGCAGATTAGTTGCAAAAGATAATACGAGCCTAATCGGAACTACATTTTGGCGTATTTAGATGCTATACTTCAATTCATTCATTATTGTAATCAATTGTATTAGCTTGTAAGGTAGTGAGTCTTCCTATGGGTTGTAGCCCTTTTGTATTTTGAGAAATGAGCTCTAGGTAGTGTGCCTGATTGAAAGTACATTCCCCTCATGTAATATTATCATACTTTTGGCCATAGTATAATAATATTGTGGGTTCAAATCCCACCGTGGTTTTTCCCTTTCCAAGTTTCCACGTAAAAATCTTGGTGTTATGATTGTGTGGATAATTGCTTTATGCTTCTGCATTTCATTTTCATTCTTATGCATCTAGTGGTTTAAGAATTGGGTTAGTAATTTTGCAAATTACAAAACATTGATTCACCCCCACTCTCAGTGTTCATTGATTCCAACAGATCTAAGGGTTTAACAATTTTAGACTCAATGGTGATGCCCATTTTACTCCATCATGAGCCACTTTTTTCATCAAGACTAGATCTCACAAAAAAAAGATAGTAAGTCACAATTCTAGTGCTATAATACCATGTTGGAGTTAATAGCGAACCCCATAGTTGACCAAAACATAGATCACATCTAAGGAAAAAAGTCTATTAATTATGTTATGCAACCTTGAGAATAGAATTGATCCCAAAAATATATCATGATTTTGATTTTGCATTATTATGGATATGAATGATTATAAAGTATAATAATGAATGTTATTAAGGAAAAAAGAAACCCTAGATGAAACCCTAGGTGAGGATTAAGTTGGATCATGACAAGTATCATCTTCCTATGCTATGAAACAACATGACCTAAATTTTGGAAAAATACTCCTAATTTTAGATTAAGTGTAATAAAGTAAACATGGGACTTGATTAATTTATTCAATGATTGATTAGTTAATTAGGTGATATTCCTATTTTACTCTAATGGTCCTAAGAAACTTTCAAATTCACACGCCCATGTTGATACTCCACCTAATTTCCTTGGCATCCTGCATATATCTCATGGTCCAGTTTCTAATATTTTATATTTTATTTGTAGTTTTGAATGCAACAAGCCCCCTTATATTCTTATGACACCACATCCTAAACAAACTAATTTTATTATATAAATATTATAAGACAATGCCAAAGAGGATATGACCATGTGTGATGACTTCTTGAGAATGTAGATGTTTAAAGACTTAAGATGTAAAAACTCAAATGTTGCTTCTTGATTTCATCTCTTGATTTAGATAATCTATAACAAGTAGTATATTTTCATCAAACATTGAAATCACAAGTCCTTCTAAACCCTCTTCTTTTATTGCAAATTATATGAGCACCTCACCCTCGTCTATCTTTTTTTTTAATTTAAAACACAACATAATATTTCATAATTAATTTTAAAATAGAAGAGTTAGAATGCTTTAATGATGAATTGTATAAATTATTTTTTTATAGTAAGAGAAATGTCTCATGTGACTACTTAGCTTATTTTATTTAGTAGCCACCACTAAGATTTTCTAGAAGCCTTTTGTGAAACTACTAATTTTATGACTTTTTAAATATTTTTTATTTAATTTAAACAATATTAAGCTATAAAAATTGATCATTAAATTGTGCCAATAAGGAAATTTTAAGAGGAAAAAAATAGAGAGAAACATAAAACAAAAAAGAAGGAAATTTGTATAGCCATGCGACATATTTTTCACTATTCAATGTTTACATAATTTTAGTGCATCCTATTTTTTAATAGCTTGTTTTCAACCATAAACCATGGAATCTCCACCATTATAGGAATAGATTTTGAATTATCCTTTGTGATTAATTCAAAATTTATATGAGAACTAAAAAAATAATAAATGTAGATAAGTAACCGCATAAACTTGACCTATAACTCACACAATTTACTTTAAAAACGTGCTAACTTATATTTATAAAAAAATCATATCTTCTATTTTAAAGATAAAACCTAAAACACTTGTTAATTAAAAATAAATTTATTTATTTATTTAGGTTAATAATATTACACTATCACATTGGCATAGGAGCCTGTTCAAGATGGATATTCCCTAGTATTGGAAATGTGAAATAATTCTTTAGATCTTTGTAGTGTTCTTATCTTTTAAATTACACATATTGAAATGATATAATTTTAATTAGATCTACAAGAGTAAAATGTTTTATGGGACCACCAAATGCATCATTTTTTTATAACCACTCAAAGGCTAATGGGAAATGTCATGTCCTTTACAAGGCTTCTCCTCTTGTTGATTTAGGTTAGCAATTTTCCCAAACCATTTGATCTAATTTTTCCAAATAGTTACACGAGGGATTCAACTTTTAATATTTTTAATATTTGACTTGGATTTCCTTATATCTAGAGAATTTAAAAATGAAATGTTCCTCTACTTATACTAGTCCTATGATGAAAAAAATGCAAACCTTTTCTTCCCATTCTTCTTTGGGTGTTATCCATTTGCCTATCTCACACCTAAGCCTATAGGAGTTAGAAGTTATTTGGACAATTATTATCTTCTCTCCATTTAATTTTATCCTTCTATATAATATTTTCCATAATATTGTTGGTAGT
The DNA here is from genome assembly GCF_030272615.1 of Cryptomeria japonica. NCBI lineage: Eukaryota > Viridiplantae > Streptophyta > Pinopsida > Cupressales > Cupressaceae > Cryptomeria > Cryptomeria japonica. The sequence goes on along the minus strand of NC_081405.1, from coordinate 19,769,535 downwards.
CTAAGTTGAACCTTATCATACAATGTCATCATTTTCTACTTGTTTACTTCCTTCATATTTATCACTATTTTAAATTTTTGATTCACGTGTTTTTTTATCTTTGTCAAGGTTTGAAAAATTTTTAAGGCTAATTTCCATCTATTCAACTATTTTTTATTTTATTTTATCTATATTTTATTCCTTTTTGATAACTTTTAATCTCTTGCATCCATAGGTGATTTGTCAATCTTCAAATTGTTTACCTTTTTCAAGTAACATAATAGCCTGGTCACAACAATTGATTCTAAAGAGAAATTTCTTTCCTCTACTCGAATAATTTCATAAGGAACTACAACTTGCTACTAATTATCTAAGATTCTAGATCTTTTTAATTTTTCTCCATCTCACATTTGATGTTCCACTAGCCTATATCTTGTAACCATATAACACCACCTATGTGACAAGTTTCTCTCCCTAGTTCCTTTCCTAGCCCTCCTTTCTCCTATCCCGGAACTCCGGAACCCCAAGGTTTTGAAGTTCCTTGCTCCTTCCCTTGTCTTCCTCACTTCGAGAGTCCGGTCTCCGAAGTCTTCCAAACTTGCTTCTAGCTTGCAGCAATTCATGATTTTGCATTTTCCATTTTTGAATTGTAACTGAAATCCTTTTTCAGCTAATTGACCAACACTCAAAAGATTAGGCTTAGTAGAGACACATTGCTCTAACAATTTAAGTCAAATCTTGAAGTTGAGGATTTTGTGTGCCCTTTTTCACATAAAATTTTAAATTTTGAATTCCATGGAAATGATTCAAGCTTCACATGTGTTGTGACAAGTTTTTTGGTTGTGGTAGCATATCTCACCTTTGTTTACACCAAGGTGGGTGTTGAGGTGCATTCTCGGGTGGGTGCCGAGGTGGGTGGGTGCTAGGGTGCGCTCCATGGTGGGTGCCAGGGTGGGTGCGTGCTAGGGTGGATTCCAAAGAGGGTCATAGGGTGGGTGCTAGGGTGGGTTCCAAGGTGGGTCACAGGTTGGGTTCCAGGATGCGTGGGTGTTAGGTTGGGTGCCAAGGTGGGCTCTTGGGTGGGTGGGTGCTTTAACTTACTCTGAAATCGACTGCACAAATAGAATGCAATCCCCATTACAGTCATGAGATGTATTGAGAATATGAATTACAATAAACCCATGGCATAAATAAATTTTCCAAATGGATGAATTTGTTTAAGACACTGGCAAGCTTCATAACCTAAGCAAGATTCATAAGGATCTTTACCTTACACTTAGGTGCGCTTAAAGTTCCAGATGTATGTGGCTTAAGGGGACAAGCCTAAATTATAGGTTGTACGTGCATTTCCTAATTACATGTGTCTTAAGGGGACATGGTCAAAATATTTCAAATTTAGCATCTACAAATTAAACTTAATTATGATCAAATGTAACAAGATGTCCAAACGATGTCTTTGACATAACCAAGTCTTATCCATATCATTCCAAGTGTCGATGATCATTATATCCTGCCGATGTACTAGATACCAATGACTGTGCATGAGTCACTTGCTTGCCGATGAATGTTTGCTAATTATAGCCTTACTTACCTTTGCACTTGTAAGAGGTTGCTGCTTATTGGTAATCAACAATTTGGTTCTCTTCTCCAGTTTCTCTCCTAAAGTGGTCTACATAAACAAAACTCCAAGACAAGATGTCCAAATGATGTCTTCGACATAACCAAGTGTTTTCCATATCATTCCAAGTGTCGGTGATCATTATATCCTTTCGGTGTACTAGATACCGGTGACTGTGCATGAGTCACTTGCTTGCCGGTGAATGTTCACATGTTATAGCCTTACTTACCTTTGCACTTGTAAGAGGTTGCTACTTATTGGCAATCAACAATTTGGTTCTCTTCTCCAATTTCTCTCCTAAAGTGGTCTGCACCCACCCTATTCTGAAAAGGATCTATGTGGTGGGTGAGGTGGCCTCATTGGGCCTACTAGCCCTATGCTATAGGAAATCCTCTAGGAATAGATGCTACTAGCCTATATTTTGTATCCATATAAACCAAATAGGACCCTCATGATCTTTCATTCCTACATCTATTTTGAAGCATATAAACATCTATCCATCCCCTATATTTTTTTTAAAATTTTATGTGTCTTAATTGAGTTCATTGTGAAAATCAAGGCCAAGATACATGTATTTTGATAAAATTTCAAGAGACTCTCCTTCAAGTTAGAAGTTTAAGTGATTATTCTTCTACTTCATCAAAAAAAAAAATTGATTTTTTTAATGTTATTATATATCCCTACACCTTTACAAAAATAGCTCTATATCTTACAAGTGCTCTTAAAGCTTAGGTTGTCTCCACCATTAGAACTATATCATCGACATAGAGTAAGAGTTTACCACATAATTGGTCAAGTATATTCCCCTAGATTTATTTATATAACCTTCTATCTCACTAATGTATATCCTAAATAAATTCAAAGATAGAGTAAAACCCTACTTGGTGCCCATATCACTCTTAAATCAATTGAACACCTTCCTTTTATTTTGATTTAAGTCTTCACTTGCTCATACAATCTATGAACTACTACCCTATAATGCATTGGCAATCCTAGCTCCTCCATTCTACTCCATAATTTACTACTAGAAACTTTTCAATAGCCTTCATGAAGTCCACAAAGCAACAACACACATCTTATTTTTTGTCCCAAATAATTTTAACTAAGTGTCTAAGCATCGCACAATGGTCTATAGTTGAGTATTTGGATCCAAAAATTGCTTGCCCCTTTTCTCTCTTTTCTTGTTTCTTTGTCCAAATGATAATTCTATATTCTATTGTACTCTTAACAAGTTTTACAAAGAGAGAGTTGACCATGATAATATGATAGCTTGAGGGATTTTTTACATCTCCAGTTTTGAAAAAAGGCATGGTCAAGTTATATGTCTACTCTATTAGAAAACTATTTTGAATGACATCATTAATTTTTTTAATTTTTTTTTCATGTTGGGATTTCAATTCCCTCTTGTAAATGTTTTTCCCAAGTTTTTATGTCACAAGTTTTACTTATTGTAATCTTTTTAAGCACTTTTATGATGTATCCCACCATGAACAATTCTTTATTACCAATAATTGCAAGGGTGCATCTTTTTCACTTTCACATTCATATGATTGTTCTACATATTGTAACCATTAATTTTTTATGTTGTTCTTTCTATATGCTTTTCCTTGCAAATATCCCTCCAATATCTCTTTGGTTCATGTTTCCCTAAATAGATAAGCTCCTTCCTTCTACTTCTTGTATAATCCTTTTTTTGGTTCTCATTGGTTGTTCATATATTTTTTAGTTTTTTTAGGGTTTGTTTGGTTATTTGTTTAGCCTCCTCCATGGTTTCTTACATTTTTTGTCATGTCTTGGGTTTGGTGGGAAGCCATTTATTTTATTCTTTTTGGTTTAATTCTTTTCCTCTCACTTTTAGTAAGATTATAGAAATGTTGGACTCACACTTCCTATCCTCTTCTTATTGATTTCTAATTAATGTTGTTTTCAAATATTTCTAATCTTCCTCAATCAAGAGGATATTTACCTTGAGTAGGGATTAATTTCATGTCCCCCAATTTCTTTCATGGCATTGATTATCCCCTTGTAATTAAATTTATAAAATTTGGATTGTGATATGGTTTAAGATCTATGAGAGAGGATTCTATTCTAGATATACCATTTGTGAGCATATAAAATGGTAACCTAAACCCAACTCATTATAGGTTTTACAAGTTTATTTTCTCAAATCCTCTCCTTTACTTGTCTAATTACAAATGAGCAAGTTGTGAATGTTGCATAAATGTGGCAACTCTTCTCCAAAGTGTGTGATGGTTCCTTATGTATCTTTCAAGACTCTAGCCCATTGCCAATCTCTTATTCTATCATCCAAAGAGGGTTCTCGTTTGGATATTCATTATTTCCTATTGTATTGACTTATTTTCATATTTACCCTACATTAAAGTCTCCTACTAATAGAACCTTCTAGATCTTATTGTAGGTTGAAATGTTCCTCTTTAAGGACGAATACGGATCTTTATTGTCTAGACCACACTTCATATACAATTTGAAGTTATTTGTTACAAAGTAGAACATAGTGTTATTTTTTATTATTAGATTATCTAGATATACTCTTTACTTCATCATGTCTTTTTTATACTTCTCGTTGGCAACAACAATGCAAGAAAACTGAGAGGGGGGGTGAATCATTTTTCACCAAACTTAAACAAATTAACCTCAACTTCAGATCTGATCAAGAACATCAATAACAAATATGAACACCACATCAACAACATGCATAACACATAGATTTTTGATGTGTAAAACCCGATTAAGGGAAAACTCATGGTAGGAACCTACCCACAATATGATGATACTCTATAGTAGTATGTGTAAATATTATAATGGGGAATGCACATGTATTCATGCACACTACCTAGAGATCATTTCTCAAAAACAATAAAGGGCTACATCTCAGGGAAGGCTCACTGCCTTACAAATATTGGACACCAATCCGGATTACATGAACTGAAAGAAATAGCATCTCCCAATGCCAGGTTATAGTTCTGGTTAAGCACATTGTCTTCTCTGCAACACTCCTCTGTACTACAACACTCTTCTAAAAGATCAATTTGCTTGTTTTCACATACAACACTCTCAAAGAATGCAAACACACAACTTGCATGGATATTACACTTATTTATAAAAATCATCAACCTTAATCTCAAGGTCAGCTCAGCTCATAAGACCTAGTTATAAAATTACATCACACGATGCATAAATCCATATGCGGACCAATACAATGTTGGCAAGGACATAGCATGGACCCAAATAAAATCCTTGAATATGCAACACTATCGAATATCGTGCCAAGATCATCCACAACATGCAAGAACCATCGAGTCTGCCAAAAAGTCGTCTAACACGAAGAATACCAGTAGACCCATAAGATATTCAATAACACGCACAATGATCAACACGGAAAAAAAATACACATAGAACATGATCTGGAAACACTAACAAGAAATGTGAATTCCTCTGCAACAACTGCAATAACTTGGACTACTAGAATCATCATCAACTCCCTTCCAGAGCTCAAGAAAACCAACTGACAAACTAAAAGATACCCTTGTGAAGCTTCAAATCATGAACCACTTAAACTGAGAACACACATGAATGTCCCAAACACTCTCCTAAATCCACACAACATAATGAATCAATTTCAGAGCAATACAAACTAGAAATCGCAACTTTGCAATAGAAAACCAACAAAAATTCCAGCCACAACACCAAATCACATAACTTGATCAAATCACCTTCTGGAACATTGAAAATCATGTTGAATTAACTAAAGATACTAATCTATAAATGTATAAATCTGCATCAACATATCTACAATAAATCAATCAAACCAACTCTCTGCAACATCGAAGCACAAGAACACAAGAATATGTTGACATCAATGACAACAACACATTCCAACATCTCTAATATCCAATAATCTCCCCTTTTGGCATTGATGGAAACATATGAATGTGAAAAACAATAAATGTAAAGAAAGAAATCAACTCCAACAATCTCCCCTTGAGATCACGCATGCACAACTCTCTACCTTAGATAGATAGGACGGTTTTTCACATGCTTCTCTCCCCCTTTAACACCAATGCAAAAGGCACATAAGAAAAAAAATATTTTATCCCTCTTAGACACACACTCTAACAACTGAACCACACACTAACGACTCCCCCTGAGTAGTATAACCCACTCATCAATACAAATGTCAAGATAAGACTATGAAGTCCACCATATTGATGCAACTCAATGCACCTAGTTCGCATCAAGAGGGGAAGTCACCCCTAACTTCTCTCTCAGATATACAAATGTATTTGTAGGCAAAGGTTTCATAAAGATATCTGCAATCTATTCCTTTGTAGACACATACTCCAATCTAAATTCTTTCTCATTCACCTTCTCTCTCAAGAAATGAAACTTGATTGATATATGTTTTGTCTTAGAATACAACACTGGATTCTTAGAAATATTGATAGCACTTGAATTGTCACAATATATAATAGTAGGCTAATTATATATAAATATAATATCCTTCAGCATTTTCTTCTTCCAAAGTACCTGAGTACTGTTGCTAGCAGCAACAACGTATTCAGCTTCTATAGTAGATAAAGAGATAACATTTTTCTTCTTACTTGCTCAAGAGAACAATTTCTTCCCCAAAAAGAATGCTCCACTAGTAGTTCTCTTTTGGTCATCTACATCACTTGCCCAATTAGCATTTATATAAGCACTTAAGATGAAATCATCATTCTTCGAATATCACAAACTATAATCAATTGTTCCCTTCAAGTATCTGAATATCCTTTTCACAGCAGTAACATGACTTTCCTTAGGATCTGCCTGGAATCTTACAACAAAACATACAACATTCATAATATCTGGTCTAGTCTGAGTCAAATACAACAACCCACCAATGATAGATCTATACAAAGTTTGATTATCCTTCAAAGATTCATCATCTTTTGTCATCTTGCAACCAAATACCATAGGAGTTCCAACAGGTTTAGAGTCATCTAGCCCAAACTTCTTCAACAATTCCTTCACATGTTTTGATTGGGATATAAAAATGTCTTTATCAGTCTGTGTAATTTGCAATCCCAAAAATAATTTTATCTCACCTATCATAGACATCTCAAACTCTTTTTGCATATCATCAACAAACTTCTTACCCAAATCATAATCTCCTCCAAAAATAATGTCATCAACAAAAACTTCAACAATCAAAATGGTTATCATTATCAATTTTGAAGTATAAATTACTATCAGCAGTACCTTTACAGAATCCCAACTTCATCAAATACCTATCCAATCTGCCATACCAGGCTCTAGGGGCTTGTTTAAGTCCATACAATGCTTTCTTCAATCTGCATACCATGTCTCCTCCATCTATCAATGAAAATCCATTTGGTTGTTCAATGTAGACTTCTTCTTCCAACTCATCATTCAAAAAGGTTGACTTCACATCCATATGATATACCTTGAAATTCTTATGAGCACCATATGCAAGAAATAATCCAACAACTTCAATTCTAGCTACTAGAGAAAAAGTCTCCTAAAAATCAATACCTTCCATTTGTGAATATCCTTTACATACCAATCTTGATTTATTTCTAACAAATTATCCAACTTCATTCAGTTTATTCATGAATACCCATTTAGTACCAATTACATTCTTGCCTTTAGGTCTCGGAACAAGTTCCCATGTATTGTTCTTCTCAATCTGATTTAACTCTTCTTCCATAGCTTTTACCTAGTTTTCATCTTTACATGCTTCAACAACATCTTTAGGCTCCATTTTAGATACCAAACATGTCTCTTCAGCAACATTTTTTCTCCTAGTCATCACACCTTTATTTTAATCACCAATAATTTGATTCTCTAAATCATTTAATCTTGCATACCTGGGGGTCTTTTGATTGTTCTTATTTTCAGTCTCTCGATCTTCTTCACTACCAAGATCACCTGGGTTTACTATCTCTTTTGGATCACTTTATTTCACGCTCAGAAATTACACTTTCTTTGAATTAACATCCCGATCATCAGATTCATATCTGCATGCTCTGATTTTCTTCTCATGACACTCATCAACCTTCACATTTGCACTTTCCAATATCTTTCTCAGTCTTTTGTTGTAACATTGGTAGCCTTTCTCTTAGTAGAATATCCCAAAAAGATTCCTTCATCACATCTTGCATCAAATTTTCCTATTTCCTCATCTCTTTTGATATAAAATTTACTTCCAAAGATTCTAAAATATCTAATTATAGGAACATGACCAAACCATAACTCATAAGGGATCTTACCGAAATCATCTTTTATATGCACACAGTTGAATGTGTACACAACAGTGCGAACAAATTCTCTCCAATAGATATGCGGAACATTTCCTTTAATCATCATAGTCCTAGCAGCATCCAAAACAATTTTGTTCTTCCTTCCAACAACTCCATTATGTTGAGGGGTTCATGGAGCTGAGAACTATCTCCTAATTCCACGTTCTTCACAAAAAGAATTAAACTCATCAGAAGTGAATTCCTCTCCTCTGTCAAATCTTAGACACTTCATCTCCAATCATGTCTCTATCTCCACTCTAGCTTTGAATATTTTAAATTTCTCCAATGCTTCAGATTTATCCCTTAGAAAAGTGACCCACATCATTCTACAATAGTCATCAATTAGCAACACAAAGTATTTGTCACCCTACAAGCTTCTCACCTTAGAAGGACCACACAAATCAGTATGCACAAGATATAATATCCCATTAGATGTAAATTGTTTTCTCTAAAATTAAATTCTCATTTGCTTATCTAATTGACATTCTTTACACACCAAATTAGTAGGATTCACTATCTTAGGCAGATCTCTAACAACTTGAGTAAAACTTATCTTAACCATGCAATAAAAATTAACATGACACAACCAGCTTTCATCAATCTTAGCAATCAAAAATCTTTTCTCACCAACATTCAAATGAAAGATATTACCTTTAGTTTTAGTTCCTGATGCAATTTATATACTAGAGCTATTCAAGATTTAACATTTCCCATTCTTGAACTGTAAATCATATCCCTTATCAACCATCTATCCAACACTCAAAAGATTATGCTTTAAACCTTAAACATATAATATATCATCAGTATTATGCTTACCATCAAGAGAAATAGAACCTCTACCATGGATTACACAAGCTTTGTTGTCTCCAAATATCACTACACTACCATCATACTTCTCCATATTCACAAATTTACCTTTATCACCTATTATGTGATGTAAACAACCACTATAAACTACCCATTCATCTTTCTCTTTAATCTTAGCAGCCAAATATTTCTCTTCAACAATGCATCTTTAGAATCAACAGATACCATATCATCTTCCTTGATAGAAATGAATACAAATTCATCTTCTGAATTCCCTTTCTCAGACTCATTATCTATCACACCTTCATCAACAGCATAATAACACTTCTTCTGATATCTATACTTAGGATTAGGCTTGTAAGGTTTATCATACTTTGACACTCTTGATGAACTTATAAGGCACTGAGAGGGGGGGGTGAGTCAGTGCAAGTAAAAACAATACAAATCTGATTATCAATTTCACCAACTTAAAACTTAATAGGCATATAAAAAATAACACCAAGTATGAAATCACCACATAAAGCATAAACCACATGACACAAGAGATTATACATGGAAAACCCAATTGGGAAAAACCATGGTGGGCGTAGGTACCCACAAAGATCCACTATATGTAGTATAGAGATATGACCGGTTAAGGTCTACAACACCCGGTTAGAAATGACTAAGCCCAGTTAAGAGATTTACAAAAAATCATGTGAGGACCATCCCTATTAGGAGCTACCCAAGTCACTAGGATTTGCAAACACAAGTTAATGTGTCACCTGGTTAGAGGATTTAATGATCAGAACTGCTAGGATCTTACTGCACCCTGTTAGGAGTGACCTTGTAAGAGGATTTTCTTGCTGCAGCTGTTAGAGAGACAACAAGTACAAATGAGCTCAGTATAACACCTTCAGTGTCTGATAAGGTCCGCTTCAAATCATTACAACATCACATAGACTTCATCTCTCAACTCCTCTGATCATCACACTATCAGAAATACAAAATTCTCTAATGATCTTTTACACTTTCAAGCTCATACACATATATCCTTTCATAATTCATCACACATTTAAAATAATCATTAGGTCAGCTAGAACCTTGTTACAATTCCCTAGGTTCAATGAATCTAGACAATATTGCATTGTATGTCTTAGTTATGTCGGCCACTGACATAACAAATCCAATTATGTGTTGTTTTACCGATCTGAGTGATTTTCATCACTACTGGTTAAGTCTCAGTCTCAATACCTGCTCTGTCAATCAAATCTCATTCATCTAATTGAATCGGCATGTGCGGTCATGAACATAACTTCATCTACCAATCTTCATTGTTGTTGTCAAACTGCATTATCTCACTCTTCATATATTTCTTGTGCCGATTGTTGGAATATTATTCTGTCTGTCTTTTACCGGTTAAAGTCCTAATTACCGGTTTTGATAAAATTGTCTCTGCTTACCGGGTAAGCCTTTCCAGTTGACCTATAGGACTTTGATGACTGCAAAAACATAGTCTCCATCAATGACAACATACAACATAGTCATCATACAATAATCTAATCAAACATGTACTGGTTGCATCAAGCAAACAAACAATTATTGGTTAAGATCAAATGATCAAATGCCAACAACTCTTTCATCTCTCTCCAAACATCTAGAAGAAAAATGTCCTATCCTATTGCATGAAAAACATTTCAAAGGTAACTTCCCTTCATACTTACCGGCTCCCTTAGGCAATCTTCTAGCAATAAGTGCTTCAATCTCTTCCAATTCTCTTCCTTGTTCTTCCACCTCTCTCATTTCTCTTTCATATCTAGAAACCCTAGTTGAATTCTATCCTGGATCATACTTTTGCTTCTTGGATATAGTAGCTTTAAATGCAAGCTCATTTTTTCCATGTGATTCTCCAAGTTCACTCAATTCAAAAGCAGCAAGCTTACCAACCAACATGTCTCTTGTCGGAGTTGTTAAAGTTTGGATCTCATCAATAGCAGTAACCTTATGTTTATAAGAAAGAGGCAAAGATCTCAATACTTTAGCTACAATCTCATATTCTTCAATGATTCCACCAACACATATGATGTTCAACACAAGATCATTCACTTTAGCCATAAAGGATGAAATATTCTCATCTTCTCCCATTCTCAGCATCTCGTACTTTTCTTTCAAGCTCTGCAATTTAGCAACTTTCACATGTTTGTCTTCTTCATACAAGGTTTCTAACTTCTCCCAAATCTCATGTGCAGTCTGCAATCCCATCACATTAGTCATCTCAAAATTAGTTAGGGAACTTATCAATGCTTCTTTGGCTTGTATGTTATGTTCAACATCCTTGATCTCATTTGCAGTAATAGGACCATTATGAGGAACAATGTAGGCATTCTTTGTGATCTTACAATAATCTTCTTCAAGACATTTCAAGTGACAATCCATCTGGTTCTTCCATATAGTGTAATTAGTTCTATCAAATCTCAGACTCTCCTTCTTAAAAATAATAGTTTCCATCCCGGATCTGCTCAAGTGGTCAAGATTCTACCAGAGGATCTAGCTCTGATAGCAATTGTTGGCAACAACAATGCAGGAAAACTGAGAGGGGGGTGAATCAGTTTTCACCAAACTTAAACAAATTAACCTCAACTTCAAATATGATCAAGAACAACAATAACAAAGATGAACACCACATCAACAACACACAGACTTTTGACATGGAAAACCCAGTTAAGGGAAAAAACACAGTGGGAACCTACCCATAAAATGATGATACTCTACAGTAGTATGTGTAAATATTACAATGGGGAATGCACATGCATTCAGGCACACTGCCTAGAACTCACTGCTAAAAAAAAATAAAGGGCTACAACCTAGGGAAGGCTCACTGGCTTACAAAGATCGGACACCAATTTGGATTACATGAACTGAAAGAAATAACATCTCCCAATGTCAGGTTACAGTTATGGTTAAGCACACTGTCTTCTCTACAACACTCCTCTGCACTACAACACTCTTCTAAAAGATCAATTTACTTGTTCACACATATAACACTCTCAAAGAATGCAGACACACTACAAACACACAACTTACATGAATATTACACATATTTATATAAATCATCAACCTTAATCTCAAGGTCAGATCAACTCATAAGACCTAATTACAAAATTACATCACATGATACATAAATGCATATGTGGACCAATACAATGTTGGCAAGGACATAACATTAACCCAAATCAAATCCTCAAACACACAATAACATCGAATATCACATCAAGATCATTTACAACACGCAAGAACCATTGGGTCGACCAAAAAGGTCGTATAACATGAAGAATACCATCGAACCAATAAGATCTTCAATAATATGCACAACAATCAACACGGACCAACAATATGCATAGTACACAATCTAGAAATACCAACAAGAAACATGAATTCCTCTACAACAACTCAAACTACTAGAATCATCATCAACTCCCTTCTAGAGCTCAAGAACACCAACTGACAAACTGAAAGATAGACTTGTGAAGTTTCAAATCATGAACCACTCAAACTGAGGACACACATGAACATCACAAACACTCTCCCATATCCACACAACATAATGAATCAATTCTAGAGCAATAACAACTAGAAATCATAACTCTGCAATACAAAACCAACAGAAAAACCAACCACCACATCGGATCACATATTGATCAAATCACCTTTTGGAACACTAAAAATCATGTTGAATCAACTGAAGATACTAATCTTTGAAAACATAAATCCACATCAACATATCTGCAATAAATCAATCAAACCAAGTCTCTACAACACCAAAGCACAAGAACACAAGAATGTGTTAACATCAATGACAACAACACATTCCAACAACTCTAATATCCAACACTTCCACCTTGTAATATCTCATGCCAAAACACATACAAATATGATTTTTAACAATCCACAATCACTTAGTATTTGCAAAAATATTTTTTGGTTAGTTAAGATTTTTCTTTCTTCAAAATTTAATGAAACAAGACTCTTTACCCAAAACAAGAATCTATCAATCAATGATTGGGTAAAATGTCAAATAGTTTCCCTCTAAATTTTGGAAAGGCACAACTCCCTTTGTATGATAAAAATTTAAATTTTTGGATATATATAAATTCAAGTATATTTTTAACTAAAAAGTAATAAAGGAGTCTATCATTTGTTCATCACCATGAAGTAAATATGGAAACAAAGCTTGAAATTAAAATAATTTAAGACTTCAACTTAATGACTCATGGATTATCACAATACACAATGAGATTCCACCACAAGAATTAACTAAAAGATTGACAACTGGTGTATGGATAGATAAACTAATTGATTTTAAAATACTAACTGGATTTTTTATCAAATAGATATTCACTCATGTGAATTCCAACACCTCAAAGAGTATAACATTTAGATTGCATAAGCTCTAAGATTTATAACAAACATGAACAACATCCAACTCCAACACTCATAGATATAGAAGCTCATAAAAGCCAACCAGATTAAATTGATCTTCAAATTTGATTCAGTCTCACTCGTATGTCAAAGCATAAGGGGAATAAAAAATGCAGACCCTTGCATATTCCATTCAATGCATATTTAAGACATTCAATTTGTAACTATCCATAACTTCTTAAAAATGGATTCTTTTTAAAGAATAGTTATAATACAACTTAAATGAGTCTTTACAACATAAAAATATAGATCAGCATAGAAGGAATTCAAAACAACACTAAAGTTGAGGTGGCATCTCCTTTTTCCTTGTGTTGGCATCTCTTGTCGATGGTGGTTGGCCTTGTCAGCCTTTGTACTCTTGCAATGCCTTCAAGACAGGTGAAATATCTTGTTTGCACTGAATGTAGACATTTCTCATTCTCAACCCCCATAATGCCTTCTCTTTCCTGATTTTATCACTCTTTTCTATAACTGTTTTATCATGATTCACATACCAAATCAAAGAGGCAACTATTCTAGCTAACTTACCATACTTTTCTTAGTCAAGGATCTTTCGATCAGATAAAGTATCAAATATTATTTTAGAACTTTGGTTTGAGTTATTTGGTCATGGTGCTTCCATAATTGTCCTTCTTGATTTGGCATCCAATATTTGTGACTGTTTCTATAACCTATAAAGAGAAAAACATCCATTCATCCAAATTGAAACCATCTTCATCCCTTCCATTCATCCAAATTGAAACCATCTTCATCCCTTCTTAGCCTATGCAAGAGGATGATTATGTCTGTGGTCCCTCCCTTTGAATACAATTTATGAATGGTTTTGTGTAGTTGTGATTTTCTCCTCTTGGTTGTTGAAAACCACTTCTTGGCAATGACATTTCTATAAACACCCTTCTTTGCATTGAACTCACATTGTGACAATGTGAAATCCCAATGACAATACATTTAACTATCAAAGAGTCAAAAAAAATTTGAATAGTGGTGCGGTTGAGGGTTAAGAGGACCCTACCATCGGTTCTTTAATTTCCCAGATATTTGGGTCATACCTATTGACACACTCCAACACCAAGTTCATGCATTGTATGGCTACTAGGAAAGTTGCCACTTAAAATAACCCACTTTCGGCCAATCTCTGAGTGATGGGGTTTTTGTTAGGGTTTTCTACCCTCTAAAATTTCTTCAAGTCTATACATCCCAATTTGGTATCTCTGACTTTAGGCAATGATCTTTCCAACCCATTTAGATGTTCATACCCCAAATATTTAAATTTTATGTTTAAAATTTTAGAAAAATTTGGGCAACCTCCTTTATCATAATATTTCTTGAATTTCCAACCTTAAAAATCCTCTTTATAAGAAAATGAGCTCTTTGATAGCTTCATGATAACTTACCTCCTCTGCAACAATGTCGATGATGTTGGCTTCATACAATACTCTTGTACTTCTTCTCATTTCTCTCTTTAATGACTAATTAATCTTTCGAATGAAGATTTAGAGTGGAGAAAAGGGAATTGATCGCTTTAATTCAATGATGCATTCAATGTCCACCCACTTTGGTTCCTAGTCATTAATGCCAGTACTTTCGGGGAGATGCATCACCACTTCAACTTAAAATTGGTTAGGAGAACTTCTTGGGTTCCACCACAAGTTTTTAAACTTCATATTTTTTGTGCTTGATGAAAGTTTTTCTCTTCTTGTTTTATTGTTGCCTCTTTCAATTAGGAATGGGCATTAGAATCCACCAATGGTTTTAAAAATTCATACCACTTTCACCTTATGCAAAAATGTCTTCATCTTTTATTTACATTGACTTCCCTTTAGTTAGAGTTGGAATGTCAAATCTCGATGAAGTTTTCTAACTCTTCTACAAACCCACTTTTGCCTTTAGCTTCAATGTATTACTTTGGTTTTCTTATTTCTTCTCTTTGAGTACAACTTAGATGGCTTGACATCGACGTGCTTTGGATATCGTTTTGTATTTCAATGTATGTTTTAAAACTAAAAGGACTCGACAGCTTTGACATAAAACTTGAACACAAGGACTAAATATATGGTAAGTCAGAGTTTGGCCATCAGGTGTTGACAAGACATTTAAAACTTGAACTTTTGAAAACCTCGAGCCCAAAGGTTAAGTATTGGATGACATGTTGCAATATCATTTAAATGGTTGGGCTTCGACATGGTTAGGAAACTACATCAGAGACTAACATGACTTTCAAAACTTGGGATAGAAGCCCCCAGTATCAAAAACATGAACAAGGAAGAAAAGAAGAGGTTTAGACAAGTACAAAAAGGCTTATCAGACTCCAACAAAGGTTTAACCAAGGTAAAACCCTGATGCACTTAAAAAATGACTAAGTGTTGAAACTTAGATGGTGTAAGTGAAATTGTGTAGACACTAAGACTTGAATTATCATATCAAAACCAACAAGAGAGGAAAAAGACTAAAATTTTAACAAGGGGGAGAATTTTAGGAAACAATAATATTTTATTATAAGTGTATTTAATTTAGATCTTAGAAAACTTAGATTTAATTCACTATTCACACATTATCATTATAAAAAATATAATGCTCTATTATTATGAATAAATACTAAATTACATTCAAATAGTTTACAACTTCATAATTACAACAATATTAAACCATCACGTGCATACTCACAAAAAACAACAAATTAAAATAATGTAATGTGATTGAAATATGTGATCAATGAAGCTCCAATGCAACATTTGAATTAAGATTGATCTCTATACAAAGGGGCTTTTCCCTCTAACTTTTAAAATCAAAAGGTTTTTTTCCTTTGATATCTGCACTTGAATACATGTGTTTGATCTATTTATAGCTAGGGGTTTGTATAAAGTGATAAATGATGATCCCCAGATGGACATGCACACCATTTTATAATCATTGCAACAATAATAGGTTATGCACAATGTAAATTTGGATAACCCAATTTGAGAAAGGACTATAGGCAATTAATATTTCACCTTTGAAATTTATGGCCCCAAATGTTGAATATTCAGGCAACTGAGAGGGGGGGTGAATCAGCTGACGACAAAGTTTTCTTTTAACTTTAATCCATAGATCCTAAATAATTAATATAATTAACTAAACATGAAAGCACATGCATGAAATAGATCAAACACAAGAAACGCCATAATTTACGTGGAAAACCCAAGAAGGGAAAAACCCACAGAGAATTCTAATTCTCAATATATAAACATCGGTTAAGGTATTTTTTACAAAGGATGGCTCACTGCCAAGGTGCTCACTACAGGTGGGCTCACTACCCTAAAAGGCTGACTGCCGGTGGGCTCATTGCCCTGAAAGGTTCACTACCAAAGAAGAAAGAAAGATAAAGAGAATCCACCACAAAAATACAATTTGCACTGCCAAAACTGCTTCCGATAACAATCTGCAACACTATACTCACACAACTACTGGATTCTTTCAATATCACATGTATTCAACACAAAAATCCATATGAGACCTCATCAAAACATACTCCTACATATAATGTCTCCAAAAAACATAATTCTCAATGTTGGCTAAGATAGAGATCTAAAATAGGTCTCCACTAAATATTTCGGTGGTGAGAAGGAATGAGAAGTAGACCATATTACATTGTTCCTCATTGAACAAATCAACATGCTACATACATCACCAAAGATGGACCCAAAATGCATTTGCACGCTATATTAAAAAAAATTATTATTTGGTCCAAAACCTCAATCTCCAGACCAATTCAGACCCAAAGATATTATTGAGTATCATCTTCTGAAGTACCAAACTCATTCGATAAAACTAGGAAACCTCCAAATGCACAACATAACTTAATCAAACACTTCTTATAAACATACCACATCTAAACCACATGATTTGACATCAATGACAATGCATAATATAATGCTAGCAATCTCCCCCTTTGTCATTGATGGCAACATCCATCAACAACAACAACAACAACAACAACAAAATCATCATTATGAAAACTCAACTCTCTCTCTGTCCCTTTGACAACAATGACAAAGGTGGACAAAACTCCCCTTGAGAAGAATCACATGAGAATCAATCCAAAAAAGAATATACAGGCTGCTCACTGGACCAATGCACATCTAAAATGCACATTAGTCGAAACTGGGGAGGGGTAACACCCCTAACTTCTTCCTACGATACTCAAAATCATCTTTTCACGATGCCTTAGTGAATATATCTGCAATCTACTCTTTTGTAGGTACATACTCAAGTTTGACCTTATTATCTAGAACTTTTTCCCTCAAGAAGTGATACCTGATAGATATATGATTTGTTCTAGAATGTTGTACCAAATTCTTTGAAATATTTATTGCACTATTATTATCACACATGATTGAGACAAGGTTATCAAACTTTACACCATTGTCCTTCAAAGATGGACCCAAAATGCATTTGCACGCTATATTAAAAAAAATTATTATTTGGTCCAAAACCTCAATCTCCAGACCAATTCAGACCCAAAGATATTATTGAGTATCATCTTCTGAAGTACCAAACTCATTCGATAAAACTAGGAAACCTCCAAATGCACAACATAACTTAATCAAACACTTCTTATAAACATACCACATCTAAACCACATGATTTGACATCAATGACAATGCATAATATAATGCTAGCAATCTCCCCCTTTGTCATTGATGGCAACATCCATCAACAACAACAACAACAACAACAACAAAATCATCATTATGAAAACTCAACTCTCTCTCTGTCCCTTTGACAACAATGACAAAGGTGGACAAAACTCCCCTTGAGAAGAATCACATGAGAATCAATCCAAAAAAGAATATACAGGCTGCTCACTGGACCAATGCACATCTAAAATGCACATTAGTCGAAACTGGGGAGGGGTAACACCCCTAACTTCTTCCTACGATACTCAAAATCATCTTTTCACGATGCCTTAGTGAATATATCTGCAATCTACTCTTTTGTAGGTACATACTCAAGTTTGACCTTATTATCTAGAACTTTTTCCCTCAAGAAGTGATACCTGATAGATATATGATTTGTTCTAGAATGTTGTACCAAATTCTTTGAAATATTTATTGCACTATTATTATCACACATGATTGAGACAAGGTTATCAAACTTTACACCATTGTCCTTCAAAGTTTGCTTCATCCATAGAATTGAGTGCAACAAGAATATGTTGTAATATATTCTTCTTTGTTGTAAATAAGGACACAGAGTCTTGCTTCTTACTCGACCAAGCAACTTATCGGGAGCCAAGGAAGAATGCTCCTCCACTTGTGCTTTTTTCTGTCATCAACACCTCTAGCCATTCTGCATCTTTGTAAGTTGTGAGCATAAAATTTGAGCTCTTGGGATACCACAAACCAAACTCTTATGTGCCTTTAAGATATCCGAAAAATCCTTTTTACCACCACAACATGTGATTCTTTCGATTCTTGCTAAAATATGGCTGCCAAACATACTACATACATGATATCCAGTCTGGTAGCAGTCAAATATAATAGTCCTCCAATCATTGATCTGTACTGACTTCCATCTTCTTGTTGACTATTTATGTGTCAACTTAACTTCATTAGGCCTGGAAAAATATTTCGCATAACTTGCGTGTTATGCGTACTGTATTGGCGGCAAAAGAGTAGAGTTTCTTTTGCCCTATTACTCTTTTCAGGCTCCAAGTTCTATTTTGAGTTGACCAAGTTGGCCGGTCAACTCTCTTAATTTTGTACTAGCTAGAGGGTCCCTTCTTCATGGTGGTACCACCCCCTTTCACCAGCTACCGGCTGACAAGAATTCTTTATTATCGCTTATCAAGTAGTCAGGAACTTTCCACTTTTTCTCCATACTTTGACTACTCCACTTTCACGTGACTGTGCGATAAGCAATGCTACCGAGGGGAAAGGAAGTTTTTATCGCTCTTTTCCAGCAAATAGGAATAATGAAAATTTTCCACTTTCGCGTGACATGGTGATAAGCGATGCGACTGGGAGGAAGAGAGTGTTATCGTTGTTTCACAATGATCAAGAACTGGGTCCCACCCTTGGCTGCGATACCATGATGTGGTTGTTTAGTTGATGGGCCCAACCTTTGTGGAACGGTCTTGGTCATCCATCTACATGCAATAGGGAGAATCTAGTGGCCTAAATTTAAACTGGAGCCGATCGTTGAAATTCAAACAGTTGCTCGATAGTGGTTGTCAACTTAATGGGTCAAAAATCAGTTTTTGAACCTGTTAGCTAACCAAATCAAATCCAATCCATCTCAACCACTTTCAAAGGGTCAAGGGATATCCACCATTACTCCAAATCGGACCTTGAGGCCAATTTTTTATGAAGCCAATACTCATTCAATACGGATTGAGGAATTTTGTGCCTACATACGTCATCCCAGTGCATTCAATTACAGAGATTTCCTCTTTTTTGCAGGGTTTTTTTTTCCCAAAGGTAGAGGACATTCTTAGAACCTACTTTCCATATGCCATCAGATCAGTAAATATAATCTTCTTCTCCTCTCTTCTATTTTGTAACCTAACCCTAGTAGGGTTACGATTTCTAGGTTTAGTTCATTTTGAGTTATGCCTTAGCTATAAAGGCAATTTTGTATCTTTCAAAAGGATGTTCTCTTCTATTCTCTTGCATAATTCTTGTTTTTTTGTAACTGTAAATGTTGCCTTGCTTTCCATTAATAAAATTAGTCTTCTTGCCTTTCATTAGTTTAAACAAATGTGTGTATTTCTCTTACCTCTTTGTTTGAATGCATCTCTTTCTTGTCTCCTTTTGCATCAGTGATTGTGTTGATCCCCTCTTTGGGTGACACTTGAGAACTATTTTCATTCCTCTTGCCATTCTTTAGAACTCCAACCTTAACTCATCTATACGGAGCTCAATTAAGTAGAATATTGTGCATACCTGGGGTAGTTTTATTAGTGTTTTGTATAGTCATAGGCAGGAAGATCACGTTTCAGTTTAGGTGCACACTTTTGCATCAACAATTTTTGGCACGCTCGGTGGGACACATTAAAATATTCATGTTGAGGATTTAGCGTTGCTCTTAGCATTTCTGCCTTTGGAGGCAATCAATCAAGCACTTGCCGACTTTTAAGGATAAATATATACTCTCGGTGTTGACCAGTAGTAGATTTTATGCCAAGAAGACAAACCGGGTCATCTTCAAGAGGTATTTTTCAATTACTTAGCTTCCTTATTTAGGCTATAGGAGAAATAGAGGTAGGCATTCCTTGTCACCTATGAGGTGAACTCAAGGAGAATCATCTACACCCCTAAGATCCCATTCTACCCCTCCTATTATCAGATCTTCTCAATCTAGAGGCCCTGCTAGTCACATCAATAGACCACTAATTCACATGGCAGTCCCTAGAGCACACACCTTTGTCACCTTTAATGGTGGTATCCCTTTGGTCTTGGCCCATAAAAATGATATTCCAATAGCACCCTTAAAGTCTATCCCCTTTTTTACTGGAGAGACCTCTGTCACCCCTGAATAACAAATTTGAGATATGTCAAGTATATGCACTGTATTTGATGTGATAGAAGATAATGTTGTATTAAGGCTCCTAGTCTTTTCATTGAAGGGAAAGGCCCTATAATGGTATAGGGGTTTTCTCTATGGCTCAATCCATAATTCAAATGAACTAGGGGAAAAAATTTGCAAACATTATGAAGATAAAAGTGACCATCTGTCACTTATGGAAAAACTGACTTCAATCAAAAGAGCATCCCATGAGTTCATCGGTGATTTTAATTATAGATTTCAAAACACATGGGATAGAATCCCATCACTGGCAAAACCTTCATCAAATCATGTTTTTTAATACTTTCTTAAGGCTTTGAACAATGATAATGTGGCTATGATTCAGTCTATGGGAGGAGATAACCTTCCAGGGGCATATGTTACATCCATAAGGGCAGAAAAATGTTTAATACAGGCTAGGAAGTTTTCCCCTAGCCCTCCAATTCCCTCATTCCTTGAGGCTCCTATTCAACAAAATGTTTTGGCTCCCATTCTAGTGGTTTCCATGAGCCATCTACTCACACTTGCACTTCCTCCATCTTTTGAAATTCAATAGCTCGGGGCTTCTATGGAAGCTTCAATGCAAAAAATGAGCCAGCAGATGCAAGGGTTTGAGAATGAATTGGTCTCAGTCAAGAGACAATTGTCGTAGGCTAACAGTAGGCCTTATCAACCCCAAAATCATAATTATCAACAACAGAGATCCAATTTCCAAGAGCAAAACCAATGGAAAAATTCTTGACCTTTGAATAGATTGAATCCCTCAACTACAAGCACCTCAAAAGCACTAGTGCCAACATAGAACAATCAACAATCTTGCTCAAGAGCAAGATTGGTGTACTCCATGCAATCAACTTCATAATCATGTTTCTTCTCAAAATGGTGAGTTTTCTCAAGCCCTAGTAGCACAAAATGAGCCCAAAACATCATGGAAACAACATATTGGTGACTATCCTAATCATCCATAAGGAGATACAACTTTTATAAATTGGTGGGAGGCTGATTTTTGTGGAATAAATCAAACAAGTGGGGACAATGTGGCCAAAAATACAAGATAAAAAAAGAGGGTCATAGACCCTAGTGTTTCTTCTACCACAACAGCTCAAACTTCACAGGCCTCTTTTCAATCCCCAATGCCTAAGGCATCTAACGAGGTGACTGCTCCAAATAGAGAATAAAACTTGACTCAAAATGTCAAGAAGGGAGAGCCACCTAAGGCTCCTATAATATCAAAACCGGACCTTGTTGCTACAAAGGTCCCTGCTAAGGATGTCATCCCCTTTAATATTGTTGAACAAATGAAGAAGGCCAGCCTAAATGTATCTATATGGGATGATCTTTCTATTCCATCTCAGAGAGATCTACTTCAGGAAGCCCTAAGGGGGATTGATGATGCAGAAGGCGCTAGTCAAGGATGCAACTCTTCAATTTCTAAAACCTTGGTGCAGCCTTTGGAGGTAGACAATCCAAAGAAAATTAGTAAGCCTCTCCCTTTTTATCTATCATAAATCGTAGGAGATAAACTTGTTCACAATTACATGATAGTTAGTGGGGCCAGTAATTCAATTATGCCTAAGGGAATAGCTGACTGCCTAGGTATCAAATATGATCCTATAACAAGATGGGTGGTACAACTTGATGGCACATCAATTCAGACTATAGGGGACATTAAATATTTAAATCTAACCTTGCATGCCTGACTAGGTTGTAGTGTGTTGTAAGACATCTCAGTGATTGATAGGTCTCCTTGCTTATTTTGCCATTTATTTATATACAAAATTCACTACTAAGATAGGTGGTTACCTATCTTCTAATTGGTCCCACATGTTGTTTAGGATAAGATATGGCACCAAAGTAACCATTAGGGCTGAGCCTATTTCCAATGATCACATAGAGCCCTATACTCCCAGTCTTATTAATATGAACTGTACCCTCCATGGAGAGAAAGAAGAAATTTTAGTAAGAGAGCCTGCAAATCAATTGGAGGAGGTCCCTGATTTCCTACTTGATGAGTGGGAAAATGCATTTCAATTTGATCCCATTGATGAGATCAAAGATATAGCCCTAGGTACTTATTGTATCTGTGAGGAGGACTCCCCTATCCCCAATCTCTCAAAAGAATACAATGGCATACATGGATTGTGGGATATGTTCTTTGATGGATCAAGGAACAATAATGATGTAGGGGCTAGTGTGCTTCTTATTTCTCCAAGAAGGGAGAAATATTACTTTTCATTTAAACTTCATTTCTGATGCACTAATAATGTAGCCGAGTATGAATCTTTAATTTCAGGTCTCCAAACAGCACAAAAGAGAGGGATCGAATCCTTGAGGTGCATAGAGACAACAAGTTGGTTTTTAATCAGATTAGAGCTCATAGCACCACCAAGAACAACCTTCTCAAGTCCTACAAGCATAGAGCATGGGATCTGATTGAAGGATTTGAGGCCTTCAATATAGACTAGCAACAATTGGTTCTCAACATGACATTCCATCTTATGTTGTAGTAGAGAAAGAGAAACAAATCAAATGTATGGTAAGACCTGCAGTACTGGATAACCAAATGAATTGGCAAGTCTTTGACTTTGATAAACAGATTGTGAGATTTCTACAAGATGAGGTAGAGTTCTCACATAAAAAGAAAGACATGCTACAGGACCAATATGGAGATCAAATTATGTATCTAAGCTCAAACAAGCTTCCCAAGGGATTTATCACCTTGGAAGGGATCTTCAACACTAGCGATTAGATGAAAGGGAGAGAAATGAACCTAGCCTCAAAGAATGGAGACTACAAATCAGTCCCTATATATAATGGAAGAGCTCTCAACTTGGGAGACGTATGTTCCCAAATTGATCAAGGTACTTTTGTAAATCTTTGTCAAGAGTATAATGATATTTTTGCTTCTACGTATGAGGATCTAAAAGAGTTTGATCCCAACTTAGCTCAACATACCATAGAATTAGATCCTAATGCTATGCCAGTTAGACAAAAGCAAAGACCTATAACCCAAATATTGATCCTTTGATGAGAAAGGAGCTATCCAAGTGTATAGAATCTATTATTATTTTTCCAATCAAGCATTCTTCTTGGGTACCTAATCTTGTTCCAATTAGGAAAAAGAATGGGGAAATTAGATTGTGTGAAGATTTTAGGGACCTCAATAGAGCCTCCCTCAAGGACCATTATCCTGTTACTTCCATGGAGCAAATTTTAGCCAAAGTTAGTGACTCGAAAAGATTTTCTTTCTTGGATGGATACTCAGGTAGTCCATCCCCTACACTTTGGTGGATGGGATTTTATTCAAAAAGGATCTAAATGTTGTCCCATTAAGGTGCATTCAAGGTGATCAGACCAATAGACTGCTAGAGGAATTTCATAATGGACCCTCAGGTGGTCACTTAGCAAGGACCACAACCATGAAAATCATAAGAGTAGGCTATTATTGGCCTTCTCTATTTGGTGATGCTTAAAAATGGATCAGATAGTGCAAGGAGTGTGTGCTTTTTGTGAGCAAACAAAGATTGGCATCTCTGCCCCTTCATCCTATGTTTGTTGATCAAACCTTTGCTCAGTGGGGGCTCTATTTTATTGGCCCTATCAATCTGGTGTCAAGTGCAGGCCACAATTGGATTTTGGCCACCACAAACTATTTCACAAGGTGGAGAAAGGCAGTTGCTTTGAAGGACGCAACTGAAAATTCAGTAGTTCAATATCTTGACGGGATTACAACTAGATTTGGAACTCCTTCCACAATTATATCAGACAATGCTAAGGCCTTTGTGGGATCTTTGATCAGTGTATGGGCAGTCCAACATGATGTTTTTTTGAAAACATCATCAAATTATTATCCCCAAGGCAATGGCTTAGCTAAGTCCTCCAACAAATATCTCATTAGAATCATCAAGAGGAATCTTGCAGACAATAAGAGGTCATGGCACCTTAAGTTGGGAACAACTCTATGGGTTGATAGAATCACTCCCAAAATAGATTTAGGCAACTCACCTTTCATGCTAGTATATGGAAGGGAAGCAAGGCTTCCCTTATCTCTTGAGTTGCCATCTCTAGTCCTAGCACATCAGTTGGAGCTCCTAGAAAATGATACCATGTCAGTAAGGTATGTTGAACTTATAGAGCTTGAAGAGATCATAGAAAGAGCCAAGCAAACCTTAAATATCCATCAAGGACAAGTAAAGAGATACTTTGACAACAAGGCCATTTTGAGGACCTTTCAGGTTGGATATGTTGTCCTAAAATGGGATGTTGACAAAGAAGAACTAGGTAGCCACTCAAAATTTTATGTCATTTAGAGTGGCCCTTATGTGATTGCAGGCTATAAGGAGGCTAATTCTTTCAATCTAGCTAGGCTAAACAGTGAAGTCCTTCCTATTGTATTCAATATTATACACCTCAAAGCATGTGCTTAGGGTGACTTTCAGACATTGTAAATATTGCAAATGTCTATAGTTAGTTTTGTAGCTTTCCATGAAGTGTGTGTGCATAGGTCATCTCTTCCAAAGTGGCTGAATTTCAACATTTTGTAGGATACAATGAGGAGTTTCTTTTTTGTTTTCCCCTTTTGACCCGTGCCCAATGGATATACACAGAGACATCTGGTCTTGCCCTAAGCAGGCTTAGGGCCCCCTCTAGGTCACCAAAATGTTAACTATTTATGTGTCAATTTAACTTCATCAAGCCTGGGAAATATTTCGCATAACCTGCGTGTTATGCGCACCATATTCGTAACAAAAGACATGAGTTTCTTTTGCCCTATTAGTCTTTTCAGGATCCAAGTTCTACTTTTGAGTTGATTGGGTCAACCGATCAACTCACTTAAGTTTCTACTAGTTGGAGGGTCCCTTCTTCACGACAGGATCGATCCCTTTCACCCACAACCGGCTAGCGAGAGTTATTTTTTATTGCTTATTGCGCAGTCGAGAACTTTCCACTTATGTTCCCTGCTACAACTGTTCCACTTTTGTGCGATTGCATGATAACTGATGCTATCAAGAGGAAAGTAAGTTGTTATTGATTGATTTTCCTATCACTTTTTTCTTTTAAATGGGAACAATGTGACATTTCCACTTTCCCGTGACAGGGCGATAAGTGATGAGGCTGAGAGGAAGAGTGTGTTATCGTTGTTTCACAGCAATCAGGAACTGGGTCCCACCCTTGGCTGTGATACTGCGATGTGGTTGTTTAGTTGATGGACCCAACCTTCATGGTGAAATCTTGGTCATCCATCCACATGCAATAGGGAGGATCTAGTGGCCCAAATTTAAACTAGAGGTGATCATTGAAATTCAAACAACTGTACGGTAGTGGTTTTCGACTTAATGGGTCAAAAATCAGTTTTCAACCCTATCGGATAACCAAATTAAATCCAATCCATCTCAACCACTTTCAAAGGGCTGAGGGATCTCCACCATTACTCTAGATTGGACCTTGAGGCTATTTTTTTATGTCGCCCATGTTCATTCAATACAGATTGAGGACTTTTGTGCTTGCAGATACCATCCCAGTGCATTCAATTGTAGAGATTTCCTCTTTTCTGCAGGGATTTTGCTTTTCCAGAGGCTGAGGACATTCTAAGAACTTTCTTTCCATAGGCCATCAGATCAATCAATATGATATTCTTCTCCTCTTTTCTATTTTGAAACCTAACCCTACTTCTAGCTTTAGTTCATTCTGAGTTATGCCTTAGCTATAAAGGCAATTTTTGTATCTTTCAAAAGGATCTCTTCTTTTCTCTTGTAGAATTCATGTTTTTCTACAATTGTAAATGTTGCCTTGCTTTCCATTAATAAAGTTAGTCTTCTTGCCTTTGTTCAGTTTGAACAAATGTGTGTATTTACCTTACCTCTTTGTTTGAGTGCATCTCTTTCTTGTCTCCTTTTTCATAATTGATTGTGTTGATCCCCTCTTTGGGTGACACCTGAGAACAATTTTTGTTCCTCTTGCTATTCTTTATAACTCCAACCTTCACTCATCTATAGGGAGCTGAATTAGGTAGAATATTTTGCATACCTGGGGTAGTTTTATTAGTATTTTGTGTAGTCATACGCAAAGAGATCACATTTCAGTCTTGGTGCAAACGTTTACCCCCCCTTTCAAGCATCCCTTATTTCTCCATTTTCTCTGTTAGAATCAATAGATTAGTTTTATCAGTGTTGGGTTGGTCCAACACTCTGCATTTGGATTGGAAAGGAAGTTGGACTTCTTCGGAGATTCAACCTCAACAACGCAAGGCCCCACACTTGGAGGTTGTTTCCATGTGACACAAGGTGGATGAACTTGAGAGTTCAACAAGGGTACACATTTTTGTATCAACATTGCCTTAGGTGATTTATCATCTTTATTTAATTTGCATATGGTAGTCATAGGTGTACATACTGGTTTGGAATTCTCCAACCCAAACTTTTTTAATAGTTCTTTGACATACTTAGACTGAAAATTCCTTTGTCATTCTGATTAACTTACAATCCAAGAAATAAATCTAACTCACCAATCAAGGACATTTCGGATTATTTCTGCATCTCATTAGCAAATCTTCTACACATATCTTTATTTCCTCCAAAGATTATATCATCAACATATACTACTAAAATTAGAAATTTATCTGAATTTATCTTGAAGTACAAATTACCTATCCATTAAACCTTTCTGAAATCCTTGATCAATTAGATACTTGTCTAACCTCCCATACTAATCTCTAGGAGCTTGTTTCAGTCCATACAAAGCCTTTTTCAGTCTGCAAACAATGTTTGGATTATCTCTCAACTTGAAACCTTTTGGTTGTTCAATGTAAACTTCTTCTTTCTATTATCCATTAAGGAATGTTGATTTTATATCCATTTGATAAACTTTGAAGTCCTTGAATGTTGTAAACAATGGGAACATCCAGATTGCCTCCATTCTTGCAACTGGGGCATGAGCTTCATCAAAGTCAATGCCTTCAATCTAAGTGTATCCTTTACAAACCAACCTTGCCTTATTCCTTACAACCTTTCCATCTTCATCAAGCTTGTTCTAGAATACCCATTTAGTTTTGAATATGGTCAAAAATATGATAAGCTATTGTAAAACCAAAATAAACCCTATTTCTATAACCAAACATTCACCATACACCAATGAAGATACCTAAGAACATGCATCTCAATAAATAAAGAAATAATACCATTCACATACCAAGTAGAGTTTCAGTCTCCATTGTTTCCTATCTCCAATGATTTTTTTTTTATATTTTCTCTCATATTTTGTATGTGCACAAGAGGTCAACAAAGAACAGATTGTGGTTGTGAAGTCGCTTGATCGCAAAAAGGCTTGATTGCATAAAGTACTAATTAGATTTGATAATGATGAAAGAATCCTCTTATATAGAAGATGTTTTAGAAAATGGAGGGATAAGATTAAAAGGTGAAAGAAATAAATGGCTGGCTAAGATTAAAGGGCAGGTATAATGAAGGGAGTGGGTAGGGGAAAATTAAGAGATGAATGATGTGTCATAGAGGAAAAAGCTAATGAATTAATTAAATAAAATAATATTTAATTAATTAATAGAGGAAGTGAGACCAATTAAATAAATAAAAATATATATTTAATTTCAGGAAAAGATAATTTAAATAAATAAAAATATTTATTTAAATGAGAAAAAGGCTAGAAGATAAATGAATTAATTAAATAAATAAACATTTATTTAACTAATAGAAGAGTTAGGATAAAATAATTCAATAAATAAAAAATATTTATGTAATTAAATAGGACAATTTTAGGTGTCTACAAGTTTCAATCACATTCTTGTCTTTCGGTGTGTTGACTAATTCCCATGTCTGGTTTTTATCAATCTGATCATGTTCCTCTTTCATTGCCTTCATCCAGTTCTGATCATTACAAGGTTATTCCACTGTCTTTGGCTCAATTTCATATAGTAAATGTATACGGTGAAAATGGATAACAACAATGATGAAAGACTAAATGAATTCAACCACAAAAACCCTAGCCTAACAACAACAAAGATCCACCATAACATATGAAGATTACCTAAGACAATGCAAATCAAATGAAATCACAAAGATTATACCATCACATGTCCAATAGGGTTTGGATCTCCATTCTTCCTATCTCCATTGATCTTGCTTGATATATTTGCTCTCAGATTTTATGTGCACAAGAGCTCAACAAAGAACGGAAATGTGATTGCAAGTAGGATCGCATATGAAAGTGCAAAGCGTAGTGTAGTCAATTGATCAATCAGGATGCATAGTGAGGGTTTGATAATGAAGGAAGCATCTCCTTATATAGAAGACACTATATGAAATGGAGGGATAAGATTGAGAGGTGTAAAAGATAAATGGTCAGCTATGATTAAAGGGTAGGTAAAGAAAATAATAAAATAATGAAAGGGTAGGTAGTGTATGAATTAAGAGATGAATAACGTGTCATGGGTAGAAAAGGCTAATTAATTAATTAAATAAATAAAGATTCATTTAATTAATAGAGGAAGTGGGATAATTAAATAAATAAAATATTTATTTAATTTAGAAAAATGATAATTTAAATAAATAAGTGTATTTATTTAAATGAGAAATAAGGCTAGAAGAGGATAAATGAATTAATTAAATAAATAAAGATTTATTTAATTAATAGAAGAATTAGGCTTAAGATAATTAAATAAATAAAGATATTTATTTAATTAGACTGGACAATTTTAGGTGTCTACATTTTGCCCCTCTTTGAGACAATGCAGCTTGTTGCGTTGTTTCAAAGAAGATAATATGAACTGATACAAAGTTGCCCCAAGATGGGAATGGTATGCCCCCTTGAGAGATTGGATGAAAATGTCTGAAAAGATCACAGACAATCTCTCGATAAGAAAGAAAGGCTAGAATGGACTGACCGAATAGGATAGAGTGACAGAGTCACGGGATAAAGAAGACTGACTTGGGAAATGAGGGTTAGGGCTAGGGTAATCTATAAAATAGACCACGAGGGGAATACATCCTCATTGTCATCCACACACCTAAGAGATCAGAGTGTAGAGATAGTAGAGAGTGTTGGGAAAAATGGTGTCTCAACCTTGCATTTATGTGAGATTACTATTTATAGTAAGTTTTCATTTGAGCACGAAATGGTGCGAAACTCTCCCTGAAGCTTCTGGTTGGCTAGATAAGCATTCCGATAAAATTGCGTCGTAAGGTCACAGCTAGTTTTGAAGATATTAAAGTTTTCGTCTTGGAGGGGTGCGATAAAATGTTTAAACTTAATTTTGGAGGATTTAGAGGCTCTGAAAAGCCCTGAAAAGTGGCCATAACCGGCGCAGCAAGTTACGAGGTGATAGAGCACTTCCCGAGCTTTCCGGTGCTTCAAACGGTTCGTCAATCGGACACCCGGTTCTCAAGTTATGGCCTCCAGAAGTTTGTACTCCTGAAATAGGAAAAATAATTTGTATCGGATACATAAATGAGCTGTAAAAGGGAGCGACACGTGTTGATGTGTGCTTTAACATGTCATAGGGCATCTAGAAGGGAGATAAGGTCGGCTACACCTTATTGGGTGGTTTTAACCCATGGTTTTGTAATACCGTTTGATGGTTTCTTGTATTGTATCTCCTATTTATGAGGTGTGTGAGATAGAGGTTGTGTGTAAGAGTCTTATGGCTATTGAGTTGCCTCTGAATCTCTGATTAGTGGTACTCCTGCAAAGAGCTTGCTCTGCAAGTATGTTGTAATCTGTTTTTGATTGCTGAATAAAATATTGAGCTGCTTTTGGAGGGTGGGGTTTTTCTCCCGAAAGGGTTTTCCCCACGTAAATCACTGTGTTGTGGTATGAATGCTATTATATCTATCTCTATTTTTCTTTAACTGTTGTAACGATCTGAAAAAGTTTTGCATTACCCTCCTCTCAAGGTTAGTGTAGGAAGTTGTTTCCGCTACTTAACTTCCTTACAGAGAGTAGTCAACAGTCAGCAGTGATGGCATTGGTGCATAGTTTCGATCGCGTTCGCCGATTTTAGAGGCCAGCAGACGCAGGAGAGTCGGTGAGTACCACAAAACCTCCTTGTACTTTGTCACATTAATTGTTGTCATAAATGCATGCTAGGTAGTGCAATAAATGTGCTTTAGGATAATGTCAAAAAAATGTCAAAAATGTGTAGGCGTGTCTGTGTTTGTGCCAGGCGCGTCTATGTTGGCTAGGCACGTCTATGTTTGTGCCAGGCGTGTCTATGCTGGGAAAAGCATCTATGTCAGATGCGAGCACCTCTACGTTGTTCAAGCGCATTTGTGAAATGTGGGCACGTCTGTGCAGGACAGGCGCATCTATGTATTTCAGGTGCGTCTATGCAGTCTGTAAGCGCGTTTATGTCATGAAGGCGCGTTTATGTCTTCAAGGTCAAATCAACAATTTTGTGATGAACATACATTGTCGATTGGATAAGCTGCTGAGAGGATACGCTCAAGTAGGTCCTCTAGGGAAGACTAGGATAGCAGATAGGGCTAGGATTGACAATTCTATGATAGAACATAGGTTGCCAATTAGGAAACTACTCAAGAGGATACACTCAAGCAGAGGCCCTAAGATAGGATTAAACGAGGCACTTTGTGATGAACAGGGAGTACCAAGACATAGTACTTTGTGATGAATAGGGAGTACCAATAGGAGCAACACTTTGTGATGAACAGGGAGTGCAAATATGAGTAGCACTTTGTGATGAACAGGGAGTGCAAGACACGTAGTACTTTGTGATGAACAGGGAGTACCACTAGGAGCAAAAGCAACACTTTATGATGAACAGTGAGTGTCACTAGGATAGATAGCAACACTTTGTGATGAACAGTGAGTGTCACTTTGACTGACATGATTGATTTTCTTGACTGTAAGAGTATTTGCCTATGTTGGAGTCATGGGAGAGATTCCCATCGACTCAGAGATTACGACCAGAGCTGACATTCAAGGACCAAGCTGCTATTGAGGGTATGGATCTATGATACATTCTGTATGTGCCTGAGTTTTGGGCGAACATGGGTTTGCTGATTGCACTTGTTGAGAGATGGCATTCTGAGACATGCACTTTTCATTTGTCGATGGGTGAGATGATAGTCACCTTGGAGGATGTTTACAGGATTCTGAGGATACCGATCTATGTGGAGTTGATACCCTATGATCGAGATGGAGATAGGGAGGCCCTGAGATGAGTGTTTCGAGATCCAGGACTGGAGATGAGAGCTGGACACATGGCATGGGACACGATGATAGCGACAGAACTAGCACTACTAGCAGTGTTAGGAGGAGTGATCAGTGGGTTCCTATGTCCAGACAGGGCGACACGGGGGTTGGCTGTGGGCTGGGGGAGCACCTTGGAGACACTAGTTACACAACACACCAGATATGCCTGGGGACCATGTGTGCTGGCACACTTGTACTATGAGTTGCATCAGTTTGTGTATCATGGATCCATAGGATTGGGCTACAGAGTTACATTGTTGCAAGTGTGGGCATATGAGCATCTGCCGATTACTCGACTGATACATTTCAGGGGCAGGGGTCATGGATGCAGCCTTGTTCATTTATACGATATGATTACATCACAGCCACGGATTGGCCGGTTTAAGCATTGGCGTCGAGTCCTGGATGAGATCAACACTGTGATATGGAGGTCATATCGTGAGTGCAAGCAGTGGGAGGAGGACGTAGTGGATCTACCCTATACCTTCTAGAGTAGATATCTGATTGGGTGGACACCCTATGTATTGGAGAGACAGCTGGTTGAAAAGGTATGTAGGCAGTTTGGCAGGATCCAACGAATGCCACGGGGTTCCGAGATGTATGCTCGAACAATCAGGGATCAGGCACACTTTGGGCCATTGTTATTGTATGATCAGGTCATGATGCAGCTGGTAGAGATGGTGCCTATGCCATGGGATATGTGGCCGAAGATTGAGGATGCAGGAATGGATGCAGAGTATACGGTGTATTGGGTTGAGCATCCCTTTCCATGACTGACAGACCCAAGGGAGCCTCTAGATGGAGATGGTGGTGGGGATGGAGATGATGATGGAGATGGTGGGGGGAGAGGCCGACAAAGGAGGTGGGGTGTAGTTGGAGAGAGGAGGGTGGCTCCATGGAGAGAGGGTGGGGAGGAGAGACAAGCTCGAGTGGTGAGGGGTCGCAGTGGATTGCCACTACAGGTGCCAGTAGCATAGGGTCCTAGACACGTGCAGGGACAGGGGCAGAGGCAAGTACAGATAGAGGCACAAGTATAGGGGGAGCCATAGGTAGAGGCACAAGGGGCTGAGGAGGAGGAGGATGAGCTGCTTGAGCTAAGGGAGATCTACCAAGGATAGGCAGATGAGATCCAAGACCTGGAGAGGGAGACAGCTAGGCTCAGGAAGCGACTGAGGGACATAGAGCATGAGCGGGATTAGGCTATACTAAGGCTGAGACAACACTGAGGGCTGGGAGGCAGGTGGCAGAGGACATAGGGGCTGGATATGCCTATGTTCTATGAGTAGGGGAGGAGATAGGTTACTGGCGAGACCTATACTACGAGGCAGTGCCACCAGAGCAGCGGGGGAGGAGCTTCCATAGACCATCGCAGACAGCAACGGCTACAGGAGGGAGCCAGAGGAGACAGGTGTCTAGCGGTGGGGTTATGGGTCCTCCACCACCACCAGATAGAGGGGGTAGGAGAGATGATCCTAGGGTGGGTCCTTCTAGGGCTCAGACTCCGTTAAGGCTAGGCAGATCCGAGGGAGGGAGTTCATCATAGCCATAGAGGGCTCCCTATGTATCAGTTTTGTACCATTTTGTATTATGATGTAGACACCTTCGGGTGATTGTAGCCATATGATTTTGACATCATTGTATCATGACACTTTTGATTATATATATATGAGATGATTCATCTTTGCAGCAGTTATATGCATGTGTACCTATGTGATGAGATGTTCCTGTGATGTATGTTTATGATTATGACATGGATGCAAATATGTACATAATGAAGTGCAATATTTTTTATCTTTTATGTTTTATATGTTATGTATGATGCAAATGCAAATGTATGAAATGTAGATGAATATGATAATGCAAATGATTATTTACATGATAAAAATGTAAAATGTGATAACATGTGTTGTGTGCAAGATGTGATGAAATTGTGATATCTATATGTATGAAATGCTAATATGTGGTAATGCAGGTGCAACTACATGAGATGAAAATGTTTTTGGTGTGTCATTATACTCAGTCATGTGATAGCTGGCTATGCGGACTCAAGAAGGATGATGGAGGTCAATCAAGAAAGGGGGATGGAAGATAGAAGATATGAAAGTGAAAAGAGCTTCTTATGCGTTATCATCATTGAGCTTTATTATGGCAAGTAGGTTATGACAATCGAGGCATATGTTCAACCCAGAAAGTCATTGTACCTATTTGTATGGAGATAAGACAGTCACAAACAAGGAATGCCCTAGTTCACACTAGACTCTCAGTGTCCTCATATCCTTGGACAAGTCATAGCATTACCAAGAGACAATCCACAGATAGCAAAAGAAAAAAATAGGTGACGATACCCCATCCTCGCCTTTCTAGTCAAAGACATCATGGAGATAGAATCTCTAGTCAGAGACATCCTAGAAAAGCTAAAAGACATGTCACCAAAAGATAAAATCAAAAGAAAATAAAGACTCGACACCAACATTCACTGTAGTCCTCAATTTTAGTGTCTCTTGTCACTTGTATAAGTCTATTTGATTGTGGTCACAATGTTTACTTTCACAAAAAGGATAGATAGAACTGAACCATATGTTGTCTGAGTCTGTTGAAAGATTTGATTTGTTCGAAGCCCATTGTTGCTGCTGTGTCTCATCTAAAACTGACTGAATCCATGCAACTGATACTTTATTGTGGAGAAGACAAAACTTTATTGTGGATTGGCAATGCAGATACTATTTTATTACAGATTATGTGCAGATAGACTGAAGAAAAGTAGAAGAAACTGTATTGCTCGAAACATGTGATGCTCTTAGTTCCACACCCATCACTAGACGTAGGATTTGCCTTAGCCACAGATAGGAGCTGATTTATTATGGATTGAAATGAGTGAAAAGGAATGTTTATTATGAATGGCTAACCAGTCTTAGGTAGATCAATAACAAGCCATGATGGGAATGGGTAAGTTTATTATGAATGGATAGGTTGTGAGTGTGTGCAAAGTGAAGAATGAAGGAAATGGAATCCTGAAGGAGAGAGGAGCAATGTCTCTACACATGGCGTCGGTGACCCAGTTTTCACCATGGTACTTGCCTAGGGTGCCACCGAAGTGGTTTTCACCATTGGACGAAATTATTTCTCTTTACTTTTTTCAATTTTTCAATTTTTTTGTGTCACAAGGTGCCTGTTTGCCAGGTTTTCACCAAGTAACGATTTTTTTATTTTATGATTTTTTTTGTATTTTGAAATTTTTGAATTTGTTTTGTATTTTTGAATTGGGATACTCTAAAGAGCTATGTGTAAAACCTAAGAAGGTGCATGTTGTTGATAGGATCCTCTAAGGATTCACCCTCTGTGATTGAGAGTTGATATGCACCAGATCCATATGCTATTGTTATGATGTAAGGACCAAGCCAGTTTGGTTCGAACTTGCCCTTCTTCTCTCTGTCTTGCTGATTTTTAGGATTTTCTCTGAGAACCAAGTCACCTACCTCAAATGTGTGAGGCTTGACTTTATGATTGTAGCTGCAACTCATTCGTTGTTGATAAGCATTGAGATGATTAAAAGTAGTTTGTCTTCGTTCATCCAATAGTTCAAGTTCTTGTAAGCGAGAGACCCTGTAGTCTTCATCACTGATAATGTTTTGCAAAGAGACGCATGGTAACTCGACCTCAATAGGCAAGATAGCTTCAGTGCCATAGACAAGTGAATAGGGTGTAGCTCCTATAGGTGTGCAGACACTTGTGCGGTAAGCCCAAAGTGCGGGATTAAGTTGGATATGCCAATTACGGCCAACATCATCGACTGTCTTTTTCAAGATTTTAAGGATTGTTTTATTAGACACCTAAGCTTGACCATTACCTTGGGGGTAATAAGGTGTGGAGAAATGATGGGTAATATGAAAGTAGTCACAGAGTTCACGAACATCCTGATTTTTGAAGGGATGCCCGTTATCAGTGATGATGGAAATAGGAATACCGTATCGACAAATGATATAGTTGAGAATGAAGGTAGCAATTTGTTTTCCAGTGACTTGTGTGAGAGGCATGACTTCGATCCATTTTGTGAAATATTTTGTGGCAGTGATGATGAATTTATGACCATTGGAAGATGGAGGGTGAATCTTGCCTATGAGATCGAGTCCCCACTGACAAAAGGGCCAAGGAGTTGCAATTGGTTGAATTTCTTATGCTGGTGCATGGATGAGGTCTCCATGAAGTTGACACTGCTTACATTTATTGACAAATTGATATGAATCTTTTTCCATATTGGGCCAATAATATCCAGTCCTGATGAGTTTCTTGGCTAAGGTAGGACCACTAGAATATGGACCACATATCCCTTCATGTACTTCATGTAACGCAATCTGAGCTTCGTCGCTTTCTAAACATCTAAGAAGAGTGCCATCTAGACCTCAACGGTAGAGGATATAGGCTAAAATGATATATCGAGAAGATTGGCAAATGAAAGTGCGATGTTGGTTATTGGATAGATCAAGAGGTAGGGTATTGTCACGAAGGTATCCGAAAATGAAACCATATAATTGGGACTCAGGACCAACAACACATATCATCTCAGTAGGAGTGATTTCATATGAGGGAACCAAAAGGTCATCCACAAAGAACTCATAGCAGGTCTCATTCGGTGGTAGATCAATTAGTGAAGTAATTGTAGCCATGGCATCCGCGGCTCTATTCTGCTCTCTGGGTATCTGCTCAAAGTCTATCTTCATGAAATGTTGTTTCAGGTCATCCACCATTCTTTTGTAAGGCATTAATTTATCATCCTTTGTTTGGTAATCATTAGTTGCTTGACGAATTACAAGTTAAGAGTCTCCAAAAACACAAAGTTCCTGGATCTTCCACTGAACTGCAATCCGTAATCCAGTTGTTAATGCCTCATATTCCGCTATGTTATTAGTGCAAGGAAATGATAATCTACATGATTTTGGTATACAATCCCCTTGAGGAGTTATGAAAAGGATGACAGCTCCTGCCCCATGCTGTGTGTATGAGCCATCAAAGTATAGTTGCCAAGGTTTTGCATGCGACACTGTTAAAATGGATTCATCTGGAAATTCTGAAATTAGAGGAACATCATCTATCATGGGAGCATCTGCTAACTGATATGTGATAGCTTGTCCTTTTATTGCTTTTCTATCCACATACTCAATGTTGAATTCACTTAGGATCATCACCCATTTAGCTAGTTGCCCAGTAAGTGTTGCTTTATTGAGAAGGTATTTCAATGGATCAATCCTTGCAACCAACTTAGTCTTATGAGTTAGCATGTAATGTCGTAATTTCTGCAAAGCAAAGACCACAACAAGACATGTACGCTCAATTGGTGTGTAGTTTTGCTCATATCCCACCAATGTGCGACTGATATAGTATACTGCATTTTCATTGCCCTCAGCAACTTGTTGCGCTAAGAGTGCCCCCAAGGCTATTGAAGTAGCTGATATGTATAGTAATAGAGGTTGATCTAGAACTGGTGGCATCAAAACTAGCGGATTCAGAAGATAATCTTTGAGTATTTGGAAAGCTTGTTGACAGTTATCATCCCATTTGAATTTGATGTATTTTATGTAGCAAGTGCTGAAAGGGATTACACTTATCTACAAGTTGTGCTATGAATCTTCGTATGGACTGGAGTCTCCCTTGCAAAGATTGAAGCTAACTGATATTTCGTGGTGGTTGCATCTCTAGGATGGCTTTGACTTTTGCTGGATTGACTTCGATTCCTCTTTTTGATACAATGAATCCTAGGAGCTTCTCGGAGGTTACTCCAAAGACACATTTCTTGGGGTTTAATCTTACTTTATACTTTTCCAACCGATCAAAGACAACTGAAAGTATGTCCAAATGTGTATCTCTGTCTATTGATTTTTCCAAGAGGTCATCAACATAATCTTCCACAGTAACATGCATGAGATCATGAAAGATAGTAGTCATGGCTCTTTGATATGTAGTGCTTGCATTTTTTAGCCCAAAGGGCATGACATTCCAATAGAAAGTTCCCCAAGGATAAGTGAATGTTGTTTTGTGGTGATCCTCGGATGTGATTTTTATTTGATTGTAACCAGAGAATCCATCCATCAAAGATAACATCGCATGACCTGCTATGAGATCGACAATCAGGTCAATATTTGGTAATGGAAAATCATCCTTAGGACAAGCTTTGTTGATGTCTCTAAAATCTGTACATATTCTAATACTACGATCTGGTTTACTGATAGGCACTAAGTTGGAGATCCATTCAGGATAATCAATTGGGTGTATGAATCCGACATCCAATAATTTCCCAAGCTCTGCTTTGACTAATAATGCAATTTGTGGATGCATCTTTCTTAATTTCTGTTTCATTGGTTTTGCCCCCGGTTTAACGGTCAAATGGTGCATTACCAAATCTGGATCCAATCCAAGCATATCAACGTATGACCATGCAAAGTTGATTTGTCATTCTGTGAAGAAACTTATGAATTTTGACCTTTCTGACTCTATCAAAGATTGAGCCAGGAATATGTTGTGTGGAACTTCTTATGTACCGGTGTTTGTTTTGATAGTCTCCTCTACCAACATGGATGACTTTTCCTCATATGATGCTAGGAGAATGTTGAGCCTTCCATCTTTGGGTGCCTCGGAGAGGTTTTTGCCCTCAGATACGTCCTTTCTTTTTACTTTTTTGGGGTCAGACAGCGCCACATTGTGGTTTTCACCATAATACCCTTGGTTTGTTTTTATTTTTATATTTTTGGAACTGGAAGGCTCGACACCCTCACCAATATATGCCACGCTATTGAGTTCTATAGTGTATCCCACTTTATGGTCCCTAGGGGGAAGATCATCTTGTATGCCAAGATAGTCAATAAAAGCTTCATCATTTTGGAATGTGTCAAACTGTGTAGGTCCTTCATGG
Source organism: Cryptomeria japonica (assembly GCF_030272615.1). Classification (NCBI taxonomy): domain Eukaryota; kingdom Viridiplantae; phylum Streptophyta; class Pinopsida; order Cupressales; family Cupressaceae; genus Cryptomeria; species Cryptomeria japonica. The sequence continues at coordinate 19,730,678 of NC_081405.1, read as the reverse complement.
TCCCAGTCAATAAGTTGGTGGTGAACAAGGGGAAGGCCTTTGATTTCTTTTAAGTTAGCAGGGCTAAGAGTGAAGATGCAGTTATATTTAGGTATGTCGAGGTAGTTATCAAGGTCATCATTGGCACTCTCCTCATCAATCTCAATCGTGAACGAATCCAAATTATCATCACTAGTAGCGCATTCTGGGATAGGTGTTCTCATTCTATGTGATTTCAACCTAGGACCTAGAGGCAAGGACTATATGGGATCCTTCGGGGTTGTTTCTTGACCAACTTTGAATTTTTCAAAAAATTCCTCTTCTTCTGTGGGTTCATCTGGCTCTTTGAATGTCTCGGTGAGCTCATAGTCACTGGAGGATTTGTCTGAACCCTATTCCCATTCGTTGGAGTCTGTGGAATAGCAATTCTCTTATTGAATTTTGGTAGCTTTGATTTGTAATGCTTCTTCCATCCTTTGAGTGTGGACCTTGGAAGTCATGAAACCAAGTCCCTTTGAGCATACCTTTTTGAATGTCAATTCAGGTTGTAAAGGTTCAATGATGCCTTCCTTTCTTAAGCCAAGAGGGCTTTTGCCATCATACCCAAATTTTTGTAGAATCTTGAACCCTTTTCCATACTTCTCACATGGTATGCTGATGTGATCTTGTGTATCATTATCAAGGTCTTTGTAAAGCATTTTGTGTAAGTCTTCCTCTTCCAGTTCACCCCATCTTTGAAAGATAGTAGTGTCCCATTTGAGTATAATGATAGATACCTGCTTATTAGGATGTGGTTTTCTATATTCTTTTGGTGAACTCATGACTTGTTGTAAGTACATGGTTTGATTCAAAGTGTATTCACCCATGCCCTTGTCCTAGAATTTCCCTTTAAGCTCACCTTGTTTTGATGTCGAAGGTTTTAATGATTCAGGATCAATGTATGTTGAAGAAGTAACAACTTCGCAATTACTGGGAATGATCATCTCAGTTTTTGGTCTCAAGTTATTGCAGTATATGAATGGATTAGGATCTCCATTAACTGTTATTTCAACTCCATTGTGAGGAAACTTAATGCATTGGTGGTATGAAGATGGGACTGCCCTCATTTCATGAATCCAAGGATGTCCTAGTAATATATTGTATGTGAGATCTAGGTCTAGGACTTGACAAACCACATCCTTTGTAACTGGTCCAACTCTGAGAGGCAAGGTGATTGTGCCTTTGGATGAATGCTCTTCATCATCATATGCCTTGATGGTAATTTTGTTTGTAGAATTCACAGCTTTATTAGAATATCCCAATTGTTTAATAGTGCTTAATGTACAAATGTTTAGACCTACTCCATCTATCAGGACTCATTTTATTCGATGTTTGTGTATGAAGGCTTCAATGTGTAAAGGTGCATTATGTGGCTGACTTACGGAGGTGTCATCGGCTTCTGTGAATGTAAGGGAGTGTGGAATGGAAAGGTATCCCACCATGGCTTGAAACTGGTCCACGTTCAGATCAGTAGGGATGGAAGTGTCTCTCAAGATTTTATCAAGAATGGCTTTATGTGCAGGGGATATATGTAAAAGCTCAAGGATTGAAATAAGCGCAGGTGTCTTCCCTAACTGTTCTACAAGGTCATACTCAGGCTTGGTTGATGAGGAAGTTGTGTTTTTAGTTGGAGCACCTTGCAAAGTGAATTTACCTCGATGGGTTGTAACATGACATTTAGAGGTAGGTTCGGAAGGAGATCCAATGCCTTTTAGGACAATCTTGGGTCTTTGGGTAGAATTCTCAGGCGTTTTGTCCTTGATGATAATGGTAGAGACATAATTATCCATCGAGATGTGATTGATAGTTGAATCATAGTTATAGGATGCTCTTGTATTGGTTTGGTCATTTGTGGCTGCAACTTTTCCCTTGTCATGCTTTGGGAATGGTTCCTTAAACATCTCATGTTCTTGATTGGATGAGTGTCCTTCAATCTCAATGTCACCTCTATCAATTAGATCTTGTATGATGTTCTTCAGTCGATGACAATTTCCTATCTTATGACCCTTGCTCTTATGGAATTCGCAATACTCATCATCATTCAACCAATTTGGTTTGACCTTTGGCTCATATGGAGGAAAATCTAGAATTGTGATTACTTTGTTTGCCACTAGCTTCTTGAAAACTGACTCAAGTGGTTCTCCCAATGGGGTGTACTTCCTTCGTGATCTGGAAGTTGTTTGAGTATTCACTTGATTGTTTGTAGAGATTGATCTCAAAAAAATGATTTTGGGTCGCACTGTATTGGCATCAACAACAACATCATTGACTATGTTCTTGTTTTTGTTCCAAAATCTTGGCTTATCTTTTCCTTTAAAGTCATCTTTGTTTTCCTTGAATATCTTAATGACTCCCTGTTCAATTAGGACCTTTTTTGTCGCTAAGCCTTTTTCAATGATGTCCTTGAAGGTGGACAAACAAGCTTTCCTTAGATCATAGCCAATGTCTTTATTAACATTCTGGGTGAACATTTCTACCATTTGTTTTTGTGGAATTTCACAAGAGCATATACTGGCTAGATTCCTCCATCTTTGTAAAAATGATGAAAAAGATTCGCCATCCTTTTGTTTGGTGTTGGACAAAGTAGTCATTGATATGTTTGTCTCTATGTTGTATGAGAAATGTTGGATAAATGCCTCTGCTAGATCACCCCAAGACTTAATTCCAGGTGGGAGTTGGGAGAACCCTTCCATAGCTTGATCACCTAAGCTTTATGGGAATAATCTCATCAAATATGTCTCTTCTCCTGCTACCTCAATGCAAGCTATGAAAAACTGTCTTATATGTGCCTTAGGATCCCCTCTACCTCTATACTTATCAAACTTAGGTGTAGAAAAAGGAGGCATTGGAATGCTCTTGTCAAATGGATAAGGACATATGTCTCTCATTTTGTAAGTTGGCTTTGGTGTATTTATGTACTCCATTTTCTTTTGTAAGTCCCTAATTTGTTGCTCCAAATTGTTCTTCGGTGGAGACCGACTTCTTGGATGATACCCCATGCTTGAGGCACCAATTGGAGGAGGAGCATGTTGCATATATGGATGATATTGATCATACACATGTTCATATGGAGGAGGTCTATAATGATGCTGCGTATATGGACCACTTGGTATAGAGTCATAATGAGGAATGGAATATCTGCTTTGTCCATGCATACCATACTCTATAGGCATGTCACGAGTTTGTTCTAGTGTGTTGCCCCCAAATTTGACGTGGGGTTTCCTTGTGTCCAAATTTTGAGAATGTCTTTGAATATCCAATTGCTTTGGTGGTTGATCCTTAGCATTGGTATGTGATTGAGCATATTTTTCTCAATAAGATCTCCATAATGGTCTGTGAAGGTGAGTATCATATGCTTGACCGTGTGTGTAAGGGACCTCTATTTTTTGAAACAAAGATGATGGTGATTCAGGCACCCTATGTGGTCCTCTATTTCCTCCACTATTAGACCTCCTTTGATCCATGTTGGAGTGAGTTTTTTGCAAAGGTCAATTTTCCATTATTTGAGACATGTCGAAATCATGAGGGATCTTGGCTCCACTTTGTGCCATCACTTGTAGAAAGTATTGTCTATCTCTCCTCATTATTTCCTCAACCAATCGATTGAAATGGGGATTCATAATGGTGTCTTCCACTTTTGTTGAATGTACGAAGAAGTTGTCCATATTGTCATTGTGTGTATCATTGTTGTTTGTAGTGTCCATGTTCTCAACATTTGGAATGTTTCTATAGGCATCCATGTCAGGTAATGTAGTATGATCAAAATTGAAAAAGACATCATTGTCATACTCATAAGAACTCATTTTTGCAGACTCTTGAGCCTCTTTATCTTCTCTCCTAGATTTTTGGAAATGAGTTTCAACCATGTACTAGGTCTTGACCAAGATGTGTGAGACTAGATGAAAATGGAAAGATATGAAAGACCAAGAGTTAGATGGAATGTAAATGAATCTGAAGTGTACTTGCAATGTCCAAAGTGCAAGACCAAGTATGTATGTAGTAGAGTAGGTGTGGCTTCCAAAGAGATGATAGTTTCTCTTGATGAGGTAAGTTGACCTTGACTCTAAGTACGTCCAAATGAGACCCAAAGGTGAGAGACCTTGATGAGGGACCACTTAGCAAAGTGTTGTTGTATGTAGTATGTTGACAAAGTATGATGAGGACAAGCAAGTGACCTTTTGACTCAAGTTTAGATAAATGTGAATGTAATGTAAGGTGTAAAGCAATAATGGACTTTGTGAGACCCAAAGACAGGTTGAATGCGAGATGAAAACCCTAGAGAGATAACCTAGGAAGCTCAATAAGTCTGAAACTGACTGTTCTTGTTTGCTAAATTATGGAAGTTTTCAATCCTGAACACAGACGTGCCTGTATACTTCACAGACACACTTTAATGACACAGATGCTATTCTGTCAGACACAAATGCGCTTAAATGACATAGACGCTATTCTATCAGACACAGATGCATTTCTGAGATGTTGTAAATGCAATGTTGCTCAAAAGACACAGACGCGTTCAGATGACACAGACGCTATTCTGTTAGACACAGACGCATTTTTGCAAACTTTGTGCAATTTTTCCAATCTGTGAAGTTGTTTTGTTGTGACCAAATCTGAATGTTTGACTATTTTTCATGACAAGAGGACACAGTGTTGATGAGGACTCAATGTTTGCAAGTGTTTAGACTTCCCAAAATGACTCAAAGACAAGTGTGTTGTTTGATGTAAAAATGTTTTGCATACACTTGAAGACACAAAAGACACAATGTTTTGGTGTTTGGTCTTGAATGTTTGATTGTTCAAAATAAGTCAAGCACAATTCTTATGGCTGGCCAAGACAATAGTTGTTGATCCCACATGGAGTTTCCCCCGAGGCTATGTTATTCAGAGCAGATACTTAGATGCTTGACCCCACTGGTTCCACCCTCGACACTCACTTCTCGGGGCAGCCAAGCATCAGTCCCCATGAAAACTCTGCGTGGCAAACTTTATATCTCTACTAAGAACCATATGTGTGTGGGCCGCTACCAGAGGTCCAACCTCCTGCCCCAACAACTAGAAGGATTTTGGGTTCTAAAACAAAAAGGTGCTAGTAAGGGCATCTGCTCATGTGGCCATACATGTGGCACTTTCAGCTCTATAAATACAAAAGGCTCCCAACCGGTAGGGGTTACGCCCTATAAATGATCAAATAAATTTGATCAAACAAGTTTATGGGGAGACATAGTGTCGGTATGAACTAATCAACACATGTTATCCATAGTTTTCACCATGAATATAGTTATTTATAGTGGTTTGGAAGAATATGGCTTTTCTTTTGCTACCACTTGGGTCATTCTCTCCTCACTAGTAGTCCTAATGACCACATGGGAAGATAGGCCCTCTAAAGATTAAATAAAAAGAGCCTATTACTCAAGACACAAAAGACAATGATTCAATTTTAGTGCATCAATCGAAGTGTTTGCTAATCTATGAAAACAAGGCACATAATAAAGATCAAAAACCCTTGCCAAGGTCCTGCAACAAAGATCTATTAGTAGTTTGGATTGTTTCAAATAATCACCCCTTCCTGCAAGCACACAAGTTAGGTAAATTTTAGATCCAAAAGACTTTGTGAAATAGGGGCCTTCAACAATGCATTTTGTTGACCAAGACAAGTTGCACCACTTTTGTTAGCTAGATTTGAAAATGTTAGCTCAAAATAAACCAGATCTGAAATCTAAATGATGCAAACTGAATCAATGAAACAAAAAAAATGCAACAACCAAGCACAAACGCAGTTGTCACAGACACAGATGCTGCCAGAACACACAGACGCACCTAGATCTGACATAGACGCGACTCCCAAACGTAGACACATTTTTCTAATGCAAACGCGACTGAAGACCTCACAAACGCGACTGTGGAATACAAACGTGTTTCCTGAAATCTCCAAAAAAATAAAGTATTGTCGAATACGCAGACGTGGCTCCAGATGTCACAGATGCGGCAGAAAATCAAAAACGCGATCCGAAAGTGCACAAACGCAAAATATCAAAATGTTGTCGGAAATGTCAAATCTGCAACCTCAAAACAAAATTTGCAACAAAAGATGTTAAATGCAAAAGGGACAAGAGTCCCACCGGGCGTGCCAAAATGTAATACAGTGAAAATGGATAACAACAATGATGAAAGACTAAATGAATTCAACCACAAAAACCCTAGCCTAACAATAACAAAGATCCACCATAACATATGAAGATTACCTAAGACAATGCAAATCAAATGAAATCACAAGGATTATACCATCACATGTCCAATAGAGTTTGGATCTCCATTCTTCTTGTCTCCATTGATCTTGCTTGATATATTTGCTCTCAGATTTTATGTGCACAAGAGCTCAACAAAGAATGGAAATGTGGTTGCAAGTAGGATCGCATATGAAAGTGCAAAGCGTAGTGTAGTCAATTGATCAGTTAGGATGCATAGTGAGGGTTTGATAATGAAGGAAGCATCTCCTTATATAGAAGACACTATATGAAATGGAGGGAAAATATTGAGATGTGTAAAAGATAAATGGTCGACTATGATTAAAGGGTAGGTAAAGAAAATAATAAAATAATGAAAGGGTAAGTAGTGTATGAATTAAGAGATGAATGACATGTGTCATGGGTAGAAAAGGCTAATGAATTAATTAATTAAATAAATAAAGATTCATTTAATTAATAGAGGAAGTGGGATAATTAAATAAATAAAATATTTATTTAATTTAGAAAAATGATAATTTAAATAAATAAGTGTATTTATTTAAATGAGAAATAAGGCTAGAAGAGGATAAATGAATTAATTAAATAAATAAAGATTTATTTAATTAATAGAAGAATTAGGCTTAAGATAATTAAATAAATAAAGATATTTATTTTATTAGACTGGACAATTTTAGGTGTCTACAGTAAACACAACAAGACTTGTTCTTGTGTTGCTTTGCTTTTTGTGATGACACCATTGTTCTTGTCTTCGATGATCTGTTCTTCTGAGCGATTCTTCTAGACATACCTTGGAGTCTTGGATGCAGATGTTAGAGCATATTGATCATTATTTTCTTCACTCCTATTTTCTTCTTTCTTTTCCTTTTCTCCATACTCATCTGATTCATATCCTAATGTTATTTCTGAATCCTTTCAAGCATTCTTGACATCAACTTTTACACTTGTACTTTCAACAATCTTATTCAAACTTTTGTTGTAACATCAATATGTTTTTCTCTTTGTTGAAAAACCCAAGAATATGCCTTCATCTGGTTTGCTTGTCAAACTTTCCAATATTATCCTCATCTCTTTGGATATAGAACTTGCTTCCAAATACTTTGAATTATTTCCCTGTCAAAGTTCTACCATACCACAGTTCATAAGATGTCTTACCATACTTCCTCTGATACAAAACTCTGTTAAGTGTATATGTTGTTGTATGAATTGCTTCTTTCCAGTAAACTTATGGTAACTCTACTCCTTTTATCATGGTTCTAGTTGCCTCTTATATAGTTTGGTCCATTGTTTCAACTACACCATTCTGTTGTGGTGTCTAGGGGCAGATAACTATCTTTTGATGTCATGTTTCTCACAGAAGTCATCGAACTCATCCGAGATGAATTCTCCTCCTTTGTCAAACCTAAACACTTTATTTTCTTGTCAACCTCATTTTCAACTTTTTCCTTGAATATCTTGAACTTTTGTAATGCTTCAGATTTCTTTCTTAGAAATGCAACCCAAGTCATTCTAGAATAATTATTAATCAGTAACATTAAATACCTCTTACCTCACAGGCTTCTTGTCTGGGTCGGACCACAAAGATCTATGTGAACCAAATCTAGTAATCTAGTGGATGACTACTCCTTTCCTCTGAATGTGCTTCTAGTATGCTTTCCTACTTGACATTCCCTGCAAATGTTGTTCTTTGGTTTACTCAATTTGGGCAAATCTCTTACTATACTCCTTGAACTAATCTATACCAAGTTGTCAAAATTGGTATGACACATCGTCCAGTGCCATAGCCAGCTATCATCAAGTTGTGATATCGAGCAATATTTTGTAGCTCCTTCCAATTTGTACATATTTCCATTTGTCCTTCTTCTGGCTGCAATGATCATTCTAAACTCCTCGATTTCACATCCATTGTCTTGAAAAACAACATTGTATCTATTTTCGCATATCTGTCCAACACTCAAGAGATTGTGATGCAAATCCTTCACATAATAGACATTGTCAATGATATATTTATTATCAAAAGTAATTGAGCCAATACCAACAATTTGTGTTGTCTGATCATCTTCAAACCTAACTGAACCTCCATCATATTTTTCAAGTTTTATGAACTTACTTTTATCACTAGTTATATGATTTGAACATCCACTGTCAATCAACCATTAATTCTTATCTTTTCTAGCATGAAATGCGTTAACAACAATCTTAGAGATATCAAACTTAGGAACGTCCTTTTCTACCAGAAACAAGCAATCATCATCCTCATAGTCTGATTCATCATCTGAGATGCCAGCATCATTCTTAACATAATATGTTTTCTTATTGAATTTTCCCTTGTTTTTCTTAAATTTATGTCTAGTTCCCTTTTCTGGACATCTAGTTACAATATGACTAATCTTTCCACATCTAAAATATTTAAAGGGTAACATACCTTTGTACTTGTCAGTGCCTTTCTTCATTTTTCTCACAAATTTTGCTTCCACCTCATCCGGGCTCTCTTCATCATTTGGATTGTTTTCAGATGCCTTGAATGTGGTCTTTGACTTGTCTTTGTCCTTTCCAATTTTTTCTTTACTTTGAATGCAATTAGGGTACCAAAAATTTGCTCTCTGGTAAACTTCTTTGGATCATAAGTTTCTTCAATCACTAAGATCTTATCACTCTAGCTTACCGGTAATGTCATCAAGATTTTTTCAATCACATCTTCATTGATCTGATTTAGGATCTATGACAATTTCTTTATGAATTCATAACATTTATAACATTTAATTCAAAGCCTTAATAAGATAATTAACATAACTAAAATTCTTCAAAGAACAAAGCATTATAAAGATGATGACATAAAGAAAGAGATAAAAGAGATAGAAGACCGAACATAATTGATAATAGAGTTCGCCAGATGGCTACATCTCTGGGTCCCTCTCCAATAGAGTGACCGATCCGATTATGCTCCAAAAATCAGAATTACAATTGGTTACTAGACGATTCCCTTCTAGCACAATGACATAACATTCCTCTGATGTACATAAATGACTTCAATGTCTCCAAAGCGTTCTCTCCTTCTCATCAGTTGGAATGCCTTTCAAAAGGCCTATCACCCCCTTTTATACATAGTTTTCCCATATGGGGTTTAAACCACCATAATTATTAAAATAACCCCCTTACAACAAAAAATAACCTTCATATTTCATTTACAACCCTTTATGGTGTTTATGGGTTTTGGCATATTCATTTAGGGTTGGTGGTTTTTACCAAATAAAGGTTATTATTAACCATATTTTGGCTTACATTAGTGTTTGAATTTAATGTCGCCCATGACTTTGTTAAAGTTATTAAGTGGTGTGATGGTGGCTATGCATTTTAGTAGTCGGGAGGTTGGGAGTTCAACCCTCACTAATCATATTAATTCCACGGATTTTGATATTTCAAATTACAAAGAAAATTGTTAATCATATTAAGTTGAAGCCTGCCAACGAGTGCCCTGGTAGGGTTATTGATTTATATAAAAGAAGTTAAGGAATCAAACCCCTGCACCATATTTTGTTTGATTGTTCAACAAACCTACGGATGAAGGAGGTACCTGATGGGCTGCCACATGTCACCTTGTTATTCTCTACCAAAGATGACTCAACTGCCAACCCAGCCAAGGGAATGCCATGTCACCTACTGACTCAACAAGCCATGTTACTATGCGTCTACCACATGTCGCTCACGGTTTGGTCCATGTCACAACCATATTGTGCGGATATGCCACTTCAGCATGTTGGCATCATCTAAAGCTGTCAACTTTGACTTGCGATAACTTTTGCACATGAACTCAAATTCCAACAAAATGAGCATCATTGGACTCGCGTCAACAATCTCTTCGATTTGACACTGATTTCGATGAATTTTGAGATGATCATTTTTTCGCTTTTCTAACGGCCTCAGGTACTAGTTTGACCATACTTTGATTGGCCATAACTTGAGCATACGAGCTCCTTTTGACCTCGTTTAAGTTATGTTGGGTTCTATTTTTTGATTTTTTTTTATGATGCTAAATTTGGGAGTATTGGAGATAGTTCAATTTCTCAGTGAAAAAGTATCCCTCGGATCATTCATTATGCAAGGTGCCTCCAAGTTCTCTAATTTCATTCACTACGGTGTCAACCTTCTCAAAGTAGCTTACAATGTATTATTCTTCTTCCATCTTCACCTTTTTGTATCTTCTCTTAGCTATTAGCCTCTTTGTCAACTTAACTCTTTCATTTCCTTCATAGATATCTTTCAGCTTCTACCAAACCTCATAAGCAGTATTCAAAGAGATAACCTTAGTCAATTATGTTTTTGATAATGCATTGAAGATAGCATACCTTGCATTTTCATTTTCTTCATAAGCTTGAATCTCATTCAGATTGTTAAGACCATTTACTGGTAGAACATACTTAGTCTCCACAGCCTTCCAAGTGTTGTAACCTAGAGAAACCAAATAACCTCTCATCTTCACTTTCGAGAAGATATAATAAGATCCTTCAAAGACATGAATTGATAACTTATGCGCCATTGGATCAAGATCTACCTCAAGTGGTTAAGCTCTATATCAAGGAACCAAAGCTCTGATACCAATTATTGAATATCTTGGCAACTAAGAGGGGGTGTGAATCAATTGACAATAAAATTTTATTTTAAATTTAATCCACAGATCTAGAATAATTAACAGAATTAACAAAACATGAAATTACATGCACAAAATAGATCAGACACGAGAAACACTTGAATATATGTGGAAAACCCAAGAAGGGAAAAACAATAGACAAGGTTAATTCTCAATATATAAACATCGGTTAAGGTGATTTTTATAAAATACAACTAAGTGTTGAAAAACACTTAAGCTGCAGAGTGTGAAAACACGAATCCTTCGAACTTCTAGATGATCAATTGTAGCTCATCAGGATCCGGTTCATGGGTGTTCTTGGCCACAATCATGGTTTTTATGATAACATCACTGCAATGAAGGATTGTGGCATTATTTCTCTCAAAGGAAGACTGAATTTCCCGTAAGTAACCTTGACAAGTCAGTAAGGCTTGAATGTATGATGCTGAAAATGGTTCACTTTTCCACTCTTGACGGATCTTCAACTGTAGATTAGAAAGAACCTTTTCTTCTATCAACAATTCTCCATCATGACCCGTGGTGGTGCAAGAAGATTTTTGATAATGAGAGACCATATCTTGAAAAAATTTCATTCGCAACCTCATAGCATCATCAATGTCTTCAATAAGTGACTTAAGAACAATTGATTTGTTCTCCAAGAGCTCCTGATATTCCAAGTGCACAACTCTTGAAGGAATTATCTGACGTTCTAGAAGAATGTTTAACTTTTGCTGAGGAATTTTAAGCCAAATAGTCAAGTTGTATTCTACCTTTCCCAAGTTCCATTTGAAAGTATCAGAAACTTGGTTCAGTTTTTCTTCAATGGTTTTGAACTTAGCCATCATTTGGAAAACCTCCTTCAAGACTTCTGCACATAGATTATGAAGCTGATCAACCCACGAGTCCAATGCTTGTACCTTTTGAGAATCTCTCTCAGCTCCCTAGATTGATTCTCGTGCCCTGGAAGAACTTGTAGGATTACTCGCTTCTGCCACAACCCTCCTTTATCACCTTTTTTGATTTAAATACAAAACTCTATTTATATTCTTTGGATGAATTATTGAATGGATATTGTAAGGGAATAAAAATAATAAACCACACACACATGGAAAATGCATATATATTTTTAATTTGTTATTTAATTTCCCTCACCCCAAATTAAGGCACATGTTGTAGGAGGAATAAGAAGCTTCTAGAGGCTTCTCCACCTCCTTGCATGTAACTCCTCCCACTAAGCCTAATCAATTTGCATGGAGGCCAAATTGGGAGAGAATCTCTTTTTTTTCAATTAATAATTAGGTAGTGGGAATTTGAAATTTCTTTTATAAAATAGGTACAAGTTTCAAAAGAAAAGTTAGCTATTCCATAAGAAATTTCTGCAAGTTGAATTCTCCTTTGTAGTCCACTTTCATTGGCAGCTAAGATTTTTGTTGGGAGGATTTCTCTTCAATTTGGAGGATCAAGGAAGACTCTACACCATCTTCAAGCATCCAGGTTCCTTCAACTTAGTTTATGCATCTCATGTTTATGGTAGATTAGATTTGATTAGATTAATTATGAGTATGAAATTCATTTGTGTTTTGTTAAAAGAATTAGTTTTAGATTTTGTAGAAAATGAGAGTCATGGTTCAAATAAGATTCATTGTTTAAATTCTTGATATGGAATTAGTTTAGATTTTGTAAAGAATGAGATTTATGGCTTAAATGAGATTCATTGTTTGAAATTTTGATAAGGAATTAGTTTTTTAGATTTGGTAGAGAATGAGATTTATTGTTAAATAAGATTCATTGTTTAAATTTTTGATAAGAAATTAGTTTCAGATTTTGTAGAGAATGAAATTCATTGTTTAAATTTTTGATAAGAAATTTGTTTCAGATTTTGTAGAATGAGATTCATTGATTAAATTCTTAGTTTCGGATTTTGTAGAAAATAAGATTCATTGTTTTAATTCTGATAAGAGATTAGTTTCAGATTGAAAGAAGTAGAGTAAATGGAAATTAGATTCATTGTCTTCAGTTTATTTTGATAAAAATTAGATCTCCCTGTGTGTACAAACAATTTTCTCTGTAGACAATCTCCCTGTGTGCATAAATGAATTCCTTTCTCTGTGAATGAATTCTCCCTATGTAAAGAACAAAAGAAATGAATTCCTTTATCTGTGAATGAATTTTCCCTGTGTAAAGAAATGAATTCCTCTCTCTGTGAATGAATTTTTCCTATGTAAAGAAATGAATTCCTCTCTCTGTGAATGAATTTTTCCTGTGTAAAGAAATGAATTCCTCTCTCTGTGAATGAATTTTTCCTGTGTAAAGAAATGAATTCCTCTCTCTGTGAATGAATTTTCCCTGTGTAAAGAACAAAAGAAATGAATTCCTTTCTCTGTGAATAAATTTTCCCTGTGTAAAGAAATGAATTCCTTTCTCTGTGAATGAATTTTCCCTGTGTAGGAAACAAAAGAAATGAAGAAAAGATATAAACTCCCTTTATCTGTGAATGGATTTCCCTGTATAGAAAACAAAGAAATGAAAAATCCCTCTGGTTACTACTTCATTTTGTCCCTGAGACAAACCTGCAACATTGTTATTGCCTATTATTTACCCTGCTCTAAGTAATCTTCAATAAATTTTATAATACTCCTGTATAAGAAAAATGATAATAATAATATTATAACATATATATATATATATATATAAATAAATAATCAAAAAGGAAGAAATCATATCAATGTTAGAAAAGTCTCCCACGCCCGTAACGCATGGCGTTTTCGCTGATTGGACGTCGGCAACAGTGCATGGACGGTTACGTAACCGTCGCAGAGTACGGGGGGCCCGCGGGTCCCCTCACCTCTGCGGTCCTGCGCATGCAGGGCCGCAGGGGTGATGGAACCCGTGGTCCCCACCCCGCAACCCTCCTTATTATCATAATAAAATGCAAGCCTTTTTCCATTAAGTTTTAAAATTGATTTTTTTTTAGTATTTCAAAATTTGAAGTTTTAATTTGTTTTTCTTTTAAAAAAAAAAAAATCTAAGTTAATTACCATTTAGTTAATTTTTTTTAAGTTGATAATAATGACATTTAGGAAATGATGATTTTTTTTCCTTAGTGTAAATTTAAGGATATTGCCTTTCAATTAAAAATGGGATTAATGTGTAGCAAGATTAATTCTTCTAAAAAGAATCGTTGGGACACTTGATTGGTCCTTAGAGATTAACTTACCTTATTACAAATACTTAGATTTAATCGTTATTTTGGATTCGTTAAGTCATCTTACATCAAAGATTAATTGCTTTCGTTAATGGTTCATAGCATGCGAATTATTTATAGGATAATTATATCTTTCATGCAATTACTATTATGCAAGTTTCATTTGTTATGCAAATTACACTTCAAGCAGTTACTTCAATTAATTACGCTTTCATTTTAGTTATTCGTAGTTAGATAACTAAATAAAGGAAGTTGGAAAAACCAAAACTAGCAGCGTTCGGTATATATGGTGCCTCTGGGTCACGCTTACGGGTAATGCCGTCGTGTTGAACTACTGCACTTAACGCCTAATAAAGCTGCATTAACGACGTCTGTGGCATTGTCCCTATAAATCGTCGGGGAGTAATAAGGGACATTTGGAAGTTAAAAATCCAAGGGGCGGGTAATCCCTCTTGGATCGATAATTTAATAAGATAACTTTTAAATGAATTTCACATCCGTTGAGATAAACCATAGTAAACCCTTCTTAGGGATGGTCAAGTTAAAAGCTCTCGTGAAATTTACTTTATTTATTTATTTATTTATTCACCTCGAAGGGATATTGGTGATTTGCAAGTGGGTGACGCTCATGATAAGTATTAGGTTCTAATTATTTTGTTTAGGCCACAAGCAATAGGCCATCTTGAGCCTTCGCTTAAGTGCTACCTTCGTGGGTAGCAACCGCAGAGAAACTGTCTGGGACACTGACCCTAGAAAGGGTTGCGTACCCACAAATCAGTTTACATCAAACCATAGATTAGAAAATAGAACTACATACTTTACGCCTTGATCCCGTGCCGAAGCGGGTATGTAGGCAGTCTTGGGACGGAGTTGTCCCTCGTACTCAGGCGTTCGTGGGTGGGGTCTAGGCTTGGTTGAGTAAGAATCCTAAATTGAAAGATAAGATAATCAAACTTAATTCAATGCATACTCGGAAGGAATCCCGTATGGATTCGCTTGACTTCCCGAGGCTTTAAGCCAAATTCCGAGGCGGAATTCAAGCTTGTATTATTTTCTTATTACTCCTAAGGACGGCGACCTCGGTGCATTCTTGTTAGAAGAATGTAGTACTTAGTGAGTGGCTCAGGACCCAAATGGTCCCGATGAGTCTAAGTCTCTGGCCAGAGCATCTCCTATCCCGTTTGGATGGATGCCTACCCCGTATGGGTAGATGCCTATCCCGTATTGGATAGATGGAAATTGCGTCCCGTATGGACAATTGCCTAACCCGTATGGTTAGAAGCTCATCCCGAATGGATGAATGCCCAATCCTATTTGGATGGATGCCCAGAGTATGCAATTGAATAAAACATAATAAAGGGAAAAAAAAAATATACTCAAATTTTGTTGGATGAATTATGGTGGGTTATTACAGCTTCACCAGTTGGTTTTGTGATTTTATGAACAACTGCAACAAGTTGTCGATTGTCCTCTTCTAGCTTATCTTTCTTAGCTATAAGTTCATCATATCATTACACTAGTGAAGCTATAGAATATTGGGCATCATGTTTAACCACTTCATGCATTTGCTTGCCCAATTCTACCCTTGTGACTTTGTAATCAACATCTGACATCTCTTCGAGTGGCTTATCTGCTAGAGGTTCAACAATTTCAGCCACCTTCATCCTGTTGCTATCAACAATTACTCTTGAGATAGTCTTGGCCTTTTTAACAACCTTGGGTCTAGACTGTTTAAGTTGCTGAGAATCAAAGGCATCAAGTGAGATTTATTGCATCTTCATCTTTGGGGTAAAAGAACTAAGCCATTGAGGTAAAGCCATCAACTCTCCTTCAGTAGCAGCTGCGAGCAAAGGAGAAGCAGTTTCTGTTTGAACAACTGTGGTCACCCTGGGGGAAGTATCCGTCTGAATAGCAACCATGGTTTTCTCAATAACCAAAGGACATGAAGCTTGTTTCATAAACTCCTCAAAGATGGAAGTAGAGGTATCAATCTCTGATAGATGAATGCATGTAGGAGTATCCTCAAGAATTTCTAGCAGACTCTCTTGTTGTTGTTCAATAAAAGGGTCAACTATTGAAATGGGGATGACATTCTGAGGAGACTCCTCCACCACTATATTAGGAGGAGATAGAGGCAACTCGATAGAAATTGAAGAGAGAATCTCATGAGGTGACTCTAAGGCTAGAGATCTAGGAGCATCATCAGATTGTTGTCCTTCTTCTGGATTATCAAGATCGATCACCTAAACATGAAACTGTGACTTTTTCTTTCCACGAACTGTCACCTTCTCAAGAGGAAGCACTACTGCCTGACTAACTCGCAATTTGATCCTGGTGTTAGAATATGATGGACCTTCCTTGTTGCCAACCTGAATCTCAGACTTACGTCCAAGAGGCCCCATAGAATCATCTACTTTTCCAACCTTGATTTTGATGAGTCTAACACCATTACTTTTCAGCCAAGTGTTGGTGTTAGCCAAGATATGCTGAAATCTGTCAAGAATGGATGTGCACTCCTTGTGTGACCATTGGATTAAAGGAAGTAGAGCTTCCGCAACCCTTCATGAAATCTATTCAGGATCAAGTACATGCCCATCATCAATCATCCCTTGTGGAATATCCACCAAGTTCAAATCAATAGTAAGCCTGTAGTAGTCCATCTTGAGAACCTCCATTTCTGTATGAACATCTACCCAGATATCTTCAATACGATACACATGCACAAAGGACTTTTTGATCTTTCCCTTCATACCCTGGTAATCAAAATCTGCTCTGGACTTAAACCTTTTGATTTTAATTTCCTGAATCTCCATTTCCATAGCCTTGGCTTTGGTGGATGTGACAAGAAAATACCAACCAATTTTCAATGGGGTTGTTGTAGAATCCCCATTCCGACCTTATGTCTGACAAAATGATGAGCATGTATAGCCATGATCTGTCTTCCCAACTCCATAAGAATGATCTTATCGGTTGGGTATCTAGGAAGCATGTATGGTTGCCCACTATAACATCTGACTCTCATATAGGTAAAGGTCAAGAATTGAAGAAACAAGCACCCATACTCATTCACTCTTTCTCATGCCTCATTTGACACCATTATTTTCTTTAGAGTTCTATCAAATTAGCACATGAAGTAACCAAAGAATGCATCTTTAACTCTTCTGAAATGCAATCTGTTGTGTCCCAAAGGTAGCTGATCATAGTATTCCCATAAAAGTATAAGTGAGCAGTCACCCTTGGTAGAAAGACCAGGGAAATGTCTAAGTGATGTTGCCAAATACACCAAGTATGAGTTGATGTAGAAAGTCATTGTGGAAGGAACTGCTGCAAGTTGCTTGCACAAGGTATCACTGATGACTTCTCCCCATGATATATGATGGGACTGCCTTATGAACATGATGAACTAGTATATCCAGGGCTCAAAAAAATTAGAATGTTCAAGACCCATCATCCTGTTGAGGAGAGTTATGATGTCTCTAATCTCCCATTTGAAGTCATAGCGGTACAACTTAGCCCACCTTGAGAATGTGGCTCGTGGCTCATGAATCCACCTGTTAATATGATGTTTGTAGTCCTTTTCCCTTTTGACATAGTACTCAGCTGCACTATCTTTGGAAATCTCCATATAAATAGGTGTTGGTGGTATTCTTAAGACTTTCTCAATTGTATCTACATCAAGGTGGATTATTGCTTCACCATCATCATTTTTAATGGTTCTTGTCTCCTTGTCAAAGTGATGGGCACAAGTGAGAACAAATTCAAGTTGTAGTGCAGCCACTAGAAAAGAAGATGCGTGATGGATATGGCTGTCTAATAGTCGCTGCATATTGCTATCCTAAGGATCCTCCACCCTCTTAACAAATTCTGATATGTCCACATGCCCTATCTCTGTATCATTTATGTGATCCAAAGGAGAGGAATCTTGAAAAGGTGAAACCTCATTTTGGTACTTGTCATATTTATACTTCATCTTCTTTGGAATTGGAGATGACGACAAATCTGACATTGAAAGATAACCTGGTATACTGTGATGAAGACTTAAAAGTGTTAAAGCAACATCATAATCGGCTACAACCAACATTTTTCCTCCTTCAAATGGGAAGAACTCCAACCCTTGCATTTCACATTTTTGTGAGAGAAAGATGGGAAATAAATGGGAAATGCTAGGAATCTTGACTTTGACCAATTTTGGATCTTGGGGAAAATTTTACAAGTATACAAATTTGGGAAGAATACACATGCAATCAGATTTTTAAAACCTGAATGCAAGTATACTTGTAAAATGGAAAATGGAGAAATGAGTGAAAAATGAGAATTAGACTTGCGGGAAATGACGTGAATGGAAAGTACGAATATAGGCGATATGCATGGATAAAAATGAGAAGATTTTTGGAATGTCACTTCCAAGAAAAGGGGAAGAACTTTAGACATGCAATCTAGTTCTAAAAACCCGATTTTGAAAGGATGGGTTTTTTCATCTTTGCAACTTGAAATTTCAACAAAATATGGTTAAAAAAAAAAATTAACCATAAGGGAAGAACAATGATTTTCATCCAACTTGTAACGGGATTAAAAATCCCGTATACAAGTAAAGAGGGAAAATGGGGAAGAACAATGCAATTCAAAAATTGCTTTTCAAAGGGGAAAATCTCTCTCACAAAACCGATTTTTGGGGTGAAAGCAACATATATACAAATCTACACCTAGAAAGGAGAAATAAGAAAACAAGAAAACAAGAAAATGAAACAAGAAAAGAAAAGAAATCATACCTTGTTTCAATCTAAAAATGCCTCTTCAAAAGATGACCAATCTTTGAAAGAAGGAAGAAAAACTCTTAAATAGAGAATAAACCTTATTTGAAAACCCTTGCCATGTTTTACCAAAACGTCATAAGCAACAAAACGTGGCACCAAATGCAA
The DNA here is from genome assembly GCF_030272615.1 of Cryptomeria japonica. NCBI lineage: Eukaryota > Viridiplantae > Streptophyta > Pinopsida > Cupressales > Cupressaceae > Cryptomeria > Cryptomeria japonica. The sequence continues at coordinate 19,711,664 of NC_081405.1, read as the reverse complement.
GTTAAATGGCACAAAAAGTGGACAAATCTCCCTCCAACAACAACGCCTAGGTATGAAAGGCAAAAATGCCTTAGGAGATTGCAACTTCATGAAGTTTAAATTCCCCAAAACATGGATTCAAAGAACCACATGGTAAATCGTTTTAGAAAAAAATGAGGGTTAAATCATTACTAAAACAACAACAACGTGTCCCATAGCTCACAAAAACCGCCTAGCAAAAAAAATGCCTCCTTGCTCTATAAATTTCTCCACAAAAAAAATCAAAAGAATTTGTGGCAAAGTTGGCTTAGGAGAGGAAAATCGGGTTTTTGGGAAGAAAATACAAGTTTTAATTCATGTATTCATATGCAATAGAGAAAATCGGGTTTTATTTCCCACATAGCAAGTTTCAATTGTCAGTTTTCCCTCAGCAAGGCAAAATCTGGTTTTAGAAATGAAATTACAAGTTCAAAATTCCTCAATTTGCACTTTATGGAGAAAATCGGGTTTTTTGTGCAAAATAACAAGTTTTAAATGTCACTTTATTTCATTTCTAGACAAAATCGGATTTTGGAGAGAGATGTGCAAGTTACAAATTACTTGTAAAGGGAAAATAAAATCCCTTCAACAAGTTTTAATAACTTAACACATGTAATAGGGGTTTAAAATCCCTATTACAAGCAAAAGACATTAAAATAGGGGTTTTAGAAAAGAATTACAAGTTATTTATAAATATGCAATTTAAAATTAACTTGTAACATCCAAAAAATCTCTATCATAACCTAAAAAGCCAAAAGGCATCAAGAGGGAAATAAAAGGTAAGTTAGAAGTTCTTTTTTCAATAAAGTGCACTTGTAATTAGCCAAAAATTTCCCACCTGTAGTCAGGGAGAAAAAACCCAACATTGAAGGAAAGACATAGCAAACGAACCCAGAATGCGATGAAATTTGAAACGTGGTTCGAGGATGGACTAAGGATTAAGACAGTCAAAGGATTAGGTGAAAGTTTGCCTCGAGAAGTGTGCCATAGAGTAAAATTTCCATTTTTTGATAATTTTTTTTGTAATGGTCCTTCATTTTTTAAAATAAAAATGAGGAAAACAACTAGCTCTGACTGGGGAATTCTTTCTTTTATCCTTCAATATTGTGAAAGAATAGAAATGAGATCTTTAAGTGCCTTCCTCTTATCCATTGGGCCACAAAGTCGATCAATGCAAAAAGAAAAAAACAAAAAGACAAAAAGCAAAAATCAAACAAGAAAAGGACATTATTTACAAGAAGTTACCTCAAAATTTCATTCAAAGTAATGCTTCAAATGCTGGCCATTATAGAACAGCGCAAATGGTGTACCATCAAGATAACCCAAGATAAAACTATCTTCTCCAGCAATATGGTGAACAATGAAGGGTCCTTGCCAAAGAGAATCAAATTTTCCATGTATAGCTCTCGGTTCCCTTCGATTATCCCAAAGCAACACACGATCACCAACTTGGAATCCTCTTTGCTTTGTTTTTTGGTCAAAAAGGAATTTGACTTATTGTTGATGCTGAGCAATCCGGTCCACCACTTGTATTATTTGCTCTTCCAACAAAGAAAGGTACATGATCCTCTTGTCTAAAGAATTCTCAAAAGTTTGATCTTCAATTGCTTTAGCCAACTTAAAAGCAAGAAGTTCCAAAGTGACGGGTATCTCTACATTGATCCCATAAAGTAGCTGAAATGGTGACATGCCAATAGCCCTTTTGGGTGGAATTTTGTCTGCCCATAAAGCATCAAAAAGAGTCTTATGCCAAGACCTTTGATTTTCTTCCACAAGCTTGCAAATAATGGAAATCAAATTTTTGTTACTTGATTCTGCCTGACCATTACCTTGGGGGTAATAATCGGGTGAATGAGTTAACAAAATACTATATTCAAAAGAAAATTATGAAATTTTAGAGGAAGAAAAGGTAGCTGCATTATCAGTCACGATCTTGTATGGAACACCAAATCTAGAAATAATATTCTCCTTGAGGAATCTGCACACTGTCTCAGAAGTAGCGTTCTTTATCGGTATTGCTTCCACCCACTTGGTGAAATAATCTGTAGCAGTAAGAACATATGAATGACCTTCAATTGAAGAAGGATTGATCACACCAATGAAATCAATGCCCCATTGCTGGAAAGGTTCTTCAACAATCACCGGTTTCAATGGTAATGCTGCAAGTTTTTGTTTGCCGACAAACTGTTGACAATGTATACATTTATGCACCCATCTAAAAGCGTCTTGAAAGAGCATAGGCCAATAATACTTAGCTCTCAAAATTTTATGAGCAGTCACTGGTGCGGAAAAATGACCACCACAAGCCTTGTCATAGAAAGATTCCAGAAATTTGGTTTGTTGTGCTTTGTCAACACAACAGAGGAAAGTACCATCAATTGCTCTTTTGTACAAACTAGTATCCCATAATACAAAGTTCACAACTTTCAACTTGATACTCCTCCTTTCCTTGAATGACAAATGGTGTGGACATTCACCATAAGTCAAGAAAAATGCTATATTAGAGTACCATTCATCAGTAGTACTGACAAGTAGTACCTTGGGAAGATCTTCAGAATCATCCAATTCTTGCTCCTCTGGAGTCCCTTCCGCCATCAGCTGACAAAGTCCTCTTCCTCGAACAAGCTTTGTAGGCCTAATCTCCAAATCATACTCTTGGATTTTGGCAATCCAATTCCCTCTTTTTGTGCCAAACTCCTATTGTGTTAAGATAGAGTTGGCTGATGTATTAGGAACTAAGACAACAATATGAGAATTCGGGATATAAAAATAGAAATTATTGATTGCCTTAACAACCACATAGGCATTCTTCTCAATAGAGGAATACTTGAGTTCATGAGACTTCAAATGACAACTCATGAAAGCAATAGGACATTCAATCTCCTCTGAATTCTTCCGCATCAAAATAGTAGACATAGTATGCTCAAAAGCATAACTATACATGATGAACTCCTTGGTGTAGTTGGGACATACCAACATGGGTGCATGGGTGGTTGCATCTTTGATTTCATTGAATGTAGCTTTTCCTTCTGAAGTCCAATAGAAAGTAGTCTTTCCTTTCATCATATCCACGATATGATGAGTCTTTTCTACAAAGTCGGGAATGAATCTTCGCAAAAAATTTACCTTACCAAGGAAGGAATGAACAACAGTCTTATTGGATGATAGAGGAAGAGTTTGAATAGATTTAACCCTTTTAGGATCAACTTTTATCCCTTCCTTGGAAACAATATGACCAAGGAGTTTTCCCTCAGTCACCCCAAAACTGACTTCTTGGGATTAAGGGAAATGTCATGCTTGCAGCATCTTTCAAGTACATCTTTTAAGTGAAAAAGATGATTCTCGCAGTCTTTAGAAAAAATAGTAAGATCATCAAGATATACTATAATATATCTTCCCATAGTACCACGAAAGTCCAAGTCCATAGCTCATTGGAAAGTAGCTCCTGCATTGATCAACCCAAAAGGCATTCTGTGGTAGGAAAATGTACCCCATGGAGTAGTGAATGTAGTCTTATGTTCATCAAATTCACTAACCTCAATTTGATTATATCCTGAAAATCCATCTAACATAGATAGCATTTCAAAACCTGTCACCGTTTGCAAAACTTGATCCATGACTGGCAATGGATAATTATCCTTGAGTGACAATTAGTTAAGATTTCTAAAATCAACACAAATACGTATTTCTCCATTCTTTTTATGCACCGACACTATATTTTCCACCCATGTTGAATGATGGATGGGAAAGATAATCCGAGAATCAAGCATCTTTTGAATCTCAGAAAGATTGGTACCTGAAATTTTTGGATTATATTGGCGCTTCTTTTGTCTAAAGGGAACTGCACCAAGCTTTAGGGGAATGTCATGTTCCACTTCCTTGGGTTGAAAGGATTTTAGATCATCGTATGAATATGCAAAGACATCACGGTATTGGCGCAAAAGTTGAATAAACCGATCTCTTTCATCCGAAGTGCAGTTATTGCCAATATTGACAAATTTGAGGTCTTCATCTGAGCCAATATTATATTTCTCATATCCCATAGGAGAATCAACACTTTCTTGTTGTCGCCTCTTCATATAACGATCATGTTGATCGAAAAGTTTTTCAAGAGAAACCAACCCCTTGGGAATTTTATTTCCTTTCAGCTAAAGAATATTTTCATCCAATTCAGATGATGTTTCAGACATTGAATCTGATGACAAAGAAGTAGGAGAATTACTCCCTTCGAAGTATAGGTTGTTGAAACCATATTATGCTTGCAGGAAGTTATTAATCTGCTTATCATCATTGAAGATCTGCCAATGATCCCAATTGTCACGCACACTAGGTCTGCATATTAACTCAATAATGTATTTATCTTGACCAAAGTCAAGATGGGGAATCAACAAAGTAGCTGAAACAACAAGGGAATCAACCCTGTCATTGTACTCGCAAGGCACAACTGAGATGGTAAAAGAATCGAAATCAATATTTTCCCATACCAAATTATGGTAATGCCCGAGTCTATCATTTCTAGTTTGATATATACTCCTTACTTGACAAACTACTAATTTTGCATCACCCTGGTCGTGAAGATTTTTGATTCCTCTTTTTAATGCAATGCTCATTCCTAACAAAAGTGACTCATATTCAGTCGTATTGTCAGTATTAGCGAATTGCAGTTTGAAGGAATAAGGGAAGATCTCTCCCTTAGGAGATATGAGAACTATGCCAACTCTGGATCTATTTGTAGCACAGCTACCATCAAACTCAAGAGTCCACACAGCATTTGAACTGTCATTTTCATTGGAATTACTAGTGCTACCTTCATTTGAAATGGATGCATTATGAAAAGAAAAGTTGTCATCTTCCTCCATAGGAGAAGATGAACTCTCATCTTGTGTAGGAGAAGAGTGAAACTCTTCTTGTTGAGAAGGAGTGGAATACTTTCATCAGCAACAAGAGATGAAGCTTCTTCAACCATAATATATGAACTTGAAGACCCACCTTCTGATGCTTGGTCTTGCTCAACATCAGCGAATTTTTTATTTTTGAAAGTAGCGAAATGTCGGAGCTACTAGAAGGACAATCTTCAGCAAATTATGAGATTTAATCTATATGAAGATAATAATTCCTGAAACCTGAAGATTCAAAAAGAATCTAAGCATGGGGATCATTAGACTTGACAACCGTGTACTTGGTTTCTCTTTCAGGAACTAACTTCTGCATAATACCTTTGACAGGTATTCTTGCTTCCATCATATCCATGTTGAGTTCACCTCCAACATCCCTGCAAAAATTACGGCCAAGTAACATTCCATATGACGCAAGAACGTCAACTACCAAAACAGTCATCTTTATTTTATTATCTGAAAAAGCTGCAAATGCAAATTGAGCATCCTTGATTTGCCCAATAAGAGGCACTTGTTTGTTTTCCATGGAAGAACAATGACCAGAAGTTTTGGTCAAGGTCAGCCCCAAAGCTTGAGCAACTTTAGCAGGCATGACGTTATCAGAAGCACCAGAATCCAAGACACAATTACTCAATTGAAAACCATTGATCAACAGGGAAATATAAAAAGGTTCTATCTTTCCTTGGGTAGTAGATGGAATGGTCACCAAATGATTGGGCAAATTCTTGGGTTCTTGAGGGGTAGTATTTTCAAGTATAGGACGAGTTTCCTTACTTTTAACAAAATTAGCTAATCTATCAAATTGATCAGGATTAGCTTGTAAGTATTCAACTTTGGACATTTGAATCTTGGTCTTCCTAGCATGATCAATAATGTCGAGAGCTTGAAACGAACCAGCTAGGGAGGGATGAACATTGTCCAATTATGGTTTGGGGTTAGGCATATTGGGCTTGGGATCAATAGAAGAAGCAAAAGGATGATTGTTGTTACTTACTAGACTTTTTGTTGCATCCTTTGGAATGTAGGGCAGCGGTGTTCCCCTTGTAGCAATAGTAATAGGTGATTGTAAACCACTTGCAACTTTTGCAGCCTCATCTTGTTGAGCCAACTGAGTCTGAGATCTTGTCATCATGGCAAATGCTTGACTATGAGTCCTTTCAGTAACAACATAGTCATCATAGTGTATATAGCGTATAGTAGAGTCACCAGTTACATCTTCTTCTCGTTGTTGAGGAAGAGCAACATCATCAGACTGATAATCAAAATAAGAAGACTCATTTTGATCTGTCTCATAATAACCAACTGTTGCTTTTGAAGGAGGTGGTTCAAGCGCAAGTCTCTCGGGAGGAGGAGGTAACTTGGGTTGATTCTTAGCAGCATAACTAACAGAAACATTAGGATATGTCCGTCTTGGGATATCCTTGTATGGTATAGGATAGGAATTCTGAGATACTTGCTTCTTTAAAGCAAGAAGTTAATTTGCCAATTTCTGCACCATTGGGTTGGTAGAACCAGAAGATGAACTCTCCATATGTGAACCTCCTTTGGACTGATTAGAATCCTTTTTTATTTTACCAACTAGGATCAAATTGTCTTCAATTTTAGTAGCCATTGATTGAGCAACAACTAAATCAGCGAGAGATGCTCGCCTTAAGAAGAAACTGACCTCGGGCAACTGAGTATTGATAAAAAAGCACTTGAGATTCTCAAGAGTAGGTTGAGAATTGATAGGAATTCTATTTTCTAATTTGTTGAACTTAGCAATGAATTCACGCATGCCTTCATGGGTATCCTTCTTCATTTGGGTCAATTGGGCCAGCAAGGCGTGTTCATCTTTTTGGTCTTGAAACATTCTTCAAACTTGTCTCTCAACGAGTTCCAAGAAATGATTGAACCAACAACAAGATTGAAAAACCAATTTGCTGCAATACCTTCAAGAGTTTCTATGAACAAACGAGCAACAACATCTTGATGTTCTACTCCAAGAACACCACATGCCATATAGAAAGATTTGACATGCTCATTGGGATGTTGCTTTCCATCTCCACGGAACTTGGGAAGATTTTTCCAGGAACCTTGCGGAAGTGGATGAAGAGGTGGGGTTAGGGCTAAAGGACCAAAAGCTACTCCCCACAGACCGGGAGGAGGAGGTGGAGGTGGATTAGCCATACTAGACGATGAAGATATCAATGGTTTGAAAAAGAAAGGGGAATTTTCACTTGGGATAGACTTCTTTTTCCTTGACGGAGGGTAACTTGTAGTTTGTGAAAGGGAGGATGTGCTAGTAAGCAAATAGAATCTAGCTTGTTCAACAAGAGATATTTCTTGAGAACTTTCACCCTTCCTATGATGAATATAAACACGCAAACCTTCTAGCTTAGAGAAATATGAAAAACCAAAGTGATAAATTTCTAAAAAAATCAGCAAGACACTAGACTTCAAACGAAGGAGTGAGGCTTCCGAATGTGTTCGTATCCCCAATAGAGCCGCCAAAAAATGTTGGTTGAAAATTTTGTACACTTGGAGAAATATACAAAAATGTGGTTTCAACCACAATGACTCGGATGGGCCAATCAAATTTATACCAGAGATTCTAAGACAAAACTAACAAAGTATTTCAAAACTCTCTTCATCAAGAAACCCAAGAAAAGTTATTCTTTTTTTATTTTTTTTAAATCAGCAAGACACTAGTCTTCAAACGAAAGCATGAGGCTTCCGAATGCGTTCGTGTCCCCAGCAGAGTCACCAAAAAAATGTTGGTTGAAAATTTTGTACACTTGGAGAAATATACAAAATTATGGTTTCAACCATAGTGTGTGAGTAAAACTCTCCTAATTAAGGGAAGGTTCCCCCTATCTAACTACAACTTTAAAATAAAATAAGAAGAGACAACAATCTTTCTTCTTCTTTCAAGAAAGACAATATCCTTTTCTCTTCATAGAAAAGTGATAGTGATTTGATATAAAATATCAGTAACAACTTTCGAAATGAAATGAAAGAAAGGAAATGAAGTTTCCTAAAAGCTCAAAGACTTTCGTCACTTCTTTTGGGAGGAGACAATAATATAAACCTCAAAGACTTGATTATGTGAATTCCTATCTACCCTTTTCTATAGCAATTTGATTAAAAACAAATTATAACAGCACAAAGACTAAAATATCTCATCCTTTCTACATAAAACAATGGGAAGTAGTATAAGCTCAAAGACTCGCAGCTATTTCTCACAAAATCTACTTCTAAATTCTGTTACGAACAAGTGTCAGAACAAAGTCTTACAACTTTTTCCCAATAGAGCTTCTACTTTAACTAAATTAATCTCCATTACTTGCAGCTCAAAGACTGCAAATCAAATTCAATTAAGTTATCAAAGAAACACTTGCAAGAAAGGAAATATGGAACACAAACTCAAAAATGTAGCACAAAGACTCAAAGCTTGAGCAATTTTTTTCTATTCCTTTCAATTCTTCAATTTACACATAAAAGCTCAAAGACTTCTTTGCTACAAATTTGGCAGAGTTTTTGCTTGCTTTCAAAAAGATAAAGATTACAAAAGACCCCTCAAGTATTTATAGAAGAGGAGCCTTGAGAAAAAGGTGGGAGGATCCTAACTAACTTGAGAGAATCTCTCAACCACCAAGACTTATTCAATGACTAACTATGACTTATTCCAACTACAGTCCTAATTGAACTCAAACTGTAGTTGCCTTACATGTAATTACAAAAGTGCAAGTAATGACTTGACTTACGAAAAGATTTTTACATGTAACTTGTCAAAAGAAAAACTATAACTAAGAGATTACAAATTGGAAGAATACAACTAAGTATTGAAAAACACTTAAGCTACAGAGTGTGAAGAGATGAATCCTTCAAACTTTTGGATGATCAATTGCAGCTCATCAGGATCTGGTTCATGGGTGTTCTTGGCCACGATCATGGTTTTCATGATAACATCACTACAATGAAGGATTGTGGCATTATTTCTCTCAAAGGAAGACTGAATTTCCTACAAGTAACCTTCATAAGTCACTAAGGCTTGAATGGATGTTGCTGAAAATGGTTCACTTTTCCACTCTTGACAAATCTTCAACTGTAGATTAGAAAAATCATTTTCTTCTATCAACAATTCTCCATCATGACCCATGATGGTGCAAGAAGCTTTCTAACAATGAGAGGCCATATCCTAAAAAATTCCATTCGCAGCCTCATAGCATCATCAATGTCTTCAATAAGTGACTTAAAAACAAGGGCTTTGTTCTCCAAGAGCTCCCGATATTCCAAGTACACAACTCTTGAAGGAATTACCTGACATTCTAGAAGAATGCTTAACTTTTGCTGAGGAATTTTAAGCCAAATACTCAAGCTATCTTCTACCTTTTCCAAGTTCTATTTGAAAGTATCAGAAACTTGGTTCATTTTTTCTTCAATGGTTTTCAACTTAGCCATCATTTGGAAAACCTCCTTCAAGACTTGTGCACATAGATTATGAAGTTGATCAACCCAAGATTCCAGTGCTTGTACCTTTTGAGAAGCTCTCTCAACTCCCCAGATTGATTCTCATGCCTCATAAGAACTTGTAGGATTACTCACTTCACCAGTTGGTTTTTTTATTTTACGAACAACTCCAACAAGTTGTCAGTTGTCCTCTTCTAGCTTATCTTTCTTAGCTAGAAGTTCATCATATTATTGCACTAGTGAAGCTATAGAATACTAGGAATCATATTTAACCACTTCTTGCATTTGCTTGCCCAATTCTACCCTTGTGACTTTGTAATCAGCAGTTGACATCTCTTCAAGTGGCTTATCTGCTAGAGGCTCAACAATTTCAGCCACCTTCATCCTGTTGCTATCAAGAGTTACTCTTGAGATAGTCTTGGCCTTTTTAGCAACCTTGGGTCTAGACTGTTTAAGTTGTTGATGATCAAAGGCATCAGGTGAGATTTCTTGCTTCTTCCTCTTTGGGGTAAAAGAACTAAGCCATGGAGGTAAAGCCATCAACTCTCCTTCAGAAGCAGCTGCGAGCAAAGGAGAAGCAGTTTCTATTTGAACAACCATGGTCACCCTAGGGGAAGTATCCATCTGAATAGAAACCATGGTTTGCTCAGTAACCAAAGGACATGAAGTCTGTTTCATAAACTCCTCAAAGATGGAATTAGAGGTATCAATCTCTGATAGATGAATGCATGCAAGATTATCCTCGAATATTTCCAGCAGACTCTCTTGTTGATGATCAATAGAAGGGTCAACTACTGAAATGGGGACAACATGCTGAGGAGGCTCCTCCACCACTATGTCAAGAGGAGATAGAGGCTCCATAGAGACTGAAGAGGGAATCTCATGAGGTGATTTCGAGGCTAGAGATCTAGGAGCATCATCTGATTGTTGTCCTTCTTCTGGATCATCGAGATCAATCACATGAATGTGAAGCTGAGACTTCTCTTTCCCATGAATTGTTGCCTCCTCAGGAGGAAGTATTGTTGCTCGACTAACCTGCAATTTGATCCTAGTGCCTGAAGATGATGCACCTTCCTTTTTGTTGACCTGAATCTCAGACTTACATCCAAGAGGCCCCGTAGAATCATCTTCTTTTTCAACCTTGATTTTGATGAGTCTAACACCATTACTTTTCAGCCAAGCGTTGGTGTTAGCCAAGATAGGCTGAAATCTCTCAAGAATGGATGAAACATTTAGCAGATTTTTGCTTAGCATAATCCAAGATAAAAATATACAAATGAGGGTTCCCCTTATATATAAGAAAATTGGAGAAAAATGTGGGCACAGTTGACTAATTCAACTGCACAGTCCCACTTGACTACAACTAAAACATAAAGAAAATATGTAGCTTCGAGAAAACTTGCAGTATCTAAAAATGCAACTACATGGAAAGGAAATGCCAAAAAGGGACACTTTATTCATTTCTCTCCTCCTCATTTGATTTGTGGAATTCCTCGAACCTAGTCAGGATGGCCTCCATCTCTACTTGGTTTGGTATCTGGATAGAATCTGTGATCACACGAACACGGGAGATCGTATCTTCAACCTCTACAAATTCTTTTTTTCTGTCTTTTAGCATGGATGCAAGGACCTCAAAACTAACTTGGATTTCCAGTTACTTATCGAATGCATCAAGTGAGAAGTCTTGTCTAGTGCAATGATCCATTAAGGACATAAATTCCTATGTGATGGCATCAGTAGTAACAAGATTTTGATTGTCATCATACATATAACAAGGAAGGTCAACAATCTTGGTAGAAATGAGATCAATCTCATCATCACCTTCCTTCCGTTCTCGATCCAACTCTGCTATCATCAACTTTATTGTCTCTTTCCTATAAGATAGTAGCGACAATATTTGGATATATTTTTCTCTTGAAGGAACCACTTTATTTTCAATGAGGATGTATATTTTGTCCTCCATTTTGCTCCAAAGTGTTGTACTTTTTTCAATATTTTCAATCTCCTGAGATAGTGAGGTTTTAACACTTTGTATCTGACTTTGGATCACTTCAAAATCTTTCAACAACCCAACTGTTGAACTTAAGAGATGAGACCCTTACTGACTTCAGCCGTGCTATCCACTCATCCACCACTCAGCCCTTGGCTCCTACCTGTTCAATTTTATTGAGAGCTTCGGTGTCTATTGAGGATCCTATGGGCTCAACTTCCTGAGAGGATCAGGTAACTTTCAAAAGAACATTAGTCAATTGTTCACATTTATGTTTTAATTCATTCTTCTCATCCCTTTCTTGGTCAAGTCTTCATATCAAAGAGTTTAAAGCCGTTTGAGAATCCAGCTTTACACTTTCATGCGTCTCCTACCCAAGCTCTATAGTTTGCATGATGTAATCATTAGGTCATATATCATTCTTATTCTTATCTGATGATGGCACCATGACTTCAACATACTTCCTTTTAGAGGTTGGGTCTACTAACACCCGAGAAACAGTCTCTGACTTCTTTGTTCCCTTGGGCTTTGGAGGAACCAATTGCTCAAAGTCAAACTCATCAGGTGAAATCATCAGTTTCTTCCTCTTAGGTGATACTACCTCCATCCAAGGTGGTAATTCAGGATTGGTCGGCGAGGTAGTAACTTCTTGCTGAGTGTCACTTGGTATTTCAGTAGCATGCTGGCTTGAACTGGCAGCAGTGACTGATATTAATGCTGAAGTATCCAGTGATATACTTGCTGATGTAGCAACAACTATTGATGTTGACCCTGTTGTCCTCATTTTTGTTTTCAAAAATGAAGGACCATTACATGAAATTTTTGTGAAAAAAATGAAAAAATTTACTCTATGGCATGCTTCTTGAGGCAAAATTTTGACTAATCCTTGGACTGGCTTAATCCTCAGTCCATCCTCGAACTACGTTTCGAATTTCATCAAATTTTGGGTTCGTTTGCTAGGTCTTTCCTTCAATTTCGGGTTTTAAAATCCCGACTGCAGGTGGAGAATTTTCTTCAAACTGCAAGTTTTAATGATATTCGTTGTTTTGGTCTTTGTAGGGGAATTTTTAACTTATTACATGTGCACTTTTATTTAAAAGATGTTACTTGTAATTTGTTTTAAATTTCCCCTTTGTTGTTTTTATCTTTTTTATTGTTTTTTGGTCTTTTTTAGTTAAAATAGGGATTTTTTGACTCAATTACAAGTAAACTTGCAGTTTGGTCAAAAAAACCCCTACTTTAATGGTTTTTGCATGTAATAGGGATTTTAAATACCCATTACATATGTGCAAGCAAGTATAACTTCTTGTAGGGATTTTATTTCCCATTTACAAGTATTTAAAACTTGCAGTTTTCTCGATTTTGCCTTGCAAGTGCATTTTTGACAATTTTTAAACTTGTCATTTGTCCAAAAAATCTTGATTTTGGCTAGTAAGTGAAAAAGTGACAATTTAAAACTTACACTTTGGTCTAAAAAACCCGATTTTGCTAATAAAGTGCTTTTTTGACATTTTAAACTTGCTATTTGGCCAAAAAATCCTGATTTTGCCTAACATGTTGAAAAAGTGAAATTTTAAACTTGTTATATCCTCTAAAAAACTCGATTTTCATTGTTTCATGCATTTTAAACTTGCTATTTGTTCCAAAAAACCCGAATTGCAAGGAAACACGTTTTTTTTGAAGATTTAAGGCAATTTTTTGTGGAGAGTTTTTGGGAGATGGAAGGCGTTTTGGATTCCTCCCTATTTTTATGCATTTTCAAACACCTTTCATGCCACATGGAGGTTAAGATTGCTAGTTTTTAGCTTTATAACAGCAGCCATGTTTTTTTGCCATTTGGAATGCCATGAATCAGCAATGTTATGAATCGTTTTGGCTTGGTATGCTAAGGTATTGAGGTTAGAAAGAGTCTTGGCCATTTTCCATGCCATTTCTCATGCATTTGCTGCCACGTTTTTCAGTTTTGGGCATTTTTTCAAAAACGTGGCTAGGGTTTTGGAATACGGTTAGTTTCTTTTTAAGAGATATTCTTCTTTATTTCAAAGATTGATCATCTTTTGGAGAGGCATTTTCAGATTGGAGCAAGGTAAGATTTATTTTCTTCTTGTTTCATTTTTCTCGTTTTCTTATTTTCTTGTTTTTCCTTTCTAGTTGTAAATTTGTAAATGGTTGGTTCTTCCCCAAAAATCGGTTTTTTGTGAGAGAGATTTTCCCCTTTGATAGCAATTTTAGAATTGCATTGTTCTTCCCCATTTTCCCTCTTTACTTGTATTCAAGATTTTAAATCCCGATTACAAGTTGGATGAAAATCATTGTTCTTCCCTTACGGATAAAAGATTTAACCATCTTTTGTTGAAATTCCAAGTTGCAAAGATGAGAAATACCCATCCTTTCATAATCGGGTTTTAGAACCGGATTACACGTTGAAAGTTCTTCCGATTTTCTTGAAGATGATCTTCCCAAAATATTTTCATATTCATTTCAATCATTTGTACATACCATTTCATCCACTCATTTCACACCTTCATTCATTTTCCCCATTTAAAGTCCACCTGCAATCAGCCATCCATAACCCGAAATTGGTCCAAAATGCACTCAAAAAACACTTGAAAATGAGTTCTAAAGGTCCAATTACAAGTGCAAACTTGTGTTTACCCATTACACATATGAAGTTGCATGTTTGTTCCCCGCAATTGCAAGTTAATGCTCTTGTTTTTCACACACATGTAATGCAGCTTCAAAACCCAAAATTCACTTGTGAGCCCATTTTTGCATCAATTTATCCCTTCCCTTGTCAGTCCGGTTTGCACACACGATCTACCAAATCAATGGATTAAGGCATGGGCCTTATTTTGCAAGCAAATTTCAAGAATGGATGATGATACAAAGAAGAGATACAATGATTCATGGTTGAGAGCATGGAATGCTTTCAAGACAAAGATGGTCATGACGTGAAAAGAGGAAGGCAACCCTTTCCCTCCTGAAAAGATAGTACTACCCCAAGCAAGAAGATAAGGATGCAAGTTCCCGTTCTGGTTCAAGATGTCTTTACCAATCCAAAATACTTCAACTTCTAGCATCCTGAAGCGACATGAAGATCATCACAGACAAAGAATGATGCAGTTAGAGTCGTGTCTTTAGACACAATGAATAGTTTTAGTTATGCATTTGTAATTTCGTTTTGACAAGTTACATGTAAAAGTATTTTTTGTAAAAAGAAAGTTACACATTACTTGCACTTTTGTAATTACATGTAAGACAACTACAAGTTGTGTCCGATTAGGACTATAGTTGGAATAAGTCTTAGTTAGTTGGAGTAACTCTTAGTTAGTTAATGAAGTCTCAGTTAGTTATTGAATGAGTCTTGGTGGTTGAGAGAATCTCTCAAGTTAGTTAGGATCCTCCCACCTTTTTCTCAAGGCTCCTCTTCTATAAATACTGGAGGAGTCTATTTTAATTTTTATCTTTTGGATAGCAAGCAAAAACTCTGCCAAATTTACAGCAAGAAGTCTTTGAGCTTATATATGTGGATTGAAATTTTTTGAAGAATAATAAAGAAGGATTACTCAAGTTTTGAGTCTTTGAGCTACATGTTTGATTTTGAATCTTTTATTTCTTCTATGCCAAGTGTTTCTAAAGGAGCTTAGTCCAATCTGATTTGAAGTCTTTGAGCTGCAAGTAGAGAAGATTAATTAAAATAAGAAACTCTCTTGAAGGAGTAACAAGTCTTTGAGCTTGCGTCTATTCTTGAGGAAAAATTACTGTTTGATAAGAAATAGCAGCAAGTCTTTGAGCTTGCATTAGTTCTTGTCTTTGTGTTGAAAGAATAGATTATTCCAGTCTTTGAGATTTGTTGTAAAAATTTAGTATAGCAAAGGGTAGATAGGACTTCCAATAGTCAAGTCTTTGAGCTTGATATTGTTGTTCCATCCCGAAGGAAGTGATGGAAGTCTTTGCACTTTCAGGAAACTTCATTTCCTTTCTCTTATTTCACTTGAAAGTGGTTACTATTGTTATTCAATCGCTATCTTTTTCTGTGAAGAGAAAAGGATATTGTCTTTCTTGAAAAAAGAAGAAAGATTGCTGTCCCATCCCATTTTATTTTCCAAGTTGTAGTTAGATAGGGTGAGTCTTCCCTTAATTAGGAGAGTTTTTACTCGTGTGCTGTGGTTGAAACCACAATTTTGTATATTTCCCCAAGTGTACAAAATTTTCAACCAACAGACCCTTCTTCAGTTACAGCCACAGAGGAGAAAGTGGAAGGTATAGTTGAAACAACTTGAGTAGTAACCAGAGGTGGAATTTCTATTATAATTGTCATAGTAGAAATAACTTCAATGCTTACCTGAGATGGAATCTCTGTTACAACCATCGTAGAAGACAAAGTCATCATTTGTTGTTCCACGAACGCTTGCTCCATAGCTTCAGGAAACTCCAATATTGAAGATTCAATAATGGTTGAAGGAATATCATCAAGGCTGGAAAAGTTGGATAGTGCGAAGAATTGTTGAGCAGTCTCTGATTGAGTCATGCCCATGCCCAGGTCCTCATCATTGAATTCATCTTTCCCTTGATGAGAGGAGAGATTAATTTCTCAATATAGATGTGAGTGAATCATATATTTTGTCATTGGTACGCTAGTGACAAAATATTCACCCAACACGATGCACATACATGAAGGACTTTTTGATCTTTTCCTTCATACCTCGGTAATCAAAATCTGCCCTAGACTTAAACCTTTTGAGTTTAATTTCCTGCATCTTTGTTTCCATAGCCTTGGCTTTGATGGATGTGACAAGAGAATACCAGCCAATTTTCAATGGGTTTGTTGTAGAAATCCCCATTCGGACCTCATGACTGAGAGAATGATGAGTGTGTACAACTATGATCTGTCTTCCCAAATCCATAAGAATGATCTTATCGGTTGGGTATCTAGGAAGAATGTATGGTTGCCCACTATAGCATCCAACTCTCATGTAGGTAAAGGTCATGAATTGAAGAAACAAGTACCCATACTCATTCACTCTTTCCCATGCCTCATTTGACACCCTTCTGTGATAGTTTTGATAAGTACAAATGCCAAGCTAATAAGATGAGGGGGGGGGTGAATCATACAAACTTAATCTTCCATAAAAACAACAGATTCAACCTCGGTAACATATACTTCAGCAATATAACCAAAACTGCTAAACATGCAAACTCAAAAGCATATAAACATCATAACACTCATAACACCAGATTTAACGTGGAAACCCAAATAGGGAAAAACCACTGTGGGATTTCAGACCCACTAAGAAATATACTCTTCTAGAGTATGCTCGGTTAAAAGAAAATCCTGTTAAAGATTACAAACACATTGCTAGATGTGACCCGGTTAAGGGATTTCCCTCAGATCTATTAGGATCTTCACCTTGTTAGAAGTGACCTTGTTAAAGGATTTCAAACACTCAATTCAGAATGTCACCTTGCTAGAGGGTTTTACAAATAAGACTGTTAAGTCCACTCGGTTAAGAGATTTTCTGTCACTTTACAAAATAATAGTAATAAAAATCTATCTGCAACTTCACATCTAAAATGCTAAAGCAGATTCTTATTTGCTTAATACAATAGGACTAATCTTGTCCATCTGTTGGGCTCTATACTCTATTATTCAAACATGTCTTCAAGCTTCTGTGCTCAGTAATCACTGTGTAGCATCCCTGTGCATACACTTGTCCGCATACATTGTTTATCAACAATTCCTTATTTATAAATAATTCGCCAACCGCTTAATCTCCTTGATCACATTTCCCATGATCAAACATAGCCATCAAATCTTCAAACTTTGACTAGGTTAAATGTATCCTTCGATTTGAAAATGTTTTACCCTGCCTTGGAACTTGCATACATTTCTTGAAACTTTTGCTAGGGTATTGCGGTTCAATCTGAGCTGTAGATCTTCCTGCCGATTTTCCTTTGCCATAGATTCTTTAACAAACTTCATGCATAGCATACCAATCATTTAATCATAGCCAGCTCATCAGCTTCCTTCATTAAATAATGCTTTTATTCATTCAATGCATTATGTTACTACTCGGTTGCAACTTGGTAAATACTAAACTTCACTCGGTAGACATACCGCCTTCATTAATTGATAGCGATAACATTAGGGTTTACCGACTAGGTTCCTTGCTCGGTAACATAGTATAGTATTAACCTTACAATCAATAACATATGTATGATATCAAAACAATCTAAACATCATGATCTCATCATTGTCTAACTCGGTAATAGTTGCCCATTGAATAACTTATTTCTCCCTTTATTCATCACATTCTTTCTGTGTCTTTTACCGACATCTTTATACTCATCAAATCATACTTCTTAAGATATGGCAACATCATACTGAATTAGAAAATCAATTTCTTGACATCAATGACAAAATAATAATATTAAGATAGTAAACATCCTTAATCAGTTATATCCATAATCATCAACAACCTTCTCAATATCCTTATTGAAATGCCAACAATCTCTCCTTGTCTATTATAATGCCAACAATCTCCCCCTTTGGCATTGATGGCAAAACCAATTGATTTGGATTGCTGTGAGATTCTGAAATGTTGAAATGCTCTCCCCCTGTCATCAGTTTTCTCCCACATACATTTGCATCCACTCCTTTTCTCCAGTCTTCTCCCCCTTTGACAACAATGCCAAAAAGTAAAGAACGAAAACATAATTTCTTCCTATATGAAGTGATTTCCTACTATTATGTGTCAATTTAGTCTCGATCAGAGCATTTTGTCTTCAATTCCTGTTTCTTGTATTTGTTTCCTGCACACCTTTAGAAAACATCCTAAAGTGTGTAAATCAGCATCAACTCCTAAAAGATATTCTGTAGAGTCATTGAATTGATGCTTTCACCGAACTCGGTCAGTGAGTAGAAGATAGGGGTCGGACCCCTAACTTACTTAATAGATACTCAAAAGTGTCCCTTGGCAGTGGCTTGGTGAAGATATTTACTATTTGTTCCTTTGTGCTAACATATTCCAACACCACTTTTTTCTCTTGAGCTTCTTCTCTAAGATAATGATATTTGATAGAGATGTGCTTTGTCTTAGAGTGCAAAACATGATTCTTTGAAATGTTAATGGCACTAGTATTGTTACAGAATATAGTTACTGGCTCGGTAACTTTCTCATTTATACCTTCCAACAATTGTTTGATCCATGCTATGTTGGTGCAATTCAATGTTGCAGCAACGTATTCAACTTCTGTTGTTGACTGTGAAACACATCCTTGTTTCTTGCTAAGCCAACTCACTAGTCTTTCTCCTAAAAAGAAAGCTCCTCTACTTGTGCTTTTCCTGTCATCAATGTTGCTTGCCCAATCAGCATCAGTATAAACTTTTAAATCAAAGTCATTTCCTTTCTGATATACTAAGCCATAATCTTCAGTGCCTTTCAAGTATCTGAACATTCTCTTGATTGCGGTCATGTGTGTTTTCTTAGGATCTGCAGAGAATCTTGCAACTATACCTACTGCATGTGCTATGTCTAGCCTGTTGTGAACAACATATTGCAACTTTCCAATCATGGATCGGTAAAGTGTCTCATCAACAGATGCAGATTCATCATTCTTTGATAGTTTACAATTGGTAGTCATAGGAGTACTTACTAGTTTTGAATCTTCCATTCCAAATTTCGTCAAGATTTCCTTTATGTTCTTGGATTGAGTAATGAAAATCTCATCTTTCATTTGCAATATCTATAAACCTATAAAATACTTTATCTCACCGATTAATGACATCTCAAATTCTTTGCTCATTTCATTTCCAAAGTTCTTACATAGAGAGTCATTTCCACAAAAGATAATATCATCAGCAAATATGGTTGAGATCAGTATTCCATTTTCATCATTCTTCATGTACATATTGATGTTTTCACTTGTCCTTATAAAACCAATCTTGATTAGATAAGAGTGCAATCTTTCATACCATGCTCTAGGTGCTTGTTTCAAACCATATAAAGCTTTGTTCAATTTACATACCTGATCTTTATTCTTGTCTTCAACAAATCCTTCAGGTTGTTCAATAAAAACTTCTTCTTCTAATATACCATTCAGAAATGCAGATTTGACATCCATTTGATATACCTTGAAATTCTTGTAAGCAGCATATGCCAACAATGTTCTTACTCCTTCAAGTCTTGCCACAAGTGCACAAGTTTCACCATAATCAATTCCTTCTTCTTGAGCATAACCTTTGCAAACTAGTCTTGCTTTATTTCGAATGACACCAATTACATTTTTGTCCTTCGATCTTGGGACCAATGTCCATGTTTCATTCTTCTTGATTTGATCAATCTCTTCTGTCATAGAATTTATCCAATCTTCACTGTTAAATGCCTCTTTCACTATTCTTGGTTCAAATTCAGATATCAGACATGTGTTTTGTCTTAGTTTGTTCTTTGTCATCACTGGATCATCCTTATCTCCTATAATCTGACTTGATGCATGATGTATTCTGACATACTTGGCTAATACAGGCTCGGTAGGCTTTGTATGATCTTCTTCATCACTCGGTAACTGAATATTCTCTTCATTTCCTTCTGCAGTTTTCTCGGTAGGACTTGTCGGTTGAACATAGACAAATTCATCATAATCTTCTGGTTCTTTGGAACTTCCTTCATCATTTCTTTCTGCAAATTCATCAATATTCACATTTGCACTTTCTACTATTTTGTTAGATGATTTGATCAGACATTTAAATGCTTTACTTCTAGAAGAATAACCAAGAAATGTTCCTTCTTCACTTTTCTGATCAAACTTGCCATTTCTATCATCTTTGTGTACATAACATCTACTTCCAAAGATTTTAAAATAACTTACATTAGGTTTCTTGTCATACCAAATTTCATATGGTGTCTTCAAAGTTCCTTTCTTCAGTTGTACTCGGTTCAAGGTGTAAACTGTTGTGCTTATTGCTTCTCTCCAAAATGGTTGTGGCACTTTCTTTTCAATCATCAGGGTTTTGGCACAATCCACAATAGATCTGTTTCTTCTCTCAGTAATTCCATTTTGTTGTGGAGTTCTCGGTGCAGAGACTTGTCTTTTTATACCATGATCATTGCAGAATAAGTTGAACTCATCAGATGTGAACTCTCCTCCTCTATCTGATCTAAGACATTTCAGTTGTCTTCCTGTTTCATTTTCAACTCTTGCCTTGTACCATTTAAACATTTGAAAAGCTTTTGATTTTTCTTTTAAAAACATTACTGACATCATCCTTGAGTAATCATCCACAAATAATATGAAATATTTATCACCATAATAACTTTGAACTTTCATAGGACCACAAAGATCAATGTGCACAAGATCTAAAATTCCCTTGGAAGTGTAGGACTTACTTGTAAAGCTTGATCTTGTCATTTTACCCATCTGGCATCCTCGACACATAGCATTCTCAGGTTTTTCAAGACTCGGTAGACCTCTTACTCGGTGCTTCTTGCTTATTTTGATCAGATTATCAAAATTTACATGACAAAACCTTTTATGCCATAACCAGGCATCATCTATCTTTGCATACAGACATTTATTACGAGTTGAGTCAAGGTGAAATGTGTTACCTTTTGTTTATGTCCCGGTAGCAGCTAACTTTCCATTCTTGTCATGAACTTTGACAATTCCTTTCTAAAATTCTATTCGGTATCCTGTATTGTTTAGTTGTGCTACACTCAACAAATTGTATTTCAAACCTTCAACCCAATAAACATCATTACATCTTGCATTTTCAAGAAGTGTTGTGGACCCTTTACCTTTTACCAGACATGGTGCATCATTACCAAATCTTACATAGCCTCCATCATAGTCTTCTAACATAACAAGCTTGTGTTTATCACCTGTCATGTGATGTGAGCATCCACTATCTATGATCCAAGAATCATTAGTATTTATGTGAGATATTAGGGCTTTTTCTTCATACCTTTCTTCATCTGATCCATCTTTGATAGCCACATAAACTACTTCCTCTGTATCAGTTTCATCTGATTTATCATCATTGGATTCCTCATCAGCTATTAAGCATGACTTTCTATCTCTTCTTCTGAAGTCTCAGTGTCCTCTGTAATGATTATCTTTCTATCTATCATCTCGATAATATCTTTTTTCAGTATAATCTTTATCAGGACAGTTAGAAGCCATATGTCCTATCTTATCACAATTGAAACATTTCAAAGGTAGTTTTCCTTTATACTTACCTTTGCCTCTCGGTAACCTTCTGGCTAATAGTGCTTCAAACTCTTCTTGCTTTCTGATTTCCTCATACAGTTTGTGTACTTCCTCCATGTACTTGCGAAATCTTTCACTTGCTCCACTGTGATCCCTTTTAGTGTACTTACTCGTTCTATCATTGTAATCATTAGATTCACCAATATGAAAAGAACTAAATGTAGATTCAACTTTATTTACCAATGACCCACTGTTATCAAAGTTACTTAACTCAAATGCATGTAGCTTACCAATAGTAGCATCTAAAGAAACTAACATATTGGGTGCAGACCTCAATTCATTGATTTCAGATACTCGAATTGCATAAGCTAGTAGAAGGGTTCTTAACAACTTACTTGTTATATCCTTTTCTTCAATAGTTCCACCTGCTCCTTTGATTTGATTGACAATCTCCTTTAGTCTTGTACTGTATTGGTTTATGTTCTCACCTTCATTCATCCTCATAGATTCAAGTTGTCCTATTAGACTGTCCACTTTTTCTCTTTGAACATGTTCATCACCGCCATACACAGATATGAGCTTGTCCCACATTGCCTTTGCATCATTGCAACCTTCTAGATCATTAAACTCTGAGTCGATCAATGTAGATGTTATTTCAATCATTGTTTGAATATGTTCTTGCTTTGCCTTTATCTCTTCCATTGTCAATGGATAGGTGCTCAGTGTGATGAAATCATTCTCCAGATAATATGTAGCATATTCTCCAACTCCTGATAGGTGCAGCTTCATCCTTTTCTGCCATGTAGAGAAACTTGACTTGTTCAGCTTCGGTGCATCCCTCTTATACATCTTTGGATCTTTGCCTCAAGTACCTTTAAACTTTTTCTTCCAGAGTCCAAAGCTCTGATACCAATTGATAGTTCTGATACTTAATGTTAAGTACATATGCCAAGCTAATAAGATGAGAGGGGGGTGGGGGTGAATCATACAAACTTAATCTTCCATAAAAACAACAGATTCAACCTCGGTAACATATACTTTAGCAATATAACCAAAACTGCCAAACATGCAAACTCAAAAGCATATAAACATCATAACACTCATAACACTAGATTTAACGTGAAAACCAAAATAGGGAAAAACCACTGTGGGATTTCGGACCCACTAAGAAATATACTCTTCTAGAGTATGCTCTGTTAAAAGCAAATCCTATTAAAGATTACAAACACATTGCTAGATGTGACCCGGTTAAGGGATTTCCCTCAGATTTGTTAGGATCTTCACCTTGTTAGAAGTGACCTTGTTAAAGGATTTCAAACACTCAATCAGAATGTCACCTTGCTAGAGGGTTTTACAAATAAGACTGTTAAGTCCACTCGATTAAGAGATTTTCTGTCACTTTACAAAATAAAAGTAATAAAAATCTATTTGCAACTTCACATCTAAAATGCTAAAGTAGATTCTTATTTGCTCAATACAATAGGACTAATCTTGTCCATGTGTTGGGCTCTATAGTCTGTTATTCAAACAGGTCTTCAAGCTTCTATGCTTAGTAATCACTGTGTAGCATCCCTGTGCATACACTTGCCCGCATACATTGTTTATCAGCAGTTCCTTATTTATAAACAATTCGCCAACCGCTGAATCTCTTTGATCACATTTCCCATGATCAATCATAGCCATCAGATCTTCAAACTTTGACCAGGTTCAATGTATCCTTCGATCTGAAAATGTTTTACCCTACCTTGGAACTTGCATACATTCTTGGAACTTGTGCTAGGGTGTTGCGGTTCAAACTGAGCTGTAGATCTTCCTGTCGATTTTCCTTTGCCATAGATTCTTTAAAAAACTTCATGCACGACATACCAATCATTTAATCATAGCCAGCTCATCATCTTCCTTCATTAAATAATTCTTTTATTCATTCAATGCATTCTGTTACTACTCGGTTGCAACTCGGTAAATACTAAACTTCACTCAGTAGACATACCGCCTTCATTAACCGATAGCGATAACCTTAGGGTTTACCGACTAGGTTCCTTAGGGTTTATCAACTAGGTTCTTTGCTCGGTAACATAGTATAGTATTAACCTTACAATCAATAACATATGTATGATATCAAAACAATCTAAACATCATGATCTCATCATTGTCTAACTCGATAATAGTTGCCCATTGAATAACTTATTCCTCCATTTATTCATCACATTCTTTTTGTGTCTTTTACTGACATCTTTATACTCATCAAATCATACTTCTTAAGATATGGCAACATCATATTGAAT
Source organism: Cryptomeria japonica (assembly GCF_030272615.1). Lineage (NCBI taxonomy): Eukaryota > Viridiplantae > Streptophyta > Pinopsida > Cupressales > Cupressaceae > Cryptomeria > Cryptomeria japonica. The sequence goes on along the minus strand of NC_081405.1, from coordinate 19,687,818 downwards.
TAGAAAATCAATTTCTTGACATCAATGACAAATTAATAATATTAAGACAGTAAACATCCTTAGTCAGTTATATCCATAATCATCAACAAACTTCTCAATATCCTTATTGAAATGCCAACAATATCTCCTTGTCTGTTATAATGCCAACATTCTGTTCTTTAGAGTTTTGTCAAATGGGCACATGAAGTAACCGAAGAATGCATTTTGAACTCTTCTGAAATGCAATTTTTTGGGTCTCAAAGGTAGTTGATCATAGTATTCCCATATAGGTATAAGAGAGCGGTCACCCTTGGTAGAAAGACCAGGGAAAATGTCTAAGTGAAGCTGCCAAATGCACCAAGTATGAGTTCATGTAGAAAGTCATGGTGGAAGGAACTGTTGCAAGTTGCTCGTACAAGGTAACACTGATGACTTCTCCCCATGATATATGATGGAACTGCCTTATGAACATGATGAACTGGTACATCCAGGGCTCAAAAACATTAGAATGTTCAAGACCCATCATCTTGTTGAGGAGAGTTATGATGTCTCCAATCTCCCATTTGAAGTCACAATGATATAACTTAGCTCACCTTGAGAAGGTAGCTCGTGGCTCATGAATCCACTTGTTAATATGACATTTGCAGTCCTTTTCCCTTTTGACATAGTACTCAGCTGCACTATCTTTGGAAATCTCCATATAAACAAGTGCTGGTGGTATTCTGAAGACTTTCTCAATTGCATCTGCATCAAGGTGGATTATTGCTTCACCATCATCATTTTTAATGGTTCTCATCTCCTTGTCAAAGTGATGGGCGCAAGCGAGAACAAATTCAGGTTGTAGTGCAGCCACTAGAAAATAAGATGCATGATGGATATGGTTGTCCAACAACCGCTGCATATTGTTATCTTGTGGATCCTCCACCCTCTTGACAAATTCTGACATGTCCACATGCCCTATCTCTGTATCTTTTATGCGATCTAAAAGAGAGGAAACTTGAGAAGGTGAAACCTCATTTTGGTACTTGTCATATTTATACTCCATCTTCTTTGGAATTAGAGATGACAACAAATCTGGCATTGAAGGGCAACCTAGCATACTGCGATGAAGACTTAAAAGTGTTAAAGCAACATCATAATCAGCTACAACCAACATTTTTCCTCCTTCAAATGGGAAGAACTCCAACCCTTGCATTTCACGTTTTTGTGAGAGAAAGATGGGAAATAAATGGGAAATGCTAGGAATCTTGACATTGACCAATTTTGGATCTTAGGGAAAATTTTACAAGTATACAAGTTTGGGAAGAGTGCACATGCAATCGGATTTTTAAAACCCGAATGCAAGTATACTTGTAAAATGGAAAATGGAAAAATGAGTGAAAAATGAGAATTAGACTTGCGGGAAATGACATGAACGGAAAGTACGGATATAGGCAATATGGATGGATAAAAATGAGAAGATTTTGGGAATGTCATTTCCAAGAAAAGGGGAAGAACTTTAGACATGCAATCCGGTTCTTAAAACCCTATTTTGAAAAGATGGGTATTTTTTATCTTTGCAACTTGGAATTTCAACAAAAGATGGTTAAATTTTTTTTTTAACTGTAAGGGAAGAACAATGATTTTCATCCAACTTGTAATTGGGATTTAAAATCTCGAATACAATTAAAGAGGGAAAATGGAGAAGAACAATGCAATTCAAAAATTGCTTTTCAAAGGGGAAAATCTCTCTCACAAAACTGATTTTTGGGGCAAAATCAACATATATACAAATCTACACCTAGAAAGGAAAAATAAGAAAACAAGAAAACAAGAAAATGAAACAAGAAAAGAAAAGAAATCATACCTTGTTTCAATCTGAAAATGCCTCTTCAAAAGATGATCAATATTTGAAAGAAGGAAGAAAAACTCTTAAATAGAGAATAGACCGCATTTGAAAACCCTTGCCACGTTTTACCAAAACACCATAAGCATCAAAACATGGCACCAAATGTAAGTTAAATGGCACAAGAAGTGGCCAAATCTCCCTCCAACTTCAACGCCTAGGTATGAAAGGCAAAAACGCCTTAGGAGATTGCAACTTCATGAAGTTTAAATTCCCCAAAACATGGATTCAAAGAACCATGTGGTAAACCGTTTTAGCAAAAAATGAGGGTTAAATCATTACTAAAACAGAAACAACGTGTCCCATAGCTCACAAAAACCGCCTAGAAACAAAAATGCCTCCTTGCTCCATGAATTTCTCGACAAAAAATTGGGAAGAATTTGTGGCAAAATTGGCTTAGGAGAGGAAAATCGGGTTTTTGGGAAGAAAATACAAGTTTTAATTCATGTATTCATATGCAATAGAGAAAATTGGGTTTTATTTCCCATATAGCAAGTTTTAATTGTCACTTTTCTCTCAACAAGGCAAAATCAGGTTTTAGAAATGAAATTACAAGTTCAAAATTCCTCAATTTGCACTTTATGGAGAAAATCGGGTTTTTTGGGCAAAATAGCAAGTTTTAAATGTCACTTAATTTCATTTCTAGACAAAATCGGGTTTTGGAGAGAGATGTCCAAGTTACAAATTACTTGTAAAGGGAAAATGAAATCCCTTCAACAAGTTTTAATAACTTAACACATGTAATAGAGGTTTAAAATCCCTATACAAGCAAAAGACATTAAAATAGGGGTTTTAGAAAAGAATTACAAGTTATTTATAAATATGCAATTTAAAATTAACTTTTAACTTATCCAAAAAATCCCTATCATAACTTAAAAAGCCAAAAGGCATCAAGGGGGAAATAAAAGGTAAGTTACAAGTTCTTTTTTCAATAAAGTGCACTTTTAATTAGCCAAAAAATTCCCTACAAAGACCAAAACTAAAAAAAACATTAAAACTTGCAATTCAAGGAAAATTTCCCACCTGTAGTCAGGGAGGAAAAACCCAAAATTGAAGGAAAGACATAGCAAACGAACCCAGAATGCGATGAAATTTAAAACGTGGTTCGAGGATGGATTGAGGATTAAGCTAGTCCAAGGATAAGGCGAAATCCTAACTCGGGAAGCATGTCATAGAGTAAAATTTCCATTTTTTGACAATTTTTTATGTAATGGTCCTTCATTTTTGAAAACAAAAATGAGGACAACACTACATACATTAGAAAAGGTGAGGACCCAAAACACATCCACAAACTATATTACACAACTTCAATATCCAGTCCAAAACCTTGAGGTCCTGACCAATCCAGACCTAAAGATAATACTATTCAACAAACCGACAGACGAAGGAGGTACCCGACAGGCTGCCACATGTCGCCTTGCTATTCTCTGCCAAAGATGACTCAACTGCCAACCCAGCCAATGGAATGACATATCACCTACTAACTCAACAAGCCATGTTATTGTACGTCTGCCACGTATCGCTCACAGTTTGGTCCATGTCTAGTGCAGGAGTACCAAGTGAACCAAGTGTACCTCCTGATTCCAATGACCTATATGGCATCAAAAAGACCAATAGCATTGTAATAAGGTCATTTGACCATTCATGTAATCAAGTTGTCTAGTTGGTCCTAGGAAGGTCCCGATTTGGCCAATATTGTGCAAATGAGTCAAAATGGGTCAAATTGATGTAATAATGTAAAAGTTGGTTCCAAAGGTCCTTTCATGTCTATTTGGACCAATTTCAATGTGTTTAAGGTCATGGTTTAGCAAAATGTTGAAAGTTGTCATTTTTGAGAAATGTTGTCATGAGCAACTTTTCTTTGTAAAGGGCAGTTTTATGTCTCGAATGGTCAAGTGGAGTTTAAAAGGTGGTTGAGTCAGTTTTATGGGTTGTAGGGGTATAAACATGTCCCTTTCCCTCAAATGAAAAGGGGGAAGATTTGTAATTTGATGATAAAAGGCAATAAAGCATTGAAGTTTTGAAAATTCCCTGTGAATTCGAACGCTACTGGTCTGAGTTTGGACTATTTTCCGTACCAAGAGGCATTGAATGACACTATCTTTTGATTTGTTATGAATATCCATTGAATTACCTTCCTTTTCCAATTGGTGGCATATAGTTTTATTCAAATTTGATCAATTTATATTTTACTGTTCTATAAACAGTTGTAGTTGACAGTTTAAGAGGGTTTTTGAGAGTCATTTTGTAAATCTGACCCATTCTGCTTTATGTAATAACTGTGGCTTGTGGAATGGGTTTAAAACATTGTAAGATAAGTTTTTCTAACTTTGAGAATGCAGGAGATAACATAAATGCATGAGGATACCTTAGGGGCGATGAGTCACAAGTTGACAAAGAGCATAACCGATGCCATGTATTAGTCTAAGAGTTTTTCATTGAATGAGGGCAGCATTTTATGATGGATTATGTCCACACAAGTCATTTTAATGGTGTTGGATCCTTTGGTTGGGTCCAGAAGTGACCGGAAGTGAGAGATTAGGAAAGCCCTAGGCTTGGGTTCCTAAAAGTGAGGGTTTTGTTTTTGAATAGGTAAATGGGCATGGCATTGCCTAAAACCCTGAAAATATTTTGTTTTGAAACATTTCCTAAGAATTTTTTTGGGTGTGAAGGTCTGGAGTTGTGATCTAAGGGGTGTTCCTTTGGAAAAGTGGGCTAATTGGGCCTAGTTGAAAAGTTGCAGGGTACTGTTCCATACAGTTTTTCCAAAGGAGTCACACCTAATTTTGACATATGTTATTGTACTCTCAAAAGGGTATCAGGAAATGTAATTTGTTGGTTAAGTATTTTGGAAAGTTTTTGATTTATGTGCAAATACCGGTTTGAAGGGCTAGTAGGAATAAACTAGTTAAGTGTTGTTTTGGTGTATTGGGGACTGAACCGATCATCTTGGGTATGTGGAATCTTTTTTCAGGGTGTCATAGGTGTGTTGAACCCCTGATTCATGTTTGTTTAAGCCATTGAAGTTGGAAACCCCATTTGGGTGATTTGGTGAAGGTTTGTGAGTACAAGGTGTGAAGGGTTAAGGAACCTAGTATTGGTTGGCTGAAGTGTATTTGTGCCAAGTCATTTGAGTGAGATAAATAAGTTGACACAAGGATTCACTTCAATGTCACAGCCGTATTGTGTGGATATGCCACGTCAGCATGTTGGCATCATCTAAAGATGCCGACTTTAACTTGCGATAACTTTTGCATATGGACTTAGATTTTGACGAAACGAGCATCGTTGGGATCGTGCCAATGATCTCTTCAATTTGACACTAATTTCAATGAATTCTGAGATGATCATTTTTTCCACATTTTTGACGGCCTTAGGTACTAGTTTGACCAAACTTTGACTGGCCATAACTTGAGTATACAAGCTCCTTTTGACCTCGCTCAAGTTGCGTTGGGTTCTTTTTTTTTATCTCTTTTTGATGATGCTAAAGTCAGTAGTATTGGAGACACTTCAATTTTTAGTGAAAAAGTATCCCTCGTATCATTCATTACACAAGGTGCCTCCAAGTTCTCTGATTTCATTCACTGCGGTGTCAACCTTCTCAAAATAGCTTACAATGTCTTATTCTACTTCCATCTTCAAGTTTTTGTATCTTATCTTAGCTATTAGCCTCTTTGTCAACTTAACTCTTTCATTTCCTTCATAGATATTTTTCAGCTTCTACCAAGCCTCATAAGCAGTATTCAAAGAGATAACCTTAGTCAATTCAGTTTTGATAATGCATTGAAGATAGCATACCTTGCATTTTCATTTTCTTCATAAGCTTGAATCTCATTCAGAGTGTTAAGAGCATTTACTGGTGGAGCCTACTTAGTCTCCACAACCTTCCAAGTGATGTAACCTAAAGAAACCAAATAACCTCTCATCTTCACTTTCGATAAGATATAATAAGATCCTTCAAAGACAGGAGTTGATAACTTGTGTGCCATTGGATCGAGATCTACCTCAAGTGATTAAGCTCTATATCAAGGAATTAAAGCTCTGATACCAATTGTTGAATATCTAGGCAACTGAGAGGGGGTGTGAATCAGTTGACAATAAAATTTTATTTTAACTTTAATCCATAGATCCAGAATAATTAATAGAATTAATAAAATATGAAAGCACATGCACAAAATAGATCAGACATAAGAAACACCAGAATTTATGTGGAAAACCCAAGAAGGGAAAAACCACGGAGAATGCTAATTCTCAATATATAAACACCGGTTAAGGTGGTTTTTATAAAGGATGACTCACTATCAAGGTGCTCACTGTAGGTGGTCTCACTGCTCTAAAAGGCTCACTGCCAAAAAAGAAAGAAAGATAAAGAGAATCCACCACAAAAACACAGTCTGCACTGTCGTAACTGCTTCCGGTAACAATGTGCAACACTATACTCACACAACTATTGGATTCTTTCAATCTCGTATGTCTTCAACACAAAAATCCATATGTGATCTCATCAAAACGTACTCCTACATATACTGTCTCTAGAAAACATAATTCTCAATGTCGGCTAAGACAAAGATCTAAAATAGGTCTCCACTAAACATTTTGGTGGTGGGAAGGAATGAGAAGTAGACCATATTACACCATTCCTCATCGAACATATCAACACACTACATACATCTGCAAAGTCGGACCCAAAACACATCCACAAGCTATATTGCACAACTTCAATATCCGGTCCAAAACCTCGAGCTCTAGACCAATCCAAACCCAAAGATAATACTGAGTAACATCTTCCAAAGTACCAAACTCATTTGGTAAAAATGGGAAACCTCCAAACACACAACATACCTTAATCAAACACTTCTTCTCAACATATCACATCCGGACCGCAAGATTTGACATCAATGACAACACATAATATAATGCTAACACCAAAGAAAATAATTAAATGGCATTAAAACACATGTGCTAGGGAATTGGAAGGAGAATGAAATCAAAGGCAAAGATATTAGTGTTTAAGGGTTGGAAATACCACAAGTCAAACATTATGGGTCAAGGAACAAGCATGTTAGTAGAGACAAGTTTGAAAGTATGAAAATATGATGGAAAGAGGGTGGAAGGATAGAACGTGTGACAAGATGGATAATTCTAAAACTTTGTTAGGAAGATAGGTGAAAAAAGCTAGAAGGAAAGACATACTCAGAAGGGGAACTATGACAAGTAACACAGCTTAAAAGAATAAACTTTAGAAATACTTTTCAAAAAAGAAGGAAAAGAAAACACAATAAAACATGACTAGAGGGGAAACATGAAATAAATAATATACCTAATTTAATTGAAAACGAGACATGATACACCTCATTATTGTTTTATTAATATCATTATATACCCTTTTGACCTTTGAGATTTTCTATTGCTTTGTTCCATGTGTGTTGTCTTCTTGTGCCCTTTAAATTTGATGTCTTGCCCATATAGTGTTAGTAAGGTTTTTTCAAAATAATTTCATCTCTAGTTTGGGCCCAAGCCCAACCCCACTTCTCCTAGCATAAACCCTACAATTCCAACTTATTAATGTGAGTTTCACTTGCATAGGTCATAATCCCTATTTTCTTTGGGTTTATTGAGTTGTAATATATTTTTTTCCATTATTTAGTGATACTCATCTTCCTTCAGTTTTTTGTGCCTTCTCTTTTTCCCATTCTTTATTTATCTCTTCTAGTTGTAAGAAAAAAAATCAAAGTTTTCATCTAGGTAGTATTTTGGATATTTCAAAATGCCTATATTTCCTGTAAGTCTTGATTTATCATCATAGTTTACTATTGTGACTCAAATATTCATATCTCTTCGTACCTCCATCCCTTGCTCCATTTCACAATTCTACTTACTTGCTTGATCTACCCTCTACATTCTAATTCATATATAAGGAAACCCTTTGCTAGATTGTTAATATCTTCCCCTTCACAAAAGTATTTCATCCTCTTGATAATTATATTTGATTTCTTAATAAGTTATTACTTTTCTTCTACAATTTGAATCTTTACTTGCCTCTCTAGAGGAAAGTAACCATTAGTTGAGCATGTTACAATAATTTTTATAATATCTGTTGATTTAAAGTCTAATATTTTTAATATTATAGAACTAATTGTACACACCTAAAATTGATCACAGTTGGCCAATTTATCCCTATTTCATCTAATTCTCTATCAAAATACAATCATCATCATTGGGATGTATCCTTCCTAATCCTAGTGTTATTTTGGGATATATCATTCCCACATCAACAACACCCCATCCACCATCCATCCATCTTGAATTTCTAGCTTGAATAGGGCAACACCATGTTTATCTTTAAGTCATTAATCAACTAGGTTATAACACCATCATAATCCATAATCCCCACCCCTTGTATATCTTGCACATCTTGTAAATATTGTGTCATCACCTAGGTTAATTTGTACATATTATGTCCTTAGGTCCCATCCCATGTGTTAGTCGTCCTTGTGCCATTAGGACTTTGTCCCTATTCAACTAGTACTTCAACTACTAGTCCTCTTGAGGGTTCAGGTGTCTTGCTAGTTTGTTTTCATACAAATATTAGTCTTAGTAGATCCATCTTTGGCCTTTTTAGGATATATTGTTCCTGACACCAGTCTGCATCAACCCCATCCACCATCCCTATAGAACAAGGAACTTGAGATGCTTTTTATTTCTTTGGTGCTTTTGAATCTTTGTTTATCTATATCTTGAACTTCCTATTTTTATCTACTCATGGTCATCATGATCCCTCATATCATGGTGTGCTACAAATGGTGAAACTAGGGGCATGGTCTTGATTTTCATGTGCTTTGTCTTCTTGACCCGCCTCACCTTTTTCCCACATAAATAATTGTGATCTCATGTTATGCTAGGACTTTTCTTCTGTTTTTTGATTTTCTAACATCATGCCCATCAAAATTCCCTACAACTTTGTGAGATGTTGGACTAACCTTCTTATTATTAAGTTAGTCCTATGTATGTGGTATGAAGTTACCTTTGTCCATAGTATCTCATGCTAAATAAAATTAAGTGCTCACTAAATGATAATTATCATATGACACTCGATCCCCCCCCATCCATTATCTTACACGTTTCTAATCCATTCAACCTATCTTTCCATTCCTCATCCCCACTTAATCATACTTTTCATGTGCAAACATGTCCTCTTCCATTTTCCTCTCTTCCACTAGTTTTGTCATTGCATCCATTCCCATCATGGAATTATCATCTCATTTCACCTTGCATAATATAGACTTGTTATTTATCCATTATCATTTTCACCTTTCCATCCTTCACCATTAACATTATAAGCCTAGGCTACTGCATCCATAACACTTCTACCATAATCATCCATACAACATGTATGCATCATCTCATCCATTTTGAGAGCACACCCATGCTCTTTTAAACTCACTCGTCCTCTCAAGGGAGCATCCTCATCCTCATCCTCATTTTCACTCTCATCATCTTTTCTCCTAGTTGCTCCTTCAAATGACGAGGGCATCATCCCTAACCTAACCCTTTTCTTCCAAGCACTATATTTTAATCTTTTTTGAAATGATGTTATTTTGTAACACCATCTCAAAGAGGTAAATAATGTAGACACCTAAAATTGACCACATTTGGTCAATTTGTCCCTATTTTATCCACTTCCTCGTCATTTCTATTAATTAAATAAAATTATATTAGTTAATTAATATTCTCCATTTTTTTCTATTGTCCTAACTCCCAACCTAAGGTAAATGATTAATTTAATTATCTGCCTCCATCCTTAGTCCCCTTCTTCCTAAAAAATATCTTTTATTTATTTAATTTTACCTTTCACATGTCACATCCTTCATCACTTTTATTTAATGCTTAATCCTCACTGGATCTCTCGTAATCATTTGCACATTCTCTAATCCTAATTAAATGGGATTGATCCATTCAAATACATCCCTCATGCTTAACCTTAACGCACTCCCTCTTGGAGAAGACCCTATGTACTTGAGCACATGGATCTTGCTTCCTCAAGTATCCAAAATATTTTTTTTATTCCTTTATCTCCCTCCAATCCTTCTCTTTTTCATAGATGAGGATTTTTAATTCCTAGAAGTCTTGCCAAGTACTCTTCATCTTCTCCTCTCACTTGAAGATGCCACTTGGCACCATCCCATGAAGTGAGAGGACTAAATCATCTTCCAATCATTCTCCACCCTTGATCTTTATCAAGAAATCTTGACCCTTAATCCATTTCATCCTAAATCCTATATATCCAACATTAACCATTTTCATCTATCTTTCACTCTATTATCATTTGAACGTCGTTATGCTGCCAAAATTGCAAGTGAGCACACATCCAATCAAACATTTAAAAAAAATCTACAAAACATAGTCTAATATAATTTGATTTCGTTAAATTATATGTTTTTTAAACTTTCTTTAGTTTAATATGAGTGTTTGCTTGTTTTTATGTTTTGTTTGGTTTCATTGCCAAATCATTAATACTTTGAGCATACATTTCATGCACACACTAGTAATTTCGACTTCAAAGTTGTTAGTTTTGATCACGAGTACTAATAATTGAATGAAATATATTTCTTAGATCTAAAAACAACAAATCATATGATGACACATCAATGCACCAGTAAAACATGACATAGTGAACAACTATCAATCTAACTTTTTTGGGGGCCATTTTGGACATCTCAATAAAAGCATGCTAATATGGCATCATATTTGATGATGTGGACTTAAAACCTCAATTGCAAGTAGGACTTGCCAAATAAATTACTGTAAAAAAATAAGTGGTTTGAAATTGCCACATGAAAATTTTAAAGACGCAAAATTAAGATACTCAACTCAATTCTTCTTACCCATCAATTCTTGTTCTTGTGCCCAAATTTAACTTCCTATAATTTATTTAAAGTATATTCATTCAGTAATAGCTTGAGCAAAAGAAGGAAGACATGGATGAGACAAAATGGCAGATAGATTAGTAAATGGAATATCTATTTAAATGCATGTCTCATAGACAACAAAGAGATAAAAACTTTTGTTATAGAATAATTTAGTAAGCATACTTGGAATAAAGTGCTAGAGAGAAAAAATAATTGTTATATTGAGGAGTTCAATCACACGTGATCTTTTTCAAATAGCATACATAAAGGCTTGTATCTCATGGAGAGCCAAAATTCTTATTGCTCAATTATGAACTATCTCTCATCAACTCCGTTACGAAATAGGCGGTGAAAAAGGCCGAAAGAAACTTGGGAAGGAAGGGTGTGTATTTTTTGCACTTCTTGGGGCAATTCAATTTAAAAGACACTTCATTTAGACATAAGAGCAATTATGTTAATGTCTTGACAACTGATTCTTGATATAGCCTTTTCAATGAAAATGCTGTTGAAAAATTGAGAGTGCTCATCATCATCTTATATAGAAAAACACTAAACCATGAAAATTGAAAATAACAAGACTAACTGTCCCATAGACTTTTTAATATTAATTTAATGTTTATCGTGGTGAACATTAAATTTTTTCCTTTCTTTCAATCATTTTCTTGTTCTTCCATATTGTGGGGTGCTTGTACTTATTTGAAAAAAATTACGCGTACTTTCTTATCTGCACAAAGCGACCATTCATTTATTTCTTCTAAAAGTGAAGCAATCCTCATGGCTGGAAACGATGCAATAGAAGAAAGCTACCAAAATCATCCACGGCCAATTTGACAATATCCATCAATCCCTCTGAAAAATTCCAACAATTTGCTCATTTTGAATGACCGCATCAATGCCAATGTCAATGACAGTCTCATTCTGCTCACCTCTTAATCTCAATGGTAGCCACCTTCATATTATTTCTCATTCCTCTTCACAGAAAATTGCCTCTCATCACACTTATTCAGTCACACTCACCAAAGAGCTAAAATGGTCCCCTCACACAATAATTACAGGCATGCAATCCCGTACCAGGCTTCGTGCAGCATCTTCAGACAACAATGCTGAGGATAATAAGGTATGTAAGTAGAAAACACAAATCAATAGATATCGTAGCACTTAATTGGTTTATTAGGATAGCCTAGAAATGGAGGAATTAAAAATGCCATTTGAAGTGGCAGCTTTTGGGGACGAATTCTCCACTTTCAAGTCATATTCCCAAATTATGTCTGAGAATTTTAAGTGTAAAGAGCTTAATTACGCAGTTAAAAATGCCATGTTGGTGGATTTCTTTAGGGCTGGTTCCCCAACACAGCCTATTACTCCATACGAATTCAAGCTTTCAATATTCCAAGCAATTCAAGCGTTTAAAATTGTCTTCATAAAGTGACAATTGCTTATACACAGTTGTCAGTTGGGCTGTTGTCTACATAAGGTGGGGATGATTGACGTGGCAGACCAAGTTGGGAGTTTCTACAGAGCTTGCATCCATTGTTTGCCTCTTTTCCCTTGTTTCCGTCATGGAGTCTAACGACATAAAAGATCAATCATATCTTCAATACCGATGAGTGTTTATTTTAAATTTTGTACCATGAGTTGATAATTGTACACCTCCCGAGAAGGACAATGATTCGAGTTCTACTGTATTTGCCATGCATTTAGTTTGAGGTTGATATAATTTTATTTGGCGTTTAGTGTTAGTGTGCCACAATGTCTTGGATTCTGCATCATGGGGATTAGCTGGGACAGAATACCTGGTTTTTGATATGACGGATTAGTTGTACTTTTAGGTCTCTCCTTTATATAAGATGGAATTTATTTCTTCAGTGTCTCTGAACTTGCAGCAGGGAACCGATTTGCTAGACATTCTGCACCTATGGACAATTTGATAGCGGTCATTTAATGGAGTTGCTGCATGTGAACTCCTCAGTGTGAAATGAACAAAACCAATTTTAAGGAAAGGAGATTAGCTATTGGTGTGGAACAAAACTTTACACAGGGATATGACACGCAAGCAGATTTCTTATAGTTAAGAAGGCATTATAATGATAGCAAACAAATTGCTGAAACCGCCTTATTCCAAGGTCATGTCCCCGCCGTGACACCCCTATCCGCACCGTTGTTAATAAGAGAAAATTGTCTTGGAATAAGACTTAACAATTTTCTGTAAAACCCAATCATGCCCAGTCTAACAGTGAGTGGAGGAATCATATCAATTATCTATCAGGCAGCAATCTGGTTGGAAATCTCGACTTGAATAAGGCAGCAATCTAGATATTACAATAGCGATCTCAACTCGATTAAAGATGTGATCCAGATATTACAATTATAATACAAAAGCTATAACTTAATAATGACAACTAGGACAAGTCGCTAACCATAATCTAGTTCAATAACCAACAAAGTATTTAGTTAAGGAGTCACTACCTTTGTGGGGTGGGGAGAGGGATTGATATTGATTAACGACGTCGAGTTCCCCCCATAGATATATAGGGCCTCTCCCGGCGTTTACCCTTCTCCGCCAGCCATTGTCGATTCACAGTCGAGTGGCCCCGGATAGGAACAGAGTTAGCTCACTCAATCGCCCAAGGGACTACCACAATGAGAAGCGAAGCGATGCAGCATTGACGCTTTAGCCCCCCACCCAAGGCCTATCCCCCCTACGGGCCTCCCACGAATAGAATCTACCTCCCAACTATAGAAAGTTGGGGGGGCCGGTGGGGTCTTGCACACACAGGCACGTGAGATTGGCTCCTCTCCTGCCCAACTCCAGATAGTAATGCATGGACGCTGGGGAGTGGATATCTTGTCGTTTCTCCGGGCAGGGCGGGAAAGCGGTGGGTATGAAGACAATCTCTCTTGCCGGGTTGCCCGTAGGGCCTGGAGTCCATCGTTCGTTCCCGGGAGAATTAGTCTGCTGTGCGCTAATCGACACGTCACCTCCTCCTCTCCGGGTTTGGTCGAGCTCTATCATTCCGGCCGGTGAAAGGATTGGTTGTTCAATTGCTCATTCAGAAGTGGGAGCGTGGGGAGAGTCCAATGTTACGCGTTGCGCCGCCAAGACCCCACCGCCCTGCAGAGGCGGACCCCATTGGAGGGGGGTGGGAGATATAGTGAAGGGAGGTAGATTAGAAAAGTGGGAGGCCCGTAGGGGGGAGGCCCGCCTAGGATGGTGGGGTCCGTCTTGGGAGGGAATTCTAATTAGAGTTGGTTCGGCCGATACCAGATTAATTCGTAATAGAAAGTGGGGTTCGATTGATTCCCTAGGGCGCCGCTGATGCTGATGTTAATCCATCTGTCCCGAATGAATGCTCATTTCCCACCTACCACCACTGTGGGGTTGGCCCCCAACCGAAAATAGAGTTTTGCCGAGTGATCAGCGTCTCCTATTGAATGTGGTCGATTCCTTTGAGATGCAGACACACTGCCAGAAGTGGGCCCGGTCTCGCCTGGCAAACAACCCCTTCCATAGAATAGTAGGGGCCTCCCACCCGGCCCCCAAGAAATAGAAGTTCCGGGTGGGGGGCCCTACTATTCTATGGGCCCCTACAACAACTTCTTATAGGGGGGTTAGGGGGGTAAGGGGGGTGGGTGGGAGGATATAGGGCTATTCCTCCCACCCAGGAATCTCCCTACTATTCTAAGGGGCGTTGGCATGTTACGTATAGAATCTTTCGGAGTAGCTAAGCCTTAGAATAGTAGGGGGATCGCGTCATAGAAAAGAGGTGGTGGGCCCTACTATTCTAAGGTGGTTGACGCAGTCGAGTTTATAAGGGCGGGCCGGGGTGGGTGGGCCCTACTATTCTAAGGCTAGTGGATATGAGATATGGAAATGGATGGATATCTGTCAATTGGTTTAGACGGGTAATATGCCCCTCTCCTTTACCTCAACTTTGCCTGGCGCTTACCGAACCGAAATGAGAACGAAATAGAATACCTCTTCCACTGCTTTTATTACATGCACATGTGAAAATTGCCTGATTTCTACTCCATGGGCGCTGTCGTAGACTCTGCTTCTAGTTGAAGAGACCTACCCCAAAAACCTTCTTCTCTTCTCCAGCCTTTCTTTATAGCTTTTTGATACGTATTAGCATTAGCAGTCACCTCATTCAAACGCTGGTCTCCTAGGGCCATCCAACCAGATTGCCTTTACTGCCTTTAACCCGCTCTCCCGTTGGTCGAGGTGTTCCCCTCTCCCTTTTCTGCCTAATAGACTGTATTCTTTATCTTGGCCGGTATAGTGATCACGAGCATGATGAAGACCATTTGATTCATGAAGACAGGCAGTTGACTCAGGAAAGAAAGTATGATTTGAATGGCTGGCTCTTTGGTCGAATGTTTCTATAACGTAAATAGAATAAAGTAACTATAGATAGAATAAAGAGGGAAAGAACACACCACCACGGAAACTATAAATAACTCAGTTAACAATACGATATAAATAGGATTACCCTATCTGTTCGCTTTCCATAAAAGTGCGTCGATACGAAATGAATAATGATGAGAGAGACAGGGCCTTTCGCCGTATCAAAATTGAGGGGGGCTAGCACGTGAAAGGGCCTTACCATGCCTTCTGTAACGTGTAAGGGCCTTGCCATGACGATCCTACGTCCTTCGATAAATAAAGATCTATCATATACCCTACCAGTGACTCATATATAATGTAAGTCTCTTTAACTACGTCTATCTGTCTTGATCGTAAGTCTCTTGTAAAGCTCTTAAGTCTCCTACATATTCGATGCCCGTTTAGACCGAGATAGCCTATACAGGATGATCAAATGGGTATATATTTGGGGAATAGGGTTGGGAAAGAGGAAGAAGGGTGACCTTCTCTCTTTCATGGGAATAGCTATCCTAACCAACCAAGAAGCAAGCGCGATCTATCTCATTTCCGGTCGATCTGACTCCGGCTTGGAAAGACAAGAGTAGCATTACTGGTGAGCCATTGTGGGGATCTCCCTATCTCCCCTCACTGTCTGTCTGTAGAAACAGCTCTGCCTTCTCATTAACCACTCCCCAAGATGGCGCCACACAGTCATTTCCCTCCCGAGGTTCAGGAGGTTATTTCATTCCTTCCCCTCTCTCCGTTCAGGGAGTGGAAGGGACCCATCCCCTCTGGGAAGGGAATGGGCTTGGAGTCAGAAATGATTGATCCGAAGCAATCCGGGTATCTTCTACAGACAGTCAGATTGCATGAGCCATAGGTAAACCATGGTGAGGTGTACCCCTGCTTCCAATCCCCAATGAGAAAAGCCAGAGCCCCAACCCCAAAGAGCTAAATAAGGGAAGATTGGAAGGCGCCCATAGAATTTTAGGGGCCTTTGCCCAGTAAGTAATATTATACTCTGGCTATTCTCCTTGGCCTTATTCTATCCCGCTGTTACCTAATATGAGTCAATCAATACGTTATATAAACACTTACTTTTGGTCTCCGTGCGTAAAGTAAGAGCGGAGTTATGTACTATTGAAAGAGGAAGGAAAGAAACGGGGCATGCGCGTAATTACTTACAGATATAGAGGAACGATTCTTTACTGAGCTGAGAGAATGCACTCTTCATAAGCTCAGTTTCGTTCTCGCAGTATGGAGGGGTTGAGTGCGAAGAGAGCGCCGACTGATGTCGGGTCTCCGCTCCTAGTACCTATAATCTGCTCTCATACTGGGGTGAAGATCGAGCGAACAAACCAATACACCAAATGGCTTTGGCCGGTCACTCTAGCCCAAGGAGACCATACGGGAGTGACCAACTCCTTTTCATGCCCGCCCTCTGGCAGAATGAATCTATTGGGGGGACTCTCAGGGAGGGGCCAGGTAATATCAAGTAACTGGTACACCACTCAATTTGGGAGCCTCCCTGAGAGTAGCGTGGTTGTGGCCTGCCTCAGAGACATGAATGAGACGAGATCTCGGAATGGGAAGATGAGAGGTTGATGGATGAATGGTAATGGCCTCGGAGACATCCATTAGGAATGGGAAGATAGGTAGAATCCCAGTATGAATGGGAAGCAGAAGATAGGTAGATAGTATCCCTGGGGAGTAGGGATTGGATTGATCGAGGTTTCCCTTTCTCCTTTCGATATTGGGGTGGTATCACGATCTTCTCTCTCCAGTTTGCTGACTATGACTGTGGCTGGCCTGATGCTGATCACTAGGATGGGATGGGGATGTTCTTGGATATGAGGGTATGTGTGGGAGTGAACTATATCCATATAACTATAGAAAGTGGCGTTAAGGTGTTGGAGTCTGTGCTGGGGTAGTTCTGTCTTCTATCTAGTGAGTGATCCCCGGCCGGAGTGCATTCTGGCTCGTACAGCCTCCTTCTCGAATCCTTAAGAAACCGGGTGTCGAAAAACTCGTGAATAAATCAATCAAAGCAAAGTGGCGCCCCGGGTCGTGAGGCCGTATATGTATAGGAGATGGGCGCAAACACCTACCTATCACGAACGGGATACACGAAAGTGGAGTAATTGCTCCTCTGCCTCAGAATCCCGTGGTTGGCTCAGTGAACTACACCGCAGGGCCCCCCCATTGGCCGGGAGGCGGGATATTGATAAGGGAAGCACTTCTCTTCCAGTCCAGAAGAAGCAGCGCAGGCGTTACTGGACGCTGAGCACGCTGTAGATGCAGATCAGTTCCGTTCGGTTTCACTTCCACCCCTATTTATTCCTCATTCAAAGGGGATCCGTTCGTGAGCTCACTGGAAGGGGCCCTCTCAAAGACTAACTCAGCCGTAACGAAAGTATCTCTCTTTATTACGTTATTTCAATAGAATGCCCTACTTTAATATCTATTCATCAATTAATAACCGAAGATATGTTAGTTAGTGCCACGTTGGAGATACACTGAAATAAGTCGTTAGAGATACACTATGGATAGATAGGGATAGAAGGACTATCTATGACGTTATTTATCTTATTTCACTAGTGACTTATTAATATTGAGTTACATGTATGTTTCTTATATCTACTCTACCTATCCATCTCTTTTCCTGAGAAAGTGTTCACCAGTTCGGGTAAATTGGCTGAGGTTCCTCACTCCTGACGGTAAGCTGGGAGGACATCATGGGGTGGGTGAAAGTAAGGTGACCCATTTTCCGACCCTTCGTCTGCATGCATTCATCGGCAGGAAGGGGAGGATTTCCTCTTCATCGGCACGGCAGGTCTATTCTCCTCTTAGTTCACCATTTGGGGTGGGTTTGGTCTCCTCACGGAAGGTCTTTTACTGTGAACCCGAGCAAAGCATGCGCATAATTCACCCTCGGTAATGCCAGCGTGGTCAGCCGGCAGAAACACATCTGCATGATCGGTCCAGTTCAACCCGCGTAAGGTGTTAGTTTTTAGGGGAAGACAGTTCAACCCGCGTAGATTAAGCTTGCGGGGTGCCTTTCATACGCGTCGAGAAACAAGAAATACGCTATAACTCCCATGCCCCGAAAGGATAGGCTACGGGGCCTCGCTTCTATCGAACTAGAAAGGCTGGGCTCTGCATTGGGGCCTCATGACTGGAGTGATCTGGATGCGAGAAAGGACGGCTATTGGCTTGCTGTAGTACAAGCCCAAGGTTACCTACCATTTAAATGAAACAAAGACGAACAGGCAAAAAGAGCATCTATCCCGCCTTCCAGCGAAGGAGAGCGTACCGGCTCGCTCGGGTTCATCGAGGGAGGGTGGGTCTGTTCTGTAAGCACTCTCGCAGGGCAGGGACACACCTCCACTCAGTAAGGGGTACTATAGTGAGGGATCCGTCCGTTCCTCCTCTGGGTGGGGCCCTACTATTCTAATGGGCATAATTGGGGCCAGTCGGGTTTATTCATCAGGAAAGTGCGTTGACGATCCGTAGACGATGGCAAGTGTTCTCTTCCGGGGGTTTTTCAAAAGTAAACGTCGTTTTGTCGACGTTCTCTGCCCCTTCGGCACTTCATATAGTTGGCACAATCGCATCTTTTAACGTAGGCGGTAAGATGCGAAACAGTGCCGGGGGAAAGGGGAAATCGAAAGGGGGGGGCCCTTCGGCACTTCATATAGTTGGCGGCACAATCGCATCATTTCACAGTTCGACCCCTATAGATTGTAAGGGCGGAAGCATCTATACGTAACATGCCGATTGTTTAGTCGAAAGAAAGATCTAGTTTTTGAAGTAAACCCCACCCGGGCCGAAAGATTAGTTTCTGAAGGCTACTTTAGAAATACAGATTCTGAAAGCGCCAGGGAGGGAATAGTTGTTGGTGGGTGGGGGGAGATAGAAGTTGCGTATAGAATAGGTGGAACAACTGGGTGGGACTGCGACTGGGTCGAGAAAGGGAAGTACGCATTCTTCCTTATTTATGATGCACCCCAACCCGTTGCATTCGGTGGGAACTACGGAACACAATGAATGAAATGAATGCCAGTTTATCTGCAACCACTGCTACTTAAACTACTGAGTCAACTGCTTCTTCTCTGTCTCTTTTACCTATGCTGCTGCCTATGATTATGGATCTTTGGCTTGCTCACGAACAGTCGCTAGTGGGGGTATTAGTATAGGTGCTTCCGCGTCCCTTTCAAATATAGGGGCAGGTCATTGAATTGCATCTATAGTTGAGACTCTTCTTGTATCCTTTAAAGAGTCTCGACCAACCCTTTTGTCAACACTAGTAGTACATCTACAAGAGGAATATTCATCTCAACCTTAACCTACTCTGCCTCTGCTGCTAGGTATGCTGCTTCTTCGACTGACTCCCCTACTATCTAAAGGGCTGCTGGAGGATATGAAACTTTCTCAGCTGCTACTGAATAAACAGCCCATATATCTAGAGGGCGAGACGAGAAAGGCTGTCTCTGCTACCATAGCCTTTGCAGCTGTCTCTGCTGCACCTGCCCTAGTCTCTTCAGGATCTCGATCTCGTCCTGGAACTAGCACTACGACTGGCTTTGCTACCTTTGCTCCTGGCTCCATCTTTGCTTGCTATATCTTTGCTTCTCCTGCTTTCTCCAACAAGTCACAATATGGGGAAACTATTTTGTTAAATCAAAGGTTAGCCCCGCAATGAGGGGAAGGAAAGGACTGAGATTCATTGAGTCATGATGGGTCCACCCTTGTATGATCATTAGCTCCGAGATTGAAGCACGCATCGTATATAGAGCAATATGTGTATTTCCCACCTAGATTCGGTGCTACAGGCATTCATCCGGAATCTTTCGATCTCCATTGACAAAGCACTGCTTTCTGATACATATATATATGTGTGTGTACATGTTGCTCATACATAATAGAGGATGTTTAAGTCTATGTTTATATGATAGAATATGAGAGATGCATACTTGTCTGAAACCCATCTTGTAGGAATGGGCTTGAGGTGTAAGAGATGGGTGACGAGTGGGCTCGTAAGTAGGCCATCCTAGAATGACCACATTGGTTCCTAGGACAAGAGGGCACTTACTTAGAAGAGTCAAGGAGCCCCCTTATGACCTTTGCCCAGTCTTGCAAGATGGCACTTGTCTTTGGGAAGATGAGACATTGATGGGGAAAGCAGGTACAATCTGCTAAGCAAGCAAGAGGGCTGTGGTAGACATCCACTCTTGGGCTTAGTGTAGAATTGGCTTCGAGTGGACCCATCATGTCTTTTCCTCCAAACGCTAATTCTTGTATAGTATTATTGATAGCATATGAATATGATGTGGGTTGTCTAACCCTAATGATTGAATGATATATATATATATATATATATATATATATATATATGTTTCTTATGCTATGATTGTAGGATTCAAATCCAGGATTGCATTATTAAAGAGATATTTACTTGGTAAGATGTAACACTAACCCTAATTTGTTGCAATTATGATTTTAGGGCAAATTAGGAAGGGGACATTACAAACAGGCACAGCACATAAAATTCCAATGAGGATTTACCTAGTTGCATCATATGGGGAACTACACGTCCTCCATTATTAACTGAAAGTAGCAAAAAGGAAAAACACAAATATTATTAGGACAACTAAAAACAAAATAGCAATGTTGTTATTGTTGATGGGGAAGTTTGCACTTCTATCAACACAAAATAAAATACATAGAATATATCCTATTGTCTCTTGACTAAGGTGATCTTATATGCCCTTAAATTGTCCAAACAAGACGACCTCAAGGTTTCTAATGTTAGGCCTTGACTATACTTAGGATAACTCAGTGATAATGTGATTTGCTGTTAATCATGAGGGGACTTACGTGTCTATTCTTTGGATAGATTTTCCACAGTCACAACTGCAGACGACTTCTCTAGGTCTAGAACCTCTTAAAAACAGATTTTCAGGATACTTGATGCTTTATAAACAACTTTTGAGATTGATTTTTAAAGAAATATCAAAGTGATTTAGGGTTCAGAAAGCTAATCTAATCCTAATGATACAATTCCTCAATCAATAGACAAAAACCCTCAAACTAGACCCAGCTTTGCCAGAATAACACAACTAAGCATAGGCTGATGCAATCTTCAAAGGACTTAATAGATTTTCAGATTACTAATAAGCACATTGAATCCATAACACAATGCAATCCAACATGTATATTTAGTAATTGAACTAAAACTTATAAAATTCAGACTAACCATGGATGAAAACTAACAATCAACTAATTCCCAATGGTATGAACAGGGTTTCATCAAATATTGATTCCAGAAATTATTCTATACTAACTTGCTTTGAAATAAAATAACTAATTTTGAAAAAGTATGAACCATGCACTCACATAAAACAACACATAGATCATCACATCAATGATTTCTGCATTAATTTCGCCAGAGTTCTTGCAACAATTCCTTAAAACTTCTTGCGCAAAAATGAAAGAGGGCATGCCCTTTTGTAGTTTTTTAGGTTTAAGATGAATGGCCAAGATTAAATCCTTTTTAATGGCCCAGATTCATCTCGTAGGAACTATAACTACCTCATTTAATAATTTATACCAAATCCTAACCACCTAACAACCCACTAAAAGACAAAGTTCACCTCTCCCAAGGCACAAAAAGACCAAATTTTCATTTGGAGAAATAACTAAGTTTTGGCTTCGTATTTTTTATTTTATTTTAGCCAAAAAATAATGTTTCTTTATGCAATAAAAATTCTTCTCCATGGATCAAGTAATTCTCCCATATATCTCTGCCAGCTGTACATTTTGCTTGCACATATTCTTGGAATTTTAATAGGACTGCCCTTAGTTCTTGTTCAAGAGGCATGAAAGTGTGTCATGTCCCCTTCTCAGTGATGTGCATTTAGTGGTCGATTGGCCTATTACGGAGACCCGTAGGCTATTTGGAAAGGAGAATTAGGGTTTCCAACTTTTGTGGAGTTCTGCACGAGTTTTTTAGGGTTTGTCAAGAGGGAATTCTTTAGTTCTGCTTATGGTTTCCTTCTGGGTTTTCCATGAACTCCAGGGTGGCATAACATGCATTTGATTCTTTGGTGAAGTTAGAACTTACTATTTTTAGTAAGTTAGGGTTTGGCTGTTTGGATGATGCTGTTCTATTGAGCTTTCCAAGCTCTTTCTCTGGGTGCGAAGATTATGTTTTTCGGAGCAGTATTTCTTGACTTACTATTTTTAGTAAGTGGCTGTGTTGAGCATTTCTATTTTTAGCAGTCTCGGACAGGGTCCTAACTCAGCACAATTCAGTGGTCTTCATTGCACAACTTCATCCTTAATTTTGGTATTAATCAGTATTGGAGTTATAAGTTATTTAATTAAATATTAATAGGATAAGGAATTAATATTTAATTATTTTTATTACTGATTAATTGTGTTGTGGGCGACTTAGTAAAAATATCTATCTGCCAGCAATATTTTTATTTTCTTAAGTCAGTGGCATTAAAAAGGTGGCATTGAGAAAGATGAAATATTTCATGTTTATATTATTTTTATATTGCAAAGTTGTCACCTAGGAAAAAGTTCAAACTTTGCCTAGGGAGTTTGGGAAAATTAACACCATGTCTAGGGGAGGCTATGACATGAAATGAAATTGAATTTCAATTGTTTTGGGCGCCATTTGCATTTGAATTTGAGAGGGAAAATCTATAAATACAGGTGCTTGGCCTCTCATTTGGCATCTTATGAAATTGCATCGTTATGCTGACGGTTTGGCAATTAAAATCTGAGCTTCGAAGTGTGGCTTCCTAGGTAAGTCTTAGTTTCGTACTTGGAAGATAGTACCTAGCTGTGTTCTTGTAATTCCAATGTTGTCAGTGAGTGTTTTGTAGATTGTGGAGAGTTTTGTGTGGGATTGGAGTGTTTTCTGGTTGCTGGTCGCGGAGTTGCTGAAACCATATTTTGCTCCTACCTCTTGGCTAGGCGATTCTATCATTCTGGGTATTTGCTCTGTGGATTTCTATGTCCTAGGCGGTGGCATTTGTAAGTTTTCAGCACTAATCTTTGAGTAATCAATTTTATTTTGCAAATCGTACTTCCCAGCCTAGGCGTTATTCTTGTGTGGGCATTTTGGAAGCAAGATGTGGTAAATGGGGTATATGGAGGTCACTTTCCTGATTGTAATTGGTCATTTTCAATATATTAGCAGTTTGGGAGCCTTTGGGGATGTTAGGTGTGAGTAGTGAGTGAGTTTTATGCATTTTAGTGTGTCTTGGTGTTGCTGGTTGTGCATTTCAGCTTGCTGTCATAAAATTACAAATTTCCAGAAATTGGTATTTGGGTGTGCCCTTCGTAGTGTGAGTAGATTAGTTGAATTGGGTGTGATTTGGGGTGATTTGGGTGAGTTTGGAGAGAGAAATGAGCATTTCATAGTTTCTTGAAGCCGCTGGTCTGCGTGTTATTGATCCGAGGATTTCATAATTTCATGTTGAAGGATCTTTTGGGAGTTAGTAACTGTTTGAAGATATTTATTAGCATTGGACAACATTACTTCTCTATTCTATCTCTCTATTTTATATTGTAAGGTTAAGCAGTAGTATTACTAACCATTTCTGGATTGTAAGCATTCCCACTTGAAAGTAGAAGAGGCTGTCTTGCTGCCTATATTTTGATATTTGTTGCTCAGTCCTCCCGCTGCATAAGCGGTTGAGTTGAGATTGTGTAATATTCCCCTTAATTTTTTTTGGTTTTTAGCAATAAGAATTACAAAGCAAACACCATAACTCATTAAGGTTGGAGAAATAATCCATACAACTGAAAGCAACCCTTCACTTTCTTATCACTGAGAGCCCAACGTGGAAGGGTGAGAGCATACAGTGCTAAGGGGATCGTTAGCGCCATAACCAAACTGAAATTACAATGCACGGGCGGCAAGCTAGCCCATTCTGCTTATCCAGCAGTATAGAAACTAAACTCTTGGCTGTAAAACAGCCAAGGGAAATATTAAGAAACTAAAACTCATTCTACGTATTTCAACGGGAGGACATTACATTAAGCTATCACTCTACCGCATATTTCAGCGGGAGGACAATTCATAAAACTTATCACTCGACCACTTATTCAGTGGTAGGACTGAGTACATAAACTGAATTACAAAGCAAGAAGGTGGCTAAGCCGGCCTCTTCCACTTATGCAGTGGGCAAGCAACACATCAGAAATGGTTAGTAGTACTACTACTTAACTTTACAATATAGAAAATAGAGAGATTGAATAGAGAAGTAATGCTGTCCAAGCTGATAAATATTTCCAAGCAAGTGCTAACTCCCCAAAAGCCCTTCAACATGAAATTATGAGGAGCAATGACACATGACCAACAACTTCAAGAAGCTATGACATACTCATATCTCTCTCCAAACTCACCCAAATCTCTCCAAATCACTCCCAAATCAACTAATATACTCACACTCCTAAATGTACACCCAAACACTAACTTCTGGAAATCTGTAATTTTTGACAGCAAGCTAGAAATGCACAACCAGCAACACCAAGACACAGTAAAATGCATAAAACTCTCTCACAACTTGCCCAAATCACTCCAAACCAAACCCAAACTATAGGTAATATTGTATAAGACCTTGCAAGGATACTTGTAGAGATAGTATCTCTACTTCTATAGGTAATATGGCTTTTGATCCATAGACCAAACAATATGGAGTTGCCCCTGTTGGAGTGCAGATACTAGTTCGGTATGCCCAAAGAGCAGGATTTAGCTGAATGTGCCAGTCTTTTCCAGCTTCATTGACTGTTTTCTTCAAGATTTTCAAGATAGTTTTGTCACCTTGCTCAGTCGGGTTATGGGACTCCCTCAATCTAACCTTTTTGAAGAGTGGATGTTCTATTTTATAGAGCAGGTCTTCGCTAGGAAATCTAAGACTGACTGGGCCCATATCATCAGTGACAATATCCATACCCAGTTGGTTGAACTTGAAGAGAAAAAGCACTTCACCATGACCTCTTATCTAGTCTATATGTTCGCCCGACACCAGCCACTGCCAGGGTTGATCAAGAAGGGTGAAATCGGGAACAGGCCCAATCAAGTAAAGGTGTACGATTGCTATCCTCAACTACATTATCATGACATAGCTCAGGCTAATGCAAGCGGGATTACACATAAGGCTCTCAGAGCAGGCTACCATTTTGGTACAAAGGTACGTCACCTGGTTTATTCAGTTCCCTAGGTTCTCCTATATCCCGATAGCTGGCTCTGAAGGGGCTCCTTTCCGACTTCCACGCTAACCAATCGACAAAATAATTCTTCTGGAAGTTGCAAGGCAAGCACGTCCGACGAGCAGTTTACTCAGAGACAAGAAGTAGTCCGGATTCACCTTCCCTATGATGGTGGGTAACCTCGATGTACATTTAAAGAATGCAACTCATGCCGATGAGTCACTTGCTGTGTTAGCCTCTTATGGCCTACTGGAACATTTCCCGAGGAAATGTTTTGATCATGACAATTTGGCAAAGAGAGCCTACGGCAGGCGCTACAGAGCAAAGGAATCAATTGAAGACTATTGGAAGAATTGTTTTGATGACTATGAGGTCCGATGGCGTGAATATTCAAGGTTAAGTGTGCAGCAAATGTGACTTTATGAATACCGTCGGGTCCTGTATCAGGTAATAGATTCTGGAAATTGCTTACAGGTTCGAGAGTTTGAGGCAATAAGGCACCTCTTGCCGGGCATCAATTGGTCACAGGATCCAATCACTAATTTTGAGGCAGTTATGGCAGCCCCGGGAAGGTACATTGATCATTGGCTACACCAACAGATTGAGCAGCTAATTCATCAGGGAGTTTAGTTCACATACCATATGAATGGTAGTCTTGATTCTCAATTCTCGGAGGATGAGGGAACCTCAAGTCCACCAAAGGAAGAGGTTGAGAGGCCCGAAAAAAGGAAGAAAGCCAAAGCTAGCAGAGGGACTCGGACGTCAAAAAGGACTCGAAGGGAGAAGATCCCTATTAGAAGGCCAGAAGTCACTTCATCATCCAAGGACCCCAGTTCCGATGATGATGTAGGTGAACTTGATTATATACCTGCCCCACCCTCCCAGAGTGATGTCGATGCATTCGAGGCTGATAATCCTCTGGCACAAGACGAGCTAAATACAGAGGTAAAGATCATTGATTCTGGCGATCTTGAAAATCAAGTTGAGGAAGGAGAAATTCCGTCCAATCAAGAGGCTGATGTACATGAACTCACCCAGGGGAGTTGGCACGAGTTGCAACTGCATAGTACTAACAAAGATGACACCACCGTTGAAAGAGAATGAAGGGCGGATGAGACCCACGCGCCTGACAAAATTGAGGAGCAACCATCAGATGGGGATACCCGACAGTTGTTTAGTGAGGTAGGGGAGAACTCAGCTATAAGCAAAGGATTGGACACTTCCTCAGCTCCTCCTATAACAGATCAGTTACAGATATGCAATGAACCGGTTGAAACCTCTACGGAGCAGAGTGGAAATTTGGCCATTACATCTGGGCAGACCATACCTCAAGACTAGTTAGTTGCTCGTGCACAGCGGAAGGCAACCACCAAGCCACCTATTGACTTGGAGTATATTTTCTCTCGCATAGGGGAAACAAAGTCCAAAGGGAAGAAAAAGCCTAAGACCTACTCCCGAATAACCAAGGATGAGCAAAGGAACCGCACCATCCATATCGCTACCCCGCCTGTCAATAAGCCAGCAGATCAGATTGCGCTGGCCGATTATAGCATTACAACCGTCCTGATAGGGCGAGCCACCAAAGAACAAGAAAGGGAGGAGTTCAAGGACTCAGTGCAAAACATGCTCAGGCAACTCGACGAGATAACTGCCGAGAGAAACATGTGCCGAGTTCGTGCTGAGCAGGCCGAGGGGTACGTTGATTACTTGTTGAGACTGTTGCATCATGCCCCCGAATCCCATGTTTCCCCATCAGCATTGGCGCAAAGGACTACAACAGAGTTCAAAGGAGTACGGGATACTGCCAAGGCTCTCAAGGAATGGATTCGAGACATTAAAGAAAGGGGAGAGCTGATCATTGAGGATGTAAAAGAAATAGCCCACCATCAAGAGACCATTTTGGTCAAATTGTTCGAGGTAAAGAGGGAATGCCTCAGGGCTCATGAGGTCCTTGCTACAACTCTTCCCCTCATGAGGGCTCTTTTCTGGACCCATGCGCAAATTCCTACATTGTCCGCCATCTTGGATCCCTATAACATCAACATTTTAAAAGAATGGTACTGGACCAACACCATGAAGAGTGAAACAAAAGATACTATTAATAAAGAGCAGGCGGAATGCGAGGAAATCTTGAAGGACATGAGGGACCTTGGTGGGAGGATCCTCCGATCAATGGTTCTGGGCTGGAAAAATAGTTTGTCTGATAACATAGTGCAGCCAGACTGGGAGGATAGATTGAAATATATGCAAGATTGGTTAGATGTGTTTATGCAAAATTGATTAAATGATTAAATCACGTAGACCGCATCTTTCCCGTTTGAAAGGCATCAAGCAAAGCAGCAAAATCAGAGTCTGTCTAAAGTCAACTAGGAATGCAATTTTCAGACTTAGGGAATTTTGAACCTCATTCATTTTTGAAAAAACTGATCTTAAAGACTAAGTGCAAATTTAGCGATCATTAAGCACCTAAGTCCTTGAACCGCAGCCGAGTGGCAAATTTTAATCGAAGAGCTTAATAACATTCCATGCCCAAATTAATCAGGCTCTTTTACTGAAGCATCGTGCTTTTTTCAAATTTCGGTTTTTCCATTGATCCTTATGTGCTAACATATCCCTTTTAACTAACCTGTTTTGTTTCCTTTAGCTCGTCTCGTAATCCGGGTCCGGTTGTGTAGGATAGATGCCTAAATCTGCGATAGAATCCTCAAAGACACCTAGTGCAGCCGGAACATCTCGGGGTTATAAATCAGAGATCCCTCGCAAAGGCGAGAAGATGAAATACCAGTACCAAAGAGGAGGACCCAGAGAGTCAAAGCTCCAAAGCATATGAGAAAATGTAGGCGATATTGACTTGGGCCACATCAAGAATCAGGACTTCAGAGACTGGGTATTTCCCCCTAACGCCTATGGTAGGCCTAGGGGGATGATGGAAAGTGGTATCACCCAGGTAACAAGATTTCCTCCATCAGTGCAGAACTATGAGCTAGTAGTTGAGGCTGCCCGACATTATCAACCAGATACTAGATTATTGGTTCTTGAGAATATGGTCCTAGCTGACTTTACACTTGAGGCCATTGGCGACGCATTCGACATCCCCTTCCCGGATAGCCCCATTGCGACAACCATAGATGAAGCACAAGTTGCATATGACATGAACCCTGTTAAATGTAGGACATTGATATGGTATAAGGAGAGAAGGCCTCCGAGTATTAGAATTGGGAAAAAGACCCCTAGAAGTGACTTTCACAATGAGCATGGAGATATGGTCACCTTGCTCAGTCGGGTTATGGTACTCCCTTAGTCTAACCTTTTTGAAGAGTGGATGTTCTATTTTACAGAGCAGGTCTTCACCAGGAAATCCAAGTTTGACTGGGCCCAGATCATCACTGATAATATCCATACCCAGTTGGTCGAACTTGAAGAGAAAAAGCACTTCACCATGACCTCTTACCTAGTTTATATGTTTGCCTGACACTAGCCGTTGCCGGGGTTGATCAAGAAGGGTGAAATCAGGAACGGGCCCAATCAAATAAAGGTGTACGACTGCTATACTCAACTACATTATCATGACATAGCTCAGAGGGAAAAGAACAACCCTGCTTATACTATTGGTCAGTATGAGCGTGTCAATGACGCCTTCACAATGTGCCTAGTCAAGCTGATGCAGGGGGGATTACACATAAGGCTCTCATAGCATGCTACCATTTTTCTTCAAAGTTACGACGCCTGGTTTATTCAGTTCCCTAGGTTCTCCTATATCCGGATAGCCGGCTTTGAAAGAGCTCCTTTCCAACTTCCGCGCTATCCAACTGACAAAATAATTCTTCTGGAAGTTGCAAGGCAAGCACGTCCGACGAGCAGTTTACTCAGAGACAAGAAGCAGTCCGGGTTCACCTTCCCTATGATTTTGGGTAACCTCGATGTGCATTTAAAGAATGCAGCTCATGTTGATGAGTCACTTGCTGAGTTAGCCTCTTATGGCCTACAAAACATTTCCCAAGGAAATGTTTTGATCATGACAATTTGGCAAAAAGAGCCTACGGCAGGCTCTATAGAGCAAAGGAATCAATTGAAGACTATTGTCAGAATTGTTCTGATGACTATGAGGTCCGACAGCGTGAATATTCAAGGTTAAGTGTGCAGCAAATGCGACTTTATGAATATCGTCGGGTCCCGGATCAAGAAACAGATTCTGGAAATTGCTTGGAGGTTCGGGAGTTGGAGGCAGTAAGGCACCTCTTGCCAAGCATCGATTGGTCTCAGGATCTAATTACTGATTTTGAGGTAGTTATGGCGGCCTCGGGGAGGTACACCGATCATTGGCTACACCAACAGATTGAGCAGCTAATTCATGAAGGAGTTCAATTCACGTATCATATGATGGGTAGTCTTGATTCTCAGTCCTCGGAAGACGAGGGAACCTCAAGTGCACCAAAGGAAGAGGTTGAGAGGCCCCAAAAAAAGGAAGAAAGCCAAAGCTAGCAGAGGGACTCGGATGTCAAAAAGGACTAGAAGGGAGAAGATCCCTATTAGAAGACTAGAAGTCACTTCATCATCCAAGGACCCCAGTTCCGATGATGATGTAGTCGAGCTTGATTATATACCTGCTTCGCCCTCCCAGAGCGATGTTGATGCATTCGAGGCTGATAATCCTCTGGCACAAGACGAGCTAAATACAGAAGTGAAGATCATTGGTTCTGGTGAACCTGAAAACCAAGTTGAGGAAGGAGAAATTCCGTCCAATCAAGAGGCTGATGTACATGAACTCACCCAGGGGAGTCGGCACAAGTTGCAATTGCATAGTGCCAGCAAAGATGACACCACCGTCGAAGGAGAACGGAGGGCGGATGAGACCCACGAGCCTGACAGAACTGAGGAGCAACCATCACATGGGGATACTCGACAGTTGTTCAGTGAGGTAGGGGAGAACTCAACTATAAGCAAAGGACTGGACACTTTCTCTGCTCCTCCTATAACAAATTAGTTACAGATATGCAATGAATCAGCTGAAACCTTTAAAGAGCATAGTGGGAATTTGACCATAGCATTCGGGCAGACCATACCTCAAGATTGGTTAGTTGCTCGTGCGTAGCGGAAGGCAGCCACCAAGCCACCTATCGACTTGGAGGATATTTTTTCTTGCATAGGGGAAACAAAGTCCAAAGGGAAGAAAAATCCTAAGACCTACTCCCGAATCACTAAGGATGAGTAGAGGAACCACACCATCCATATCGCTACCCCGCCTGTCGATAAGCCAACAGATCAGATTGCGTTGGCCGATTATAGCATTACAACCATCTCCATAGGGCGAGCCACCGAAGAACAAGAAAGGGAGGAGTTCAAGGACTCTGTGCAAAACATGCTTAGGCAACTCGACGAGATAACTACTAAGAGAAACATGTACCAAGTTCGTGCTAAGCAAGCCGAGGGGTATCACTTGCTGAGACTGTTGCATCATGCCCTCGAATCCCATGTTCCCCTATCAGCATTGGCGCAAAGGACTACAACAGAGTTCGAAGGAGTACGGGATATCGCCAAGGCTGTCAAAGAATGGATTCGAGACATTAAAGAAAGGGAAGAACTGATCATTGAGGATGTAAAAGAAATGGCCCACCACCGAGAGACCGTTTTGGTCAAATTATTTGAGGTAAAGAGGGAATGCCTCAGGGTTCATGAGGTCGTTGCTACAACTCTCCCCCTCATGAGGACGTTTTTTTGGACCCATACGCAGATCCCTACATTGTCCGCCATCCTAGATCCTTATGACATCATCGTCTTTAAAGAATGGTATTGGACTACCACCATGAAGAGCAAAACAAAAGATACCATTAATAAAGAGCAGGCGGAATGCGAGGAAATCTTGAAGGACATGAGGGACCTTGGTGGGAGGATCCTCCGATATATGGTTTTGGGTTGGAAAAATAGTTTGTCCGATGACATAGTGCAGCCGGACTGAGAGGATAGATTGATAATGGATAAGATTGCCTACTCTACAGAGGACCTGGATTTTGCTAGTAGATTGCATTCAAATATTTTATGTTTTGAGGCTCATTGGTCCGACTGGAAGGATGGATTAAAGCATGTAGATTGTCATTTGGAGGGCATGCAATATAAGATATGTCATCCTTCTATGCCTCAGTTCATGGCGCTGTTTCAGTTGTGCATCAGATTTCAAGAGTATGTTCGGGCAGAACGTGCGGCCGATCGGGACCTCTGGAAAGAATATCTGCATGCCAAGGATGAATTTCTAGAAAAGGGAGCTGCAGCAGAAAAGGAAAAAGTGCCTTATAAAGTGCATAATTATTTTAAAATCTAAAAAGACACTTTTGGCCATAAAGTTCATGTCTAACTGCCAAGTCAGCTGTTATTTTTGAGCTCCGTGCATGTGCACTTTTGAGCTGCTTTTAGGTAGTTATTAATTGCCTTTTTAGGTAGTTATTATTCCAACTTGGGTAGTTGTTGATATTTTACCTCCTATTTATGGGCATGGGTACTATGTTGTATTGATGAATCTGGGCCACTTGTTTTGTTTTAATCTTGGCCATTCACCTGAGTTTTGAAACTCTATTTAAAGGGGTTGGTTTTCCCTTATTTTGGTAAGAAGTCTAAGATTGTTGTTGAAGCTCTGGCGAAATTTATGTAGAATTATTGAAAATTAATGCTGTTTCATTTCTTTGTGAGTGCATGGTCTCCTTCACCATTTAATATTCTTGTTATGTCTTTTGTTTTCAGATAGTATTTTTAGGATAATATTTGATAAAAGCCTTGGTGTTCATACCATTAAGGATTGGCTGATCATCACTCCCCCTGCTTAGTTAGTCTGAACCCATTTCTGTGCTTAGTTCGGTTGTTAAACATCAAGTGAATGAATTTCAAATTCTGCATTTATGTTTAGTAGCATGAAAATTTAGTTCCCTTTGAAGATTGCACTAGATTTTACAACTTTGTGCTTTATTAGCTGATAATGTTAAATCTGGTTTATTGGAGGATTTTGTCTGTTTTCCTGAACATGTTATCTTAGATAAATTAATCAGATTTTCTCTATCTCTTTTCCCCTTTCCTTTTTCCCCCATTTTTTGTCAAGAAGAAACCATACAGTCAAGCTGAGATAATATCAATCCAGGTGAAATCAAATGATATAGGACTGTTAAACTTTAGGGAACTCACTCGAAGCCAACCGTCTAACCTTAAGTCCCCTTTGTGTTTCCAGCAAAACACATCAAACCACTAAGCTATCCTGCAGTCAAGACCTGACAACCGAAACATTGAGATAATCCCCATTGATCGATTAAAAACAGCACTAGGGATTTCCTTATTTCAAGAGAGGATAGGATTCTTAGTATTCTATTCTGCGTTGGCCGGATGGGACCGTAGTAATGCGATTTCAGACACGTCAACACATATCCATATAGCCTTGCCTATATATGCAGGCTTATATTCATTGTATGAATAATTATTGATCTATTGATGAGAATACAGTTTATTCTTGTCCTATATTTTGTACTTTTCATTGAGCTCTTGATCTTAAAAAAATCTCACATGGTATCAAAGCCATTAGAGCGTCATTGATTCATCTTTGAGAGGTATTATTGCGACGTCAAGAGGCAGATCTGAGGAGCAGCATCTTTTGGAGGCGTCCTAGACTAGATCCGATCTCGCCATTGCGTCT
This sequence comes from Cryptomeria japonica, assembly GCF_030272615.1. Classification (NCBI taxonomy): domain Eukaryota; kingdom Viridiplantae; phylum Streptophyta; class Pinopsida; order Cupressales; family Cupressaceae; genus Cryptomeria; species Cryptomeria japonica. Next base: position 19,654,783 of record NC_081405.1, on the reverse strand, counting down.
GGGTGGCCGTTTCCATGAATTTTGAGTATAAATTCGGCCTATTTTGGTGAAAGTCAAATTTCAAGCTTGGAGGAAAAAAATTGCCCAATTTGGGCGGTACGGTACTTATTTTCGAAATTAAAAAAAAAAAAAATTTCTGCAAAAAAAAAAAAAATTCATTTTATTATTCGCAAAATTGGGCTTACAATCCCCCCGCCATCGTACAACCTTGCAGATTCTGTAGGTTGCAGGTTGCCACCTGCGCTCCCCCGCCGCTATCCTCGCTGTAATGCCTATCGGCATCGGCCCTGGCCTTGCCTCCCAGCTCCTTGCTGGCACCAACCTCGGCTCCCTCCGGTTACTTCCGTGCTGCCGGCGTTGTATCCCGCTAGTGCTGCCGGCGCCGTGTCCTGCTGGTCGCATCCGTGCTGCCGACACTGTATCCATCCAGTGCTGCTAGCGCCATGTCTTGCCTGTGCTGCCGACGTCGTGTCCCTCCCGTACTTGCTGACCGTGCCGTGCACCGTCCATCGGATCTCCTTGCGGACCCAAAGCCGCCACGTTAGCTTCGCCGGACCCCGCCTTCTACGTGGCTTCCATGTGGGACCCTGCCAGGTGGTGTCCCAGTCATCCGCCACGCGGTAGATTGAGTTAGCGCCTAGTTGGCGCCTATTTGACAGGCCATGCAGGTGTACGATCTGTTGACTTACTTGCCACCTCAGCTGTCCGATCTGCTTAGTCATCACTTCCGTAGTGCCACGTTAGCCCTCCACGTAGTCAGTCATACGGACACATCAACAATTTCGACCAACCAAATCGCGCCACGTCAGCACGTCCGTATTGTACGAACGCTCAGTCAGCAAGGAGGTGAAGTTTTCGCGACGGTCATACGACCGTCAAATTTAACATCGTGTTTTGCTAACGTCATCATTTTTTTGAAAAATTGGCAGGCCCCCCTCTGTTGAGCTTTTTGATTTTGTAGTTCAACTTCAAATGGTTATATCTTGCTCATTTTTGCTCCTTTTTGGGTGCATTTTTTTTGAAACGGGCTAATTTTTCGTTTACTTTCTCCTGGTGGAATTATTTTATGATTTTGGACAGATTTTTCAGAAATCTCAGTTTTGGGTGACTGTACTTGTCCAATCCCCGTTTCTGCAACTTCCGGGATTCCGTTTGGGCTCATATGAACTCCTTTTCAGGTGCTGTTTTTTTTGAAAGTGCATAATTTTTTGTTTACTTTCATAATCTGCTATCAGTTTGCAGTTTTTTTGGGTAGAAATTGTACTTTCAGCATATGGTCTTTTTTGGCCAATTTGGCACTTGTATTGCATAGATCTATCTTGCTGGTCTTTTGCATTGTAGTTCTCAACCTATTGGGGCAGTTTTTAAACAAAAGTAGAAGTCCACCTTGCCATTGTTTGCAAGTGGCCTATTGTACACGCACTACATATAAAGTGCCCAAATCATCATTTTGGGGGGGGGGGGGTACTTTGATTGATTGAATTTGGGGGGTGTGTCTCTTGTGCTTTTGTGCTCTTGTGTTCTTTCCTTTTTGCTACTATGGGTTCTCCTAAGTTTCCTCTCTTAACTCCTCATAATTATGCTACTTGGAAAATTGATGCATGGATTAAACTTATGGAAAAATGAACTCATTACATTGATCGAACTATTGTTGCACTTGCTGATCCTGTTGGTCACTTGGATTGGTTCACTAAAAATATCATGGCAATTGATACCTTAAGAAAGTATGTATCAAAGGATCTTATTTTTCATAATGAGAAATGTAATCTAATCAAGGATGCTTGGCAAAATTTTCAAGACTTGTATGGTCAAGTTGATGATATTAGGGGATATCAAATTGATAGTGATCTCACCATGTTAGATCCCAAGAACTTTGATACTATACAAGATTATGTCACTAAGGCAAAAGAGTTGAGGGCACAACTCAAAGATTGTGGCATTGATAAGAAGGATACTCAATTGATCTTCAACTTGATGGGCAAACTTCCACAAGAATATGCAGCATTTGTTTCTAATTTCCAAACCCATAGGATGACAATGGGTTCAAGCTACACAATGCGTACATTTGATGCTTTCGCTGAAATGTTGATGATGGAACAAACTAAGTTGATAAGCATAGGCATTTGTAAGACTTCTAAGTCTCAAGCATTAGTGGCAAATCAAGGGAACAAAGGAAATCAAGGAAAGGACAACTCAAACAAGAAGAAATGGCAATCAAAGCCTAAGGACAAAGCATCACCTTCTCCACAACAAGGAGATTCATCCTCTTCCAAGAGGGATAATTCACCAAAGAGGGAGAGACCTACTTGTGCCTATTGGTAAAAGTTTGGCCATGAGGAGCATCGTTGCCATTCTAAGAAGATTGATGAGCTCACACACATCCTCAAAAAGCATAACATTGATTTGCCTAATGTCTACAAGAAGGACGATTCATAACTTCCACTTCTTCACACTCAAAAGGAAAAGGGCAAGCATTCATGGCTTCTACAAGTGGGAAGAGTCACTCTTTTGGGACAAGAAAAGGAAAATCTCTTTATGCTACTACAAGTCATGATTCAGGGAGATGGCTTTTAGATTCAGGGGCTTCTCATCATATGGCATCTTCGCAGCCTATGTTCTCTACATTTGAGCCTTTCACCATGCCGCAAATTTTGATGGGCAATCATACATACATGGATGTGATTGGGAAAGGATCTATTGCCATTGGGGATAACTCCTTCAATGATGTGTTGCGTGTACCCCATTTGACAAACAATCTCCTTTCCATCTATCAAATCACACAAGGCGCAACTAAGAGAATTATGGAGTTCATACCTGAGTCAGTTTTCATTAGAGATTTGGAGACTAGAGCTATCATTGCGACTGGGGTGGTTGATCATGCATCTCGGTTATACACCTTTTCAGATTTTGTTGATGAGGATGATTTCACATATGATGATTCTACACATGATGATCACACTTCTTGTGATGATTCAGATTTTGAGGAGAACTTTGGGTACTTGAACTTGGGGATTCTCACATGTGACCCTGTTCTTGAGACTTGTGTTTCATCTCCTCCTATTGATATCACATCACCTATTGCACCTGATGATGCGGATAGTGCGACAATTTTGCCTTCTTGTGATTCAGTGCAGCAGGATATTCATTTTCTTCCAGCTTTAGATTCATGGGATGAGTACTTGACAGACATTGCAGGTTTGTTTGTGGAATCCTAGATTGCAGATTTGGGAGACAACATTGATGATATTCATTTTCTCTTTGATGAAGATGACCCTTCTTCGATTGTTGTGAGGGAACACTCTGACCTGTTGACGTGTTTTTTATGACTGCGTCAAACACAGAATAAAGTCACCAATGGTCACCTTATTCTCTCTTGATCAAGATTAGTTCGTATGCTAGGATCACTTAAAGTTCAAACGGCTAATTCCCAAGGTTCCTTCAGTGCGTGGATGTGACTCAGTTGTTTGATGGGTTTGCTGATAACCCAAGGGGCCTTACGTATGTCGAAGAAATTTATGCAAGCTCAAGGATTTTTTTTATACAGATGATTTGCAATAAAAGCTCTTAGTTTTGGATCTTTCGGATTTTGAATTATGCATAAAGTAAATAGGGGTAGGGCAGAGGAAAACTAGACAAAAAGTAATCTAATCCTATGAACAAGGAGACGGGGTAACTTGCGCAAAATACAACCACGTTTCGCTTTGCCAACAACGCACAACTACACGAAGGCGGTGCAATCTTCAAAGGGTGTGTTAAAGATTTTCAAATCATCAAGAGAAACCATCAAGTCGAGCAATCTCTCCTGATAATCGAAGTTAAACATACACATATAATGGAGGCTCAGGCTAACTTTGCACGGTATGCAACAATTAGCTGCACACCAAAAGTATGAGCACGAATTTTGCAACAAGCGATCCTATCAGATCCAGTTCGTCTAACAGCATGAAAGCAAATCTAATCTATGAAGAGAATGAGACCATGCGAGGCTCCAAAACAACACAAGAACACACCAACAATTGAACAATGCATTAAGTGTTTGCTTCAAAAACTCTTAGCAACAATCTCTGACGATAGTCTCTCGTGATTACAAATGAGGGGTCACCCCCTTATATAGGCCTCAGGTCATGATTACATGCAAAAACCCTAATTAGGGTTTGCCCTAAAGATTCCCCACTCAAGGTGCAACGAGGTAGGAATCTGCAATTAATAACCCATTATGCCCATTTACAATAAATTAAAAGAGCCCAAAAATAGCGCCCACTCAGCACATTAAATGCCTCACGATGTTGACCATGTCCAGAATATAACCGACACCATCATAAATGGCCATCATTCCCCAAGTGACGGCGACATGCACGAAGAATCTGTCATAAAACCATAATGAGAAGGCGACATGCAAGAAGATTCCCTATCTGGTGGTGGCATGCGTTGACTGGTCCATGCCTAGTCAATATTCCTTCAGCAATAAGTACGCCATCACTATTCAGTCAAAAGAATTTTGTCCAAAAATGGACAACCATTATCTCGTTTATTAGTGGTGTATGCAATGAATCTACCGAGGACAACTTCTAGTTCTCCGATGGAGACACTTGGCACATTCTCAATGTTGAATTCCATCAAGGCAATTTCCTCTTCGCTTCTGGAAAAGAAGCTTTCCCACTCTGCCATGACTTCTTGCATTTTCTTCATCATATCGGAGAATGAAGAAACATTTGCAAAATGTTCCTTAGGGAACGAACCGACGAAGAAGAAATCGTGCAATTGGGATTTCAAGGAGTTCACGGTTATTCCTCCGTCACTGAGTTTCCTTGAAAATAAAGCTTCCATGGCACTAAGGATTTCTTCCTGTATCCCTCTGATAGATTCCTTCAAGGTGACAGAATCAATGCTGAATTTGTCAAGGGTGTTCTTTCTTGAACAGATGGCGTAGAACCATCCGGGAAAGTCATAGGCTTCATTCTCTTGGATCACTTTCCCGTCCACCAGAGTTTGCCTTGGAGTTTTTGTCAAAGCCCTGAGTCGGGAAATGGTTAAGTCTTGGTAAACATCTACATCCTCCCATAGTCCTTCTGCTGTCTCTAATCTGCTTAGGAGGGCCACGAACCTCGAATGAAGCTGAGCTAGATCCTCAACGAATTTTCTTGCCTCAGCATAGACATCCTCTACCCATTCCCGGGAATTTTGTGCCATTGCTCTAATAAGTTCTGCATCATCAACTACTTCCTTGGGAAAGAAGGGAGGAGGAGTGGATGAGGGACCTGCTTCCCTTAGGGGTCTTTTGAAACTCCTGACGTATTCGCATAGAAATCTATTTTCCTCCCTCAGCCGCTTACATTTTGCCTTTGACTTCAGCAACTTCTCCTTCATGGCTAAGGAGGAATCTTCAAAATCCCCCACAACTTGACCGGTGGAAGCATGGCCATGATCAACTTGTCTGATGACGTAATCCTCTTGTCTAATTTAACTCCTATCCTTATCCACTGCAGGTTAAGCAATGTGCAAAGTCTGGGATCCAGATTCTTCCTTGACCACCTTGGAAAACTTCCGAGGGGCCTTTCTTTCTGGTGGCCGATCCATCCTCTTCAATAATTCTTCTAACTCCTGAGCAGGATTGGTTCCTCCTTCTGCTTCATTCCCCAATTTGCCTATCAACCAATCTGGCGCGGGGATGGAATGGCTATGATCGTTTGCATGTATTTGTTCCTGAGATTCTTCTTCCATTTCACCAAGGATAGTCTCCACGAAGCTATCTTGGTGAACTTCTTCCTGGTGCAAGGGACTTTCTTGCCTCTGACTTCTTGGTTGATGATGGCCTTGCGAAGCGTTGATGCTGAGTATATTAGGGGCTGGAACGTTCCCTGGAAGTGGGCCTGCGGGATGTGGGAACATCTCCACTTCCCGTATGCTCGAGGAGCTAACTGGTGAATGCTCCCTTCCTGTCCTTGTTCTCTTTTGTAGAGGTTCCTCTTGCTGGGCTTCCTGTTGAACCTCATGTGGGATTTCCTGCTGGATATCCTTCATCTTTGTTGCCCTTGGCCTCTTTGGGGCATTTTTTTCTTTGTCCATCCGGGCCTCTCTTCCTGCCTGAACCTGTGAAGAGCCTTCAGTTGCCTCACAGTGGGAATCCAGATTTCCCATTAGCTGGTTTGTCAGATGGACATTGTTTTCCACCAACTTTCTTGTCTGCCTGTCAATCCAGTGCTTAGTGAATTTTAGCACTAGTCTAGCTAAGATTGTCAAATCATCTACCTCAGGCTCTGACCAATCTGGCAACTGGATAGGTTGATCCTTTACCCTCTCGATTTCGAGTTGCGTCAAATCTGAATCTTCCTTCACTTGGTCCGGTACCTGATGAATTTCACTTATTTTGATGGTGTCGAGGGGCAGTCTGGAGTGCATTCTTCTCCGAACCTCAAGGTCATCCTCGACACTTGCCCAGTAATCCTCCAAGTTAAATCTGTGTATGAATTTGACACTGGCAACCTTCCTAATCTGGCTGTAGGGATCATACTGGGCCTTGGATGTGTAAAATGGTAGGCGATAGAACGCCAATTCGCCTGCTGCACTTTCAGCGGCCTCCAAACCTGGGCATATCTCCATGAAATCCCCCAAGACAATTGGAAATTCAATAGATTGCTTCTTCTTCTTCTGTAGTTGATCATAGGCAGTTAACTGCCTCATGAGCTCGAGTAATATAAGCTTGTCCGATGGATATCTGGGCAATTTGTAAGACTAGAAGGAGAACCCTTGCGTCCTGATGTAGGTGAACTTAGGGAATTGTAGGAATGCAGCGCCATACCTTTGGACCAAGGCACTTGCTTGTGGAGACAACCTCGTGTGTAACTTATTTTGCATAAGTCGTGTCAGGTACATAGTGAAGGTGTCATTCGTCAACCTGTAAGAATTCATATTGTGGAGATGCAGCTGAGGATAACATTCATGCACTTTCAGTTGAGTTGGTCTGCAACCCATGATTCCTTTCGCTGGCAGCCCATCGAATCCTCCCCTTCGTGCGAGCATATAGAACAGGTGGGAGCTCATGAAAAAGGACAGAGACCTTTTCTCTTTCAGGTTCTTCAATTGTTCATGCAAGTAGTGGCTGATCAATCTAGCCCAGTCGATCAATGTATTTGAATTCATGATCTTGCCTATGTAGAAGAACATCTAGGCCTCGAAGTTCACCGAATGTGGGCATCCCATTATTCTGCTCAACATCTTGATCAGGTCCACATACTCCTGCTTGAACTCGAACATTGTGAGAGTTTTGGGCATCTTGGAAGCGTGCACTCTAGGCTTCAGCAACCATTGCTTATTGATCAAATCAGCACACCTGGCAGGGCCTCCTTCATATACTGCTTGAGCTCCGCTGCTGGTCCTGTACGTCATGGAATAATGTGAAGGGATTCCGAAAGCTTCACCAATTGACTCTGGAGTCAATGTCGCCGGTAACTTGCCATCTGGCATTGAGATTGTTTTCCGCTCCAGATTGTAATGTGCTGCACATTCCAAGACCACTTCTGGGCATTGAATAAGGGGAGGAAAACCAGTTGCTGCAACTATCCCACTCTTCACAATTCTGACAGCTGTCGGGGATGGATTGTGTCCTGCTGTTCCGAACATTCAGATCTTGAATGCAGCCAAGTTGAACATGCCTAGATTAGTATCGCTGATTTCATCCCATCTTGAATTCAACCGAGAATGAGGAAGAAAACCCCTCATATCCGCTTTGATCAATGCCTACCTAGAGATAGTAGCCGCTTTGCTTGGTTCCGCCATCTTGGAAGCACCTTGAAATGATGAAAATAGAGGCTAAGTATGAATATTCTTCGCTTCTCCACTTCTTCTTTTCTGAATCTTGCACATGAGGATTGAAATGCCTTCCTAAACTTATATAGAATTCTCAAGAGGCTATAATTAGTAATTGCATTCATGACGCGTCATACTTTCCTTAATTACTATGCCATGCAAAGGCAGTTTCCCATGCGTGTGAGTTCAAATTTAAAATCTTCCTTAAATGCTCCAAGTCATGCATCATACTTGGAAGATTCCCTCTGCCAACTCGACGATTTCATTCTTTCTAATTTTGGAGGGAGATCGAAGGATTTTCTCAGGATTTGCTCGATTTCATTCTACTTGTCATCTCTTGCTTTCGAAGGAATTTTCATGCCCCTTTTTCCACTTTACTATTTTTTAGGGATCTTCCTAAAATTTAGGAGTTAGGTTCATTGGATGGGGAATTTCATCCCGATTCTGAATCTATAAAATTTTCCACACTTGGTTGAGATTTGGTGTCTAAAAATAGCATAGTCGAAAATTCGCCCGAGGGGAATTTTGCTTTTTATTCCTCCTTGACTCCTTGGATTCCATGCCTTAGGCAAAATTTCAATTTTTTAGCTTGGGTGAAATTTTCACCATGCCAAGGATTCATGGATTTTCCTTCTCTCCTTGGGAATCCCATTTTAGCGCCTAACTCCAGACTTGGGCGCATTTTTACTCTGTCCATGGATTGACGGATTTTTCCACCTGTGAATGCCTTCTTGGTTTTGGCGCCCCAGCCTAGTATTGGGCGCATTTTGGCCATGTCCATGGACTGGTGGATTTTTCCACTTGTGAATGCCTTCTTGAATTCAGCGCCCCAGCCCAGTCTTGGGCGCATTTTGGCCATGTCCATGGACTGGTGGATTTTTCCACTTGTGAATGCCTTCTTGAATTCAGCACCCCAGCCCAGTCTTGGGCGCATTTTGGCCATGTCCATGGACTGGTGGATTTTTCCACTTGTGAATGCCTTCTTGAATTCAGCGCCCTAGCCCAGTCTTGGGCGCATTTTGGCCATGTCCATGGACTGGTGGATTTTTCCACTTGTGAATGGCTTCCAGACTTAGATTATTTTGACCTCCTGTGCTTTTGAAGTGTTTTCCTGAGCTTTCCATTTTAGGCATGGATTTCCAGCACTTGACCCATTTCTTGCTATCTTTGTTTGCTGTCTGACTTTCCGGAATTAGAAATGTCTGCGAACGCCTGATCCTTGTCGCCTTGTCTGACTGACCCTACCAGTACCGACTTTCCAAAAATAGAAACTTTCCAGGTGTCAGCATTAGATCCCCAAACAGGGTGCAATAATGACTTACTATAAATAGAAACTTACTAAAAATAGAAATTACTAAAAATAGTAAGTTTGATTTTTTGCAAAATGGCGACATTCTGGGACTCAGAAAAATCCCTTAAAAATAGGGACTTTCTAAAAATAGAAAGTTGCTCCGTTTGGGCTCAAATTTTACTGGGAGGTCCCTTGAAGGGTCCTGATTCCAGTCGTATGCTCAGTTTTCCTAAAACCTTAACAGGAACCTCTAAAATCTAGGACAAAAGGCAAAACCCTAGAAAAAGGACAAAACAGGCCCTAGACTTCATAGAATTCACTCGATAGAGAAGCAAATTAATTCTAACTGACCCCCGAACATCCGCAACGTGGAAAGATTGAAGAGACTGCTACCAACACACACAAAAACCAAGACCAAACGACCAAAAGGGCCTAAAAGCTAGGGGGGTCCCTATCTGGGATGGGGTGATGTGTGATTAGGTCACAACATGACCCTCTTGTTCATTCTCTACATGATCATTCTTTCGAGATTGACATGATTGTGGATTCTTATGCACAATAGCTGGAGGAGGTCTTTTTATCCTTAGAGGAGACATGTGAGTCTTTGGGACTTGTTCTACTTTTTTCTCCACTAGATCTTGGAGTGCCTTTTTCAGCAGTGTGGAGCAGTTTACCACCTTTGGAGGGGGTAACCTTCAGCATCGACATGGAGACACTTGAGCAATTTTCAAAGAATTCATTTATCATGAGTTTTTTTCATACATCTTCCCTTCATGATTGGGGAGACTTCATGGATACACCTTTAGTTTTGTTTCTTCCTAAGGGGAGGAATGTTGTTCGATGTTCATGGAGCAGTTTCTTCATACATCATCAAGCTTCTATCATTGGTGCAGATTCTACATTGAGGGGGGGCTACCTAGCTTCTCTTCTTCTCTCATATGGGGGGGACTTTTTCCTCACATGGGGTTTTGTTCCTCACACGCTTCTATGGGACTTCTCTTGTATAGCTTTCATCTCTCTTTTGGGGGAGGCTTTTTTCCCATTGGGTATTTCTCTCTTTTCCTGCCGTGTGAGAGATTTCATTGCATTGGTTTGCATGCATTTGCATTTGTACATGGGTACCTAACATGGCCATGTAGCCGGGACCCATCTTGCATTGCTTAGTTGCATTGTAGACTTAAGTGCATTCCCCTAAGTTGCACTTAAGGGGGGGTGTTGGCGTAAATGATTATTCATCATGGATATTATTACACCTTACTTAAGTTTACTTAGGATAATGCATTTCATAGTAGTTTGGGTATGAGACACTTGGGTGTTTGTGCAACATTGGGATAGTGTGTGTAGGAGAATTTCCACCTTTTATGGTGTGATCTTGTTACTACTTTATCATATCCACTTATTGTGGAGTGATAATTCCACCTTTGGTGGGTGATCCACCTCATGTGGAATATTTTATTGTTTCTCCTACCTACCCACACCTATTTCCTACCTACCCTTGTTTCTTATTGAACCACATGTCATGTTTGTGTGCTCACATATTCATATAGCCTTGCCTATATATGCAGGCTCATATTCATTGTATTAACAACTATTGATGAGAATACAGTTTATTCTTGTCCTATATTTTGTTCTTTTCATTGAGCTCTTGATCTTGGCAAAATCTCACACATATTACTGCTGTTAATTGATGTCTTTCATTAAAAATAATTGCTACTTATATTTAAAATGTAATTGCCGCTTTTCAATAATCACCACTTAACGTCTCATTAAGTATTTTTCATCAAACCAAATACATGTTCTATCAAGTTGCCACATTGGTCTTCATGAATGCCTTCGATTGATTAACTAATCGTTGTCTTCAATAACAAAACGATTATGTTCTAATTTGCTTTGCACCCGTTCAAAATATCTAATCAATCTCTTGAACAAATGATATTATTTAGAAATGAATCACATCTCTTTTTCTATGAGTCGTCTTGGACAAGTTTTGATGAATATAGTCACTGCCTTTGGATATCATTGCCGCCACCTTTACTAACGTCATTAATCACAGTTTATCATTCCAAAGTTAGCCCTACATAAATATTAAACTTGGTCGCTTCTTATCTTAAACAATGGGCTCTACTTTATTATGAAGTGGCTGCTATCAAATATAATAACAGTCACTGTAAATTGATCAAATCCTATTAAGATCGCTGCATAATGACTTCATATGTAAATTGATATTTCCTTAGCCTTGGTCGATTTTCTAACATAAAGCCGCTTCTATTATAGTCGCTGCAGTTCTCTTGTTTGTCTTAACAAAACATTAACTAATCTTTGCCTTTGTTGTGTAATGTCCCCTTCTCACTGATGTTCTTTCAGAGGTCCATTAGCCTATTCCTGAGACCCGTAGGCTAGGTGGAATGAGTAATCAGGGTCTAGCATCGATGAAACGAAGACTTACTATTTTTAGTAAGTCAGGGGATGACCGTTCTGGTGCCATTGTCCGACCGAACACTCCTTGCTTTGCCTCTGGACGCGATGATCATATTTTTCTGAGCATTAATTCTTGACTTACTATTTTTAGTAAGTGGCTGGGTGGCACATTTCTATTTTTGGCAGTAGTCAGGGGTTTGAATTCTGCAGCAGTTTGTGGTCGTCCGGGTTCAGTTTCATCTTGGAGGTGATAATAATCAGTGCGGGAGATATTTGCAACATAATTAAATATTATTTCCTTTCCTAAGGTTAATATTTAATTAATCTATTTATTGGATGCTGGTTTATTAAATTTGGGATTAATGCCTGTTTAATCCTAAGTTGGGCGAAATTCAATTATTTTATGGGATGTGAAATGTTTTTTTTAAAAGGGGATATTATTTCACTTTACATCGCCATTTTTGTGCCTAAGTGTCCAACGTGGGTCCTCCCCTCTCTTGGGCGTGACTTTTGACTTAGGGAGTTGGGCGCTACTCTTGGGTCCACATGAAAGTGGAATGAAATTCAAATGCAAGCGTGGAATTTGGAGGGATGTCATTTGGATTTGAAGAATGAAGTTATAAATATGAGGCTTGGGTTCCCATTTGCACCATCTTGAAAATCTGTAATGTTATGCTGCCGGATTGGCAACAGAACTTGAGGCTTCGGAGTGCGTCTCCCTAGTGCTACCCGGTTTCGTACTTGAAATACAGTACCTAGCTGTGCCTTGTATTCTCCTATCGCTTTCAGAGCTTTGCCATAGACATCTTGGTGTTGCAACGATTCTGGACTTGCTGGTTTTGCCTGTGGCTGAAACACATTTTTGCTCACATCTCTCTGTTGGAGCGGCTGATAGTTATGGGTATTATTCCTATCTTCCTTCCCAGCACTGGCAAATAAGTTTGTAAGTTTTTAGCCCATTTGTTTGAGTATTGATTTAATTGTGCAAAATCGAAATTCCTAGTCTAGGCGTGGGTTTTTTTGGGTTGCATTGGGATGCGTGCAAAATAAAAAGAGGGTTGTTTGGGGTGTGGCTGTGATTGGTTGTCATTGTATTGGATGTATGGTGGGATTGGGCTTGATTTGAGTCAATTCGGGTAAGCATTGAGTGAGTTATGAGTATTTTCATGTTTTCATGGGCTGCTGGAACTGTACTTTCAGCCTGCAGAGCAGTGTAACAGAAAATTACAGTATTGTGTAGAAATCTGCAGTTAATCTTCTCATCTCATCTACTTATTGTAAGGATTGTTTCAGTAGTACTGAGCATCCCATTCTATCTGCTTATTTTTGTACTTCCCACTGCATAAGTGGAAGAGGCTGGCTTGCCGCCTTCTCAGTTTTGTAATTCAGTTTTCTTTGATAAATAGTCCTCCCGCTGAAATATGCGGTAGAGTGATGTTTTAATGTAATGTCCTCCCGCTGAATAAGTGGTCGAGTGATAAAGTTCAATGTTTTGGTCCTCCCGCTGAAATATGCGGTAGAGTGATTGTTAATGTAATGTCCTCCCGCTGAAATACGCGGTAGAGTGATTGAACTTCGATTTCTTGTAATAGTTCCCTTGGTCGGTTTACCGCCAAGAAGTTTAGTTTCTATCCTGCTGGATAAGCAGAAGGGGATGGCTTGCCGCCCATGCAGTTGTAATGTTCAGTTTGTTTATTGATGCTGACGATCCTCGAAACACCGTATGCTCTCACCCTCCCAGTCTGGGCTCTCGGTGAACAAAAGGTGTAAGGGTTCCCTTTAGTTGTTTTCCTTATTACTCTAACCTTAACGGGTAATTGTTGTGGATGAATTGCTATTGGCCTGAAAAAACAAAAAAAAAATTTAGTGGGATATTACATGTTGTCTTAATATTAAACAGATCATTGTCTCCATATTAAACAGATTGCACTTTATCTCTTATAATTTATTTCTTTCTAACCAGACTCTTCCATGAAATCGCATCTCCTTTACATTTGTTTTCAATTTCTCTTTAGCATAACGTCCAACTACATTATTTCCTAGGTTTTGCTGTGTCTCCAAATCTTACGATTTTTTAAGTTCAGATGATTTTTCATTTAATGTTTGTGTAACACATATAATCAATTGGCTTCTGGATTAATCTCCGTGTTCTCCATTTTGAGGGTCAAGGATCAAGTTTACTGCAGTCTTCCATAATGCTGCTCCAATAGAATGGGTTGGTACTGAACCACTTCCAAATTGCTGTGATTCAAAATAGTTGATGAAACAATGTTCTTTTCTAATCCTTCTCAAACAAGTTGTTCCCCTTGCAAATTAATTCTCTACTCGTTATGGATAGAGTCGGCTTCTTTTCATTATTTTCTTGGTGATGCATACTATATGGTGCTTTATTCATCCCCCTTCATGTGGCCTATAATGTTATGTTTTTGCAGTCTATGTAATGACACAAGGTTATTGTCTTATGTTCCACTTGACAATAGCATGCTTCATGATTATTTGCAGCTACAACTAAAGCTCCCACAAAGTCTGTTCTTAAGAGTTTCTTCATTGAAATGATGTCCAGAAATTTCATCTATTCCATCCATAAATATGATGCATAGTTAGTGATTTCATGTATAGTCAAATACCTTGTATTCTCACTAATATTCATGACCATATTCTCAACTTTAACAATGATAATTCAGTTGCCCTCTACTTCTGACCTCAACAATACATAATCATAAAATTGACTTCATTTCTAATCCTTCTGGGTGACATCAATGACAACTTCTTCACACCTTTGACATCAATGACAATATTTCCATCACTTATACCAATTGTCATTCATTTTGCTCTTACATTTGCTTGGATCCTAATAGAAAAGCCTCTATGCCTCCTCCATGTGTATGGTCCTCATATGCTCATAAATTGGAATGCTGAATGTATCTGCAATAGCCTGAGGTGTGAAATCAGCTATGGTCATTCCATTAGCAAAGACTATTCTTGAGGAGTGTATGTAATGTTTGCTGCATTCCACAATCAACTCATAATTCTGATTGGCTTGAGGAAATCCAGTAGCTTGTGCAATGCCATTTTGAACCATCATTTGTGCCCTCCATGTTGGATTAGGACCATACATCCTTACCTTGAATTGTTGAATGTCCACATGCCCAAAATTGGTATCTCCCACATTTTCCCACTTGCTTTGGATCTTGGACTCTCGTAGCACTCCTTGATATTCGTACTTCATCTTGCTTACTTTCTGATCAACAATTTCAGGTATAAGACAACTTATTGGTGCCAAATTCAAAGCTAGGAGAGAAAATCAAGTTAAGGCAAATCTTAGTTCAAATGCATAGTGCGAATTTTGGGAAAAGCCTACTTTAGGGTCAAATTTGGTGGTAGGAAGGATTTTAGGACTAAGTCGTAATCTTGTTTTGATTGCAAGGACCGAATTTGGAGAGAAAGGTATACTTAGTTGATTTTTGGATCTCGAAGAGGAGTTCCTTAAGCAAGCTTTGAATAAGCCATTGATTTATGTTCCATACGGTTGAACCCCTATCCATCAAAAACTACTCACTCCTGACTGACTCATTTGAGCCGGTGACCTTGACCTAAGCAAATGCAATTCAAGTCATTCCCTCTTTCACTATAACAAAACCATGACACAAAACTCTAACTCAAAACCGACAACGACAAAAGGGAAAGGGGGTCCTTGTCGCGAATGGGGTGTGTGTGCAAGGCGCAACAATTACTAGTAATGAAGAAATTGTATTAGCAATTTAAAAATGATAACTATAGGGTATGGAGATCATTGGGGGCAATACTCAAAACTCTTATTATATTGTCGGAAAGAAAATAGTGGCCAAAATGTATAGGCGGCCCTGCCATTCCATTTAAAATGGATTTTAAGTATAGACCACCCTTGAGCTTTAGGAGCCAACCATGGGTCATCATCCTTTAGAAGCTCCTCCATTTATGGGTTTGTGTATAAGATGAGTTTTAAATCAAATAAACGAGACTTGGACTCGACGAGGGTGACCAGACTCGAGACTTGGCAAAAAAACTTGGCATAGACTCGACAAAGTGAAAAAACCAAGAAATTTAGAGATTTTTAAGGATTTAAAATTTGTTTCATGCACCCTTTATTAAATAAACCTTAAAGACACAATAACATCATCAAAGAGAAGCTAATTTGATCACATTCACAAGTGTACATCAATCACATAAGTATAAATGCAAATTGTAGCTGAAGGAAACAACAAACTTAGATATATAAATATTGTCAAATGTATAAAAGACTCATGGAATATGAAATCCATGACATCAAATGTTCCAAACAAATATCAAAACAATAACTACAAGTCTATGGCTCAAATGAGCCTACATTGCTCGTACAAATGCTTCTAAGGTAGGTCTTGAATGATGTAATAGACATAATCTCTGCCTGTGAAACCATGCCACCCTCACCAACATCAGTCATGCCTCTGTCTGTTCGTGCTCTATCCTCCTCCTTTGCCATGGCTACAACCTCAGCCTCTCTATTTGCTTGGTCAGCCCAATCAAGGTCCTCATCACTAAAGACATGATTTGTAGCCTCAATGATCCACGTAGATTTTGGATTGACCTCCTTTAGGGTGATCGGGGTGGAGTCATGGTCCAACACCTATCTTTGTCTAAGACGAAGGTTGTAATGAATGTAGACTAGATCATTCAACCTCTCCACAGATAGTCTATTGTACCTCTTGGAGTGTATGTGCTCAAACATACTCCAATAGTGCTCACAACCCAAAGCATTGCGCTTAGATATAATAGAACCAAAAAAAAACTCTTTAAATCTTTCTTTTTTATTTTATTTTTTTGCATTTTTTCCCTTGCTGTTGTCAGTCGAGTCTAGGAGTCGGAACTCGCTTGGACTTGGCGAGTTTGGTGAGTTCGCCAGTCTCGGCGAGTCTTGTTGGGACTTGGTCGAATCCGAGTCCGGGCCCTCGAGATTAGCCTTGGGTCATGCGGCACAAGACTCATCGAGTATAGGCAAGTTTCCAATCTCTGTTTTAAATTCTTCAAAGTTTCTATAGTACGTGGGCCTCTACTACAAATGTTTAACAAACACCCATGAGTTGTATCACTGATGTAGACAAGCCATCTCTCACATCCTTGAATAGGTGATATAAGCCAAGGTTGATTAGGCACAACTTTTTGAACTAAGCATGCAAACATATTGAATTAAGTTCAAGTAGTTCACTAATCTAACTTACTATTAATAATGACTAAGGCAACTTGAAACACTCCTATAACACATCTCCGCAAGAACATAAGTTTAAAGGATGTTTAGTCCTTAATGTGAGGTTGGTAACTCATGGATAAAACAAGGATTTCCCACACATACCAACTATTCATGTAACAAAACATTCATATATCAAAGCATAAGTACCAATAACAACCAGCTATACCAGAAGAATGATATCTTTATTGAATTCTCAAGAATATGCCAGTACAATACTATCCTTGCCGAGGTTCCATCCAAATCATATATAGACTCGATTGTTGGCCAAGTTGCCAACCGTCACTAACTACCAACTACCCCACGGGAACCTCTCGGCGACTCAAACATAAACATAAACATAAACATAAACATAAACACCCAACCCAACTACAAACTAACATGTGTTACTAACCCCTAACAAAGGAGAATGCGGTGTTAAACTTAGTGCCCCATGGGGACTTGTCACCCCAGAATTTGTTGTTTCTAGAGATGTGGATGTCCTTGAGATGTAGAGACATTGGGGATGTGTCCCCCTGCTGAACACATATTGCCGCTAGTAGGGAGGAGACATCATAGGGATGCTTTCCAATGAGAGGGGATACTTATGGGGTGACCCCTCTTGATGAGGATGTCAAGGTGGTGCTGGGCATGCCCAAAACCTGCAAGAAACTCGCTCATGTCCTTAAATGTTTTTGAGACCTCTGCCCATTCCTCATACTTGAAACATCTAAAAAATGAGTTTTTTTAATTAATTTTTTTTTTTGAAAAAATGGGCTAGTAGCTCTAACCCTTAAAGTTCTATTGATGCCACCTACACCCGAAGCACTCAAAAACCCTATAAAAAATATCCCACCCTCAATCAAAATCACTCTCAAGTTCTAGTTTGTCATTGCATTGAGAAAGGATTCAAGAGTGAACTATAAGAGCAAGAGGAAGAGCAAGTCTTCATCAATCATCTGTTCAATACATTTATCAAGCTTTCAATGTAAGCCTTGGCCTTGGATACTTTAACATTTGCATTTTCTGTTTTCAATGTCCATTCTTAAATTTCAAATCACTGATCATATTGTTAGCATTTTAATTCACACTTTTCAGTTTGACACAAAAAGAAACAAATGTGTTGTAGAACTACTCTTATAAATAGAAGGGGAGTAAGAATAAAAATTAATCCATTATGAAGAATATGTACGTCTAATTTACAATTTTTACAGTGTTTTCATTTGATTTCATGTATAAGTTGAATAAAATTTAAATATGTATCTTTTTGGGTTTGCCTAGTGTTAAAGGCTGAGATACTTTTTCAACACAAGGCAAAAAACTTACGCTTTTTTACTGAAAGAAATCTCTACTCCTACATGCTTGCATTGTTTATCTAAATACAGAGTTGAACAATGCAAATACACATACAGAGTTGAAATGGCTAACACACAGACATGAATGCTATGCCTAAATTAAATGCAAGACTCAATACAAAGCCACAATCTACACCATTGAGCTTACTTGTAATACAAAGATTGCAAATTTGTCAAAGCAATTTAACTCTTAGCACACATAGCAAGAGACATTAATAAAAATTGTAAGCAAGATAAGCATAATAAATGTCATTGAATGAATACCAAATTCTGAATAACAATAACATTGAATGCTCAATGAATAGCAAATCTGCAGAAGTGAAAATTACCATTGTTAAAATAAGTGAAAAAAGACACCTATTTATACTATTTGCAAAGTTATTACATGCAATGAAAGAAAGTGACT
Source organism: Cryptomeria japonica (assembly GCF_030272615.1). Classification (NCBI taxonomy): domain Eukaryota; kingdom Viridiplantae; phylum Streptophyta; class Pinopsida; order Cupressales; family Cupressaceae; genus Cryptomeria; species Cryptomeria japonica. Next base: position 19,636,265 of record NC_081405.1, on the reverse strand, counting down.
GGACTACAAATCTAGCTATGATTGCTTGCATGGTGTGCAAGCTTTATTACAAATTATCTTGTCCACTTATTCTAATAATACAAACTGTGACTGCTGGTCGAACTGACAATTAAAATAATAACAACTCAAAAGGAGGGTGATCTGCCAATGGTGGAGACCTCAGGATCACTATGGCACATTTTTTTTGTCATATATGTTGTTACTCTGAAGATATCTTGGTTTTCTGGATTTTTTGGCTCAATGTTTCTCCTAATATGGAGATTTAACGTGAATCTTAAGAATAGACCTGAGGCAATTGAGAATATTCTCACTTCTGAGAGGCAGAAGATACAACTACATGAAACAATGCAGAAAATTGCAAAAAGGCAAGCTATGGAAGAGTCCATAGAACTGTGTGAATATTCTCAAGGCTCAATAACTCTTTAAGCCTGCTGCAGGCTTGTCAATTCAGTCTGTAGAAGTATTCTAAAGGATGGTGATCTGCCAATGGTGGAGACCTCAGGAGCACAATGACATAACCTTTTTGTCATATATGTTGTTACTTTGAAGACATCTTAGTTTTCTGGATTTTTTGGCTTGATATTTCTCCTAATATGGAGATTTAACAAGAATCTTCAGAATAGATCCGAGGCAATGAAGAACAACTTCTGAGAGGCAGAAGGTACAGGCTACATGAAAAAATTCAACAAATTGCAAAGAATGCAAGCTATGGAAGAGTCCATAGAACCATGTGAGTGTTCTCGAGTATCAATGACTCTTCAAGCCTTCTGTTAGGCAGGTCAACTCAGTCTGGAGAACTGTTCAAAAGGATGGTGATCTGCCAATGGTGGGAACCTCAGGAGTGCAATGACATAACTTTTTTGTATTTTTGTTGTTACTCTGAAGATATCTTGATATTTGTTCTGAAATGTAATTCCATATTGAAAAATTAGTTGTTAGGCTATTTCAGCCTGTTATTACATAACTGTCCTCAGTTTATTTTAACGTTTTGTGTTAGTTGTAACATTTTGACTACCATGCTGCCCACTAATCCTTACAACTGTAAGCTCTCGTGGTATTTGTAAAAGGGCAGTCTTGCTTCTTGTACTTGATACACGTTTTTAACAAATGATTTTCTTTTCTTTCTAACATACTTTGGGAGGTAATACTAAAGCAAAGGCACTTGAAGTTTGCATTATTATCCAAAGAAAATGGCAATGCAGCCACAAATCATCTTCTATGTGGTACTTTCAAAAGCACCTTGCTTCTTGGAGTCATTGGTTGTGTTTGGGAGATGGCCTTTTGACTACTAAAGAAAGGTCAATTGAATTGTGCCACCTTCAGCACATATGATATGCAGGTAGAAATGTGGAAGCATCATGATATCCAATTGAAATATTTAATAGAGTAGAACATTCTACTTGGGAGTTGGAGTTAGAATTTAAAATTGTTTCTTTCATTAAAGTGACCAAGGAACATGGATGGAGAATATGGGAAGTTCTCACAGATCTCTACAAGATATGTTCCTACCATAATTATTTTTAAAGAATCTACTTTGTTATTGCCTTATCATTTGATCTAGGAGGCATTGTTTACCAAAAGAAGTTTGAAAATACTTATTTCAGCTTTTCAATTGCTGAGGGAAATTTTTTAAGGTGGAGACCATTATGAACCCTAAATGAGACACTATTGTGTTAAACATTAATGTTCCTACATGGTTGTGTTGGTACAAATTAGCTATAGAGAATAAACGAGCTATGCTAGAATACTACATGGTTGTGTTGGTACAAATCAGCTATACAGAATAAATGAGCTATGCTAGAATTTGTCAGTTGTGTAGCAAAATTTACTTTCTTGACATTACATGGGAGTAATTTAATTCATATTTTACACAGCAGCCATTTACACTAGGGCCTTTATCAGCAGAAGCTACAAAAGGCCTTAAAATCTCAAATAAAATGTGTTTGGGCTAGAATATTGCTGAGTACGGATTGTTCATGGGCGTGAGCTGCAACCATATAACACTTGATGGAGTCTTGAGTTAGCATTCGAAGTTATCAGCTTTGAAAATTTGATTCAGTTTGGAATGTCAAAGAAATTTGGAAATCCAGAATTTTCAACAAATTTAAGTAAGATTTCTATAAGAATTGAAAAATCTTGATCAAATCAAACAAATTCAGCTGGTTAAATATTCAACCGGATCTGGTAGCAGTTCTTGAAAGCATTTTGTCATTTACATACTACTTAGAAATACTGTTATTAATTGTAATAGTTTTCTATTGAGTCTCGTTTGATTTGGTGTGCATTTCCTGAAATCAGAGACTTCAGTTTAAAAACAGAAAAAAGATTAAAACAGAAGATAACAAACTTCTATTTTTAACTCCAGTTTTTCTGTTTATTATCAGATTCCCAGATCTAGGATTATATCATAATCATATATTATTGTTTTTCATATTAATTTTACTGAAAATGATATCAAATTTCATTTGAATTGCAGCTGAAAACAGATAAAGTTCTGCATCATTTGTTTCCTATTTACAATAGGAGCAGTATAAGTACTATCATACAAAATGATGAATGACCTAATCTCTAAGTTTCTATTTGTAACATTACTACTCATCAAAGGTGATTACAGATTCATGATCATAATTGTGACCTTCTATATGACTAATCTTTTTCTTCATTTTACTGAAGTAATTTATAGTTTCCTGTTGGAGATTGGCTCCATTTAAATTCGTTTTTCTTACTTTCAGATAGATATAACATTTTTTCTTTTCTAAGCTGTCATAAAGATTCACAGAGCCTCTCCATGATTAGAACATGTCTTATGATTATGGCATGCAGGAACCAGCCTCAATTTCTGATACTTCCAGAGATGATTTAGCTGCAAAGGTAAGATCTTGGATCTGTATCCTCTTAGTTCAGGTTAACATGATTATAGAAGCTAGCATTGCAAGATTCTGCAAAAGAATGGGTTGTGCAACTGATTGTGGAATTTGAATGGCTTTTGTTTGTTTGTTATTAGTTGGCAGCAGCTGAAGCAGAGGCAGAAGCTTTAAGAAGGGAGTTGGCAGAAAGGAAAGGCAACAGAGATATAGATCTTTCGAAACTAAAGCCTGCAATACCTGAAAAGCGTATTGATGGGGTAGGATATCGGGAAACCATTTTCTCAGCACCTGGGAAGGCTATGGGTAATGGCATTTGAGTTTATATAAAATTTTCCACTTTTTGCAAACAAGTTAAAAGAATGACACAGAATAAGATAGCAAGACAATAGAAAGAACTAGATATTCCACTGTTAATTGCTTCCTTTTGTTTGATCAAGATTTTTTACTTCGACCCTGTATTTTCTATTCCTGAGTTGACTTTATTTTAATGTTGTTTTTACAAAATCTGACTGAAAGGTATGTAGCTGAACATTTATAACAAGAAAAAAAATTCTGTTTTGACTTTTCTTTTCTTGTTGAGCTTTGTTTCACTGTAAAAATGAGCAGTTTATTGACGTGCAGAGCCAATAGACACATTTATCATCAACTGATATGGTTTTGAAGTGATGGAAATAATTACAATTACACCACTTCCTAGTCATATTTGGCTAGTCGCTTTTGTCATTGATTAGCATATGTCAATAAAACTAGACTATTGTACAAGCAACCTTCAAGACATGCAAATATGTTGTATGCTCATATATCTAAAGTAGGCAGATTGTTATTTTTATCATAGGACAGAGCTAAAAACGTTATCAACATATTGCTGAATTAAATGTCTCCTACTTGCTTTTTCAAGCCTCTTGAAGGCATAGACACTTTGCACAAGCCAAGGCTATGTTGCATCAACAAAGAAAGACACATTGAATTGGAGGTGGAGAGTAAAGATTTGATGCAGTGATGGATGGAGGGTCTGATAAAAGACTGTCCAATGATTGAGCCTTTACATGAACACACATGCAGCCAATGCACAATGATACTCAGAAGTCAGAACCAACATATTTTTATGACAATCAACTTGATTCAATATTGTATAATCAATAATTAAAATTACATAATTAGTTTCTATTGCAATAGGCTTCTAATTCTAACATGTTAGGCCTTATTAGTTTGGTTATAACGTAATATCAACACATTCTCATAGTGTGGTACGAATATTAGCTTCCTTAGGATATTCTCTATTCTCTCACTTTGCTTTGAACTATTTGGACCACAGTTGTAAAACTTGGACTCGGCAATCTGTAATGTCCCCTACTAGGTTTAGGCTTGTTTTAACCATAATTTATCCATCTCAACATACTTATGACTTAAACTACATTGATTAAGAGACAAAACCATCTTAACCTGAATTCAATCAGTGATAACATAATCTTCTTCCTGATATTGAATTGATAATTCAATCAGATTTATAATCTCACATATACTTGTTCATTCAAATTACTGTTTCTATATATATATATATAAGTTTAGATAGTATTACACTATAAGTTTTACTGCAGAGTGATTCTTTATAAAATATTATTTTACTGAACAACCCTTATATATACATAAAACAGATTATATTCCCTATAATATAAATTACTAACACTGTCCATTTACTAAAACACCAATCATTATTCAACTTAGTAGCTGTAGTGGCAGACAGATCTGACATGTCTGACACAGTATGTGAAATTAAGCTTGAATACCTTTATATTAGTATTACTATTATACATATTGTAGTTTATGTTAATATTATTATTATTATTAAATTCTGCATACAAACATTATCGGGCTATATATATTAAGCAGTCTTTATTAAACACATCCCCTATGCATACTGCCGAGAACAAGGATGTTACTGCATGTAACTTTATAACGGTTCTGATCTGCTCTGGAGCAATCTTTTTTCTATTCCTATCCATCTCCCCCATTTTCCCAACAATGTCTGGTTATAATAATCAGACAGAGCATATATAGAACATCCTATATTGTGTCATGTATCCTATACCTTTATATACTAGACAGTCATAAGCAATAATATACTGCGTATCAGCAATGAACAGATTAAAGTCACATTCATTATGCTATATTAAACAATTATAAACGGCATTACGTTACTAGTCAGTAGTATACCGATATAAAAAGTAATCATTATGTCATGTATGGGGAAACAATACTACAACTACAGAATTGAATCGAACTGTTGTATATTTCATCTCTTATAAATGCCAATATCTCCTCTTGTGGTTTGTGTATTCTGACATTCTCCGATTTCTCCTTGTGGTTTTTTTTTTGAATGTGTGAGTCTTCATTTATACTTCTATCTCTTAAAGGTTGCACCTCTTTGATGAGTCATATCTTTCCCATTTGGATCAGTTCATTATACCCATAATGCTCTTAGAAATCGCTGGCAACTTTAGCTGATAATCAGCCTTCTTTTAAAGGTGGCATCACTTGTTAATTTTGTTTTAAGACATGATCAATGTCATTACCCTTTTAATTCGTATCCATCAGCCATGATCATAATCAAATCGGATTTGTACATAATCGATATTGGCTTATCATGATTGCTATCCAATCAACTCTTAATGTCGATTATACTTGTGTAGTCAGTCCAATTGATATTTTATTTGTTGATTATAATATAGGTGAGAGGTGTTGAATGTAAATGGTTTCTTTATTCTGTTATGATCAGTGAACATGGCTAACCAATCGATGAACATAATGTGTGTAATCACTACCGTTTCTTCATCCATCGATTTCCATTCACTATCGTCATGCCAATAATCGATCTTTGTCCTCCCTTGTTTAGTGGGACTTACTATATTAATATACGATGCTTGGTGACCTACGATCTTTGTATGAGCATTTACTAATCTTGCGTGTCATCGATGTTCCATTATTTAGACAGTCAACTTTAAATCAGTCTTCGTTGTATTTGGGAATATGTGACCTCCATGTGGACTAATTGACTTAATGCTCTTCTTGCTCAATAGGTTGATCCTTATCACTTTGGAAAGTTGATCGACGATGTAATTAATAGTAAAGACATAATTCATATATGTGTAAGATTGTCAATAAGTGAGGTCATCATCATGGTGATATAAGCTTGGATGCTTGCAAGTCTTTATGTCTGGATGACTTATGCATCCATTTCTTACTTGTCGTTATCCTTATCATTTCTTTGGGCAAGGGGATTTTCCCTAGGTTCACCATTTTGGTCAAGTGTACATGGTGGGGACATGACACAATCACTTAGTAGGCCCAAAATTTAAAAAAACTTGGGACTATGCGAAAACTCAAGGAAAAAATCAGCAAATCTACCGAACATTTGTAAATACATAAAGTTTTAAAAATATTCTTCAAAAATACTCATATTATTGAATTTGTAGAACTTATTACAGATTTCCATAATATATAAATCAAAATTAGAGTTTAATACATATTGTAAACCAAAAAATTATTTCAAAACTTCAACCTTTGAATACATATGAACTTCAAGTTTCAATATCAATGAAAATTTTAAATAATAAATTTCATCAATGACTTCATCTCAAAAAATTTTGTTGCTGTTGCGTGGGTGTTGCTGAAGTGAAGTGGATGGTATAGCTGCAATGTATGTGAAGAACCTACCCCTAATGACTCACCAATCTCACTTTCTACTTCCTCATATGTTGCCACATTCACTTCCCATTGTGTTGCCTCCCTCGCCAAATCAACTAGCTCATCATCAGTTAACAATGGATCCCCATCAACATTATTAAGCTCAGCAATCCAATCTGAATATGGATTAATGTCATTGAGATCATGTGTTTCATGTGTACCTTGCTTTTGCACCTTCTTTTGATGCAATTGAAAGTTGTATTGCACATAGACAAGGTCATTCAATTGCTTTTGAGTCAACCTATTGTGCTTCTTTGTGCAAATGGACTCAAAAATACTCCAGTTGTGCTCACAACTAGAAGCACTACAAGGCTAGGATAAAATGTAGATGCCTAAAGTTTAGGCCTTGTGGCACCATATTCTTCCCACCACAAGTTTGCAAGGATAACAATTGGCATTTATAACTCAATAAGGATTATAGTAAACTAAAAAATTCAAATAAATCACAAATTTAAATTAAACACATTTTTTTTTTAACTTGGCTCTCCTACAAATGCATAAATTTGAAGAAAATGATGCCCCGTTGGCCTTCTTTTAACTCTATATCTCATCCAGTACGAGGTCTCAAAGGTTATTATCATCAATCAATCTCTCAATACATGTTCTAAGGCCAAGAACAAACTCTGCATCTACTTTGAAATAAGAAGCAAAACGAGACTTGTGGTTCAAATAGTAGGCAATGACATGAATATGTTGGTGGAGTTGTTGGTTCCACCCCGATCAACTATCCACCATATGGGTTCATAGTTGGTCTTGTTCGATCCATAAAAATGCTGAATTGCCACTTTGGCTTTATCCATGGCTTTGAATGGATACCCCATGGGGTTTTAATCCCCATACACTAATTGTGGAACTTTAACCAAACGGTTCTAACTTCTAAATATCAAAACTTAACAAAATCAGAAAATTAGAACATTAAAAAATAAAAAGCATAAGTAGAAATTGATGTTTGAAAACTTAAGCAATTCTATCATCAAAAATGGTCTTCGTGACCTTTGCTATAGCCTTCCTACAATAAGGACTCACTAACCACCTTTCCCTTTTAAACATGCATTTAAGGTTGGACATTGTAGCTAATATACTTTGCAAGGTGAGGAAATTAGTGGTAAAGTGTGTGACTCCTAACCACACAAAATCCTTGTCATTAGTGTGCTCTTGTAATGTCCCCATTCGGGATTCACATTGATTTAGATCTGAAACAACATTTCTAACTTAAAGTGAGAATTGTAATACATTTATAAATATAATTTCATTAATTCTGAAGACATTTTACTCTAATATTTAACTCATAATGCTAAGAATAGTTTTTGGAAGAAAAAACTTATCTAGATAAGTTTCCCAACATCCCCTCTAAACCATGTGTTGACTCTTGTTGTTGATCATGTTTTACTGCAGCTTGTATCCGATATCTCACTATTAGTGGAGAATGGGTAAAAAACACAAATAATTTTCCCAAACAAAAATCTTTAATCTTCAACATATTGTTGACTCTTCTTAGACCATCATTGACTTTTTGGTAATGCTAATTGTTCAAATCACAATCAATAATCTACAAGGCTTAGGTGAGGCTCAAATAAAAACCACAACCAATATTCCGAAGTCTTCCAAGTGAGAGTCCCATTCCCTTTAGTGGGGCTGCTGCTAAAAACACAACAATAATGGTGAAATCTCCAAAACCTTTTCTAATTGCTGCAAACACTGTTTTAGGATTCTTTTATTATAGGAATCTGAATAATTATTGTGTGGGGCTCACCAAGCACTTTGACAAGCTTAATACTAATAAATCTGAATTTTCTATTGAAATCCCCTTACTATAATTCTGATATGATCAGATGATATTCCTCCCACGTGGTATAGGCCATTCTTTTGCTCCCTTGCAATCAATAGTGTTGTCTCTAATTTAAACTTATGTGCTGGCAGTTGGTAAGCCAAGTGGATCAATGCTCACCAGAGCAGATCCAATTAAGGAATTAAAAATAAATAAGTTTCTAAGTTCCATATTCATATATCCTTGCAACCTATAAATGCCAAATGGCAAATGCTCAATTGGAGCAGATCCATAAATGGATATAAGAAATAAACAATACTATATTCCCTGGTTTTCCAAATAGATGGGATGTCTTTATATATATATGGTGGGAAAGAATGCCCCAAGAGACACGTCTCTTGTCTCTTTGCAATCGTTTATTATTGCTCCCTTAAATCATTGCCTTGTCTATCTTTAATCCCACCTTTTCATAACTTATTGTTAATTTCCTCCATATTGCTACTGTTTGTTCCTTTATGATAATCGCTTGTTATCATTGGCTATGGGATTTAAGATAAATATAATTCCTCTGACCTCTGTCTTCTTTATTTGCTGGCGGTAGTAATTTATTCCATAACCAAATCGGGTATGTACACATATTATGATCGCTGTCTTTGTTGTCATTAACAAGTTTTAACAAATCCCTTGTTTATCGATTATTATCTCAGATACCGGTTCTCCCCTATTTTGGTTGGGTCCTGGTCCTGGTCCGTGCTCGGTCGTGGTCCTGGTCCGGTTCGCTCTGGGTCCCACCCGGGTCTTGCCCAGGCGGCTGGGTTCCCTGTGGCCAGGACCCACAGGGAACCCAGCCGCCTGGGCAGGACCTGGGTGGGACCCAGGGCGAACCCACGAGGACCCGGGTGAACCCAGGAGGACCCGGGTGAACCCAAGCCCGTGGGTTCCCAAAAACGGGGCCCACGGGTTAGCAAGCATTTAAAAACAATAAAAAAACAATATTTTTAATCATATTCATAATTTGCAAAAAAGATAATATTCAAGTTTCAAGTTTCAAAATGTGAAAATGTCATGACACAATAAAGTATAAAGTTAAACATTCAAATTACAAGCCATCTATGGGATTTAAATTCCATATTCATCTTCATCTGAAGCATCCAACCCAAGCCATTAATTCAGAATATTTATTGGCATTGGCAATTATGGATTTATGATTTATTGATTTATGATTTATCTGTTATCATCTATGTATCATTGTATGGGAAAGTTACATTGTATGTTTGATGTTTCATATTTGTATGTTTGAACTGTGAACATATATAATTTTGATGTTTGAAGTTTGAACATATATATATATATATATATATTAAAAAAAATTAAAATATATATATGTACGGACGAACCCGTACCCGTACCCAAATTTTTTTTTTTTTGGCCGAATCCGTGAACCCGTACCCGAATCCGAACCCGAATCCGAACTGGAACCGGTAACTTAGATTATTATCAATGTCATTAATCTCTTCACATGTATATTTCTTAGTCTGACTGTTTACCACTCACCGATCTACCTACCATATCCTCAAAGTTTAATAGTCTCCATCCATCATCGATTCTAATGGTGCTATATTCATTCTGTTTGGATGCTTATCAGCCTTGAGTATTTGGCACATAGATAAATTATTACTTACTTTATTTCATCTTTGTTGATCCTCCTCATGCATCGATATGATAACTCAATCTGGTCAAAAGATATTGGATCGATATGCTCATAAGGATATTGTTCTGATTATCATCATGCTGACTGTTGTTATATCCATTCAGATTGAACGTTGAGTATTGCATAGTTTTGAGTCATGCTCTGATCTTCTTCGATACTTCCTCTGCTGGCAGAGGTAATGAGGAATGGATATATTATATATAATCTTTTAGATGAAGAGAGATTGACCTCAACCTTATAGTCATTGTTTCAATATGTATTCTCTCCATGCTGACTCAGTGATTATGCCTCTATATTGGTTATGTTGATTGTATTTGATCGATGCATGGTTATGATCTTGTATGAGTAGGACAGTTGTTTAACAAGGTCATCATCATGAGAATTTGGATGCTTGTAAGTCTTTATGCCTTGATGGATGGATAATATATCAATCTCTTACTTGTCTTACTCCTTATGGGAATAAGATGATCTCCTCAATGTGTATTGTTGACATGGCTAAAGTTGGATAACCAACTCCATCCGGTCAACGTAGAATAGAATGTTCTTGCTGAGTATCCTATCCTCTCTTGTGTAAGGCATCTCTAATGCTGTTTAAGATATCAAAGGGGACAACTTCAAGGTTCCAAATGTCAGGTCATGACTGCGGGATAGCTCAACGGTTTGATGTGTTTTGCTGGTAACACAAGGGGCCTTATGTTCACAACAAGTTGGTCTGCATCCAAAGATGTTGCGATTCTCGGACGAGGAAATAAAAGAAAAAGAGAAGATTTTAAGGATCTTAAGTGCAATGATAGGAATGACTAGTGCTGTGGGTAGACAGATTTCAATAAACCAGTTTTTGTTTCGCCAAAGACACCCTCACAACTCGACAAGAAAGGTGCAAACTCCAAAGGATAAATGGATTTTCAGACTATGGGGATTCATCTAGGCACCCAATTCTGACATAGCCTAAAAACAAACACCTACAGTTGAACTAAGCATAGTTTTTGGATTCACACTAACCATGCACGGTGACCTACAATCAACAGATCCTCAATGGTATGAACCTGAAATGCATCAAATACCCCCCCACATTTTGCCATTGAAATCATTGAACTCTAATTAACCAGCTGGAAAGAAACCATGCAAACAAAAGAAAACAAAGACAACAAACACCATGTTTCAATGTTCATATATTTGCTTCAACTACCATTACAACAATTTCTTCAGCAGCTCTACTCTATTTTTAATCTGCAAATTGCATCTAACTCCTAAAATCAAACTAATTCTAACCTCTAAGAGTCTAAAAATCTAACTTCTTCTAACTTTTTACAATGAGAGGCATCTCGCCTTTTATAGATTTTACAAATTGAACCAGAGGCTAGGATTGACTACATCCAATGGCTGCAAATGGCCTTCTAGAAGCCTGCCAACTTTAACCCATGCCTAGTTACTCTCAGCTATCCTCCCAACCACTTTCCTCAGCTATCGACCACTATTTGACATCAATTTGGTCAATTAGGTAGCTGGGAAATAACTGACCTGTGTCCCCTCATTTTAAATACATTAGATGGGGCCCACATGCAGTCCTTTTACAATGAAGCATTTCAGTTTTTAAACTGATTTTTTGGAATTAATTCCAATTGTGCATTTATGAGAATGCATACACTTGTTGCATTCTGAGTGTTCTTTGTCTTTGGTATTAGATTGTGATCAGGTCTTCAATTTGAGCTTCAAACAATTAATTTCGACTTGAATCAATCTATTCACAAAATTAAATAAATTTAACAAATATTAAATTTAGGCAATGTCGGGCTTTGTTTCAAATAAGAGGGAAACATAAAAATATTCACTTTTAAATTAATTTGAATCCCTCTTTTCTCCTTTTATGTGGTCGATTCGATGAATGGGAAACTCGGTCTTTTTAATAGAAATGTGCGATTTTGCTTTAAACGCCTCCTTTTAAGTTCGGCTATTTGAGGCTAATTGTGTGATTTCATCCGTTAGTTTTAAACGCCTAACTAGCCTATTATAAAACTCGTGAATTTTCTAAGTTTTGTGCGATTTTCTTTTGTTCTTTCCTTGTAAAAGGGGTGGAAATTGTCGAACTTAAACCTCTTCATGTGCTCCAAATGAAATTCGGCTACTTTGTTAAAATGGTGCGATTTTGCTTTCTTTTTAAACGCATTTTACTATTTTGGAGAAAACTCGGCCTTTATAGGCATTTTGTGAAAAGTCACTTGTCATTTCAAAACCCCTCCTCTCTATTTTCTTTTAACTCAACATTCGACACCTTAAAGGATAAAATTTGGCCCTTTCATACCAAATGCACGACCTCTCTCTGGCAAATACTTAGACTAAAAAGAAATGTGAGGATGCCCTCATCACAAAAACTCACAACCTTTTGCTCATGAGAATTCGGGCTTTGTACATAAATACACGAATTTCTTTTAAATGGCCACTCCTTTGCACTTTGCAAAATTCAGCCATTCGAAGGAAAATGCACGACTTTAATTGGCATCTTGCAAAAAAAACAAAAATGACGAACTTCCCTTTCTGTGGCATCAACTTGGGATTTTTACAGGATTAGAAGGCTAGATTTCACTTGAAGTTGAAATTGAAACACAGAGCCCTTTATTTGGGATTTTGGGGAGTTTTCGGGTTTGCAAGGTATTTTGCACGAAATGGGGGACAAATTCAGCGATTTGAAGGCATTTGAAAACATTGGAAGGCTTCATTGTGCTACCTTTGGCGTTGGGGGCGTTTTGCTTGACATTTTGAGAGGAATGTGCAATTGCTTTCAAACACACGAACCTCAATACTTTTCTTCGACCCACTGATATTGAACATGGCCTTTGCTCAGGATATTTCCGGTGATTTTGGACCTGACAGCGACCTACGATTTTGCCATCCTTCATCTCTATGATTCGCAACTTCGAGCCTACTTTCAAGCTTAGACTATACTTGGCAAATATCAGATGATTGTAGGGAGTTTTGTTGGTATTTGCAGATGCGGTTTCAAACATGAGCCTCTATCTCATGGAGCGGACTAAGGCCAAAAAGGGGGTCCTCGTCACAGGCGGGGTGGGTGTGCATAACGCACATGTACTACTTTACAAAAAATATACAACCTGCTTGTTGTTTTCTAGTTCAAAGATGGGGACATGACAACTCTCTCATAAGGTATTGGACCTATTGTGTTGCACACACACACCCCGTCTTCGACAGGGACTGCCCTTTGTTTTGTTTGGTTCGCTGGTTATTGTAGCAATTTGAATAGCCCCGAGGAGGTCATTTAGGATTTGGGCATTGAACCATAAGGCTTCATTGGGTCTATCCTGGGGCTACTTACATTGCACTCTAGGAGTGAGAGGGCATGGGGAATGGAACATAAGGTGAAGTCTAAACATGAAGAGAATAAGGTGAATGAAGAGAAGATGGAATTTAAAACTCATCCAAGAGCTAAAGAAGTAAAGATGCAAGCCTATAAGTCTTAACTCAAAGATCAAACCTCATCTTAGAATAAAGTTTGGAGATGGGAGAGATTGTAAAAACTTCAACATACAATGGTCAATCTTGACCCTCTCCCCAAATTTGGCATTAAGGACTTTAGGAATCTTAGATATCTGCTAAGTCAATGTTTCTCTCCAAATTCTGTGGTGGGATACAAAATAAGAATAAGGCTAAATGCCAAAAGCCTTCCAAACACCAAATTTTTGACCAATTTGCAAATTTGGTACCTGCACAAAAATGTTCCAGATTTAGAAATGTTCAGGAATGTTTTGTCTTCAGTGCCAACCCCCTGCCTGAGAAGAACTTGTCAAAAATAGACTTACTATAATAGTAAGTACTTCAGAATGTTAAGATTAGGGTAAAATAGGACAGGATAACACTTACTAAAAATAGAAATTGCTAAAATAGTAAGTTTGATTTTTGGCAAAATAAAGACAATCCGGGAGGCAGTGAAATCCCTAAAAATAGGAAGTTTCTAAAAATAGAAAGTTGCTTAAAATTCGCTCAAATTTCATTGTTAGCTTCCTTGAAGGGTCCTGATTCCAATGCAATGCTCAGTTTTTTCAAAACCCTAAGGAAAAGACCCCAAATCTAAGTCTGAAGGGCAAAACCCTAAAATAGGCAAAACAAGTTCCAGACTTAGCAAAATTTGCTCAAACAACTTGTAGGCTTGATCAAATTCACCCCAAAACAATTGCAGATCGAGGAGATTGAAGGGATTGTTGCGAAAAGACCTAGAGAAACACAACCAAAAGATCGAGTGGGCCTAAGAGGTAGGGGGTCCCCATTTGCAATGGGGCGATGTGTGAAAATGTCACAACAAGACTTTCATAAAATTCACCTTATTCATATCCTGTCAAGGTTGGAAAATCCGACCTTGACAAGGAATTTTACTTGTCAAAACATTTCATCCTTAAAAATCTCATCATTCTCAACACTTAGCAATTTCAAAATCTTAAATCCTCTTGACAACATTCCCTGACAATATTTGTAACTTCTTTGCACTTTGACAATTGTGACAACATACTTAGCAATTTCAAAATCCTAAATCCTCTTGACAACATTTGCAACTTTTTTGCACTTTGACAATTGTGACAACATTTTGCAACATTGACAAGATTGACAACTTTTAGCATTTTGGGCAAGATTTGACATTTCACACAATTTTGCCATCAATCCTCAATCTTGACACATTCATGAATTCCATACTCAAAACTTGAATTCATGACTTGATCACACCCAAAGGACAAACTTTGCACTCTAAGTCACTTCAAGGACAATCAACACACTCTTTTGAACTAACAAAACATAAACCCTTCTCACAAACAAAGGCTAAAGGACAAACTATTGCCAAGCTAAGAAAAAACGCTAATCTAGCAAGCGAAAAAGTGGGGGTCCCCATTTGTAATGGGGCGTGTATGTTTTTGACATAACACATACCAACACAAGACCTTTTAAGAAATGAGAGACTTAAAATTTAAGAATCAATGATGAAAGTCTTGGTAATTCCATTTGACCATAAAAGGTTGACATTGCATTAGGTGTGCTACCATTCAGCACGAGCTTGCTGGAATTTTTTTGAAGTAATAATTCCAACAGATGGGCTGCTACTTCAG
This sequence comes from Cryptomeria japonica, assembly GCF_030272615.1. Classification (NCBI taxonomy): domain Eukaryota; kingdom Viridiplantae; phylum Streptophyta; class Pinopsida; order Cupressales; family Cupressaceae; genus Cryptomeria; species Cryptomeria japonica. The sequence continues at coordinate 19,621,067 of NC_081405.1, read as the reverse complement.
TTATGCATGAATGGACTCTAGCGTACATCGGTCAATCTTTGAAAATGTTGTTGACATTTTTAACTTGCTAGTCGCTTATCAGTAGAACAAAGGGAAAATCAAAATGGAGAAATTTTGGGCATAACATATGATCCAACAGATTTTGAAAGACTAATTGCATTCCTGAATAAGAGAATTGTGATTAAAAACACCTGCAAAATCAGATACTTTCAAAAAGGAATATATCTCTATCTCATAAAGTCTTACTGGCCTTTGTAGTTTAGTTTTTATTGTATGCTATTTGGTATTCGCACACTCAAATGTTGTTTGCCCATTTACAAATTCAAAATTAGTTTTGTTAATTATCAAATAGCCCAAGCTTCTGCAATCCATTATGTAAAGCAAAAAGAATTCTGTATAAACTGTTAATAAGGACTGAAAAATTGATGTTCACAACCAGCCTTTGTATTCATCATCAGGATGAATGATAAGAAAACAGATAAGAGACACACTGCATTGTAATCTGGTTGATCTGTACAAATATCCCATAATTGCTCTGTTATCTTTCATCATGTTGCTGGATCACAAAGGGTCATTCTGACAATAATTTTTCAATCCTTATTAGCAAACTATTTGGAAGTCTTGTTTGGTTATTTTTTTAATTATTCTAGTTTCTTTCTTGAACATAGGGTTGTAATGTCCCCAAATTCAGCCTTACATAGTTAGTACTTCTGCAATTTGGTGAAGTCTCTAAAAGAGACAAAATTGCAGAATGAATCAAGAGATCTTTATTGGAAGACTAATTCATATTAAATATGGTGCAATAATATACAACTCGATAATCTACCTTACCCTTAAACAGAAATCATTTTTATGCTAACCAAGGAGACTCATAATAAGAAGATCCGATGATAACTAATTATCGGTTAACAGTAACAACTAGATATCAATGAAGGAAGACAATCGACGATTCACATTCCATTCTTCAATGGTAATATCATGGGCAGCAATTTGAATGACTATGAAACAATTATAAGATAAAGACGAAATCAATATGATAACAACAGTCAACGATCAGACTAAGCAGTGATTATATTAATAACTATAAAGATGAGCTGAGACCATCATGACTAATAATATTGAAGTGGTCAGCGATTAAGGAAGGCAAATTCATTTACAAACTGATCTATTGTGTTGTAAAGAAAAGTTACAATTTGAATAGATAATCATGGACAAGATTAACTAATAACCATTAACTATGGAGAGATGCGATGTATTAGAAAGAGGTAACTAATGGAGGGATATGTCTTTCAAATCTTATGGATGCAACTATTCGATTAGTAAGATATAAAATGAGAGTTGACCTCATTCTAGGAGGGGAGGAAGGACGTCTATGATAATCTTCCTACAGTGAATCATGGATATCCAAGCAATAAACATGGAAGAACTCTTTATCCGATTCTTGACAAGGGTGAAAGCACTACAAAGAGATGAATAAAGTCTCAGCATCTACAGAAGATATGGTACCAAAGACTTATACAGAACCAAGTCTTATCGCTGTCTACATAGCCCAAATCTGATTGATCGTTGGGTCAAGTACGGAGCAATAATAAAGGAATAACAATTAACTTCACAGAGGTCAAGAAGCAGCGAAATCCAGTGTTCAATGTAGCAATATCAATTCATAAGAAAAAAATGACTTATCAGCATCAATAACGATAGTCAATTAACGAGCAATGAAATTGTTATCAATTAAAGTCGCAGCGATGGTGATGGCTAAATTTTGCAAGGTCAATTACCTTTATTAAGCAGCGATTAATAAGGTATGATTTGTTAATGTGAAAACAAATAAGCACAAGCAGTGGTGATGACAAAAAAAGGCAGCATTTAAGTTAGTATATTGAATAAAGGAAAAGGACCGTATTCATAATTATGCGTTTGTTAAACATTAAACAAACCATTCTTGGTTAAGAATGAGATAGGCTTTGTCTTAAAAGTTTATTTGTAAGGGTGCTGCAATTCTTAGGGGATAATTTAAGGAAGTGCAAAGAAAATATATCTCATATACAACTAGCAGTCCCGTTTTTTAAGGAAATAATATTTGAGGGAGTAAAAAAAATAGATCCAAAGCAGATATAAGAGGAACTTCACATCAAATTCATAAAGAGAATATGGACAGTTTAAGGGGGAAATAAAAAGATCTCCAACATAGCAAATTTAAGAAGAGAGCATTGTTACAGACCTATTCCAGATTGGTGGATTAATAGCATTATTTGTGAAGATAAGTTCTAACTTCCAAGCTAATCTTACAAATTTAAGTTAAATGTTATAATGAAATATATTCAGTTTTGGCAAAACTATATTTATTAATATATTACAACTCTCACTATTAATTAAAATTGATGTCCCAGGACTGAATTATGATAAATCTCAAAAGGGGACATTACAAGGGTCCATTCCTTGGGGCTGTTTTGAGACCATATGATTGATTGCAAGTGTTTACCATATAAGCATTTCTTCATTTCTTACCAATCCTATCATTGAAGAGCATAAATGCTACATTAATTAGTCATACGTGCAATGTCTGCTTACTGTAGTCAGATAATTTCTTATGACGTAACTCACATCAGTAGTTTTATTGCTATTCCATAAATATGAAACAATTTCCTTTCTTTGATTATAGAAAAAATAGGTCTCTTACCATTTTCAGTGCATTGTAATATGACCTTTTAGCTTGCTTTTCTATCCTTTGTTCTATGTTCTTTGAATTTTTGAATCATTTGACACTACCTTTTTTACTACATTATGTACATTTTTAAGAATACTTGAATTTTGACGTGTGTATTTAAAATAGTTCCATATAGGTGATTCTAATAAATTTTAAATTAATAATGTGCCACTTTTGATGTCAGGTACAGAAGTGGAACAGCCTAGCAAATGGGGTCTCTCAGAAGCCGAGTTATTTCTCTCAAAGGGTGCACCGTCAGAAAGGACACAAATAGGCAGTTCTCCCATAGAAGATAATTCAAAGGAAATTGTTGCACGGCGCTTACTTATTGGGAGTGGGCTTGCACTCTCAGCGATTGGTCTAGCCTATGTATGTAGCAAAAATTCAGTTTCAAAACACAAGTCTTTCTCAGTGATATACAGTGGTGCAGGGCACCTCTTCTTTTCATGGTGTTTTCATGCCATTAGGGGTGTCTAGTGTTTGTTTTGTGTTTACTTATGTTGCCATAATGGGTTGGATCTCAAGGATCAACCTAGATGTAATAAAATGCCTTTGTATGGTCAATAACCTCTCAGGTTCACATATAAGCCTAGAGGTCTATTAGGCCATGTGGGCTTGAATCATGAAATTTGTGTTTATGATCCTAGAATGTTGTTTTAGGTGTTTTAAAGGTTAATGATGTTCTTAGATATGTTTGATAAGGTTTAGGTGCTTAGGAATCCAAAGTTGCAAAAGTTGCATACAAGTTGTCATTGTTGTCAAAGCAACTTTTGAAAAGTTGCCGGTTGGAATGTAACTTCTTTCCAATGATCACAGCCATTTCAAAGTTGGTTGTGGTTGTTGAGAGGAGCCTATTTTGTGCTTGTACAACCGAAGAGAAAGGTTGGTTGAAGGCACGAAACGATTTGGAGAAGTTTGGTGGAGAGTAGGAAATGAAACAAATCTGATTTTTCCCTGAATTCTGTTACTTTTCCGTACTGTCCGTACAAAACGTTGAATGATTTTGTAAAACTTTGGCTTGGTACAGTAGAATGCTGAATAATCTTTCATATGAATCTGGTCTGACCCCTTGAAGTGGTGTTTGGAGGAAGATATTGATAATTTGCTTCTACAGGTCCAAAAACCCTTAATTTCCCTAGGGCGTTGCAAAGGTGAGGCCCTAACTTGCAATCTAGTCATTGGCTCTCAACGGCCTTTGGTAGGATGCAAGTTAGGGGGGTGTATTATGAGATTCCAAAGGGGTGAGCTCAGGGGAGTTGGATTGGTATTTTTACCACCAAGCCCTAGCCTAAACTTTGTAAGGGTTTAGACTAGTACAGTCAAGAATTGATGGATTGCATGATGCCAGACATTAGGAGTTAGATGGTTGAATTGGTACATTCAGACATTAGACAATCCCTTTGAAGCATTGGATCTTCCTTGTGGTCTCATTCCCGTACACTTCCTTTGTAACCCAGGCCTAATTTGATCAACTAGGTCTGTGACCCAAATAGGTAGACAGGTGTACTGGAGCAAGTTGGAGATCTAGTTCTTTGGAGTCTGAGAGAAGTTCCAAAATGGTATTTGAAAGTTGAAACTACAATTATAATTTACCGGTATAATCTTCTGCTGGTGTGAATGAACTTTGTTGTATTTGCCGATGCCGGTAGGCGAAGTCTATTGCCAGTTGAACCTTGTTGCCATCAAGGATAAGAAGGTTGTGGAAGGTCTTGTGAGACCCTAAGGGCATAGTGAAGGTGTTTGCCAACCCTTGTGAGGGATAAAGTTCAAGTTTTGATTTTGGTGTGAGTTGAGGCCTTCATAGGCTTGGGATTGTGAGAGTGAAAGGTGAGAGAGTCTGTGGGGTTTGCCACACTACTGCTGACGACCTCTACATCATACAGACAAATCAAGCTTTTTTTTGCAATGTCATTCTTGTTTTGGTTGGTAAATAGCATTTCATTCTTTGATTGAAACAAACACAAAATGTAGGCACTTGTAAATGGCTTGCTTCTTGGTCAATAGGATCTGCTTATTGATCGTCTTATAGTATAACTCATTTACTCAAATAATTTGGCTAGCTAAGCCAACATTATAGTATATCAAGTACTACATTTACATGAACACCTTACTGTTTGAATATTTGACCGGATTAGCTAGAAAAGCTGCAAAGTCCTTATTAAGTTTCATAGTCAATTTTCTTGTTGCTGGTCCCTTATTTTAGTAGAAGAAATAGAAGCATTGAATACATGATGTGACCAATATGCTACTCTATACTCTATACTATAGTATAAAAGCATTGAACATGTGATGTGCCCGATATGCTACTTTGTAGAACTAAATAACTGACGAATATTACAGAGAAAAATATTGGGTGCATCATATGTGCAATGCTTCTATTTCTGATGTTAAAGTAGGGGACCATTGTAATTACTTAGTATAAATTCATTTTTCAGTTTTCTCCTTAATTATTTGCTATAAACATATTGTAGCCTAATATTTTAAACCTTGACACTTTATATTTGAGAAATGTTATGTAATGTCCCCTCCTTAGTCCTCTCAGGTTTTTGGTGGAGATTGACCTACTATTGGGGTCCCGTAGATTAGCAGGGTGGTTTGGGACCCAACCCGGGGTTGTGAAGTCCAGTTTGGGAGCTTCGCAAGTATTCCACTTGGTTATGGGGAGTTATTTCTATGGTTAAAATTGAAATATTAAAGTTGGCCTTATCTGAATAGTAAAAGGTGAATAGTAACAGAGAAACATAAGGATGAATAGTGAAAAGTGCCCCCCCTACCTAGTAACTCAAGTTGTTTTTAAAAGGGGGCCATTTTGTCAACGAGAAATAGACCCTCAAACTCAATTTTAAGTTTTTAAGGCCAAAAAGAACCCCTCATGGATTGAACTTCTTGGAGACTTATAAAAAGTGAATTTCATAACATTTGGGCTCATTCTTACCTCTCCATTTTTCAGATCTGCAGCTTGCATGAGAACTTCAACAGCTTGGGCTTCCAGGATCGCCAACTCTTGGAAGAATTGAGGGATTTGGACGAAAACCCATTTCCTCGGGTGTCAGTTTCCATCATAATACAGCTTTAATGTGCATATGGCAGCCTCTTTTGGGAATCTTTGAGTAGATTAATCAGTTAGAAGGAAGGGTTTCTTCAATCGGTTGCATGGCTGACCTTTTAGAGGTCATTTCCATCTTTTTCCAGCTCTATTTCAGCTTGCGCTCTATATTGGGTAGAAGGGTTTCAAACCCTAGCATGTACTTAGGGTTTTGACATTAATTGGAGCTGATTTCCATTTTTTTGTGGGCTGGAAACTTGCATCAGACTTATGAGTTCAAGTTAATGGTATGTATGTTGAACTTTTAAGCAAATGACAATTACTTATTTACCTTCCTTGTAGGTTATGCAATGTACTAGTTTAAATCAGCAATCTCTTTATGTTATATTCAAGAATCTTGCATAAAAGCTTCAACCACTCAAACAAAAACAAAAACCAGTCAAACCCCATCCAAATATATGCTGGCCAAAGATTTATCAGCAAATAAACACTACACATAACATCCTAATTTGGGTCAGATTGGGTAAAATTTGGAGTGGGGATCTTTCAGTGGTATCAGAGCCATGACCCTTCCAGCCTGAGGGTCTTGTGGCTTCTTACATGCATTGTAGGCAGTTTAGTCCTTACAGATACTACACCCACAGGAGAGAACCCTGTCATTTGGCCATTAATTTCAATGTCCCAACAGGTGCAGACATGGGTGATCATTAAGAGGGTAGTAGGAGCCTTAATCACATACATAATTGTCTAGACCCCGATGCACTACTTAGAACTCTTGCCGAGTCTTAGCCTAGGATTGTGCAGGCACTTGACAAGTTACAGGACACATTGGACAAATTGGACTTGGGGCGCCATAGGGATAGGCGTGACAGACATGACAAATTGGTATCCGCAGCTGGCAGCTGTGGCAATGGTAGAGCTCCATCATCGTTTGACAGTGCACGTGGTTCACATAGACATGAGAGGGATCACGCTCGGATAGTAGATAGATCCCTGTAGCCTCAGTTCCCTCCTAGAGATGAGCCACTTCTAGATGACCCACAAGAGGGCATTGCATTTTAGGATATGGTGATGGCGGCCAGTGATGAGTGGACCCGTCTACCTGCTCATGTAAGAGAGGCATTCCCTCTTCCCCAGTATTGTTCACAGTGCAATGATAGCATGAGGAGGGATGATAGACGTCCTCGTCAATAGGGTAACAGTGACCTACAAAGGGCTACCAACAAGCTCTCTTTATCTACCTTTGATGGCAGTGGGACGACGAGTGCACGAGCTTGGGTGCACAAGTTGGATATATACTTGTCACTCAAGCCTATGCCCGAGGAGGAGGCCATATAGTTCACAGTGTTGCATGTTGAGGGTGTGGCCTATGATTGGTGGCACCATGGTTTGGTCACCCAAAGCCATGGACTTATACACTCCTATACTGAGTTTACCAAGCAACTAATTTCTAGATTTGACTGCAAGGATGTGGAGTTTTATTACAGGGATCTAGCACTATTGAGACAGACAGACCATGTTGAAACCCACATTAATGAGTTTCAACATATTGCAGTGATGGTTCCTGAGATGCCAGTTGGACGTGTGGTGATGTTATTTGTGGAGAGATTACATGACAGACTACGGGGATTACTCAAGGCTCTTAAGCCTAGCACCCTTCAGGAGGCTAGACAGATCACCTTGGACCTAGACATCACACCACCACCCACTTCTCATCACTCGGACAGGAAGTTTTCTAGAGGCTCGAAGCCTACTCAGTGGTCTTCTTCTCAGCATAGAGGTGCTCCACCTCCCCCTAGGATGGATTGGGAGATGCAAAATGAGTTGAGGAGAAAGAAGCTTTGCTTCTCATGTAAGGAACCTTGGGAGCCCGGTCACAGATGCCTTGGGAAAATTAAAGCACATCTCATAGAGGTTTATTCAGATGTGGATGATGAGCATGCAGAGGACACAACATCCAAAGGCAGCCATAGTGAGGATGAGCAGGAGATTCCATAGGTTGAGATTGGAGAGGATGAGCTTTGGATACGTCCAAGGTCACTATTGCCACCCTTTTAGGAGTCCCTAGTATCCATCCCTTTCGTTTGAAAGGAGTAATTAAGGGATAGCATGTGATTTGCCTCGTGGATAGTGGTCCCACTCATAATTTTGTTGACGAGGGGTTGGTTGCTAAGCGTGGGCTATAGGCAGAGGATTTTTTGGGTTTTAGTGTGACAGTGGCAAATGGATTTTCTATGCGTTGCACTAGGAGAGTTCCACAGCTCTGTATTCAGATGGGTGACTACACTTTGACCGATGACTTCTATGTTGTGGGTCTTGGGGAGATTGACATAATGCTTGGTATCTAGTGGCTTTAGTCACTAGGTAGATATGTTCAAGATTTTAGGCGGATGGAGTTGGAGTTCGTAGCGGATGGCAAGAAGGTTATGCTAAAGGCTCTCTCTGATGGTGGACCTATTGTAGTTTTAGCACATAGGATGGAGTCTATTTTAAGGCACGGGGATGTTGCTTGGAAAACACAGTGTTTCATCTCGTCCAAGTCACCTTCTTCAGATGATAGACTAGTAGTGCATGGGGATGTTCAGATGACATTAAATAGACACAACATAGTGTTTGGAGACCTTCCTTCGGGTAAACCTCCTGACTGTGGGTTTGAGCATGTGATAGAGTTAGAGGAGGGCACCAAGCCTGTGATTACTGCCCTTTATCGTCATCCTAAGGCATTTAAGGATGAGATAGAGAAGACCATCCGGGAATTACTGGACATGGGATTCATCAGGCCTAGTTCTAGCCCCTTTGCTTCTTCTGTGGTGTTGGTGAAGAAGAAGGATGGCACTATGTGCATGTGCATTGATTACCGTGCACTCAATAAGAAAACAATTAAGAACAAGTATCCGATCTCGCGCATAGATGAGTTACTAGATGAGCTCTATGGGGCAGTGTATTTTTCGAAGATTGATCTTCGATCAGGATACCATTAGATCTATATTCGTGAGGACATCCATAAGACCACATTTAGATGCCACTACGGACATTATGAGTTTTTAGTGATGCCATTCGGTCTCACTAACGCACTTGCTACGTTTCAGTCATGCATGAATCCTGTATTCAATAAGCAGTTGTGCAAGTCTATGCTTGTGTTCTTTGATGACATCCTGATATACAGTAGAACCTAGGAGGAGCACATGAGACATTTGGACGAGGTTCTTGGTATTATGGAGGTTCAGTCTTTGTTTGCCAAACTATTCAAATGTGAATTTGGACTTACAGAGATATTATACTTGGGTCACGTGATTGGTGCAGATGGAGTGGAGGTCACCAGGAAAAGATACAAGCAATGCTAGATTGGCCGCCACCTAGGAATGTTTCAGAGTTGCGGGGTTTCCTTGGATTATGTGCATACTATAAGAGGTTTCCTTGGATTATTCATAGCTAGCAGCCCCTTTGACGGATCGTACACGGAAGGGTGCTTTTTGTTGGACAGATGAGGCTTAGAGTGTATTTGACAATCTTAAGCAGGTTATGAGCACATGTCCCGTCCTAGCTCTTCCAGATTTCTCTCTGCCCTTTGTCCTAGAGTGTGATGCTTCAGGAGGTGGTATAGGGGCGGTACTTATGCAGAACCGCCATCCCATTGCATATGAGAGCAGGAAATTGAGGGGCAATGAGAGATTGTACTCTACCTACGATAAGGAGATGCTCGCCATCATGCATGCTTTGGCAAAGTTTCGATAGTATTTAGTGGGTGGGAAGTTTGTGGTGAGAACCGACCACAACAACTTGAAATACTTCCTGGAACATAGAGAACTCAATGAGCGCCAACATAAATGGGTCAGCAAGATTTAGGCATATGATTTCAACATTGAGTTTGTCAAAGGGAAGAAATTTTTTGCTGCTAATGCACTTTCCAGGAGGCCTTCGGTTGCTGCCCTTTGTTCCATAAGTGAGATTTCAGCTGATTGGAAGTCTCAACTTTCAGTGGAGTATTCCAAAAATCAGTTTGCATGTGAGATTATAGATGGGCAGGTCCAGGATGACAGGTATATGGTGATTGATGATGTGATATGCAATAAGAATAGAATCTACTTAGTTCCTAGATCAAAGTTGAAGGAAAAGATTCTACGTGCCATTCTTGATACTCCACCATTTTCCCCCATGGGGTGTGTGTTCAACAGTGCATAACAGTACAAAAATGTAGGAAATGTGACAATATACAACAATGCAAGTTAACAAAAGAACTCATATGTCTGTATTCATTAATGCCAAATGCCAGTACATTCAAAACATAGCTTTCTTCGACAATATCTACACACTGAAATAGGAAACCAAGTACATATATATAGGTGTCGGTATGGGTTGTCTGGTGCCAACTGCCGACAACCGTCATGTAACACACGTAACATTCTAATTACAATATGACATAATTACCCGACAACATCATCCCCCCCAAAAAAGGAGGTCGTCTCCTGACGACATACAAACAAAATGGGAAATGACACTAAGACCAATCATGAAAATCAAAGCTGAGTGGGTATAGAGGGTGTCCCTGATGAAAAAGGGGCTGGTGGTGGTGGTGCTGCCAACTGTTCCCTTAGCTGGTGAACCTGTTGTGTCTGATGCTAGAGATCTCGCTCGGCTACCAACTGCCTCTCCCTCGATTGTTTCACCATAAAGACTGCTTCCATAAGTTCCTTCTTCTTCCCATCCAATGCCTCTAAGGTAGATGTGAGACGGGTCTCTAGGGCTGCCCGTTTTGCTACATCGTGTGCACGCCCTGCTGTCTCTTGGGCCAATTCTACCTTGGCACGAGCCAAATCCTCCTCTAGGTTGGTCGCTCAAGCTCTTTGTTGTGCTAGCTCCATCTCCATTGTATGCAGGCGAGTGGCTAGCTCCTCCCGAGCTGTGATGGCCGCCACCCGCTCTATCTCTGCTGCCGAGGCACCATGCTGGGTATGTCTAAGCTGGTAGTACCCATCCTGGAAAGCTTTCTCTACCCGCTGTAGCAGCAAGTGTACTCCACCAACCCCAGCCGTCTCCTCACTCCTCCAATCTGCTAGCATCTGGGGAGTCTCCATAGCAGGCCAACTGTTGGCCTCAAAACATCTCCCAAACTCCTCAGCACACCCACCGGTGGCAAAGGCGAGGAGTCCCTCAACGGCAGATTGCCCGACGGTCCGCTCTTGCATAGAGACTGCCAATCTCTGTGCGCTGACCTCCACCTTTGCTACCATCTCTGCGCACTGGCTCCCATCTCTGCCAAAAATACCGCTATGCCCTTCGACTGGCTCTCGGTAGTGGCCTGCTCCTGTTGCTGCATTTCTGCCATCTCTTCCTCAAACCCAATGGTGTCCCGTAGGAAGTCCATCACCAACTCTTGCTGTCCTGCCTCTTGATGAGAACTGCCCTCATCAAGGTCCACAATCTCAGGAAAAGGATGCGGCTGGGGTGAGGCAGGTGGGGGTCCCAGTGGGGTCATGAGAGGCATCTCATAGCGACCCAACCACACATCCATGGTGCCATCATCATCTCTGGTCACTGTACCCTCTATTGCTGAGACATCCGTAGGTACTGGTTCCTTCCGTACGGTAGACCCAATGCAAGGAGGTTCGCTGGGAACCAATGACACTGCTAGAACATCCTTTGCCAGAACTGCTGTGACGACCCTAGAGGATGTAGGCAATGAAGTTCGAGGTCTCAACTGCCCAAATCTTGGGATGGGTACAGCTGGTATGGCTCCCATCGTCACCCTCGAAGTCTAGAGAGGTGTCAGTCCTCCATCCTGAGTCAATACTACTGGTGCATACACTAGTCGGACTACTCCCACAGGTCGCTCTCCACCTGCCGGTAATCCACGGATTCCTCTCGTCATGTGCCCAAAAGGCACTACATGGCCCTTTGTACTCGGATCTTTCTCTAATTCCTTCCTGTTGGCAAGGCGGAATGTGGCATGACTCTTGTTGCTCTGAGAAGAAGTCGTGGTCTCTAGGACCACACCATCTGCACAAGTTCTGTGGTGTTTCCTCTTTCTGGCAATCCCGTGCAAAGTGTCCCCACTGGTTGTAGGCCCGACACTGATTCATCGGCCATCCTTTGGCATCATACTGCATTAGACTCCGGTTATTGCTAATATTATTGTTGCCTCTTCCTCCCCTTCGGTTACCTCTGTAACTACCAGATGATGCCGTGGTGTTGGATTGAGGCTGGGATGTGCCTGCTGTAGCAGAGGGTGGTGGCTGCTCCTGGGTGAAGAGCACTTGATTCCCCCGTGTCTTCATGTTGTAGGCACATTCTTTGGTGGAGTGTCCCAACACTTGGCAAATGTCGCAGAAGGCCTTTTTAGGACAGGAGCCTTTTGTATGATGGATGACCTTCCTCACATTCCGCGCACCACACTTCCTCGTTTTTGTCGGTGCTTCCCTTGATACTTTTGAATTCCTTCATCATGTGATGTATATCCTTCTGAAGGGCTTGCATCTTGCTCAATCCCTCATCACTGCCACTTCCGTCGGAGGAGTCCTCCCCAGAGGACAGAGGATCTGTCTTTCTTCTTCCTGGATGTCTTCCCTTCACTTTCCAGGTACATTGCCCGGTTATAGGCATCTTTGTAGGATGTGGGGGGTACAATTTTCATTTTCCTTCTGAGTGACGACTTCAAAACCTCCACAAACCACCTTTTCTTCAATCCATCACCGGGCTGGTTGTCCATTTTTCCTAGCAATTCCTTCAGGTGTTGGCTATATGCTCGGATGGTCTCACTTTTCCCTTGCTTGGTACTCAGGATTTCTGCAATGATTTTATTGTCGTCTTTAAGAAGTCGAAACTCTGTTTCGAAGGCTTTGTGTAATTCATCCCAAGTTGTCAGCTTAGTTTTATCACCATCCGAGTACCAATCAATGGCTACTCCTCATAGGGTGGCGGGGAATTGCACCACCTATTCCGCCCTGTCAGTTACGCCATTGGCCGACCAGATTGTTTCACATGTATGGCAATGCCGTACCGGGTCTTCTTTCTCGTCTCCGTTGAACTTAGGCAATTTTTGCCGATTCGCCATCACGTTCCTTGGCGGCGGCCCAGTCTCCCCTCTGAAACTCGAACTTGACCCTCTAGGAACTCCTCCTCCAGACACTGGTCCTCCAGAAGGTACTCCGCTGAGATTTGGTCTGTTGGGTCCCACCAAGTTGCTCTAAGTACCACGGTGTGATGAGCCTAAACTGAACAGATTGCTTCTACTACCGTGACCTTGTGTCCTTCTGACACTTTCGGTCGCATTGGTATCCTTCGCCTCTCTGGTCTCGGTCTCTGTCTCCTCTTCCCTCTAGGTCTCGGCACCTCTGTATGGCGTGTACGCCTCTACCATACTCCCCTCACCAATCTCTTCCAATGTCAGGGAAAGGTCCCCCAACCGCTCTCTAGTGGTTTCTATTAGTACGGAAACTTGGCCCTCAGTACCCAAGCCATCATTGCTAGTTGTGCTTTCTTCAACAAGTTTCTTCATTCGTCATCAATGTTCTGCTTGTTGTTCTAACCTCAGCGTCCTCGCGGCTGCCTTGTGTGTGTCTTCTTCCTCTTCCGGCACATAGTTTCTATCCTTATTTAGCGTCACGAGCATCAATTCCTTCTTTCTGTGGCATTGAAGGTTCATCGATGACTTTCGTCACGTTCCTCCTCTCGTCGACTCCTTTCTTCAAATTGCTGCAAAATTTTTTGTCAACGGGTCTCGCGGTAGGTTTCTTCCCGGCGAGTTTGGAGAGCAAGGAACGCTTGTGCCAACAAGCTAGGCAAGTTATTCATCAATTGATTTACGGCCAGACTTACGCCAAGGGCACTCCACATTGCGCTCTCAAGGACGTCCTCGGTCGTGGTCTCCCTCCGTACATAAGTTTCGATGGATGCCTGTAGGATGCAGGTGAAATCCCTTGTTAGTTCTCCTCTCCTTCGAACAACTCCGTCGGCTCTTCCTCGAGATTGTTGTTGGTCCCCTCACTCACTGGTTGCCCCATTATGGTCGTGCCATGTAGTATGTTCACATCATTCCAAGTTTAATTTGACAACGACGCCAGATGTTTTCCACCATGGGGTGTGTGTGCTCAACAGTGCATAACAGTACAGAAATGTAGGAAATGTGACAGTATACAACAATGCAAGTTAACAAAAGAACTCATATGTCTGTATTCATTAATGCGAAATGCCAGTACATTCAAAACATAGCTTTCTTCGACAATATCTACACACTGAAATAGGAAACCAAGTACATATATATAGGTGTCGGTACGGGTTGTCCGGTGCCAATTGTTGACAACCGTCACGTAACTACCGACCTGTAACACACATAACATTCTAATTACAATATGACATAATTACCCGACAACATCCACTAGCAGGACATCTTGGGTACTTCAAAACTTACAGGCAGGTTCGGGAGAGATTTTCATGGAAAGGACTCAAGGATGATGTCCTACGCTATGTTCGCGAGTGTGAGACTTGTCAGCAAAACAAGTCTGAGCATACTTTCCCAATTGGACATCTACAACCATTGCCTATTCCAGAACAGAAGTGGGAAGGTATATCGATGGATTTCATTACAGGTCTTCCGAGGGTTTAGGGGAAGGACTGCATATTTGTGGTTGTTGATGGGTTGACAAAATATGCACACTTCTTTCTTATTGCAGCAGACTTCATAGCCTTATAGGTTGCAGAGTTATTCTTTCGTGAGGTATTCCGTCTCCATGGACTTCCGAGGACCATTGTTAGTGATCGGGATAGCAGATTTATGAGTATATTCTGGCAAGAACTATTCAGACTTATAGGTACCGAGTTGACCGCTAGTCCCAATTACCACCCTTAGATTGAAGGGCAGACAAAGATTGTCAACAAGTGGGTTGAGGGATACTTGCATAACTATGTGTCGAGCCAACAGAGAGCATGGGTGCGGTGGTTATTCTTGGGAGAGTATTGTTATAATACTACGCATCATATGTCTATTGGCATGACTCCCTTCCGAGTATTATATAGTTATGATGCTCTGTCATTTGTGGATCTGGCCTTGGGTGATTGTCGAGCGCCTAGAGCTCGTGAGTGGCTTTAGGACAGCTAGGATATCCTTAAGGCACTTAAGGATAACATTCAGCAGTCACAAAATCAGTAGAAGATTTATGCTGATCGGCACCGGACAGAGAGGACCTTTGAGGTAGGAGATATGGTTTTCCTACGTCTACAACCCTACAGGCAGAGTACACTCAAGAGGAGTGGGGCTGAAAAGCTCAAGCCCAAATTTTTTGGACCATACAGAGTTCTCCGAAGGATTGAAGAGGTTGCTTATGATCTTGAGCTACCTACAGAGAGCAAGATACATAATGTTTTCCATGTGTCTTGTTTGAAGAAGGCTCTAGGACATCTTGTTTGAAGAAGGCTCTGGGACAGCATGTTACTTCATCACCAGATTTGCCTCCCTTGGATGAAGAAGGCCAATTGATACTAATTCCTACAAAGATTCTTGACATGAGAGAGTGGCGGCTAAGGAACAAAGTCATCAGGGAGTATTTAGTACAATGGAAGGACTTGCCTTTGGAGGATGCCACGTGGGAAAGTGAGAGGATACTTCAACATCCATCTTTGCAATTGCTTGAGGGCAAGCAATTCTGGGAAGCGAGGACTGTGATGTCCCCTCCTTAGTCCTCTCAAGTTTTTGGTGGAGGTTGACCTACTATTGGGGTCCCGTAGGTCAGCAGGGTGGTTTGGGATCAAACCCGGGGTTGTGGAATGCTGTTTGGGAGCTGTTATCGCAAAAGCTCGCACCCTTGCTGAGCTATCAACTTAGCAACCTTGTGAAACATGGAAACAACCCCGAAGTGTAGGACCTTGCGCAAGGGGGTTGAATCTTCGGAGAAGGCCGACTTCCTTCTCAATCCAGGTGCAGGTGTTGAACCAACTCAACACTTCAAAACTAACTCCTAAGCCTATCCTAACAAATTGCAGAGGTAAAGGGAAGAGAGAAATGCTTAAACCAAAGGAGGTGATGCACCAAGATAAGAGATTGTTCCTCTACCCACCCAAAATGGCACAAGGAATCAACTGAAATACCCAAGAGATGCACAAACTTCAGTTGCATGAGTGACCCAAATGCATGTATGGAGATTATAATTTGCTAAGTGTCAAGAGGAGAGAAGGATTCCCACAAGTCACACTCAGAAAAACAAGTTAACACAACATTTATGGAGAGAAGAGCCACAAAACATACACCTATGATGAAGGTAAAGAAACATACACAACATGCATAAGTTGAAGGAAGGAAAGAATGGAATTTCAATTCATTCAAAGGCCAAAGACCAAACTTACAGTTGCAGAAATGCAAAAATAATTACAAGTCTTCAAGAGAAGAGCATAGGAAAGCTCAAGGCAGCAGGGAGAGAACCCTTTACAATGAGGCTTAACAGCCTTTATATAGAAAAATGGTTACAAGAGTGATCATGACCCCTGTATGTCAGTCTGGAAGTGCAGGGAAATGCATGCACTTGACTTCTATACATGCAAATAACCTAGCCATACCCACCAAAGGAAATCCTGAGAAGGGTGGATTAATTGACCTTCCAAAGTCAGAGTATGCAGACATGACATAAGTCACTACAACAAGCATGGCCCCATACCTCTCCTGATGGAAATCCTACCAAAAACATTAAATGCACCCCTGTGGCTCCACAAAAGAAAGTGCATAAGTGACCAAAACTATCAGAGCATTTAAAGCCTTGAGTGTCGATCATGCCATCCGGAAGTGTCGGCAGTCGGAAAGAAGCTTGGAAGACTTCGGAGACCTGGGTCATTGAAGTTGGGGGAACTTCAGAGACTTGGGTCAACAAAGTTGGGAAGACTTGGGAACCTGGGAACCTCGGGGTTCCGGGGTTGAGGAATTAGGAACTTGGGAACCTGGGGGTTCCGAAGTTCCGGGGTTGAGGAAGAGAAGACTTAGGAACTTGGGAACTTGGGAGTTCCTGGGTTGAGGAAGAGAAGACTTAGGAACTTGGGAACCTGGGGGTTCCTGGGTTTCGGGGTTGAAGACTTAGGAACTTCGGAGACATGGGTCACCAAAGTTGGGCAAACTTTAGAGACCTGGGTCATCGAAGTTGGGGAAACTTCGGAGACCTTGGTCACCGAAGTTGGGAAGACTTAGCAACTTGGGAACTTCGGGGTTCCGGAGTTCCGAGGCAAGAGAACAAGAGACCAAGGAAGGGAACTGCGGAACCTTGGTGTTTCAGAGTTTTGGGAAAGAGAGAGGAAGAGAAAGCTTGAGAAAGGAACTTCCGACAAGACAACACTTCATACTTTATGATTCCATCGTCTTCTCTTGGATCAAATTGGGGCAACGCTAGTCCAGGGAACATATCTCTGATCGATTCTCACTGATGGACCAAGGGTGTCATAAAATGACAACATTTTTGGCGACCTCTGCGGGATGCTTGCCTGCTAAGCATATATATCAGTAGCCTGTGTAATCCATTGGGCGTAGAGTCACAACTACAAGAAAAAGGAAAACTCTCTCTTCTGTAACCTGCAAAGGATCAAGATCAGCCATTCTGAAGGGGAATAGCCTGTGCTCGTGCACTTTTGGAAAACAAGAAACCTAACTAATATTTACATTGTTACAATAAGAGGCAACTGATTGCTTTTTCTCTGTCAAAGAGGAACCTTTTGAAGGAGCTGATCCCCCTCATACCATTCTTACATTCACCATCTAGCTGCATGGTTGAAATCTCTTGTATGCATGCATTAGATGACACATACTACTCATGTGGTGAAAGAACGCTTCGCCATTCACCTTGCCATCATAGAGATTTCATAGAAAATAGGCACCTGAGACATCCAGGGATGCATGAAGCATACACATAGTAGCAAGGGTGGAGCTTTTTAGGAGTCGACTAGCATCAAAAGAACTACTCCATGCAAAAGAGAAGGCATCTCTTTTATACAAGGGGGCATCATTTTTTCCACAATAGCCGACCTCCTCTTGGCGTGAGTTGAAACAAAAGGAAAAGGCCATGAACTCATATGGTGATGAAAAGTATATCATATCTCCGTCTTGGCCAGCACAAGTGGGCTCTTTAGACACATCAAATTGGAAACTTTGAAGCTCGGGTATACTGTCAAGTTGAGCAACCAAAAGACTGTCGGCATAACCAACATGTTGTTGCTCAATCTCATCAAACTTGGCATGTTGGTCCCAAGTGAAACATTCAAGCTCAGGCACATCATCCCTAATGCTAAAAGAAACATCTTCACCTTGAATGAAGACCTCATATTCAACGTCATCATTTTCAGGGATAGGGGAGAACCAACATACATCATAATCACATGTGTTGATATCCAACTCATCAGCACAAATCTCAAGTTTATGTGACACCTCAAAAGAACTAAAATCTTTAGATTGTCTCTTTGTTTTTGTTTCCTCCTGGCAACAAAATGTAACAACTTCAGGTTCATGGCACGATCCATCCGCCATGAAATCTGTAGTAAAAACATTATCCCTTGTGCCCTCCTCAAGACTAGCTTGTTGCTCCAGAGCTACCACTGAGGGAGGTGTAGACATATCCTTCTCTTCATGATCAATAAAGAAAGGAAGATTGTCAAATGAGAGGACAGTGTCCTCTTTACCTTCACACTCCTCATGTTCAATGACCTGCTGCTGCAACTGATTGTTCTCAATATCCTCCTGCAACATTGTCGATTCCTCTTCCTTTAGAGCATATGAAGACTCACCAATGGCTGATTGAACCCCTTCGTCATGCTGAGGATGGGAACCATCCGTCCTCCATACAAAAGGTCCACCCTTAAAAAGGGAGATAGAATCAGGAAAGGGCCTAGGTGGTGGGGTGTTTTGCAAAAAGCACTCAGGAGAAGGCTCTTGTATAACAACAGTTGGAGATCCCTTGAAACTTGAAATTTTAAAACTAGGGGGGTTAGTTGAAGGCTTGGGAGGTCTCCCCTTCTTGAAGCTTGGGATTTCAAACTTAGGAACACTAGGGGCAGAAACCTCCTCCTGTATGAGCCACATCTCTATGGCTGCTAGCTGCTTAATTTTTTCCTTCCTAGCAGAGGCAAGTTGCCTTGCAAGGAACTCCCTATGTTGTCTTTGGGCTCCCATCTGTTGTTGCTGAAGCTGAGCCTGATAAGCAAGTTGATCCTGCTGTAAATACCACTCATGTTGTCTCTTCAACTCCTCCAGCTGCTTGGTGAAATCAAGCAACACACTTTTTGATTTCTACAATTTGCCTTTTTTCGTCATCTTAGGGCTGGTTGGGTTGCCAAGAAGGTTGAGCAGGGGTGGGTGGGTGGCAAGCATTAGGAAAGTACCCACCTACTGCTGAAGTGAAGTTGTTTGGCATGAAACTAGGAGTAGTCCTAGTTCAACCCTTGTTGGTTGAAAATTTTGTACACTTGGGGAAATATACAAAATTGTGGTTTCAACCACAGCACACGAGTAAAAACTCTTCTAATTAAGGGAAGGCTCCCCTTATCTAACTACAACTTGGAAAATAAAATGGGATGGGACAACAATCTTTCTTCTTTTTTCAAGAAAGATAATATCCCTTTCTCTTCACAGAAAAGGATAGCGATTGAATAACAACAGTAACCACTTTTAAGTGAAATAAGAGAAAGGAAATGAAGTTTCCTGAAAGCGCAAAGACTTCCGTCACTTCCTTCGGGACGGGACAGCAATACCAAGCTCAAAGACTTGACTATTGGAAGTCCTATCTACCCTTTGCTATACTAAATTTTACAACGAATAAAAGATAGCAGCTCAAAGAAAGGAATAATCTATTCTTTCAACACAAAGACAAGAACTAATGCAAGCTCAAAGACTTGCTGCTATTTCTTATCAAACAATAATTTTTCCTCAAGAATAGACGCAAGCTCAAAGACTTGTTGCTCCTTTAAGAGAGTTTCCTATTTTAATTAAAGACTTGCTGCTCCTTCAAGAGAGTTTCCTATTTTAATTAATCTTCTCTACTTGCAGCTCAAAGACTTCAAATCAGATTGGACTAAGCTCCTTTAGAAACACTTGGCATAGAAGAAATAAAAGATTCAAACTCAAACATGTAGTTCAAAAACTCAAAACTTGAGTAAACCTTCTTTATTATTCTTCGAAAACTTTCAATCCACATACATAAGCTCAAAGACCTCTTGCTATAAATTTGGCAGAGTTTTTGCTTGCTTTCCAAAAGATAAAAATTACAATAGACTCCTCCAGTATTTATAGAAGAGGAGCCTTGAGAAAAAGGTGGGAGGATCCTAACTAACTTGAGAGATTCTCTCAACCACCAAGACTCATTCAATAACTAACTGAGACTTAATAACTAACTAAGAGTTACTCCAACTAACTAAGACTTATTCCAACTACAGTCCTAATCGGACACAACTTGCAGTTGCCTTACATGTAATTACAAAAGTGCAAGTAATGTGTAACTTGCTTTTTACAAAAAATACTTTTACATGTAACTTGTCAAAACTAAATTACAACTGCATAACTAAAACTATTCCATGTGTCTAAAGATACGACTCTAACTGCATCATCCTTTATCTGTGATGATCTTCATGTCGCTTCAGGTGCTATAAGTTTGAAGTATTCTGGATTGCTAAAGACATCTTGAACCGGAACGGGAACTTGCATCCTTATCTTCTTGCTTGGGGTAGTACTAGTTTTTCAAGAGGGAAAGGGCGGCCTTCCTCTTTTTATGTCATGACCATCTTTGTCTTGAAACCATTTTATGCTCTCAACCATGAATTGTTGTTGTATTTCTTCTTTGTATCATCCTTCATTCTCGAAATTTGCTTGCAAAATAAGGCCCATGCCTTAATCCATTGATTTGGTAGATCGTGTGTGCAAACCGAACTGACAAGGGAAGAGAGAAATTGATGCAAAAATGGGCTCACAAGTGAATTTCGGGTTTTGGAAGTTGCATTACATGTGTGGGAAAAACAAGAGCATTAACTTGCAATTGCGGGGAACAAACATGCAACTTCATATGTGTAATGGGTAACTACAAGTTTGCACTTGTAATTGGACCTTTATAACTCATTTTCAAGTGTTTTTTGAGTGCATTTTGGACCAATTTCGGGTTCTGGATGGTTGACTGCAGGTAGACTTTAAATGGGGAAAATGAATGAAGGTGTGAAATAAATGGATGAAATGGTATGTACGGATGATGGAAATGAATATGGAAAGATTTTGGGAAGATCATCTTCAAGAAAATGGGAAGAACTTTCAACAAAAGATGGTTAAATCTTTTATCCGTAAGGGAAGAACAATTATTTTCATCCAACTTGTAATCGGGATTTAGATTTTGTGAGAGAGATTTTCCCCTTTGTAAAGCAATTTTAGAATTGCATTGTTCTTCCCCATTTTCCCTCTTTACTTGTATTCGGGATTTTAGTAATCGGGATTTAAAATCCCGAATACAAGTAAAGAGGGAAAATGGGGAAGAACAATGCAATTCTAAAATTGCTTTACAAAGGGGAAAATCTCTCTCACAAATCTGATTTTTGGGAAAGAACCAACATATTTGAAAATAAAAAAAATGAAACAAGAAGAAAATAAGGAAAGAAATCAAACCTTGCCTCAAACTGAAAATGTCTCTTCAACAAGATGATTAATCTTTGAAATAAAGAAGAATATCTCTTAAAAAGAAATTAACCGTATTCCAAAACCCTAGCCACGTTTTTGAAAAAAATGCCCAAAACTGAAAAACGTGGCAGCAAATGCATGAGAAATGGCATGGAAAATGGCCAAGACTCTTTCTAACCTCAATACCTTAGCATACCAAGCCAAAAAGATTCATAACATTGCTGATTCGTGGCATTCCAAATGGCAAAAAAACGTGGCTGCTGTTATAAAGCTAAAAACCAGCAATCTTAATCTCCATGTGGCGTGAAAGGTGTTTGAAAATGCATAAAAATAGGGAGGAATCCAAAACACCTTCTATCTCCCAAAAAATCTCCACAAAAATTTGCTAAAAATCCTCAAAAAACATGTTTTTCCTTGCAATTCGGGTTTTTTGGAACAAATAGCAAGTTTAAAATGCATGAAACAATGAAAATTGGATTTTTTGGAGGATATGACAAGTTTAAAATTTCACTTTTTCAACATGTTAGGCAAAATCGGGATTTTTTGGCCAAATAGCAAGTTTAAAATGTCAAAAATGCATTTTATGAGCAAAATCGGGTTTTTTGGACCAAAGTGCAAGTTTTAAATTGTCACTTTTTCACTTACAAGGCAAAATCGGGATTTTTAAGACAAATAGCAAGTTTAAAATTCACTTTTTCACTTACCAAGCCAAAATCGGGATTTTTTAGACAAATGACAAGTTTAAAATTGTCAAAAATGCACTTGCAAGGCAAAATCGGGTTTTTTGGAGAGAAATGCAAGTTTTAAATACTTGTAAAAGGGAAATAAAATCCCTACAACAAGTTATACTTGCTTGCACATATGTAATGGGGATTTAAAATCCCTATTACATGCAAAAACCATTAAAGTAGGGGTGTTTTGACCAAACTGCAAGTTTACTTGTAATTGAGTCAAAAAATCCCTATTTTAACTAAAAAAGACCAAAAAACAATAAAAAAGATAAAAACAACAAAGGGGAAATTTAAAACAAATTTCAAGTAACATCTTTTAAATAAAAGTGCACATGTAATAAGTCAAAAATTCCCCTACAAAGACCAAAACAATGAATATCATTAAAACTTGCAGTTTGAAGAAAATTCTCCACCTGCAATCGGGATTTTAAAACCCGAAATTGAAGGAAAGACATAGCAAACGAACCCAGAATTTGACGAAATTCGAAACATAGTTCGAGAATGGACCGAGGATTAAGCCAGTCCAAGGATTAGTTGAAATTATGCCTCGAGAAGCATGCCATAGAGTAATTTTTTTCATTTTTTCATAAAAATTTCAACGTAGTGGTCCTTCATTTTTGGAAACAAAAATGAGGACAACAACCCTGTTGGTAAGGAGGGGAAAAATGGTTGGCATTCTCATAGAATGGGGGTGAATAGAAGTTACACCCATGATATGAACTCATTTTAAAGCATTTGAAAGAGATGGAGCTTGTTTAATAAAATGCTTAAAAGAGCAGATGTAATGTCCCCATTTTGCGAGCATCAGAGTTTGTAAGAATTAGCCTATCATTTGACCCTCGTAGGCTAACAATTATTGATAGAGGGCCTCGTGTGGCAGTTACTTGGTGATTAGAGACATTACTCTTCAGCTGGATTCAGGTTTTGGCCTTTGCACAGGTTTTTTGACTTAGATTGGCACACTTACTATTTATAGTAAGTTACTATTTTGGGAGAGTCAGGGTTCCTATTAATAGAAAGACACCTGAGCAGAGCTTATTGGCAGTGTCAACCTTGATTGGGCCTTTGCAGCTATTTCTAGACTCAGTTTCACATACTTACTATTTATAGTAAGTCACTATTCAGGGTTTCTATTTTTAGACAGGCATCCAATCACATGGAGAACAGGGAGAGTCGACTCCTGGCTCAGACGGCTTAGCAATCAGACAAGTACATCAAGAGATATTAAAGTTTAAGTGACTTAAGTGATTTATTTAATATTTTAATATTATTATAAAGTTCTAAAGTAACTTTATAATAATAAAGTCACTTTAATATAATAAAGCGCGTTAAGTGAATAATTTAATGTGGGAATAAATCTTTTATCCCACATTGGCCAGGAAGGTGTTTGAGCTCTCTTAAGGAAAGAATAAAAGGAAAGAATAAAAGGAAAGGCAAGAGTTCATTCTCGGCATCCAGTTGATGAATAGTATTTTGATTGATTTTTATTGTGGAGCCTAGGGCTTTCGCAATTTTCTTCTTTGATCATAGGAAACGAAAACTTCCTATTGGTAGCAATTTTGAAGGTGTGAAATAACATCTGAATTATTGCAGTTGTGGGAAAGAATACTTCAGTTCTTTCATTTGTGCAAATTGGTGAATTTTTCTACAAGGGTTTGAAGTTTATTGTTGAAGAACATTTATAGTTTGTTGTGAATCATCCTTATTTGGCAACAAATTATTCAAGGTTTTAAGAGCAGATTGCAAGTTTGTTCTTGCTGCTACAGTGCGCGTGAACAGTGCACATGAACAGTGCCGTGAACAGTGCGCTACAGTGCCATGAACAGTGCGCATGAACAGTGCCGTGAATAGTGCGCTACAGTGCCGTGAACAGTGCGCATGAACAGTGCGCTACAGTAGTTGGAGTTCTATAGAAGGGGATTTAGAGAGGTTGAACAGCTGTATATATGTGACAAGGGATTTGCATATGAGGAGAATCAAACCAATATATCAAGGCAGCCATTGAAATACCAGGTTTTCTATCTACAGTCATTGTATTAGAAAATCATTACTTCATTGCATCATTTTCTATTATGATTATATCATGAAATATTTGGAGGTCGCATATGTTTAATGGAGATATAATTTGCATATTCCACATTCAAAATTGATCAGCCATTTAGCTTTCATGCCAATTGTTTGCTTAAATGCCTAATGGCTGTAGGTGTACTTTGGGATGCATGACAAGTGTTTGTCTTAATGTCAACTAGCTGTACTAGTTAATTTCAGTCATTACATATGTGTGGAAAGGTCTAAAACAGCTAGTATATCATTTCTATAACAACTTTGCATTGTTAGAAGCTTTCCATAACTTCATTTGCAGCCTACAAACCCAAAGAAGACAAAGAAAGAATTCACTACAGCGGCTTCAAACATTGTATGCCAAATGTTTGACAATATTCCTTGGTGTTCAAATAAGCAAAAACAGGGTCAGATTAGCCAAGGGATATTACAGCAGATGAACCCTCTCAACCAAAGACTGATAACATACCACAGATCCACCAAATGATTGCAGAGTTTCCAGGTGCTTGAAAGGTGTTGCCTCCAAAGGCTTGATGAACTGAAGAACACACCGAACCTTCAGTTGGCTTGGGCTTAGGACTGCATGATTTCAGAACCTCGGGGTTCCAAAGTTGAAGACTTAGGCACTTCAGAACCTCGGGGTTCCAAAGTTGAAGACTTAGGCACTTCAGAACCTGGGGGTTCCGAGGTTCCGAAGTTTTGGAGTTGGTGAATTGGGAACCTGGGGGTTCCAGGGTCCCAGAGTTAGGAACTTCATATGAACAAGAACTGGACTTTGAGTAGAGTCGCCAAGTGCTTGAAAGGTGTTTGCCTCTAAAGGCTGAAACACTAAGAATTAGCACTTAATCCTTAGCATGTATGTCGAATTAAGTCCCATCGGGTGTGCCAAAAATTGTTATCACAAAAGCTCGCACCCTTGCTGAGCTATCAACTCAGCAATCTTGTGAAACATGGAAACAACCCCAAAGTGTGGGACCTTGAGCAAGGGGGTTGAATCTCCGGAGAAGGCCGACTTCCTTCTCAATCCAGGTGCAGGTGTTGAACCAACTCAACAGTTCAAAACTAACTCCTAGGTCTATCCTAACAAATTGCAGAGGTAAAGGGAAGAGAGAAATGCTTAAACCAAAGGAGGTGATGCACCAAGATAAGAGATTGTTCCTCTACCCACCCAAAATGGCACAAGGAATCAACTGAAATACCCAAGAGATGCACAAACTTTAGTTGCATGAGTGACCCAAATGCATGTATGGAGGTTAGAATTTGTTTAGTGTCAAGAGGAGAGAAGAGTTCCCACAAGTCGCACTCAGAAAAACAAGTTAACACAACATATATGGAGAGAAGAGCCACAAAACATACACCTATGATGAAGGTAAAGAAACATACACAACATGCATAAGTTGAAGGAAGGCAAGAATGAAATTTCAATTCATTCAAAGGCCAAAGGCCAAACTTATAGTTGCAGAAATGCCAAAATAATTACAAGTCTTCAAGAGAAGAGCATAGGAAAGCTCAAGGCAGCAGGGAGAGAACCCTTTTCAATGAGGCTTAACAACCTTTATATAGAAAAATGGTTACAAGAGTGATCATGACCCCTGCATGTCAGTCTGGAAGTGCAGGGAAGTGCATGCACTTGACTTTTGTACATGCAAGCAACCTAGCCATACCCACAAAAGGCAACCCTGAGAAGGGTGGATTGACTGACCTTCCAAAGTTAGAGTATGCAGACATGACATAAGTCACTACAACAAGCATGGCCCCATACCTCTCTTGATGGAAATCCTGCCAAAAACATTAAATGCACCCCTGTGGCTCTACAAAAGAAAGTGCATAAGTGACCAAAACTGTTGGAGCATTTAAAGCCTTGGGTGTCGATCACGCCATCCGGAAGTGTCACCAGTCGGAAATAAGTTTGGAAGACTTTGGAGACCTGGGTCATCGAAGCTGGGGGAACTCGGAGACTTGGGTCACTGAAGTTAGGAAGACTTGGGAACCAAGGAACCTCGGGGTTCTGGAGTTCCGGGGTTGAAGACTTAGGAACTTGGGAATGTAGGGGTTCCATTGTTCTAGGGTTGAGGAATTAGGAACTTGGGAACCTGGGGGCTCCAAAGTTCCAAGGTTGAGGAAGAGAAGACTTAGGAACTTGGGAACCTGGGGGTTCTGGAGTTCCGGGGTTGAAGACTTAGGAACTTGGGAACCTATGGGTTTCGGAGTTTCGGGGTTGAGGAATTAGGAATTTGTGAACTTGGGGATTTCGGAGTTCCGAGGTTGAGGAAGAGAAGACTTAGGAACTTGGGAACCTGGGGGTTCCGGAGGTTCAGAGTTGAAGACTTAGGAACTTCAAAGACTTGGGTCACCGAAGTTGGGGGAACTTAAGAGATTTGGGTCATCGAAGTTGGGGAAACTTCGGAGACCTGGGTCATCGAAGTTGGGAAGACTTAGCAACTTGGGAAATTCGGGGTTCCAGAGTTCCAAGGCAAGAGAACAAGAGACCAAGGAAGGGAACTTCGGAACCTCGGTGTTCCAGAGTTTCGGGAAAGAGAGAGGAAGAGAAGGCTTGGGAAAGGAACTTCCGACAAGACAACACTTCATACTTCATGATTCCATCGTCTTCTCTTGATCAAACTGGGGCAACGCTGGTCCATGGAACATATCTCTGATCGGTTTTCACTGATGGACCAAGGGTGTCATAAAATGACAACAGGAGTTTCGCAGGTCTTCTAGTTGGTTGCGGGGAGTTATTTCTATGGTTAAAATTGAAATATTAAAGTTGGCGTTATGTGAATAGTAATAGAGAAACATAAGGATGAATAGTGAAAAGTGACACCCCTACCTAGTAACTCAAGTTGTTTTTAAAAGGGGGCCATTTTTTCAATGAGAAAGAGACCCTCAAACTCAATTTTAAGTTCTTAAGGCCAAAAAGAACCCCTCTCATGGATCGAATTTCTTGGAGAGTTATAAAAGGTGAATTTCATAACATTTGGGCTGATTCTTAGCTCTCCATATTTCAGATCTGCAGCTTGCATGAGAACTTCAACAGCTTGGGCTTCCAGGAACACCAAGTCTTGGAAGAATTGAGGGATTTGGATGAAAACCCATTTCCCCGGGTGTCAGTTTCGATCATAATACAGCTTTAGTGTGCATATGGCAGCCTCTTTTGGGAATCTTTGAGTAGATTAATCAGTTAGAAGGCAGGGTTTCTTCAATCGGTTGCACGGCTGACCTTTTAGAGGTCATTTCCATCTTTTTCCAGCTCTATTTCAGCTTGCTGGTCTATTTTGGGTAGAAGGGTTTCAAACCCTAGCATGTACTTAGGGGTTTGACTTTAATTGGAGCTGATTTCCATTTTTCTGTGTGCTGGAAACTTGCATCAGACTTATGAGTTCAAGATAATGGTATGTATGCTGAACTTTTAAGCAAATGACAGTTACTTATTTACCTTCCTTGTAGGTTATGCAATGTATTAGTTTAAATCAGCAATCTCTTAATGTTATATTCAAGAATCTTGCATAAAAACTTCAAACCCACTTAAACAAAAACAAAAACCAGTCAAACCCCATCCAAATATACGCTGGCCAAAAATTTATCAGCAAATAAACACTGCACCTAACATCCTAATTTGGGTCAGATTGGGTAAAATTTGGAGTAGGGATCTTTCATGTTAAGGCTTATTTATTTGAATTCCCATATTACTGATTGATGGATGTAGGTATTCAGAGGACATCTTGTAACAAAGTGGGGACCTCTTTATGGCTATGTTCCATGGCATATCCAGGATGATGATAGGGGACATCAGTATATATTTTAAATATAGCTTTCCAAGAGTACTTTTTTTGGGAATAGTAGAGTATGGATGGAGTGGGAGGTCATTTGTCACCACTTAATCCTTTTACTTTCTGTTTTTTTGAAATTTATCTTTTTTAAACTGAAAAAATGGGATGAGTCCCCATTTTCTGAGAATATGTCCCCAATTTCCCTAGAGGATAGGTGATGGATAGGGGACATCCTCTACCATCCTCATGCCCCAGGGACGGTGGTGGGATGGGGACATTGGGGGATGCATTCATATTTATGCTTGATTTAAGGTGTTTGGTGCTAACAAACATATAACAGTTAGGCACAACCAGCCAGATCTTAATTTATTACATTTTGTACTCGATGTCTAATCATAATGGCAATCATATCAATGATAGCTAAGAGGAAATTCACAAAACAAAGCACTCAACCGTGTTTTTAACAGAAAAAAATATCAAAACGAGATATAGATTAACTTAATTCTATTTGGTTAAGTCAGCTTTATATATATATATATATATATATATATTGTCAGATCTGCTAAATATCTTTTCTGTGTTTTGTATAAAACACAGAAAAGATATTTAGCAGATCTAACAAAAAATGCATAGACACAAAGCAGAAATTCTTGTACTTGGAGTGAGTTATTTCCTAATTCCTTTTTATTCCAATCTTGACATTCCAATATGTTTCATTCTGAGCGCGTAATGGAGAAATGGATGTATTCAGTTTATGTTCTTGAAAACACTTGATATTTTATCGTTTTCAATACTTAGTTCAATTTGACCAATACAATATAATATGTAAGTCTGCATATTAGCTTTTAAGTTAGTGTGATACTGATTTTCCACCCTTTTTTATTTTGTGTAGTTTAAACTTCCGGCAGGGTTGGTCAAGCCTTCAAAGCCTCTTTTCGTTTATGTTATTCCTATACTTCAACTTAGAGAGCAACTAATGACTATTGAAAACTTTGCCTCAGGTGATTATAGTCCTACTTTTGATTCGGTGTTTGTTAGCTTATATTTCAAATGCTGTGAAATTATGTCCTATGCAGTAGTTGAAGTCTCAAAAGCTTTGCATTAGAAAAGTCCTTTTTGTTTGGTCTTGTTGATACTAGAACAAGTATTTTCCTTAGTGTATTTCTAAGAATAATTCCTTTTCAA
Organism: Cryptomeria japonica; assembly: GCF_030272615.1. Classification (NCBI taxonomy): domain Eukaryota; kingdom Viridiplantae; phylum Streptophyta; class Pinopsida; order Cupressales; family Cupressaceae; genus Cryptomeria; species Cryptomeria japonica. Next base: position 19,591,954 of record NC_081405.1, on the reverse strand, counting down.
TAATTTATTGACTTATGATCCAAGTATAGGATTCTAAAGCATTCGTCTTGACATTTAATTCAAGCTATTTAATGTAGGGTGTGTAAGCTTGTATATATTCTTTAACTTACAGAAATACTAATGTATGTGCAAATAATTGAAGTCTTTTAGGAGTCGGTGGGTGACATTGGAAATTAGGATCCTAGAATTAATTCCTTGTAACGTTGGGCAAACAAAATATCTATTTTAGCATTGCCTATATTGACCACTTGTTGATTTATTTGCTGTTTTTTTAGCATAATGTTTTCTGGAATGTTATAGTTATATTAAAACTAATGTTAATTATCTTTACACTGTTGCTATTATCTACAAGTACCTGTTAGAACTATAAAGTAGTTAATAAATGACTCAATCCATCTTGGAGTGGTTTGTTGTACCCATCTGAAACTTTCATATTATGTGTTATAGTTATATTTATAGTTGAAAAACTTGTACTTGGCAAAAACTCGGCAAGGCTCGAAAATGCAACTTAGCAAAAATTCGACAAAAGCTTGGGAAAAACTTGGCAAAAAATTTGCAACTTAAAAAATTGCTTAAATTTCATTAGAAATGCTTTCTTTTTGCAAAATTCGATGAGGAGATGCATCCAATGAGTCAATAAATGAGTACATAAAAGAAACAATCTGAGTCTAGTTATATTTGATTGATTTAAATGCAAATTGTGTACAAAATGGCATCTTCATGTGGATTATAGTCCGAAACAAAATGAAAATAGCAAATTGTTTTCATAAAACTAAGAGTAAATACTGCATTAAAGTATTTTACATCTTCCTCTTTCCAGCTCTAGTGAAAACTAGGGGTGAGTTTCAAGTAGAGGATCTAGTCGTAGGAGTCCGCTATGGCTCCTCCACCTTGCTTGGCATGACAAGTTGTGGCTCGACCTCCATCCTTGATTTAGATGTTGGTGGCATTGGCAATGATGGAAAATTGCACAAGGTGTTATATGTGAGAAAAACCCAATGATAGAGGGGGTGCATGGAGCAAACTTTTGTTCCCCTGCCGTTTAGAAGTGGGCCCCCGAAAAAATATATTTTTAGATGGTTTTTTGATGCGTCTGGGCCTCTTTCTTTTTATGCAGCCTAGTTTTTACCAGACTTGCCAAGTTTTCTTGTGAAAAACTTGCCAAAAACTCAGTGATTTTTTTACAAAAACTCTATGAGTTCTCTTTGTGAGCTTTTAGCTGAAAAATTCATAGAGCAAAAAAAGTCACGAGTTTTTAAAAACTTGCTGAGTACTCTGTGAGTATTTCTACTATGGTTATATGAAAAATAATATAAATTATCTTCAAACTTTTGCTATTATCTACAAGTACATTTTAGAACTATAAATTAGTTAATAAATGATTCAATCCACCTTGGAGTGGTTTGTTGTACCCATAACAAATTTTTATATTGTGTCACGTTTCAAGTTAAATTCTGTTAGGTTTCCAAACATAAATCATGTTTCAAATTTTGTCTACTTTGCTTCATCTTGTGTGGTTATCTTTGTTATCCTTTTCTAAATGTTCATAGGATCACAAAAAGGAAATCTTGAAGCCATTCATCATAGTGGAAAAAAGGAGTTTTTTTGGAGGAATATGCTAAGTATAAAAACTAGTCATACGCCTGATCTGGAAGAATGAGTATAGTTTTCAATTTGAAATACTATGGGGATATGCACATTATGAAGGAAATTGCAAGGTCAATTTCTTTGCTTTGTGGTGCACTTGTATTAAGAAAAATAAAGTCACAATTCCCATATCAGGTGTGCACTTGAGTGAAGGGAAGTCAAGATTGGTTTGAAAAAGTCAACTGCTTTCAAAAGTGTTTACCTCAATAAGGGAGAATCAAAGCCATGCAGATTTAGAGGATTTCAAGCATTATTTCTGATGCACACCTTAAAAAGGTGAAAATCAAAAGTGTGGAGTTTGTTAAGTCATGACCTTCATAGAAAGAGTTGAATTTCAAATCGAAGTCTAAGTTGCTCATATAGGGTTGCACTTGTATAAAAGAAAAGTTGCTCATATTCAAAGTTCATTCTTTAGTGCTAAGGTGTGCACCTCACTAAGCAAGAAACTAAATTTCAAAACGAGTGTATTCAATGTGGTGCATGTGGATATTAAGGAAATCTGCTCAAATATAAGGTCTAAATGGCTATGTATAACATTAATATTAGATAATGACTTAGTTATTAATGTAATGTCTTGTGCTAAAATTAGGGTAAATGATTTTAGTAGACTAAAACCATTTAAATTAGAGCCATACAAACCCTAAATTATATTAATGTTTTCATAGAAAACCTCACAACTCATTATTAAGCTTCAGATTTAATTACACAACCCTAAAACATTAAACACTAATATATTCTACTTGAATTGAACAATTTTTTTTCTTTGTTACATTCACCAAATAATAGTAAGCCCACAATGGTAGATGAATGGCAAATTGTGTTTATATTAGGCAGGTCAGATGCTTTACAAAACATTGTTGTTGCAACAATGATAGACTGAAAATTGATAGTTACAACAATGGCAAACCAATGACTGCCTAGTCACAACACCCAATTGAGAATACAATATATTTAGAGAACTTGGATTACATATCAATTATTATATTAAAATGGATTGTAAAATATTACAATGTTCTGTTACAACAACTAAGACAAATTGAAACACCATTGCTTACATCCGCAACAACTAGAAGTGTCATGTAGGCTCAATATTGTGGATATTGGCCACCATTAATGCTTGAATGTGATCTCTATGTGAGACCACTCCTCTAGCTGAATGGGTTTCATCCTTTAATGCAAGATCCATGGGTTTTTCTTCCTTCAATCTCCATAGATTCATGGGTTTTCATCCTCAAATTCGGACGCTTGAACTTGAGTGCTCATGGCAATTTCGGGTTAGGGTTTGTGTGGGTTGTTCAAGACGTTTTTTCTTAGGTTTCCAACCCAAAATACCATTTGTAGAGAGGCCAAGGTCAACATGGAGATTGTTTAGTGTAATGTCCCCATTTTGCGAGCATCAGAGTTTGTAAGAATTAGCCTATCATTTGACCCTCGTAGGCTAACAATTATTGATAGAGGGCCTCGTGTGGCAGTTACTTGGTGATTAGAGACATTACTCTTCAGCTGGATTCAGGTTTTGGCCTTTGCACAGGTTTTTTTGACTCAGATTGACACACTTACTATTTATAGTAAGTTACTATTTTGGGAGAGTCAGGGTTCCTATTAATAGAAAGACACCTGAGCAGAGCTTATTGGCAGTGTCGACCTTGATTGGGCCTTTGCAGCTATTTCTAGACTCAGTTCCACATACTTACTATTTATAGTAAGTCACTATTCAGGGTTTCTATTTTTAGACAGGCATCCAATCACATGGAGAACAGGGAGAGTCGACTCCTGGCTCAGACGGCTTAGCAATCAGACAAGTACATCAAGAGATATTAAAGTTTAAGTGACTTAAGTGATTTATTTAATATTTTAATATTATTATAAAGTTCTAAAGTAACTTTATAATAATAAAGTCACTTTAATATAATAAAGTGCGTTAAGTGAATAATTTAATGTGGGAATAAATCTTTTATCCCACATTGGCCAGGAAGGTGTTTGAGCTCTCTTAAGGAAAGAATAAAAGGAAAGGCAGGAGTTCATTCTCGGCATCCAGTTGATGAATAGTATTTTGATTGATTTTTATTGTGGAGCCTAGGGCTTTCGCAATTTTCTTCTTTGATCATAGGAAACGAAAACTTCCTATTGATAGCAATTTTGAAGGTGTGAAATAACACCTGAATTATTGCAGTTGTGGGAAAGAATACTTTAGTTCTTTCATTTGTGCAAATTGGTGAAGTTTTCTACAAGGGTTTGAAGTTTATTGTTGAAGAACATTTATAGTTGGTTGTGAATCATCCTTATTTGGCAACAAATTATTCAAGGTTTTAAGAGCAGATTGCAAGTTTGTTCTTGCTGCTACAGTGCGCATGAACAGTGCGCGTGAACAGTGAGAATGAACAGTGCCGTGAACAGTGCCGTGAACAGTGCGATACAGTGCCGTGAACAGTGCGCGTGAACAGTGCCGTGAATAGTGCGCTACAGTGCTGTGAACAGTGCGCATGAACAATGCGCTACAGTAGTTGGAGTTCTATAGAAGGGGATTTAGAGAGGTTGAACAGCTATATATATGTGACAAGGGATTTGCATATGAGGAGAATCAAACCAATATATCAAGGCAGCCATTGAAATACCAGGTTTTCTATCTATGGTCATTGTATTAGAAAATCATTACTTCATTGCATCATTTTCTATTATGATTATATCATGAAATATTTGGAGGTTGCATATGTTTAATGGAGATATAATTTGCATATTCCACATTCAACATTGATCAGCCATTTAGCTTTCATGCCAATTGTTTGCTTAAATGCCTAATGGCTGTAGGTGTACTTTGGGATGCATGACAAGTGTTTGTCTTAATGTCAACTAGCTGTACTAGTTAATTTCAGTCATTACATATGTGTGGAAAGGTCTAAAACAGCTAGTATATCATTTCTATAACAACTTTGCATTGTTAGAAGCTTTCCATAACTTCAATTGCAGCCTACAAACCCAAAGAAGACAAAGAAAGAATTCACTACAGCGGCTTCAAACATTGTATGCCAAATGTTTGACAATATTCTTTGCTGTTCAAATAAGCAAAAACAGGGTCAGATTAGCCAAGGGATATTACATTTAGAGTACACAAATGGGGGCAACCATACCAATCGACACCATTTTCCTTTGAAACACACCTATAATATGCATCCACATGTACAAAGAGGTGCTAGGAAGGTATGGAAGAAGATAATTGAAACTTGCAACAACTCCCAACATAAATAGTGTGAAGATTTGTCGCCACAAACCCTAACTATTGCATTAATGGTTCCTAGGGTAGTATACTCACCTCTTGTAATGGGTACATGTGGAGCTACATCCTTGAAGTAAAGAATGTCTCAAGAATAAACATTACGATGTATTGATGTGTTAGGTGGTAGGTGGGATGAATAGTGATAAATGGGGAGAATGGTTGGAGTTGGGGTGTTGGTAATACCGTACAACTCATACCACAAGTTAGGGATCAAGGTTCCGAAGGGAGGCATGCTAGTGAGACTGAGTTTGAATGTCCAACGAGGGACTATGAAGGAGAGGGGTTTAGGAGAGGTATGATGAGATGAACAAGTTTGATAGACCAATTGGAGAATAGAGCAAAGGCAGGGGATGGTTGTGAAGTATGTCTAAATGGGGAAGTCTTAAACTTTGATGGCAATATAGAAGAAAGTAGACTTGGGAGGAATGCCATGTCGGGAAGGAAAGCTTTGTGACTCCAATGGCTTACACTGACTTAGAAAATTGGCCATGCCACTATACTTCAAAATGTTGGGGTTTGTTGTGACCTTTTCACACATCGCCCCATTGCTAATGGGGACCCCCTCTTTGCCAACTTTGTAGGTTAGGGTTTTGGCTTCTTAGTGGGCAATTTTGCATTTCTCGTGCTCGAGTCTCGGAGTTTTGATCATGCCTAGCGCCGTCTAAGGTTTTTGAAGTCATAGGATCAAGTTGCGAAAGTTGATATTTTAATGATCCTAAGTTTTGTCTAAGTGTAGATCTATTTGAGCGTTAACGTGTTTTTAAATACGCGCATCAGTGGTTTTAAAGTGCCAAGATATTCATAGACCTTTTGGAGTTATTTTCTCGCTCCTAAGGTATTATTTAAGTTGGTTTTGCACTTTATTCCATTATTTTCCTAGCGTTTCGCTTATATTTTTGGAAAATTAGCCTAAGTCCAGTATAAATTTAATGTTTCTAAGTGATTTTGAGTGGTTAAAATGAAAAATCCTAAGAGAAATTCATATTCCAAGGGTTGAAGGGTCAAATTCCATGCTAGAGGTGCTTTTCCCCTCACATTCCAGACTACCCAACCCATTCCCCCACTCAAAATCCATACCACACATGGGTTTCCCCTGAAATCCATACTAGCTACTATTTCCCCCCACTGTTTATCCATACCTGGGTTGAATTTCCCCTGGAAGTGCTAAAATTTGGCTAAGTGTCAGGATTTATCCAGACTGCCATTGATTTTCCACCGGGGTGCGGACTGGAATGCAAGGATGATTCCATGCCTGGGTCGATTTTCCACTAGGATTTTTGTGGCAACTAAGTGAGGATTTTTGTCCGGATTTCCATCCAGACAGAGATCGAATTTCCCCTGAGAGCTTTTGTAAGGATTTTTGTCCGGATTTTCATCCAGACTAAGGTCGAAATTCCACTAGGGAGGATTTTTCCAAGTTAAGTGAGTTTTGAGTGTGGATTTTTATCTAGACTAATATTGAATTTCCCCTGGGGGGTGATTTTTTGCAACTAGAGTGCATTTTTGTGTGGACTTTTGGTCCAAGCTCATATCGATTTTCCCTTGGGAGGTTTTTTGTGTGCATTTTGATGAAGTTATGCATGGATTTTTATCCAAGCATGGGTCAAATTTTCCTTATGGGGTGAATTTTGACATTTTAATGATTTTTGAAGGGATTTTTCAATTCCAACTTATATCGATTTTCCCCTGGAGGCTTAATTTTGATTTAAATTGCAATATTTTAATAAATAAGCCCCATTTTTAATTGCTTTTAAATAATTATTAATGATTATTTAAAATTTAAAAGCAAAATTTAATAACTTGCAATAATTATTTAATATTTGAACCTTCTAGAAGCAAGTTAGGTTTTCACCAAGCAAGTATTTATACAAGTGTTTTATCCCACATTGCTTGTGTGGTGAAAGTGAGAGGTGAAAACAAGTATATGAGAGGAGACTTAGCATTATTTTATTATTATTTCTGTCAGGTCTCTCTATGAAAGCGATTTTTCTCCAAGTTGGGCGAATTTTTTAGCAAGGCATTTTTGTGAAATGTAGGATTGAGGATTTATTTTCCTCCATTTTTTCCAGCTTGCTGATCTATTCCTCTTGGCTGCCATTAAAGACCAGTTTCAAAGTTTCGATTTTGCTAAGTTTGGTGATTTTTTCAAACTTTAGCATTTTTTGGTGAAAATTGGCAATTTCATGTTTGGAGACTTGTGCGATTTTTCCTCCACCATTTTTGCTTGCTGTTCAAACCTTCAATACTATAGATCAAAGCTGCCATTTACAACATTTTTCAGAATTCTGAAAATTTCGATTTTTGCTAAGGCGATTTTTTTTTTGTGTTTGGGTATCCAATCCCAACTTGGGCAATTTTTTAGATTGCTGCCATCCTTGCTACTGCAGATCAAGGCGGCCATTGACATCAATCTTCAAATTTCAGTTTGACGCCATAGTTGGGAAAATTCGATTTTGCTAAGGTGGTGATTTGGTGCCACATTTTGATGGTTTTCGTGCATGCTTGTTGGCTGCCATCATTTCCAGCCTGCTGATTCGCTTCAGATCTGAGGTTTGCTTCAGATTTTGACCTCCATTAATGGCTGCCATTAATTTTCAGACTTAAGTTTTTATTGCCCAGCCAATTCCAACTTAAACATTTAGCATTTGGAGGTGTTCAAGGGAGTTTTCTGTGCATTTTTTAGACCATTTTATCGCTGTTGCAGGTTTGAAACTCCATTGTTAGGCGGTTGTCCTCAGAAATTTTCATTTCCAGCCACCTAACCAGTTTTGGCGAATTTGCTTGGGGTTGTTTCCTTAGTAATTTTTCATCATTTTCAGGGATTTAAACCACTTTGCAAGGTGCTGGTAAGTCTGAAGTATCCGATTTTCAGGCTTGTCCTCAGAAAACTAAATTTTATTAGCCATACTTACATTCTAGAAAATGATTGTTTTGATCATTAGAGCTGATTTTTATCAAGATTATGCACATTTCTGAAGATTACAACATGTTTTAAAAGTCTGATTTTCAGGTTGTCTTCAGAATTTTGACCTCCATTGTTGACTGCGGAAGGTGTCTTCAGACATTCATTGTGTGGAAACACAAACCTTTCACACTTTTCTTTAGTCATCATTAATCCGGTATACTCTTTTGCATTTTAGCTTGCATATTTTCTAAGCATAAGGAGGTATTAAATGAATTTTATGGAAGGCTCCCATGCCTTAGTGTTGTCACACTTTGAACTTAATTGCTAAAAATTACCAAGTGTATGGATTATTTTCCTGACTTCATGCTCTAAATTAACTAAATCTTTAGAAAGTTAGGAATTTTATTACGAATATTTTCCTGAGTCTAACTTCGAGCTTCATACAGGTGCGATGTCAAAGTTAGGATATAAGGAAAGGAAAGAACTATTGAAGACGCTGGAGATTGGATTTTATCCAGAGTTTAAGATTTCATCCAGATGGAAGGAGATCGTTGATACAAACATGCATTTCCTAGACTTCGACCAGATGCAGCGTCGGATGTTCGGAGTTAGAGATCAGGTTCCTTCCCCAGCATATGCGAACATTATTAAGAGTGACATTTTCCATGCCGCTGGATTTCCACAGTCCATACAGTGTAGTGAGCTTATCCTGGAATGTGCATGATGTTACGATCCGCTCACGAGAATGATCAAGAGTCCTAAAGGCATTGTCATCGCCTACCTTGCTAACGATGCCATTGTTGTGGTGTTCGGAATTCCACGCGGAACAGACATGAAGGATGTGACCAAGGAGGATTATGCAGACAGATACACAAAGAAGATGGGTGTATGCAAGAATTTAATTAACAAAGAGTGGATGATTGAGCCTAGGTCTCATCATTCCAAGGCTCCCAAGACAATTATGTGCATAGATTTTAAGGAGGAATATAGTGATTTGATATTCCTACTCAACAAAGTGATGGGGATGTTGTAGGGAGCAATATTTGATGGATGGATGTTCTACCTCATCTAGGATTGTCTTAGAGGAACACTAGTGAATTGGTCCAAGATTATAAGTGACAATCTGGATTTTCAGTTGAGGAATGTAGAGCGGTCCAAGTCATTCGCCATGACTTTTTACCTGGTGTACCTGCTTGCACGGTTTGTTTCATACAGAGGATTAATATGCAAATGTGAAGTCGGGAATGGGCAAGGACAATTTAAGAGTTATGAATGCTACCCCCAACTGAGCATGCATAGAATTGAAGACTATAAGAAAGTGAATGATGCATTCACTATGTACATCACATGGATGCTGCAAGGTGGAATCCACAGAAGATTGTCCAAGGAGGCAACAGAGTTAATAGAAAAATATGGATCGTGGTATATACAGTTTCCCACTTTCACATACCTCAGGATTCATGGGTTTCAATCCGAACCCTACAGACTTCCTAGGTATCCTACCGACAGAATGATATTGTTGGAAGTGGCGAGACAGCTTCTAGAGTTCGATGTTATCCAGAGAGAGAATCACAGGACAGGAATGACATTCCCTATTTCAGTTGGGAAGACGTCAGAGGTTTGCCAGTCCGCCATAGCCACCAACATTGCGAGTGAGGAGCTTGCATTCTATCGATTTGCTACGTATAAGAAGAGAAAAAGATTCAATCCAGACAAGAAGGTCGGAAGGATCAGAGGAGAAAAGTTCACTCATAAGATTGACATAGAAGATTATTGGGCTAACCTGATGGACGAGCAGGCAGTAAAGAGAAGAATGTGGTTCAGAATGTCAGTAGATTTCATGAGGAAGTGTGGACTTTTCCTCATTCCTGATCAGGTATTAGATGATAGAGATCATACACATCCACAATATGAGAGTGAAATGAAGAAGGCAATCCTATTGCCTAATTGGTCAGAGTCAGAAGAGATCGACTTGAATGTATTGATGAAAGAGTTCTTGAATTTCTCCCGCCTATGGGTAGATATATAGATGAATAAGTTAGTTGACATGGGTGTTCCCTTCACTTATGAAAGGATGAAGCCGGAAGAGTCTACTTCCGAGGATGAGCAGAGGACTGTCAGTGATGTCAGGATTCATGCAGACGAAGAGAGTCAAGCTCCCAAGAGAAGGAAGAACACGCCAAGAGAAGTTAAGGCCAGAGGGAAGAAGATTGAGGATGTGAAGAAGAAATAAAAGACTATCACTCCACTTATCATTCCTTCACCCCCTCCCAGTGTCTCATCAATCGAGGTGATTGAAGTAACAAAACAGAATAAGGAGACTCAGCAGTGTTCCAACACAGTGATACTACCAGAGAATATTCAGGAATTCCATGCCACAACAACATCTGCACCTCCTGATGAGAATAATGATCAGCTGGAATCCCTTACTGTCCTTTTGGAAGTTAGTTTGGGAAATGAGGTATATGATCGGACCAGGGATAATCTAATGACAATGAGGATGTTATCTCGGCATTGAAAGGACTTGATCGAGAAGTATGTCTCGATGATGGTATGGAGATGGCCGCTATTCCTGAATGGCTGAGGAGAAGTATGGAGAAAAGTAAACAAATGATAGAGGTACAACCTATTGATGATATTGATGGCTACCTAGCTAGGAGTGCTAAGAAGAAGGAGCCCAAGAGAGTGGAGATTTTGTCGCACATAGCTAGAGATGAGACAGGAATGCAGATTGCGTAGATTGTTGTTCCTATTGTAGGCGTGACAGCGGACATTGCTGCTACTATGGATTTCCAGATCACTTCAGTCGCCCTTGGTCGTACATCCACAAGAGCAGGAATTCTAGGAGATTGGTGACAACCTCCAGGCAATCAATGCAAGGTTAGATAGAGCTGTTGCGGAGAATGAAAGGTACAGAGAAGAAAATATTGGACTCAGAGAGTATATTGCAGGGACAAGGCGTGGAGATCCCACCCTTATTTTCCCTATTGCAGTTGACCATGGAATTCATTCACACTGTGAGGTAGCGAGAGGTACACACTCGGAGGTGGAAAAGTGGATTGCAAGCACAAGAAAGCAGGCAGATGATTTCCTTACCTAGTTTGTTCATGCATATGATAGGACAACAGGGCTTATATTCAAAATCCAGTATTTTGAGGGAGTTTGGGAAGAATTCCGGCCTATTCAAGACAAGACTATTCCATGCCTCCAGGCAGTGAAGAAGATTCCTAGTTCCACCTTGGTCAACGAGAACATTGTGCACAGTGGAGACAGATATGATTTCCATGGCTGGTATTGTTCCCTAACCGTGAAGAAATCAACTTATGAGAACGCCCAGTCGAGTTGTATGGAGATGGAAGGATTAATTTAGGACATTTAGATGAAGATCCTTGCCTCGATTGAGGAATTATTGGGTGTTGATGTTAGTGATGCTAGTGGTTTACACTTAGCTAAATTAAGAGACAAGATGAAATTTATGGATTTTTGCCAGTTGGACTCTTTGCAGAAGAGTCAGATTGATGACTTGGTCTCTTCGTTGATTCATGTTCATAGTTCGCAGAAACTCATGCCAGAATGGGAGAACACTTTGAATGCTTGCTCGGATTCACTGGACGTGATTGATTTACAACAGGATACCTTGCCTAGCATTTCCATGGATGAGTCAGATTCAGTATTGGCTAGATTCTTGGAGTATGCTAGGAGAGAGAGAGATGCAGGGAGGAATCTTCTAGAAGATTCTCTATATGATGACTAGGTATCTTTTCATTGGGCCATATGTTGGTGGCGCTATTTTTGATGTAACCCTAATTAGGTCAATTCTAGGGTTTTGTTGGCATGATCTCGGCCGTTGATCTTAGATCAATCTTGGCCATCCATTTTTGGAAGAGGCTCTATATATGCTCCCTTGTCTCTCATTTGTAAGGGAGAGTTTTTGTAGAATTGTTGGTATATGCTGCAGCTATTTGAATCCTAATCATTGTTCAATTGTTGGTGATTTTGCTCTTCAAATGTTGTATTTGCATTCATGGTTCTCAATTCCTCCAAGTTAGATTAGAATTTAGATTAGAATTTATTTTCATGTATGTTAGATTGAGTGCAAGATTTGTTGAGTATATTTGTGTGGAATCCTTAATCCATACCACTAGCCTCTTGTCGTTGGTAAGTGCACCTTGTGTGGTCAACTGGAATTTAAGTAAGCATAACTTCAACTATTACGCGTCCGTTGACAAGCATCAACTTGGATGGTGTCTACGTTTGATGGTAATAGTCTGAAAATCTTTAAGTATACCTTAGATGATTGCACTAAGCTTGTGTCAATATTTGATTGTGAGACCTTGCCTGGTTTGATTCCACTAGATCCATTCATCATTTCCTACGTTCTTAGGTTTAGAATAGATTTCCTGAACCCTATTCTTTTTCCCCTTTTTTTAGTAAGAAGTAAATCCAGAGCCTTATTGATAAATCTTAAGTTGTCAGCAAACCTATTCTGCATCATTCATGATAGTCCAAACATTTGCGTAAGTCCCCAAGTGAAACACAACAATTCACATCAACCACTGAACTTACCCACTCGTCAAGACCTGCCATGTAGAAACCTTGGAATCATTTTAGTTGATCTCATTCTTAGCATCTGAGGTGATTTTATTCAAGAGAGGGTAAATTACTTTGGTAATTTATTCTGTATTGTTATGTGCATAAAAAGCACATCAACAGGGTTCTAAATAGATGGATGGGAATAATTTTTACACAGGTTTGGATAAGGAGGAATGCTAGTGATATGAAATGGGCACTTTGGACCACAACATAGATTATGGAAAATGGGGGCATGATGATTAATAATGGAAGCCAACTATTGAATTCCAAGAGTCACACCTTAGATTGCCATATAAGATATTATTTTGGGGATTTGAACTTGGATCTCAATAATAAGAACCCAATGATTTAATCAATTGAGCTCAACCCCTTTGACATGTTTTAAGTTTGAGAAAAATGTTCCTATGTATATTAACATGCATCAATACATGCTTTTACATTTGTATTGAAACTTCAAACTCACTTCCCTTTATGTGGTACATGCCACTAGTGCATATTGGTAAAAACCAAAGAATGAGATTAAAGGAAAATGGTGAGCTTTTTCAAGGTGAGAGCATCACATTATATTGAACATATGCAAAAAAGGAAGTAGTTACAATCTAAAAATATATGATACTTACAAAAAACTAGCTACAACTATTTACTACAGACAAGTGCACACATACACTTTAATAACTAGGTAGATAGATGCCATCAATACCATAGAAGCATAAAATCGGAAAAAATCATGATTAATCATGGTTTTAATAAAACTGAACCCTGTTGCGATTTTTTGACCGAATAAATTGCAATTCATTGATTGCAATTTTCAACAACTTTTTGGTGTTGAAATCATGTTTAAATCATGAAAAATAACTCTCGGAAACCCTTATATAGTGCCTATTTTTTTTATTTAATCGTTTATCAAGTAAAATTTAACCATAGAATTGGAACTACAAGTGCATTGCTTGGACGTGAGGAAGAATAGTGATGTATTGTGTAATATCCCACTAATTTTTTTTTGATTTTTTCAGGCCAATAACAATTCATCCACAACAAATAACTCGTTAAAGTTAGAGGCATAAACAAAACAATTGAAAGGGAACCCTTCCACCTTTTGTTCACCGAGAGCCCAGACTGGGAGGGTGAGAGCATACGGTGTTCCAGGGATCGTTAGCATCAATAACAAACTGAAAATTACAATGCATGGGCGGCAAGCCAGCCCCTTCTGCTTATCCAGCAGGATAGAAACTAAACTCTTCGCAGTGAACCGACCAAGGAAAATTTCAAGAAATTAAAGTTCAATCACTCTACCGTGTATTTCAGCGGGAGGACATTACATTAAACAATCACTCTACCACATATTTCAGTGGGAGGACCATGGTATTGAACATATCACTCGACCACTTATTCAGCGAGAGGACTGATTACAAAACTGAGAAGGCGGCAAGCCAACCTTTTCCACTTATGTAGTGGGGATTACAAATGAAAGCAAATAGAATGGGATGATCAGTACTACTGAAACAACCTTACAATATAGAGATGAGATGAGAAGATAAAATGCAGATTTCAACAACAATACTGTAATTTTTTGTTACACTGATCTGCAGGCTGAAAGTACAGTTTCAGCAGCCCATGGAAATATCAAAACACTCATAACTCACTCAATTTTTACCCGAATTGATTCAAACCAATCCCGATCCTCCCGTACATCCAATGTGATGACAACTAATCAAAGCCACAACCCAAACAAGCCCATTTTTATTTTGCACGCATCCCAGTGCAACATAGAAAACCCACGCCTAGACTAGGAATTTCGATTTTGTCTAATAAAAACAATGCTCAAACAAAATAGCTAAAAACCCACACAATGTATTGCCATGGCATAGAAGGAAGAATGAGCCGGTACCCAGATGGATGGAGTCGCCTGGTTGAGAGGTATGAGCAAATTTCACTTTCAGCAGTCCCGCGACCAGCAACCAAAAATAGTCAAATCCATCATCAATCACTCCATAATTCTGCAACTCATTAACCAATCTGCAATGGGAACACAAGGGCACAGCTAGGTACTATATTGCAAGTACGAAATTGAGACTCAGCTAGGAAGCCAACTTCGAAGCTCAGATTTTCAGTAGCCAAACCGGCAGCATAACGATGCAATTTTCAAAGATGGTGCAAATGGGAGCCCAAGCCTCATATTTATAACTTCATTCTTCAAATTCAAATGACATCCCTCCAAATTCCACGCCTTGCATTTGAATTTCATTCCACTTACATGTGGACCCAAGTGTAGCGCCCATTCTCCTAAGTCAAAACTCACGCCCAAGAAGGGGGAGGACCCACGTTAAACACTTAGGCGCATAATGGTGATGCAAAAGTGAAATAATATCCTTCTAAAATATTTCTCATCCCATAGTACACCTGAATTTCGTCAAACTTAGGATTAAATAGGCATTAATCCCAAATTTAATAAACTAGTAGCCAATAAATAGATTAATTAAATATTAACTTTAGGATAAAGAAATAATATTTAATTATGTCGCAAATGTCTCCCGTACTGATTATTATCACAACCAGGATGAAACTGAGCCCGGACGACCACAGAATTGCTGCAGAATCAGAACCCTATCTACTGCCAAAAATAGAATTGTGCCACACAGCCACTTACTAAAAATAGTAAGTCAAGAATTAATGCTTAGAAAAATATGATCATCGTGTCTAGAGGCAAAGCAAGGAGGGCTCAGTAGGACAGTGGCACCAGAATGGTCATTCCCTGACTTACTAAAAATAGTAAGTCCTCATTTCATCGATGCTAGACCCTGATTCCTCATTCCACCTAGCCTACGGGTCTCAGGAATAGGCTAATGGACCACTGAAAGAGCATCAATGAGAAGGGGACATTACATATTGATAGTAGTTTCTTTTCATATCATGATTTTTCATCAGCGACTTGCAAGTAGCAAGTAGGTGGTTGATCTATTCTTGTTATGGCTCTCCTCAAGGTTGTTATAAATAATTCCTTGACTATTTAATATCTCACCAAATAATCATTAAATGCATTAATTGTCCATGCCAAGGGGTAATTGATACTAAAGGACCAAGTCGGTGTCTGTTGTCCTCATTTTTGTTTTAAAAAATGAAGGACCATTACATAAATTTTTTGTGAAAAAATGAAAATTTTACTCTACAAAACGCTTCCCAAGGTAGAATTTCGACTAATCCTTGGATTGGCTTAATCCTCAGTCCATCCTCGAACCACGTTTTGAATTTTGTCGCATTTTGGTTTCGTTTGCTATGTCTTTCCTTCAATTTCGGGTTTTTTCTCCCTAACTGCAGGTGGGAAATTTCTCTTGAATTGCAAGTTTTAATGATTTCCATTGTTTTGGTCTTTGTAGGGAAATTTTTGACTAGTTACAAGTGCACTTTATTGAAAATAAGAACTTTTAATTTACTTTTTATTTCCCCCTTGATGTTTTTTGGCTTTTTAAGTTAAAATAGGGATTTTTTGGATAAGTTACAAGTAAACTTGTAATTCTTTTCTAAAACCCCTTCTTTAATGTCTTTTGCTTGTAATAGGGATTTTAAGCCCCTATTACATATTTGCAAGTTATTAAAACTTGTTGTAGGGATTTTATTTTCCCTTTACAAGTAATTTTAAACTTGCACATCTCTCTCCAAAACCCGATTTTGTCTAGAAATGAAATAAAGTGACATTTAAAACTTGTTATATTGCCCAAAAAACCCGATTTTCTCTATAAAGTGCATTTTCGTGGATTTTACACTTGTAATTTCATTTTTAAAACCCGATTTTCCCTTATTGATGAAAAAGTGCAATTTTAAACTTGCCATTTCATCCAAAAAACCCGATTTTCTCCAATACATGCAAAATCGAACTTGTTCATCTTCTTCAAAAACCCGACCAGCAAGGGGAAACATTTTTGTTGAAAAATTCAAGCAGATTTCGTGGAGATTTTTAAGGAAGGAGAGACGTTTGGGATTCCATCCTATTCTCATGCATTTGCAAACACTTTTCACACCATTTGGGGTTTATAGTTATTGGTTTTTTGGTCTAAATCAGCAAACACGTGGTTCCTTGGATCCACATTTTAGGCGATTTTTTCTCCACAAATCTGCAAACTCCTAAGGCATTTTTGCCTTTCATGCCTAGGTGTTGAAGTTGGGAGAAGTTTCAGTCATTCCTTGGGCCATTTTATTTGCATTTGTTGCCACGTTTTTTAGCTTATGGCGTTTTTGTAAAAACGTGGCTAGGATTTTGGATTGTGGTTTATCTCTATTTAAGAGCTATTCTTCTTTCTTCCAAAGATTGATCATCTTTTGGAGAGGCATTTTCAGTTTGAAACAAGGTATGATTTCTTTCATTTTCTTTTTTTCTTGTTTTCTTATTTTCCTTTCTATTTGTAAATTTGTAAATATGTTGTTCTTGCCCCTAAAATCGGTTTTGTGAGAGAGATTTTCCCCCTTGATAAGCAATTTTTGAATTGCATTGATCTTCCCCATTTTCCCTCTTTACTTGTATTCGGGATTTTAAATCCCGATTACAAGTTGGATGAAAATCATTGTTCTTCCCTTAAGGTTAAAATTTTTAACCGTCTTTTGTTGAAATTCCAAGTTGCAAAAATGAAAAATGCCCATCCTTCCAAAATCAGGTTTTTAGAACCAGATTGCATATTCAAATTTCTCCCCATTTTCATGAAAAAGTCATCCCCAAAATCTTTCCATTTTTATCCATCCATAACGCCTATATCCATACTTTCCATTCACGCCATTTCCCACAAGTCTAATTCCCATTTTTCACCCATTTCTCCATTTACCATTTTACATTTATACTTGCATTTGGGTTTTAAAAATCCGATTGCATGTGCATTCTTCCCAAACTTGTATACTTGTAAAATTTTTCCCAAGATCCGAAATTGCTCAAAGTCAAGATTCCTGACATTTCCCATTTATTTCCCCTCTTTCTCTCACAAAATCGTGAAGTGCAAGGGTTGAAGTTCTTCCTATTTGAAGAAGGAAAAATGTTAGTTGTAGCTGATTATGATGTTGCCTTAGCACTTTTAAGTCTTCATCACAGTATACCAGGTTGTCCTTGAATGTCAGATTTGCCATCATCTCCGATTTCAAAAAAGATGAAGTATAAATATGACAAGTACCAAAATGAGGTTTCACCTTCTCAAGTTTCTTCTCCTTTGGATCACATAAGAGATACAAAGATAGGGCATGTGGACATGTCGGAATTTGTCAAAAGGGTTGGGGATCCGCAAGATAGTAATATGCAGCAACTGTTGGACAGCCATATCCATCACGCATCTTTTTTTCTAGTGGCTGCCCTAGAACCAGAATTTGTTCTTGCTTGCGCCTATCACTTTGACAAAGAAACAAGAACCATTAAAAATGATGACGGTGAAGCAATAATCCGCCTTGACGCAGACACAATTGAGAAAGTCTTCAGAATACCTCCTACACCTGTTTATATGGAGATCTCCAAATCTAGTGCAGCTCAGTACTATGTGAAAAGGGAGAAGGATTGCAAACATCATATTAACAGGTGGATTCATGAGCCACTAGCCGCCTTCTCAAGGTGGGCTAAGTTGTACCGTTGTGACTTCAAATGGGAGATTGGAGACATCATAACCCTACTTAGCAAGATAATGGGTCTTAAACATTCTCATGTTTTTGAGCCATGGATGTACCAGTTCGTCATGTTCATAAGGCAGTCCCATCATATATCATGGGGAAAAGTCATCAGCGATGCCTTGTGCGAACAACTTGTAATAGTCCCTTCCACCTTGACTTTTTATATGAATTCATACTTAGTGTATTTGGCAGCATCACTCAGACGTTTCCTTGGTCTTTCTACCAAGGGTGACCACTCACTTATACCGGTATGGGAATACTATGATCGGCTGCCTTTGAGACCCAGCAGATTGCATTTCAAAAGAGTTCAAGATGCGTTCTTCGGTTACTTCATGTGCCAGTTTGACAGAACTCTGAAGAACAAAAGGGTATTTGATGAGGCATGGGAAAGAGTGAATGAGTATGAATGCCTGTTTCTTCAATTCCCGATCTTTCTTATATGAGAGTCGAATGCTATAATGGGAAGCCATACATACTCCCTAGATACCCAACTGATAAGGTCATTCTTATGGAGTTGGGAAGACAGATCATGGCTGTCCACGCTCATCAGTCCGTCAAACATAAGGTTGGAATGGGGATCTCTACAACAAACCCATTAAAAATTGGCGGGTATTCTCTTGTCACATCCGTCAAAGCCAAGGCTATGGAGACTGAAATGCAGGAAATTAAGCTCTTAAGGTTTAAGTCCAAAGCTGATTTTGATTTTGAGGTATGAAGGAAAAGATCAAAAAATCCTTTGTGCACGTGCATCGTATTGAGGATATCTGGGTAGATCTCCATACAGAGGTGGATATTCGGAAGATGGATTACTGCAGGCTCACTGTTGAGCAAGTTGTTGATTTGAACTTGGTGGATAATCTACAAGGGATGATTGACGATGGGCATGTACTTGAATATATTTCACGAAGGGTTGGGGAAGTTCCACTTCCTTTAATCCAATGGTCACACAAGGAGTGCATATCCATTCTTGAGAGATTTCAGCCTATCTTGGCTAACACCAACGCTTGGCTCAAAAGTAGTGTTTTTAGACTCATTAAAATCAAGATTGGAAAAGAAGATGATTCTACGGGGCCTCTTGGACATAAGTCTGAGATTCAGGTGGACAACAAGGAAGGCGCATCATCTTCTGGCACCAGGATCAAATTACGAGTTATTTAGGCAGTAGTGCTTCCTCCTGAGGAGGCGACAGTCTGTGGGAAGGAAAAGTCACGTTTTCATGTTTAGGTGATCGATTTTGATAATCTAGAAGAAGGGCAGCAATCTGATGATGCTCCTAAGTCTCCAGCTTCGGACTCGCCTCATCAGATCCCTTCCTCAGTTTCCATTGAGACGCCCCTTTCTCCTCCTGACTTAATGGTGGAAGAGTTTCCTCAGAATGCCATTCCTATTTCAGCATACGAGCCGCCTCCTGATCATCAACAAGAGAGTGTGCTAGAAGTTCCTGAAGATACTCCTGCATGTATCCAGCTATCAAAGATTGATACCTCCACTTCTGGCTTTGAAGAATTTATGAGGCAATCTTCATGCCTATTGGTTACTGAACAGACCATGGTCACCATCCAAACAGATACTCCTCCCAGGATGACCACGGTTAGTCAAACAGAAACTGCTTCTCCTTTGCCTACAACTGCTACTGAAGGAGAGTTGATGGCTTTACCTCCATGGCTTAGTTCTTTTACTCCAAAAAGGAAGAAGCAAGAAATCTCACCTGATGCCTTTGATTATCAACAACTTAAATAGTCTAGACCCAAGGTTGCTAAAAAGGCCAAGACTATCTCCAGAGTAACTGTTGACAGCAACAAGATGAAGGTAGCTGAAATTGTTGAACCCATTGCAGATAAGCCACTTGAAGAGATGTCAGTTGCTGATTACAAAGTTACAAGGATAGAATTGTGTAAGCAAACGCATGAGGTGATTAAACATGATGCTCAGTTTTCTGTAGCTTCATTGGTACATCGGTGCGATGAACTTTTAGCTAAGAAAGACAAGCTAGAAGAGGACAATCGACAACTTGTTGCAGTTGTTCGTAAAATCAAAAAACATACTGGTGAGGTGAGTAATCCTTCAATCTCTATCGAGGCACGAGAATCAATTCGTAGTGTTGAAAGGGCTTCTCAGAAAGTACAAGCATTGGATTCCTAGGTTGATCAGCTTCATGATCTATGTGCGCAAGTGCTGAAAGACATTTTTTAGATGATGTCTAAGTTGGAGACTATTGAAGAGAAATTAAGTCATACCTCTGACGCTTTTAAGAAGAATCTAGAAAGTGTTGAAGGTAGTTTGACAATCTGGCGCACCATGCCCCAACAACAGTTGAGTGTTCTATAGGAGCGTGCCATTATCCCTTCCAGGGTCATGTACTTGGAATTTGAATAGCTTCTGGAAAATAAGACCCTTGTTCTTAAATTGCTCATTGAGGAGATTGGTGATGCAATGAGATTACGGGGTGAAGTTTTCCAAGATATTGTTTCTCGTTGTGAAAAGGCTTCTTGCAACATAATAAGTCAGGATGGAGAGCTGATACCAGAAGAAGAAGTTCTTGCAGATTTACTGATGAGGATTCATAATGAATGGAGGAGCAAACAATTCTCAGCTGCGTCAATTCAAATTTTGATGAAACACCAAATCTTTTTGCATGAAATTTAGTCCATCTTGGAGAAGGACAACTCTACGCTCCTCCGATGCCATGATACCATTGTGAAGACCATGGTTGTTGCCAAGAACACCCATGAACCGGATCTTGATGAACTACGAATGATCATCCAGAAGTTTGCAGGATTCATGTCTTCACGTGCTATAGCTTAAGTGTTTTTCAACACTTAGTTGTATTCTTCCAGATTTGTAATCTTTTAGCTGTAGTTTTTCTTTTGACAAGTTACATGTAAAAGCCTTTTTGTAAAATGCAAGTTAAGTCTTTACTTGCACTTTTGTAATTACATGTAAGGCAACTACAAGTTGTGTTTAGTTAGGACTGTAGTTGGAATAAGTCTTAGTTATTGAATTAGTCTTGGTGGTTGAGAGAATTTCTCAAGTTAGTTAGGATCCTCCCACCTTTTTCTCAAGGCTCCTCTTCTATAAATACTTGAGGGGTCTATTGTAATTTTTATCTTTTGGAAAGCAAGCAAAAACTCTGTCAAATTTACAGCAAAAACGTCTTTGAGCTTTCATGTGTGAATTCAAGAATTGAAAGAAATAGAAGGAAATTGCTTAAGCTTTGAGTCTTTGTGCTACATACTTGATTTTGTGTTCTATATTATCTTTCTTGCAAGTTTTTCTTCAAAGAACTTAATCAAATTTGATTTGCAGGCTTTGTGCTGCAAGTATTTGAGGTTAATATAAATTAGAATAAATATTGTTTTGAGAGGAGCTGTAAGTCTTTGTGCTTGCACTTATTCTTAAGAGAGTTTAGAAGCAGATTTTGTGAGAAATAGCTGTGAGTCTTTGAGCTTATACTACTTCCCATTGTTTTAAGTAGAAAAGAATAAGATATTCTAGTCTTTGAGCTGTTATAATTTGTTCTTGATAGAATTAGTATAGAAAAGGGTAGATAGGACTTCACATAATCAAGTCTTTGAGCTTGATATTGTTGTCCCGTCCCGAAGGAAGTGACGGAAGTCTTTGAGCTTTTAGGAAACTTCATTTCCTTTCTCTCATTTCATTTCGAAAGTTGTTACTGTTGTTTTATATCAAATCGCTATCACTTTTCTGTGAAGAGAAAATGATATTGTCTTTCTTGAAAGAAGAAGAAAGATTGTTGTCCCATCCTATTTTATTTTCAAAGTTGTAGTTAAAAAGGGGGAGCCTTCCTTTAATTAGGAGAGTTTTACTCACATGCTGTGGTTGAAACCACAATTTTGTATATTTCCCCAAGTGTACAAAATTTTCAACCAACAGTGTCGAGGAGGTGACTTTCTAAAAATACTAATAATAGACTAATTGTCCAAAACTGCCCCATAAAGTGTCATAGTGCATCTCTTAATGAACTGAGCTCAAAGCAACACCTATAAATACTGAATTGCTGAATTCAAGGTCTCCAAGTCCCCAAAGAGTTCTCTAACCCAACCACATTAGCCTGTGGGAACTCACTGAATAGGCTAATGGTCACCAAGTTGTTAGTGCTTAGGAAGGGAACATGACAGCTCCAAACAAACCCAAAAAATCTCCAGAAGTAATGCTAAACACACTCCAAGAATATACACTTAGAACACATAAAAAATCTTCATATTGAAACCTCAAAAATAATAACTCTATGAAGAATAGTGGTAATTCTTGAGTAGAACCACTCCAAACTAGCTAGGTATTATCTTTCAAATCTGAAACTAGAAATCCAAAGAGGATTTCCATCCTCAAAAGATTATGAGGAACACACACGTTCAATCCAGTAGCACCACGGTATAAGAAATATTCAGCATATGTGCAAATGAGACCCCAGACCTCCTTTTATAGCTTTTTTGAAGGGAAAATAGAAATTCACAATTTTTGAAATAATTTATTTTCCTCTCAAATGTTTCTTTTGAAATAATAAAATGATTTTCATCTGCATGTCCCCCTCACTTTTCCCTAGGCATCCATTTTTGAGGGGATGCAAAGCAACTTTAATAAAATATAACACTTAAATAAACAATTTAGAACAAAACATTAGGGACTTAAGTGTATATGTTAAATATTCCACTGGAGTTGTTGAAAGCACTATTGAGGTTTCAAAATCCAAATTTGAGTATGCCGGTGAAATTGAAGCACTTTGAAGATGACTGGTGCCAACTCAGTGACTTACTAAAATAGATGTTGTCTACAAGAAGTTTGGAGAACACTCTAGGAGTTCGAAAATGCTTCTAAAAGCATCACTATGATCCATAATGCCAATTGAGCTCAATGCCACAAATAGAAACCCTAAAAATTTTAACTTTTGGCATTATGATCAAATTTGCAAAAGTATTTTAATTCAGTCTTTCATGGCTTGAGCTACTGTTGTGCGTATTGTACACATGCCCCGTCATTGACAGGGACCCCCCCCTGTGTTGTGTCTGCCTGCCCGATAACTTTTGAAAGGGCTTGTGGTGATGTAGGGTTCGGCCAAACCAGTTCTTCTATATCGCACAAGTTCGCCGAATCCCCAATTGTTCAAAGCTTTCCTAAAACTCACGAAATCCCCTCATCGACCGAAATATAAGGGGAAGAAAACGTCAAACTCCCAAATTGATCCTAAACGCTGAAAATGTCATTGTCTTGCAAAACGACTCAAGGAGCCGAAAAGGCTTCAAAATCTTGCAAAATAACCTTTCATACCGAAAACCATTTCAAGCTTGTTGGCCGAAAATCAAATGGATGACATTCGCGCGAAGAGGGTGAAGGGCCCGAACTTCTTTGGTTGTCCAAGTTCAAAGGAAGCAAAAAAGGAAATTCACGCATTCTTGCTGATATGCCCAAAATTTTCAAAGAAATAAACTCACGAAAATTAGCTCATTTGCCAAACGTTAAATATTAAAATCGCAAAATGGCTCTATAAGCCGAAAATCAAAACCCCCCACTCAAGCCGAAAATAGAGAATGAGTGAAACGCATTAAAACTTAAACTTTTTAAAAGCCTTCTTTAAGCTGAAAAGGTGGAGCAAGTGGAAAGTGTTTAAAGTGAAACTTTGCAAAACGGCCGAAAAGCCCAAAAAATGCAAAAACGTGAAAAAGCGTTAGAACTAAAACTTTTCAAAAGCCCCTTTTGACTCGAAAATTGCATACGTGAAAGGCGTTATTTTTATGAACTTTTCAAAAGGGCCTTTTAGCCCGAAATTGGAAAATGAGGTAAGACGTTTTTGAACTTTCCAAAGGGCGGCTTCTTAGCCAAAATTAAATGAAAAGAGGTAAATCTTGCAAAACCTCCAGTATTCTCGAAATTCCAGGACTTAGGTGATTAAAGGTGAAATCACATGAAATTTCACAAGGAGGGCGATTAAAGTGTTTAGTTAAAATCTCCCATTTAGGCTAAAAATCCCGAAATTTGGATTAGAAAGGCAAGTAACTCGAAACGAAATCTCTCAACTTGCCTAAAGGTCTTGAATTCCTAGAAAAGAAAGTGAGAACATTCAAAAGATACATCTCACAAAGAGATTCTCGAGCCAGACGTTAAAATTTAATGTTTGTTAATTTAACTAATTTTTTCAAATTGATTTATTAAAGTGAAATCAATGGTTTGCAGGTCGCAGGATGTCATCGCAAAGAATCAGGAGAAGGCCTGAAATGTCAAGGAGCTAGGCACTGAAAGATGAAGAAGAAGAAGATGCAAGAACGCGCTATAGAAGTGCAAGATCGGAACCGAGCATTGGGTAGCGTGTCGATGAACAACAAGCTAAAGTCCACCACCGGGACCAAAGACCAAAGAACACTCCAAATGCTGCAAGTCTATGCATTCTCGAGAAATACACATCTGGATTTAATTCCAAAAGTTCAGTTTCTGAAAACTGAAACTGTTTTATTGTAAAACTGCCTGTGGGCCCCACTCAGATATTTTGAAAGAAAGGGGAAACAAGTTAGTTGTGGATAGTTATGTCCAACTACCGGATAGACTCAAATTAATGCCAAAACAATTGTAGGCAGTTGAGATAGTAGTTGGATAGATGACTAAGAGTTTAATGGGCATGGGTTAGGGCTGCCAGCTTCTGGAAGGCAGGTCAGGGACCCTTGGATGCAGTCCATCCTAGCCTCTGATTCATATTGTAAAATCTATAAAGGGCAGAGGCCTTTCTTTTGTAAAGGGTTAGAATTTTTCGTGGTTATACAGTTAGAAAGTTAGATTGTTAGAGAGTTAGATTTTAGAAGGTAGAATAGGTTAGATCTTAGCAGTGGCATAGAGATGCTACAGAAATTGTTGTAATAGGCAGCTGAAATCAATATATAGACATTGATTTGGTGTTTATTGTCTTGTTTTCATCCTATTTGCATGGTTTCTTTCAGCATTTTAGATAGATCTTTCTGTTTTGGGTGTGCAGGTATTTGATAGATTCGGGCTCATACCATTGAGGATATCTTGATTGTGTATCCTTTTGTATAGTTAACTTGAGCCTTTGAATTGTGCTTAGTTCAATTGCAAGTGTCCATCTGAGCTGCGCCAGAATTGGGTGCTTAGTCGTGTGTTTGCAGTCTGGAAATCTTCCAAGTCCCCTTGAAGATTACACCATTCCTGCAAGGCTGTGAGCTATTCTGGCCAAGCAGGGATTGGTTATGTTGAATCCGTCTACTCGCATACTAGTCTTGTTAGTTTTAGATCTCCCATCCCTTTCCTTTTAATTTTATTTCGTAGTTCGAGAATCGTAGAAGACCATCTTGTTGCAAAATCGTAAGTCCCCTTTGTGTTTCCAGCAAAACACATCAACTACTAAGTAATCCTGTAGTCAAGACTTGACAACCGAAACATTGAGGTCATCCCCATTGATCAAATTAACACAGCATTAGGGATTTCCTTATCTCAAGAGAGGATAGGATTCTTAGCATTTCTATTCTGCGTTGGCCGAATGAAGTCGTAGTTCTGCGACTTTAGATACGTCAACAACTACCTCATCCAAATGTAAATTAAATGTGTTAAAGATTTCAAGATATTCTTACATGATATCATCTCCAAATAATGTGTCTTTTAGTGGAATGGTGGTATTTTTTTGGTCATGAAACCAAAAATTTAGATGAATGGTGAGACGCATTTTGAGCCAACCATGCAGTTCATCTACGAGCATACTTGGAGTGTTTTTGAACACATGCATTCCAAGAAATGCAACTATCTAACACAACAATGGACAAATAACTTGGTGTTTGTTCACCACAACCTTTTCTAGAAACCAAAGAAAGCTCAAGGTTAGACTTCTAATATACTTGCAATCATAGTTGTTACTGTATTCATTACGTTTTTGATTCGTTAGGCCAAGACTAATTTGTAGATGAACAAAATCAGGTACTATTAAGGATGACGGGCCAATTGACTTTGATGCGATTGATCCAAAGTTTGAGTGGATTGCTGTTGATGATGACTTCCTTGAGCTTGAGAATTTTGAGTTCCTAATGAAGGTGGAAGATCCGTAAATAGGTCTTTTGCTGCCTTGTTTAAATTTTAATTTAATAAAATATATTTTGGAGCCTTTTTGGTGTTCTTAGAGACTAGACAGAAGATGCAGAAGAGTTTGTTTCTTTTGTGTTGTTTTTTGGTGATGGGGTTTGCAACATATGACAAGAAACAACGTAAAAATGAACTGTAATCAAGAGATCAACTTCTGATTTTTTATATGACAGCAGATTACAATCATCTAGAAGTGAAATAACATTCACATGTACAAGCAGAAAACATACCAAGGATCCAGTGCTAGGGTTTGAGGCTAGTTTGCTATCCAGAAATGGATACAAGCTGAGAAGGATGATGTAGGAGCAGATCAGTGGATCCAATCTGCTTATTCTGCCATAAGATGAATTACCAATAACAAATTGGGCAAGAACCCAATTACCAACTAGAAATCCAACCTTTGCCAGGCAAAATTATACAATTTTGACCTTCTTTTCCTGTTGTTTTGCTTACCCCGATCACAAATCTAGTCAGTTGACTGTGATTTCTTCCACACTACCCTTTCTAATCCCAACAATGAGATCAAGCACAAGAAATGGAGTTAGAACCCTCCATTTAATTTAAAATTGATGCACAACCTTCTAGAATGGTACGACACTGCCTGGAATGGTACGACTGCAATTATGGAACCCACACTTGCTGCAATTTCAAGATAAACTGCTCAGAACTGATGTATCATACCTAATGGTGATTGCTGGGCTGGTTTTGTTGCTAAATTGACCCCCATTGGGTCTAGACAAGGCACATCCTTGTCCCATGTGGGCAAATTAGTTGGTACACCTCCACTACCAATGCAGATTTGAGGGTTACGTCCTCCAAACACCTGCAATTTCTGCTGCTAATGCAAAGAAGGGAAAATCAGAAATAGAATAATAATATAATGCTATTTCCCTCCTCCAAAATGTCTAATAACCTTTTCCAAAGAGTGGTGTAACCCTAAATGGAATATCCAACTAAAAAAAACAACTTCCTTGGCATCTTTTAGGTCCACGTAGCTTAAAGGCTTAAAGGCCTTTAAAGAATGACAAGGGTCCCACCATGCCATGTCATTTAAGTGATTTGAGCCACTTTATTAAAAGGTACGCATAGCACTTTATTGTAATGTCCCCTTCTCATTGATGACCTTCCAGTGGTCCATTAGCCTATCCTTGAGACTCGTAGGCTAGGTGGAATGAAGAATGAAGGGTCCAGCATTGATGGAATGAGGACTTACTATTTTTAGTAAGTCAAGGGATGGCTATTTTGGTGACACTATCCTACTGAGCTCTCCATGCTCTATCTCTGGGCGCGAAGATCATGCTTTTCGGAGCATTAGTTCTTGACTTAGTATTTTTAGTAAGTGGCAGTATGGCATAATTCTATTTTTGGCAGTGGATAGGGTCCTGTTTCTGCAACAGTTCAGTGGTCTTCCTGACTCAGTTTCATCCGGGTTTTGACAGTTATCAGTAGGGGAGTCATATGTGACAAATTAAATATTATTTCCTTATCATAAGGTTTAATATTTAATTAATCTGATTAATTGCTACTGATTTATTGAATTTGGGATTAATGCTTATTTTTTATCCTAAGTATTTGGTGAAATTCTTGTGTAATAAGGGATGTCAAATTTATTTGGAGGGATATCATTTTATATTGCATCTCTCTTATTTGCCAAGTAATTAACGTGGGTCCAAGCCTTGGGCGTGAGGTTTGACTTGTGGGGAAATGGCGCCACACTTGGGTCCTCATGTAGTGGGATGAAATGCAAATGAAAGGCATTGAAATTGAAGGAATTTGCATTTGAGTTTGAGGTGTGTGAAGTTATAAATATGAGACTTGGGCTCCCATTTGGATTATCTTGGAAAATTGTAATGTTATGCTGCCTGTTTGATGACAGAACTTGAGGCTTCGGAGTGTGTCTCCCTAGTGCTACCCGGTTTCGTACTTGAAATACAGTACCTAGCTGTGCATTGTGTTCTCTTACATTCTCAGAGTTGGCCATAGCCATTTTTGATGCTGAAGTGATTCTGGAGACTGCTAGTTTTGCCTGTGGCTGAAGCACATTTTCAATCACACCTCTCTGCTGGAGCAACTGATGGTTATGGGTATCAGCTCTATCCTCCTTCCCAGCAATGGCGATTCATTTTTTGATTTTTTAGCAATTTTCATTAAGCAATGAATTTCCTAGACAAAATTGAACTTCCTAGGCATAGCGTGGGTTTTTGTACTTGCATTGGGATGCGTGCCAAATAAATATTGGGTTGTAGTTTGGATTGGTTGTTGTTGTGAGTGATATATTGTGGGTTTGGGACTGATATGAGGGAGTTATGAGCATATTGGTGTTTCCATAGGTTGCTGATTTGTACTTTCAGCCTGCAGATTGGTTGTAACAGAAATTTATATTCTTTCTGTAGAAATCTGCATTACTCCTCATCTTATCTCTTTTTTTGTAAGGTTGTTTCAGTAGTACTGATCACCCATTCTTGCTGTTCTTATTTGTAATCTCCATTGCATAAGTGGAAGAGGCTGGCTTGCCGCCTTCTTGCTTTGTAATTCAGTTTATGTACTCAGTCCTCCCACTGAATAAGTGGTCGAATGATAAGTTTAATACAATGGTCCTCCCGCTGAAATATGCGGTAGAGTGATCGAGTTTCAGTTTCTTGTTATTTTCGCTTGGCTGGTTTACTGCCAAGAGTTTGGTTTCTATCCTGTTGGATAAGCAGAAGGGGCTGGCTTGCCGCCCAGGCATTGTAATTTCAGTTTGTTTTATGGTGCTAACGATCCCCGAAACACCGTATGCTCTCACCCTCCCAGATTGGGCTCTTGGTGAGCAAAAGGTGGAAGGGTTCCCTTTCAGCAGTTTGGATTATTTCTCTAACCTTAACGGGTTGATGTGTTTGCTTGTAACTCTTACTGTTAAAAAGCAAATTTTTTTTTACTGGGATACTACATTTATTCAAACATAAGCCTTTATTAAAAAAAGAAACTTAGGCTTATAAAGTAATTTTATAAAAGTTAATTTTTCCTTATTAACTTTTGACACTTAGAAATTTTTAAGTGTCTTTATTCATCAAATGCAATGTGGGAATTGCATCAAAAAGATAGGGACATGACAATCTCCCTTTCTTGGATTTGCTTGCCCACAAGCAAAGACAGGGTTGGATGCTTAAGAATCTCTTCTCCTTCCCACGTAGCATCATCAATGGGTAAATCTTTCCAACTAACCAAATATTCCTTGATCACCCTGTTCCTCAAATGCCTCTCTTGCTGTTCCAGAATCTCAACAGGAATCATAACCATTTTGCCTTCATCATCTAACAGTGGCAGTACTGGAGATGCTACAATACCCTGACCAATTGCCTTTTTGAGGCATGATACATGAAAGACATTGTGAATCTTACTCTCAAGAGGAAGCTCTATCTCATATGCTACCTCACCCATTCTCCTCGGCACTCTATAAGGCCCATAAAACTTGGGCTTCAGCTTCTCAGCTCCCTTAACCTTAACCGAGCTTTGCCTATAAGGTTGAAGACGTAAAAAGACCATATCCCCAATCTCAAAAGATCTCTCAACCCGATGCCTATCAGCATACATCTTCTGCTGATTCTGAGCTTGCTGAATATTGTTCTTGAGAGATTTTAATATATCCTGATTCTCCTGTAACCAATCCCGAGCCAAAGGCACTCTATTATCAGCCAAAGCTAAGTCATTGAACGTCATGGCATCATAACCATACAGTGCATGAAATGGAGTCATCTCAATGGACATGTGGTATGTAGTATTATAGCAGAACTCCCCCAAATACAAACAACGAACCCATGCACGCTGCTGTCCGGAAACATAGTTACGTAGATACCCCTCTATCCATTTGTTGACAATCTCTGTCTGGCCATCTGTCTAAGGGTGGTAACTAGTACTGGGAGTCAATTCCGTACCAACGAGTTTGAACAACTCTTGCCAAAAGGCACTCATGAACCTACTGTCACTGTCACTCACAATGGTTTTTGGAAGACCATGTAATCAGAAGATCTCTCTGAAAAACAAATCAGCAACCTGTGATGTTGTGTAATCTGATGCTATGGGAAAGAAATGGGCATATTTAGTCAATCTGTCCACCACAACATAAATGCAATCTTTCCCTTGGATCTTGGGAAGTCCAGTAATGAAATCCATAGATATTCTAGTCCACTTTTGATCCGGGATGGGAAGTGGTTGCAGCACACCAGCAAGATATGTGTTTTCAATTTTATTTTGTTGGCAAGTAAGACACTCATGCACATGCTGTAGAATATCACTCTTAAGACCCTTCTATGAGAATCTCTCCCTGATTTGTCTGTAAGTTTTTCCATATCCCTGATGTCCTGTTGTTGGAGAATCATGAAATGTATGCATAATCTGATTTTTAAGTGTGGATTCAGGTACGAAATAAATCCTTCCTTTATAATAAATGATATCATCAACAACCGAATATCTCTCATCCCGAATAATCCCATCCATGACCTCACATGCAAACTGATTCTTTGAATACTCTCCCAACAGCTGAGATTTCCAATCAGCTGAGACTTCACATACGGAACATAGGACAGCAGATGAAGGTCTCCTAGATAATGCATCAGCAGCAGCATTATTCTTCCCTTTGACATATTCTATGTCAAAATCATATGCTTGGATCTTAGAAACCCATTTTTGCTACCTTTCATTGAGATCCTTTTGCTCCAAGAAATATTTTAGACTATTGTGATCAGTTCTCACCACAAATTTGCTGCCAACTAGATATTGTCTGAATTTAGTCAATGCATGCATAATTGCAAGCATTTCTTTGTCATAAGTAGAATAAAGTTTCTCATTAAGTTTCAATTTTCTACTCTCATAAACAATGGGGTGATGATTCTACATCAATATAGCTCCCACACCTTCACCCGAAGCATCACATTCCACTACAAAGGGCTGAGTGAAATCAGGTAATGCTAAAATGGGACAAGAGCTCATCACTTGCTTAAGCTTGTCAAATACCACCTGTGCTTCCGGAGACCAACCAAAAGCCCCTTTCCTTGTAAGATCTGTCAATGGTGCTGCAAATTGTGAATAACCTTTGACAAATCTCTTGTAGTATGCACACAGACCAAGGAAACCACGTAACTCAGATATGTTCTTGGGTGGTGGCCAATCAACAATGGTCTATATCTTCTCTTGATGCACCTTAACCCCATCTACACCAATTACATGACCCAGATATAAGATTTCAGATAACCCAAAATCACACTTTGACAATTTGGCATACAGTGACTGTGATTCCATGATACTCAAGATCTCCTCAAGATCTAACAAGTTTTCTTCCCAAGATCTGCTGTAAGTCAAGATGTCATCAAAGAACACCAAAACAAACTTACGTAGCTGCCTGTTGAACAGATGGTTCATACAAGACTGAAAAGTGGCAGGAGCATTAGTGAGGTCGAATGGCATCACCAAGAACTCGTAATGACCATAGTGGCATCTGAAAGCAGTCTTCTGAATGTCTGACTCTCTCACCTTAATCTGATGGTACCCTGAACGAAGATCTATCTTCGAGAAGTACACTGCCCCATGTAACTCATCTAACAACTCTGTAATACGGGGAATGGGGTATCTATTTTTAATGGCCTTCTTGTTCAATGCACGGTAGTCAATGCACATTCTCAGAGTGCCATCTTTCTTCTTCACAAGAACGACTGAAGAAGCAAATGGACTAGAACTGGGTCTAATAAATCCCATATCCAGAAGTTCCCTGATGGTCTTCTCAATCTCATCCTTATGAGCCTTGGGATGCCTATAAGGTGTGGTCATAACTGGTTTAGCATCCTCAAGCTCAATGACATGCTCAAAACCTCTATCAGGGGTTACACCAGATGGAATGTCTCCAAACACCACTTCATGCTCATCTAAGATAGTCTGAATATCAATGTGAAAAGTCCTCTCATCCTTCACTGGTGACTTCCTAGATGATACAAAGCATTGAGTGGCCCAAATAATATCTTGGTGTCTGAAAATAGTTTCCATTCTGTGAGAAGAAACCACCTAAGGACCTCCATCCGAACATACCCTCAGAATGGTCTTCTTACCACCCTTCATGAACTCAAGCTGCATCTTACGATGATCAATAATGTACCTGCCAATACCCTGTAGCCACTGTGTACCCAGAACTACATCATAGTCCTCCAACCGTAAGACATGGAAGTCATCAATCGGGGTGTAGTCCTTCATTTGTATCCGCAACTATGGCACTCTCTTAGTGCAACCTAAGATAGCTCCATCCGCTACCTTCACTCCAAAACCATAAAATTCCTCTGGGGTAATACCATACCTGTCAATCAACTCCTCACTGATGAAGTTGTGTGTAGCACCAGTATCAACTAGACACACAACACGCTGCCCCTGAATAGTAAGTCTGAAAGCATCAAATTTAGGGTATCCTAAAGTGTAGCCATAGCAACATCAGCCATATCAATACCCTCATGAACATCTAACTCAATCTGAGGTGTCTTCTGATCATCATACTCATTATCTGGATCTGAATCAGCAACATGGTCCTCATCACCATTTGAATGGACCTCAATAAGATGGACCTTTCCCTTTCCACTGCATCAGTGACCAGGTTCCCAAGGCTCCTTGCAAGTAAAACATAGTTTCTTCCTTCTTAACTCATTCCTAGACCCCAAGTTGAAGTCCACCAACCAGACCAAAGACCGAAGAACATTCAAAATGCAACAAGTATGCATTCTCAAGAAATGCACATCTGGATTTAATTCCAAAAGTTCAGTTTCTAAAAACTCAAATTGTTTTAATGTAAAACTGCCTATGGGCCCCACTCAAGATATTCGGAAACAAAGGGGAAACAGGTCAGTTGTGGACAGTTATTTTCAACTATCGGATAGACCCAAATTGAATGCAGACAGTGATAGGTAATTGAGATAGTGGTTGAAAGGATAACTAAGAATTAAGTGGGTATGGGCAGCCTTATTTTGTGGGATAAATCAGGACCCTTGGATGCAGTCCATCCTGGCCACCAATTCAAATTGTAAATCTATAAAAGGCAGGATGCCTCTCATTGTAAAGGTTAGAATATTGTAGTTATATTTTTGGAGTTAGATAGTTAGACTCTAGTTAGGTTGTTAGATTTCAGTTTTCAGATTAGGAGAAGAGTTGAACTGCTGCAAAAATTGTTGTAATAGGCAGCGGAAATCAATATAGACATTGATTTGGTGTTTATCATCTTGTTTGCATGGATTCTTTCAACATTTTAGATAGTCTTTCTATTTGGGTGTGCAGGTATTTGATGGATTCAGGCTCATACCATTGAGGATATACTGATTGTATGTTCTTTTGTATGGTTAGTCAGAGCCTTTAATCGTGCTTAGTTCAATTCCCGGTTCTTGTCTGAGCTGCGCCAGAATTGGGTGCTTAGCCATGCATTTGCAATCTGAAAATCTTCCAAGTCCTTTTGAAGATTGCACCGTTCATGCGAGGTTGTGAGCCATTCTGGCCAAGCAAGGATTGGTTATGTTGCATCAGTCTACCCGCAGACCAGTCTTGTTAGTTTTAGGTCTCCTATCCCTTCCCCTTTGCTTTTTATTTCGCAGTCTGTGAATCGCTGCAGACCAGCTTGTTGTAAAACGTAAGTCCCCTTGTGCTCCCAACAAAACGCATCAACTGTTGAGTTATCCGGCAATCAGGAACTGACATTTGGAACCTTGAGGTTGTCCCCTTTGATCAACTAAAACAGCATTAGGGCTTTGTTACACAAGAGAGGATAGGATACTTCGTGAGTACATTCTATTCTATGTTGGCCAAATGAAGTTGTAGCATTGTGAGTTTAGCCAAGTCAACAAGTAGCACCATCGTGCCTCTTGATCAAGAGATAAGGCCAGTCATCATGAAATTCTCGAAATATGTACAAGCAGAGTGAGTAGTAGGCCGAGACATATGGAAAAACTATTTGAATGAAGAAAAGGAGTTTTTATTGTAAAAAGAATGATCTATTTTGGGATAAAATAAAGATAAAAACACAAAGCCCAAAATTAGTTATTTCTTCAACTATAAAGTTACCCTTTTGTGTCTTGAGCCTCATGCACTTTTGCTTTTTTAGAGGATTAATTGTAGGTAGTTGCAAGTTAGTCAAGATGTGATGTGAATCCTTAAATGTGTATGGTGCATGTTTTTGGGGATGAATTCTGGGCCATTGAATGAATTAAATCTTGGTCATTCATCCAGTTCCTAGAATCTATAAAAGGGGCAAGCCCTCTCTCATTTTTGTAAGAAGTTTTAGAATTGTTGTAGAAACTTTGTCGAAATCAATACAGAAACTGTTGGCAGAATAATCTGTGTTATTTCATGTGAGTGCATGGTTCTTCCTTCTTCCGTTTATCTATTTTCCTTATGCATGTTAATATGGAATGGTTTCTGAGCTAGTATTTGACAAAGTCTTTGTTCATACTATTAGGAATTAGTTGAATGTTGATTTCTATTTATGATTAGTCTGAACTTTTAGAGCTTTAGTTCAATTGCTAAATGTCTATATTGGATTGCTTGATGTCTTTTGGAGTTCAATATATTCATTTTAGCAATCTGAAAATCTATTTGATCCCTTGAAGATTGCACGAGCCTGTGCTAAGTTGTGCTATCCTGGAAAAGTTGGGCTTGGTTTTTTTAAAGGCTTCTACTGTCTTGGAAATTATTTCATTTAGACTAGATTAGCTCTCTTAACCCTAAATTTTTGCTATTTCTTTTAAAATCAGTTGTGAAAGTATTTCATAAAGCATCATATATCTTAAAAATCTGAAGTTAGTAAGGCATATAGATTTAGAAAGTTGTATGTAGCATTTATCTTGAAATCTATCTAGAAAACAGGCATAAGTCCCCTTTGTGATTACCAGCAAATCACATTAGTCCTAATTTATTCCGAGCTTAGTCATGGCCTCTCATTAGGAACCTTGAGGTTACTTTGTTTGGACACTTTGAAGGCATACAAAGTTTCCTTATTAAAGAGAGAGTAGGATGTACTCAGTGCATTTTATTCTGTGTTAATGGAAGTGCTGCATTTCCACATCAACACTTTGGATGCCTTCGACAAAACTTTTTTCCGAAGTTTACATCGAGGATTCAAGTACTTTTGCGCTAACTTTGTATGCCAATAGGAGGATTTTATTTACCATCTTTGGCTTTTGTCAAAGCAAACTACATTTTTGCTTTCATTTTGGATCTGATGATATCTTTTGATCAGCATTGTAGTTCACATCGACTTGTAGCATCAATTCTAAGTTTCATAAATGCGATATTTGAAATATCCCCTGTCCTAAGATGACTGAAAACAAGGAATATTTTGCTGTCCAAAATGCGTGTTATGCTGTCCTGAAGTTGTGTGTTATGCTGACAGAGTTTTCAGTTTGAAATGAAGACCATCATATATGAACATTTCATGAATAATCAATTACTAGATGACTCTCCTTAACCAATAGATAACTAGAGATGCATAATCAACAATCTATTGATAATATTTACAAGTCTAAGTCATCAAAATCATGACCTACAGCAGATTGGCATTATGACAAACACTTGGCATACGTCCTCAGACAATCATAAATGTAAGGGTGACATAGATGCAATCCCAACTCCCTTCTTATTTATTTCATTTGACCATCCAAAGATATTACATAAGCAACAAAATGATCAAATATATGGACTGTAATTATAGACCATTTTCAGACACTTGACAGTCCTAATCTCACACACACTAACTGATAATGACAATGAGTCTAATTAGCAAATGAACCTGGGAGAAAGAGCTATGAAGAAGCAAGCAATATCAAGTCAAAGGAGCCTCCAATGTGCCAGTTCGACCTCCTTCACAAGTAGCCCCCGCTGCTGCATATGGAAGTGCTGATAAAAATGGTATGTCTGCTGCTAGCCTACAATTATCGTCATAAACTAATCGCCTTAACCCCTAGAGTGTAGCGCTGTCCATCAAGAGGGGATTCGATGTCCAAATGATGAGTTATGTGCAAAGTCGTGAGTTATTACCAGTCTGATACGAACTGTTTCAGACCTTAAATGGATACCAAAATTTGCTTAGAACTCCTCCAAACTCCTCCACAAAGAGTCACCTTATGCTTCCAATGAATTATACCCTTTCAAAATGACCTTTCGATGCTCCAATGAAGAATTATGAACAAAATCGATGGTATGAGGGCTGAAAGTTGATTTGTTATCAGACCTGCAAGTTGACCAAATTTCACACAATCCGACCTCCAACCATTCACTAATAAAATCGCCTTCTATCCTTGATGAAGAGTGAAGCAAAATGGGCACTCAATTGGGAAATCCAAAGATGTCAGGAATACCCTATCCACCATGAAAGTTACAGCAAGCTCATTAAGCACAATTAGGAAGACTGAGGTGTCTCCCTCTCACAATAGCAACCCCTTGGAAGATCTCTCACCTCCTCAATTATGCCAACCATCAGGAGTTTTCGTTCCTAAATGATTATCTGCAGAAAACCCTTTGGCTCCACAAGTCTATACAAGAAGAGATACTCAACAACTGATGCTCAACAATGAATCACCTTACTCTATTTATTCCTTTCATATCCAATCATGTGATTCCTTCTAGAAGATTCTCTTCTTATCCTGTAGGTACACTTTATTATATTTTATTACACATATTTTTATTGCATTTTATAAAATATTATTATATTATAATTAAAGTCCACACGTCTCACAATATGTGTAATCTCCTTATTTTGCCATAAAACCACATAGACACGAAATGTGAAGCTGTGAATCACTGCAAACCGACCCCCTAATCAATCCTCTTGGCCTATGAGGGTCAGATGATAGGCCAATCCCATGAATATCTGAAGACTAATGAGAAGGGGACATTACAATATTTCAATCAGATTTTTTAGATTTATTAACCTTTTGGCATGATTGTTTTGAATCCTTGGTTTTAGAATATGAAAATCCATAACATTGAACAAATCTTAACTGAACTAAGTGTGACTGCAGATGTAAATTTGGTGAGATTCCAACTGAAGAAAATAAACGATTCTGATGATTTTTCAAAGGACACATTTCTCAGGTATATTCTGTTGGATGTCTTATGTATGTTCCACACACTAATAACTAATGAAAATGCAATGAAGTAGGAGATCTTTGTACATCTTGTAATGCAGTGTGACATGATAACATGCACAAATGTACTTGCTGTATACTTGCATAAAAACAATCTTTCTTTTTATAAAGAAATTTGGTTCTCATGGACAACAATTGGTCTGCACCAAGCTATTAGAACTAATAAAACTCAGCTGAAGAGCAGCACAGTTTAATTGTTGTGCACTATTTTCTGATAATTTGAATTAAATTTCTGAGCTGTATTTATAACCTTCCTTGCCTTAGATAGAACATATAGTCCATGTCTCTACCAACAGTATTTTAGTGGTTAAATCCTCAAGATGTTGGACTATGGTTTCTCTATCTGATGGCTGTCCCCAAATCTATGATTCATCGTTAACTGTTTTCTCCCTCCCTTTCCAAATGGCAAAGGAATCAAATGGACACAAGCAATGATTGCATCCTTTAATTGAACGATAAGCCCATCCAAAGGATCAGATGAGTTAGTCGACTATGCTTTGATTTTTTGCTTGGTCTTTGATAATGTGCTTGATTTCTTATGAATGGAATGATCTTCCAAGTTGCAGAAATCGAATAAGCGTAGTCTCTAGCCTTTTAAATTGTAACTATCTTGTATGGTTAAGTGAAAAATCTTTAGATATATGCATTCTGCACAAATGAAAATCTTAATCACTTTCCATTGTGTCTCCAGTGCTGCAGGGTACCTTGAAGGTGCTGATAGAGATACTGCATCATCCATTACCTATTCCATCTTTGATTATTTGAATCAAGTATGTAAAAATAACCTACATTAGCATATAATTAGCAGTGTAATTTTATTAAAAAATTTCTTCTGATTTCTCTACATGGCGTTTCTAATTTCTCAGGGGTCAAAGGTGTGGTTTGTCTTAGTGCAATATACTCACATGGTTCTTATATGTTCCCGTTGAAATTAAGCTAATGTGATCGCATCTTTCCTATTATTACTTGAGTTTGGAATTGCTGCATGTATTCCTCTGTTGAACGCTAGAGTTTTTGAATTCTACTTCCTATAAGGAAGTGAAATTCTTTCCATTTCCATACAATCTCATTAAAAAGAAGAAAGTCATAATTATATTGAGTAGGTGATGGGAATTTACCAAGCTCATCAAGCCATGAAGCATTTGATTTGACTTGTTTGAATTGAAGTAGTGGTTAAATTGAGTACTGATATATAACCTACACATAACAAAATACATAGAGTTTTTTACCCACCAAAACATTAATTCCTTTATTTATGATAGATTTCAGAGTAAATGTTATCAGTTAAGAGGGAAATTTCCATTCCTTTTTTATTTGGTGAATCTCCCTTATGGGGCAAACTTTGAATTAGTAGCCATACATCTAAGGGAGAAAACAATTAAATTGAGTTAAAACCAACCAACTTATCTGAAATTGCACCATAACACAATTGCTGCCTCGTAAGGTCACCTTGGTTGCATGATTTAAGTGTTTTAGCATGACAACATCAGCTTGGGGACACAACATGAGCCTTAACTTAGTTTAATGATGTTGATTGTGTGATATATGTAAATAATAAATGCTTCTGCTACTACTGCTAAATGGAAGGAAGAAGGTAATGTGAAGAATGAATAATCAACAGAAGATAGAGGCTACCCAGGAGACATGACAAATTGTTTAAATTGGATAAGATAACACATCCAACTCACTGTGGATAGTGAATTAAATTTCTTCAGCCTTATTATGACAGCGTGCTTCAAAAAGTCCATCCATCAGAGGGAGAAAACAATTAAATTGGCAATCTCTTATGGTGTAGTTGCAGTCTTCTGGCACAAGAGTTGGAGAGATAACATTACTTCTTCCATGTTACCCACTTCTATAACAAGCTCATTTGCCATTGATGTATATTCAACTCTTGGTTCTTCATTGAGGTTCATAAGAGATGTTGAAGATCAGGATGAGTTAAATTTTAGGATAAATTCACTGTCTTCTACTAATGATCCACTCTCAAGATGTTGCAAGAAGATGTCAAGATTTGGTAATGAATCCTCCATATGTATTTCTGATTTGTTGAATGCCTCTAGTGCTGAATCATCTTCAAGATCTTGTTCTTCAATTAATTTTTCTCTTTCTTTTTTCTTTTCTTGTGTTGGCTCTTCAAAGTCAAACAAACTTTTGAATGCAAAGAAAAATTCATCTGATGCCTCTTCACCCATGGTGCATGTAATGTCCCCATTTTAGCAGACATGGTTTTTTGGTGATTAGCCTATCATTCTGACCCTCGTAGGCTAATGAGTATGGATAGAGGGTCTCCCGAGGCTTGTATCATCTCCAGAGTTCATTGTGTTTCGATATGGCTTTCGTTTGGTATCATTTTGACTTCATTTGCTATACTTACTATTTATAGTAAGTTTGAGATGTTAGAGATGGACCCCTTCTATTTTTAGTAAAGGGGTATGGTCATATGCAGCTTCATCATGTCAGCTCCCAGCTCAGACAACGTTTAAAAATGTTGAGTATTAATGGAGACATTAATGTTTATGTAGTTTAAATAAACATTAATGTTTTGAGCTTATATTATTAAGTTATAATATAATTTTATATTATAACTTAAGGGTCCAAGTATCATTAAAGGGGACCATTTAATTAATTAATTGTGGCTCTTTTACCAAGGTGAAATATTAAATGACAAAGTGAAAATATTATATCATTAAATGTCATTTAATATCATTAAATGTCATTTAATATCATTAATTGATTTAATGCCTTATTGGAGAAAATCGAACCTTCATGGGAAATATATATAAGGCTTGTGAAAAGAAGAGAAGGGGATTGATCATTGTTATTTTTTATGAGAAGACTTGTCTCTTGGCTTTGGAGAAGAAGCAGGGGTTTTTGCAGCTTGTCCAGAGTATCGGCATTGGAGAACGTGAAGACTTCATTGCATCAGCAATCTGAGGTTGTGAGATATTCATCTGAAGTTGCTCCTAGGGTTGGCTTCATCTAGAAGTTGACATTGTGCTGATTGGGGATTTATTTTCAGATTTATTGGCATAGCTGAGGGCATATGTATATGGCAGACTGAGAACATCATACAAAGGGTTTATTTGCTGCTACAATGTTGTGAACAGTGCGCTACAGTACCCGTGAATAGTAAACACTACAGTACCGCGCTCCAGTAAACGCTACAGTACCTTGCCAATTTTGTGGTCTTTGTGGAGACCAAATTGGAGATGTTTGTTCAGATTTATGATGAAGATTGAATAAGGAGTCTTTGGCTGCTTCTTCTACATTCTGCAAACCCTTGTAGCCGCCTTCATCACTTACAGATTGGGGTCGATTGATATTCCAGGTGACATTCAACATTGATCAGCCACTTAGCTTTCAAGCCAACTGTTTGCTTAAATGCCTAATGGCTGTAGGTGTACTTTGGGATGTATGACAAGTGTTTGTCTTAATGTCTACTAGCTGTACTAGTTAATTTCAGTCATTTCATGTGTGTGTAAGCTCTAAAACAGCTAGCATATCATTTCTATAACAACTTTGCATTGTTAGAAGCTTTCCATAACTTCATTTGCAGCCTACAAACCTGTTGTGACGTTTTCACACATCGCCCCATTGCAAATGGGGACCCATGTTTTTTGCTTTTTAGGGTTTGTTTTCTAGGTCTTTTAGGGTTTTGTTAGTTGGCTTTTGCATTTTTGAGTGCTGTCGGGGAGATCAATAGGATAGCAGGTCCTGCTGGAGTGAAGTCCTGATCCTGAAAATTTGGCTAAGTCTGAAAGTCCTGATCCCGAAATTTGGTTAAGTCTGGAATGTCCTGATCCTGAAATTTGACTAAGTCTGGAAACTGAAAAACCTCAAAAAACTAGATTTTGCAATATAATTCCTGGAGGTCTGAAACCACTCTCAAACACCCTGAAAGTATATATGGAATATAACTTAAAGTATTAAAAGGAAGAAAGATAGAAGGAAATGTTATATTCCATAAAAATTATCTTGATAGAGAGTTCAAAAAGTCAAATTTCGCTCCTATCCTTCACTAAGGATCCAGAGCGAATTTCGCTCCTGTCCCTCACCAAGGGTCCAGGGCGAAAAGGCTTATTTGAGTCATTCCTGGCCTTGTTTGGTCAAATTGGAACATCAAAGGCATGGTGGAGGACGAAATGAACATGATAGAGCATCCAAACTTGATCAAAGACAATGAAATGATGGAGTTTTTGTCTACAAAGGTAAAAGCGCTCCTGTCCCTCTCCAAGGGACCAGGGCGAAAAACCTAATATCCAGTCCTTCTCGCCAAGTTTGGACGAACCTAAGCCAAGGCGCGAATTTGAAATGATGTTTAAAATGCCTTGAGGTTGATATGATCAAGAATTTGCGCAATGGATGCAAAAGGTGCTCCTGTCCCTCACTAAAGGACCAGGGCGATTTTTTATAAAATCAACAATTTCCCTCCGAGATTATGCTAAGGCAAAGTTGAGCAAGATTGGAAAGGTCTTCTAAATCATGATGAACAAAGGTTTGACTCCAAAAACTCGATGATCCTAGGCCAAATGCAAAAGGCACTCCTGTCCCTCACTGAAGGACCAGGGCGAAAATCTCTAGAACATCAATTTCGCCTTGCAAAAAACGAGTTGAACATGCACTGAAGGGACGAAAGGGATCATTGCTTACCCCACAACACGAATTAGCAATTTAAAAGATAAAGATCAAGGACAAAAGTGGAAAATCGCTCCTGTCCCTCACCAAGGGACAAGGGCGAAAATGTCCTAAGGCACACTCCTTATAAAGATCAAGTGAATTAAACTCAAATTTCCAAATGACAAGGCCATTTCGGACGCCAAGGATGAGGTTTTGAACGTGAAAGCAAGGAATGCAAGGCTTAAAATGCAAGAGCGCTCCTGTCCCTCTCCAAGGGACCAGAGCGCTTAAAATGTGCATTCTTTATTTTTTGCCATATCCCAACGTTGATGTCCTCCAAATCGCATGAAATGCCAAAATCATCAACTTCAAAATATTTGAAAAAATTAAATTAAATTGGCATTTAGTAAATTGATTTTAGGCCTTAAAAAAAATCGAACTTTTATTGTGAAGGCATTTAAAATTAATTTTTATTAAATTAAAATTGAAAATGGGGCACTTGAGGTATCATGTTTTATTATTTTATTAGGTCGGCCTCTTGTTTTTGCAAATTTATTTATTTTTTGGCCTATTTTGCCAAGTCGGCCTATGGAGAGATGTAGAAGGTGAGCGCTCTATATATTGGAGGTGTTGTTTCACAATTCAAATCATTCAATCATCCTTTCAAGTGCGAAATTGGAGAGCAATTTGAGGAGCGAAATCCAGAGGAGTGGAGGGCGAAATTCATCTTGAAAGCTATTGGAGAGGCGAATTTCTAGCTAGATTGGAGGATAATTTCCAGATTTTTTGAAGACATTTGAAGGCGAATTTCCAGATTTTTTGAAGAGGCTAGTGGAGTTTATTCTTTTTCAAACTAGAGGAGGCATACTTCATCCAAGGAAGGACTATAAATCTTGCCCAACAAAATCCGGTCCTCTTCCTTCATTTTTCAAGGTTTTGTACTTAAATACTCAAAGGGAAGGTATGAAGAATCATTTTTTGAAGTTCTTATTCAAGACTTATTATGATCCCATTGCAATTTTGTAAAGTCTAAGTCTTGAAGATCCAAATTCCATTCATTATTAATTTGAAAATGTGTAGTTCTTGATTTATCATGACTTTTTTCAAATTAATATCTTAAGTTTTACCGTTGAAAGGTCTTAAATTTCATGCTTTGAGGTTTGATGCTCAAAAGACTAACTTTAATATTTTGTGTAGGCATCAAATGGAGATCCCGGAGTTGTAAGATCAAGCAAGGACAAGGGCGACCTCCTCCAGCCTAGCATCGACAAGGACGGCCTTCTTTGGACTAACGTCGACAAGGGCGACCTCTTCTCCAATCCAGTATTCCAAGGCGAGGTACATCAATCATCCTGCACATCAAGGACACAAGAAGTTAGAACAAGGGTTCGTTGAAGAAGCAGATAGTACCAGATGAATTAATTAAAGCTAGCTTCTCAACAACATCAAGTTGAATATTTACCAAGTTACAAGTGTCAGACGAGGTGGCATCCTAGTCATCACTTCTCCAGTCAGTGTGGTCCACCTCAGCATTTCCAGATTCAATGTACCTAACTCATGGAAGGTGGCACAAACTCCGATGTACCTACCCCAGCTATCCATTGGTGGAATTTTCTAGAGAGGACATGTGTCCAAGCAATACAATTTTATCATTGGTCAAGCATT
Organism: Cryptomeria japonica; assembly: GCF_030272615.1. Taxonomy (NCBI): domain Eukaryota; kingdom Viridiplantae; phylum Streptophyta; class Pinopsida; order Cupressales; family Cupressaceae; genus Cryptomeria; species Cryptomeria japonica. The sequence goes on along the minus strand of NC_081405.1, from coordinate 19,548,381 downwards.
AAATGTTATGTAATGGTTGTAACAAACCCTAATAAGGGTTTTCATTGTTGAATCTTGGCCATTGATCTCGAATTGATCTAAGCCATCGAATTGTATTGAGGGCACTATATAAGCCCTGGTATTTCATTTTGTAAAAGCAATAGTTAGAATATAGTTGGAAGCAGTTAGAAGATAGATAGAGAGTAGTTAGAAGGTGATTAGCTAGTTGATAGAGTAGCAATTAGAGTAGAGTAGAGAGAGAAGGCAAAGATTGTTGCCAAGATGTTGTTGTAAAAGACTTGTAACTTCATTGAAGAAATGGTGAAACTTATGGGTCGATTCGACAATTTGCATGGTCTTTATGCTTCTCATGTTTGATTTTATGTTATTAGATGAGTGGAAGAAATGTGCTTGATTGATGGTGGAATTCGTATATCCATACTACTAGTAGTTTGTTGATTGCAGACTTGCCTTGTGTAGTCAACTGGAATCATTCAGCTTAAGCTTAACTTCAATTGTCGCTTCTTCATTGATATGCATCAACCTGATGGTGTCTATGCCTGCAGTGATGATTTGAACATCCTAAAGCTTTCCTTCGAAGATCGCACTAACTTTGTGGAGATGGTCCTGGGATGTCAAAACAAGACTTAGTTAGAATTTCATCAAAGATCATTCATTGCTCTTACATTCTTAGTATTAGAATTAGATCCTTTCCTCACCCTCCTCTTTTTTTCCTTTTTTCAAATCAAAGCTAGTAAGAGCTTGTGTTCCAGCAATATTCAAAGCAGATCAGACGTTCAATCATCAAATGTAAGTCCCCTTGTGATTCCAGCAAATCACATCATACCACAGAGAGCTTATCCACACGTAGAGATCCTACATCAAAGAACCTTGGAGTCATCCTGATTGATCCTTTTTCGCGATATCTTCAGCAATCAGAGGCTTTATTCAAGAGAGGATAAGGTACCCTTGGGTATTTTATTCTGTGTTTGATTGTGTACAAAATACACGTCAATAGACCCAAAGAAGACAAATAAAGAATTCACTACAGCGGCTTCAAACATTGTATGCCAAGTGTTTGACAATATTCCTTGGGGTTCAATAAGCGAAACAGGGTCAGATTAGCCAAGGGATACTACAGTGCAGCCATTGTCCTCTTGATCAGTGGAAATAGTCAAACTATCATTTTGCTCTATAGATGCATTGGAAACCTTGTCTTCCTTTGATATCAAGTGATATACTTGTGGAGTTCCTTCTATGTCCAACATAGCAGATTGTTCGTCATCTTTGAAATTGAGTAACGCCTATGAGGTAGATGGAAATTGTAACTCATCTGATCATTTTCCAATGAAAGGACAAAGATGGGTTCTTGAAAACAAGACACCATGTGGCCTTGCGATTGAGGAATGACATGTTTAGAAATAATTTAGTCATCATGGCCATGGGTTCGGCAAATTGCCACTCAATAGAAGTTGTATTGGAAAGTGGTTTGAAAGGACGTCTAACAAAGGCTCCATTGGCAGCAAATAACATTTGGCAAAGGAGGAAAAAGAATGTTCTGACATTATAGCACAATTGAAACACTTGAGCACTCTATCAAGATTACTCCAAGTGTACCATGTAATATGATCTTTGTGGCAGCCAAGATTGGGATAAAAATTTCCAAATGATTATGCATGAAGAGCCAAGCCTCTCCTTTCTTAGATGTACATTGGATAGGTAAGGCTCCACATTTATCATAGGCAATTTCAATCATTAAAATCCCCACAAAGAATTGAAGTGGCCCTAGGCATTGTATTGGCAATCCACCTCTAGAGGTAGATATTTCAACAGCATAATTTGAAGCATAAACATTAATAACTCCAAAGGAATGATTATTAATGTTGAAAAGAGCCCGCAACACTTGGTGGGATCACATCTTTGGTCAAGTAAGCCTTGATGCCATATAGGAGAGAGAAAGGTGAACATGACATGTCTCCTTTTTGTTGTAATTTTGTTATTGACCAAAATACCCAGTTCTAAATTCTTGCATCTTCCCTGGTTCTATTTTTGTGTATATGACATATATGTTCTCTCTCGTCCTTCCCCCTCCTCATCCTTGCATGCCTTTCTATCTAAGTACATTTTTTCCTAAACCCCTCTAGCATTGGACTTGTTCTTCTACTCATGCCTTTCTTTCATTTCCAATTGAAGTGTCAAAGTTTCCCTTCTCATGTCAGCCCCAACTTCTGACTCTTGACTTTATGTTTTTACTAAATTAGCTTGTTGGAGCTAGACTTACAGCCATACCTCTACCCACATGCCTATTTCTTATCATGCTCAAATCTCAAACTCCACTAGTAACTTCATACATATTAAAGAAGTCGAACTTGGGTTCATTCTTTTACTTGTGTACTTCATGTGCATCTTTGATCTTTAATGCCCAATAACTTTCTACAATATATCCTATTGGATTTATTGGTGCGGGCTTGCCTAAAATGTAGTACCAAGTATGAGTCATCCCCAATCCTTGACATTTTACACAATTCTATCTCATCAAGGATTTCTTGTTCAGACTTCCCTTCATCTACTTGCCTCAATGGTATGATCTTCTTGTCATCCCCAACCTCTAAAGTTCGAGACTCTAGCCATTTCTCATTGTTCACCTCACCTACCTCCAAGCACATCTCAAAGCACCATTAATTCTCAATTTTGATGTTGTAACTTCTAAGAAAGTTCTCCCTTTTGCCCAAGGACATTATTTAATATTTAGGACATGGATATACATGTACCTCTAGTTGCAAAGACAAAGAAAGGACCCGTCACCATTAATGTGATGGTTAAAGTTTCAAAATCCACTAGATCTCATGCCATTATTACAGAGGACATTTTCAAGCCATAGGAAGCACATAACCATGCCTTTCAAGTACAAACCTACAGACATGGGCATAATAATGTGTGCGATCCAAGGGAAATGGTGCCTGATAGGAGTGGGCATTGTCAGTGACATACTATTCTAGTGTTTGAGGACATTAATGTGTTAGGAAATTTGAGTTAGTGCTCCATGTATATGGGTAAATAATAATTATGTGAGTAATTATTATAATGTAAATGTTAGTATTTAGTAATATTATTGTTATATTAGCAATAATATATATTAAGGTTTGGAGTGGTTTTAACAACTCATATAATTTGAGTTGTGTATTGTTACGTGAGTAACAATCACAACTAAATAAGGATTTATGGAGATAATCTCTTCTTGAATATAGGAGTAGACTCTCCTATATATATGTAAGATGTAGTGATTGAAAATGGTGAAGAAAATATCATATTATTACTGTGTAAAATTTTCTATTTGGTTTCTGTCTTTCCCATATTTTCTTATATGGTATCAGAGCTTTTTTGATCTGTGGATTTGTGTTGAAAAATTTAGGCTTCACTGTTGTTAGCATGCAAGTATTTCGAGCAGTTGATTAGTAATGTGGGTTTTTGTCATAGCAGTGAGGTCTTATCATCGTGATTTTTTTTTTAAAAGAAATTGTTAGTTGAAAAGAACAAAAATCTTGAAGTCTCCATTTCTGCCTTCAATGCTCTACCAGAATGGTTATGTCAAGATGAGCTTCCTCACACGTCTATAAAGTGATCTCTGCAAGGGTTTTAGCAGCCACTCTTCATCGCTGCACATTTGGAACACAAAAATCAATAAGAACCAAGCCATCAATACCAACATTGGCCTTTGTCAATTCCATTCTCTTCTTCAAAGCGCCAATTGCACTTCAGTTATTCAGCCATATGTTGCTTGGGTGGTGAGCAGCGATTCATTCACCTATGTTTGGTGTTGCACATTGAAACGCCAGCAAAGCACTTCCTTCTCATCGCCAATACAAGCAGTAACCTAGAGTGGGTAAATTGTTTTCACAATTTTGATGTTTGGTTCTTTGATGCAAGGTGTCATGGACAACCAAATTTTAAGGAGATTAAGTCATGCATTTCATGACAGATATTCAGTATTGAAGGATCTTGAAGCATTCATTGTGAATAGATTCAACCCTCCAACAATTTGGTTTGATATTTTTATGCATTAAGTAGAAAAGTCTATTTTTCCTAAGCGAGAACATAGAGTCCCTTTTAAATTTAAAAATATTATGGTTTGTATCTTGCATTGATGAGAAAAAGGATTTCAGATTTTGTTAATCAGCAAACATCGAATTGGCCGATCTTTGAAAAGAAAGGAGGTCTTTCCTTCCAACAAACACTAAGGCGGTGTCATGACATGCCAAATGGGGAAGAGTCCTTAGGGTTAAGTACACTCATTTAAATTAGTGATTTTATTTTATTTAGTTTAGTTTTTTATAGAGATATTTTGTGTCATAGTCTAAAATTTAAAATAAATAATGTATGCTATCAAAGCAAGTCAAAGTGAAGTTGTATTATTTTAGAATTGGGTCCATTAATTCTTGTGTCAAAATGTTAAAAAAAATATATATATAAAAAATGAAAATTGTAATTGGAGTGCATGATCGGTGGTACCCGACACTCCTTGTAAGAAGTTCACATCAAAGGGGAGAATGTATTTTTTCCTCACAACTATGAAATGAGCTTCAAAGCCAAATTTGCTAAGTAGTAAATTCACTGGAGGATGAAGGCACAGGAGGATGGAGGTCAATTAGCGACCTCTCGTCAATCACCAACGATGGGGCCGCGCATTAGGTTTGGTGACATTGTTTTTTAGTTGTGTATTTGCTTCCAGATGCAAATGGTGTAGTGTGCTTCATTTTTTTGGTTTTCTACTGTGTGTAGTGTGTTGGATGCTAGAAGGGCAATTGTATAGGAAAGCAGCTAATGTCAGTGATCCTCTAACTATAGAGATCCTCTAACTACCATACTTCGTTAGAAGATGATCGACTAGTGAATACGTTCACTGGCAATTATGATCATGTGCAGCAAGATCCAAATCCAAATCCATAGCAAGATCCAGACATTGGTATGCAATTTTATGCGATTTGTCTTCTTTTTAGTGCTCTTGTGTGGTGTAAATAAGTGGAAATTTCACGTTGTGGGGGGAACATAACATCAATGTTCCATTTCCATTTCGAGCTAAATCGGCTAAAGTCAAGGGCAACTTCCAATGGGAGTTGCGGTTTCCTATGTTGTTCGAGATTAGGTGGCAACAGTCGACAACAGTGACTGCAATTGAGAACATTTGGTTCTCATAGATGTAATGTGAAATTATTCCCGGTTTTGTTTTGTGTGAGTTGCATTTTGTAATGTCCCTACTAGTTAAGGACCACTGTCCTGCAAAACAAATTGTTAGAATACAACATATACATCAATTTGTTACTAAATCAACTTGCAAATTAATTTAAGATTACCCAATTAGCACTAATCACTGTTCTTATCTATAAAAAGGATACGATGCCATACAAAGTATGTCCTTAGGTGGCTGTGAGGCTTGCCTTCTTGGAACCCTCTCTTGGTTCCAAGCCATCCAGGAAAAAGAAGGTGAATTCGATTCCTGTCTTGGATGTAATTTCTTACATCCAAGCCATCCAGGAATCAAGGTTTTAATTTGATTCCTGTCTTGGGTGTAATTTCTTACACCCAAGCCATCCAGGAAACCAAAGGTTAATTTGATCCCTGTCTTGAGTGTAATCTCTTACACCCAAGCCATCCAAGGTAGACCATAAGTCAATTCCTTGCCTTGGGTGATGTACCTCATCACCCAAGTCCATTAGAGGGGACCGGCCAGATCCGTCTCTTCTTGGATGAACTTGTCAACCAAGCCATTCATATATGCATATAGACCATCAGTATATATATACTACCTTTCAGGGATTATCATAATCCCTCCATTAGGCTAAGGGAGTTTCCCCCTATGGCCTCCATCATTCAATCATATTTATATTGCATTTGACAATTTAGTACTATTTTCCCATTTCATAATCCACATTTTTACTTTAACATATATTCTTGACTATTCATTTTATTTGTTAAACTATATATATATATCAAAATATGCTTTACCATTATTCACATATGTATTAGATTTTCATTAATTCCATTCATCACATCTGTATTAATAAATTCATTCCTCAATGTGTAAATGAAGATATTAATTACTTGTATTCATTAGTATGTACATATTAACTATCTATGTTCATCGATATATATATAGTAATGAACCTTAACATATTAAATAATGATATTCATTAATAAATAAATTCATTAATAAATAAAGTAAATAGCCTAACGTATTATTTACCTATATCCATTGGTATATATATATAGTAATGAGCAGCAACGTATTAACTACTATATATTCATTGGTAAATAAACAATACTATATCCTTACCTGACTGTTCGCAGCAAAGGTTCTGCTTGTGGTTTGTCTCTATGTTATACTTCCCGCTCTCCTTTCTTTTCCACCGCTGGTCCTCCCCTCCTTGCCTTCTCCCTTCCCCATATTATTTGTATCCCGTGAGGGGTTGTACCCCTTCACGGTGCCCTTCCGCATGGAGGGGTGCGGCGGTGATCACAGCCTAGGCTGTGAATTATTAAATATTAAATAATTCACTTTTGTCATATTTAAATGTATTAAATATTTGATTGACATTTATTATATATTAAATATATTTTATTAATTTAATCATTTATTCATTTGGAACTTATGTAATTAATCTATAAATAATGTACTTTTACATTATGTGATACCTTAGGGGTTATCACACATTTCCTATATTTTCCCCTGATGTTGGAGAAATATAAGGACCAGTGTAAGTCATCATGGATCTTGAAAGAGTTTGTGGGAGGATCCAGAAAACTACATGAGGTGGGCAAATGGTGGATGTTCCTGTTTACGTCAAGGTTTGTGGTAAGCCTATTTAAAACCATGGGAGGAGAGAGCCTTTCATTTTGAATCAAGATCATGAGCCACGAGAATGGACATGCCACAAGGGTGAGCATACTGCAGTGGAAGGTGTGAAATTTTTACTATGTTCACACTAAGGGGGGAATGTTAGGAAATTTGAGTTAGTGCTCCATTTATATGGGTAAATAATAATTATGTGAGTAATTATTATTATGTAAATGCTAGTATTTAGTAATATTATTGTTATATTAACAATAATATATATTAAGGTTTGGAGTTGTTTTAACAACTCATAATATTTGAGTTGTGTATTATTATGTGAGTAACAATCACAACTAAATAATGATTTGTGGAGATAATCTCTCCTTGAATATAGGAGTAGACTCTCCTATATTTATGTAAGATGTATTGATTGAAAATGGTGAAGAAAATATCACATTATTACTGTGTAAAATTTTCTATTTGGTTTCTCTGTCTTTCCCATATTTTCTTAATGCAAATCTCAACATTTTTTTATTGAGATATTTAGTGTTTAGAGTATTTTAAAGGGATTACTATGAAAAATACAAAAAATCCCTAACTACAAACCTCGTTTTGAGCACTTGTGTTCAAATGTCCAAATTCTAAGACAAAAACCTTTATTTATAGATGATTAGAGAATGAAACCCTTTTGTTGGCAATGTTAGAGGAGAAACCTCTTTGGCCAAAGGACAATCTTATGTGTACCCGAATCGGTAACTTAGCTATTAGCTAGGTTGAGCCTAATTGAATTGCAGTTGGTCATGGATAATATGTATATGCTTGGACTTTACTAACCCACAATATTCTTCTTTCCTTTACATATTCTATGTCAAAGTCATATGCCTAGACTTTACTAACCCACTTATGTGGTTTCACATTTAAATCCTTTTTCTCTAGGAAGTATTTCAAGCTATTATAATCTGTTTTGAAAACAAATTGTCCACCTACCAAATACTATTTGAACTTTGCCATTGCATGCATGATGGAAAGCATCTCCTTATCGTAGACGGAATATAACCTTTCTGTATCTTGGATTTAATCTAAATCTTGTAAATGTATTAAACAAAATTATTAAAAGTAAAATTAATATTATGTTAAATAATTTTTTTTAATACATTATAATAAATTTTAAAATGTTATAATATAAATAATTTTAAAAGATTAATTTAAATACTCCAATTTTATAAATATGTCAAATCTTACACATTAAATATATCAATAATTAAAAATCTAAATTGAATATTTCAATTTATTGAAAACAAAACAAAATAATAATAATAATCATATTTAAAAATTTATTGTATTAAATTTTATTAAAAAAATTAAAACAAAACCTAAAATGCAAACAAAGACAAACTAGGCAAGTAAAAGAAACAAGGAAAGCATGGATTGCAATGTACCTATCGCCTACAATTGTGCCCTCTCTTCCCTCAATTAGTGAACCTAGAATGCTAACGAGTCCAAACTCCACATTGGTGCCAACCTTTACCAGTGAGTTTCCATGCTTGCTCTATGTTTGTAGAGAGCTGCCACCATCACCACTACCACACTTGCATAGAGAAGCCAACACTTCGTTTTTTAATGTCAAAAATGCTTGTACCAAATGTAACTCATTAGATAAAGCCTAGCAGCATTAACAAATGTGTGAAATAATAATGAAGCTCATGATGTATTTTTACATGTCATGAGTGTTTCCTTTATAGGAAAAAATCAGAAAATCAATTGCAAATATTATTTTAAAATATATTTTATTTAAAAATCCCTGAGCCTTTTCCATACAAATTTTAGGATGAAGTAGGACAATTTTCAAAGCCTTTCTTGAAGTTTGCAAAATTTTGAACTTTATAGATTAAAATCAGTGAAGATTTGACATAGTGCTTAACCATGGAATTTCCTCAATAATCCCCCTTAGTTTGACACCTCACTTTTAAAATGTAAGTGTTCAACCTTATGAATTTGTCATTTTAAAGCTACCTACATATTTCAATTTTTTTGGTGTGTGGAGATTCTATAGACCAACATTACTAAATATCTTTTTGATGATTTGCTCAATGGAGTATCAAATCATTTACTCATTCACACCCATCTCTAATGAATAGTGATATGCTAAGATACTAGATTCAGTAGCTAAGGGCTAGAACCGAGGCCAAGTTCGATCTGAGTCTGGTACCTGTCCAGCTCTGGATTCGTCCCAAATTCGTGGCCAAAATAGAGTGTTGTTATTCAATGTGGCCAAAACAGAGTGCTGCATTTTGCTTCCTCCGTCTTCTTTCCCCATCTAACTTCCTCTCTCCGTCTTCCTCCATCGACTCTCTTGCTTCCATTGTAACGAAGCTTTCCAATGTTTTGTTTTTATTTTAATTTTAGCTTCCACTTTCTAATTTTTTTTTCTATTCCTCCCCATGGTTGTCGCTAATCCGTTCCTCAAGATGACAACCCTTATCCAGTAATGAGTGAATTCCTCTTGCATCCCGAATTCTAAACCTCTGTGGGGTTGGGTAGGAGGGGCGATTCTAGAACTATTTTAGAGTGGGGTGGGTTGGTGGCAATAAGGGTGACCTCCCACCCACCCTAGGGGGGCTAAAGTTTATCCCACTGTAAGGGTGGGTGGGTGGCTCCACATAGAGAGATAGGGATAGGGCCGCTACCCCCTTTTGTCCTCCCACCCACCCCGAGGTAGTTTTTATTTTTCTTTGTTCAAATAAAATTTAATTTATTTAAACTTAATGTTTTTAAATCACTCATTTGATATTTACTTTTGTTTTTTATTCTATATGTTAAAATTTAATATATATTAATAATATTTTATAATAAATTTTAAAACATATTTATTACTTTTAATTTAAAAGATACATACATATATATATATATATATAGCTGTACCCATACCCTTATTCAGGGGAAAAAAAAATTGTCGAACCGTCATACCCATACCTGAATCGGCAACTTAGCTGATATGTAGTAACCTATCTCTCATAAGCTCACCAATCACCAATCCACTTGGCACTCATTGCATTAAGTGATACTTCCCTAGATGAAAAGCTAGGAATGGTGCATGTCCATGGTGTTGTTTTCTATCTTTACTAAATGGCTAGTTTTTATTTGTATTTGAGAGTTTTTTCAACAGCATCTATTTTTTATTCTGCTAAATGTTAATCTTATATGATGTTGGTGCTGATTTAAAACACTTTTATTGACTTTACAGGCAGATTACAACAAATATTTTGACTACATGGGACAACCACCGGTTTCACAACAGTAAATACTCCTTCTATACCTTTTTTGTTTAAGTACATTGACATTTTATTGATTGGGTAAGTGTTCTTTCTGGGCCAAAGTAAAATTGCATTATCATTAACTTGGAAAGTTCTTACAAGAGTTAGGACTTGAAGCACATGCTTTAAATAATCTTAATCTATAAGCAGTCACCAAACTATGAAGCATTATCACCACCTCTCAGCTACTAGAGAGTGATAGCAAACATGATTGTGCGGCAAATGATGATAAGGGAATTTTACAACAATCTTGGATTGGGAAAGTGGTGTAGATGTCAAAACATTTTGTAACTCCCACCATTATAAGTAATCCCCCTTATGAATGTCACTAAATCTAATATTCCAAGTTACAAGGAGAATATTAAAATAATAGAATCTCGTAACCATCTACATGGGCAACCAAGTACCCATTCCCAAGGTGTTGGAGGTCTGACACTATCATATAGGATTACTAGGTTAATATCACCTTATCATAGCATCACTCCACTTGATATCATACATTACAATGACATAAATAGGAAACAAAAATTGAATCAAGTATAGATGCAAGGCCCACGACCTCCTTGCACCAAGAGAACTTATCCATGCTCATTGGTTTCGTAAGTGAATTTGTTTGTCAATTCTCATGTGAAATAATAATCTAAGTGTAATGTTATATATTAATCTTCTATGATATCAATGATGAATGCTTTATCAATGTTATGATATGAATATTTGAAACTTATCTATATTTTAAAAAATCTCCCTAGTTTTTTAGAGTTGTTCATTCTTATATGATATATATGCACATCAACAATGGAAGCATTTAAATTCTGTTAATTTGTTTGTCAATTGTCATGTGAAATTTCAATTCAAGTGTAATGTTATATATTAAGCTTCTATAATATCTATGATGAATGCTTTATCAATGTTATAATATTAATATTTGAAACTTCTCTATGTTTTTAAAAACTTCCCTATTTTATAAGAACTGTCCATTCTTATATAATATATATGCACATTGACAGTGAAAGCATTTAAATTTTGTTAATATGTTTGCCAATTCTCATGTGGAATCTCAATTCAAGTATTGTTATATATTAAGCTTATATAATATCTATGATGAATGCTTTATCAATGTTATGATATGAATATTTGAAACTTCTCTATATTTTTGAAAATTTTCCTATTTTTTAGGAGGGGTCCATTCTGATATAATATATATGCACATTGACAATGAAAGCACTTAAATTTTGTTAATTTGTTTGTCAATTCTGATGTGAAATCTCAACTCGAGTCTGTTGTTATATATTAAGCTTCTATAATATCTATTACGAATGCTTTATCAATGTTATGATATGAATATTTGAATTTTCTCTATATTTATAAAATTTTCCCTATATTTTAATAGCAGCCCCCTACCATCCCCTAAAAAATGGCTCAAAAGTACCCCTCATACCAGAAATACGTCCCATCATACCTTGTCATCCCCGTCCCTGAAACTTGGAGGAGCATAGAAAATTACAATTCATGGTTGTCTTTTCTTAATCCCAAGGCAAATTAGGTCTTCTAATTGGTCAAACACCATAAGACAAATTCCCATTGATGTCAGCCCCAATGGGTCAAACATTTAATGCAGCTCGTGTGTTGACACTTTTAAATTGACCAATACTTTTGCACACTGTGGAAAAGAGATAGGAAGCTTTACAAAAAATGATTCAAAATTTTGAAATATTGTACCATTCCAAAATGTAGATTATAAGCTACAGAATTCATTATGATGTCATCCAACTTAGGTGAACAATTTGATCTTTGCACTACCACATGGCTTTAGACTATGCTTCAGCCTCTGTACTTTGTGGCAACACAGACTCATCTGAAAGGCTTTGTGTTTCTATGGGATCTTAACCAGGCTTGATGGAATGAACTGCTAGAACTGTGAAATCAGCCTCCAACCAAAACTTCAAAAAACTGTTCTTTTGAGATGCAAGACGGCAAGACCCTTGAGGTGCTTTTGCCTCAAACACCTTAGGTGAAATATTTGTGAGCTTAATATTCACAAATAAATGCTAAGTGGTAGAACTGCTCCTTCAGTTGCATCTCAACCTCAATGTGCCCCATCACTTGATAAAGGTGCCTCAAAAGAATTTTGATATTCTGTGATATCCCCCATATTATCAAATAATAACTTATATGTTAATTATTTAATTATGAGTTCATTGATATGAGTGAACCAGCCATGTCATCCTGTAATATAAGAATAGCAGTTAACTTATTATTAAATTATTAATTAATAAATAACTTAATATTAATTTGAATATGAAATAAATTTAACAATAAAAAACTAATTATTTAATTATATTTATTAATAAGTATTATTATCAATTAATTAATATTAATTATATTTATTAACAAATATTATTAAATAATTAATATTAATTATATTTATTAATGAGTAATATTATCCATTAATTAATATTTATTAGATATGAAATGTTTAGTGGGGCCCGATCCTTTGAGGACCCCACGGTCACCTCCTTTCACATGGTAGGTGACTCTCCCTTTTGGCATCGAATAAGGTATACAAAAGGGAGGGGAGTAGAGTAAAAGGGGGACACAGCAGGATAAAACGATAAGAAGAAAAAAAAAAGATATAAAAAGAGAGGAAGGTTGTACTCCCTACTGTGGGATCAAAACCACTCCGGCAGAGATAGGAAAAGGGAAAAATAAGAAAAGAACATGGAAAGAATTCTTTCAGAATTATTATTAAGTTACGGGCAGTCACATCCTTGTTTTGGGTGGTATGCATAGGGATACAATTAATATGTATGCTTAATATATGAAGCCGGTAATGTTCTTAGGCAGAATATCATAATATAAACAAAGATAATAATATAATAATTATAATTAATATAATATCTTTTGAAAACTGTTCTGCAGTTATATATAATAATAATATCTATAAATGAATATATATATATATATATATATATATATATATATATATATATATATATATATATATATATATATATATATAATATAAACAAAGATAATAATATAATAATTATAATTAATTTAATATCTTTTGGAAACCGCTCTGCAGTTATATATAATAATAATATCTATAAATAAATTAATATATATATATTAATCATACAAATATATATTAGAATATACATCAGAAGAACTCTTAAAGTGAATATCAGATAAATAGCAACATTATATTGTAAATCGGAAAGAGCTCATAAGGTAATAAACAGTAAGAATAATATGTTTATATATAATTCTCGTGACTATTGTCATTGTTTAAGAAGTTGGGAATTGAGATGTTTCCAAAGAGGGGTAGTCTAAATCTAGACAATAAGATGATTCCCAAGAGAGGGTGAGGATCAGCATCCCGAGTGTTGGTTGAAAATTTTGTACATTTGGGGGAAATATACAAAATTGTGGTTTCAACCACAACACATGAGTAAAAACTCTCCTAATTAAGGGAAGGCTCCCCCTATCTAACTAAAACTGAAATAAAAACAGGATGGGACAGCAGTCTTCCTTCTTTCTTCAAGAAAGACAATATCCTTTTCTCTTCACAGAAAAGGATAGCGATTGAAAACGAACAACAGTAACTACTTTCAAGTGAAATGAGAGAAAGGAAATGAAGTTTCCTGAAAGCGCAAAGACTTCCGTCACTTCCTTCGGGACGGGACAGCAATATCAAGTTCAAAGACTTGACTATTGGAAGTCCTATCTACCCTTTGCTATACTAAATTTTACAACGAATAAAAGATAACAGCTCAAAGACTGAAATAATCTATTCTTTTAACACAAAGACAAGAACTAATGCAAGCTCAAAGACTTGCTGCTATTTCTTGTCAAACAGTAATTTTTCCTCAAGAATAGACACAAGCTCAAAGACTTGCTGCTCCTTCAAGAGGGTTTCCTATTTTAATTAATCTTCTCTACTTGCAGCTCAAAGACTTCAAATCAGATTGGACTAAGCTCCTTTAGAAACACTTTGCATAGAAGAAATAAAAAGATTCAAACTCAAACATGTAGTTCAAAGACTCAAAACTTGAGTAATCCTTCTTTCTTATTCTTCAAAACCTTCAATTCACATACATAAGCTCAAAGACTTCTTGCTGTAAATTTGGCAGAGTTTTTGCTTGCTTTCAAAAAGATAAATATTACAATAGACTCCTCCAGTATTTATAGAAGAGGAGCCTTGAGAAAAAGGTGGGAGGATCCTAACTAACTTGAGAGATTCTCTCAACCACCAAGACTCATTCAATAACTAACTGAGACTTCATTAACTAACTAAGAGTTACTCCAACTAACTAAGACTTATTCCAACTACAGTCCTAATCGGACACAACTTGTAGTTGTCTTACATGTAATTACAAAAGTGCAAGTAATGTGTAACTTGCATTTTACAAAAAATATTTTTACATGTAACTTGTCAAAATGAAATTACAAATGCATAACTAAAACTATTCCATGTGTCTAAAGACACGACTCTAACTGCATCATCCTTTGTCTGTGATGATCTTCATGTCGCTTCAGGATGCTAGAACTTGAAGTATTCTAGATTGGTAAAGACATCTTGAACCGGAACGGGAACTTGCATCCTTGTCTTCTTGCTTGGGGTAATACTAGCTTTTCAAGAGGGAACGGGCTGCCTTCCTCTTTTCATGTCATGACCATCTTTGTCTTGAAAGCATTTTATGCTCTCAACCATGAATTGTTGTTGTATTTCTTCTTTGTATCATCCTTCATTCTTGAAATTTGCTTGCAAAATAAGGCCCATGCCTTAATCCATTGATTTGGTAGATCGTGTGTGCAAACCGGACTGACAAGGGAAGAGAGAAATTGATGCAAAAACGGGCTCACTAGTGAATTTCGGGTTTTGGAAGTTGCATTACATGTGTGGGGAAAACAAGAGCATTAACTTGCAAATGTGGGAACAAACATGCAACTTCATATGTGTAATGGGTAACTACAAGTTTGCACTTGTAATTGGACCTTTAAAACTCATTTTCAAGTGTTTTTTTGAGTGCATTTTGGACCAATTTCGGGTTCTAGATGGCTGACTGCAAGTAGACTTTAAATGGGGAAAATGAATGAAGGTGTGAAATGAGTGGATGAATTGGTATGTACGGATGAGGGAATTGGAAGCGGATAGGTAAAAATGAATTTCAAGAAGATCACTTGGAACTTTGCCAATGCAAAAATGGGAAGAACTTTCAACTTGCAACCCGGATTTCAAAAAAAAGATGGTTAAATCTTTTATCCATAAGGGAAGAACAATGATTTTCATCCAACTTGTAATCGGAATTTAAAATCCCGAATACAAGTAAAGAGGGAAAATGGGGAAGAACAATGCAATTCTAAAATTGCTTTACAAAAGGAAAAATCTCTCTCACAAAATCTGATTTTTGGGGAAGAACCAACCATTTACAAATTTACAACTAGAAAGAAAAAAAAACAAGAAAACAAGAAAAAAGAAACAAGAAAATAAATCTTACCTTGCTCCAATGTGAAAATGCCTCTCCAAAAGATAATCAATCTTTGAAATAAAGAAGAATATCTCTTAAAAAGAAATTAACCGTATTCCAAAACCCTAGCCACGTTTTTGAAAAAATGGCAAAAACTGAAAAACGTGGCAGCAAATGCATGAGAAATGGCATGGAAAATGGCCAAGACTCTTTCTAACCTCAATACCTTAGCATACCAAGCCAAAACGATTCATAACATTGCTGATTCGTGGCATTTTTAATGAAGAAAAACGTGGTTTTTTAGCAAAAACGTGTTTGCTGTTATAAACCTAAAAACCAGCAAACTTAACCTCCATGTGTCTAAAAATGCATGGAAATAGGAAGGAATCCAAAACGCCTTCTATCTCCCAAAAAATCTCCACAAAAATTTGCTAAAAATCTTCAAAAAACATGTTTTTCCTTGCAATTCGGGTTTTTTGGAACAAATAGCAAGTTTAAAATGTATGAAACAATGAAAATCGGGTTTTTTGGAGGATATGACAAGTTTAAAATTTCACTTTTTCAACATGTTAGGCAAAATCGGGATTTTTTGGCCAAATAGCAAGTTTAAAATGTCAAAAATGCACTTTATGAGCAAAATCGGGTTTTTTGGACCAAAGTGCAAGTTTTAAATTGTCACTTTTTCACTTACAAGGCAAAATCGGGTTTTTTGGAGCAAACTGCAAGTTTTAAATACTTGTAAATGGGAAATAAAATCCCTACAACAAGTTATACTTGCTTGCACATATGTAATGGGGATTTAAAATCCCTATTACATGCAAAAACCATTAAAGTAGGGGTTTTTTCACCAAACTGCAAGTTTACTTGCACATATGTAATGGGGATTTAAAATCCCTATTACATGTGAAAACCATTAAAGTAGGGGTTTTTTGACCAAACTGCAAGTTTACTTGCAGTTGAGCCAAAAAATCCCTATTTTAACTAAAAATGACCAAAAAACAATAAAAAGATAAAAACAACAAAGGGGAAATTTAAAACAAATTACAAGTAACATCTTTTAAATAAAAGTGCACATGTAATAAGTCAAAAATTCCCCTACAAAGACCAAAACAATGAATATCATTAAAACTTGCAGTTTGAAGAAAAT
Organism: Cryptomeria japonica; assembly: GCF_030272615.1. Classification (NCBI taxonomy): domain Eukaryota; kingdom Viridiplantae; phylum Streptophyta; class Pinopsida; order Cupressales; family Cupressaceae; genus Cryptomeria; species Cryptomeria japonica. The sequence continues at coordinate 19,531,641 of NC_081405.1, read as the reverse complement.
TCTCCACGTGCAATCGAGATTTTAAAACCCGAAATTGAAGGAAAGACATAGCAAACAAACCCAGAATTTGACGAAATTCGAAACGTAGTTCGAGGATGGACTGAGGATTAAGCCAATCCAAGGATTAGTCGAAATTCTGCCTCGAGAAGCGTGCCATAGAGTAATTTTTTTCATTTTTTCACAAAAATTTCATGTAATGGTCCTTCATTTTTGAAAACAAAAATGAGGACAACACCGAGAACGTTGAGGGATAGGGTCCCAAGATAGGGTAAGGGCTTGGATCCGTAAACTTTGAGGGAACCTATTGTATTTGGTATCTAAACGCTTTGGTAACATTCACATCCTCTTCTTCCTTGCAACTGAAGTAGAAACAAAGTTTGACATTTGCATTATGAATTATGGATGTATGATAAATGGGCAAGTTACTTATTAATAAATTAATTGATTGAACTATGGAATATCACTGATTTGATTCATGTTAAGATATTATTGTCTCCTCATTGATTTAGTTTAGGTCATAAGTATGTTGAGATAGATTAGTTATGGTTAAAACAGGCCTAAACCTAGTAGGGGACATTACATATTCCTCCACCTCTTTCCACATATAGCTAGGTCATATCATGTCCTCCTCCACTAAGTTTTGGACATCACTCCCTTCCCTTTTGTCGATCTTTGTCCATCATAATCCATCCACCACCTCCATTTGCTTTTCCATCGCTCCTTGTGACATAATTTTTCCAGTATATTTGCATCCACTTTCTTCCAATGCTTCATCTCCTCTCCTCTTGGTGCAATTTGTAGTATAAATCCCAATAAATATCATTATAGTTCTCCATTAGACTACTACCTTCATTCACCCTTGACCTTTTGCTTCAAGATCACATCTTCCTCATTAGCAACCAACTCATGCTTCAGAAATACAACTCCTTTCACAATCTCCATTGGAATTTTTATTCCCTAATCAACAACTATTGATATCCAACTTACCTCGTTTATCTTGGTTAATCCCTCAATCGTCACAACTAACCCTTAGTTTTCCTTCTTTACTTATTTGTTCCATCTTTTGGTGGGTCTGAATTCACCATGTGCCATCCTCCTCTAGTTGAGATTTCTTCTCTTCTTTCCTTATTTTCTTCATCTATGTGCAATCATTTATGACCTCCTCCCAGTCTTCTTATGCCCACTGGCACTAATGCAAACTATATCCATGCCTTCCCCTTGGATCCAAAGGTTCAATATTTCTTTCTTTAATTTTTTCTTTCTTTCTCCAACTAGTTACTCCTTTTCGAACAACTTCAGTAACATCCTTTCCAAGGATCTCCTCAGACATGGGTTGTTCCCGTTATGTTTCCTCCTGAGCCAATGCAACCCCAACTTGTCCCTTTGCCAAGTGTTCCTCTATTGCATTACCAACTTCCAAAGATTGTTCTGTAGCTCTCTACTTCTGCCCACTCCTCCAAACAAAACCTTGTTGCAGGCTTGGCAACTCCCAATGTGCATTGTCTCTTATGGCATTACTCCTCTCAAGTGCGTTACTCAGCACACTTCAACATGGGTTCATCCAAAAGGCTTCACATTCCTGTAGGATCTCAAGTAGGCTTGATGCAATGTACTGCTGGACCACAGAAACAACCTTTAACTGGAACTTCAAAATATTGCAAAACACAAGGAAAACCAAAAATTTGTTTTTGGGCAATGAAAGATTGCTCGACCATTGAGATGCTCTTGCATCACAATTAAGTTTTAAACACCTCAGTAAGGGCAGATGCTAAGCAACTTGCAGGCTATAAAGAACAACCAAAAAGTCATTATTGGATACCTAAACAAGTAAGAGCTGGCTATTCTGTAGCATTATTAACAAGATGTTCTTAATAGAATAGAAGCTATTCAAAGAACTCTTACTGCTGATAAACAACATAATTAATAACCATTGACCAAACCATTCATAACTTAAAATTTGAGTACTATACTAGAAAATCTAAAAATGCAATAATAAATAACATAATTAAGTTGGATAACAAAACATTTGTTTTACTGATGAAGAACATAACTGATTACAATTTTTTGGCGGACTATTCTGAAAATTTATCTCCACGCGTCCAAAAATGCAACCTCAGGAAAAGAATATTAAGAATTTTAGAATATGCTAAGAAAAAATGCACCCCAGTAAACTGCAGCTAAAACAGCCTGGAATTATATAGATCATCGTATCCTTATACACTTTCCTAAACTTTAGAGCTCTACAGATGCATCATCTAGCTTAGACATCTGGCACAAAACTGCCTGCTTCAGTCATGTCCTCTTCTAATTTTCTGCTTTATCTTTCTCCCATTTTTCATGTAAAGGTAGCTGCTAGGAGATGTTCTTGACACTAATAATATTATTTATTACTAACGTTGAATATTCTTTTATAAAAATGTCATGTTTGTGCCATTTCCTTGAGACTTCTTCCCGCACCAGTTGGATTTGTGATTTTTCTTCATTGTTATTTTTCTGCTGGAAAATGTGCATGAATATGTGTTAGAAGAAAGGACAGGGTTCAAGTTGCAACTTATTTATGCAGCAGAATTAAACAGCATTATCTATAACTGGAATATAATATGGTTGCAGATTGGACTTCTTAAAATTCAGTCTCAAGTCAATCCAGGTAATTCATTGTTTGTAAGTAGTAAATATTGAGAAAGGCTCGAACTTGCTATCCAGTTACTTTCATCTTCAAGTTAATAATGTTAGCTACAACTTGATGACTTAATATCGCCAAAATGCTTGATTGTGATCATGCTTTGTGGGGTAAAACCAGGCTGCCAGGGAACAGATTGACAAGTTCTTGTCACTTATACCACAAGAAGAGTTACAAGCTGCGAAATCTCAAATTATGCGGTGAACCTGTAAACCTGTCTAGATTTGGATGTTTCCTTATGTGTTTCTGTTTTTCCTTCATTATCAATGCAGTGACTCAAATTGGAATTTTCAGAACCATAGCATTTTATTTTTTAGATGTTCATTGCTTAATTTGATGGACACAGTAGCATATATCTTTCATCTCAAGGTAAAGAACTAGCATTCTTTCGTCTGGAAGACAAGATTCTTGCAAACAATATGAATTGTGTGTGTATCCATATTTATTATATTACACACAAATGCACAAATGCTAGCAAGCTTGCTTGCTATTATTGGGAAAATTTGTGAAAGCAAGAGAGTGAGGGTGAAGGGGAGTTCATCTTTTGAATCCTGCATGTTTTGCAGGAACATGGATTAAATATGACACGTGAAAGATGATAATTATATTATATTACATTGATGTTTGGAAGACCAGGAACTTCTGAAGCATGATGAAAAGCACCGGGATTTCTTTACAAAATATCCCTTGATCTCAAGCTATGTTTTTTGTATATCAACATTTAACTGATGAAGAAGCTTTCTCACACTGCTGAATGAATTACAGGAGCATTTAGATAAGATTTTACTCTCCATGAGCTACAATAATATGACAAGCAGCTTGATACTGCATTTATTTGGTCATCCATTATGCAGAATTTTCAATTCACAAGACAAAGAACTTAAGAAAAATACATTCTTTGGAACAAGAGTAGCAATTTATGGTTCTTAACATGCAAATGCACGCATTCATGCGTTTGCTGCATGTATGTCTGAGAGATGCATTTGCAGACTTTTCTTCCGCTCAACCCACATTACACATTATGTCAAACATCAATGTAAAATTCATCAGAGGAGAATTAAATTCCATCCTACATATAAATTCAAAAGCATGATTATTTTTTAATGAAATATATCATTTATATGCTGCATTGTTGAAATGGGCCATTATATGGACAAATTATGCAGAGCTTGTCACCCCTTAAGTCATGGAGTGTCCTAATCCTTGTAGAATGATGTTTTTAAATATAGTTGCCAAACATTCTTCTTGATAAATTCTCAGTTTGCCACAACACTTCTGTGTATTCATCCATCCTGTTTAATGGTTTTATTTTCATTGCATATGCAAATTTGAAGTAATACTGTACATCATTGACAAATTATACTAAGCAGCATGTCACATGTAGGTTGGAATTGTGTAACTGAGTGTGTGCTGTGTTAATGCAAATGTCAATATTATAACAAATGTTTTAAATAAATATGTAAAACAACATATTTGAGTAGAAATCGTAATGCATCTTTTTGGAATTCCAAAGCTTCCGCTAGTAGTTCTAATTAACAACTCTATTTTAGGTGTGTTTAAGATTAAGATTGGCTGAATTATTACAAGTCTTGGTGAGATTTTGAGACTTTACAGAGTTACCCGGGGACGCGTCCCCGACCTGAAAACCCCCATCCCCATTCCGGGGACGTTTCGGGGACTTGGGGACGGCCAGGGGACGTTTCCCCCCATCCCCAAATTGCCCTGTATTTTGAGGGGACGTCCCCGAAATGGGGGGATGCCTGCCCTAGCTCTGGGGGACATCCGTACGTCGCGGGGACGTCTGGGGACGGCTGGGATGTCCCCAATCTGTCCCGGGGATGGCCAAACGTCTCCCATATCTAAGGCCCTTAAAAAATATTTAAAAAATTAAAAAAGTATTTTCAATTTTTTATTTAAATTTTCTAATATAGGCCCCTTATTAATTCAAATTGTTATTAAAAATTAAAAAAATTAAAAGATTAACATTAATTAAATTTTAAATTTAATAATTTAATTCATAATTTTGACAATGAAACTATATGGCAGCAGTGTAGCCTTTGGGCATTTTGACATAGAGATTAGAAAATCGCCAAACTCGGCGAGTCAATAGAAAAATAACACCCAACGCCTTTATTAAAGAATAAGTTTTTTTGGCCTCGGGGGGCGCTGCTCCTTGACCCCACCTTGGGGGTGCTGCCCCCAAACCCCCGTTGAAAAATATGGGGGGAAATTGCATCGATAGAAGTAGGGAAAATTTAACCTCCGAGTCTATTGATATGCATATTGACAATGTGAATGAATTGAAATTCTAATTTATGAATGCATAATTGCATATTGTCTATTGAGTATTAACAATGTTGTATGTTCAGAATTTACATTCTAAAATGTTTTCAACTTTTCATGGTATCATACACATGCTATATCCGTGTTTTATTGTTTTCATATGAATATAATGTATGTATGCATGCGTTATCCATGTTTTCATATGAACATTTAGAATTTTGAAATTTTCCTATATATTTTAAATTTTTCCTATATTTTATATAGCCGTCCCCGTCCCGGAAACTCGGGGTAACTTTGCATTTTAACTATTAAGCTACAAATGATGAGGTATCCGTATAATATAGAGTTTCTGAAGTCTTTTGCTACTTTGTATACTTTAGAAAGGATTCGGTTACTGTAGCCAGACAGTTTCTCAAATATTCTGGTATTGGCATCTAGGAGCTTTTTATTATTGCTTCCAGATGCATGTCCCTTTGAAGGCATGAGTCTTTGACAGTACTATTAAACCACCTACTGTTGTTTGTGTTCAATATTGTAAGTCTCAGCTAGTAGCCTATTGATTAGGTACATCTTGAGAGGATTCAAACTTTCTTTATCCAATGCCAAAGCTCATTGTCGAAACTAATTTTCTACCTTGTCTCTTTTCATGAATACATTTTCAAGCACATTTTCCATTTTGGAGGCTTAGGGCTGTTAGCAAATAGTCTCATCTAAGGAAAAATATTTGTATTTAGCATTGTTTTGCTATGTTCTATGGCATTTTGGGAGGGGGTCGGTGGGAATGTAGGGGTGGCGGGAGAATGACTACACACGCACACACATATACACATACATATATATTATATACATATACATACATATATATGTGTGTGTGTGTGTGTGTGTGTGTGTGTGTGTGTGTACATATATACATACATATAAATATATGCTTCAAAATGACAATTTTAGGTCCATTTTTTTGGGGATGTGATGTAGGAGCATCCAGGAGTGTGGGGCAATCCTACATCATCTAAAAAATATTGTTATTTTAAGTTTTAGTTAAGGTTAGGTGAATAAAAATAAGTGCAAGCATTTGTGGGTCTCCAAGTCCCTAGGAAAGTGTTCAAGGGGGCATAGGGGGTTGAAAATATTCAATATTTGTGACCTATGTGTAAAGACAATTGTAATTTTCAAGAAAGGACTCCTTTTTCTATCATTTATAATGCTAAAATTATGAAAACACCCTTTTGGACGTGGGAACAAAGAGGGGGAAGAGCCATGCACTCATAATTATTAAATGGCTACATAAAAATTGGAAAAGATACCTTTTTAGGCACCCACTTGAGAAAATTGAAAAGACACATCTTTAGGTGGCCTCTTGGGGAAGTTGAAGGGTCATCTATTGGCAATGTGTTGCATTTATTGATTGCCATGTGTTTCTCTCTTAGGAGTGTGAGAATTGCAAGAGGCATAAGAGAACTATAAATAGGGGCTTGAGATAGAAGTTTAAGCATCTGGAGTTGAGTAAATCATTGAGAGTTGATCTAAGGTTGAATGGATCATCTTGATTGGTGTGGATCATTCAAAGTGGAGTGATAGTTTGAAGTTGAGAAGAATTCTCCTTCAATGAGAGTTGAGTTATAGTTTTTCTTGTAGGATTGGCGAAGCCCATGAGGCTAAGCATTGCAATTTCTAAATATTTGTGTTTCTTTATATTGAAGTAATAGAAAATCAATTATTTCTATTCTTGCAATTTCTATGAAATTTATTTGTTATGCTATGCATGAATTTTGGGTGGAGTAACCCTCGTATAGTGTAAAAGAGCATGTGTTTTGGTTGTGTTAGGGGAGTCCCCTACATCAAATGGTATTAGAGCCAAAGATCTTAAGTGTGTAGATAGATTGTTGACTGTGAGGCAATCTACACCAGGACCTTGGGTTGGATGAAATGTGTATGAGAGCATGTTGGTTGTCCTTCAATAGAGATTAAAGTTGGTTAGAAGGTGCACATAGTTCCTCCACTAAAAGAAAGTGGGTAGAGGAAGTGAGAGGTGCGTCTTCAAGAAATATTTGTTGGATAGAGATAGAATGTGAATTTTGTTACTGATTGGAATTTGTATGTGAAAATGAAAAAGATGAAGAGTTTGGGGTTGGTTGTAGACAATCCCTTAAGAATTTCAATCCTTGTCAAGAGAGAAAAAATGCACATGAATGAAATGAGAGATATGATGAGAGACTTCAGGGAAACCAAATGAGAAATAGAAAAGATAAGAGAAGAGGAAAATGTGGGTATGAAGAAGTTCCATTATTTTTCTAACAAATATGCATTTGTAAATGAATTTGTGCATGTAGGCAAATGGGAAAAAGGAAATATTGCAGCAATATGTCTTAATAATAGCATGAAAGAAGAGAGAAAAGGTGAAGTTGTAGAGGTTGAGGGTGAGAAAGAGGAGAGTGTAGCAGTAAATGAGAATCCTTTAGAGGACATAAAGGTATTTGAAGATGTTGCAGCAGTGATAGAGAAAGAGGTTAATGAAGATGGGGATGTCATCTTAGAGGAGATTCAAAGAATCAATATCTTCTTAGAAGAGGACCTGGAGAAGAAGGTGAAAGAGATTGTAGTAGAGAAAAGTCTTTGTGAAGGCTTGAAAATATTGATAGCAAAAGAGGAAGGTGAAGAACAAGTTGCAGCGGTGGATGATATTGCAGTAGTCAAGGAAGAATGACTCACGTTGATTGAAGATAAATGAGCATGTCTTTGGGAAGACATGAAAGAAGAAAGATGATGTTGTGGAAGATGAATATGTAATAGAAGTTGAAAAATGTCCTTTGAAGGGCATGAGGATGATGGAAAGAGTGGAGCAGCCAAGAAATAAGAGGTTGGTTGTAAAAAATGAGGATGCTAGAGAGGTGTATATTGTCGTGGTGGGTATAGAGGCGGTTGCAAAATGTATTTGGTGGAGGTGGCTAGACTTGGGCGTTAAAACCCACAAAGAAGAGAAGAGGAATTTTGAATGGTGAGATGAGGAGGGATGTTGAGTGGAGCAACATTTGGTGGAGGAGGTCGGGTTATGGTAGAGCTAATTCCACATCAAGGAAGACAAGAGCAAAGAAGAGTTATCAGAGAAGGATGCTTGTTCTAGCTAGGTGTTGAAAGAGAATAAAGAAAAACCAGTTGGAGGAACCTATTGCAGTGATGGAGTTCACTAAAGACTGTTGGCAATCTAAAAGGGTGGCTCTACCATCCAACTCCATTTTGTCAGACCAAGATCACAAAATTTGCCTATGTCAAGTGTCTGATGTTGGAGCATCTAGGGGTGTAGGGCAATCCTGCATCATCCAAAGAATATTGTTAATTTTAAATTTTAGTTAAGGTTAGTTGAATAAAAATAAATGCAAGCATATGTGTTCTAGGTACCTAGGAAAGTGTCCAAGGGGGCATAAAGGGGTTGAAAATATTAAATATATGTGGGCTATATGTAAAAGCAATTGTATTTTCAAGATGGGACGCCCTTTTTTATTTATTTATAATGCTAAAATCATAAAAATACCCTTTTGGATGTGGTGCCAAGGAAGGGAAGGAGTCATGCACTCATATTTATTGAATGGTTACAAATTTTTTGGAAAAGACATCTTTTTAGGCACCCACTTGGGAAAAGTGAAAAGACACCTCTTTGGGTGGCCTCTTAGGGAAGTTGAAAGGTTATATATTGGCTATGTGTTGCTCACTTAGAGGGGGCATGAGAATTGCAAGAGGCATAAGAGAACTATACATAAGGGCTTGGGATAGAGGTTTAAACACCCAGAATTGATTGGATCATTGAGAGTTGATCCAAGGTTTTGAGTGGGTCATCTAGAGTGGTGTGGATTATTCAACGTGGAGTGATAATTTGAAGTTGAGAAGAGTTCTCCTTCATTTGAGAGTTGACTTGTAGTTTTGCTTGCAGGATTGGTAAAGCCCATGAGGAGCATTGTCATTTTTGAATATTCGTGTTTCTTTATATTGAAGTAATAGAAAATCAGTTATTTCTATTCTTGCAATTTCTATGAAATTTATTTGGTATGCTATGCATGAATCTTGGGTGGAGTAACCCTCATATGGTGCAAAGGAGTATGTGTTTTGGGTGTGTTAGGGGAGTCCCCTACATTGGTGAGAGAATAACTATATGTGTATGTATGTATGCATGTATGTATATGTATGTATGTATGTATGTATACATAAATATATATGTACAACATTCTGGTATTGGCATCTACGAGCTCTTTATTATTTCTTCCAAATGCATGTCCCTTTGAAGACAAGAATCTTTGATAGTACTATCAAACCACCTATTGTTCATTGTGTTTCATATTATAGGTCTCAACTAGGTAAATCTTGAAAGGGTTCAAACTTTCTTTGTCAAATGACATATCCCATTGTCAACATTGTTTTTCTACCTAGGCTCTTTTCATGACTACATTTCCAAGCACGTTTTCCATTTTAGAGGCACAAACTTATTGGCAAACAATCTCATCTAAGGGAAAATAGTTGTATTTAGCATTGATTTGATATGTTCTGTGGCATTTTGGGAATGGGGGTGGTGGGATTGTAGGGATATGCTTCAAGAACAACAATTTGAGGTCCATTTTTTTGGGGGATGACAGGTATATATGTGTGTGTGTGTGTGTGTACACACACACACATATATACACATGGATATACATATACATATACATAATACATATACATATACATATATATCTGTGTGTGTGTGTGTGTGTGTGTGTGTGTGTGTGTGTGTGTGTGTGTGTGTGTGCGTGTGCGCGCGTGTGCAAATATATAACTATATGTATGTATATTTTTTTTGAGATATTGAGGGGAATGCTACGATAACAATGCTAGGCAACTACAAACCTACACTATTGCATAAATCTCAAAACAAATCCGAATGAAGGAATACTAATAGAAAATCAACAAATTAAACAATAAAACTCAAAGAAAACCAATGTTGATCACCAATTATCTTCCCTCCTTTATTCTTTTTTTTTTCTTGTGTTTTATAATGGCTCTCAGAATCGCAATTATGAGTACTTGATGCACAAGAATTTAAAGATAGTGGTTAACCAAATATGAGAAAAGCTGTCAGTTTAAATAGAGATTAAAGGTTGATTGAACAGTTGAGATTGATTTCATCCCAAAGGGATGAATGGCCAAGATTGGATTAGAGAACATGAAGATAAGATAGACTGAAGAAGAAAATGGAAAGTTTCCAATTTTTAGATGTGCGTATCTTATTTTCCATTTTAAAATTAAGAAAATAAAATAAGTTTCCAAATTGCTTACTTTTGAAACTCAATAAAAATAAATAAAGATATTTCTTTCCATTTTCGAATTTGAGGATAGATTTTCGAAAACCATTGAAACATAAATTAAAATATTTGTTTTCATTTTTTAATTTGAGGAAAGATTTTTAATTAATTAATTTCAAGAATTATTTAATTAATGGATATGAAAATAATTAAATTTATTTAATTATCTAGAAGAAAATGGTAATTAGTAATTATATCAAATAATTTAAAACTATTTAATAAATTTGGAAAAATGGAAGGGAATAATTGAATTTGAATTTGAAAGAAAATGAAATTAATTTGAAATGAGTGATAAATGAAATTAAATAAATTTGAAATTTTATTTAATTAAGAGGACATCATTAGCCAATTAAATAATTTTAAAATAATTAATTAATTGTGGGTCTATAGTAGAAATTGAACTTAATTAAACAATTAAGATTATTTAATTAAAATTAATAATTACAATTAATTAAATAATAATATTATTCAGTTAATATTAGATAGAGAATGTGTAATTGTGAATTGATTATGGAATTGGAGGAATAATGCCAATTTGGAAGAATAAAGATAAAATAATTAAATAGCTAAGATTATTTAATTATCAAGGAGAACAGTTAGTAAAATTGATGTTCGCAAGCTTGGGACAAGTTTAGGTGTCTACATTTTGCCCCTCTTTGAGACAATGCGTATTCAAGCATTGTTTCAAAGAAAATTAAAGAAAAATCTGCCCCAATATGCCCTAAGGACAATGGGATAGAGGTAATATGCCCCCTCGAGAGATTGTTTATGTATAAAAGGACATAATGATCTCTTGAAAGAAGAAGAATGTTAGATGAAAGAGGAAATATGATGAAAGTGAAGAATAGTTAATAAGAAAGGAAGAATATTAGTTGATAGATGATTGATATTAGAGTTGAAGACATGCTCAATTTAAATAGAATAGATAGAATGGGGTGATTTGTGAATTGATCAATCGATTGATTGATTGATTAGATTGCTTGGATGAAAGATGAAATATGACGAAAGTGAAGAATGATTAGTAAGAAGTGAGGAATGGTTAAGGAATAGAATCTATTAATGGATATAATAGATGAGATAGGATGATAAAACAATCTCAATTTCTTAAACAATTTCTTAGTAAATAATTTTTTTGAAATGTCTTCACCCGCATCAGGTTTCCGCCTCTGCATTTCGACTGTTGCTTGGGTGTGGCGCCTTTGCTCTGTCTGGGTGCGGTGTCCCTCCTTCTTCCTCACTAGCTCTGCTCCCTCCCCCCTTGGGCGTTGGCTTCTCTGGGGACCTGACTGTCGCTACCTATGCGCTGCCTCTTCCCTACGACTCCCATGTTCCTGCGGTGGTCTTCCCGCTTGCTGGTGGTGGTTCTAGTGCTCCCCGTGTGGGAGATTCCCTTTCAGATCCCCCTCTTGTGGATGTCCTCCTAGAGAGTGTTGTTGTTGCTGACTCTTTAGCTCTTGATTATGGTTCTCAACCGACTGCTACTGGTGCTAAGGTTCCGTCCAAGCCTTCCTTTGCTAGCAAGCGTAGCTTTGCTTGTGTGGCCAGGTCTACTACCCAACCCTCCAAGGGTGTTCGTCCTCTTCCCTATGCCAAATCCTCCCCTGTAGTGGTTTGTGGGCAGGATGTTGTGGACAACATTGGGTTCTACCAACACTGTGCATTAGTTTGCAGATTCTGTGGGCTCTGGCCTTCACTTCCTGACCTCCATCATTAGGTGAGTGACTCCTGAAGGCCTTTGATAGCTCATAGTGTTGAGCTTTTTCCTTGTGCTAAGGGATTTTTTATAGCTTCTTTTACTTCTTTGGCTGATAGGGATCTGGTTTTGGGAAAGTTGTGGGCTTGGGGAGTTCACCCCCTCTCTGTTAAGCCTTGGACAACTTCTTTCAACCCTCTCACTGAACCACTTAATGTGCATCCAGTTTGGGTTTTCCTTCCTAATCTCCCTCTCCATTTTTTGGAGCTTTCTTGCTATGAGACTATTGGTAACTCTTTAGGCCGATTCTTAAAGGTGGATGATGTCACGTCTTCTATGGGCCATACTACCTTTTCTCGCATCCTTGTTGATATTGACATCTCTTTGCCTCTCCCGGGAGATGTGGTTCTTATGGTTGGTGATCGGCCTTGGACACAACTATTAGACTTTGAGGGTCTTCCCGTCCGCTGTCGAAAATGTTTCTCTACGGGCCATCTTGCTTCGGACTGCTCTATCTCACACCACAAAGGTGTTGCTACCTAGTGGAAGGATGCTACTGTTGATCACTTGACCATCTATGATGTTGAATTTGATTTGGATGGTTCCTCTCAGGAGGTTGAGGTGCCTTCTACTACTGTTGATGTTGTTGTGGATTCCATTGTTTTGGCTCCTCTTGCCCCGACGGACCCTGTTGCCTCTAATTTGCAGCTTCTCTCTACACCTACTGGTTCTTCTTCTGATGCTCTGTAGCAGCCTTCTATTCTACAACAACCTTCTTCTCCTGTTCTGCAGTAGTTGACTGTTGTCTTGCAACAGCCTACTGCTAGCTTCACTGATGGTTCACAAGCGAGTTCCTTACTGCTTGGTCATTCCCTTGATGGCCCCGATAACAGTATCACCTGGACTGTTGTTTGTCACATGCGGAAGGGGAAGTCCTCTCAGCCCCCCCTTGGATCGGGTCTCCATACCCCTTCTTGAGTTCGGTCTTTGTTGTTGAAGGTTGGACAAGTTTCCTTTGTTCAAACTTGTTAATCCCGGACTTGCTCCGATGTGTTGTCTTTTTGCCTATAGGATTTTCTTTCTTTTTTGATAGTTTATGACTTTGTTAAGGGTCAGCACCCTAGTTAACGTTGCTTTTTAAATAAAAAACAATCTCAAATTCTTGTGCATGTTAGGTGATATGACAATTTCATCATTGAGCCTTATTATATGACAAATGGAGGTCTTTGCACTAAGGTATGAAAGGTCAAGGTGTAGATTCTTTCCCATTGCATTAACATACATATTGTAGACAAGGAGTCTCTACATCCATTCTAGGGTTGTTGGATTAAGGGTTGAGGTATGTACAATAGTCACAAGCATAGTGATCCCTGACTTCATTTTTGCATAGGATAGTTGTCGAATGAATGTACCAACATACACATTCAAAGTACTTGTGCCCCAAGACTTCATGAAAGCACACACAAACAACAAACAAAGAAAAAGGATCACAAACCATCTTGACTCCTCTACTCACTTGTGGACATCCTTGAGTCGCATAGGAAAATGACTCGAGACAAATCAACAAAAGATAAGACAAACTTGACCAACTGAGTCAACATCCATATTGATCTTTGTCTATGTTGATTGCTTGATTGATAATGATAATGATAATGTCGGGTCCCAGAGATGTAATACCCCATATAAGATCGATTTGTCTTTTTTTGAGTGTACCCTTTCTTTTATAAGACAAGTTGATGAATGATAGATAGGGATTGATTAATTGATTGATTAGACATGTGATCGAGTTAATTGAAGACTTGATTGATTGTTCGTTTGTTGTCGCTTGATTTGGTTGGCATGATGTTTGTTATGCTACGTATCTGCTTACACGTTCATTTTTGCTAGGGATAGTTTATTGCTTTGGATTTGCTTGATTAATTATTCGATTTTTATGTCTTCTTTTTTTTCAAGGCATTTTTTTAATGGATTTTTTTCATGGTTGTATCTAATTTTTATGGATTTTTTCAAGACTTTTTATGATTTTTAGTAATTTTTAAGGATTTTTGGGTCACAAGAAAGATGTATTTGCATGCCCTCAATGTCTAGCAAGGCAAGGAACATTATGAATGAATGAAGAACTGCTAAGATGGAGATGGATAGGAGAAAGACAGAGGTAGCTTATTATGGATGAATTATTTCTTTTTTTCCACTTTTTTGCATTATATGAGATTGAGGAAGGACTCAAGCGTTTTGTTTGTTTGGATGGTACCCTTGAAATATGTGTTGCAATGGACCATGATCATGAAGGCATGCTCAAAGATGTTTGTAGGATGATGAATAAAGATATGAGATGGATGAGGAGATGTAACGAGATAAATATTTATGCAAAAGATTGGATAAAAGGAAGGGAAGAATGGAAAATAGGTATTGGATAATGGATGGGGTATTGGAAGACTTGTGTATGAATGGATGGAAATGTTGGCAAGATCAACATTGGCACACACCTTGAGGGGTTGCGGAATAATGAAAGAAAAAAAGATTTTCAATTTTGAGATTTTGATAGAAGAGTGGCTATAAATTTTGGGACATAAGGAAAAAGGACCCAAAATGGATAAAGGAGGTGATGGAGGATTTAAGATAGTGAATTTTTGGAAATAGAGACCCAAAATAGGTATGAAAGGTGAGAGATTTTTAGATGGAGGAATGAAGGAATCCTTGTGAATAACAAGTTTGGTTAACAATTTTGATTTTTCTTTTCTTTGTGGTTCTTTGGAATGCATTGCTTCTTTGAGCAATTTAGGAACCCACATAGTTTTGGATTTTTCTTTTTTCTTGATAGGCCTTTGTGGTCTTTTGGATATTTCTTTTTTCTTTCGGATCGAGTATTTATTTATGTTTACATATATTTTACATGAGACATGTTGATCTTGAATGCATGTGGATTTTTGGACTTATGGATTTTATGTTTGGCATCCAAATTACTTCCAAGAGGAATGGGATCTATGGTTGGATAGGAATTGTATGAAGGTCTTTTGGATGGGTTGATGTAGATAGATGGTTGGAAGGTTCTCAAATATGTGTGCCTTTGCTAATATTGAGTTATGGTAGGGTGAGAGGATTGTAAGGTAGGGGTAATATCAATAGTGTATGGAGGGATATAAGGACCTAAGATAGATGTAAGGGATGAAGGCTTTGATTTTGGGATATAAGGACCCAAAAAAAATTTGGAGGATGCGGAATGTATATGTTTGGGTTTAGATGGAGGGATGTGGGATTTAGAAGGGATACAAACATCTCGAGAGTGAGCTATGTAGTTGAGGCCATGACCATCAGGATTTTCTTTGATATGAAGGGGTTCTAATATGCCTTGTTCATGTAAGTTTAACCCTTTGCCTTGATAATGCATGCATTGACAAATATGTTTACCAATGGGGTACTTGCTATTTTTTAAACAAGACGTGAGTCCATTTTGAGAAGGATATGGTATGGAAGAAATGATAAGATCATGGAGTAGACTAGGTCGGATGAAAGTGGAGGAAGCAACTTGATATGTAGGGGATTCATGAACAACTTGGGTAGAGGCAATGGGATCTTGTGGAAGATTAGGACCATGAGGGGGATATGAAGAGATGATGGGATCTTCAGGTGGATATGGAGGATTATAAGATGGAGGTGAAGGGAAACTTTGATAACTTGACTTGGAATAGGATTATTGGTATTTGCATTTTTCTCTTGATTTTGAATGAGATTATTGGATGGGGTGGAAAAGATATCACGATCTTGCCCAAGAGGTGGATTATGAATGGGACTTGGAAGGATGTTTGTTCTTGAGATGAAAGGGGAGCATCATGGATGGAATACAAAAGGATGAGTGGATCTTCATAAGAATATTGATAGGTGGGATCTTGGCCAAAAATTGGATGAGATTGGAGAGTCATGGTATCTTGATCTTGATTATATTAGGACTCGTTTCTTTTAACTTTGGAGTGTCCTCTTGACATGTGTTATGAGTTTGGATATGTATGGGGGATTCTTGGAAGGAGTCCATACTTTGGCATGATAGGAATGGATTTTGAATGGGACTCTTATAAAATTTGGTGGAGAAATCAAATGAATAAAATTCATTATGAGATGGTTTTATATACATCTAATGATGGTGAACAGAGTGCATTAAATGGCACTCACAAGGTTCACAACAAATAAAAAATTGTTACGTGTATCAAAACAAACAAAACATAACAAATCAAGCAAGTTGTATGGGTAAACGATGGAATATGCCAACATTTTCCCCTTATTACATCATTGATTTAAAATACTAATAAGATAATCCTAGAAAAAATTGAACTTCACACGTGCAAGAGGCTTGGTGAAGATGTCAGCATGTTGAACCTGTGCAGAGCAAAATTGGAGTTTAACATTATTTTGTTGAACATGTTCTTTTATGAAGTGACAGCCAACTTCAATATGCTTGGTTTGTTTATGAAACATTGAGTTTCAAACAAGCTTGAGAACACTCTGATTGTCACAATAGATGATCTTAGGTTTTTTTTTTGGTACCTCCAATCCTTCTAACATGTGACGTAACCAAACTGTTTCACAAACTATGGCACTTGTTGCACGATATTTTGCCTCTATTGAGGAATGAGTAATTGTGGCTTTCTTCTTACTTCCCCAAGAAATAGGACCTGAACCTAAGAAGAAAACAAAAACAAATGTGAATTTCCTATCATCAATAGATCCTGCATTATTTGCATTTGTATACCCTGTCAAGAAGAATTGATTAGTCCTTTTATATTCCAAACCATGATTCATTGTACCATGTATATACCTTAGGACCCATTTTGTTGCTTTCCAATGCATATCATTGTGAAAGATAATTAACATCAAAACTGATATATGGTATGGTATAAGTCAAGTAAATCAAATCTCCAATCATTTGCCAAAAGTGAGTTACATTCAAATAAGGGGAAGGATTTGAAATTGATGACTGCAATCTTGATCCCATAGTTGTAGAAATGGGTTTGGAATCCATTATTGTAAACTTCTCATTAGTGTCTTGGCATATTTTCTTTGAGATACAAAGATACGGTGATTTGTTTTCCATACCTCTAACCCTAGATAATAGTATAGTAGCCTGACATCTATCATATCAAAAGCCTTTATGAGATCATTTTGGGTTTCCTGAACCATTGCTTCTGAGCTTCCTATGATAACTAAGTCATCAACATATATATTAATGATCACTATATCCCCCCTTGATCCTTGAGGTAGAGATTCAGATCATATGGATGCCTAGTGAAACCATGTTTTAGTAGATGTTCATTAATTATATTATACCAAGCTCTAGGAGCCTATTTGAGACCATATGGGGACTTAACATTTTTGCATACCTTTTCCTCTTTACTAGTTGTTGTATGCGGGGAATGAGGGCGACAAGAGCATAAAAGTCGAATTCAAAAGACCCACACACCAATGAGACTCTTGGTGCAAGTTATAGGAACTATATTGAAATAGCTCAACTTTCCAAGGGGTGTCCCATTGTTCTCTATCTCACAGGATCCCTAAAGTCAATGTCTTTGCTCTCAAATCACTAAGCAAAGTGACTTGGGAATGACAACTCCAAGAATGAGTGACATTTGATTATTATGCATGAATGTATTCCTAAAACATGTATGATATTAAAATTATGATGATTAAGCTAGTATGAAGATGATGTTTATGATAAAGGATTAATAAATTTATCCTAACATGATATACTAGTCTAACATGGATATTCTATGATATAAAATGCTTCTAAATGCTATTGTGATAATTTAACAAAGAGAGGCAAAAATTTTTAGTAATTAGACTATAAGTTTGATGCATAAGGACTTGGATCTATCAAAATGAGAGAATGAGAACTCTATTTATAGGGAAAATAGGACAATGGATGGTTAAGATTAGATAATCTTAACAAGGGCCAGGATTGAAAGTTAATCAATCCACGTTTACAATTCTCACCAATGAAATGGTGGCAATTGTCAACAAGAGGTTGTTTGAGAGGAGATGAAAGAAGCATTAAATGCTTGAGAAGACGTGAAGGTTATCTTAGGAGGTAAGGGTTAAGGTTAAGTTAGGGTCATCCATTGGATAAAGCTTTTATCCAAGGGGTAAACTCTTGTGCAAGGGTTAAAGGGATAACCAAGGTTGAAGCCATGAATGCTTGATGAGACCCTTGGGTTAGATGAGGGTTGAGTTAGAGAGAAACTCTCTAATCATGCAAGAAGGTTGAGTTAACCATTAATGGTTATGTAAGAGCCTTAAATGGTTTGGAAGACTTTGATGGTTAACTTGTTAAGGACATGAAGCCTTTAATGGTTATTGAAGACTTTGGAGGCTTTGAGAAGTGACTTTTCTTTGCTTAGGATTGTCACAATAATTAGGAAATGAATTAGGCTAAATTGGAATTGATTAGAAGAATCTAGAAGGGGTTTAGGAGGCAAGTGGGAGATGTAGAAAAATGCAAGCAGAGGAAAAATGTTTTTAATTAAAATAAGATTACTTCATTTCAACTAAAATAGATGCAACTTGTATAAATACAAGTGGGGGATTTAAATAAATAAATTAGATTTATTTATTTGCAAGGATCAATTTAATTAAATGTAAATTTAAATAAAAAGGGAGAAAGAGGATTTTAATTAAATAAAGTGATTTTATTTAATTAAAGGGTAGAAAAGGTTCAGGTGAACTTAATTAAAGAAATTGAGTAATTCATTTAATCAAATAGATGAATATGAAGAAATCAATTAAATAAAATTTAATTAATAGGAGAAATGGGGTTAAAATAAATATTAAATATTCATAGAGTGATTTTATTTAATTAAAGGCTAGAAAAGGTTCAGGTGAACTTAATTAAATAAATTGAGATTCATTTAATCAAATAGATGAATATGAAGAAATTAATTAAATAGAATTTAATTAATAGGAGAAATAGGGTTAAAATAAATATTAAATATTCATTTAGGAAAGTGGTCAGATTAATACGTCTACATTTTGCCCCTCTTTGAAGTGACGTGTGTGCACAAATTGATTCAAAGAAAATTTGTTGGATATGTTGTCAAAATTTGATCGATATGATGTTTGTGTGTTGAAATGTCGATATGATGCCCCCAGATGCGATGAGCGATATTGATGATGCCCCCTCGGGAGATGAATCAAAGATTTAGTGAAAATTTGTCAAGTTGATGAGCGTTTTTGGATTAATTGCATTTTGAGAATATTGACTGCGTTGAATGTATGTTATTGATTCATCTCCCAAAAATGATGTTGATAAGGTTAAAAAAATGAAAAAGTGAGGAAAATGCATGCCCTACTTATTAACCTTTTTGACTTTACCCTATGAAAAGGTAAAAAGTGACTTGGAAAAATCATTTGCACACTTGTCTCTTTGTGATTGTGACATTTGGAGCTCTGACAACGATGTCGATTCCATACTCGCACTAATTTGAGCACGGTAGGCAACACCGGAGACCCACCACTTATGGCCCACTAGTAAGTGGTTGAAATCTCTTTGTGTTTTTGATTGATTTTGTTCATTTTGATCACGTTTTGCAAATTTGGGTCAATTTTTGCCCGATTAGCACGTAGGTTAATTTTCGTAGTGCATACGATAGGAGTGTTAGCGCATAGGGTTAACCTAGGTGTTTTAACGTCTGGGGAGCATACGGTAGCACAGACGGGGAACAGGCTAGCGCATAGGTTGTTCTAGCGCTTGGGGTCTACATAAAAGCGCAATGGGTAGGCTGGGTAGCACATAGGATAGTTTAGTGCTTAGCACGTAGGAGGTTCTAGTTAGCGTGTGGGACAGGATTAGCGCGTAGGGTTGTATTGCTAGCACATTAATGAAAAAGGCTAGCACATAGGCGGCAGTGTAGTGCTTAGGAGCCCTGGTTTAGCACGTAGGGTCCAAAGTTGATGAAAAAGTTATTGTGAAGAAAGCGTCTTGAGTTGAATAGATTAGATAGATGGCATAGATGATAATATGTGTCTGTTGATTGTTCTGATATGGTTCCTGATCCAATGTGAGTCCTACTTTGTGATGATGTCTGATTCTGATATGCTGGTGTAGCATGATCTAAGTCTACTACTGTCAATATGCATTGCTTTCGATGTGGAGTGCCAAGTTGATTGATTTTTTATGTGGATCCTGATTTTGAGTTTGATATGGATCTTGATGTTGCTTTTCGATATGAGTTTGTGATTTGGTTTTCGATATGAGTCTTGATGTGATGCTTGTGATATGGATCTTGATGTTGCGTGATTTTTTGATATGGGTCTTGGTTTGATTTCTCAATATGGGTCTTGGCTTGATTTCTCGATATGGATCTTGATGTTGCGTGATTTTTTGATATGGGTCTTGGTTTGATTTATCGATATGGGTGTTGGCTTAATTCCTCGATATGGGTCTTGGTTTGATTTTTGATATAAGTCTTGATGTGATGCTTGCGAAATGGATTTGATGTTGCATGATTTTTTGATATGGGTCTTGGTTTGATTTCTCAATATGGATCTTGATGCGTGATTTTTTGATATGGGTCTTGGTTTGATTTCTCGATATGGATCTTGGCTTGATTCCTTGATATGGGTAAGTGATTCTCGATATGGATCTTGATATTGCGTGATTTTTCAATATGGGTCTTGGTTTGATTTCTTGATATGGGTCTTGTCTTGTTTCCTCGATATGGGTCAATGATTCTCAATATGGATCTTTGATTTATTCACGGATTGATGTGAATATGTTTATGATGTGTTCTTGAGATGCTTCGCCATTTCAAATTGATTTTTCTTTGATTTGATATATCAGATGGATTTGGGAACCGATGGTGGATACTTGTTATTTTGTAGGCAGAGCTTGGCGTGCTCCAGTCTTGAGAGTAGTTTCTGAGGCCATGGACATTGATTCCCCGTTTGTCACAGGCTGACAGAGATTTGATCGAGAGATGGGTTGTCCTCTTTATTAGACATGCCTCAGTATATCATTAACTGAGGTCTATTGACAACATTGGTAGAGAAGTGGCACAGTGATATGAACACCTTTCACTTGGCTACGGGCGAGATGACAATCACACCAGAGGACTATTATCGGATTTTGCGGATTCCTATTGTTGGGGCCTTATTACCTTATGATCAAACTGAGGAGGGTGGGACAAAGGCTCTCCTTCGCATCTTCCAGGATGATCAAATTAGTGGGTATGAGATTCCATGGCAGGAGCTTTTGGATTTTGGTTACACTCCATTTCCATCTATATTAGCAGGTTTCATTGGTGAGTTTTTGTGTCCCAACCATAGGTTGAAGGGACCAGTTGTGGGATAGGGATTGGTTTTGGAGGACATGGTGACATAGGGATGCAGGTTTGCATGGGGGTCTTGTATGTTGGCCCATCTATATAGAGAGCTTCACCAAGTGGTATATCTACGATATACTAGTTTATAAGTGGGGGTGACATTGTTATAGGTGTGGGCCTGGGAGCATATTCCTGTGTCGAGACCACTTGCAGACATGGATAGGTCAGTTGGTCGGGCTTATGTTTATGGGTATACAGGTGTAGTTGTCTAGTGTAAGCTAGGCAAACTAGAGCATTGACAGAGGGCACTAGATGATATCGATATGGTCATTTGGAGACCGTACATGGATTGCAAGGTGTGGGTAGAGGACGGGCTAGAGATGCCCTATGTATATATGTTGAGGTATCTAATTGGGTGGATGCCCTTTATTATTGAGCGATTCTTGCACAACCATGTTCAACGATAGTATGGTAGGTAGCAGGGGATGCTATAAGGAGCTTGTTTATATGCTCGTCAACGACAAGATGTATCGGAGTGGGGACCTACCCTAGATAGCGGAGCAACTGTGGAGGAGTACATGTTGTTGCCAGGACAAATCTAGGATTACGGGGTGGGGGTTGTGGATGCTGGGATGACGAAGGAGTTCTCCACCTACTTCGTGGCACATACAGTGGCACGTATATCTAATCCAGAAGAGATGCTACTTTCTTTTGATGATGAGGAGGATGAGGAGCCACAAAGACGAGGTGGATTTAGATGGAGAGATGAGGAGGGAGAGGAGGTAGGAGAGGGAGGTGGAGATGATAGAGGAGGTGGTGGAGGAGGAGGTAGAGGTGGTTTTGATAGAGGGAGAGGACATAGAGGAGGTGGTGGAGGAGGTGGGGGATTAGATAGAGGGAGAGGAGGAGAAGAGGAGGTGGTCTCATTCTTGGTGCTGGTGGGGTTGGTAGGGTAGGTGTGGTGTTAGCTACGGTGGGTGGTATAGAGGATGATAGACAACTTGCCCAGAGGAGGAGATCCGATGTTATACCTCCACCAATGCCTCAGACAGGGACAGGTGTGGGTGGTACCATGACACAAGTACCCGTTCAGATTAGGGTACCCACCCATCGATAGGATTCAGAGATTAGAGCGCTACAGGTCATGATGTAGGAGCTACAAGCATAGGTATTAGCGCAACAATGCTAGATTATGTAGGTTATCACAGAGCAAGACACAGATTAAGAGCATCGAGGTCAGGCAAAGGATCTTGCTGACAGGTTGGAGAGAGAGATGGTCGATGCCCCAATTCAAGATATGCTGAGAGAGATATAATACTCAGCCAAGGAGGTTGATTACTATAGGCGTCTATATGAGGAGGTGGTCCCTAGAGATCACAGAGCTCCTAGCTATTTTGCAGTTGCATTACTCGATCTGGCCGCAATCATACGAGGATAGAGAATAGGGGAGTTACAGGCCTTGCCTAATGTGATCCACCTAGTGGAGATCCAGGAGCTGGGACATCTACTACTAGACCGTCAACCTCAAGAGATAGTCATACCTAAGAGACCTATCTCTGTTGCATTTTGATCACTTTGTTGTATTTTGACAAACATGATATCCCTTGTACATTTCGACCATTTTTGATATATATATATATGGCACTGATTTTCTTTGATCCACATGTGATGTGTTATGGATGATGATTGATGAAATGCCTTATGTTTTGATATGAGATTCTAGGATGATGATTTGATGCTTAGATAATAATGTTCTTGATTTTGATGATGATGTGAATGTATGATTCATGATGAGATGAGTGAGAATGTGATGATGCATTACATTGATTACTTTGATTTATGAGATGTATCTTGAAAATGAGATGTATGATAATGATAATGATGTGAGACTAATGCAAGATTAAAATGATATGCAACTAAATGCAAAATTTACAATGATTTTAAAATGATATGCAACTAAATGCAAAATTTACAATTATTTTAAAATGATATGCAACTAAATGATCACTTTCATTTTGTCATTGTCATTCTTGTTTAGTCACTGGTTTGTGCTCTATTTTTGTTTGTCATCATTGAGATTTTGATATGTTGGAAGTTAATACAAGCCTCATGGTATAATTGAACCATAATGACCTGAGTAAAACTTACATGGATTTTTGATATTGCAAGATGGCACAAGCGCCGAGGTATAATTGAACCAAGATGACCTGACTGTTGCTTGCGTAAAACAGACAAGAGTTAACCATTTGCATGTGCAAAGTGGAAAATGTCTTCAATGATATGTTTCCAATCATGTCTCGAGACAAATTTGCACTTTACAAATGATCACCTCACAGACAGAAAACGAAAAAAATATCAGATTCCTTCATTGCTTCTCTAGCTCAATGCATCCTCGAGGAGCTCAGGAGATCTAATGATTCCAAATTTTAAGATACAAAATAGTCAAAACTTCATGCTATATGTAAACAAATCATAATTTAGAAAATCATCCATCATGTGTGTGTTAAATTTGCATTAGGGTAATGGTCTGGTTTTCTAGCTTGATGAGAAATTGTTGACATTAGTTCTCTTAGCATGATGCGATCCTAGTTTGTTTGTTGTTGTCGGAATGCTTGAAGTGAGAGGAATGATGCCCCTAGTCACAGATATCTATCGATGTGGATATATACGTTGATCACCAAGCCATGGTGGGATATGATATGGAGAATTGTTTTTGGATAATCAAGGATAGTGACTACGCTAAGTATGTCCAAGATAATGCTGTGATAAGTGTTCTAGCGATGGTTTTTAGCTGAGACTAGATGGATCAAAAAGATATAAGTACTGATAGATAGAGGAGTTGTTCTCTCACAAATAGCGCCTATTGCTAGGTTTTCACTACTTGTTTTATTGCACTTTTTGGATTTGTTTTTTATTTTTTGTATTTTTTTTATTTTTTAATTTGTTTTTTTTCTCTTTTTCCGTGCATTGACTCAAGTGTAGAATTTCTTTAGGTGGATATTGTTGGTTGGTTCATCAAACACGTCCCCTTCTAAAGTTGTTAACTGATATGTGCCTGAACTGTAGGCTAATATGATGACAAAAGGACCCAACCAGTTAGATTCAAACTTCTCCTTCTTTTCTCGATCCTGTTGATTTCTTGGATTTTCCTTTAGCACGAGATCACTGAATTTTAAAGCCCTTGGGATGAATTTGTGATTATAGATTTTGCACATTCGCTATTGATATGCCTTGAGATGGTCAGAGGCATGTTATCATTTTTCATCAAGAAGCTCTAGTTCATGCAACCTGTTTACTCGATATTCCTCATCTAGTATGAGGCCCTTCAAAGATACTCTGAGAGATGGGATTTCTACCTCAAGAGGTAGAATTTCTTCTGAACCATACACCAATTAATATAGCGTAGCCCCTATAGGTGTCCAAATACTAGTCCTGTATGCCCAAAGTGTCGGATTGAGTTGTACATGTCAATCCTTACCCACATTATTTACTGTTTTCTTGAGGATTTTCAGGATTGTTTTATTTGATGCTTCTACTTGATCATTTCCTTGTGGGTAGTACAGTGTGGAGAAGCGATGTTGGATTTTGAATCGTTCACATAGCTCTCGCACATCTTGATTTTTGAAAGGATGCCCGTTGTCTGTGATGATGGAACTGGGAATGCCATATCTGCAAATGAGATAATTGAGAATAAATGAGGAGATCTATTTTCCAGTTACCATGGTCATTGGGACTGCTTCAATCCACTTGGTGAAATACTCTATTGCAGTGATAATGAACTTATGCCCATTTGAAGAAGAAGGATGAATTTTCCCTACTAAATCAAGTCCACATTGACAGAAAGGACAAGATGTGGTGAACGGCTGCAGCTCCTGTGCTGGTGCATGGATCAGATTGCCATGAATTTGGCATTTAGGACACTTCTTTGCAAATTGATAGGACTCTCTCTCCATTGTCGGCTAGTAATATCCCATTCTCAGAAGTTTCTTGTCGAGAGTAGAACCACTTGAGTGCGTACCACAGATACCCTCGTGAAGATTGTGTAAGGCAGAGTCAAATTCATTATGATCGAGGCATCGAAGAAGAGTACCATCTAGACCTCGATGGTAAAGTGTGTCAACAGTTAAGGTATAGCAGGAAGCTTTTCAGATGAAGCTATGTTTTTGGTTGCGAGATAGGTCAGGTGGAAGAGTATTGTTCCTGAGATAATCATAGATTGTCTTGTATAGAGGTGAATCTGAACCGGTTAGGGCATAGATGACTTGGGATGCGGAATTTTCATAGGCTGGGGAAAACAATTACTCTACCAAGAACTCATAACAACTTTGTTTGTCTGTAATTTGCAGCAGTGAAGCAATAGTGTCCATTGCATTGAAAACTCTGTTGTCCAATCTTGGTATTTGCTCAAAGATGATGTGTACAAAGTACTATTTGAAATCATCCACCATTCTCTTGTAGGGCATTAGCTTATCATCCTTTATCTGATAT
Source organism: Cryptomeria japonica (assembly GCF_030272615.1). Classification (NCBI taxonomy): domain Eukaryota; kingdom Viridiplantae; phylum Streptophyta; class Pinopsida; order Cupressales; family Cupressaceae; genus Cryptomeria; species Cryptomeria japonica. The sequence goes on along the minus strand of NC_081405.1, from coordinate 19,505,865 downwards.
TCATCATTGATCTGATTGATAACTAATTGAGAGTCCCCATAGACTCTTAATTCATTGATTCTCTATTCCACAACCATTTTGATTCCTGTTACCAGGGCTTCATATTCAGCGATGTTGTTGGTACATGAAAACATCAGTCTATAAGATCTTGGAATTGTGTGCCCCTCTGGAGTGATGAAAAGGATGTTGACACCTGATCCATGTTGTGTATAGGATCCATCAAAGTACAGGGTCTATTGTTTGGGTACGATAGTGAGGACATCCATGTCTGAAAATTCCACCTACATTGGTTGTTGATCTGGTAGTGGTTCTTCTGCCAGTTGATATGCAATTACCTGTCCTTTGATAGCCCAACGTTTTGTGTACTGAATATCAAACTCATTGAGAATCATGACCCACTTAGCCAATCGTCCTGTAAGAGATGCTTTGCTAAGTAAATACTTGAGAGGGTCAATTTTTGCTACCAACTTGATTGTATGAGCTAGCATATAGTGTCAGAAGTTTTGAGAGGCAAACACCATTGCTAAGCAATCTTTCCCAATGAATGTATAATTTAGCTCATATCCGTTCAAAGTTTTGTTGATGTGATATATAGCTTGTTCCTTGCCTTCCAGATCTTCTTGTGCTAACAATGCCCCCAATGATACTTTGGTTGTTGATATGTAGAGAATGAGTGGCTTGCCTGCTATCAGTGGTACCAAAACTAGTAGATTCACTAGATATTGTTTGAGCTGGTGAAATGGTTCTGCACACTTGTCTTCCCATCTAAAAGGTATATTCTTATGAAGCAGGTGATTTAATGGTAGACATTTATTTGCTAGTTGAGCTATGAATCTCCTAATGGATTCCAGTCATCCGTGCAGAGATCTGAGTTGGCTAATGTTCCTGGGAGGTGGCATCTCCATGATGGCATGTACCTTCGCTGGATCTACTTCAATGCCCTTTTCTAACACAATGTATCCTAATAGTTTGCTTGATGTGACCCCAAAGACACACTTCTTAGGGTTTAGTCTGACCTTGAATTGCTCCAATCTTTGAAATATTTTATCTAATATGCCTAGATGTTCTGCTCAAGTGAATGATTTAGCTAGCAAATCATCCACATAGTCCTCCATGAAGGTATGCATCATATCGTGGAACATTGTCGTCATGGCTCTTTGATAAGTTGCCCCAACATTTTTCAAGCCAAAAGGCATGGCGTTCCAACAATACGTTCCCCATGGATAGGTGAACGCAATTTTATCTTGATCCTCTGGGGCTATCTTGATATGATTATAGCCAGAGAAACCATCCATTAATGATATCATTGTGTGGCTTGTTGTTAGATCCACAATTATGTCAATGCTTAGTAAAGGAAAGCCATCCTTTGGACATGTTTTGTTGACATCTCTAAAATTTGTACATATTTTGATGCTTCCGTCAGGTTTTGAAACTGGTACAATGTTTAGATCCATTCAACATAGTCTATGGGTCGGATGAATCTGACATCTAATAACTTCTTTAGTTCTTGTTTGACCAATAATGCCACATGCGGATTCATTTTTCTTAATTTTTGGTTGACTAGCTTAGCTCCTGGAGCGATGGACAAATGATGCGTGATCAAGTTTGGATCTATTCTGAGCATATCTGCATAAGACCAAGAAAAATTGATTTTCTTTTCCTTGAAGAATTTAATAAAATCTAGTTGTTCCTCTTCTGTGAGTTATTCTACTAGGTGTATGGTTTTGATTGTTGCTTCAGTACCGATGTTTATTGCAACTAATATGGGTGACCTTTCTTGATAATGTTTAGGAAGAGTGTCAAGTTTCCCATCCTTATGTGCCTTGAAAAGGTTTTCACCTACAGATGCATCCTTTATTTTTACATTTTTGTGATCTAATATTGTCATTGACTAGTTTTTAGCATTAGATCCCTTGTTTCTTTCATTTTTGCGACTGAGAGACGTGGCACTCCCCGGATTGCAGATATCGTTATTTTGTTCGCTGGAAAAGCACGTTTTCGGGTTAACTGAACATAGATACTAGACAATGGATTCATCATATGGGAATATTGGTATATCATGGTTTTCAGGTTCTTCCCAGTCTATGAGATTGGGATATACAAGCAGTAAGGAGTCACTTGGTGGGTTGAGATCAATCGCAGTAAGTGTCATGATAGAGTCATTGTTATAGTTGTTTGGTATACTGGTTAGGTTTATGATATTGTCAAGGTCTTTGATGGTATTATCTTCGTTGTAGCCTTGTGTATATTGTTGTCGTTGCTCATTCTCACTAGCCTCGTAGATATGTCGTGGTCGAGATTCTGAGCCTTGTCCCTCCTGAGAAAGGGATGTGTATGAATGGATGGTATCGACCTCAATGTCTTTAGTAACATCTGAACAACTACCCCATTCATATTTATTAGAATTAGTTTCAGAATTACTGTTCCAGATTATCTCCTTGCTTCTAACAGGTATGTTGTATGGTGAGAAAAGATCTTTGACAATTGATACTCATTTTGTAGCTTTTTTTATTCAGAATCAGGGCCTGCTTGTACTCTTTACATTTGTTTATACATTGTTTCTCTTCGGTGAGTAGTAGTTTCTTCGAGTGGTGGCTCTACCTCGGTTTGATCAGGTTCTTGCACATGATGCACTTTCTTATAAGAAGCTTCCTCCCTTTGAATGGCCAGTGCTTCTTGTCATCTCTTTTTGTCTTGATGTTCTTTCTCTTTCCTTGTCGTTTTGATTGCTTGGTGTAGTGCTTCTTGCCATGAGTTTTCATTATATTTTTTTTTCTCTCCACTAAGGTTTCTAATATTTATTTTGCATTTTTCGAGGAGATACATGTTGTCCATATCTCAGTCATGTTTTATCTATCGCAAATTGTGAAGGAAGTTGCAGGATTCTATAATGCCTTCTTGGTGCTTGCGAATAGGTCCTTTGCCGTTGTATCCCATCTGTTGCATGATCTGGAACCCTTTTATATATTGTTGTGTTGGTATGGCCACCTCTATGGTAGCAGCTCTGACTTCTTCTTCATCCTTCTATAGCCAACTAAGGATGTCTTTTTCTTCTGATTCATTTTCTAGTGTGCCCAGTCGAATAAATTTGCCATCAAACTTGGTGATGGGTTGTGTTGCTTGATGTGTTTATGCAGACAGTTGTCCATAAGATTTTGGTGATGTTGGCAATTTTGATAGACATAAGGGTTCAAAAGAGTACTCCCCCATGCCTTGATCCTTTATTTTCATCTTTTTCTAGAAATCTATTGATAAAGACTTAAGTTCTTCTTGGCGATAATTGGGTACTGAGGAAGCTTGGGCCTCCCTGTTGTGTGGAACCAGGATGTCTTGAGCTGCCTCCATAGCATTGCAATGCTGAAAAGGGTTATTATCTACATATATGAGACATTCCTATTCATTGTATGGGAATTCGGTACATTGATGATATCTCGAAGGTACTGCTTGCATTCATGTATCCATGGATGACCCAATAGAATATCGTATGTCAAGTCTATTGTAGACGTATAAAAATGACCATATTCCTAAATGAATATTTTATGTTCATTTCTCTATTTAATTAAAACCAATTTAATTGAATAACCCACATTCCTCTATTTAATTAAGTAAATTACTCAATTTATTTAAATTAAATTTAGTATACCTCTTTTACCATTTAATAGAATAAATTCATTTTATTCAATTAAAACCTCTATCCACTTTTTAATTAAATTCAAATTTAATTAAATAGTTATCCTAAATTGAATAAATCTAATTTATTTAATTTCCCCAATTGCAACCAAATTGAATTAAATTCATTTTATTCAATTATCCCTTCATCCACTTGTAAAGTCCTACACCTCCCACTTGCCTCCTAAGCCCTATTTCTAACCCCTTCTAGATTCTTCTAATTGCTCCCAATTAACCTAAACCCATCTCCTAAACTTTGTCACATCCCTAAACAAGTGGAAGTCACTTCTCAAACCCTCAAAGTCTTTGAAAACCCTTAAAGGCTTCAACCACTTAACTTTGAAAGTCTCCCAAACCATTAATGGTTAACTCAACCCTTTAGCATGGTTAAAGAATTTCCCTAAACTCAACCTCCATGTAACCCAAGGGTCTCATCAAGCATTTATTGCTTTGACCATAGTTATCTCTTTAACCTTTGCATAAGAGTTTATCCTTTGGGTAAAATCTTTATCCAATGGATAACCCTAACTTAACCTTAACCCTTAACCCCTAGGGTAACCATGAGGTCGTCTCAAGCATTTAATGCTTCTTACATCTCCTCTCAACCAACCTTATGTTGATAATTGTCACCATTTCATTGGTGCCAATTGTAAACATGGATTCCCAACTTTCAAACTTAGCCCTTGATTAACTCTTTCAATCCCGACCATCCATTGCCCTATTTTTGCTATAAATAGAGTTCTCATTCCTCCATTTTTATAGATCCAAGTCTTTAGCATCACACTTATACTCAAATCCATGCAAGTTTTAATATATCATTTGTGCTCATCATTTAACCTCTCTTTTAAATAGGAATTAATCTAAATATGCATGTTTAGAGTATTTTTGTTATCATTTAGCTTAATCATAGACTAGTATATCATGCTAGGATAGTCTTGCTACTAATCTTGTCATCTTATAAACTAGTCTATTGCATTTTATAGGATCATGCATAGCTTAGGATATATTTTATCTTAAAATCAAAAAAAGCATTCCTCGTTCTTGCATTTGTCATCCCTAAACCATTTTGCTCAGTGATCTGAGAGCAAAAACATTGGTTTGAGGGACCTTGTAAGATAGAGAACCATGGAACCAACCTTGGGAAGCTGAGCCATACTTCATGACTCCATAGCTTGCACCAAGAAGTCCTATGGGTGTGTGAGCAAGGCTCTTTAGACTCCGTTTTTCACATATTGAGTTCTATCAACCCACTTTTCCCGCATACATCTATGTCCAAGACTTGGCACATGGTGTCTATTGGTCCTACCTAAATAGGTAGTATTACTGTTCCTTTGGATGACCTTTCTTCATCATCATAGGCTTTGATGGTGATCTTCTTGTTTGGATCAATAGACTGCTCATAGAAGCCCAATGCACAGATAAGATTTAAAACACAGATATTGAGACTAGTTGCTCCATCTATTAACACTCTTTTTACTTGATGTTTATAGACTAAGACTTCGATATGGAGCAGGGTGTTATACGGATGATTCAAGGAGACATCATCATGTTTGGAGAAGGATATGTTAGGTGTCCCTATCACATGAGCCACCATGGCTTGGAATCGATTAATGTCCAGATCATTAGGAACGTTTGTTTCAACAAGTTCTTGTTCTAAGGTATCTTTGTATTTTGGCGAGAGTTTGAGTAACTCAAGTATGGATATCTGAGCAGGAGTTATCCGCAGTTGATCAACCAAGTTATATTGAGTCTTGGGGAGAGTTGTTTATGTTGATGTGTTCCCTTTCAAGACGTATTTTTGTTCTCTGGTTGTCACATTGATCGACACATGTTCTTTTTTGTCCTTGATTGTTATGACATTTACTTGGTTGTCGTATGTCGATATGTGATTGATGGTGTTTTCGTATAGGTGATTTATATGAGCTCCTCTAGTATCTTTTGATGTTGAAGCTCCTTATTGTTATTTGGAAGAGGATTTTTAAAGTCTTTATGGTCGACATTCATTTTGTGACCATCAACTATTAAATTGCCCCTATCGATCATGTCTTGAATGATGTTCTTCAACCTCATGCAATCATTTGTGTGATGTCCTTTGTTTCGATGAAAATCACAAAAATACGAGTCATTCCACCAAGGTGGTTTGATCTGGGGTTCAAAGTTGTTCATGGTTGGAAATGTGATGATCTTATTCGCCAAGAGTTCTCGAAACACTAATTCTAAGGTTTGTCCCAATGGTGTGTAGATGCGTCGATATGGGAAAGCGTTGGTGTTGCCTATCTGATTTGTATTATTCCCTTGGTTAATGTTGTTGCGTTGGTTAGTGTTGTTGCCTTGGTAATTTTTGTTGGTGTTTGATGTTGAAGTTCCTTGATTGGTATTCTGTGGATAAGTGTTAGTGCCTTGATTAACACTTTTTTGATACTTGTTGGATGGTGGGTTACCTATTAAAGCTAACACTAGTTGTTTAGACTTCACATTGTTGGCATCAACTACCCCATCATTAACAACATTTTTGTTCCTTGTCCAAACTCTGGATTTGTCTAAAGTGTTGTTATTGTTTTGGTTGTTAAAGGGGTTAGTGCTTGATGAATTAACACCTTCCTTAAACAACTTCAACGTTCCTTTCTTGATGCAGGCTTCATCTACTTGGATTCCATTTTCTATCAATTTGGCAAAAGATGTTATGCATTGGAGTTTGAGTTGATAACTCATCTCACTATTTAGATAATCGACAAAGTTTTCCATCTTTTCCTTTTCAGGTTCCTCTTGAGGATACCTTGAAACCATGTGTCTCCACCACTGAAGAAACACCATGAATGTTTCATTGCTCTTTTGTTTTGTGTTACATACATCCATCATGGTGATTGTGTGTTGAATGTTATAGGAGTATTGTGTTATGAATTTTTTTACCAACTCATCAAATGATCTAATGGGAGGTGTAAGTTTAGACAACCACTCCATTGTTTGCCCTCCCAAACTTCTTGGGAATAATCTCATTGAGTGTTATCATGAGAAAACGCTAGGCTCATTGTACAAAATTCCCGAATGTGATCACGAGGATCACTTTTACTATTGTATTTGTCATACTTTGGTATATCTAAATTTGGGGGAAAAGGTAACATGTTCGATCTCCTATCAAAAGGATAAGGACAAATCTCATCCAAGGAGTATCATATCGTAGTTCCTTGTTGCATGTCCTGCATTTGCCTTTACACTATTTGGATTTGTTATGTAAGAGCAACCATGGGCACATTCATCCTTCGAGGGAGAGTTTCCCCTCTTTCATTAAGATTTTCCTACTTACGGGTATGGTTTTGTTCTTGTTCGTGTGTGTTTTCAGGACCATGTGTCTCTTCTTCTCTTTGTTGTTCTTGATAGGCATAATTTCTAGACCTTGTTCTTGAAATTCTCTCATCTATATTCCTTAAGTTTTTTGTATCAAAATCTTCATGAATGTTGGCTCCTTTTCTAGTTAGCATGAGTAGATATTTTTCTTTGTCTGCTTCAATAAGTCTTTCCATGAGTTTTTGGAATGCTGCATTTTCTTGACATTCTTGGAGAAATTCCTTGGTGATCTTTGTTTCGCCCATATTGGCATACTCATCAAAAGGATTGGATAATCTATGACCCATACTCAAGTCTAGTTGTGACTCCTTTTGTTTGTTTCTCTGAGATCGAGTGGGGTTAATCCTTCCTCCATGATTTAGGCATTAGTTGAATGTCACTTTTTGACTGTAAGCCCTACTTCTCAAAGGTTCCTTGTCAAACTTGTTTGTTTTCCCTTGGAGATACAATCGCATATGATGCAAGATTGCATGATGTGATGCAAAGAGTTGATGATTGGTATAGAGAATTTTATTCCTTTTAGAAAGTGCCTTAGAACTAGGTTGTCTCTTTTTCAACATAGGTTTTTGATGAAGACTTGTTCTTCTCAAAATATGAGGAGTGGTCATACACGAATGATCAAAGGTTGATGTTGATGTTGGATTTGGATACTTTGTTTGAATACTCAAGTTTACTTTATCAAGTAGAGGTTTAGTTAGATTTTCCTCCATGACAAAGTGTGTCAAATGATATGGATAAAGTCTCACGATATGAAAACTTGATTTGACAACTAAATGATTAAACTAGGTATTTGTTTTGGTAGAATCCATTGGATGGTGAAAATTTGATCACTATTTCTGATACTTCGTGATTTTGTTGGATAAATTTTGATCTCAAGCTACTTTAATAATTTGAAAACTTGTTGATTTTAGAAAATTTCCTCCCTGATGATCGGATTTGAATTTTTTCTACTGAGTTTGCTAAAGGACCTGAAAGGGTATTTGAAACTGTCGATAAAATTTTCCCAAAATGCAAGATTTGCTCTCTATTTTTCCCTAAAATTGATCATGCGCTAAGACAGAGACTGAATGCGCTAAAGAACATTCAGAATGTGCTACAGAATGTTTCCTATGTGCTAAGCTGCCTTTCCTATGTGCTAGTTTAGACTGTTTGAAAATGACTGTTCTGGATAGGTTATGCGCTATTATGTCGTTATTACACGTTATTGTTTGAACTAAAAGCGCTATGAAATGCTTCTGATGCGCTATGTTGATGTTTGAATGCACTACACTAATGTTGATAAGCGCTACTGGGGATTTCACCAGTGTGATATTTATTATGCACTAAGTTGATTGATGAAAGCGTTATGTGTTGGTTCAAATGCACTATTGAATGTTTTCTACGCACTAGGATGTTGTTTCTATGCGCTAAATGTCCCGATTTCTTTGTTTTTGTCATTTTGAAAATTAACAGTTGTGATTTTGATGGATGATTTTCTGAAAAATAATGACTTGAAAATACAACACATAGAAGAGATAACAATTTTGTCTATGCTAAACAAGTAGTGTATGTTCTTTTAAGGATGTGTTCAAATCCTCGATGTTTTCACTAGTTTGGATAACAAATAAGATAAATCAAACAGACTCTTTATTCAAGGGTCATCAACAATATCATAGCCCACTAGTCTTGATACTCCGTCAGATCAAACAGTCTTGTCACTCCCTAGGGGGTGCCCCATTTTTTGTATTTTGCCAGAAATTAACTCAAAGTGAATTGCTTCACAATTGAGTAGTTATCTTGGGAGATATATGGTGAGTGATCTTGGGGGCAGATTCTTCCTCACCCTTGCACTATGATATTGAAAATGTCTAGTAACTGACTCAGCTCAAAGCTTCTAATGCTAAAGTTCTTAATCAGGCTTTCGTTCAGTCTTCAGTGAAAAACTCTCTCGGGAGGCTTCCCAACCTTTAGAACAAAGGTTTTACGTATCTTAAAGATACTGGGGGAAGGCTAATCGCTGAGCAAAACCGTTGAAGGGGACTTTTGTCAACCTCCACTTTTGATTATAGTGGGTTGGAACACTTGGTGATAAAGTTGTTTCCTACTAAGGTCGTTCCCCTCTCGCCGACCATTAATGGCTCCCTAAGGGCAACTCGGGAGGGCAAGACTTCTAAAGGATTTAAATGCTTGAAGTAAAGAAAGCATAAGAGTGGTTTGACTTTTTGGTCACCCGATTAAGGGGAGAGCATATACCTTCCACTTTCGAGACAAGGCAAACAAAGTTCATTTTAGCCTTCAAGACAATGATTTGCTAACTTCTATTTGGAGATGTTTCTCCAACAAGCATGGTGTTCTTTTTAACTCTTCATAGCAAAATGTGCATTTCCAAAACTTTTGAAAAACAAACCTGGTCAACAAAGTAAATCGTGATTTTGGTCAACAAAAGGAAAATCATGAAATCAATTCTTAATGAAAACTCTTTTTGCCTTGTACAAAAACAAAGAAAGTGAGATTCTTTTTTAACCTTTGCAAAAAAAAATGAAAGTGAGGTTTTGTTTTAAGCACCAAAGGATTAATGAAGTTCTTTTTAATCAACATTAAAGGAAAAATGGGATCCTTTTTAACCTTTGCAAAAATGAAGTTTGTTTGTAGTTCTTTTTAACCTTTGCAAAAATGAAGTTTGTTTGTAGTTCTTTTTAACCTTTGCAAAAATGAAGTTTGTTTGTTTTAAGCACCAGATGAGTAGTGAAGTTCTTTTTACCCAATGGGAAATGAACTATTTTAAAACTAACTTGAAAAAGATAGAAACAAAAATAATTAAAAGCCTAAATAAAAATCCTCCCACTTGCAAACAAAGATTAGTAACCTGCAACAAAATAAAAGTTAGTGAAAAAAATTAAGTCATAGGTGAGCTTATACAAGCCTAACTTTTACTTTTGTTACAGATTATGTTTTATTTGTGCCAAAATCATGTGTTGGACTTCTGCACAGATGCGCTACAGAAAGTTACAAATGCGCCACACCGATTACTGAATGCACTACACTATTATCCCGACACACAAGAAATAAACTGAACTATTATGCGCTAACAACAAGCTCATAAGTGCTAGAAAAAGGTTCTGATGTGCTAAACAATACGATGAACGCGGTAGCGCTAAAATAGTATTCCAACGTGCTTGTAATCTTTGTCTTGTATAAAAAATGATGTGATTTATGGGGATGAGCCCCACGATGGGCACTAGAAATGTATGTGGGGAATGAGGGCGACAAGAACCTAAAATTTGGATTCAAAAGACCCACACACCAATGAGACTCTTGGTGCAAGTTATAGGAACTATATTGAAATAGCTCAACTTACCAAGGGGTGTCCCATTGTTCTCTATCTCACATGATCCCTAAAGTCAATGTCTTTGCTCTTAGATCACTAAGCAAAGTGACTTAGGAATGACAACTCCAAGAATGAGTCATGTTTGATTATTATGTATGAATGCATTCCTAAAACATGTATGATATTAAAATTATTATGATTAAGATAGTATGAAGATGATGTTTATGATAAAGGATTAATAAATTTATCCTAACATGATATACTAGTCTAACATGGATATTCTATGATATAAAATGCTTCTAAATGCTATTATGATAATTTAACAAAGAGAGGCTAAAATGTTTAGTAATTAGACTATAAGTTTGATGCATAAGGACTTGGATCTATCAAAATGAGAGAATGAGAGCTCTATTTATAGGTAAAATAGGACAATGGATTGTCAAGATTAGATAATCTTAACAAGGGTCAGGATTGAAAGTTAATCAATCCACATTTACAATTCTCACCAATGAAATGGTGGCAATATTCAACAAGAGGTTGCTTGAGAGGAGATGAAAGAAGCATTAAATGCTTGAGAAGACATGAAGGTTACCTTAGGAGGTAAGGGTTAAGGTTAAGTTAGGGTCATCCATTGGATAAAGATTTTACGCAAGGGGTAAACTCTTGTGCAAGGGTTAAAGGGATAAGCAAGGTTAAAGCCATGAATGCTTGATGAGACCCTTAGGTTAGATGAGGGTTGAGTTAGAGAGAAACTCTCTAGTCATGCAAGAAGGTTGAATTAACCATTAATGGTTATGTAAGAGCCTTAAATGGTTTGGAATACTTTGAGGGTTAACTTGTTAAGGACATGAAGCCTTTAATGGTTATTGAAGACCTTGGAAGCTTTGAGAAGTGACTTCTCTTTGCTTAGGATTGTGACAATAATTAGGAGATGAATTAGGCTAAATTGGAATTGATTAGAAGATTCTAGAAGGGGTTTAGGAGGCAAGTGGGAGATGTAGGAAAACGCAAGCGGAGGAAAAATGATTTTAATTAAAATAAAATTACTTTATTTCAACTAAAATAGATGCAACTTGTATAAATACAAGTGGGGGATTTAAATAAATAAATTAGATTTATTTATTTACAAGGATCACTTTAATTAAATGTAAATTTAATTAAAAGGGGAGAAAGAGGATTTTAATTAAATAGAGTGATTTTATTTAATTAAAGGGTAGAAAAGGTTCAGGTGAACTTAATTAAATAAATTGAGTAATTCATTTACTCAAATAGATGAATATGAAGAAATTAATTAAATAGAATTTAATTAATAGGAGAAATGGGGTTAAAATAAATATTAAATATTCATTTAGGAAAGTGGTCAGATTTATACGTCTACATTTTGCCCCTCTTTGAAGTGACACAAATTTAATTAAAAGGGGAGAAAGAGGATTTTAATTAAATAGAGTGATTTTATTTAATTAAAGGCTAGAAAAGGTTCAGGTGAACTTAATTAAATAAATTGAGTAATTGATTTAATCAAATAGATGAATATGAAGAAATTAATTAAATAGAATTTAATTAATAGGAGAAATGGGGTTAAAATAAATATTAAATATTTGTGAGAGTTAAGAAACACAACACCACAGGAGCCTAAAGATCTCTGCAAGCTGAATAATCTGTTACAAGGAGAAGCAAGGAAGCAAATAACAAAAAAGAAAAACACAAAAAATATGCTCAAAATAATGAGACCTCAATATTCACAAAATGTGTAATGTGATAATCCTTACAATACAATGAAAAGAATCCAACCTCTAATAGGTTAAGAAACCCTAAAAAGGAAAACCTAGGCTTGCACATAATGATTTATAAAAAAATTAATTATTATGCACCTAAAGTTAGCTTAAGTGTAAAAGAGATAAAGATAAATTAAATAATTAAACAATATTAAAGAGATAAAGATAAATTAAATAATTAAACAAATATTGTTTAATTAATCAAGTAAATACTCGAATACTCCAACACCCCCCCTTAAGCTAGACTTAGGGAGAAGCTAAAACCTAGAACAACTACTGAAAGCAAGAAAGATGGGTCCCAGCAACAAGGCCTAATCAGGTACCCAAATACAACCAAATCTCTATGAACTGGAGAAATAGAGAAAAGCACATGTGAAAAAACTCTAATTGACACAGAGATGGAAAAAGCAAGAAGGACTGAAAAAGCCTCCAAACAAGAATGTTCCAAAAAGATGGGAACAAGAGAAGATTAGAAGAATCATCGAAGCATGAAGAACCTGCAAACACTGTCGAAGAATAACTGCTAATCTGAAGAACCTCCACTGAAATAGTGATGGTTCTGATTCTTAATGTAAGTACAGATGCCAAGCAAATAAGATGAGAGAGGGGGGGGTGAATCATACAAACTTAATCCTCCATAAAAACATCAGATTCAACCTCGGTAACATATATTTCAGTAATATATCCAAAACTGCTAAACATGCAAACTCAAAAGCATATAAACATCATAGCACTCATAACACTAGATTTAATGTGGAAACCCAAATAGGGAAAAACCACTGTGAGATTTCAGACCCACTAAGAAATATACTCTTCTAGAGTATGCTCGGTTAAAAGCAAATCCTGTTAAAGATTAAAAACACATTGCTAGATGTGACCCGGTTAGGGATTTCCCTCAGATCTGTTAGGATCTTCACCTTGTTAGAAGTGACCTTGTTAAAGGATTTCAAACACTCAATCAGAATGTCACCTTGCTAGAGGGTTTTACAAATAAGACTATTTTTGATTAATGAAAAAGTAGGTTTTGAAGGGACTCTGAAACCCTTTACAAGAAAGACTTAAACAACAAAGCCATGAGAAACAGAGAGGAACAGAACTAAAAGGAAAAAACCAGCGGAAAACCGAAAAAATCCCACAAAAGCCCTGAAAAGCTAGCAGGCCATCCAGGAATCAGATTTTATCCAGGGATTTAGCCAGGGTGCTGCTAATGTCTTGCAGCTCTTTGATATTGTCTTTGAAGTTGGGAGGGTCCTTGGCGGCAGTAGCCACAAATTTCTTGATACTGGCCCTGGTTCTCTTCGTAGTTCCGCCCGTTGGGGTAGCATCACCGCCACTTCCAGTCTGGATGGTCTCCTCCTCTAGGTCAAGATCCACAACCGGTTTAGGAGTATGGTCAAAGACCTTGGCAATGTCTCCAGGTTTTTGGTGACAGCAGAGAGGATACTTGGGATAAATCCCATCAGATTTTTCATCGCTTCTTTTCCCTCTTCCAGCAATTTTACCTTGTTCTCCATTTCCTGCTTCCAATTAATATGCTCTCTATTTTCATCCTCCCTCTTTTTATCCAAATTTATCCCTTTCTTTTCCAGGTTTTTCAGGGTTTCGTAAGTCCATCTGTTGAAATTCATTCTAGCTTCCAAGAGCTTCTTGAGATTATCTAGGATAAGCCCCTCACCAGCACTTTCCTTGTCCTTGTTGTCCCTTTCCTCAGTCAGGTTCTTCTCAGAGCCTTTGTTTGTTTCCTTCTCAGAATTAACTTCAATTTCCTCATTATCCTTGGGAGTCGTCTTCTCCATCAGATGGTTGTTGTCCTTACCAGGGTGATCACTTAGAATAGGGCTATCTTGACCAGGCTCAGAATCTCCACTTTCTTCCTCGTTGCCCAACTCCTCTTCTTTCCAGTTGTCTTCACCGTTAGTGTCATTCGTCTCTATACCACTGCCTTTTCTTGCTGGATGATGCCTTCTCCTTGCTAGTATCTCCCTCTTCCATCCTCCTTTTACCTGGGGAAGCAAAAATCCGCTTATTTTCCTGCAGAGCGAAGGTTTTGCAATGCTCATAGATGAGCATCAGGAGCCCGCAGTGGAGAATCGGGCTAGAAGGGTTAGCCCTGTGCTTGTTCAGGGACCTGGAGAGGGAACAAAAAAGGTAGTAGGGCAAAGACACTTTTTTGTCATTTCTGAAATGGTTTAAGAGCACGAAGTGGTAAGTGTGGGCCCTAGAGAAGCGGCCTTCAACTGTAATATACTCCATGATTGCGTTCAGGACCCAGCCCCACAACTTCTTGATGTTTGCAGCATCGTAGTAGCCCCCGGTAGCCTTGCCAATTTTGGCTTGCTCTTTCTCTTTCCGCGGGAACAGGGTAACCACATTGTTGGAGACCTTGAGGTCTTGAAAGAAGTTAAGCCCGATGTGGGGCATTCCAGTCACAATTGAAATAAGCCCAACATCCAACTTAAATTTAACTCCATAAAGTTTAAAAGAGCCATTAGACTATTTTCAGAAATCTTGGAAACGGCTAAGTTAACCCTACCTTTGTCATAGTCCTCAAGCTTCTCCATGAAGCTAGTGAGAGAGCCCTTCTCCAGCTTTGCCCAGACTTTAGGCATTTCTTTCTTGGTCGACGTGTTGTCAGGTTCTTCGCGTCTTAGATCTCCTCCCGTTTTCGAATGCAAGCTATCGACTCTATTTCTCTATGAATTAAGACCTTCTTTCCCGATGCAACTCAAATTTTCACTCTAAGTAACCCACAAAGCGTGCGACAGATTATTTGAGATAGTAGGAGATATGTTGTAGTGCCAAGTAATGATGGCCTTTCCAGCAAGGCATAAATGATACTTTTTACTTGTCATAGTTTAATTGTCCTTCTCTCCCCGTATAACGATCCTTTTTGCATATCTCTTTAATATTTAAATTGAGATCATCCTCGTGCCAAATCATTTGAGCGTCAGAGTTAACTCCAATATTCGCTAAATAGTCAGCAACACTATTTTTCTCTCTGAAGGCATGTTGTATTATAATTTATTTGAAACTGGCAATAATCTCTCTAGCTTTCATGATGATATTCTCAATAGACCAAGAAGGCTCTATTTCCCCCTTTAAACACTTAATGATATTAAGTGAATCCCCCTCAAGCCATATTTTATCATAATTGAGAATTTTGGCTATAATTAAAGTATGCAAGGCAGCGGAGGCTTCAGCAAAATGGCTAGTTTGATTCCCCAGAGGACCAACCATCGCCTTAAGGCAACTTCCAGCAAAATTCCTGATAATGCCCCCATATCCAGCTTTACCCAAATTTCCTTTAGAAGCCCTATCGAAGTTGGCCTTAATCCATCCCTGCATGGGGAAACACCAGACAAGACCTTCTCTACCTTTTTCCTTGCTAATAGTGGTAGTAGAAAGATTCCATCTGTCTTTGAAATCCTCTTTGGCAGCAAGTCCTTGATCAGTACCATAGAGGCATTCAAAAATACTCCTAAGGATTTTGTCTGCAACCACTTCAGGAGTAGCCCTTTTGTCCCTGAAAATCCTGTTGTTGCATTCTTTCCATATATTCCAGATAACAATCGGTAGAGTGAATCTCCAGGTCTCCACAATTTTAGAATTAGAGTTAGGACAATGCCATTGAAGCCAAGTGTCACCAAGAGAGTTCGGGAAGACCCAGCTCAGGTTCCACCTGGACAGGATGATTTTCCAGATGTCCTGGCTAAAAGAGCATTGGTTGAGAATATGGCAAGTTGTCTCTTCATCCCTACAACAAAGAGAACACATGTTAGGAAAAATAAAGCCTCTTTTATGAAGATTATCTAGGGTTAATATCTTATTTTGGATGAAAATCCAAAAAAAAAAGGTGGATTTTGGGAACTAAGTTCTAATTCCAAACTTTAGCCCAGATGAGAGTAGCTTCCACCGGGACATTGTGAATAGCCACAAAAAAGGAAACAAAGTATTTCCCATCTAGAGTTTTCCCCCATATCAAAATGTCATCTTTGTTGTCTCTAGGGATTTTAGCAGAAAGAGCAATCTGAAGGAACTTGAGATCCGGGCACTGCTAGCTAAAGTCAATCCAGTCCTCATTTATCCAGTAATCTCTTACCATTTCACTATACCTGCATTTGAAACTGTCTTTCCAATCTTTGAGGATAGGGATTTCCTCCAGAGGTTTATCTAGGATCCATCTATCTTCCCAAAATCTTATTTTCCTCCCATCCCCAAGGTTCCAGGTTCTACCAGCAGTAGCCCAGCCTTTAGTAGATTGCACAGCATTCCAAATGGTTGATCCATCAACAGAGAAAGAGTTGTCAAAGAATTCTTCCTCAGAAGGTTGCATATAGAGATATTTGTTTTTCCAAATAGAGTTCTAATCTCTTTCCTCCCCTTTGAATCTCCAAATTTGCTTGGCTAATAAAGCTTTATTCATAGAACTAATGTTCCTTAAGCCCAACCCACCTGAGGCCTTAGGGGAGCAAATGTTATTCTAGGCTATAAGGGGGATTCTATTTTAACTTCCACACTTGACCAGAGGAACTTTTTTTGGATTCTTTCAATAGCTTCTACAAACTTTGAGGGGATTTTGAACAAGCTAAGAGCATACGCAAGAAGATTTTGGAGAGTGGCTTTGAGTAGAGTGACTTTACCAGCTTGACTAAGAATAACCCCTTTCCAGCCAGCAAGTTTCAGGTTGAGTCTGTCAATTAACTTATTCCAGAAGGAATCCTTAGGCTTGAGATAGAGAGGAAGCCCTAAATAGGTAGAGGGAAACTCAGATATGTTACAACCAAGAATCCTTCCAATCCTAATTTGCCTTTGGGCTGGGGTGTTGATGAAAAACAAAGAGTTTTTATCCCAATTGATTTTTTGACCAGAGGCAAATTCATAGGTATTTAGAATGATTTTCATGTTTTTGGCTTCCAAGATGGTGGCTTCCCCCATGGTGATAGAGTCATCAACGAATTATTCATGAGAGCAAACAACATTGGATGAAGGTTTCAGACCCTTAAGATTGCCTTCTTCCACATTTTTAAGGATGAATCTACCTAGGCATTCATTAAGAATGATGAAGAGGATAGGGGAGATGGGGTCTCCCTATCTGAGACCTCTGGAGCTTTTGAAGAAATTAGACGGGGAGCCATTAACAATGACAGCAAAGGAGGAAGTTTCCATGAGTTGAGAAAAGAGTTGTATAACTTTATCACCAAAACTAAATGATTTCATGATCTTGAGGAGGAACTACCAGTTCACTCTATCAAAAGCTTTAGCCATGTCTAACTTAAGGAAGAATCCCTATTTACTCGCCACTTTCAGGGAGTGGATATTTTCATGAACAGAGATAATAGAGTCCAGAATCTGTCTTTCGGGGATAAAGCCATTCTATTAGACAGATTAGAATCCTTGGGAGAACATCTAGCAACCTAGAAGTCAAAACCTTTGAAAGGATCTTGTAGACAAAGTTACACAAGCTGATGGGTCTAAACTTGTTAAGAGAATTAGCTCCGGGGATCTTTGGGATAAGGACAATGAAAGTGGCGTTCAGTTCCTTGAGAAGTCTTCTGGAGCCAAAGAATTCCTTAACACCATTGCAAATGTCAGCCTCCACAATGTGCCAGAATTTTTGGAAGAAAAACATGGGGAAGCCATCTGGGCCAGGGGATTTATCACCTTGAAAGGAAAACACCACCTTTCTGATTTCAGGATTAGTAGGAATACAGGATAAGAGGCGATTGTCAGCTTCCGACAGGATAGAAGGGATAGCTTGTAACAGGGTATTTTGCTTGTTGTAATCCAGGTTGTCCACTTCACCCAACAAGGTACTGAAATGCTCAAGAGCTTCCTTCCTGATGTTGCAATCCTCTGTTAGGACACCTTTATTGCAAGTGAGTTTGGATATTCTATTGGCTGCCCTGTGCTTAAGGGCGGTTAAGTGAAAGAAGTGGGTGTTTTTATCACCTTCCTTCAGGAACAAAGCTCTAGATCTTTGTCTCCAGAAAGTCTCTTCATTGGAGATGATGGAGTGGTATTTAGATAATAGATCATTTTCAGCCATCCTAAGATCTTCGGTCAACCCCACCTCTTGGATTTTATCCTGAACATACTTTAATTCAGCTTTGACTTGAGTTTTGTTCTTGAATATGTCCCCAAAAATCTCTTTGTTCCAGGTTTTAATTTTGGCTTTTATGATGTTGAGCTTTTTAGCAATTCTAAAAAGAGCCTTACCCTCCACTTCAGAGTTCCACCATTCAGTAATGCAGGCTTCTAGAGAAGGATGCAAAAGCCAAGCTTTTTCAAATCTGAAAGGGAAGTTTCTCTTAGCCAAAAAAGAGTTGGCAGAGAATGAGATGGGGAAATGGTCTAAACCGATTTTGATGACAGAACCAAGGGAGCAGCTATACTTAGAAAGCCAGTCAGGAGAAATTAAAGATCTATCAAGCCTAATTTGAATCAAATCAGCTCCGGTTCTTCTATTGGTCCAGGTGTAATTGATGCCTTGGAGATCAACATCAATGAGAGCTTGGTCATTAATGAAATCCATAAGGTCTTGTTTTCCATCAAGATGTAGGGGGATTCCTCCCATCTTATCTTCATCTTTGAGAGGGGTATTGAAGTCTCCCATAATAATCCAGCTTTGATCAGCAAACTGGAGTCTGTCAGCGGTAAGGCTTTTCCAGAATTTAGCTCTCCCGGATTTAGTATTAGGAGCGTAGACATTAGATAACACCCAAACAAAGTTGTCCTTAATATGCTCAAGCAAAACTGAGTTCCTGTTAAAGGCGGAGATGATTTCCTTTCCTATTATAGTATTTTTGTTCCAAAAAATCACAGTTCCTCCAGAAGCACCTTCCGAGTTAGTTCCTATGACTCCGTTTTCTTTGAATATTATGATCCTTTCAACTTTTTCTTTAGACATCTTGGTTTCTTGAACAAGGACCACATCCAGTTTATGATCCTTGTTGACATTCCGTAACACATCCTACTTATGGGGGGCATTTAGCCCTCTGATATTCCAAGATATAATCTTCATATTTTAACTGGGGATAGGGTTGACTCTATGGAACACTGTGTTCCATCAGCACGGTTCTTCCAGCTTTCCTATTCCCTTTGATGTTTTAGGGATGGCCTTCCCTGCTTTTTATTTTGACTTCCAACATCTACCTTTTTCTTAATCTTGCTTCTAGTTGAGATTCCTCCATTGAGTTCCTCCTTGTTCAATTTTCCTTCTCTCGACCCGGGTAACCGAAGAATCTCATCCAGCATATGCACACTTTGGGAAGGGGTTTTATAGAGGAGAGGCTTTAGGCTTCCGTTAGTTAAAGATTGTTAAGTCCACTTGGTTAAGAGATTTTTTGTCACTTCACAAAATAACAGTAATAAAAATCTATCTGCAACTTCACATCTAAAATGCTAAAGCAGATTCTTATTTGCTCAATACAATATAGGACTCATCTTGTCCATCTGCTGGGCTTTATACTTTGTTATACAAAACAGGTCTTCAAGCTTCAGTGCTTGGTAATCACTATGTAGCATCCCTGTGCATACACTTGCCCGCATGCATTGTTTAACAACAGTTCCTTATTTATAAATAATTTGCCAACCGCTTAATCTCCTTGATCACATTTCCCATGATCAATCATAGCCATCAGATCTTCAAACTTTGTCTAGGTTCAATGTATTCGCTGATCTAAAAATGTGTTACCCCGCCTTGGAACTTGCATACATTTCTTGGAACTTGTGCTAGGGTATTGTAGTTCAATCTGAGCTGTAGATCTTCCTGTCGATTTTCCTTTTCCATAGATTCTTTAACAAACTTCATTCACGGCATACCAATCATTTAATCATAGCCATCTCATCAGCTTCCTTCATTAAATAATGCATGTAATCATTTAATGCATTCTGTTATTACTCGGTTACAACTCGGTAAATACTAAACTTCACTCGGTAGACATTTCACCTTCATTAACCGATAGCGATAACCTTAGGGTTTACCGACTAGGTTCTTTGCTCGGTAACATAGTATAGTATTAACCTTACAATAAATAACATATGTATGATATCAAAACAATCTAAACATCATGATCTCATCATTGTCTAACTTGGTAATAGTTGCCCATTGAATAACTTATTTCTCCCCTTATTCATCATATTCTTTTTGTGTCTTTTACCGACATCTTCATACTCATCAAATCATACTTCTTAAGATATGGCAACATCATATTGAATTAGAAAATCAATTTCTTGACATCAGTGATAAAATAATAATATTAAGACAGTAATCATCCTTAATTAGTTGTATCCATATTTGTCAACAACCTTCTCAATATCCTTATTGAAGTGCCAACAATCTCCACTTGTCTGTTATAATGCCAACAATCTCCCCCTTTGGCATTGATGGAAAAACCAATTGATTTGACCTAATTGATTCGGATTGCTATGAGATTCTAAAATGCTGAAATGCTCTCCTTCTGTCATCAGAATTCTCCCCCATACATTAGTCTTCTCTTCTTTTCTCTTCAGTCTTCTTTTTCTTTAGTCTTCTCCCCCTTTAACAACAATGCCAAAAAGTAAAGAACTAAAACATAATTTCTTCCTGTATAAAGTGAATTCCTGCTGTTATGTATCAACTTAGTCTCGGTCAGAGCATTTTGTCTTCAATTCCTGTTCCCTGTATTTTTTTCCTGCACACCTTTAGAAAACCTCCTAAAGTGTGTAAATCAATATCAACTCCTAAAGATATTCTGTAGAGTCATCAAATTGATGCCTTCACCAAACTCAGTCGTAGAAGATAGGGGTAGGACCCCTAACTTACTTCTGAGATACTCAAAAGTGTCCCTTGGCAGTGGCTTGGTGAAGATATCTGCTATTTGTTCCTTTGTGCTAACATACTCCAACACCACTTTCTTCTCTTGGGCTTCTTCTCTAAGATAATGATATTTGATAGAGATGTGCTTTGTCTTAGAGTGCATAACAGGATTCTTTGAAATGTTAATGGCACTAGTATTATCACAGAATATAGTTACTGGCTCTGTAACTTTCTCATTTATACCTTCCAATAGTTGTTTGATCCATTCTATGTTGGTACAATTCAATGCTGCAGCAACGTATTTAGCTTCTGTTGTTGACTATGAAACACATCCTTGTTTCTTGCTAAGCCAACTCACTAGTCTTTCTCCTAAAAAGAAAGCTCCTCCACTTGTGCTTTTCCTGTCATCAATGTTGCCTGCCCAATCAACATCAATATAAACTTTTAAATCAAAGTCATTTCCTTTCTGATATACTAAGCCATAATCCTCAGTGCCTTTCAAGTATCTGAAAATTCTCTTGATTGTTGTCATGTGTGTTTCCTTAGGATCTACAGAGAATCTTGCAACTATACCTACTGTATGTGCTATTTCCGGTCTGCTGTGAACAACATATTGTAGCTTTCCAATCATGGATCGGTAAAGTGTCTCATCAACAGATGCAGATTCATCATTCTTTGATAATTTACAGTTGGTAGTCATAGGAGTACTTACTGGTTTTGAATCCTCCATTCCAAATTTCTTCAAGATATCCTTTATGTACTTGGATTGAGTAATGAAAATCTCATTTTTTCATTTGCAGTATCTGTAAACCTATAAAATACTTTATCTCACCGATTAATGACATCTCAAATTCTTTGCTCATTTCATTTCCAAAGTTCTTGCATAAAGAGTCATTTCCACAAAAAATAATATCATCAACAAATATAGCTGAGATCAATATTCCATTTTCATCATTCTTCATGTACATATTGTTGTTTTCACTTGTTCTTATAAAACCAATCTTGATTAAATAAGAGTACAATCTTTCATACCATGCTCTAGGTGCTTGTTTCAAACCATATAAAACTTTGTTCAATTTACATACCTGATATTCATTCTTGTTTTCAATAAATCCTTTAGGTTGTTCAATAAAAACTTCTTCTTCTAATATACCATTCAGAAATGCAGATTTGACATCCATTTGATATACCTTAAAATTTTTATAAGCGGCATATGCCAACAATGTTCTTACTCCTTCTAGTCTAGCCACAGGTGCAAAAGTTTCACCATAATCAATTCCTTCTTCTTGAGCATAACCTTTGCAAACTAGTCTAGCTTTATTTCGAATGACCTCTCCTTTTTCATTCAACTTGTTTCTAAAAATCCACTTTGTACCGATTACATTTTTGTCCTTCAGTCTTGGGATTAGTGTCCATGTGTCATTCTTCTTGATTTGATCAATCTCTTCTATCATAGCATTTATCCAATCTTCACCGTTAAATGCCTCTTTCACTATTCTCGGTTCAAATTCAAATATCAGACACGTGTTCTGTCTCAGTTTGTTCCTTGGCATCACTGGATCATCCTTATCTCCTATAATCTGACTTGATGCATGATGTCTTCTGACATACTTGGCTAATATAGGCTCGATAGGCTCTGTATGATCTTCTTCATCACTCGGTAATTGGATATTCTCTTCATTTTCTTCAACAGTTCTGTCGGTAAGACTTGCTGGTTGAACATAGACAAATTCATCATAATCTTCTGGTTCTTTGGAGTTTCCTTCATCATTTCTTTTTGCAAATTCATCAATTTTCACATTTGCACTTTCTACTATTTTGTTAGATGATTTGATCAGACATTTAAATGCTTTACTTCTAGAAGAATAACCAAGAAATGTTCCTTCTTCACTTTTCTGATCAAACTTTCCATTTCTATCATCTTTGTGTACATAGCATCTACTTCCAAAGATTTTAAAATAACTTACATTAGGTTTCTTGTCATACCAGATTTCATATGGTGTCTTCAAAGTACCTTTCTTCAGTTGTACTCGGTTTAGGGTGTAAACTGTTGTGCTTATTGCTTCTCTCCAAAATGTTTGTGGCACTTTCTTTTCAATCATCAGGGTTCTGGCACAATCCACAATAGATCTATTTCTTCTCTCAGCAATTCCATTTTGTTGTGGAGTTCTTGGTGCAGAGACTTGTCTTTTAATACCATGATCATTACAAAATAAGTTGAACTCATCAGTTGTGAACTCTCCTCCTCTATCTGATCTAAGACATTTTAGTTGTCTTCCTGTTTCATTTTCAACTCTTGCCTTGTACCATTTAAACATTTGAAAAGCTTCTGATTTTTCTTTTAAAAACATAACTAACATTATCCTTGAGTAATCATCCACAAATAATATGAAATATTTATCACCATAATAACTTTGAACTTTCATAGGACCACAAAGATCGGTGTGCACAAGATCTAAAATTCCCTTAGAAGTGTAAGACTTACTTGTAAAGCTTGATCTTGTCATTTTACCGATCTGGCATCCTCAGTACATAGCATTCTCAGGTTTTTCAAGACTCAGTAGACCTCTTACTCAGTGCTTCTTTCTTATTTTGGTCAGATTATCAAAATTTACATGACAAAACCTTTTATGCCATAACCAAGTATCATCTATCTTTGCATATAGACACTTATTCTGAGTTGAGTCAAGGTGAAATGTATTACCTTTTGTTTGTGTCCTGGTGGCAGCTAACTTTCCATTCTTGTCATGAACTTTGACAATTCCTTTCTGAAATTCTATTCGGTAACCTGTGTTGTTTAGCTATGCTACACTCAACAATTTGTATTTCAAACCTTCAACCCAATAAACATCATTGCACTTTGCATTGTCAAGAAGTGTTATGGATCCTTTACCTTTTACCAGACATGGTGCATCATTACCAAATCTTACATAGCCTCCATCATAGTCTTCTAACATAACAAACTTGTGTTTATCACCTGTCATGTGATGTGAGCATCCACTATCTATGATCCAAGAGTCATTAGTATTTATGTGAGATATTAGGGCTTTTTCTTCATACCTTTCTTCATCTGATCCATCTTTGATAGCCACATAAACTACTTCCTCTGTATCAGTTTCATCTGATTTATCATCATTGGATTCCTCATCAGCTATTAAGCATGTCTTTCTATCTCTTCTTCTGAAGTCTTGGTGTCCTTTGTAATGATTATCTTTCTGTCTGTCATCTCGGTAATCTCTCTTTTCAGTAGAATCTTTGTCAGGATAGTTAGAAGCCATATGTCCTATCTTATCACAATTGAAACATTTCAAAGGTAGTTTTTCTTTATACTTACCTTTGCCTCTCGGTAACCTTATGGCTAATAGTGCTTCAAACTCTTCTTGCTTTCTGATTTTCTCATACAATTTGTGTACTTCCTCTATGTTCTTGCAAAATCTTCCACTTGCTCCACTATGATCTTCTTCAGAGTACTTATACTTTCTTTCATTGTAATCATTAGATTCATCAAGATGAAAAGAACTAACTGCAGATTCAATTTTATTTACCGATGACCCACTATTATCAAAGTTACTTAACTCAAATGCATGTAGCTTACCAATAGTAGCATCTAAAGAGACTGGCATATTTGGTACAGACCTCAATTCATTGATTACAGAGACTCGGATTGCATAAGCTAGTAGAAGGGTTCTTAACAAATTACTTGTTATGTCCTTTTCTTCAATGGTTCCACTTGCTCCTTTGATTTGATTGACAATCTCCTTTAGTCTTGTATTGTACTGGGTTATATTCTCACCTTCATTCATCCTCATAGATTCAAGTTGCCCTCTTAGACTATCCACTTTTTCTCTTTGAACATGTTCATCTCCTCCATACACTGATATGAGCTTGTCCCACATAGCCTTTGCATTATTATAGCCTTCTAGATCATTAAACTCTGAATTAGTCAATGTAGATGTTATTTCAATCATTGCTTGGATATGTTCTTGCTTTGCCTTTATTTCTTCCATTGTCAATGGATAGGTGCTCGGTGTGATGAAATCATTCTCTAGATAATATACAACATATTCTCCAACTCTTGATAGGTGCAGCTTCATCCTTTTCTGCCATGTAGAGAAACTTGACTTGTTCAACTTCGGTGCATCCCTCTTATACATCTTTGGATCTTTGCCTCAAGTACCTTTAAACTTTTTCTTCTGGAGTCCAAAGATCTGAGACCAATTGATGGTTCTGATACTTAATGCA
Source organism: Cryptomeria japonica (assembly GCF_030272615.1). Taxonomy (NCBI): domain Eukaryota; kingdom Viridiplantae; phylum Streptophyta; class Pinopsida; order Cupressales; family Cupressaceae; genus Cryptomeria; species Cryptomeria japonica. The sequence goes on along the minus strand of NC_081405.1, from coordinate 19,480,730 downwards.
AGTGCAGATGCCAAGCAAATAAGATGAGAGGGGGGGGGTGAATCATACAAACTTAATCTTCCATAAAAATATCAGATTCAACGTCGGTAACATATATTTCAGTAATATATCCAAAACTGCTAAACATGCAAACTCAAAAGCATATAAACATCATAGCACTCATAACACCAGATTTAACGTGGAAACCCAAATAGGGAAAAACCACTGTGGGATTTTGGACCCACTAAGAAATATAATCTTCTAAAGTATGCTCGGTTAAAAGCAAATCCTGTTAAAGATTACAAACACATTGCTAGATGTGACCCGTTTAAGGGATTTCCCTCAAATCTGTTAGGATCTTCACCTTGTTAGAAGTGACCTTGTTAAAGGATTTCAAACACTCAATCTGAATGTCACCTTGCAAGAGGGTTTTACAAATAAGACTGTTAAGTCCACTTGGTTAAGAGATTTTATGTCACTTCACAAAATAATAGTAATAAAAATCTATCTGCAACTTCACATCTAAAATGCTAAAGCAGATTCTTATTTGCTCAATACAATATAGGACTCATCTTGTCCATCTGCTGGGCTTTATACTTTGTTATACAAGACAGGTCTTTAAGCTTCAGTGCTCAGTAATCACTATGTAGCATCCCTTTGCATACACTTGCCCACATGCATTGTTTAACAACAGTTCCTTATTTATAAACAATTTGCCAACCACTTAATCTCCTTGATCACATTTCCCATGATCAATCATACCCATCAAGTCTTCAAACTTTGTCTAGGTTCAATGTATTCGTCGATCTGAAAATGTGTTACCCCACCTTGGAACTTGCATACATTTCTTGGAACTTGTGCTAGGGTATTACGGTTCAATCTGAGCTGTAGATCTTCCTGCCGATTTGCCTTTGCCATAGATTCTTTAACAAACTTCATTCATGGCATACTAATCATTTAATCATAGCCAGCTCATCAGCTTCCTTCATTAAATAATGCATGTAATCATTTAATGCATTCTATTATTACTCGGTTGCAACTCGATAAATACTAAACTTCGCTCGGTAGACATTTCTCCTTCATTAACCGATAGCGATAACCTTAGGGTTTACCGACTAGGTTCTTTGCTCGGTAACATAGTATAGTATTAACCTTACAATCAATAACCTATGTATGATATCAAAACAATCTAAACATCATGATCTCATCATTGTCTAACTCGGTAATAGTTGTGCATTGAATAACTTATTTCTCCCCTTATTCATCATATTCTTTCTATGTCTTTTACCGACATCTTTATACTCATCAAATCATACTTCTTAAGTGTAAAGCGGAAAAATTGAACCTTAGTCGTTCTCCCCTCCCCAACTCCGAGGAATGAGAAGGGAGGTCACTAGGGTTGATGGTTTTCACTTAGAAGAGACTTTACATTCAAAAGAGGGGTTGAAACCCACAAGATCCAATCCCACGCGATGTAAGATTGGATTCTAAATGAGTTTCAAGGGTTAAGATATCAAGGATACCCTCTTTTGTAAACAAATGTAGATAGCAAGATTGAACTAGGAATGCATGTAAAGTAGGAAAGATTCGCTTATAAACAGAGATAGGGATATGAGATGAAGCTGCGGACCTGGAATTAGCAGTAAAATGTTGAGACGGTGCTGTTCTGCAAATTTGAGCGAAAGTTGACAGGACGATGGCGCCCGGCGTGCACACGGTCCTCCGAAAAATCCGCGAAACGAAGGGGGATCTGTTCGTCTCTACACAAGGATTCTAGATCTTCAATTACAGCCGCATACCTGCAACTTACACACAGAAAAGAGAGGATGATTGGGAGGTTAGGGATGAGGGGTTTGCCTTTAGGTCAAACCCCGGTTTTGGAATTAACCAAGAAATGAGAATGCTGTAAATGTAAATGTTTGTAATGTAAACAAGTACTGATACCTTGTTGTAAGAATGTTTGTATTCTTACATGCGAAGGTGTAATGTATGTAGTATGTTGTATGTTGTATGTGACCTCCTCTTCAATGGTTGAATCCTTGTCTTGAATGCAACACTTAGCCTTGAATGGAGACTTAGAATGATCAATTGCTTGAAGGAATGCTTGAATGCTGGAATTCTTGAATGCTTGAATGTTTGAATATCATTTCCGCCTTTTTCCCATCTTCCAAAATGGGAGAGGAAATGTAGTTTATATACTTGTCAATTAGGGCTGATAGACTGATTTTCCTGACCTTAGGCCGACCAGGAAATGTTATTTTCCAATTTGCAAACATAAAGACCTGAGACCCAAAAGAGACCGGGCCCAAAAATAGGGCCAGGGACCAGGGCGCTGGGCGCCATGGTCCCACCTCCAGGGACAGCAGGGTGCAAGGAGGATCAGGCCAGGGTGCTGAAAAATGCAGTTTTTGATGTCATGAACAAGTTTCGGGGTCTCCATTCAGGTTTTGTGTTGCATCACCATCGTGAAGACCCAAATGCAGTCAAAATTGCAAGTGTCACAATTTTAGGACGCTACATTTAGCCCCCACTTTAGCGGGAGTATAAGCGTACGCTCATACTTCCAGTAAAGTACAAGGAAACAACATTGAAAAACTTTCACCACGTTAAGGAGGCAAGATACACCAAGCCCCCAGTGGACTAAGGATCTTACGACTTCGATTGACAAAGTAAAAGGGAAAATCATGAGAGAGAACCATGACTGTCAGTAGTAAGGTTCCCTCACTATGAGTCATGCAAGAAAGATATCAAAAAGTTTCAAGGCAAAGCTAAATTTGTAAAGAAATTTTCAAGTATCTTGAAAAGATATGGACGGGATGTATGCCCCCCTACATTAAAGCGATCGCACACGCCTCACCGGGGGTGATTGCTTTAAGGTAGTGATACATATAAGAAATGAGAAAGGAAAGGAGCACGTTATCACAAGGATTTAGCCCCCAAGTGTGAGATAAGCCCAAGGATAATAGACACAGAACACAAAGCACAAGGTGACTTCACTTTCCTCGGGGTCAGTATGTTGTATGATAATTCATGTATATCATATGTATGTATGCATAATTGTTCTTCATTCCCCAATCAAGGAAGGTCACCTAGAAGAAGGGAACACATGTGTCTTTTGAGTCAACATGAGAGAGACCAAAAGAGATCTCAATGTTTTGCATCGTCCTCAAGTAGGCAACACTAAGGACAACAAATAGAAGAATGAGAATAACACATAGAAGAAGTAACAAAAGAGAGGAGGAGAGAGTCTGCTATGCTAATGAACTAGTCTAGCATGTCATCTACCCCCCGATCTTGCTGATCAATATTTCGGGAAGGTAGGAAACACGCTAGAGGAGGAACATCCAACACAGCAGATGGAGCTATCACAAGATCCAAACAAGGGCTATGTTCATGTTCCGAGCCACGTTGTTCTTGTCTAGGAGCTAGGATAAGTGCTTTAGAAAATGCGTTAGATAGATGGTTATCAACATCAACATATTCATATTCACTATCAGAATGAACAGGAGTAACATTTTCATCTATATCATCATCAAGATTTATAAAAATAGGATCTTTAACTCGCACAGGATCAAGACCATCATGCATCTTATGTTTTGGAGATTTCGGCTCAATCATCAGCTGAGGAGAAAATGGAATAATATTAGTTGAAGGTGTTTTTGGGGATTGCAAAGTTTGAGAAGTAGCTGCCTGAGCTCTAAGACGACGCTTTCATCGGCGTTCACGTGCAGAACGATTTCGTCTAGTCTTAGTAGGAAGTTGCGAAGATTGAGGAGGAGGAATGTTCTCATCCTTATCATTTGGGTGTTTAGGTTGTGGTCTCTTAGGTTGAACAATAGGAGAAGAGGAAGGTCTCTTCTCTCCATAAGAGGAAGGAGGAGGAACTGCTCCATATAAGGGAGGAATATTTGGTTTAGGAAGGAGACCAAGTCCATCATGACGAGGAGGGATAGGTCTACTTTTAGGAAGTTTATTAATCATAGGCATAGTCACATCCATAGGGATGGGTTGGGAATCTTCTTGAGGAAAGACATTAGTTTTATCTTTCAAAGGAAGAACTTCCTTCTCAAGAACGATAGGAATGTCAAGTTTGGGTGTTCTAGGTTCACTTAGAGATAGGATCATATCTTTTTTCCACTTTTGATAAGATTTGAAAAGATGATCACTTCGCGGAGGAAGAGATTGGAATTGTTTAGGCCAAAAGTAATCAATAGGAACGCTAGAATTTCTTTTAGCTGGTTTAAAGAGACTATGATTGACAGTAACAACTTCACCATTATGGGGAAATTTCAAACACTTGTGAATAGGAGAAGCAATAGCTTTCATGGAAGATAACGAAGGACAACCTAGCTTCACACGAAATTGTTCAGATGATGGAATAATAGAAAAGTCCACATGAAGGGATTTGTTATGGACCTCAATAGGTAATGTAATAGAACCAATTGCAGGAGAAGAAAATGCATCAAATAGTTTCACAACCACATTTGTTTCATCATAGATCACTTGATTCAATTGCAAAGTAAAAAGAAATTCTTCAGTAATGACATTAATCATACAAGAAGGATCAATAAGCACTCCACGGCAAGGTGTATTCTTGACTTTTGCAACTATATATAAAGGACCATCAGGTGCCCTGATAGTTTCACTGGAATCAAATGTGATGGAAGGTTCTTTAGGGATTTTCTGTTGCTCTACAAAGTTAATAACATTCGGAGTCATAGACACAAGATCATCAGGTGAGATAGAGAAATCAGTAGTATCAATCGCATTAGAGGTATGAGAAGGTAATGGATCAGTAAAAACCTAAAGATTTTGGTTAGGAGGAGCTACGGATGTGTTGCCTTTATCATTCACACTAGAAACAGAGATAGTATTTGTAGCGTCCTAAAATTGCGACACTTGCAATTTCGACTGCATTTCGGTCTTCACGCTGGTGACGCAACACACAACCTGAATGGAGACCCTGAAACTTGCTCACGACACTGAAAACTGCATTTTTCAAGCACCCTGGCCTGAACCTCCTTGCACCCTGTTGTCCCGGGAGGTGGGACCAGAGCGCCCAGCGCCCTGGTCCCTGGGTCCTATTTTGGGCCTGGTCTCCTTTGGACTTCGGGTCTTTTTGTTTGCAATTTGGAAAATAAACTTTCCTGGTCGGCCTAAGGTCGGGAAAATCAGTCTATCAGCCCTAAATGACAAGTATATAAACTACATTTGCCTCTCCCATTTGGAGGAAGAAGGTCATATGATGAAAAAAGCGTGGAAATTATACTCAAGCATTTAAGCATTCAAGCATTCAAGCATTCCTTCAAGCAATTGATCATTTCAAGTCTCCATTCAAGGCTAAGTGTTGCATTCAAGTCAAGGATTCAACCATTGAAGAGGAGATCACATACTACATGCTACAACATACAACATACAACATCTATACCTTCACACATAAGGATACAAACATCCTTAGAACAAGGTATTAGTACTTGTTTTACAGTCATTTACATTTACAGCTCTTGCTCATTTCTTGGTTAATTCCAAAACTGGGGTTTGACCTAAAGGCAAATCCCTAATCCCTAACCCCCCAATCGTCTTCACTTTTCTGTGTGTAGGTTGCAGGTACACGGCTGAAATTGAAGATCTGGAATCCTTGTGTAGAGACGAACAGATCCCCCTTCGTTTGGCGGATTTTTCGGAGGACCGTGGCGCCGGGCGCCATCGTCCCGACAACTTTTGCTCAAATTTGCAGGACAGCGCCGTATCGACATTTTACTACTAATTCCAGGTCCGCAGCTTCATACTGTATTCCTATCTCAGTTTATAAGTGAATCTTTATCACTTTCTATGCATGCTTAGCTTAATTCTTCTATCAACATTCTTTACAAAAGAGGGTAGCCTTGCTGTCTTAACCCTTGAAACACATTTAGCATCCAATCTTGCATTGTGTGGGATTGGATCTTGTGGGTTTCAACCCCTCTTTTGAATGTAAAGTCTCTCCCCTAAGTGAAAACCATCGAATCATAGCTAACCTCTCTTCTCTCTCCTCGGAGTTGGAAGAGGGAGAACAATGGGGGTTCGATCGCGATTTTCCGCTTTACAGTATTATTATCAATCAAATCTTGAATTTTACCCTTTAAAGAAAAACATTTTTCAGTATCATGCCCAGGATGACGATGGAATTGACAAAAAGATTTGTTATCGAAATAGGGTGAGTTAATCTTTGCAGGATCTATTTGTCTTATAGGAGGGAGAGTAAGCACATTTTGTTCCAATAACTTATTCATAATACTATGCAATGATTCACTCAAAGGAGTAAACTTTCTTTCTTTCTTGAAAAACTTAGAAATAGGAGGCACACCTGATGCTGCATTCACATTGTTGTTGATGATGTTTTCATTGAATTTAATGGACTCTCTGTTCGTTTTAAACTTCCCAAATGGTTGTTGACTACTATCACCCTTATCACCCGGAGCCATAGGATTTTCTTGTTCCATTTGACTCACAGTCAGTTGATAATTGTGAAGAGTTGCGCACAACTGTTGGAAAGAAGTAAACTCAGAAAACAGGAGTTTTTCTCTAATATCTTTTTGTAAATTAGAAATAAAGATTCTTTGAATATCATTGTCAGGCACTGGAAAATAAATTTGAGCATACAAATGCTTATATCTACCAATGAAATCAGTCACTTTTTCTTTAACACCTTGTTTGCAATGCATTAAATCAATCAAAGTAACTTTAGGACTTATATTGTTTTGAAATTGTTGAATGAAAGCATTTGCAAGTTGTTCAAAAGAAGTAATAGAATAGGAAGGCAATGAGAAATACCATTGTAGGGCTTTATCTCTTAATGTTCTAGTAAACAGTTTTGCAAGCAACCTTTGGTCATAAGCAAAATTGGTACATATTGTTTGAAAGGTCTTAACATGTGTTAGAGGATCACCCTTACCATTATAAAGCTCCAAATGCGGAATTTCAACATGTTTAGGGGGGATAGCTCGAACAATGTCAAGAGAAAGTGGGCTCGCAACATCAAATGTGGGCACACTAAACTTAGATTGATTCATAGAGGCAATTTGTTGTTGTAAAGAAGAGACAGTTTGTGCAAGATTGTTAATGGTCGCTTCAGTCGAAGAGTTCATATTAGACGTGTTAGATTGTGATGGAGGCGTTATGTTATTGAAAGAAGGTAGAGAGTAAGGTGGTGGGACACTATGATAGTTAGTCATAGGAGATGATTGGAAAGGAGGAACACTACAAGGAGGAATGGAATGATTAAACGAATTGCCCCCTTGCGTCATGTTCATTTGTGGTGATATAATAGGAACACTCATTGAAGGAATGAATGAAGAAGTTGGATTGAATGAAGGAAGAGGGTTGATTGAAGAAGAGGGATTGCCCCCATGACTGGTAATCATAGGAGGAATGTCTTGTATTGAAGTAGTCATTATGTTTGATGTAAAAGTAGGTATACTAGCAATAGGAGTTGTCAAAGGAATAGAATGATTAACTTGAGTAGGAGGTTGTGTATAACCTAAAGTTTCGGCACAACTCTTCATAGGCATCACATTCGAATCCACAATGTGTGCAATACCACGCAAAATATCAATTCCATTCTTATCACTTTGAACCATACGTTTTAGACCCTCAATTAAGGAAAGAGCTTCACTATCAGGGTATTCTTGAGACATCCATTGTCGAAAATCACCAAATTGGTTATCCAATTTTGAAAGTTGTTCTACAGAAACCTCATGGAGAGCTTCTTCATCATTAAGAGGATTGGAAGAATTACCCATGTCCTCGTTAAAAAGGCCATTCAAATTAGGTTCCATCTCCTCAGTAATTAAACCTTGGAAAGACTTAATTCTAAGGCTTCGTCTAATGGGAATAGTGTAAGTAGGGCTTATTGTTGTAAAACTCATGCACTAAAGAAAGAGAGAAGATCTTGAATTTTAGAGGTAGCAAATTTCAATAAAATCAGCCAATCTCCTAGATTTAAGCTGTTAAATGCAATCAGGACAATCTCCCAAAATTTCAGAAAAAATGTCCGGGACCGTGGCGAACGGAGTGCACACGGTCCTCGCAACTTTTTTCAAAATTTGCAGGGATGAAAGTTATGATGATTTTAAAGCTAATCTGAAAAAATTGAGTGATTTTACGATCTGTAGATAGGCCAAATTAAAGTTGCAATCTCAAAATTGAACCCTACCAAGATTGTTGAAAAATGTAAAATTTGAATTTTGAAAAAGAGAGGGAAACTGAAATTTTGAATTTTATGATTTTAGAGGGAATGCTAAAAGCAATGCAAGTTTTGAAGTTTAAAATTTGACTCGATTTCATGCAAAATTCGAATTTGGAAAGTGGAAATCAAAGATGTTGCAATGAAACACTTAATTTCAAAAGTCACAAATTGCAAAAATTTGAATAAAGCACTAAAATTTCGAATGAATGCCAACACACTTTTCAGATTTAGAACTGTAAGGAACACAATTTTGATACAAATTTCAATTTCAATGATTTTTGAATGATTATAAGCCTTTATCCGAGCAATCTCTAGACCAACTTTGACTTTAATTTTGAAGGTGTTAAAATTGATAAAATCAGCCAAAATTCTGGATTTGAGCAGAAAAATACAGTAAGATCTAGCTCCCGAAATTTCAGAAAAAATGTCGGGGACGATGGCGCTCAGGGTGCACACGGTCCTCGCAACTTTTTTCCAAATTTTCAGGGATGAAAGATATTGTGATTTTATTGCGGAATCCAAAGTTACAGCCGATTTGGAGGTGTTTTGATCAGTGAAATTATCAGTCAAAGGTTGAATCAAGAAGGTTTTAAAAATTAGGGTTTTGATCTTTAACCACTTAATTTTCAGAATTAAAGCACAAATATGAATTGACAATTTGCAATAGAAGGGTAGATCTGAAACAAGCATTAACAATTAAACATTCCACAAGTTTAATTACTAAAAAGAAAATTTTAGGGTTTTTTTATGCAATTAGCCTCTAAAATTTGCAAAAGATCAAACATGGAAATGTAATTAAGGAAGCAAATTTTTCAGATCTAACCATGAATAATCAGAATGAGGATGTTCATGTCGGGTTCACCAAAATGTAAAGTGGAAAAATCGAACCCTAGTCGTTCTCCCCTCCCCAACTCCGAGGAATGAGAAGGGAGGTCACTAGGGTTGATGGTTTTCACTTAGAAGAGACTTTACATTCAAAAGAGGGGTTGAAACCCACAAGATCCAATCCCACGCGATGCAAGATTGGATTCTAAATGAGTTTCAAGGGTTAAGATATCAAGGATACCCTCTTTTGTAAACAAATGTAGATAGCAAGATTGAACTAGGAATGCATGTAAAGTAGGAAAGATTCACTTATAAACAAAGATAGGGATATGAGATGAAGCTGCGGACCTGGAATTAGCAGTAAAATGTCGAGACGGTGCTGTTCTGCAAATTTGAGCGAAAGTTGACGGGACGATGGCGCCCGACATGCACACGGTCCTTCGAAAAATCCGTGAAATGAAGGGGGATCTGTTCGTCTCTGCACAAGGATTCCAGATCTTCAATTACAGCCGCATACCTGCAACCTACACACAGAAAAAAGAGGACGATTGGGAGGTTAGGGATGAGGGGTTTGCCTTTAGGTCAAACCCCGGTTTTGGAATTAACCAAGAAATGAGAATGCTGTAAATGTAAATGTTTGTAATGTAAACAAGTACTGATACCTTGTTGTAAGAATGTTTGTATTCTTACATGCGAAGGTGTAATGTATGTAGTATGTTGTATGTTGTATGTGATCTCCTCTTCAATGGTTGAATCCTTGTCTTGAATGCAACACTTAGCCTTGAATGGAGACTTAGAATGATCAATTGCTTGAAGGAATGCTTGAATGCTTGAATGCTTGAATGTTTGAATATCATTTCCGCCTTTTTCCCATCTTCCAAAATGGGAGAGGAAATGTAGTTTATATACTTGTCAATTAGGGCTGATAGAATGATTTTCCCGACCTTAGGCCGACCAGGAAATGTTATTTTCCAATTTGCAAACTTAAAGACCCGAAGCCCCATAAGAGACCGGGCCCAAAATAGGGCCAGGGACCAGGGCACTGGGCACCATGGTCCCACCTCCAGGGACAGCAGGGTGCAAGGAGGATCAGGCCAAGGTGCTGAAAAATGCAGTTTTTGATGTCATGAACAAGTTTCGGGGTCTCCATTCAGGTTCCGTGTTGCATCGCCATCGTGAAGACCCAAATGCAGTCAAAATTGCAAGTGTCACAATTTTAGGACGCTACATTAAGATATGGCAACATCATATTGAATTAGAAAATCAATTTATTGACATCAATGACAAAATAATAATATTAAGACAGTAATCATCCTTAATCAGTTGTATCCATAATCATCAACAACCTTCTCAATATCCTTATTGAATTGCCAACAATCTCCACTTGTCTGTTATAATGCCAACAAATAGAACATGACTAGGTAGAGAAGACTATAATCTGTATGAGTGCCCTCAAATGACACTACTCAAATCAGATGGCAAATAAAGGCAAACAACTGAAATTGAAGATACAGATGGCATGAGAAACCAAATCCTGAAGAGCTAATCAATCAAACCACAGAAGCATTAGAACCAATAGGACAAACCTCCCCATAATACTAAAGAGGGAGAGGGATAGGTACATTGAAAAGAATGGCCAACAAGAACTGTACGATGAAGAACCAAGAACATCGAAGGTGCAGAGAAAGTACAAAATGTCATGGAAGGAACACTCACTTGACACACAACATGAGGTGAATGTCGTGGAAGGAACACTCACTTGACAAAGGTGGATGGTAAACAAGGTAAACATCAACCCCCCCATGGTACTTTATAAGTAGTGCATGTACAATAAAGCACAAGATGTGCAAGATACCAAGTAAACAATGCATGATGGAACTTTATCTCAGTGTGTTTGCATAAAAGAAGCTACAATGATAAGAAGACTAGAAATAGAAAGGAGAACCAAAATAGAGACATCCTACTCATATAAGAGATCTTAGGACCTGAAACAACCAAGATATCCACAAAGTGCTAAAAAGGCAAAAAACTGAAGAAAATATTCCTGGAGCAGAATCTAGAAAGAAAACTCATATGGTTGGAAAGTACACAGGACAAACTTTCCAACGATATAAAGTTTTCATAAAATGGAGTTTGGATGCTCATTCTATGGCTCCTGGAGTGCAAAATGGAGACCCCACTTTGACTGGAAAAAAACATAGTCAAATAGAAAAATTGAAAACATATTCCAATATCACAAGGTCCATCTCGGAACTAGCTTTCCGACGCTTATTTTTTTTCAAAAAAATGACTCTGTATGCTCAAGATATGGCCAAAAAATGAACCCCCCCCTTAAAAAGACAAGAGGGAGGAGGTCCGGTGGTAGGAGCCTGGCGGAGGTGGCCAGTGGGCGGCGCTCCGGTGGTGGGCGAGTGGAGCTATGGTGGCTGGGTGGAGGTGTTGCGGTTGTCGGTGGAGGAGCCCTAGTGGCCGGTGGGCACGAGTGGTGCAGGAAGGCCGTAGATGGAGCGGCGGTAGCCGGGCGCGGGCGTAGTGCAGGTGACAAGAGAGGGTAGCGCTAGCAGTGGCTGCAGGCGAGAACCGACAGACTGTGTGCGGCGGGCACGAGCGGCATGGGCCAATGGGGCCACAAGGAGGCCGGCGAGGTGTTGCGGGCAATGCAGTGAGGGCCGGGAACATGAGCGTCGATGGGAGCAAGAGCTGGCAGGGGCTGGGGCCCGCGGGGGTCGACGGCAGCAATGACAGGGCCCGGTCTAACAGGGCTGGCGGGGGCCGGACTGTCAGACCGGTGGCAGGGTACGGGAACCTGTGCTTGCTCCAAACAATGTTTTTTTTAAAAGTGCAAAAAAAAATTAGCTTCCCCTTTTTTATTTTTTTATTTTTTTTATTTTTAATTTTTTCAAAAAATAAAAGAATTGGCCTGCATGCTATAAACAGGCAAAAAAATATTTTTTTGAATTTTTTTCTCAAACTGTGTGTCAAGGTCGTACGACTTGGTATTGGAGGAAAAAATACTCCAAGATGCTCATGATTCAAAACTAGTCAAGTTTTATATGACTATAGGGGTTTTGGGGCCTTATGAGCACAATGGTGAGGTCCGTTTAGGCCCAGAGTGCTCAGAAAAAAAAGCCTATCCCTAAGTGCAAAGAAAAAACTTCTTGAAACCCTAGATCTACTTCCAATGCAAAACATCTCAAAACAAGAACAGATAGTTGCAGATCTGAAGCTCTGATACCATGTGAGAGTTGAGAAACACAACACCACAGGAGCCTAAAGATCTCTGCAAGCTAAATAATCTGTTACAAAGAGAATCAAGGAAGCAAATAATAAAAAAGCAAAACACAGAAAATATGCTCAAAAGAATGAGAGCTCAATATTCACAAAATGTGTAATGTGATAATCCTTACAATACAATGAAAAAAATCCAACCTCTAATAGGTCAAGAAACCCTAAAAAGGAAAACCTAGGCTTGCACATAATAATTAATAAAAGAATTAATTATTATGCACCTAAAGTTAGCTTAAGTGTAAAATAGATAAAGGGAACTTAAATAATTAAAAAAATATTGTTTAATTAATCAAGTAAATACCCGAATACTCTAACAATATTCATTTAGGAAAGTGGTCAGATTTATACATCTACATTTTGCCCCTCTTTGAAGTGATGTAAATTTAATTAAAAAGGGAGAAAGAGGATTTTAATTAAATAGTGATTTTATTTAATTAAAGGCTAGAAAAGGTTCAGGTGAACTTAATTAAATAAATTGAGTAATTCCTTTAATCAAATAGATGAATATGAAAAAATTATTTAAATAGAATTTAAATAATAGGAGAAATGGGGTTAAAATAAATATTAAATATTCAATTAGGAAAGTGGTCAGATCTATATGTCTACAGTTGCAATGTATCCCTCTGGTTGGGTCATATAGACCTTGTTAAGGTCTCCATTAAGAAATGCATTTTTCACATCCATTTGATACAATTTCCATCCAAATTGTGTAGCTAAAACAAAAAGCATTCTAATTGTTTTTATCTTTACTATGGGAGTGAATGTTTCCTCATAGTCTATCCCTTCTTTTTGGGTGTAACCCTTGGCTACAAGTATATCCTTATATTTATCAATACCACCATCTTCTTTATACTTATTTTTGAATATATATTTACATCCAAATGTTTTCTTACAAGTGGTAGATCAACAAGCTCCCAAGTGTTGTTTTTCATCTAAGATTGATACTCTGCATCCATAGCCTCTTTCCAAGACTTTGATTCTTGTGCTTCCTAAACATTAGATGGTTCAAAAATATCAACAATTGAAGTCATCAAGGTTAGATTTACCTCATTGTGAACCATTCTACAAGTCCTTGGAGCTAAACTTGAAGTGTTTGAAACTCCATCTATCTTTGCATCACAAATATTACTAGTATACCACTTAGGTCTTGTGACATTTATGGGTGTTGATTGACTATCAACGTTCCATCATTTTTCCCATCCATGTTGAATATAGGATCACTATCTAAAGTAGGTGATGATGTGGGAGGAGAACTTGAATCACTTTGCTCATAAAAAAATATATCTTTACTAATTTATATTTTCTATGTTAGGATGCATAAGGAGATATGTCTTAGATTGATTACTATAACCAACAAGAATACATTTAATTGCTTTTTCATCAAGTTTATTTCTTTTTTGTTTAGGAATGTGCATATAGGTAGTGCATCCAAATACACGAAGATGAGGGATAGACGGCTTTACCCCTATCCATGCTTATTATGTTGTGATGCCATCAAGGGCTTTGGTTGGTGTGTGATTTAGAAGATAAACCATTGTGTGCACAACTTTAGCCCAATATGCATGTCCTAGTTGAAAATCTTTCAACATACTTCAAACCATCTCCATGATGATGCAATTTTCTCTGTTCGACAACTCCATTTTGTTGTGGTGTGTATGTTGCAGTCAATTGACATCAAATTCCATTTTCCTTCAAGTACGTGGAGAATTTTGTGCTGGTGTATCCCCCTCCTCAATCTGAGTGGAGGACACAAATACAATGATTCCTATTTTTTTCCACATGAATGCAAAACTCTTTGAAGTAAAAAAAAACCATCTTTATGCTACAAACAATATACCCACATTTTCTTTGTGTGCTCATCAACAAAAAGCTGAAAGTAGTTGTATCCATTATGATTAGGTGTCATGGGGCCGCACAGATCAGTATGCACTAGCTGCAAATGTTGGTTTGTACAATGCTCACTTGGATAGAAGGGTGCTCAATGTTGGTTTTGAGAAATACAACTGGAACATATAGCACTCAAATTCTTAAGCAAAGGGAAGCCCTTTAACCATGCTTTTATTACTAAGTTCTAGTAAGTAATTAGTGCTCAAATGATCAAATATACGAGGCCAAAGCATAGCAAGATCATTGTCAAGTAGTCACTAAGGCTTGATTATTAGCATGTGTATCAATCCTAAACATTTTACGAATCTCAATAACATTAGCAGCAATCTTTGCATTTTTAGACTTATCTTTGATAAGACATATTCAATCCTAAGGTTATGATAAAGAAAGTGATTAATAGAAAGAAGTTGTTTGGTAAGTCCTGACATGTACAAAATATTGATAAGCTTGCAACAATGTATGTCAAACTGTAAAGAGATGTCACCAATACCTTTGATGTCATAGGTGGTATCATCTCCAAGAGTGACTATATTGTGATGAGTTTTCAATGTGAGAAACCGCTTCTTCTATCCAATCATCTGCTTTGTAGCACCTCAATCCACATACCATATAGAGGTTGATTGTGAACCATCTTCTGGAGCGTGGGATAAAAGAGCGTATTCCTTCTCTTGAGAATATTTCGCTTCAACACCATTGCTTTGTTGTTTCTATTTGTTCTTTTTCTCCCATCATGGTTTGCCACTTTGAAATGGCTTATTTCAATGTGATTTGTCAGATAATCCTTTGGCCAAAGAGTTGTACCAATAATTTTTCACATTATGTCCAACTTATTCACATATTCCACACTTCTTTTGAGGTTCGGATCAATTACCAGATTTGGGAGGTCCACTGAATTGTTTCATAGGCTTCTTGCCTTTATGATGTGTGGCCATTGTATGATCATCTTGATTATGTTCTTGGCTTATAGACTCTTCTTTCTGGAGTAGATTCTTTAGCTTCTCAAAAGTGGGTGTCATCTCTATGACATTCAAAGTTGTCACATAGACTTTATATTTGGAAGGTAGTGCTCGTAGAACAATAGGCACTGATGCAGGGGCATCTTCAAATCCAACACAAAGTGCTCTTGAGGAGACAAATAACTAAGGATGTGTTTAGATGGTTTCATGTCTTATTTTCATGTTTTGAGTCTTTTCTTCCATGTTGATATCATGTAATAAGCATACCCCACCTTGTAAGCCAATGCCTTAGGTAGGTGTGTTATGAACCACCTTGGGAATATGGTGTTTAGGGGTCATCTATGCCTTGTAGGAATTTTATTATGAATTTTTAAGGAGTTTTAGTTGTCTTAGGAGTCAAATTTGTGTGGAGGAGTTTTGGATGAAAATGTTGTCAAAGTTGTCAAGACACACATGACAACTTTTGATTAAAAAGTGCAACTTCCTCCAACAACCACTTCTGGTACAAAAAGTGGTTCCTAACTATTATGGAGGGCATATAATGTTGAAATCCAACTGTGGGAGAGGTCGTTGAAGGTTAATGTAATATTTGGCACTTGGAAAATCAATAAAAACGGTGAATTTCCTGCACTTTTGCTGCTATAATCAATATTTCGTACAGTACGGACATCTCTAGGTCTAAAAAATGGTGGAATGTGGTATATAATTGAATCACCTTTCTAATGCTTCAAATCTGAGGTCTTAACTCCTCGGGATCAGAGATAAAAGTGCATTTTTCTGGAAGTTACCCGGATTTGACAATTTTACCTAGGTTTTGAGGGAAAAATAACATTTTCTTGCTAATACCTCATTGGTTTTGAACAGCCTTTGGGGTGGAGAAAGGTTAGACTATTTACATTATGATTTCCAAGGTCTTTTGTAGGGAAGGAGCAAGAAAGAGCGAGGGTTTGATGTGTTAAGGTGGACATCTCTATGTGGCCACCTAGTCTCATTGTGCAACCGGTTCCATGAATGAAGCCAGGGGTGTAACTAGGGTCTGAAATTTGGTGATTCATGTTAATTCCATTCCCTCTACATGTTCCAAGTATTAATTTTTTATTTCAGCACTTTTATAGTACACTTCCTTTGTTAAAGTGGCCTAATTAGGGCTATTAGGCCTACTAGGTGAGTAAGGGTTGTGACCTTTAGATCTTAGATCAGGTTAAGCCCTTTGGATATGTTTTAGTACTCATCCAAAGGAGTCAAAATCACTCATGATTTGTAGAGGTCCTTTGGAGTATTAAGGAGAAAACTTGAAACCTCAACCTCGCAGGGCTACTAGGCGTGACAGGCCTAATTATAGCAGCAGCATCACATCTTCTTAATAGATCAAATCTAATGGTTGGAAAAGGTCACTTGGGCCTATGGAATAGTGAATCAAAGGTTTAGGAGAAATTGGGGTCTTGGGAAGTGTGTCAACCCTTGTTGGTTATTGTAGCTCTTGTGAGTCCTGAGTGGTCTTTGGAAAGCGTTGAAGGTTTGGGCATTGTCTAAGCTGCCTGAGATGGGCAATGATATGAAACTTGCCAAACTAAGTTCAAAACACCCCTTGGAGTCTTTGTAACATTTCTAGAGTCCTTGTTTGGGTTCTTAGTTGAAGGAACCTATCTCAGTGTTGACAAGGGCTCTGCATTAGATTGGTATCAGAGCTTAGGAGTATCCTAAGAGTGAAGACAAATTGTGAAGATGGCAGAAGGAGATGAAGAGATTCTAGGAAGGATGACCAATGTGGAATTGGCCAAGGTTGTGAGAGAACAATTGGTAGAAAATAGAGCCATGAAAAGGGAGATAGAAAGGTTCAAAGGGAAGAATGGATAGGAGGGAAGTGGAAGACTCTGGAGATGGAGATGATGGGGATGAGGATGAGACCCCAAGGAAGGAAGAAGAAGCGGTTCCTACAGACCAGAGACCCCTCTTGAATGCTCTCAAATCCATGGAGAGGAGAACCATGGATGGGAAACTAGAACTACCTATTTTCAGTGGCAAGATGGATCCAAACTTGGTCATGGATTGGATAGAGGCTTTAACTAGCTTCTTTGAATGTGAAGACATTCTTGAGCACCAAAGGGTAAAGATGGCAAGGTCCAAGTTGAAGGGAGCAGCCTTGACTTGGTGTAATTTGATCCAGACAGAGAGGGTGAAGAATGGAAAGAGTATGATCAGATCATGGAATAGAATGATTGCTTTGATCAAAGAGACCTATGTGCTAGAGGACTATGGAGTGCAACTTCATAGAAGAAAACAAAATCTCAAAAAAAAGGACATGGATGTAAGCACATACACTGAAGAATTCTTGAAATTGTGTATAAAGGCCAAGACCACAGAGATAGAGGAAGAGAAGTTGGCGAGATACATCAATGGTCTAAAATTTTCTATACAAGATGAGTTAAATCTACACACCCTAGGTAATGTACACAAATGCTACCAAATGGAATTGAAGGTAGAAGAGAAATTCAAAAAGAAACAAGATCAGAACAATAGGGGCAGAGGTCCCTTTAGAGGAAGGGGAAACAATGGCGGTTCCCAAGGAGACACCAACCAAGAGGACAGCAAGGGTGAAGGCAGCAACAGAGGAAGCTTCAGAGGTAGAAGACCAAACTACAGAGGTAGATCACAAGGGAGAGGCCCCATAAGGTGTTACAATTGCAACCAAGAAGGTCACATTGCCAATAGGTGTCCAGAGAAGGCAAACAACAACACTATGGGAGAAAGAAAGAGCAATCTAATCCAAAAATCTGATTATCAAAGTGTGAACAACAGCAACACTTTTCAAAGTGTAAATGCACCTGATTCTTATGGGTATCCGGAAAGAGGTGAAGCTTTGATGATGAGGAGAGCACTCCTAAAGGTTCCTATCACAAAAGAACCCCCACAAAGGAAGGCAATCTTCAAGACAACTTGCAAATCACGAGGTAAAGTCTGCAAAGTTATGATAGATTCCAGTTCAATTGAAAATTTTGTGTCCATGGAGATGGTGGAGAAGCTTAAGCTTAAGAGGATACCACATCCTTATCCATATAAGGTGTCATGGCTCACCCAAGGGCAACAAGCTCTTGTGGAAGAACAAGCATGGGTTGAATTTCAGATTGGCACCTACAAGGACAAACTCCTATTTGACATATCTAAGATGGATGCTTGTCATCTATTGTTTGGTAGGCCTTGGCAATATGACTTGAAGGCACAACATGATGGCTTTAGAAACACCTATTCTATCACCAAGGATGGGAAGATCATAGAGTTGCTACCTTTGATGGAGGATGAAGAAGAGCCTAAGGGGAAAGAGGCTAAGGTGATGCTGATGGAGAGAAAGGAGTTCATGAAGGAGGTGAGAGAGGAAGGAGGATTATGTTTTGCATTGATACCTGTTCCTAAGAAGGAGGCTGCAGATGTAGGAGTAGCAGATCAACAAGGGAGACCTAGGATGGTTCCTTATGAAGTGCAAGAGCTTCTTGACAAGTATAAGGGTGTGATTTCAAAGGGTATGCCTAAGACCCTCCCTCCTATTAGAGAAATCAGTCATTGTATTGACTTTATACCAGGAGCAACATTGCCCAACAAGGCTGCATACAAACTGACCCCACAACAAAATGAAGAGGTGGCCACGCAGATTGCTGATCTACTTAATGCAGGTCTGATTGGAAAAAATCTCAGTCCTTGTGTAGTACCAGCAGTACTTGCACCCAAGAAGGAAGGCACTTGGAGGCTTTGTACGGATTCAAGGGCAATCAACAAAATAACTATAAGGTATAGATTTCCCATTCCTAGAATTGAGGATCTTCTTGATTGTTTAGGAGGTGCAAAGTATTTTTCAAAGATAGACCTTAAAAGTGGATATCATCAAATTAGAATAAGGCTAGGGGATGAATGGAAAACGGCCTTGAAAACTAATGAGGGGTTGTATGAATGGAAAGTCATGCCTTTTGGCTTGTCCAACCCCCCTAGCACTTTTATGAGACTAATGAATGAGGTGTTGAGTGACTTTACCAGCAAATTTGTGATTGTCTACCTAGATGATATTCTGATTTTTAGCAACACAAAGGAGGAGCACATGCAGCACCTAGAGTTGGTCTTGAGAAGATTACACAAGGAGCAACTAATGATCAATTTGGATAAGTGTTTGTTCATGCAAGAGGACATCATCTACCTTGGTTTTGTCATATCTCAAGGTGAACTGAAAATGGATCAAGACAAAGGTAAACGCCATTCTAACTTGGCCCACTCCTAGAAGTTTGAATGATGTTAGGATTTTTCATGGTCTTGCAACATTTTATAGGAAGTTTATCAAAGGTATTAGTCAGATTTGTGTACCCATGCTTGACACCATAAAGGGGGGTCAGAAAAGTAAGTTTTTGTGGACCCAAGCAACAAATGAGTCTTTTGAGTTTCTTAAGAGAAAAGTTGCAGAGCAACCAGTCCTAGCCCTCCCTGATTTTCATAAGGTCTTTCAGATTGAGTGTGATGCCAGTCATGTGACCATAGGGGCTGTTTTGAGCCAAGAAGGAAGACCTATTGCTTTCTATAGTGAGAAACTAAATGATGCCAAGAAGAGATATTCCTCCTATGACCTTGAAATGTATGCATTGGTCCAGTCCATAAAGAAATGGAGGCACTACCTTTTGCCCAAGGAATTTTTGGTTTTTACTGATAAAAAGGCCCTAAGTTTCATTAATAGTCAAGAAAAATTGAATCACCAGCATATGAAGTGGGTGGAGACTCTACAAGCCTTCACATTTTCTTTGAAGCATAAGAAAGGAGTCACAAATAAAGTGGCAGATGCATTAAGCCATAGGGTGCTCACATTGTCCCATATCCAATTGGAAAGTGTAGGAATTGATGCTTTGAAGACCATGTATGAACATGATGAAGATTTTGGTAAGGTATATGCCTCTTGTACTAATTTGGATGATAGGTACAATGTAGAGTTTTCTGAGTTTTTGCTGCAAGAAGGATTGTTGTTCAAGGGAGGTCAACTATGCATTCCTAGATGCTCTGTGAGGATGGATATTATCAAGGAGAAACATAATGGGGCAATGGCAGGTCATTTTGGGTTAGATAAGACCCTAGAACTTGTGAGGAGACACTATTTTTGGCCAAAGATACAGACTAAAATCAGAAAGTATGTGGAGTCTTGTGTGGTATGTCAAAAGGCTAAAGGAAGGTCTACTAATGTTGGCTTGTATCAACCACTCCCCATTCCATCTAGACCATGGGAGAGTGTAAGTATGGACTTTGTAATGGGGCTACCTAGGACTCAAAAAGGTTTTGACAGTGTTTTTGTTGTTGTGGATAGATTTAGCAAAACGGCACACTTTCTCCCTTGCAAATCAACAAATGATGCTTCTTACATTGTAGCACTCTTCTTCAAAGAGGTGGTAAGGATCCATGGGTTTCCTCTTAATATTGTTTCAGATAGAGATGTTAAATTCATGGGTCATTTTTGGCAAACTTTATGGAGAAAACTAGGAACAAATTTGTCATTTTCATCTGCCTATCATCCCCAAACGGATGGGCAAACTGAAGTTGTCAATAGAACCCTTGGAAACCTTTTGAGATGCTTAACAAGAGAGCATAGAGAGAAATGGGATACTATCTTACCCCAGGCAGAATTTTCTTATAATGATACTGTTAATAGGAGTATTGGTAAGTCTCCTTTTCAGATTGTCTATGGTCTTAACCCAAGAGGTGTTTTAGAACTCAGAAATCTGCCTTCTACTAGTCTAATCAGTGCTGAGGGTGAAGCCTTTGCTGAGGCAATCAAGGAAGTTCATGAACAAGTCAGATTAAACCTTCAAAGGTTTAGTTAATAGTATAAGAAGCATGTAGATCAGAAAATAAGAGACCTAAGTTTTGATGTTGGAGACCTTGTATGGGTCTATCTCAGGAAGGAGAGGTTACCAAAAGGCAAACACACTAAGTTGATGCAAAAGAAGATAGGTCCTTGTTCTATTTTGAAGAAATGTGGACCTAATGCTTATGAAGTTCAATTACCCAATGGGTTGGGGTTGTCACCCATCTTTAATGTTTGTTATCTAACACCATATAAAGGTTTTGATGTTGCAGCTATACGTAATGATGATTTGGAGCAGCAGGCTGATGCAAATTTTCCTAAGCATGAACCACCTACCCTAGAGAAAGTGTTGGATACTAAAGTTGTTAAGAAGACAAGGAACAAGGAGTATACACAATACTTGGTTAAATGGAAAGGCAAACCTAATAATGAGGCTGTGTGGATGGATGAAAAGAAAATTGAGGCCCATGACACCACCTTGCAGCAGCTCATCTCAAGTGGACTTGAGATTTCTTGCCCCCAAGAGTATGATGCAGGGGCATCTTCAAATCCAACACAAAGTTCTCTTGAGGAGACAAATAACTAAGGATGTGTTTAGATGGTTTCATGTCTTATTTTCATGTTTTGAGTCTTTTCTTCCATGTTGATATCATGTAATAAGCATACCCCACCTTGTAATCCAATGCCTTAGGTAGGTGTGTAATGAACCACCTTGGGCATATGGTGTTTAGGGGTCATCTATGCCTTGTAGGCATTTTATTATGAATTTTTAAGGAGTTTAAGTTGTCTTAGGAGTCAAATTTGTGTGGAGGAGTTTTGGATGAAAATGTTGTCAAAGCTGTCAAGACACACATGACAACTTTTAATTAAAAAGTGCAACTTCCTCCAACAACCACTTATGGTACAAAAATTGGTTCCTAACTATTATGAATGGCATATAATGTCAAACTCCAACCATGGGAGAGGTCGTTGAAGGTTAATGTAATATTTGGCACTTGGAAAATCAATAAAAATAGTGAATTTCCTGCGCTTTTGCTGCTATAATCAATATTCTGTATAGTAAAGACATCTCCAGGTCTGAAAAATGGTGGAATTTGGTAGATAAGTGAATAAAATTTCTAATTCTTCAAATCTGAGGTCTTAACTCCTCGGGATCAGAGAGAAAAGTGCATTTTTCTGGAAGTTACCCGGATTTGATAGTTTTACCTAGGTTTTGAGGGAAAAATGACATTTTCTTGCTAATACCTCATTGGTTTTGAATGGCCTTTGGGGTAGAGAAATGTTAGACTATTTTAATTATTATTTCCAAGGTATTTTTTAGGTAAGGAGTAGGAAAGAGCAAGGGTTTGATGTGTTAAGGTGGACATCTCTATGTGGCCACCTAGTCTCATTGTGCAACCGGTTCCATGAATGAAGTCAAGGGTGTAACCAGGGTTTGAAATTTGGTGATTCATGTTAATTCCATTCCCTCTAAATTTTCCAATTATTAATTTGTTAGGGCAGCACTTTTATAGTACACTTCCTTTGTTAAATTGGCCTAATTAAGGCTATTAGGCCTACTAGGTGAGTAAGGGTTGTGACCTTTAGATCTTAGATCTGGTTAATCCCTTTGGATATGTTTTAGTACTCATCCAAAGGAGTCAAAATCACTCATGAGTTGTAGAGATTATTTGGAGAATTAAGGAGAAAACTTGAAATCTCAACCTGGCAGGGCTACTAGGCATGATAGGCCTAATTATAGCAACAACATCACATCTTCTTAATAGATCAAATCTAATGGTTGGAAAAGGTCACTTGGGCTTAGGGAATAGTGAATCAAAGGTTTAGGAGAAATTGGGGTCTTGGGAAGTGTGTCAACCCTTGTTGGGTGTTGTGGCTCTTGTGAGTCCTGAGTGGTCTTTGGAAAGCGTTGAAGGTTTG
Organism: Cryptomeria japonica; assembly: GCF_030272615.1. Taxonomy (NCBI): domain Eukaryota; kingdom Viridiplantae; phylum Streptophyta; class Pinopsida; order Cupressales; family Cupressaceae; genus Cryptomeria; species Cryptomeria japonica. The sequence continues at coordinate 19,457,821 of NC_081405.1, read as the reverse complement.
GGCATTGTCTAAGCTGCCTGAGATGGGCAATGATATGAAACTTGCCAAAGTAAGTCCAAAACACCCCTTGGAGTCTTTGTAACATTGCTAGAGTCCTTGTTTGGGTTCTTAGTTGAAGGAACCTATCTCAGTGTTGACAAGGGCTCTGCATCAGGCACCAAGATAACATCATCCATTGTTTCTCCTAATGCATGTAGGGAAGTCCTCAATTATGCAATATTTTTGAGGACGGATTGCAATTGTTCTCCATTCTTCATTTTCAATCCATGTAGTTGAATTTGAAACTTCAGGTTTTGATTCTAATTTTTCAACTCATAAACCATCTTGAGCTTGTCCCATGCATCATCTTTGGTTGTGAACAGGTCTCGGATGAAAGGTTTAACTTCATCAAACACGCTAAGCACAATGATCAAATTGGATTTTCTATCAACCTGATCAAGTTTCTTTTGCTCATCAACATCTGTCTTATGGCATGTTGTGGTACCACTCACCACATCCCAAAATTCTTCAAACTCAATTTGAGTTTTGAGATTGGTTTTCCATGCAAAATAATTGTTCCCACACAACAGTTGAGAATATGGAAGAAGAAATTTTGGAGAACTACTAGCCATTTTGTTAGCAGAATAAGGTGTTTCTATTGAGCAAGATTTTGGACTAACAAAGGCTTTATTATTGAAGTCCCATACATATTTGCAAAATGGATAATGCTTACAAAATCACCATTGATAAAACACCCCTTAAAACTTCAAAATGTGTAAACTCATAGAGAAAATCAAATAAGATAATCAACTATCTTCTCTTCTTCTTTCATTTTTTAGATTTTTAGCTAATCACCATTGAAGTCCTCTTATAGCACTCACCATCTCATCCACTCTTTGCAAATAATCAACTATCTTCTCTTCTTTCATTTTTAGATTTTCAAACTGTGCTCTTAGATTTTGTAGTTTGGCTTCTTTCACTTTGGTATCTCCTACATATACACTCTGCAACTTGTCCCAAGTTTCTGTTGCTGATGTGCAATGCATGACTTTGACAAAATTTGTATCTAATAGACCACTTAAGATTGCATTCTTAGCTTTGGCATTGTTCTCATATTCCCTTTTAGCATCAGGGTCAGTGGGAGGAACTTGAGGAACAATATATACATTTTTTACTAGCACCCAGACATCAAATCCTAGGGAAGACAGGAAGGTTTCGATTCTTCTACTCCAAAAGGAATAGTTGGTACCATCAAGGATAGGTGCTTTAGAGGAGGATTCATTCCTATCCAATGTGTTCACAAAGCAGGATCTACCCAAACTAGAGAAAACTTTTACTATGAGGGAACATAGGGCTCTGATACCAATTGAATAACACAAATGGATACTTCAAGGAGGGTGAATCAATGTATTTTAAATTTTTTTAACTGTGTGCTAAAACTGCTACTGCAAATTAATTGAGAACACACACACACAAGTGCACATCACATAACACCAGATGTACAAGGAAAACCCAATGTGGGAAAAACCTCGATGAGAATAGCTACTGGAGTCTGCTGCTCCAATCCAACCTCGCAAAGAATATCAAATTACAATGTTTAGGACACCAACCCAAGGAGAACCAACCCCTAATTTTATGAGCACCTACTCAAAGGAGAACCTACTCAAAGGAGTATATACCCCTGCTCTGAGCACCCACTTAGAGATTTATAGTGATTGTTCAATTTTACAATGCAATGATAAAGCCTTGTTACAAATGAGTTTTGTAACACTTACAAATTTATCATATCTTGAGAATGACTCTCTCTGCCTACTACAGTTTTTCCCTATATTTCTCTCTTGGTAGCTACACACTTTGTCTCACACTTTACACTTCATGCAACTCTTTAGCACTACATACACATACAAAAAACAATCAATGAGTGGAGATATATTTATTTCTACCTCTATCTTTGTCACACCTACCAAATTCAAATCACACTTACAACTACTATTGGATTGGATTAACTCTGTACACATCATATTTTCTTCTATCGCAATCTTGAATATTTTATTCAAGTTGGTTGTCTTGGAGATTTCCAACTCAAGAGATTTTATTCTCTATACTGAATATGATCTCATACTTGTAGCCTGTAATAAATGCATCCAATATTTCTTCTGATCGTTCTCTGTACTAAGTTTTTATTTTTAGCAAACTCAATCTGTCTAGTTGATGTAATTTTTCCTCTGTCAATTTCCTCGAACCCATCAATGATCTACAACTTTGGTCGCCATTAATGCATTATCCATCCTCTCTGAAAAGTTTGACAACTACCACACTGAAATCCACCGCCACCAACTACTGCATATCAGATTTAGTTTTTGTTCATTAGAGAGCCTTATGTCTTCATATTCTTCATCCATATCAAATGGTCAAGGTCAGTCGGCCTCCACATAGATGATTATGTCTATCGGCATGCAAAAATTTTTTTAATCAACATTCAAGTCACTAGGTCAATTCTGGTCAATTGTCCACGTGGATCTTTGAGTCTATCGGCTTGTAGACATGACTACAAAGTCGGTCACAATCCTCAATCTTGTCGGTAAAATACCCTTTCATCTTTCCAACAAGTGTCTTCTAATTTGCTCCGTACATGCCATGTTGTCGGGTCAAACTTGGTCAACGTCCATGTGGACTATCGGGCTCCTTCACATCGTATGTATGTCTTCTTGTTCTACCCATGTGAGATAAGCTTTTATTTATTTTCAAAAATCTCCCCTTTCCTTTGTTAGTCCACGTCTCATATGGGTAGCTTCTTAACCTACACGGGATAAGACTTTGTCTTTCACCTCACTGCTTTCTTATCCTGCAACCTTCTCCTTATCATTGCGGGAACACGCAGTATAAGCTTTGTCTTCCTTTGACAGGTATCTTCTTTTTCTATGTTAGCCTGCATGAACCTTATGTAGTCTCTTAATTCGTGCGGGATAAGGTTTCTCTCTTTTGTCTTTGCTTTTCCTTGTCCCACGAGACCACCACATAACCATATGTCTTGTGCAGGATAAGTTTCTCTTCATGGCATGCTTTTACTTGTTATCCTGCACAACATTTAATGTGCATCTTATCTTGTGAGGGATAAGGGAATCCACAAAATTCCCTTTAGCTTCTTGTCTCGTCTGAATTTTGTTAGTCACTTTTGACATCGTGGGATAAGAGAGAACATCTCTCTGCTTTGACCTCCTTTGATTATCTTATCCCAGACAACCAGCGTTGATCACTTTTGACAACGCGGGATAAGATGGACCACTTTTCTTAACAGACTTAAGTTATCCTGTGCAACATTTGAGGGTCACATTTGATGTCGTGGGATAAAAGGGATCGCCTTGTTTATTGAACATATGTTATCTCACGCAACAAGCACATGACCTTTTCCACAATGATCAACCAACATGCTACGGGATAAGAGGATAGCTCGATTGACCAGTCAAAAAAGTTATCTTGCAGGATCATTTAACCCCCATTCGAATACACCATGGAACCCCTTAGATGCACATGAACCAATCAGCTTCTGCCATGTGGAAGTCATAACATACCATCCACCACATGTGACTCGGTGACTGTTGTTGACACAAACAATATGTGAAGATGATGAATGTGGTCAAAACCTCTGTAGAATCTATTCGAAAACCCCGACGATGAAACTAGTCGAAACCCTTGCAACATAACACGATATGTTATGTGGGATTGCTACTTGCATCACTGCAACCTCTAGACACACCTTGACATCTACCTGCTTCTCTGGAACCATTTGACATCCCTTGACATCAATGACAATAATGCCAACAAATATGATTCCCTAAATTACAATCTTATTCTAATTCTGACTCATGCCTGATACACATTGACAAAAACATTGTATATTGGACATACACATTCATAACTATGAATTTTTTAATAAAAATCTTATCTCAATATCACTGGTATGACGTATCCTAGCATTCAACCTTGAATCAATGATGCTCAGGTTGTCTTCTTTATTAATGAGATAAAGAACACATATAGTGTGGATTTCTTTGTAAACAATGGTGTGTTGACCACTTTGTAATTGATGATTGATTTATCTATTGAAGAGAGTCACAACGAGCAAAAAAAACCCACATGTTATGGAGAGGCAACCAGTTAGAATAAACTTTAAACAAAGCAATGCACTCAATCCTTCTCTACAATCAAATCCTGACACAATTGAGTGGCCTCTTTATGCTTCTTTTGTGCTTATTATCAAAGTATCCAGCACAAGCAATTGAAAAAGATCCTCAAAAAGATGGAGTAGTGTCTGGTATAACAATTCAACTTTCTCCTTCAATTGCAGATCAACCTCTACAATGTGGAATGAAATTGCTTTGCTCTGCATTGGTTGATGTCATGAATTACATCGCCAATATTAGCTCCATTACTCATTGTGAATCTTGATAGACTGACATTCACATAGCCATGCACACCCTCCAAACTAGCAAACAAAACCAAATCACACCAGTAGCAATGAAAAACTAGTGGTCTTCAAAGGTCTCAAACTTTACCCATGTAGCTTAAAAATTGATCAAAGTCGAGTTGAGAGATCAGCCACAAAAGCCTCTTCCAATGTCGATAGGGTTGAGCTCTTGGGTTGTCACTATCTTATGGCGAATGTTGGAAGTAGAGGATGTTTCTTTAAGCATAGGCACTGATGAACCAATTGAACTAACTCAAATATAAGCTTGCCTGCTACAACACAAAATTCTAAAATGACAAACCTTGCATCTTTAAGAAAAATAAAATCAGTAAGCCCAATGGTATGCAATGAAATAACCACAAATGAAAATTGCATTTACTTTGATCAATAGATGCTAGAACATTTAACCAGCCAAAAGCATGTATCAAGAATCATATCCTTATTGAATCATGTATAGACTATCTGCATACTAGACACTTTGGATCAGAATCATGATGCACTAGTTGAGAACACAAAAAACAAAAAAGATAACCACAAAGAATAAAAGAACATCTTTGTTGTCTCATCAAACAAACAAAGCATAATTCTCTATTTGGGACCTCACCAGATTCATCATTAGATCCATTTGAGGTATTTGGTTCCACTCTTAGTAGTTGAACCTACCTCAAACATTTCTAGAACTTTATAAATTTGTGTCAATTCCTAAAAGAAACAAAGCTATAACTCTAATTGTTGCAATGATGCTACCTCCATCACCCAACTTGTTTAACACATAACAAAATTGAGAGGTGAATCAATCTATACTCAATTTTATTTCTGATCTATTAAACTTCAAACCACTACTAACATATTACTTTAATAAAATCATGAAAGCATAAAACACAATCAACTCATGAACACCAGATTTATGTGGAAAACTCAAGAAGGGAAAGACCACGATGAGAATCACACTCACAATATAGATATAAATGACTATAATAATTAGGCCATAGGCCAGAGAGCTCACTGCTCTGGACTTGCAAGCTAACGCACACAACCTTCGGGAAGGATAAAAGGGACTTGCACAACTAAAACTCACTGCTTCAAGGAAAGATACAAAGAGCTACCAAGAGAGACACATTGCCTTCCAACAAGAATATGTGAATTGAAAATGAATCAGATCTCGTGATCATGAAATTGACCTTGAATCTCTATGTCAAGTGTCCAATATCATGGTAAATACATTTGACCTCAAACTCTGCTACCAAACACTATCAAAGCTCTTTTCAACTAAATAACACACACCTTTTCAATCAAATTTGTCTACATATCAATCACATCCACTTCACATAAAAACACACACATTTACTCATCCTTGTATACAAACATATTCATTATAACTCTCAACTATGTTGGCCCAAAATAGAGTATACAAGATTACATAAACTAGGTCACTTGGACCAATAATATCCAATGCGGTTCACTCTAGGAGAAAGAGGGAACCCAAAAACAGCACTACACATCCCTCTAAGTTGGTTCCAATGATTCACCTACCTTATTCAATCTTCCAAAGCCAGTTCCAAATGAAACATGTAAATAAACAATAAAACTCAACATTCAGTCAACCTAGAAACATCTTCCAATGCAAATTACCTAATACGGATCTCCACTAAAAAAATATTCCAACTTAACCTCCTATGCATATCCTAACCAAAAAGCATGATCCAGATAAGATAATCCATCCGAGTACACTAAGACCCAAGACAACTGACCATTCCAAGAACATACCAACATCTCATGTGCAAAACAAAAACAACACTATATATTGAAACTGGAACATTGCACAAACCAAATATGCATATCCTCCAAACTACAACACTTGAGAGTTCACATATCTAGAAGTCACCAAGTAGATTCTGAACCAATCTAACAAACACTCACTATCAAATAACAATAACTAATCTCATCATATGAGAAACCAAAGGACCTACAAACTTGATAGCACACCATTCACAAAACATTAACACTATATTCAAGTCCGCACAACATACTCTTCACAATCCAAATCAAAACATTCTTCCATTGGGGCATTGAATTTTCTTTCCTTTTCTTGCATATAGAAACTTATTCTACACTGATCAGATAACATCTGGATCAACAAGTTTGACATAATGACAACATAACTCAAATTTCCAACAATCTCTCCCCCTTTGTCATTTATGGCAACACCTATACCATCTTCTACTTAAATCTCTCTCTCTCTTTGACATCAAAGACAAAGGGAAAACATTTGAAAATAGTTGTCTCCCTTCGAAGCTCTCCTACCCTTTGTAATATTCCTTTGAACATATTCTTCTGGGCACATTCTCTTATACTAATACATGCAATAGTCCCCCTGATGGGGATAAATCTCATAACTGGAGCACTACATCCATCATTGCTTCCCCTAAGAGCAGCCACAACACTAGTCCAAGAGATAAAATATAAGATTTGAATCTCCCCTTAGAATGATGCACCACATATATGCATCTAGGTAGAGAAAGGAGGGGCAATAACACCTAACTTCAGTCTAGGATACTCAAAAGTGTCATTTGCCAATGCTTTAGTAAAGATGTCTGCAATCTATTTCTATGTTGGTGCATACTCCAATCTAACCTCTTTCTCTGCAACCTTCTCTCTTAAGAAGTGATACCAGATAGAAATGTGTTTGGTTATTGAATGAATTATTGGTTTCTTTGAAATGTTTATGGCACTTGTATTTTCACACATAATGAGAATTGTTTCATCATATATTTCTTTGATATCCCTAAGAGTTTGCTTCATCCACATAACTTGAGTACAACAGGACATTGATGCAATATATTCTGCCTCTACAATAGATAATGAAATTGAAGCTTGTTTCTTACTTAAAACCAAGAGACCAACATGTCTCCTAAGAAAAATGTACCTTCACTTGTGCTTCTCCTATCATTTACACATCTAACCCAATCAATATTTGTAAATGCCTCTAGCATGAAGTCGCCATTCTTTTTATACCACAAACCATAATCCATAGTACCCTTCAAATATCTTAATATTCTTTGTATTGCTTGATCATATGATTGCTTTGAATTAGTATAAAATATTGCAATTAGATAGATAGCCTACATAATTTCTGGTCTAAAAGTTGTTAAATACAACAGTCCACCAATCATAGATCTATATTTTTTTTCTGATCAACATCCAGAGATTTATCATCCTTTCTCAATTTACAACCAGTAGCCATAGGGGTTGCAATTGGTTTATTGTTCTCCATCCCAAACTTTTTTCAATATTTCTTTGACATACTTTTCCTAAGAGATAAAAATTCCATTTTCTAACTGAGTAACTTGCAAACTAAGAAAGAAAGACAATTCACCAATCATAGACATTTTGAATTTCTTTTGTATTTCTTCACCAAATCTCTTACACATGTTATCATCACCTCAAAAGATAATGTCATCAACATACACAACAACAATCAACAACTTATCACCTTCAAATTTGAAATTAAGATTGTCATCCATAGTACCTTTTTCTATAAAAAATTGTAACGAGTACTTATCCAACCTAGCATACCTAGAATTCAAGTACTTTCTTCAGGTTCTTGATTTTGCCTTCGACTGCTATTTGTATGTTCTAAGTTTTGCCTTTGGCGATTAGTCAACTATTGAATGGTTTTTGTAAGTTTCTGAAGTGTATCAGCTATCCATTGTTGTCCATCCTTTAATCCTCTCATGGTTTCCCCCACTTCTACAACATCATCACGTGGTGGATTGTTTTCTCTTTTGTCACCCATGGTGTCCTGCTGATTATCTAAATTATGTTCCCTGTTCAACATTGCCCTTCAGCGTGTATAATATCTATGAGGACCAACTTCCAATGGATGCATACAAAAACTTTAACCCTCCAGGATGGCAGGATCAAAGCTCTGATACCAATGTAAGAACCCAATAGGTTGGAACTGTTGAAACTGTCAATACTTGTTTTTTGGGGGGGAGGGGTTTGTTGTTTTGTAATTTTTTGTTTTGAGAGGGTTTTACACACTAAAAAAAGCATTTGAACATGGAAACTTCTAGAATTTGAAACTACTAATATTGATGGAAAAGATAACTGATATTATTCATTCTCCTTAATTTATTCATCATAGGAATTCATTACATCAAACAAACATACCATTTATTGAAGGAATGACTTAATTATAAGTGTTTGTAAGAAAAGAAAGGACAATGGTTATAGGTAACTTCAACAGACAACAACTATGATCTCTTCTGATGATGTCAATTCCTCTTCCTATACATTGTGCTCCTTTTGTGATTTTATTGGAATTTATTGAGGTCTCCTTTGCCAAAATCATACCCTTCTTAGAAGATGAGGTACGATTACTGCTGGGGTTACAAAACACAGGTCATACAACCTTAAATTCAATACCAACCACTCCCCAATCACTACGCATAAATCCTTCAACAATCTGCCCACAAATCTGATAAAAATATTGCAATAATATACCCAAATCAGCTCAGTGTTGACCTTTGTGTGAAGCCAATCTGTCAAGAAATATCAGGTGAATAGTTCACACCCTCTGACTACTATTGTAGAGAAGAAGAAACACTCTCCAATGTCGATAAGCTCATAAGAGTGCAAAAACCCTTGGTTCTGCATGAACTCCAATGCTCTATAGAAATGACAAGTAAAAACATCAATCATAATGAAGTTTGATTTCTCTAGAAAAGACTTATATTCCCTCAAGAAGTATGATTTCCCCAAAAAGCATTTTAAATTTCATTTCAAACTTCGGAAATCTTTTAATAATTCATTAAGTTTGGCATTTATAATTAATTTCTCAAATAGACCCCTTTCGACGATGAATTGACCCTCAACGTTAAGTCACTTAAGTTATAATATAAAATGATATTATAACTTTATAATATAAGCTCATAACCATTAATGTTTATTTTAGCCAAATAAACATTAATATCTCCTTTATTACTCAACATTTTGGTGCGTCGTGGAGCTGACATGAGGGAACTGCATATGACCATACCCCCTTACTAAAAATAGCAAGGGTCCATCTCTAACATCTCTAACTTACTATAAATAGTAATTACTGCATACATAGTCTTGTAGACCTCAAACAAACACCAATCCTGCATAGCTCTAACCACTAAAGAAGTCGCATCCCTCAAGGGACCCTTTATCCAACCTCATTAGCTTACAAAGGTCTATGATAGGCCAATCTACACAACTGACTCATGTCAACTAGGAGGGGACATCACAGGCCACCCTCCCTAAAATTGCCTGTCCTCAAGCAATCTCAACTTTGGATGATGTAATATATCCTCACTCTCCCAAGTAGCATCCTCAACCAGCAAGTCCTTCCATTTGATCAGATATTCCCTGATGACCTGTCTCCTCAACTGTCTCTCCCTAACATCTAGGATAGCTTCAGGTACTAAAACCAATTTCCCCTCATCATCTAGGGGTGGTAGAATTGCAAAAGGTACCACACGATGTCCCAACACCTTTTTGAGGTGAGACACATGGAAAACATTATGCACTCTACTATCCGTCGGTAACTCAAGCTCATAAGCCACCTCACCAACTTGTCTGATAATCCTGAAAGGACCATAGTATGGTGTCTTAAGCTTCTCTTCTTCACTCTTTCTAAGAGTGGACTGATGGTAGGGTTGTAGCATCAGATACACGATATCTCCTACCTCAAATGAACGCCTAGTCCTCTTCTCGTCTGCATATTGCTTATGTTGATTTTGTGCCATAGTGATATTCTCCTTGAGAGCCTTTACAATGTCCTGGATCTCCTACAATAAATCTATAAAACTAGGCACCTCATACCCATACAAATATAGAAACGGTGTCATCTGAATAGACATGTGGTGAGTGGTATTATAACGATACTCACAAAGGTAAATCCACTTCACCCAAGCCTTATGTTGCCCTGCAATACAGTTTTTGAGGTATCCCTTCACCCATTTATTCACTATCTCTGTCTGCCCATCTGTTTGTGGGTGGTAGTTGGTGCTCGGGGTAAGCTTGGTCCCACACAATCTGAATAACTCCTGCTAGAAGTGGCTCATGAACCGTCTGTCTCTGTCACTAGCAATATTCTGAGGCAACCTATGTAGCCTAAATACCTCTTGAAAGTACAACTCTGCTACCTGTGCAGTTTTGTATGTAGTGGTAATCAAGAAAAAATGGGCATATTTCGTCAGTCGATCAACAAATACATTTATATAATCCCTCCCTTGGGCTTTCGACAAGCCCGTGATGAAATCCATAGATAAGCATTCCCACTTCTTGTCGGGAATAGGAAGTGGCTAAAGTAGCCCTGCAAGGTAAGTGTGCTCCTATTTATTCTGCTGGCAAACAGGGCACTCTCTAACATATCTAAGAACATCTGCCTTGAGCCCTTTCCAAGTAAAGCGCTCACGTACCTCCCTATATGTTTTGAAATATCTCGGATATCCTACCATCGGCTCATCATGAAAGAACCTCATTACCCTGCTCTTCACCTCAAATCTCGAGGTCAAATAAATTCTACCTTTGTAAATGATCAACTCATTTACAACTGTATACATGTTGTTATGTGTAGACCCCTCAACAATTCCTAGAGTCCAAGTGCCTTTAGCATACTCTACCACAATCATATGTTGCCAATCCTCTAAAATCTAGATCATAGAGCTCAAATGTGGATGACGAGATAACACATCAGCAACTATATTCTGATTCCCTTTGACATAAGAGATGTCAAATTCATATTCCTATAATTTACTCACACACTTCTGTTGGTGATCATTTAGGTCTCTCTGTCTTAGGAAATGCCTCAAATTGTTATGATCAGTTTTAATACAAAATTTGTTGCCCACAAGATACTGTCTGAACTTGGAAAATGCATGCATAATGACCAACATCTCTTTATCGTATATGTTGTAACTCCTCTCTGGTCCTCTAAATTTCCTGCTCTCATAAGCAATCGAGTGCTCATCTTGCATAAGCACAACACCAACACCCTCACCAGAAGTATTACATTGAAGCTCAAATGGCTTCGTGAAATCAGGAATAGCAAGAATGGGGCATGTAGTCATCAACTCCTTGAACCTCATAAAACACTCACGTGCCTTAGGAGTCCACAAAAATGCACCTTTTTCATCAAGTCCATCAAAGGTGCAGCATGACGTGAATAACCACTAACAAATCGGCGATAGAATCCGCATAAACCCAGGAATCCACATAGTTGAGTAAGGTTCGTAGGAGTAGGCCAATCCACAATAGCATGGATCTTCTCAGGATCCATCCACACACCCTCTTGTTAGAAGCAATCAAGAAGGAATACTGAGAGGGGGGTGAATGAGTCTTCACCAAAATACCAAACTTAATCACAAAAAACAGATCTAATAAATTGCAGTAACAAAATAGATAAGCAAATTCACAACACAACACCAGTATTTTTGATGTGGAAAACCTAGTTAAGGGAAAAACCACAGTGGGAAACCTACCCATAGTAAGATGATACTCTATAGTAGTATGTGAAAATATTACAATGGGGAACACACATGCATTCAAGCACACTGCCTAGAGCTCACTTCTCAAAAGATATTTGCCCGGAAGGCTACAACCCTCAGGGAAGTCTCACTGACTTACAATATGATTTGGACTACAATCCAGAAGAAATGAACTGCAATGATAGCATCTACAAATGTCTGCTCTGTAACACCAATCTCACCTCAACACTTCACTGAATGATAAATCTCTTGTTTGCACAAAACCTCTCTCTAATAATGCAAACACATTATCGATACATAAATTACATGAATATCTCACGTATATATACAAATCATCAACTTTGATAACAAGGTCGGCTAAACCCTCAACCCTCACAAAATTACAAAATTTCATTAATTTGTATGATACAAAGATCGACCACTGGACCAATATAATGATTTATATTACATAGCATGGACCTAATTCAAATTCTCAAATGATCACATCCACTGGAAATCATGCCAAGATCAACCGTAACACGCTACACCACCAGAAATACTGCATAACATGAAAATCAATACCAGTTGATCAAAACCACCAAAAATTCACACAACAATCAAAGCGGATCACCAAAAAAAAATAGGACATGACTAAGAAACACCAACATTCACGTTAGAATCATTCAAAACAGTTGCACCAACGCTACTTTTCAAATCTTCATCTGTCAATGTTTAGAAGCTCAAGAACACAACCAATCAGCAACTGCCACAAAGAAAGATAACTTGCAGGGCACCAAATCACGAACCATCTAAAATAAAGATACACAAGACCAACCAAAACAACATCCCAAAGTCTCAGCACCAGATCTGATCACACCAGAATATACTAGAGGAAATACTAGATTCTACAAAATAATGATCAGCAAAACTAAACTACAGAACCAGATCAGAAAATCCTCCCAATCTCACTAGAATAAATAACAAGAATATGTTGACATTAATGACAACAACATATCCTAGTAGTAGCAATGAACAACAAAATCTCCCCCTTTGGCATTTATGGCAACATATGAATGTGAAAAACAATCAATGCAAAGAAAGAAGATATCACCAGTAAACTCCCCCTAAGATCAAGATAGATAATGCAATTTTTCACAAGATCTCTCCCCCCCTTTGAAATCAATGCCAAAGATCTCCAAAACAAAAAAACAAACTCTCTCCCCCTAAAACACATAACCAAAGATCTCATAAATCTCTCTCCCAAAACACAAACTACTCCAATAGAGGAGCAACACCACCTCATCAATCCAAATAAAAGAATAAGGCTTTGAAATCTGTCAGATCGATGCAACTCAATGCATCTAGTTCTCATTAGGACGGTTGGATACCTCTAAGTTGTCTCTCAAATAGACAAATGTATCTATAGGCAAAGGATTAGTGAAAATATCATAAATTTGTTCCTTTGTAGATACAAATTTCAGCTTCACCTTCTCTTCACTGACTTTCTCTCTCAAGTAATGATGTTTGATTGATATATTCTTAGTCTTCAAATGTTGCACCAGATTCTTTGACATGTTTATAACACTAGAATTATCACAGTATATAACAATAGGCTCATCAAGAATAACTCTGATATCTTTCAACATTTGCTTCATCCAAACTATTTGAGTTCAATTACTAGCAGCAACAATGTAATCAACTTCAACAGTAGATAAAGATACTAAATCTTGTTTCTTGCTAGCCCATGAAACCAACTTCTTACCCAAAAAGAATGCTCCATTAGTAGTACTCTTTTGGTCATCAACATCACCAACCCAATTTGCATTAGTGTAGGCACACAACATGAAATCATCATTCTTCGGATACCACAAACCATAATTCACAATTCCCTTTAGATAGCTGAATATCCTCTTAACAACAGTGACATGACTCTCCTTCAGATCAGCTTGATATCTAGCAGCCATACACACAACATGCATAATGTCAGGCCTAGTAGTAGTCCACCAACCATAGATCTATACAAAATCTGATTAGCTTTAGGAGATTCATCATTTTTAGATAATTTGCAACTAGTCACCATAGGAGTTCCAACTGGTTTGGAATCATCTAATCCAAACTTCTTCAACAATTCCTTCACATACTTAGTTTGAGATATAAAGATGCCTTTTCTTGTCTGTGCAATCTACAAACCTAAGAAAAACTTCATCTCACCAATCATAGAGATCTCCAATTCTTCCTGCATATCATCAGCAAACTTCATACTCATATCATCATCACCACCAAAAATAATGTCATCAAAAAAGACTTCAACAATTAGGATGTTATCATTTTCAGTCTTAAGGTACAAATTACTGTTAGCAACACCTTTAGTAAATCCCAATTTCAACAAGTATTTGTATAATATAACATACCAAGCTCTAGGAGCTTGTTTCAATCCATAAAGTGCTTTCTTCAACCTACATACTGTGCCTCCATCATCTGATAGTGAAAATCCATCAGGTTGCTCAATGTAAACTTCTTCCTCTAGATCACCATTCAAAAATGTAGTTTTGACATCCATCTGATATACCTTAAGTAGCATAAGCAAGTAACAGTCTAACAGCTTCAATTATGGCAATTGGAGCAAAGGTTTCTTCATAATCAATTCCTTCTTACTGTGAATATCCTTTGCAAGCCAGTCTAGCTTTATTTCTGACAACTTCACGATCTTCATTTAGCTTGTTCCTAAAAACCTACTTAGTACCTATAACATTATTATCCTTAAGTCTAGGCACAAGTTCCCAAGTATTATTCTTTTCAATTTGATCTAGTTCGTCTTCCATAGCTCTTATCTAGTTTTCATCTTTACAAGCTTCAACAACATCTTGAGGTTCAACTTTAGAAATCAAACATACTTCTTCAACAACTAACCTTCTTCTAGCCATCACACCTTTATTCTTATCACCAATAATCTGATTCTTAGAATGATTCAATCTTACATACCTCAGAGTCTTCTAATTGTTCTGATTCTTAGGTTCCTGCACATCTTCACCGGCAGTAGCAACATCCGGATTAACAATCTCCACCAAATCATTATGGTTAGGTTCTTCAGGCTAAATAAGAGCTAAAACAATATGTTGACCTTCATCATAATATCTTATCTCCTTCCCAAGGTTCTCATCCACCTTCACATTTTCACTCTCAACTATCTTTCTCCATCTCTTATTATAGCATTGGTAGGATTTTCTCTTAGTTGAATATCCCAAGAAGATACTTTCATCACATCTAGCATCACACTTTCCAATATCCTCATCTCTCTTGATATAATATTTGCGACCAAAAACTTTGAAATATTTCATAGTAGGAACATGACCAAACCATAGCTCATAAGGGGTCTTACCGGTATCACCTTTGATATGAACTCTATTAAATGTATAAACAACAGTGCTAATAGCTTCTCTCCAGTAGATCTTTGGAATATTTCCTTCAATCAACATAGTTCTTTCAACATCCAAAACAATATGGTTCTTCCTCTCAACAACTCCATTCTGTTGTGGGGTTCTAGGAGTAGATAGTTGTCTTCCAATTCCATGCATCTCACAGAATGAATTGAACTCACCGAAATATAATTCTCCACCTCTATCAGATCTCAGACACTTCAGCTTCAATCCATACCCAATTTCAACTTTAGCTTTGAATATCTTGAATTTGTCAAATGCTTTTGATTTTTCCTTCAAAAAGGCAACCCACATCATCCTGAAATAATCGTCAATTAGCAACATAAAGTATCTATCACCTTACACACTTCTAACATTTGTAGGTCCACATAGGTCAGTATGCACAATATCTAGCAATCCATCAAATGTATATTGTTTATTTTTTAAATAAATCCTTGTTTTCTTACCCAACTATCATTCCTTGCATACCAGATTAACAGGTAAAACAATCTTAGGTAGATCTCTAATAGCTTGTGTAGAACTGATCTTGATCAATGAATCAAATTTTACATGACACATTCTCCTATGCCACAACCAACTCTCATTTATCTTAGAGATCAAACAACTTTTCTCACCAGCATTCAAATGAAAAATGTTACCTTCAGTCTTAGTCCCAGATGCAATCTCTATACCGAAGGCATTTAAGATCTTCAATTGGAGATCATAACCCTTATCAACCATCTTTCCAACACTCAAAAGATTATGCTTCAAACCTTTAACATACAAGACATCATCAATGTTATGCTTACCATCAAAATAAATAGAACCTCTCCCATTGATTACACAGGCTTTGTCATCTCCAAATCTAACTTTTCCACCATCATGTTAATTCTATGAGGATCTGGTTAATACTGAGAGGGGGTGTGAATTATTATTAACACCAATTTCAAACTTTAACCCCAAGTCAAACTTAGAACAAATCCAACTTCATTTACCACATATGCCAACTCATTAAACAGTACTAGTAATCACTTATAAATCTCTGATAAACTGCTATAACCAGTGTATTCAGAAATAATGAATAAACTAAAGATAATCAATAACATCACATGAAAATAATTCCACACATGAACACCATATTTTTTGATGTGGAAACCCAAATAGGGAAAAAAACACGTGGGTGTTAGTACCCACAAATATTTGTACTCTTTTGAAGTACGCCCTATTAGGAGCTTACAATACACCCTGTTAGGAGTCACCCGGTTAAGGGATTTGGATGTGCAGCTTGATTAGGAGCTTAATGACCTATTAGGATCAACCTCGTGAGAGGATTTACCACTCTTTTTGAGAGCTACCCTGTTAGGGGATTTACAAGATTAAGGCCTGTCAGGACCTACCTGGTTAAGAGATTTAATCTGTTGCAACTATTAGGGAACAACAGTTAAAAAGTGATTTGTTACTTGCACTTCTCAGCTTCCTAAATAAGATCCAGTTATGCTCCACTATCTGCAACTCTTAGGGAGATCTCACTCTTCTCTGGTATGGCTTCACACTCTTCTCTAAGACCACTGACACTATGAACATCAACTAAACGAACATAAATAATGCTTTCCACTAGGTCGGCCACTAAACCCTAAATTATATCATAGATCATCAAAGATCTTTACAACTCATTACAGATCATCATATGGATCATTACAATCAATTACAAATCAATATCAACCGTTGAATGATCATAAGTTATCACAACAAGTCGATCTAGTACAAAGTCAAACTCTTAGCTAATTTTTCTAAGCACTTTGCACATTCCTAAGAAATTTTCTCTTCGAATGCGCCAAAACATCTTTCAAACACTTCACGTGGTTTGTGCCACATTATCATCAACATGAATACTTGATGTCAATCACTGCCATACCAAAAATCATTACCGGTTTGAAGATTTCTTCACCGGTTCTAAAACCCTACTAAAACACTGGCAAAACTTCATCAGAAATTAGAAACATGCCTTTTGATAGTCATCACAAGATGCAGTTCTGGTCAAATACTCATTACCATGATAAAAGCTTACATTCCAAACCAAAAATCACCAATCATCCGCTTCAAGTAAAACATCTCTTCATATACCAGTTAAAGTCCTATTTAATAGTCTTTTGTATATTGTCGATAAACCTTATCTCCAGTAGACTAAATCACTTAGATGACAAACCAAACATCAGATAACATCATTAATCATCATTTTCCATCAATGACAACACTTAACTAATCAAGTCATCTAATCACAAAATCTCAATCTCTTCATCACAAATAGTCTTCTATCCTCTATTGGTTCAGTCATCAGACTTCAACTACATCACCTCATCTACATCAGTTATGCCAATTATGTCAACATTCTCCCCCTTTTGCATTGATGGCAACACCAATCAGATATACCAATTAGATTGCAACACCATCACTACTACACCAACACTGCTACTTGTTGTCGGTATCATATCATATGTCAGTGTCCTCCTTTTGTCTTCTCCCCCTAAACCAATATTTCTCTAACTTCTCTGATCCTTTTCTTTTCTCAAATCTAATCTTGTTCTTCTCCTAGATCTGATCTTGTTCTTCTCCCCCTTTGAGAGTAATGCCAAAGGTGTATGTGCATCACTGATCTTCTTTACTACTGCTTTTGTCAGCGTCATCTCTGCTAACCAAATCAGAATCATTCCTTTTGCATTGATGGCAACACTAATCAAATATACCAATCAGATTGCAACACCATCACTACTACACCAACACTGCTACTTGTTGTCAATATCATATCATATGTCAGTGTCCTCCTTTTGTCTTCTCCCCCTAAACCAATACTTCTCCAACTTCTTTGATCCTTTTCTTCTCTCAAATCTAACTTCTTCTCCTCGATCTGATCTTTTTCTTCTCCCCCTTTGACAGTAATGCCAAAGGTGTATGTGCATCATTGATCTTCTTTACTACTGCTTTTGTCAGTATCATCTCTGCTAACCAAATCAGAATCATTATATCCAATCATTATATCAGATCATTAAATCAAAGCTTTATATCCTAGTTGTCTCCCCTACGGAGTAGCTTGCACCTCATCAATCCTTAGGGAAGAATAAACATTAGATCCATAGGAATAATGCATCTACATCACTCTAGTTTTTCCAGTGTAGGGGTCTAACCCCTAGTTTACCTCTAAGAAACTCAAAGGTAGTCTTCGGTAAGGGCTTAGTAAAGATATTAGCTATCTGATATTTACTCTTCACATATTCCATCTTGACCTATTTTTCTTGAACTCTTTCCCTTAGACAATGATACTTCAATTCAATGTGCTTGGTTCTAGCATGAAGTACAAGATTCTTATAGATATTTGTTGCACTTGTATTATCACAATAGATAGTCACCACTTCAGACATATCTATTTTGAATCCTTCTAGAACATGTCACATCCATATTGCCTGCATGCAATTCATGGATGAGGCAACACACTTTGCTTCAGTTGTAGATTGAGAAACACATGTTTGTTTCTTGCTCATCTATGCCACTAATCTTCCACCAAGAAGAAAGGATCCACCGGTTGTGCTTTTCCGGTCATCCACATTACCTCTCCAATTTGCATCAATAAAGACATCCAAATTAAAATCTCATCTATAGGGATACCATAAACCATATTCTATTGTGCTTTTGAGATACCAGAAAATTCTCTTCACTACGACCAAATGTGTTTCCTTAGGCTCTTTCTGAAATTTGGCAACTAATCCAACAACATGAGCAATGTCTGGCCTACTATGAACAACATAGTGTAACTTACCAATCATAGGCCTATACTCTTTTTCACAAACAACAAGAGAATCATCTTGTTTGGACAACTTGAAGCCTATCACAATTGGTGTTCCTACCAGTTTGCAGTCTTCCATGTCGAATATCTTCAACACCTCTTTGACATACTTTCTCTAACAAATAAAGATACCACCATCCAGTTGTTGGACTTTTAACCCAATAAATAACTTTATTTCACCAATTAGGGACATTTCAAATTCATTTTTTATTACATCAACAAAATCCATACACATATCATCATTTCCACCAAAAATTATGTCATCTACAAACATTTAGTCTATCAATGTCTTGTCTCCATCAGTCTTCAAATAAATATTGTTATCCTCACTGGTACATTGGAATCGAATTTTGATTAGATGTGCATGTAATCTCTCATACCATGCTCTTGGTTCCTTCTTTAGACCATATAGTACTTTATGCAATTTACATACCATGTCTTTATTATCAGATAGAGAAAATCAATCTGGTTGTTCAATGTAGACTTCTTCTTCTAGAATCCCATTTAGAAAGGTTGATTTGACATCCTTTTGATAAACTTCGAATCCCTTATATGCAGCAAATGCTAGCAGCATTCTCACTCCTTCTAATCTAGTATTTGATGCAAAGGTCTCTCCATAATCCTTACCTTCTTCATGTGCATACCGTTTATAGACTAACCTCACCTTGTTTCTTACAATTTTTCCTTCTTCGTCCAACTTATTCCTAAGGACCCATTTTGTTCCATTTACATTCTTATCCTCCAGTCTAGGAGCACGTGACCATGCCTGATTATTCTTAATTTGATTTAATTCTTCATTCATTGCATTAACCCAATCATCATCTTTTAGTTCTTCCTTTACTATTTTGGGTTCTATTGTAGATATCAAGCAGAAGTTTTCTCTTATTTTCCTCCTTGTTTGTACACCAACATTCTTATCACCAATTATTTGCTCTTGTGAATGGTTTAATCTGACATACCTTGGCAATACTAGTACTAGTTATGTATCTTATGCTTCTTGTTCTTCATTTTCTTCATCGCTGTCATCACTTACCAGTTGAGCACCTAATTCCCCATTAGTCGGTTCTTCATTATTTTGTGCTTCTGGTTCAATAATCACAAGTTTCTCATCATCTTTTTTAGGCTCAAATCTGTTGGTACCTTCTGAATTTCTGGAGAGATCATCTACCTTCACATTATCACTTTCAATAATCTTCTTAGTTTTCTTATTGTAACATTTATATGCCTTACTTCTAGTAGAGTAACCAAGAAAGATTCCCTCATCAGATTTTGCATCAAATTTCTTAGTGTGATTATCTTTCTTAATAAAGCATTGACTCCCAAAAATTTTAAAATTAACTTACACAATGAGTTTTTCCATACCATAACTCATAGGGTGTTTTCTTGTTACCTCGTTTTGCTACTACTTGGTTTAAAGTGTATACAATAGTGCTGACTATTTCTCTCCAAAACATTTTAGGTACATTACCCTAGTAATAGCATGGTTCTAGTAGCTTCAACTATTTTTTTGTTCATTCTTTCTGCTATGCCATTCTATTGTGGTGTCCTCAAAGTTGACATCTGTCTCTTGATATCATGTTCATCACAATACTTAACAAATTCATTAGATGTGAATTCTCCTCCTCGGTTTGATCTTAAACACTTCAAGTTCTTACTAGTTTCATTCTCAACCAGAGCTTTAAATGATTTAAATTTACTAAATGCTTCTGATTTCTCCTTCAAAAATGTCACCCACATCATTTTAGAATAGTCATCGATGAAAAGCATGAAGTACCTATCACCGTGATAGCTCTTTGTTCTCATAGGGCCACAAAGATCAGTATGTACCAAATCTAAAATATTCTCAGAAGTACAATTCTTGCTCTTGAAAGAAATAGAGGTCATCTTACCAATTTGACAATCTTTGCATATCACATTATCTGGTTTAACAAGTTGGGGCAATCCTCTTATAACACTTGACTTGCTTACCTTAACCAAATTATCAAAATTAACATGACAACATCTTTTATGCCACAACCAACTATCTTCCATTCTTGCAACCAAACAATTCTTAATATTACGCTTCAAATGGAACAAGTTACCTCTAGTTTGCGTCCCGGTAGAAATTAGTTCACCATTACCTCCAAGAATTTTGTAGACTCCACTTTTAAACTCAAGCAAATAACCTTTATCATTGAGCTGACCAACACTTAAAAGATTATGCTTTAGACTATCAATCCAAAACACATTATCAACATTACTCTTCCCATTTAGAGAAATTGAACCTTTATCTTTCACCATATAGGGAGAGTTATTTCTAGATCTAACAACACCACCATCAAATTCATCAAGGGTTATGAACTTACTTTTGTCTCTGGTCATGTGGTGTGATACCAGTGTCGTTTCGTCTGTCAGTTCCTCCTTCACGATTACAAACACAATTTCCTCAGTGTCATCTTCATCTTCAGACTCCTCATCGGTCACACCTTCATCTACTACAACATAACATTTCTTTTTGCCCTTTCTTTTATATTTTCTAAATTTCTCTTTCTTGTTAGTATTAGGACAATTAACAGCAATATGACCAATTTTACTACAAGAAAAATACTTCAATATTTCCTTTATACTTACCGGTCTCTAGGAAATATTTTTTCTAACAGTGCCTCAAGTTCCATCACCTGATCTTCATTGTCTTCATTTCCCCGATTACTTCCATGACTTGACCTACACTCATGATTTTGACATATATCTTTTCCTTTTCTAGCAGATGAACCGGTAACAGAAGCTTTAAAGGCAAATTCAGTAGATTTTATCACACTATTGTCAAAACTATTCAACTCAAAAGTTGTAGGCTTACCAATCAATGAATCAATGATTACCTTATCCTTTGAAATAGATCTAATTTCTTGGATTGCAGATACTCTTATAGCATACTAAGGTTGAAGAGTTCTAATCATTTTACTTACTATTGCGTCATCATCTATTTTACCTCCAACACTCTTTATGCCACCAACAACTTCTTTGATTCTCTGACCATACTGTGCAATATTTTCTCCTTCAAGCATTCTCATGTCATCAAACTTTCCTCTCAATCTTTCCTCTTTGGCTCTTTGTACATGCTCATCTCCTCCATAGATTATATCTAACTTTTCCCAAACCTCACCTACAGTTTCCAATCCGTTAACATCAATATATTTTGAATCAAATAAAGTACTAACAATAGCTTCTAAGTCTTGCATGTTCTCTTGTTTCTCTTTGAGTTCATCTAGTGTCAAGGGAGTAGTAGTAGGAGCAACATATTTTATTTATGTAATACCCTAAAAATGGTCACCTAAACCATGGTCCCCCTAGTCTCGACAACATCACCAAGGTCCTAACCAAAGACAATTAAATTTAATCTTGAGCACACAATTAATTCCTTAAATCCTCAACTGTTACATGGCAAATTAATCAGCCAATATTAATTAAATATTTATTTAATTAATTTATCATTTCAAGAAAAATTATTTTAAACAATTATCCTAATTTATTTTATTAAATAAATTATTTTGCCATTAAATCATCAGAAAAGGAATTAATTGACAAAAAGAAATTAAAAATTGAGAAAAACAAATCAAATGGAGATAATCTTGAAAATCAAATTAAAAATTGATAAATAATCTCATAGAAAGGAATTAAAACAATTAAATATTAAAATTGAATGAAATAGAGAATAAATCAGTTTTTTCTTATTTTATCTTAATTTTAGTTCAATTTCCTTTAAAATTGAGAAAAGCAGCCAATCACATCAATTCACCTGGATTGTGCTTCCTCTTGGAAAATCTTGACCGCTCATCATCATTTGATCTCATTCGTTGGTTTCTTTCTAAATTTTCTATTAATTCAGGCTCTCATCTGTCATTCAAGGATCCTGGAGAATATATTGTTATTGTGTTGTTTTTTGCTCTAGGTTCATTGAGAATTTGCATTGAGATATTGCATATTCATTAAATCATCTAGCTTAAATATTCATTTCATAGCTTACATCATGTTAGATTAAATCTTGCATATCTAGCTTAAATCTTGCATTCATCTAGCTTAAATCCATGCTCATATAGATTAAAAATCCTTCATTTAGGCATGGTCTAGTCACTGGATAGCTTAGCAATCTGAGAACAATCTAAAATCGCATCTACTAGAAGGCAATAAGCCGACTTGCAATGGATTCCATTTTGTTGTATTTTATTAACTAACTCATGCAAATAATGGTTTATTGAAGTGTTGTGTCTTACAACTTGCAGATACAGGTCCAATTTTCACACACACATTTTTGGCGCCCACCGTGGGACCCAAAATTCAATACTTCGGCCTCAAAATCACTTTTTTTCTATCCTACAGGTCTCATCCGTACAGTCTCTGCTAAATATCGTACAAGTGTTATTCTTGCATCGTATGATATTCTGTCAAGGTCTCTATTTTATTGTATGAATTAGAAAAGGAGCTCGTACGAGTTTCTACTTTGATAATTCGACTTTGTGTTTTGTCATTCGAGTCTGTGAGAATACGTGTGCAAGAAGGTATACTCTATCATTCAAATTTTTATTTTATCGTTTCAAAAACACTTTACTTGCTAGGGTTTTTCGTGAATTAAAATTTGATTATACTAACGTTGATGCTAACCCTGGTCTGTCTTTTGTTTATTTGAAATTTTTACAGCCTAACCAGTTTCTTCAAGGATGCTTGACAGAGAATTTATCAATCAAACATACACTTGTCAAAGAATCAAGAACAAAATGACTACTAACACATTGGTTTTGTAGGTTGCCTAAAGAAAATCTACCAAACTTCGTGTTTTCTTTAAAATTCATTTTTTCTTAGGCACTTAAATTGCTATATGGTTAAAGAACAAATTTGTCTTTCATGTTTTCAGAAAAATCAGAGAGGTAGGAGAGTATTCTCTTGTCTTTTATAAACAATCAAAAATCTAGACCCTCAAATCTTTTTCTAAGTTTTGAGATTTGTATACCTTTAGCGGGCCTGTCACAGTGGGAAAAAGTAATCACCCTGTGAGAACAACCCAAGTGAGTACAGCTGGACCTGAGCATTCCAACTCACTATAATAAATAGGCCTCTGATGATTAAAATCTCAGAGGATGGGATTATTTGAGTTTTGTCTTTGAGATCTCTCATATCGAGCATTTTTGTAAGGCCTCGTGGTCTCAATCATGTTTACGTGACTACAACTTGTTTCAGTACCTTGTCGAGCTATAGGCCTCAATCATGCTTGCATGACTTCAAGGGGAAATTTCAAACAAAATTCTTGACTAAGAACTATAAGATAGAAGATACCTGGTTCACCTCTGAAAGGGGGATAATCTTTGTGCAAGAGAGATAGTAACTCTCCCAAGACACTTGCCATATCGTGCCCCCATTAGCATTTGGAGTCGGCTAATACGGTGTTGAGAATCCATTGCGTGAGACTCAGCAGCCGTATTTTGATTAGCTATTGGCTGTGTAGCTAGGTCAGCAAGCAAATTTTTTCTTCTCTAAGCCAACTTTCGTAGGGTTAGCATGTTGTGATTGAAATTATTATACATCTTGCATGTTTTCTATGTTTTCACCACTGAAACTGAAAAACCAAAACAAAAAACTAAAATATTGAAACTAGAGAAAATGAATAAACAACAGCAACAACTCAGTGATCAAAACTTTGTTCTAGTCCAAAGCTAGTCCCTGTCAGTCATCAAAAACTTAGCCCTTGTCAAAAACTAATCTTTGTTAGTCGTTGAAACTCTATCTATCAGAATCTCATCTCTATCCAGTAAACTGTCATACGAGCCTGCTAAAATATCGTCCTACTGCATAATTATTGTCGTACGAAACTTCATTAGTCCTCACAGTTTGTCATCTGACCTTTATCAATTGTCGTACAAGGTCTGAGAAATTATCATCCTGGTTAGGGAATTGTCGTCTGATCTTCAGTTGTGTCGTATGAAAAATCATCACATCCATCAGTTTATCATCTAAAGTCTACCCACCTTTCGTACAAAGTAAGGTAGAAACTCGTATGAAAAATTATTTTCATCGTCCTAAAACCATTAAACTGTCGTCTGGTTTTGTAAACCCTGTCATACAAATTTCTGATTTTTCAGTGCAGAACAGTCAAACTTGCTTAAAATAGTCCATAGTGAGCATAAAACCAGTTATCAACCTCTTGAGCATAAACAATCGTGATAGTGTACCCCTGTCATTGTGTTGCACAATTTTGTCGATCATCTCTAAGCTAGTTCAAACAACATCTTATCAAACCTAAGTTAACTTAGATAACATCTTACACAGGATAGATTATTCCTAAAACCAGACCAGATCTTAGTTACTTCCCTCAATCACTACATTAAACAAAAAATTAGCTTCAATTTGATCTTGACTTATACATCACATCTAGCTCTTGTTCCTGTCGATTGTAAATGCTTGTTCAAACCAGAAGTTCTCGCAACAAAACTGACAAAGGAAAAGGAGTATCCTTTTCATCATAAGACAATCCATTCTTTGTAAAAGAACTCATTTCAAATAAACCTTCATCGTCACGAATACCAGTTTTTAATCTACCAATTTTTTATCAGCCCCTATCTCCCACCATGTCTGGAGAAAGGCAAGAAAGATAAGCAACTAAACGAGATACTTATGACAACCTCAAAAATCATGCCACTGATAGTGATTCTTAATTAGACGAATCCGTAGCTTTTGAACCTTCAGAAACTAGTATAAATAAATGTCTAAACGATAAGCATTTCTGAAAGATGATAAAAGTGATCATGGCTAGAGAAAAAGAAGACTATTTTCTAGAGCTAGCAAAGAAAGGTGCCAAACTTCCTATCAATTATAACATTGAAACTCTCATCACTAAGGAGGAAGAGACACCTTTAGGCCTAGTAAACAAACGATTGCGATCGTTATAGAATAAAATCACAGAACTAAAAAACAAAAATAAATCATCAAAGCAATATTCTCTGGACACAATATGTTTGTTTCCATTTGACAAAAACCTTTACATGCCTCCATTTTCCTCCAAAGTAGACATGCCTAAGTTTGACAAATATGATGGAAATGCAGATCCTCAAGACCATGTCAGAGAATTTTGTGCTTTGTGTATGGAATTCATGCACGAACAAACATACCTCATGCGCCTTTTCCCGAGAAGTTTAGGAGGGAAAGCTATGGAATGGTTTTCAAGCCTACCTATGGGAATCAAAACTTTTGAGTTAATACAATTGTTTCTATAGAAGTACTCCTATAACATTCATCATCCAGTCACTATGATCGAACTTTGCAACACTAAACAAAAAACGAGAGAATATTTTCTCACCTTTCTTCAACGTTGGAGAAAGATGTTCTCTAGATATTCACGGCCTATTCTAGATTCTGAGAAAATGGATATCTTCATCAATAACCTGATCCCTTAATTAAAATATAGTATCCAAATGCAAGTGTAACCTTCATTCAACAAAATGGTAGATAGTGCCATCAGGATGGAAGATGTGCTCATAAAGAAATGAGATATATCACTTTGGAAAGAAACATCGCAAGGTTCTAGTTCTAAAGAGAAGAACAACTACTGGAAATACGACAAAGATAACAATAGAAACGTTGTTAATGAAAAAGTGGTAGACACTGTTCAAGAAAAATCAAAATCCACAATATTTAACCTGGCTAGCAACACACAAGCACTCAAAGCAGCTGAAACTGCAACAGAAAATCCTCCAAAAAAATCAAAAGAATGGTTTAAAGAAAAACCTTGGCTTTCAAAGCCTAAACGTGATTTTACTCCTCTAGACAAATCATATGAATCGACTTTTAAAACTTTATTGGCAAATGATCTGATAACTTTTCCAGACAATTCTAGACCATATGATCCAAAAATTAAACTCAAATGGTGGAGAGAAAATGAATAATGTGACTACCATCGAAACAAGGGTCATAACACAAACAACTGCATGAAGCTCAGGCATGAAATTCAAGATCTCATCGACGCTGGAAAAATCGTTGTTGGAAATCACGTGACTAATGTTGATCACAAGGCTTTTAAAGATCCCTTACCTACTTATGAACAAGGTGATTCCTCAAAATCAAAGAGAGGTGCTAAAGTCAATTACACCTACACTAACAATGACAATGTGATCAACATGATTGAATCTTCCCAACCCAAATATTGCAATGTGATCATAATCAAAGATAAACAAAAACAAGCATAAACTGCCAATGTTGTGACCCACACTCAAAAGAAGGTTACTCTCCAAGGAGACAGTTCCTCATTTTTTTCTCAAACAACATCAAAACCTACCAACTCCTTCAAACAGACAAACAGATACAATCATGGCTAAATCTAAACAACTGGCTTCATCATCTTCTCCTGGCTATAGTATTGTCGAACAATTGAAAAAAACTAATGCTCAAATCTCCATTTTGGAACTACTTAAGATCTCTTCTGCTCATATAGAGATCCTGGACAAGGCTTTGCTCACTACTAGTGTCCCTAAAGATTTAGATGTAGATTGGTTTCAATCTACAGTGGGTCACTTGACTTCGCCTCATTATCTCACATTCTCTGAAGAAGATGACAACTCACTGAATCACTTGCATAATCAGCCATTACACATCAAAGCTATGATCCTTAAACACCGAGTTAAATGTGTTTTGATAGATGGAGGCGCTGGGTTGAATATTTGTACCTACAATCTATTGACACGACTGGGATTTTCTGAAAAATGTTATTGATCCAACAAAGAAAATAATGATCAAATATTATGATGAAGAAGAAAGAACTTCTAAAGGTCAAGTACTCTTACCAATTAAGGTAGGACCTATGGAAAGAGATGTTATCTTTCAGGTCCTTGACCTTCCTCTTTCATACAAAATCTTACTAGGCAGGCCATGGATTCACGAAATGAAAGCAATACCATCTACATATCATTAGTGCTTGAAATTCCCTTATAGTGGAGTTGAAGTCAATATTCCTCCTGATGCAAGTTATACATGTAATGCATTAACACAGAGTGCAAATGCTTTTGTTCCTCTTAATAGAGAAGCCTCTAAAGCTAAAAGTTCAAAAACTTTGTTGAAAGATTTAGAAAAGAAATTGAAAATCACAAATACTGGCATTGACGGATACAAAATAGAACCTATACATTTACTAATGTCTCTTCCTCCATCACCAAGACAGTCAGGAAAACCATCAGAGGTTATGAAGCCACAAACTTCAACTCCAAATGTCATTTATGATGGTCTCTTTATACAGTCCTCTACTTCCTTTACAGATGAAATAGAAGAGGATGTTGTTCTCAAATGACTTTTCAAAGAAGATAGTACAAAAAAGAAATACGACATTGTGAAATTTTCCCGACACAATATGGTCCAGGCTATAAGATGATTCAACGCATGGGATATTCAGGTACCGGTCCTCTAGGAAAGTGTCAAGAAGGTATTGTTGAACCTATTCAACTACAAACTAAGTCTGCAAATGATAAAGTTGGACTGGGATACGATCCAAGAAAGTCATCAGACCAAAAAAATACTTCTCACCATCAAGCTAAGTGGAGGAAAAAGGTACTACCTTCAACATCACAGGAAATTAATACTCAAAAAACTTAGGAAGAGTGTGATGATGACCAAAAGGAATTGCCAACCCAGAGAAATGAAGCAGATAGTAATCAAGTTCTAATTGTATCAACTATAACACTACAAGAAGTAGAAGTCCCAGAGGATACGAGAGAAGAGGTAGAAAGAATCAGAGATTTGTTTGCACCACTGAACATTCTGGTCACATATATTGGTAGACAACAAGTAGATGGTTCAGAAACTGATTCAAATGAGTATGAATAGGGTCCAGATCATCTCTTAGATACATCTACTACAAAAACCCCTGAAGAATCGAGTGATATCACAAATGACGCACAAGAGATGATACGCTTAAAATTGCAAAGGGAAATAGAAGAAATAAAACTAAATAGACAAGAAGACTATGAACAACAGCTGAAGGAAGAAAGGACACAAGAAAATTCTTCACCTGCTAACTCTCCCTCTAATAAGATAGGACAAATTAGGTATGGAACTACAAAAGAAGAATTAGAAAGCTACAGAAGCAGGACCAGTCATCAATCCAAAGGAAGCTGAATAGAAAAGATGACAGGGACTAACAAAACCATCAAGGTTATGTCAACAGGTGTGTCAAATACAAGTGATCAATGAACCAAATCATGAAGGAACTTGCAGCAT
Organism: Cryptomeria japonica; assembly: GCF_030272615.1. Taxonomy (NCBI): domain Eukaryota; kingdom Viridiplantae; phylum Streptophyta; class Pinopsida; order Cupressales; family Cupressaceae; genus Cryptomeria; species Cryptomeria japonica. The sequence goes on along the minus strand of NC_081405.1, from coordinate 19,428,394 downwards.
CAAAGATGTAGGTATTGATACTATACATACTTTTACTAAATCACTTGAAGATGAGTCAAAAACTTCATCTTATGACTCAGACAACTCGGACAGAAGCTCTATTTATAACAACAACTATTCAACATCATATTATGACTACTCTGTTGAGAATACTGAGATGCTGCATGTTGACCCTATTACTGTCACCCCACGGTATGTAGTCCATTCTGAAGTAGGGGACAATTCTAGGAGTAGGTCAGTTGGGTTAGGTCCACTAAATACTAACATGAACTTTGATAATTCTGTTGTAACTCTTCTTGGTCTCGAGACACCTACACAAGGTGGTCTTCTAGAACTCAACTTGTCGGTCCAAAGTTATGATGATAATACCGTAAACTCCCTTGAACCTATTCAAACTTTATCCTTGATACATCCTTAACTGATTAACTGTACTCTTTACAACCAACCTTTGAACATACCTACCTTTGCCAATGACTACACATTAGCCTTCTATCTTAATGCAGTTTAACCAATGGACTCTTCCACTAGTGAGAAAAGTGAGAACATGAATGAAATAGACATCCAGTATCTCAGTCGCAGAAATCAAAAAAAAGAAAAATAAGAGATTTGATGGAAAAAACCACATTGTGGCAGTGTTAGAATTAAAAATAGTAAAAATAAAGGATGTACCTAAGGGTGAAAACCTCTTTGAGGCACTTGAGGGTGAGATACTTGATATGCTGCCAAGTCACTTCCAATAAAGGTCTTCAATATTGATTGAACCAACTCAACCAGTCAATATTGGAAGTCAAGAGACACCACATATCATTCATTTAGCTCAATCACTATCAGCTGAAGAGTTAAAAGATTTCAGCAACCTCTTTTCAGAAAAGAAGATCAACTTTGTATGGACATACTCCGATATGCTAGGACTAGGTCCTAATCTCATCATGCATAATCTCTCCATTACACCAGGAGTTAAACCTGCCAAGAAAAAAATCCATAAGATGCACCCTCATGTGGCACTGCTAGTCAAAGCTGAGTTAGAAAAATTGCTAAAAGATGGATTTATCAGAGCTATAGACTATGCAGAATGGATATCAAACATAATAACTGTATCAAAGGCAGACAAATCTATTAGATTTTGCACAGACTTTAGGGATCTCAACAAAGCATTTCTGAAATATGATTTTCCATTGCCCAACATTGATATGATAGTAGATATGACTGTTGGATATGAGATGTACTCATTAATGGATGGATTCTCTAGTTATAATCAAATCAAGATAGCTCCTAAGGATCAAGAAAAGACAACCTTCATATGTGCATGGGGAACCTTCTGCTGGAATGTCATGCCATTTGGACTAAAGAATGCAGGAGCGACTTACCAAAGAGCAGTAACCACTATCTTCCATGATATGATGCACAAAAACATGGAAGATTATATTGAAGGAACCCTAGTAAAAACCATGAAGAGATCTACACATATTCAAGAGCTAGGCCTCATACTAGAGAGAATGGAAAAATTCAAGCTCAGGCTAAATCCTAAAAAGTGTGCATTCGGAGTAACATCAGGGAAATTTCTTGGTTACATAATTTCAAAGAAAGGAATTGAGGTTGACCCTAAAAAGGTTAGAGACATAATGAAAATGCATCTGCCCAAGAATATCAGTCAAATGAGAAGTTTACAAGGATGTCTTAAATCAATAAGGCGCTTTATATCTCAGCTAGCAAACAAAGCTCAACCCTTCACAAAGGTATTAAGGAAAGGAGTTCAATACAACTGGGATGAAGATTGTGAACAACATCTAAAACAAATCAAAGATTATCTTTCTAATCCACCCATATTGATGCCACCAATTCAAGGTAAACCATTTATTCTATAAATATCAGCTACAGATACTTCATTGGGGGAACTTATGGCACAACAAGATGAGAATAAAAAGGAAAGAGCCATATATTATATCAGCAGAATATTGGTGTCTTATGAAATGAACTATACAATCATAGAAAAAGCTTGTTTGGCATTAGTCTTTGCATCACAAAAATTAAGGCACTATATGTTAGCACACTCTATTAAGCTAGTGGCTAAGATTGATCCACTCAAATATCTTCTCAGCAAAGCAACACTTACAGGAAGATTGGCTAAATGGGTCATGGTTCTTATAGAATTTGATATTGAATATGTAGAACATAAAGCCGTCAAAGGACAGGTTATTGCAGATCAACTTGTTGATGCTCCACTTGAAAACCTCTTCATATAGAATTTTTGTATGAATCAATCATGCACCTTACTCAACGATTGTGGAAGATGTTCTTTGATGGGTCTTTCACTCAACATGGTTCTGGTGCTGGAATACTTTTTATTACTCCTCAAAAATATTCAATCCCAAAAGCTTACAAGATTATCTTCCCTTGCACAAACACGATTGCAGAATATGAAGCTTTGGTAAATGGGATTAAGCTGGCCATCGAATGGAAGATTGTTGAATTACACATCTATGGAGACTCTCAACTCATCATCAACCAAATCAATGATGTATATCAAACAAGAGATGAGAAATCTTATAAGAGAATGGTGGATGATCTCAAGAAATACTTTACCTTTGTATCATTTCAGCAGATCTCGAGACCGGCAAATAGAGCAGCGGATGCAATGGCCACCTTGGCGTCTATACCACAGCTACATGAATCTAATTTTTGCTTTGAATTCCTAGTGGAAGAGTTACATTATCCTGCCTATGATTCTCCAGAGTCCCAGATGGTATATTCTATTATTGGACATGACTCATCTCGCTATAGCCACATTTACTCCTATCTGCGTGACCAAGTTATCCCTACTAATCTTTCTTGAAATGAAAAAAGGAACCTAATACGAAATGATTCACGGTACATCATCATTGTTAATGACCTATTTAGGTGAAGTTTGGATAGTACTTTGCTTGGATGTCTAGAAACTGACGAGTTCCAACACACATTATCCAAGGTTCATGAAGGTGTTTATGGATCCCATTCAAATGGTCTAACTTTAGCAAGGAAACTACTAAGGGCTAGCTACTATTGGCCAGACATGGAGAAAGAGGCTGTAAAATTTGCTAAAACCTATGAGAAGTGTTAGCTACATGGGAACCTTATACATTCTCCTACAAGGGATCTCATACCCTTTGTTACACATTGGCCCTTTCAACAATGGACATTTGATCTCATTGGCCAGATATATCCTGTATCATTTTAACAAACACAAGTTTATTATAACTGTCACTAAGTACTTCACTAAGTGGGTAGAAGCAGTTTCGCTCATCAAGGCAACTGGTAAACAAGTAGCTCTGTTCATCCTTAATTATATCATCTGCAAGTATGGTATACCCTCATCCATTATAATTAACAATGGAGGATAGTTCAAGAACAAAGATCTAAATGAACTCTATGAAAAATTCAAAATAAAACAACATTGGTCATTTGTATACTACCCTCAAGGTAATGGACAAGCCAAAGCATCTAACAAGAACCTGTTGACTATCTTACACAGGCTTGTAAATAAATCTGGAAAGGATTGGCATCTGTAGCTCAATCTTTCCCTGTGGGCTTATAGAACAAGTATTAGAACACCTACTAGGGCTACATCTTTTTCTTTGGTGTATGGGTCCGAAGCAGTCTTACCTATTGAGGTGGAAATACCGTCTTTAAGAGTTTCTTTGCAAGGTCTTATTACTGATGAAGACTACAAAATATCAAGATTGCAGGAACTCAACTTGCTGGATGAACGTCAGCAAGTGGCATTTGATCATCTAAGAGCATATCAAAAGAGAATGTCTAGAGGTTATAACAAAAAGGTTCAACAATAATAATTTCAGGTTGGTGACCTTGTTCTGAGAGAAAATCCTAAGAATCAACAGTTTCGAGAAAACAAAGGAAAATTTGAACCCAATTGGTTGGTTCCCTACATCATTACTGCAGTCTTTGGCTCTGGTGCCTATCAACTCTCAACATCGAAAGGAGAATAGCTCCATGAACTGACAAACACCATCCACTTGAAGAAATTATTTGCCTAAATATTCTCTACTCCAACAGCCTGTACAACTAAAAAGTCCTGAAGAAATCCTAAAAATCCAAAAAAAAAAAAGAGAGGGATCTTTGCCAAGTAGGTGAAAACCTGGTAAACATGCGCCTCTTGTACTCACGTGCTCCATCTATCAAAGCAACATTAGCATTTCTCATTTTCATTCCCACTTTCTTGCATCTTTGATTTCACTTGTACATATCTTTTAGTCACTTTCATGACCTCCTAGTTCTTTTGCAACCCTCATGGCTTGAAACCAATCAATTTCCTAGTCTTAGGGTAATCGACTGAGAAATTTACATGTCCTAAGAAATATCATCCAAATCATCTTTCAATCAGTGATACCCGATCATCCACTCTGAGTTAGTCACTTGTCTCCTAACTACTGAAGAGTTTTATCACTGAGTACACAAGCAAAATAAGACTACTGAAAACAATCACTAAACTAATTGAGATATGCATGAAATTTTCTTTGTGTGTTGTCTTTTACATTGGCTTTCTCTTATTATTCCCTCTGAGTAACTCGAGGAAGTCTATCTTGACTAAGAGGAGCAAGGATTGGGGGCATAATACTTTTCTTTGTTTTCTACTTGTAGGAGTGACTCTGATGATCTGGAAGCATCTAAATCAGCCAGGTATCTATGATAAGTGCCTTCACATCAAGGTGAAATCACCACACATACCTTGACTTTGCTTATTTGTATGCTACAAGGAGGTTGGCATCATTTCTTTGTCTATTTTGAGGGAATTTCTTTAATGTGCAATCCAAATGCATGCATAATCTGTCCAAGGATATGAATGAACAATGGGTCATTGCAGACAAGATAATTAATATTGCATATATGAAATGAAATGAACTCTATTTTGCCTGATCTATTTGTAAAACTCTCAGTGATGAAAATTAAGCATACTAAATCCAGTGACTAGATTTAGGTTGCATTCATTCTAAATTTTATGTATCTCAGGTGATTTCGGCCTAATAACAATGATCTCTTTATCTTTTGAATAAGAGTTTGAAGCATCATCATTTCTCAACTAAGTGGTCTTTGTTTCATCATCATTTCTCCGATCGAGTACTTGTGTATTGAGATGTTAGCTGCATACATAAACATCTTATGTAGATCCATAAATTTTATTTTATACTTATTTGCATTCATATTATTACATGAATTAAAATAAATATTAGCGTTACTAAGTTTCTCATTCTAATCATTCATTTGCATCATCATTTATTTGCATAGAAAAATAAATGAATAAACATCCATATTCATCTCCATTGCATACATCCATACTAAAAAGATATGCCTACATATAGAGGAAAGCATATAGAAAGACATCTCATAATCAATTGACACAAGTACGATGAAATCAAATCAAGATCTCATATATATCATAATCCCAGTATCTCAGATTACAAAATAATATCAATTGTCATATACAATGTCTCATTGGAGCAAGAATCGTGTAGGCTACAATGTAAGGAAGTTAAGTAGCGGAAACAACTTCCTACACTAACCTTGAGAGGAGGGTAATGCAAAACTTTTTCAGATCATTACAACAGTTACAGAAAATAGAAATAGATATAATAGCAATCATACCACAACACAATGATTTACGTGGGGAAAACCCTTTCGGGAGAAAAACCCCACCCTCCAAAAGCAGCTCAATATTTTATTCAGCAATCAAAAACAGATTACAACATACTTGCAGAGCAAGCTCTTCACAGGAGTACCATTAATCAGAGATTCAGAGGCAACTCAATAGCCATAAGACTCTTACACACAACCTCTATCTCACACACCTCATAAATAGGAGATACAATACAGGAAACCGTCAAACGGTATTACAAAACCATGGGCTAAAACCACCCAATAAGGTGTAGCCGACCTTATCTCCCTTCTAGATGCCCTATGACATGTTAAAGCACACATCAACATGTGTCGCTCCCCTTTACAACTCATTTATGTATCTGATACAAATTATTTTTCCTATTTCAGGAGTACAAACTTCTGGAGGCCATAACTTGAGAACCGGGTGTCCGATTGACGAACCGTTTGAAGCGCCGGAAAGCTCGTGAAGTGCTCTATCACCTTGTAACTAGATTTGCTAGTTACAGCCACTTTTTAGGGCATTTCAGAGGCTCTAAAGTCCCCAAAATTAAGTTTAAATATTTTATTGCACCCCTCCAAGACGAAAACATTAATATCTTCAAAACTAGCTGTGACCTTGCGACGCAACTTTACCGGAATGCTTATCTAACCAACCAGAAGCTTTAGGGAGAGTTTTGCACCATTTCGTGCTCAAATGAAAACTTACTATAAATAGTAACCTCGCATAAATGCAAGGTTGAGACACCATTTTTCCCAACAAATCTCCCACTTGTCGAACACCTTGCAAGAGCGGAAGGGAATGTCAACACAATGAATCAATTGCTAGGGGCCATAAGGCCCATAGACTCTGAACACCATCTGAACTTCTCTGTGCTCACAGCCTTAGTTAAAGCATCTACAACATTCATCAAAGTTTCCACCTTAACCAGCTTCACCCTACCATCTTCGACCATATCTCTAACAAAATGATACTGAACATCAATATGTTTAGTCCGGGCATGAAATGTCGGGTTCTTAGCTAGGATAATTGCACTCTGACTGTCACAGTAAACTGTCACTGTACCTTGTTTTATTCCAATATCCGAACACAGTCTCTTAAGCTAAATGGCCTCTTTACAAGCATGAGTAGCTGCCATATACTCTGCTTCAGTAGTGGATAAAGCAACCACAGCCTGTTGCTTACTCATCCAACTAATTGCACCACCAAACAAAGTAAACACATAAGCACTGGTGGATCTTCTGCTATCAATATCACCTGCCCAATCTGAATCCACATAACCATGGATATCAAGGGAAGTCATGTCTCCAACTGAATTACCATGATAACACAAAGAATACTCTGAAGTACCCTTCAAATATCTGAAGACTCTTTTGACTGCATCCCAATGAACTCTACCAGGATTAGACATATATCTAGAAAGTACTCCCACTGCTTGGGCAATATCTGGTCTAGTACAGACCATAGCATACATCAAGCTTCCAACCGCACTCTGGTAAGGCACTCTACTCATGTCTTCCATCTCCAATGGGGATGTAGGACAATCTGAAATAGATAGTTTCATTCCAACTGTAAAAGGAACACTCAATGGTCTACAATTCTGCATGTTGAACCTCTGTAACACTGAATTCACATACTTATTCTGGCCTAGCCATAGCTTTCTATTCACCCTATCTCTTCTAATTTCCATCCCAAGAATGTGCTTTGCTGCACCAAGATCTTTCATTTCAAATTTAGCAACGAGCTGAGACTTCAGTTCTGAAATCATACCTTTCCCTTTACCAATGAATAACATATCATCAACATACAATGCAATGAATAAGAAATGATCACCATAAGATTTATAATAAACACAGTGATCTGATTTAGAACGTTCAAATCCCAAACTCAACACATATGTATCAAATTTCTGGTACCACATCCTAGGACTTTGTTTGAGGCCATACAAAGATTTCTTCAATTTACAGACCAAATTACTTTTGCCTTTCACCACATAGTGCTCCGGCTGTGTCATATAAATATCTTCCTCCAAATCACCATGAAGGAAAGCAGTTTTCACATCCATTTTCTCAACCTCTAAATCATAAGCAGTAGCAATAGAAAGCAAAAATCTAATGGATGTCATTTTTGCAACAGGAGAAAATATCTCACCGTAATCAACACCCTCAACCTGAGAGTAGCCTTTTGCGACCAACCTTGCTTTATACTTCTCAATGCTTCCATCTGAACCAATATTTTTCTTAAACACCCATTTACAACCAACAGGTTTTCATCCTTCAGGCAATGGTACAAGATCCCATGTATCATTCTTTTTCAAAGCTGCCATTTCTTCCTCCATAGCAATCTTCCAGGATTCTGCATCATTCATACCTAATGCCTCTTCTACAAATTTCGGCTCATCCACACTAGTATTCAGAGAAAAAATACATCTCCAATCATTAGGTGAATACCTTTCAGGTGGTTATCTATGTCTTGTAGACCTTCGAACAAGCTGAGTTGGAGGTTCTTCCTCCTCTTCTGAAGATTCAGAGCTAGATGAGCTCTCCTCAAATTCTTGCCTATCTAGGGGTCTCGATTCAACTCTTTCAGGTGTAGAAGGAAGTTGAATCACATCTTCTTTTTTAGTCTGTTCTGGCTGCAATGTAACAGAAGGAGACTTAATTTCTCTAAAAATAACACTTCTATTGTGAATTACCTTTTGTGCAATAGGGTCCCAAAGCTTGTATCCTTTCACACCATAACTATACCCGATAAAGATACATTTCACAGCCTTGTTCTCCAACTTTGTTCGCTTCTCCTTTGGCGCATGTGCATATGCCTCGCAACCAAAAACTCTAAGATGTCTCAATGAAGGCTTGTGACCTGACCATGCTTCCATAGGCGTTTTATCAACAAGAGCTGATGTAGGAGACCTGTTAATCAGGTAGCAAGTAGTGGCAACAGCTTCAGCCCAAAACTTTTGTTCCAGACCAGCACCACTCAACATACTCCTAGCCTTCTCCATCAGTGTCCTGTTCATTCTTTCTGCAACTCCATTCTGCTGTGGAGAATACGGAGTTGTCTTCTGCCTGTTAATTCCACAGTCTTTATAGAATCTATCAAAATCATTAGAGCAAAACTCACCGCCATTATCAGTTCTCAAACATTTTATTTTCTTTCCAGTCTGCAACTCAACCATTGCTTTAAATTCTTTAAAATGACTAAAAACTTCAGATTTACTCTTTAGAAAATATACCCATGTCCTTCTACTAAAATCATCAATAAATGAAACATAATATGTGGATTTTCCAATCGAAGAGACATCTACTAGACCAAACACATCAGAATGGATAAGATCCAAAACACCACAAGTTTTATGAGAACTTGAGTAAAACTGAACGCGGTTTTGTTTTCCATAAATGCAATGCTCACAGAAATCAAAGTCAAGATTACAATCATTCAAACCTTCAACAAGATTTTTATTTTTCAAGGTCCTTAGACCCTTTTCTCCAATGTGGCCAAGTCTCTGGTGCCATAACATAGTCTTCTCTGCAGGTAACTTTGCTTCAGACGAAAGAGCACCCTTAGGTACCCAAAAACCATTTCCATCTGCTGAAGGTGAAACCTTCAAATCTTCCAATGAAGTATCCGCAGATTTACTTTTTACAGAAGTGCTATTACACTCAATAGTGTATGCTTCAAGCTTATACAAAGTGCCAAACCTGACACCTCTAGCAACTACCATAGCACCCTTAATCATCTTACATCCTGCTTCAAAAAAGACTACCTGCACACCCGCATCTATCAGTTTGCTCACAGATAACAAGTTTCATTTTAATCTAGGGATATGCAGCACACCATTAATCCTTTTTATTCTACCATCAGAAAACCTGATTCTAACTTTACCTCGACCAACAATGTCTAGATGTGAATTATCACCCAAGTACACCTTACCTCCATTAAATCCTTCATATTCAGAAAACCAATCTCTATTGGAAGTCATATGAAAAGATGCACCTGAGTCAATTAGCCAGGCATCATTACCTGCATGAGTCGCCAAAGCCGCAATAAATGCATCGCCATCTTCCTTGTCGGACTCAGAATCAGAATCGAACTTTTTCTTTTTCTTCTTCTTCTTTTCTTCTTTGCAGTCCTTACAGATGTGACCCGATTTACCGCAGTTCCAGCAAATGACTTTGGACTTTCCAGGAGATTTCGATCTCCCTTTGGATTTGGACTTGTCGCGCTTCTCATTCTTCTTGCCTTTCTCCTTAGGTCTTCCACGAACGGTTAGGGCTTCCTTTGAACTGATGGATACCTTCCTTCGCATCTCTTCACCGAGTAGGGCACCCACCATGTCTTCAGATTTCAAAACAATAGAAGTACTACCGATAGCCATAACAAGAGAATCCCACGAATCAGGCAAAGAACAAAGCAAGATCTGACATTTCTCCTCCTCGTCCATCTTAACACCGATGGATACTAATTGAGCCACCAACATATTGAATGCTTCCAGGTGGTCTGCAATTCGTCCACCCTCTTCCATCTTCAAGGAATACAATTTCTTTCTTAAGAAAATTTGATTTAATAAAGATTTCACTTGATACATCTCACTAAGCTTAGTCCATAGCTTCTTTCCAGAGTTCTCTTCATGGACATTGATTAGAACAGAGTCTGCCAGGCACAGTCTGATTAGACCCTTGGCTTTTCGGTCCATAACATCATACCGAGCTGCCGTAGTAGGATCTGAGGGCCTTTGGACATTCGCATCAACAGCATCCCAAAGATCTCGATCTATTAGTAGATCTTCCATCTTCAGCTTCCACATCTCAAAATTACTTCCATTAAATTTCTCCACCTCTATTCTCCTTGACGAACTCGCCATCTAAATATTCCTGCAACAAGATCAAAAAGTGTCTTCTGCACAAGCTCCCACTCAAATCTGGATTAGTTCAAAAAACCCAACTGCCCACAATTGAAACCAAAGGTGATCAAGCTCTGATACCACTTGTAAGGAAGTTAAGTAGCGGAAACAACTTCCTACACTAACCTTGAGAGGAAGGTAATGCAAAACTTTTTCAGATCATTACAACAGTTACAGAAAATAGAAATAGATATAATAGCAATCATACCACAACATAATGATTTACATGGGGAAAACCCTTTCGGGAGAAAAACCCCACCCTCCAAAAGCAGCTCAATATTTTATTCAGCAATCAAAAACAGATTACAACATACTTGCAGAGCAAGCTCTTTGCAGGAGTACCATTAATCAGAGATTCAGAGGCAACTCAATAGCCATAAGACTCTTACACACAACCTCTATCTCACACACCTCATAAATAGGAGATACAATACAGGAAATTGTCAAACGGTATTACAAAACCATGGGCTAAAACCACCCAATAAGGTGTAGCCGACCTTATCTCCCTTCTAGATGCCCTATGACATGTTAAAGCACACATCAACATGTGTCGCTCCCCTTTATAGCTCATTTATGTATCCGATACAAATTATTTTTCCTATTTCAGGAGTACAAACTTTCGGAGGCCATAACTTGAGAACTGGGTGTCCGATTGACGAACCGTTTGAAGCGCCGGAAAGCTTGCGAAGTTCTCTATCACCTCATATCCAACTTTTCCAGTTACAGCCACTTTTCAAGGCATTTCAGAGCCTCTAAATTCCCCAAAATTAAGTTTAAATATTTTATTGCACCCCTCCAAGACGAAAACATTAATATCTTCAAAACTAGCTGTGACCTTGCGACGCAACTTTACCGAAATGCTTATCTAACCAACCAGAAGCTTTAGGGAGAGTTTTGCACCATTTCGTGCTCAAATGAAAACTTACTATAAATAGTAACCTCACATAAATGCAAGGTTGAGACACCATTTTTCCCAACATACAAAAAATGGGGTATATAACAAAATCAAAGAGCTATAAAAATCTATCTCTCTGCCTCTCCCTCACTGCTAGGTGGTCGAGGAGGTGGAGCCTGCTGACCAACATCCTGCCTAGGTGCCTGAGCTCCCTCAGATCGAGACATATACTGAGAATATGGAGCAACCTGTTGTGTTACTGGAACCGCTATGCTATACGCTGCAACGTAATAAGATGCTCTACTAGTCTAATGCAAAACCTCCTGCTGAAGAGCGTCTCTCTCTACTCTCACCTCAACAAGCTGAAGATCGTGCTCAAATCTAACCTCAGCAAGCTGATGATTTCACTCAAATCCGACCTTAGCCAGTTGTTGATCTCTCTCTTCTCGGACCTCAGCAAGTTGTCGATCTTACTCTGCAAGATGTGTTTGTTCCACTGTCAGTTGTGTTGCAAATCTCCCAATCTATCCCTCAGAGATTGTGTTGCATTCACTACCCCCTGCTCTCTTACCCCTCCCCCCTCTAACTCCTCCAACACCTTGCTCCCTCATAGGCTCTCTGCCTCCCCGCTCATCCCTCCGCTATCTCACTTATTGAGGAGATACTCTCTCCTCCTCCCCTCCACCCTCTGTCACCCCGACACCGCCAACTCCCACACCAAGAGCTCCAAGGGATCCACCCTCCCCTCTCTCTCCTAAGCGTGTACTCCCATGCCCATATCTAAAGAACCAAGAATCTTGTTGCCATTCTCTTCCCATCCCTATATGTGATCTCATGCATCTCATGATACATGTGGACTAATAAGAAAGATCTCCACCCTAATCTCTTAGGTTGAGTCAATAGTCTCTCAAGCATCCTAGCCCAGCCACATAGGAAGCCCTGTTGTCCCCTGTCCGACATGATGAAAAAACCTATCATACCTGCTAATACACATGCTAGTGGAAGCTTCTCACTATACCTAGCCATCATAACATCCCAAGTGATAACCCGCTCAAGGATAGTCTCATCGTGAAATATACATCTCAAGACTAAGATACCAGGTCGCTAAGAAGAATCGTAGTCAACCTTATCCCCAGCAAATGGAATCCTCAAAATCCTGTACATACTTTGGTGTAATGGTCATCTCTCCAACTGGTAGATGGAAGGTTTTATTCTCTAAATGGAAACACTCAACTAGCGCAGTAAGCATCCCATGATTCACACGAATATCAGGCATCTCTAAAAGATGAGTAAAGTCACACAAATCAATATGTGCTCTATCTACATCTGACAAATTCTAAACTAATCTCATAGTAGGAAGATAGACACACTAAAACAAGATATCTAACAATCAAACCTGCAAAAATCAAACAACCAAGCATCAACAAGTCATCCAAATTGCACTACGAAACATGATAAACATCACGCAAATCCAAATACACCAAATGCCAAATCAAAATTTCATGTTTTAAAACTTAAAAATGCTCACTGTTTTCCATACGAGTTTTCACAGTGTAGCAGAAACTCGTACGAGTCTTCACAGTATAGCAGAAACTCGTACGAGTCAGGAATACATGTTGCACGATAAAACATGCTCATATGACACATGGTCTTCTCTTGCACGATAATATGGGCTATGTAGAACAATTTCGTACGAGACATGGGTTGATACCATACGACAAAATATATAGTCTAAAATGACAAACCACATGAGGGACAGTTTGTCATACGACAGACAATGTCTTATCGCATGACAAAACGACATTGAACGACTTCAAATGACTTCAAAAAGCAAAAAATTCAACAAAAATTCAAAATTGATGAAATGAAAAGGTTTAAGATTGATCACTTACTACTGGCTCATAGTTCTGTGGTTGATTATGTCATCTCTGGTGCTCGAATCGATGCTCCTAGATCAGAATGACCATTTTTTCTTCGCAGAGGGCTCTTAAAATTTCAAATTTGAGGTGGTGAAAATAAATTGAAAATGACACTTGGACCCCTTATATAGCTAAAACCCTAATTTTTCAACTTGCTCCAATGGACATGAAAATTGTACCCTAAATTAAATCGATTGTCCCGATTCCATTTTTGGGATCAAAATCGAAATCTGAGATCATCCTCCTAGTCAATTTTGCATAACTGCGACCACTTAGCACTTTCATCAACTACTCATTCTTTCTTCAATTTGCCCTCAATTTTCGTTAATCAGCACTAAATCTCAATTTTAATTCTCACATCAACTTTGATTTTAATTCTTCAACATTAATCTTCATGCTCAAATAACTCATCACTCAAATAATTGCTTAAAATCACTGCACAACCCTCTCTATCTTTCGATTTCAATCCCTAGGGGGCATACTCGTGACCTCAAAGTCTAAAATTTATTTCAAAACATTTGTTTCAAGTCGAACAGCTAATCTTTATCAAACATAAAAAAAGACCTTAATCGCTAGGGGCATCTCAGCTTCATCGCTTCATATCAAGTTGAGATTTCTCAATCATTTGAATCAAATCAATCTCTAGGGGCATATCAGTTTCATTGCTTCATATCAAGCTGATATTGTCTTCGTCTGAATCAATCTCTTAACGTTAATCAATTTCATCTCTTTTCATCAAGCTGATTATTTGTTTAAACTTAATCAAGGGTTTAAACAATATCTTTGATCACATGCTCAATCTAAGCAGGTGTTCAGTTTCATCGCATCAAATCAAGCTGAATAGTTTATCTTCACTCATCGTGTCTTGATCCATCAAGTTCAAGACTAGTTTTCTATCCGCTCGTTGTGTCTAGTTCAATCAAATTCTAGATCAGTTTGATCTGCTTCTTGATCAATCAAGTTCAAGTTCGGTATCTTTTCTCTTCATCTGTTATAGTTCGATCAATTTCAGGATCGGTTTCACTTTTAATCAACTTTGTTCAATTTCATCGCTTCAAAACAAATTGAATACCTCACTGTTCATCTGGTTTGTGATCAATCAAGTTCAGAACTGGTATCTCCTAGACATCAATTTTCTTTGAACTAATGCATTGCTTGCACATTAATTCAAAGAGGGGCAAATGTAATACCCTAAAAATGGTGACCTAAACCTTGGGCCCCCTAGTCTTGACAACATCACCAAGGTCCTAAACAAAGGCAATTAAATTTAATCTTGAGCACACAATTAATTCATTAAATCCTCAAATGTTACATGGCAAATTAATCAACCAATATTAATTAAATGTTTATTTAATTAATTGATCATTTCAAGCAAAATCATTTTAAACAATTATCCTATTTATTTTATTAAATATCCTAGTATATTTAATTAAATAAATCAATTTGCCATTAAATCATCAGAAAAGGAATTAATTGACAAAAAAGAATTAAAATTTGAGAAAAAGAAATCAAATGGAGATAATCTTGAAAATCAAATTAAAAATTGATAAATAATCTCAAAGAAATCAATTAAAAATATTAAATATTAAAATTGAATAAAATAGAGAATAAATCCTTTTTTCTGATTTTATCTTAATTTTAGTTCAATTTCTTTTAAAACTGAGAAAAGCAGTCAATCACATCAATTCACCTGGATTGTGCTTCCTCTTGGAAAATCTTGACCACTCATCATCATTTGATCTCATTCGTTGGTTTCTTTCTGAATTTTCTATAAATTTAGGCTCTCATCTCTCATTCAAGGATCCTGGAGAATATATTGTTATTATGTTTTTTTTCTCTAGGTTCATTGAGAATTTGCATTGAGATATTGCATATTAGTTATTTCATATTCATTAAATCATATAGCTTAAATATTCATTTCATAGCTTACATCATGTTAGATTAAATCTTGCATATCCATCTTAAATCTTGCATTCATCTAGCTTAAATCCATGCTCATTAAAAATCCTTCGTTTAGGTGTTGTCTAGTCACTGGATAGCTTAGCAATCTGAGAGCAATCTAAACTCGCATCTACTAGAAGGAAATAAGCCTAATTGCAATGGATTCCATTTTGTTGTTTTTGATTAACTAACCCATGCAAATAATGGTTTATTGAAGTGTTTTGTCTTACAATTTGCAGATATAGGTCCACTTTTCACACACATGGTTTCAACTTGCTTCCAATATTGTGCACCAAGACCTTTGATGTAGATCTTCATTCTATCTTTCCAGATCTTGTAGTTATCCTTGTTGAACTTAGGACCCTCTTTCTTCATCATCTTGACTTCCTCAAAATCTTTCCCTCAAGCGATTAGGCTTTCTACACATAGAGGGCCAACGCTCTAATACCAATTGTTAATTCGATGAGGATCTGATTAATACTGAGAGGGGGGGTGAATCAGTATTAACATCAATTTCAAACTTTAAACCCAAGTCAAACTTACACCAAATCCAACTTCATTTACCACATATGCCAACTCATTAAATAGTACCCGTAATCACTGATAAATATCTTATAAACTGCTATAATCGGTGTATTCAGAAATAATGAATAAACTAAAGATAATCAATAACATCACATGAAAATCATATTTCAAACTTTAAACCCAAGTCAAACTTACAACAAATCCAACTTCATTTACCACATATGCCAGCTCATTAAATAGTATCGGTAATCACTGATAAATCTCTGATAAACTGCTATAACCGATGTATTAAAAAATAATGAATAAACTAAAGATAATCAATAACATCATATGAAAATCATTCCACACATGATCACCATATTTTTTGATGTGGAAACCCAAAAAGGGAAAAAACCACGGTGGGAGTTAGTACCCACAAATATTTGTACTCTTTTGAAGTACGCCCTGTTAGGAAGGAGCTTACAATATGCCCTGTTAGAAGCAGACCCTGTTAGGAGTCACCCGATTAAGGGTTTTGGATGTGCAGCATGGTTAGGAGCTTAATGACCTGTTAGGATCAACCTCATGAGAGGATTTGCCACTCTTTTTGAGATTTACCCTATTAGGGGATTTACAAGATTAAGACCTGTCAGGACCTACCCGATTAAGAGATTTAATTTGCTGCAACTGTTAGGAAACAACAGTGAAAAAGTGATCTGTTACTTGCACTTCTCAATTTGCTAAATCAGATCCAATTATGCTCCACTATCTGCAACTCTCAGGTAGATCTCACTCTTCTCTAGTACGGCTTCACACTCTTCTCTAAGACCATCGACACTATGAACATCAACTAAGCCAAAATAAATAATGCGTTCCACTAGGTCGGCCACTAAACCCTAAATTACATCATAGATCATCAAACATCTTTAAAACTCATTACAAATCATCATATGGATCATTACAATCAATTACAAATCAATATCAAGTGTTGAATGATCATAAGTTGTCACAACAAGTCGAGTTGGTACATAGTCAAACCCTTAGCTCATTCCACTAAGCACTTTGCACATTCCCAAGAAATTCACTCTCTGAACATGTCAAAACATCTTTCAAACACTTCATGTGGTTTGTGTCATGTTATCATCAACATGTAGACTTGATGTCAATCACTGCCATACCAAAAAGCATTACCAGTTTGATGATTTCTTCACCGGTTCTAAAACCTACTAAAACCCTAGCAAAACTTCATCAGAAATTAGAAACGTGCCTTCCGATAATCATCACAAGATGCAGCTCTAGTCAGATACCCATTACCATGATAAAAGATTACACTCCAAACTGCAAATTACCAATCATCCACTTCAAGTAAAACATATCTTCATATACCAGTTAAAGTCCTATTTCATAGTCTTCTATATATTGTCGATAAACCCTGTCTCCAATAGACTAAATCACTTAGATGACAAACCAAACATCAGATAACATCATTAATCATCATTTTCCATCAATGACAACACAAATAACTAATCAAGTCATCTAATCACAAAATCTCAATCTCTTCATCACAAATAGTCTTCTATCCTCTACCGGTTTAGTCATTAGACTTCAACTGCATCACCTCATCTGCGTTAGTTATGCCAATCATGCCAGCACATCATACCTTTCCATACAATTTTTTTTTATCACCGGTCATTAGATGTGAACAACCACTGTCAATCACCCATTCATCTTTCTCTTCTACCTTAGCAACCAAAGTTTTCTCCTCAACAGACCAACTAGTGGAATCAATAGGCATGGTTCTATCTTCTTTAATGGCAATAAACACAACTTCATCTCCTTCTGATTTATCATCTATAACACCTTCATTTGCAACATAATAATAGTTCTTCTGGTTCCTAAACTTTTGGTTAGACTTATAAGGCTTATCATACTTCTCATGCTTCTCATATCTATCATTCCTATCATGCTTATCAAACTTATTATGTCTGTCATACTTAGCCATTCTCTCTGGGTATCTAGAAGCAAAATGTCCTATCTTATTATAAGGAAAACATTTCAAGGGCAAATTTCCATCATACTTACCGACACCTTTAGGCAATCTCCGGGCAATCAGTGCTTCAAGCTCATCAAGCTCTCTTTCTTGCTCTACTATCTCTCTTCTTTCTCTTTCATATCTGGATATTCTGCACTCATCAGGATCATAATTCTTCTTACCGGATACAGATGCAGATGATCTAAATGTTGTCTCAGACTTTCCATGTGATTCTACAAACTCGCTTAACTCAAATGTAACAAACTTTCCAACCAACACATCTCTTGTCACTGTACTCACTTCAAATCTCATCAATAGCAACAACCTTATGTTTATAAGCAGGAGACAAGGATCTCAGCACCTTAGCAACAATTTCATCTTCCTCAATGCTTTCACCAGGACATATGATACCTAGGAAAAGATCTTTCACCTTAGCCATAAAAGAGTGTATGTTATCATCATCTCCCATCTTCAATGTCTCATATTTTCCTTTCAAGCTCTGCAACTTAGCAACTTTCACTTGTTTATTACCTTCATACAAGATCTCAAGCTTCTCCCAGATCTCATGTGTGGTCTGAAGTCCCATAATATTTTTCATCTCGGAATCGGTCAGAGCACTAAGCAATGCTTCCTTCGCTCTGATGTTATATTATGCTTCCTTAACCTCATCTAGAGTAGACGGTCCATTTTGAGGAACAACATAGACATTCTTCATGATCTTCTAGTAATCTTCTCCAAGACATTTCAAGTGCACATCCATCTTGTTCTTCCATATAGTATAGTTACTTCCATCAAACCTTGGATTGTCCTTCTTGAAAAGAATACCTTGAGCTGCCATCCCAAATCTCCTCAAGCGATTAAGCTTCAACTGGAGGATCTGGCTTTGATAACAATTGTTAGCAGCAATCAAGAAGGAAGACTGAGAAGGGGGGTGAATCAGTCTTCACCGGAACACCAAACTTAATCACGAAACACAGATTTGATAAACTGTAGTAACAAAACAGATAAGAAAATTAACAACACAGCACACAACACCAAGATTTTTGACGTGGAAAACCCAATTAAGGGAAAAACCATGATGGGAACCTACCCATAGTAAGATGATACTCTTTAGTAGTATGTGAAAATATTATAATGGGGAATGCACATGCATTCAGGAACACTGCCTAGTGCTCACTACTCAAAAGATATTTGTCTGGATGCTACAATCTGGAAGAAATGAACTACAATGATAGCATCTATAAATGTCTGATGACAGTTCCAATTAAGCACAGTTGTCTGCTCTAAAACACCAATCTCACCTCAACACTTCATTGAATGATAATTCTCTTGTTCGCACATTCACCTCTCTCTAATAATGTAGACACAATACCGATACACAAATTACATGAATATCTCACCTATATATACAAATCATCAACCTTGATAACAAGGTCGGCTAAACCCTCAACCCTCAAAAAATTACAAAAATACATTATATGATACAAAGATTGACCACTAGATCAATATAATGATTTAAATTACATAGCATGGACCTAATTCAAATTCTCAAATGATCACATCCACCGAACATCACGCCAAGATCAACTGCAACACACTACACCACCAGAAATACCGCATAACACAAAAATCAATACCGGTTGATGAAAATCACCAAAAACTTGCACAATAATCAAAGTGGATTGCCAAAAAAATAGGACATGACTAAGAAACACCAGAAAGCATGTTAGAATCATTCAGAATAGTTGCACCAATGCCACTTTTCAAATCTTCATCTGTCAATGTTTAGAAGCTCAAGAACACAACCAATCAGCAATTGCCACGAAGAAAGATAACTTGCAGGTCACCAAATCATGAACCATCTGAAATGAAGATACACAAGACTAACCAAAACAACATCCCAAAGTCTCAGCACTAGATTTGATCACACCAAAATATATCAGAGGAAATATCGGATTTTGCAAAACAGTGATCAACAAAACCAAACTACAAAATCATATCAAAAAATCTTCCCAATCTCACCGGAATAAATCACAGGAATATGTTGACATCAATGACAATAACATATCCTAGCAACATCAATGAACAACCATATCCAATACCTCTACAATGATAATATGGCCTAAGTATAGTAACTCTGTCATTCCCAAATCACACTCAGATTCCTTGGCATACAAGGACTCCCTCCCAAAATCCCCAAGACTGTATCCAAATGTGCTAGATGCTCCTTTCATGTTATGTTATAAACCAAGATATCATCAAATAAGACTAGCAAAAATTTCCTCAACTGAGGTTGGAAGACCCCGTTCATAGTGTACTGAAAAGTAGCCGGTGCATTGGTTAGCCCAAATGACATAACCACAAACTCATAGTACCCAAAATGACATCTAAATGTTGTCTTCTCTATATCCTTCTCCCTAACATGGATCTTGTGATAGCTTGATCTCAAATCTATCTTTGAGAAATAACAGGCACCATGCAACTCATCAATCAACTCATCTATATGCGGTATGGGATACCTGTTTTTTATGGTCCTCTTATTCAGGACCCTGTAATCAATGCACATCTGCAGGGTACCATCTTTTTTCTTCACAAGAACAATTGAGGAAGAAAAAGGTGACTTACTTGGCCTAATATGTCCCATAGCGAGCAACTTCTGGATGGTTTTCTCAATTTCATCCTTCAATCGCTTTGGGTGTCGATAAGGGGTGATCATCATAGGTTTGGCCCCCTCCTTGAGATCTAGAATATGCTCTATGCCTCTGTTAGGTGGTCTATTAGGTGGAATCTCATTGAAAACCTTTTGATGTTTACCCTCAACTCCTGGATATATGTATGATACTCTATTTTCTGCTACCCCTACTGTGTAGGCATCAACATACACTCAACTGACTACCCCACCATGTCATGTCACAAGAGTCTCTCCATCCTCCTGAGTGTAATCATCCTGAAGCTACTATCTTTGATGGCTTTCAATATATGTGTTTTCCCATCCACAGTGAAAGACATCTCCATCTCATGTAGGTCGAGTGTGAACTTTCCTAGCCATTGCATACCCAATACCAAATCTGTGTCTCCCATAGTCACCACATAAAAATCAATTTTGAACTCATAGTTGTTCACACGCAAAGGGAGTCCAGTAATCATCTTATTATACTTAAGAGTGTAACCATCTGCAGCTCTAACTCGAATGCTCTCAAACTCCTTGGTTCAGATGCCACATTTGTCCACAAGCCTGGCGTCAATGAAGTTATGTGTGGCACCTGTATCTAACAAAGTAATCACCTTTTGACCAGCCAATACACCACACAGTCTGAAAGAGCCTTCTTCTTGAATACTAGTAAGGAGTGCTTCCTTAAGTTTGTCATCTTCATGAACATCCATTTTCTCATGTTTTTTAGGCTCTTTTGAATCATTTTCACCCTCTCATTCTTCTTGATCAACTTGCTGGTCTGAATTTTCAGATTCCGAGTCTTCATAATAAGCCCACATTACTCTATTTGCTTTCCCTTTTGGCCTCAAGGGACAATCATGGTTTGCATCATAGGGTCCTTTGCAGTAGAAACACAATTTCTTCTTCCTTAGAGCATTTATCGTCTCCCTATCCAAAGGTGCAGCTCCTGGTTTCCCTTTTTCATCTTTGTTATAATCAGATTTTTCTTTGTTCTTAGAGAAAGTTTTGTTATCTTTGAAAGAAGAGGATCCTTTAGATGAAAAATTGCTTTGTGAATCTGCAAGTTCCATGCTCCTTGCTTTCTTCATGGTTGTTTGGAGTGTAGGTGGATCAAAAGCCTTAACCCAACCCTTCAAAGGTTCCAAAAGTCCTTCAACAAACAACACTACCAACTTCTGATTTGAAATGTTGGTAACCAAACAAGACAACTTCTGAAACTCTCCAATGCATGCCTCCAAACTCCCCAACTATCTAAGTTGTGCAAGGTCCCTGAAATAGGATCTTTTTTATCAAACCTCTCCACCAACAAATCAACAAACTCTTGGTAGGTGGTGATCTCATCATGTTGTAAGGTAATCAACCCATTGTACCACCACTCATGAGAAACTCCATCAAGATGCAATGTAGCAAATTTTATTGCATCTCCCTCTATCATAGGCCTCAGAGTGAAGTAGGTGTCTAGCTTATGTATCCATGATCATGTTGTGACTGTACCACTCCCATCAAAGAAAGGTGAAGTGAGGTTGCTAGTAGCAAACTCCAAATCCCTGTGTTGATTTCTAGGCCTTTTGTCTTGCCTATCTTTGGCAATCTCTCTCTTTTGCCTCATATATTGATCAAGTTCATGTGCTCATTCATGTACATTAGGAGGTAGTGAACTCCACTCATCATGCACCGTCATAACATTATCTACAAAATCAACCTCCCCATCTCCTCTTCCTTCTTCTTCAGGTTCATCTCTCAAGAAGGTGGGTCTTGTAGGTTGATCAACAATGTGGGTAGCTACTCGATGTGCTATGGGAGTCCCAATTGCACTCTTGTTATCTTCAGGTTCCTGATTATGCCTTCTCTTGTTATTTTCTCATTCTAAGTTTTTCCTTTCAGGATTAGCCAGTTGTTGAATGGCCATTGTAAGTTGTTGAAGTGTATCATCTATCCATTGTTGTCCATCATGTAATCCTCTCATGGTTGCCCTCACTTCTGCAGCCTCATCACGTGGTGGATTGTTCTCTCTTCTGTCACCCATGGTCTCCTGTTGATTATCAAAATTTTGTTCCCTATTCAACAATGCCCTTAGGCGTGTATAATATCTGCGAGGACCAACTTCCAATGGCTGCATACAAAAAAATTTAACCCTCTAGGATGGCAGGATCAAAGCTCTGATACCAATGTAAGAACCCAACAAGCTCTAACTGTTGAAACCATCAATACTTGTTTTTTTTTGGGGGGGGGGGGGAGGGGGGGGGGCAGGGGTTTTTGTTTTGTATTTTTTGTTTTGAGAGGGTTTTACACAAAAAAACAAATATTATTCAAAAGATAACTGATATTATTCATTCTCCTCAATTTATTCATCATAGGAGTTCATTGCATTAAACAAACATACCATCTATTGAAGGAATGACTTAATTGTATGTGTTGGTCGAAAAATCAAGGACAATGGTTGTAGGTAACTTCCACAAACAACAACTATAATCTCTTCTGATGATGCCAACTCCTCTTCATATACACTGTGCCCCTTTTGTGATTTTATTGGAATTTATTGAGGTCTCCTCTGCCAAAATCGTACCCTTCTTAGACAATGAGGTACAACTCCTGTTGGGGTTACAAAACAAAGGTTGTACAACCTTAAATTTAATGCCAACCACTCCTCAATCACTGCACATAAACCCTTCAACAATTTGTCCACAAATTTGATAAAAATATTGCAGCTATATACCCAAATCAGCTCAATGTTGACCTCTGTGTGAAGCCAATCTGTCAAGAAATATCAAGTGAATATTTCACACCCTCTAACTATTGCTGCAGAGAAGAAGAAATACTCTCCAATGTCGATAAGCTCAGAAGACTGCAGAAACCCTTGGGTTTGCATGAACTCCAATGCTCCAGAGAAATGACAAGTAAGAACATCAATCATAATGAAGTGCTATTTCTCTAGCAAAGACTTATATTCCCTCAAGAAGTACTATTTCCCCAAAAAGCATTTTAAATAACAATTAAAATGTTATTTCATTTCAAACTTAGGAAATCTTTTAATAATTCATTAAGTTTGGCATTTATAATTAATTACACAAGTGGCCCCCTTTCGATGATGAATTGACCCTCAATGTTAAGTCACTTAAGTTATAATATAAAATTATATTATAACTTTATAATATAATCTCATAACCATTAATGTTTATTTTAGCCAAATAAACATTAATATCTCCTTTATTACTCAACATTTTGGCACACCGTCTGAACTGGGAGTTGACATGAGGGAACTACATATGACCATGCCCCCTTACTAAAAATATCAGGGGTCCATCTCTAACATCTCTAACTTACTATAAATAGTAAGTTTTGCATATGAAGTCCCGTAGACCTCAAACGAACACCAATCATGCATAGCTCTAACCATTGAAGAAGTTGCATCCCTCAAGGGACCCTCTATCCAACCTCATTAGCCTACAAGGGTCTATGATAGGCCAATCTACATAGCCGACTGATGTCAACTAGGAGGGGACATCACATAAACTTGTCCAACAAACTACATCACTTGAATTCACATATTCGAAAGGCACCAAGAAAATTTTGGACCAGTCTGATAAACACTCTCACTATTAGAGAACAACAACTAATCTCATTATTAGACCAATCAGGGGACCTACGAACTTGATAGTACACCATTCACAAAACATTTACATTATATCCAAGTCCACATACCATACTCTTCACAATCTAAATCAAAACATTCTTCCACTAGGGCATTGAATACTCTTTCCTTTTTCTTGCATATAGAAACTTCTGCTACACTAATCAAACAACATCCAAATCAACAAGTTTGACATCAATGACAACATAATTCATACTTCCAACACAACTTTATCTATTTGTAGAATATGCGTGGATGTCTAATTAAGATGCCAAAATTTTCTCCCGATCTTAGGGCACAATATATAGCCTTTGGTACAAGAAAAAAATGACAAAAAAGGCTCTCACATCCTTATGACTAAATAATAGACACAGGATCAAGTAGCTTTGATACCATATCATATTTTGTGGAGCAATCAAATGAATACACTTCATTATGGGATGTGTTTATATACATGTGATGATGGTGAATTAAGTGCATTAAATGACAATTGCAAGGTTCACAATAAATAAATTGTCACATGTATCAAAACAAACCAAATAAATAGCAAAAAATCAAACAAGTCATATGGGTAAATGATGGAATATGCCAACAAATCTCTAAAGAAGGTTTGACCAGGAATGGAGCATATGGTGGTATTTGATGATTTGACAAAATTTATGACCCTATGCTAGACTAATGAGTGTAAGGGTTGAGCTTAATGATTGGTTGATAATAAGAATTTTGACAAGGTTTTGGTATCTTGACAACAACTATGGTTTAACCCTAAGATTTCAATTTCTAATTCCTTGGAAATGGGTAGCTCCTATGACGCCTTATGTCTAAGACTCTAATGTTTGAAAATTTATTTTTCACTTAAATGAGTTCTAAAGAGAATCAACAATGCAAAAATCAGACTTGATGAAACTAGTGGTTTAATGACTTTTCCAATCACAAAGTTTGCATGAGTTTTGGATCCCGATTGGACAATTGTTTGACTTGGTTGTAGTTTTGGTTTTTGACAAGCAATTGCAAAATTATTTTAAACAGATGCATAATGGATAACTGGCAATTGCATGATTAGTTTATCAAATGTGTGAAAGATTGTAGACAACTGTGTAACAATTTTCAGCAAATGTGAAATCTAGGATCACTTGCATGACAGATTTCACAAATGCATAAATTCAGGTTCTGAGACAGTTTTGTAGGAGTTTTTCTAGTAAAATGGATGATCATACAATTAGAAAATAATGAAGGAAGTTAGGATGTTCACTTAGACTACACCGACAAGTAAAGTTTCCCATTAAGGGCCTAAAGTATCCCACGAATTCAACCGACTCTACTAGTATAGCACATCAAATCTAGCAAACACTTTTGAAGAAAGCACTTGTACTACTCAAGGCAACAACATATACTACTTGATAGGGCCCCGCTATGATAAAATACCTATCCACAACATACAGATAGAGGTCTGGTAGCATGGGCCTAGTAGCATATGCTCAACAAACACTTATACAACTTTCCTCTTACCTTGAAGATCTGAAAACTAAACTATCAAGCATAAGGTTTTTGGCCTCTAATAACAAGGGTTCTTAGTCAATATTCGAGGAAACTGACACACACATTTGTAGCAAGCCACTTAAGGCTTTAGTCAACCTTGTGTAGCTCTAAGTCCACCCCCAAATTGACACCATTGGCATATAATTGTGTGTGAAAAGTGGACCTGTATCTGTATTTGTATCTGTATCTGTATCTGTATCTGAATAGACAACACTTCAATTAAGTCATTAGATGCATTGTTAGTAAATCAATAATCAATGAATAATAAGCCATTACAAAGTGACCCATTGCCTTCTAGTAGATGCGAGTTTAGATTTCTCTCAAATTGCTAAGCTATCCAGTGACTAGACAACACCTAAATGAAGGATTTTTCTATATGAGCATGATATGAGCTAAATGGATGCAAGATTTAAGCTAGATATGCAAGATTAATCTAACATGATTTATGCAATATATGAATATCTAAGCTAAATAATTTAATAAATATGAAGTCACTAATATGCAATATCTCAATGCAAATTCTCAATGAACCTAGAGCAAAAACAACATAATAACAATATATTCTCCAAGATTTTTGAATGAGAGACAAGAGCCTGAATTTATAGAAAATTCAAAAAGAAACCAACGACTGAGATCAAATGATGATGAGCGGTCAATATTTTCCAAGAGGAAGCACGATCCAGGTGAATTGATGTGATTGGATGCTTTTCTCATTTTTAAAGGAAGTTAAACTAAAATTAAGATAAAATCAAGAAAAAACTGATTTATTCTCTATTTCATTCAATTTTAATATTTAATTGTTTTAATTGCTTTCTTTGAGATTATTTATCAATTTTTAATTTGTTTTTCAAGATTATCTCCAATTGATTTCTTTTCTCAATTTTTAATTCTTTTTTGTCAATTAATTCCTTTTTTGAAGATTTGTGCTCATAATTTCCAATTCCTCTTTCTTGATTTGTTTCCTTTTTTGAAGATTTATGGCAATTTTTTATTTATTATTCAAATTAATTCCTCTTTTTGATGATTTAATGGAAAATTGATTTATTTAATTAAATATGCTAGGATATTTAATAAAATAAATAAGATAATTGTTTAAAAGATTTACTTGGAATGATTAATTAATTAAATAAATATTTAATTAATATTGAGTGATTAATTTTGCCATGTGACATTGATGATTTTAGAAATTAATTGTGTGTTGAAGATTTATTTAATTTCCTTTGGTTAGGACCTTGGTGACATTGTCGAGATTATGGGCTCTTGGTTTAGATGACCATTTTTAGGGTATTCAATTTGCCCTTCTTTGAATTAATGTGCGAGCAACACGTTGGTTCAAACAAAATTTGATGTCTAGGAGATACCAGTTCTGAACTTGATTGATCATGAACTAGATGAAAAACGAGGTGTTTAGCTTGATTTGAAGCGACGAAGCTGAATGAAGTCTGATTAAAGCGATACCGATCCTAAACTTGATTGAACTTAGGAACAATAGAAAACAAAAGATACTGAACTTGAACTTGATTGATCTAGACATAGTGAGTGAAGATAAAAATCGATCTTGAACTTGATTGATCAAGATACGATGAGCGAAGATAAACTATTCAGCTTGATTCGATGCGATGAAACTGAACACCTACTTAGATTGAGTGTGATCACAGATACTCTTTAAACCCTTGATTGAGTTTAAATGAATAATCAACTTGATGAAAAGCGATGAAACTGATTAACATTAAGAGATTGATTCAGACGAAGACAAATATCAGCCTAATATGAAGCGATGAAACTGATATGACCCTAGCGATTGATTCAATTCAAATGATCGAGAGATCTCAACTTGATATGAAGCAATGAAGATGAGATGCCCCTTAGTAATAAGAATTTTGATTTTCTTTATTTGAAAAGATTTTTTTCTCGACTTTTGATGAAGATTTGAAAAATTTCTCAACATTGAAGATGTGAGGTCATAAGGTCATGAGTATGCCCACTCGGGGGCAAAATCGAAAGATAGCGAGGGTACACGATTATAGGCAATTTTGAGTGATGATAAGTTGTTTTGAGCACAAATTGATTCAGAGGTATTTTTGAAAATTTTGAGTTGATTGATAAGACATTGAGCGCAAAGTTGATTTGTAGAAATTAAATTGAGATTCAGCGTTGATTCATGAGAAATTGAGCGCAATTAGAAGAGAAAATGAGATTTTGATTTAAAAAAGGTGCTAAGTGGTCCAAATTTTGATGAAATTGACTAGTAGAATGATCTGGAATTTCAATTTCGATCCCGAAAATGGACTCGGGACAGCCAATTTATGAGCTCTTGATTTGATTTCATCATACTTGTGTTGATTGATTATGAGATGTTGTTCTATATGCTTTATTCTATATGTATGCATATCTTTTCAGTATAGATGAATGAATGCAAATGGAATATGGGTGTTTATTTTTGTTTATTTTTATGCAAATAAATGATGATGCAAATAAATGAGGAGAATGAGTAACTAGTAATGCAAATGTTTATTTTTCTTCATGCAATAATATGAATGCAAATAAATATAAAATGAAATGTATGGATCTATATAAGATGCTCACATATGAAGCTAACATCTCAATACACAAGTACTCGATCGAAGAAATGATGATGAAAAAGAGACCACTTAGCTGAGAAATGATGAAGCTTCCAACTCTCATTCAGAAGATAAAGAGAGCATTGTTATTATACTGAAATCACTCTAAATTCACAAAATGCAAAATCAAATGCAAAATGAGATGCACAATGAAATGCAACCTAAACCTGGTCACTAGATCTGAAAAGCTTAATTTTCATCATTGAGCATTTTACAAACATAGCAGGCAGATTAGAGTTCCTTTCTTTTCATGTGCAATATTAATTATCTTGTCCGCAATGACCCTTTTTTCGTTCATATCCTTGGATAGATTTCACAGGAACCTGGATTGCATGATAAAGAAATTCCCTCTAAACAGACAAAGAAATGATGAGAACCTCCCTGTAGCATTCAAATAAGTAGAGTCGAGGTATGTGTGACGATTTCACCTTAATGTGAAGGCACTTATCACAAACACCCAGCTGATTAGATGTTTTCATATCATCGGAATTGTTCCTACAAGAAGAAAACAAAGAAAATATTATGCCCCCAATCCTTGCTCCTCTTAGTCAAGATAAACTTCCTTGAGTTACTCAGAGGGATAATAATTGAAAACCAATATAAAAGACAACACACAAAGAAATTTCATGCATATCTCAAACACTTTAGTGATTTTTTTCAGTTTTGTTGTTTTTCTTGTTTACTCAGTGATGAAACTCTTCAGACAGGTGACTGACTCGGAGTGGACGACCAGGTTTCACTGACCTAAAGATGACTTGGTTGATACTGCTTAGGAAATGTAAATTGATCAATCGATTGCCCTAAGACTAGAACATTGATCAGTTTCAAGCCATGAGGGTTGCAATGTACCAAGATGTCACAAAAGTGACTGAAATATGTACAAGTGAAAGAAAAAATGTATAAAAGTGGGAAATGCCAATGTTGCATTGATAGATGGAGTGCTTGAGTACAAGAGGTGCCTGTTTGCCAGGTTTCCCCCTGCTTGGCAAAGATTTTTTTTTTTTTGTACGACTTTTTCTGATTTTTAGGATTTCTTCAGGACTTTTTCTAATTTTTAGGATTTCTTCAGGACTTTTTATGATTTTTAGGAGTTTGTTCAGAACATTTTATGATTTTTATAGGAGTTTGTTCAGGAAATTTTATGATTTTTAGGATTTCTTCATGTGTGCCCCTAGTGTCTAGCAAGGTAAAAGGGAGTTTGAGTACATGAATGGATAAGCGAATGATGGTGGACGCTTTCAAGGACTATCTCACAATGTTAATCCAAGCACAGGGTCCAAATATAGCAATGTAAACCAAGGATTTTAGCGATGTAAAGAAAGGATTTTAGCAATGTAAAGCAAGGATATAGCATAGCGAAGCAAGGATATAGTGAAACGAAGCCATATGGTCAAAAGAAGTGGCCATGTCAAGAGGTTTGTGGAAAGCATGTTTTTTCATTTTGTCCATAGTGTTGATCAAGATCAAGGGATAGATTTGGATAGGAGGCAGATATGATAAGCAAGATCAAAAGGGAGTAATGAAGGATGTAAGCGAGCAATGGATAGGAGCTAAAGGGTCTGGATCAAGTGCAATATATAGGACATACAAAACCTATAAAGATCCTTAACCTTGTCAAGATCAAAGGTGGAAAAGGGATATGAATGTAGATAGAGCGAATGAGGGATAATGGAGGATGAAGGATAATGGAGGAAGAAGGATAATAGATGGATGTACATAGATGGAACTTGCCCCCAGTGTAAAGTGAAAAAGGATAATGGATTATGCATGACGCTTGTTTGCTAGGTTTTCATCATGGTACTTGCCCAAGGCACCACACGAAGTGGTTTTCACTCATGGACGAAATTATTTCTCTTTACTTTTTTTCTGATTTTTTTTTTTCATTTTTTTCATCATTTTTTTTTCTTTTTGAAAGATATTGGAGGCATGATAGGGGATGGAAGAAGGACTACAACGTCTCATTGCTTTGGATGGCACCCTTAGAATATGAGTTACAATAGACCATGGCTATGAAGGT
The DNA here is from genome assembly GCF_030272615.1 of Cryptomeria japonica. Classification (NCBI taxonomy): domain Eukaryota; kingdom Viridiplantae; phylum Streptophyta; class Pinopsida; order Cupressales; family Cupressaceae; genus Cryptomeria; species Cryptomeria japonica. The sequence continues at coordinate 19,398,071 of NC_081405.1, read as the reverse complement.
ATGCTCAGAGATGTTGGCAAGATAATGAAATGAAACTAGGCCAAGGATTTATGCAAAGGATTGGATAAGAGGGATGGAAGGGTGAAAAAGAGGTGTTGGATAATGGATGGGATGTTGGAAGAATTGTGTATGGATAGATGGAAATCTTGGAAAGATCAACATTGGCACATTCCTTGAGGGATGGTGGACACATGGAAGAGAAGTGAATCTCAGATTTTGAGATTTGGATGGAGGAAAGGTTACTGATTTTGGGGCATAAGAACCCAAAATGGATGAAGGAGGTGATGGAGGAATAGAATCAGAAGGTTTGGATGGAGGAACAACAATTTTGGATGCCAATTTTGATTTTTCTTTAGACTGTTGTACTTCAAGCAGCCGCTTAGGGATCCACGTATTTTTTTATTTTTCATGCTTTTTTAGTTCCTTAGAGCACATTTCTTGTACAAGTGCCTTAGGAACCCATATAAATTTTGACTTTTCTTCTTTCTTTGTGGGCCTTTGTGGCGTTTTGTATTTTTCTTTTTCTTTTTGGATCATATTTTCTTTGTTTTGACATGTCGATTAGATGGGACATGTTGATCCTTAAATACATGTGGATTACTTGACTTATGACTTTTATGCTTGGCATCCAAATTGCTTGGAGGGAGAAAATAATGTGTGGATAGATAGAAATGATATGGAGGTCTTTTAGATGGATGGAAGGTACTCAAAGATGTGTGCCTTTGTTGATCTTGCATAAGGGATGAAGGGATATAGGGACCTAGAATGGATGGAAGGTGCGAAGGAGAAAGCATGTATGTGGATTTAACTGGAGAAATGTAGGATTTATGAGAGATACCAACATCTTGAGAAATTTCCCTGAGGCCATGACCTTTAACATTTTCTTTAATATGGAGGGGTTCTTGCTTGTGGAGATCTACCCCTTTTCCTTCATAAATATTTTGACTTGTAGGATACACTTTGCTTTCGAAAGAAGGCACGAGTCCATTATGAGATGGAGGTGGAATGAAAGGAATGATAGGATCACGAGAGGGATTTGTAGGCATGATGGATCCTTGAGGTGAAAATGGAGGATTATGAAAAGGAGATGAAGGGATACTTTGATCTTGACATGGAAGGGGACCATTAGATAGAATAGGAAAGGTGTTTGACTCTTCATTTTGAATAGGATCATTTGAAAAGGTGGAAGAGGCATCATGATCTTGCTTAGGAAGTGGATTAGGAATGAGATTTGGAAGGATGCCTTGTTCTTGAGATGGAAGGGGGTCATCTTGGAAGAAATGGAAATAAGTGGTTCATCATGGGATTCTAGGGAAATAGGATCTTTTTCAATCATTAGATGGGATTGAGGAGTTTTCGTGTCTTGATCTTGATTTATGATAGTACTTTTTTCTTCATTTTTTATATTATCCTCTTGACATGGAGTCACTTCTAAGGAAGGGGTAGTGATAGGGAGCTTGGTAGGTAAGCACTCACAAGGCTAGTTGCTCAAAATGAACAATTTATTGGCTAAGGAATTGTAGAGTTTTTTGTGTTTGAATATCCAATTTTTCCTATTGTTTTCATGTCAAATTCTCAATGGTTGGCTTGCCCAACAAACTCCCTTCGAGGTGATGTCTCTTGCCCATGCACAAAACTACTCAAAATACTTAACCCTTCCAACTATACTTACTCAACCCCTGCTCTTGGCATCCAACTTGTTGTTTCCAAATGCATATTAGCAAATCCAACATGAACATGTGGGGGCAGAAAAGTCTTGTTCAAGGTTTGTTAGTCAAACTTGGTTTTAGACTCAGTGATTTGCTTGTTCAAATACACCACCAAAGGATCAAACCACCAATTTAGGCTATGCACTGTCCAAGGCTCCATCTGCCACTTATCAAACTATTTAGGATTTTTATCCTAAGGTTTCACAAGCCCCCAACTCCTCCTTATAATTGGGTTTGAGCATTCTTTCAAAAACTGTCATTTGTGTGTTATGCAACATTGTCTAGTTTGCTTCTTCAAGTTACTCAAATCCACTATTCTAAGTCCAAACCCCCAAATGTCTAAACTGGTGTTATGAGGGCTTAACAAGGTTTCCAAGGTTGATTTGGACTGATTTCAAAAGGTTTTACAAGGTCACCAAACCTTACTCCAATCGGATTCTTAGTTTTTCCCAAAACAAGGCTACAAGGAAAGAGCCCTTTTTAGCCCTCTTGAAACACTATTTTGCTCATTACTCACTCCCAACTTGGAATCTTTTAAAAAGGTGAATATTTTTGAGTACCCTTTTGGCCAAAATAATGAATTAGTTCCAAGAGAGGTCTTGGGAAGGTCAATTTATGACTGTCCTATTTTGTAGCCTCAAAACAAGGGTTTTCAAGAGGGTTTGGGTGCTTCCACCATGGATTCACTCCATCAAACTTGTTTCATCCTCCCATACTACTTGGAGACCTCTGCCATATAAATTTAGAGCTTCCCCTACCCTTTCCATACAAGCATTTTAGCAAACACTTGGCAAGCAACTGAAAATGGAGGGAAATGTCATTAAGACTGTCAATTTGCTGCCCTTTACCAGTCAGATTGCTGCTGCACTCTTTGGACCTGTTACACAAGAAATTTTAACTTGTAAAGAGTCTAAATGAGGTCTTCAAACATTTAGAAAACCTCCTATTACAATTCCTTCATGATTCAAGGCTTGGATTATGCTCTTAAGGCATTCCATGAGCATTTAGTCAAATACAACTCATAAAAATAGTGAACTCACTGTTTGCTTACAAAATGATAAAGTTTGATTGGATCAAGCTCAACCAATGAGGAAATTTGATCTTACACACCATTGGCCATATTTCCATACCTCTTCCCCATGTATTTTCACACCCCAAATTAGACTTTGGGTGCAAATCTTGAGTTTAAACACACTACTAGCCGAGTAATCAATACTTGCCTAGTATAGACTCCAATCCTTCTTCCAACCACCATTTCGGCTTCAAAAAAGAATATGTATAGTATATACATGAGTTAAAAATTGATTGAATCCATATTGTGGGATCCCAAGCATGGATTAGTCAAGTGGAGTCATTTTGGAGCTTCAAACCCTTGACAGGGCAGCAAGCACCCAGTTTTAGAAATAATTTTGTAAAATCAAAATTTTTGAAGAAACCAATGCCACAATCAACTAAAAAGTATTTAAAAAGTACCATGAACACTTTCCCAAAGGTACAGTATGGATTAAGAAGGTACAATACGGACCATTGCTCTAAAAGATACAAAAACTAGTCATAAAGCCATTATTTTCTGATTTTATTGAAGAACCTTTTGTTTTAACAATCACCAACCCTTTCCAAGGAAAAGTGAGTCCTTTTATAGTTTTTCCAATTGGTTATCAAGCCTTAGTATAGACATGAGGCTTTCATAACTTCAATTTGCAAGAAAAACCAAAAAATGACAACTTTTGACAACTTTTCAAGCCAAATGACAACTTTTCTTGCTCCAAGATGCATTTTTCACAACCTAACCTTATCAACTTGTCTAAACCACTTAGAAATGCCTAAAAACACCTAAAAAACATGTTCCAATGCTTTGGAAAGCACTAGAAAACTATTTTTGGCAATTTTGCACATTTTTGCTAAAAATTGTCAACTCAAGGCCTAAAAGGCACAACTTGATCTCTAGAGCCCAAAATGAGATCAAAACCACTAAAACTGACCCAAAACAACCTAAAAGAACATAATTAACCTAGCACAAGAATTTACAAACATTAAAGCATTAAACACTCAAAAATGGGAGTTTTGCTCAACTAGGTGCTCCTGCACCAGGTAGGATTGTGCATAGGCGTAGGGGATTCTTGGAAGGTCTTCATATTTTGGCATGATGGGGAAGCATTTTGGAAAGGGCCTTCTAGAGTGGGTATGATTGGAATTGGAGTGTATGATGGCATAGGATCTAGGATTTTTAAATATTTAGAGGAACTTGTATCAATATTTACATTGACTTGGATTACCATAGGAGATAGCCCTTGAAGGTCAACATGAGAAGTTTCATTATTTGAAGGAGATGGTATGAATTGGTTATGAGAATTTTTAGGAGATGGAGGCATCATGGAAGGGATGGAGGCTACATATGGAGCCTTGCTAGACATAGGTTCATGATTTTGATCCTTCTTAGAAGTAGTTCCTTCTTTTTCTTTCGATGAGTCATTAGGATCTTCAATTTCAATGACACCATTCAATGAGATCTTGAATCTTATGTTTTAATTCTATATAAATTGAAGTCTTATGTTTGTTATGCCTATGATATGCACAATAACTACTCAAAATTGCACATCCCTATGTGGTCTTTTTAGGCAATATGATAAGATTGTTCTTAAGAAACTCTTCCAAAGCTAACTCAATAGATTGCTCCAAAGGTGTAAACTGTCTATCTAGAGAATATATGCCTTTTTGTCTTGGTGAAGGTGTTTTGTGATCTTGTATGAGATTTGGTCTTTGATTGTCAATTATTTCTTGTTCCATCTTACGTAATTGTTTTAGTATTTCTTGAAGTCTAGTGTTCTTGATATCATGAAGTTTTATCTCAAGAGGGGTCATTGAATCTTTTCGTTGAGCTTGAATATCATATATTTCTCTTCTAAGATCTTGAATTCATTGAGCTAAGGCAGCCATGGGATTCTTACTTTTGTCAGAATTTTTAGAAGAGCTTCTAGTTTGAATAGGTATTTACAACTGACGGGACTGAGAGCTAGATGTGTTGCAGAAGTCAAGATCAAATTGTAGCTACTAGTTCGTTTAACATAGTGATTGAGAGAAGTAACCAAGATCTGGTCTAGTTTCAAGAATGATCTATCCTATGTAAGACGTTATCTAAGTTAACTTAAGTTTGATAAGATGTTTGTTTGAACTAGCTTAAAGATGATCGACAAAAACTTGCAACGCAACAACAGGGGTACACTATCAAGATTGTTTATGCTTCGAATTACGATAACCAATTTTATGCTCGTTGTAGACTGATCTGGGAAACTTTGACTATTTTGACTAACAAGATCAGGAATTCATATGATGGAGGATTAGACAGAGATGAGATTCTGACAGATAGAGTTTCAATTATTGACGATTACTAGTTTTTGATAAGGACTAATGTTTCAATGACTAACGATGACCAGTTTAGAGGTGGACTGAGTTTGTGACACAGATAGAGTTTTGATCACTGATTTTGTATGTTGTTTTCTCTAGTTTTGGTATTCTAGTTTTAGTTTTAGGGATGAAAACATAGAAAGCACACAAGATATATGATAATTCAATCATAGCACGCTAACCCTATGGAAGTTGGCTTAGAGAAGAAAACCTTTGCTTGCTAACTTAGGTACACACCTAATAGCTAATCAGAATATGGCCACTGAGTCTCATGCAATGGATTCTCAATATCGTATTAGCTGACTCCAAACGCTAATGGGGGCATGATATGGCAAGTGTCTTGGGAGAGTAACTATCTCTCTTGCACAAAGATTATCCCCCTTTCGGAGGTGAACCGGGTAGCTTCTATCTTATAGTTCTTAGTCAAGAATTTTATTTGAAATTACCCCTTGAAGTCACGCAAGCATGATTGAGGCCTATAGCCCAACAAGGTACGGAAACAAGTTGTAGTCACGTAAACGTGATTGAGACCACGAGACCCTACAAAATGCTCGATATGAGAGATCTCAAAGAGAAAACTCAAATAATCCCATCCTCTGAGACTTTAATCACCAGAGGCCTATTTATTATAGTGAGTTGGAATACTCAGGTCCAGCTATACTCACTTGGGTCATTCTCACAGGGTGATTACTTTTTCCCACTGTGACAGGCCCGCTAAAGGTACACAAATCTCAAAACTTAGAAAAAAGCTTTGAGGGTCTAGATTTTTTATTGTCTATAAAAGACAAGAGCATACTCTCCTACCTCTTAGATTTTTTTGAAAACATGAAAGACAGATTTGTTCTTTAACCAGATAGCAATTTAAGTGCCTAAGAAAATACTAAATGAATACACAATGTTTAGTCGATTCTCCTTAAGCAACTTGCAAAACCAATATGTCAGTAGTCATTTTCTTCTTGATTCTTTGGCAAGCGTATGTTTGATTGATAGATTCTTTGACAAGCGTCCTGCAAACATTAAAATCCCAAAATTAGTTTCCAAAATAATATTAAAAAAAAATCATCAAAAGAAAATTCTAGCATGCCAACTGTAAATTAAACTAATCTAACAAGAATTTCCATTTTTTATGACTATCCTAGTTATGACAGTTTTGATAGCACTGCACTTTGTCGTTTATAACTTTTTAACCAGATATAATTCAGAAAATTGCTTCAATGGAAATATGTAAAACTTGGTTTTACAAAACATATTAAAAAAAAATTTAGATCCAACGGTTCAATAAAAAGTTATGCCCTCCAAAACGAGACCATTTTTTACTGTCATGGAAGAATAAGTAAAATGATAGTACTGCACTCTATCATTCCTAACTTTCACACCATAAATTATTAGAAAAATCACTTTGGTAACACTGTATACAACTTGGTTTTCAACATCATATCAAATATTGGTTTAGATCCAACGGTTGAATAAAAATTTATGCCCTCCAAAAAGACACCATTTTTTACTGTCACAGAAGAACAAGCAAAAAGAGAGATTTTTATTTGCAAGTTTAACACATGTTTATTAGTTATAAAAACCAAACATTAAATTTGTTCAAGAAACATTATAAATCTTGTAGTCATGGTTCGAGCCCCACGGTTGGTGCCAAAAAATGTGTGTGTGAAAAGTGGACCTGTATTTGTATCTGTATCTGTATCTGAATACACAACACTTCAATTAAGTCATTAGATGCATGGTTAGTAAATCAATAATCAATGAATAATAAACCATTACAAAGAGACCCATTGCCTTCTAGTAGATGCGAGTTTAGATTTCTCTCAGATTGCTAAGCTATCCAGTGACTAGACAACACCTAAATGAAGGATTTTTCTATATGAGCATGATATGAGCTAAATGGATGCAAGATTTAAGCTAAATATGCAAGATTAATCTAACATGATTTAAGCAATATATGAATATTTAAGCTAAATGATTTAAGAAATATGAAGTAACTAATATACAATATCTCAATGCAAATTCTCAATGAACCTAGAGCAAAAACAACATAATAACAATATATTCTCCAGGATTTTTGAATGAGAGATGCGAGCCTAAATTTATAGAAAATTCAGAAATAAACCGACAGCTGAGATCAAATGATGATGAGCAATCAAGATTTTCCAAGAGAAAGCACAATCCAAGTGAATTGATGTGATTGGATGCTTTTCTTAGTTTTAAAGGAAGTTAAACTAAAATTAAGATAAAATCAAGAAAAAACTGATTTATTCTCTATTTCATTCAATTTTAATATTTAATTGTTTTAATTGCTTTCTTTGAGATTATTTATCAATTTTTAATTTGTTTTTCAAGATTATCTCCACTTGATTTATGTTCTCAATTTTTAATTCTTTTTTGTCAATTAATTCCTTTTTTGATTTATTTCCTTTTTTGAAAGTTTGTGCTCATAATTTCCAATTCCTCTTTCTTGATTTGTTTCCTTTTTTGAAGATTTATGGCAATTTTTATTTATTATTCAAATTAATTCCTCTTTTTGATGATTTAATGGCAAATTGATTTATTTAATTAAATATGCTAGGATATTTAATAAAATAAATAAGATAATTGTTTAAAATGATTTACTTAGAATGATCAATTAATTAAATAAATATTTAATTAATATTGAGTGATTAATTTTGCCATGTGACATTGATGATTTTAAAAATTAATTGTGTGCTCAAGATTTATTTAATTTCCTTTGGTTAGGACCTTGGTGACGTTGTCGAGATTAGGGGCTCATGGTTTAGATGACCATTTTTAGGGTATTAAAATAATTTCCTAATGAGCTACAATTTTTACTCATCTTTTTTATATAGCAACCCAAATGAAATACCGCTCAAAGTCAAGCTAAGAGGTGATGAAATCCTCAAAGAAGCTTCTCCTAAAAAAGAAAAAGCATGGTATTCTTATGCGTACCTCATGCATCCCAAATTCATGAAGGCAAGGGGAGTGGATATGTGCATAACTTTGAGTCCACCCCAAATAAGGGCACAAGCGTGCAAGACACAAAAAACAAAGTTCATTTTAGTGTATCAAGCTCAAATGTTATCTAATCTAATAATTAAAAATACTGTTGTTTGAAAGATCTTTGACAACTCTTGCACCAGACTAATTAGTAGTTTCATATTCAAATTCTTTAATAAGCATTTGACAAGATTGTTGCACCAATGAATTGGTCACACAAATCCTCTATCTAGTTGTGAAAAAGCAACATGCAATTACAAAAATCACATGCAACTAAAAGAAGTATATGTGATTAGAAAAAACATATGAGACTAAAAAAACTACATGCAACTAGAAAAAACAATGTGCAATTAGAAAAAAACACATGCAATTAGAAAAAAGTAGATGGAACTAGAAAAAGAACATGCATGCAATTAGAAAAAGCACATGCAACTAAAAAAAGCTACATGAAACTAAGAAAAGTTACATGCAATCAGCAAAAAGCTACATGCTAAAAGCAACATGTAATTAGAAAAAGATGAAAGGTTGTCTCAATTTACTATCTAATTAAGCTAAATGGAAGTCCATTTTTCCAAACTAATTAGGCTATGTGAGAGATTGTTGTCAGTTTAACTGCGTATTTAAGCTACATGAGCGTTAATTGACCATCTACTTAAACCATGTGCAAGTTGTGATCAATTTAACCTCTTAATTAAACTATTTGAATATTCATTGATCCATTTGATTAAACCTAATCTGATTTGAAATGCAAGTTGCATGATTTGTTAATCCACTTAGTTAGATTGCATGCATATAAGTACAAAAGCAAAAAATTGTGTCTCAATTGCTTTGTCAGAACCTATTTCCCAACAACTCACCAAAAAAAGAAAAAGAAAAAAGAAATTTGTGAATTCACGTTTGGTTCACCAAAAATGTCAACCTGCTTTTGAGATATTGAGGGGAATGTTGCAATAACAATGTTAGGCAACCGCAAGCATACACTATTGCATAAATCTCAAAACAAATCTCAATGAAGGTATACTAATAAAAAATCAATAAATTAAACAATGAAACTCAAAGAAAACCAATGTTGATCCCCAAGATTCATGCCTCCATTGTTCTTCTTTTCCTTGTGTTTTATAATGGCTCTCAAAATCATAATTACAAGTACCTATAATGTTGATGAATAAGAATTCAAAGATAGTGGTTAACTGAAAATGAGAAAAGATGGGGATTTAAATAGAGATTAAAGGTTTATTGAATGGTTGAGATTGATTTCATCCCAAAAGGATGAGCGGTCAAGATCGAGCAAAAGAAGATAAAAATAAGATAAACTGAAGAAGAAAATGGAAAGTTCCCAATTTTCAAATGTTCATATCTTTAAAAAAAAATTAAGAAAATAAAATAACTTTCCAAATTGATTACTTTTGAAAGTCAATAAAAACAAATAAAGATATTTGTTTTGAGGATAGATTTTTGAAAATCAATAAAAATAAATAAAAATATTTGTTTCCATTTTTTAATTTGAAGAAAGATTTGAGGATAGATTTTTATTTAATTAATATAAATGATAACAAGGGAGGCAATGCATCAAGTTCCTGCCAATAGTGTAGTTAGTTTAGAATAGATAAAAAGATAAAGATAAAGATTTATTTAAATTTTAAATTATGTAATGATAAAAAATTAATGTAAATTTTATATTTTATTCAAAAGTAATGAAACATATTAAATTTATAGAGATATAGTGGAAGATAATTAAAATAAAATTTTAAATTAATTATAAATAATAAATGAAAATATAGAATAAGTTAAATGGAAATATATCAAAATCCAAGTAATAATTTATAAAAAATTAAGAATCACACGTATTAAACTTATTAAGTTAATAATTAATTAATTAAAGAATTAAAATTAATTTTTTAATTAATTAGAATTAATTTATTAAGAAAATATATACTTAAAATAAAATAAAAATTTATTAAAAATATTAAGAAAGATAAACACATATTAAAAAATAAAAAATTATTATATAAAATAAATTAAATTTTAAAAAGTAAAACTATACTTTAAGTAGATCATTTTAAAAATGAGATAAATTATACAAAATTGTTAATAAAAAATAAAAAATAAAATTTTTTTGGGTCAGTAATAGTTTGTATTTTTATTGCATCATAATAAGATAAAGGATTACATAAAGTATATTTCTAGGCTTTCCAGCCTTCAAAACAACCCATCTTTGGAAATAACTCATGCAATCATCATCATTGAAAGACCTCTTCACCTAAACAGACTTATGAACATACTTCAAAAACAAACTCATAACATTGTATAAAAACATAAGAAACCCCTTGAAGCTAGGTAAGCTACAAAACCCAGCCATCTGTAGTAAAACCTTCCCACTATAAACCATCATCTTGCAAAAAAAGACCTAAGCCTGATGATAACAACATTACTAACTAATATTCATGAAACTATTATAACAAGAGGGGACCGCTTATCGACATAAAACCTATAAACTATGAAAAATTACTACACTGCCTAAACAGTTCCAACACCTCTAGCAAAGCTTGCACTAGGCACTCGCCTTCTCCTGATCTTGGTTCGCCTACCTCTGGGAATCTCCCTCGGCCATGCTCGTGTCAAGCCATTGTCTTCTCTCTCATGGCACAAAATGATCTCCTTGTGTCTCTCCCAACCCTGTACTCTTTCCAACTCATAACCCTCCTTGTCCACCTTCCCAACCCACTTGACAAAGGAAACAATGCCAAATTCATCTGCATCCCTTACATCCTCAAAACCTTATGAATAATCCACACCTAATCCAAGCACAACCCACTCCAAAATGGAGTCTAAGCCTTCTAACATCTCTTCTTCAAAAATTGAAGTGACTGCCCATTTAACCATCTATGTGTCGTCCCCAATCTCTAGTCCCCAGGTGATGATCATGGATATTATATACAAATTAACTTTCCACCGTATTTAATTCTCTATAAAATAAGGCCCCAAGATCCTTAAAGTGGCGTTGACAACCTCATCTTCCTTGAAACGTAGCAATCCCTGCATTCTTTCTTTACTTATAGGTCCCTTGAACCCCTTCTATTGTTTTTTTGTCAAACCGGTTTTAACACATAGATGACACTACTAAACTCTTTATAGTGTGAGCCAGGTGGAGTTCATCACCTTAAATGCCATTCGCAACCAGGATTACGAATCTGACAGACAACCCTGTGAAATGTGCCATCACATTTCCCATTGTCCTTGGAGATTTCACTTCAACATTGCCAACCCCCTTTACATGCTCACAAATCATTTTTGAGGATTTGGAATGAGGTGTCCCAAGAAAAATCATGCATTCAACATCATTAAAAAGATGGGAAAATCCAAAACGCCGCCATTCCCAACTTTAAGGTCCAATTGGGAGCGATTCGTCCTTCCAACTCATTTAGGAAACATCACCACCACCTTTCACAAAAACAAGGCACGTTTAATCACTGCAAGATGACATCATCTTTCGATCACCATAAAACCACCATCCAAATATTAATAATTGCACAATCACACATCTAAAATAAAATCCCCTTGAAAATCTTCAATTCTTGATTCGCCTTCATGCTCAAAGGATAAAGCCCATTTAGAAAGTCTATCTGCAGTTTGATTTCCATCTCTATGAATGTGACTTATTTTAGAATTATAAAAAAAATTGAATCTTCAATGATCAAAGCAATAAACCCTTGTAAATGCCAAGCTCTAATTGCCCCATTCATGATGGCTTGAATTATAATCAAAGAATCCCCTTCCAAATGAAGATTACGGACACCTTGACTTCTAGCCATTCTAACAGCTAAAAGAGAAGCATGAGATTCTTCCCTCCTTAATCTTTTTGTTCCACACTTGATTAAGTCCCCAAATTCATCCCTAATGAAAAAACCTACCCCTGCTAAACTTCTACAAGCTTGTGCTGCCCCATCAAAATTCACATTGAACGAACCCTTATCAGGAGGATTCCAACACACACCCAAGACCTTCTTATTAATTACCCTATTACTAGACCATGAACCATGTCTTATTTTGATTCCAGGCCAAGTTCTCTATATTTTTCTATCCATTAAGGTAAAAGGGGTTGTTAGTGCTAGGGACTATGAGGTTGCCACACCAACAACTTCTTCAATAGCCCGATTTATTTTGCCTAGTAACCTTCTAACATCCTCTTCTTTATCCTGAAAAATTCTACGGTTACGCTCTTTCCAAATCTCCCATATGACTAAAGAGGGGCTAATACACCACACACTTGAAAGAGTTGACTTGCTTAGCTATCTTGGCCAGCTTTCAAAGACATCTTTAAGGGTGGATTAAAGAGGACCTTGCCAGTTTAATTTCTCTTGAAGACCTAACCAACACCTCGAAGCCACATTACAACCTAGTAATAAGTGATCCACTGATTCCTCTGACTTGCAACACATCACACATTTCAAAGGGCCCATAAACCCAAGTTGTTTCCTTATCTCCCTTGTAAGAATTCTACCTTTTACTTCTAGCCATGTAAAAGCACCAGCTTCAGAAGGCAATCTTTGCTCCAAAATAGATCCCAAGTTCTAGAATGAATCTCCTCCCTGCTTTCCAATAATTGATAGCCTAGTTTTACTGAGTAATTCCCATCCTGAGCTCCACACAAAATCACCATGTCCTCTAATCCTATGAGAAAAATCCTCCTCTAATCCAAAACATCCATGAGACGTCGCTAAGACTGATCTGAGAGACCGGTTGATGACAAATCTTTCCACACCCATTCCTTTCCAAAGTCCCCTTCTACAACTACCATACAGTCTTTAACATGGTCACCCCAAATGGGCACCAAATGATCCTTAATGGCAGAAAAAACTGCAATGTCTTTGATGGCGGAAAACCCTACCCAAGAGTTATCCCAGAACTTAGCTTTCGATCCTTTACCAATTTGCCAAGATAGATGATCAGTAACCACCCCTCTGCAACTTACTATGAAATTCCATATAGCTAAATCTTTGGGAGGGTTACAAATTGTGAAAATTCTATGATCTTGTAAGGAGTCCATATATTTAGCTTGCAAAAATTTTACCCACATTTGGTTTGGATTAGCATAGATATTCCAAACCAACTTGGCCCATAGAGCTATATTCATCTTGTGCCAATCTCTCAAACCTACACCACCCTTAAAATTTTCTTGACAAACTTTATCCCATGCCAATAAAGCAATTTTATCTTGATCATTTTCCCCATTCCAAAAACAAAATCTCATTCTTTGTTGGATCACACTAATCACCTTTTTTGAAATGTTTAGACACGTCATTTAGAAGATTGGTATTGGAGATACAGCTAATTTTAACATTAGTATTCTTCCAACTGAAGTAAGCCATCTACTTTTCCATCCATCCATTTTATTAAGACAACTATCAATTAGATTTTTCCATAAATCAGACTTGTTCACACCACCAAAGAAAGGGATGCCTAAATATTTACTGGGAAGGATTCCCAACTTCATGCCCAAAATTCTACAAATCTCCATTTGTTTACAAGGTTTGGTGTTAAAAAAGAAAATTTCAGATTTGAACCAATTAACACGATGTCCTGAAGCTTTTTCATAGACATCCAAAGTTCCCTTGATAATTTGGGCTTCCCTAGCTGACACATCACCTACCAGGAACATGTCATCTGCAAATTGCAGGTGGGTAAGGAGGTTCACGCCTTCTGCAATTTGAACACCTTTCCATAAACCTTCGCTCCACTTCTTAGAGATTAGACTCCCTAGAACCTCTTCCATTATAATGAAAATAAAGGGGGGGAGAGGGTATTCTTGCCGAATACATTTCTTGGACTCAAAAAAACCCTGAGGGCTACCATTTACAATAATAGAAAAATGAGGGGAGATTATGCAGCTATGGACCCAAGCGATCCATTCCTTACTGAATCCAAATTTTGAAAGGACTTGCACAAGAAAGTTCCTATTTACCTCATCATAAGCTTTCCTTATATCCACCTTAACCATCATCTTTTCTGTCCTTGCCATCCGAATAGAGTGAACAACTTCATGTGCAATAATTATACCTTCATAAATTGATCTACCAGGGGCAAATCCACTTGATATCACAAATTCTAGAACTAGTTTTAATCTGTTTGCCATTACTTTGGATATCACCTTGTATATGGTGTTACATAACGAAATCGGGCAAAAATCATCAAAATATGTGTAGTCCACCTTCTTTGGAATCAAGGCAATAAAAGTGTTATTGAAATCCAATAAAACAAAGCCCCCTTTCCTTGATTCCTCCACCATACCCAATATATCATTTGCAAGAATGTCCCAATTTTTTTGATAAAAAAGGGCTGGGAAGCCATCCAGCCCTGGGGATTTATCTGATCCTAGCCCAAAAACTGCTCTTTTCAACTCCTCCAAAGACATTAGATCCATAAACATTTTGTTATGTTCTTCCTTGACACATAAAGGAATAACCTCCAGAATCTAGTGAATATCCCCACCAAGGTTCACTTCACCATTAAAAATATTAGAAAAATGTCTGACCGCCTCCAAGTTTATCTGATTCATATCTAAGACAAACACCCCATCTCTATTCTTAATTGAAAATATCTTGTTCTAAGTCCTCCTTACATTTAGTGAAGTGTGGTAAAATTTGGTGTTTATGTCTCCATCCTTCAACCACATTTCTCTTGACTTCTGTCACCAAACGATTGCCTCTCTGGCTAAAACCTCAAAGTAGCATTTATTTAAAACTTTTTCTTTATTAAACACATCTTCATCCATTCCTTGACGAATGATCCCTTCATGGAGTATTTTTAACTCATCTTCAATCCCTAGATTTTCACTAAAAATATTACTAAAAGACTCTCTATTCCACTTCTTGAATTGCTCCTTTGAGAACTGTAGCTTCTTGAAAAAAATAAAAGCTTTATTACCTGATTTTTTTGGGATATAACGCCACTAGCACTCCACTAAGTTTCTGATGTTACTATCCCTTAACCACATAGCTTCAAACTTAAAAGGGCACTGTCATCCTGAATTCTGAGGCAAATTGGATAATGATCTAAACCTGTTATACGTAGAATTTCAGCAACACAATTCCAATGGCTTTTTGACCAATCCCCCACAATTAAAAACCTATCTAGCCACTCAGAGATATTTAGAAATTCACTCCTATTAGTCCAGGTGAAATCCTCATCCTAAAGGGAATTTCAAAAAGCCCAGAATCCATCACAAATGCACTAAAGTCTCTATGACTTCATCTATTCCATCCCACTCCACCCATCTTATCTGAAGGATGTAGTAGAGAATTAAAATATCCACCAAGAATGAATAAACTTTCCCTATCATGCCTCAGAATGTAAGATAAATCAGACCATAGCTGCATTTTCAAATTTGAATTATTAGGCCCATAAATATTAATAAGGAAAAAACTAGTGTGTAGTTGTTTTGACCTGATTTTCAGCCACTGCCACCATCTGTTTGTCCTAATGACATCCACCTCCACAACCGAGTCCCGCCAAAGAGTAGCAAGGCCTCCAGAAGCACCTTTTGAGCTCCAACAAGACTATATTTCCATGATTGAAACTTCCTAGAAAAAAAACCAAAATCTTTTTCTTTAATTTTTGTTTCTTGCAAGAAAACAATATTTGGCCTAACTTGATCAAGACACCTTTTGATCAAGTGGATCTTGTCAGGGGCATTACAACCCTTGACATTCCACGATAGGGTCCTCATTGCTCCTGGAAAAAGGCATAGCCTTTGCCCGATCTCAATTTTCTTTGGCCTGCTGCATTACCCGCCATCTCCAATTTGGCCTTATTAGATTTGGCTCGCCTTTTCTTTTTTTCTCCCATCTTAGCTTTTTTTTGGAGAGAGGGTGTCATCTCTAGTGTTCTCTTATCTTGCATTCCTGCAAGGGCCATTAACCCCGGTTCATTCTCTCCATCCTGCGAGAATGAAGACTCGCCCTCATAGTCTAAATCTAGGAAATCCCCTCCACTATCCTTTACTCCTTTAAAAGAAATTTCCAAATTTCTTATCGAGGATATTTGAATGTCCTTAAAAATAGGTTCCTCCAAATTTGAATCAGGATTATCAATCTGCATTTTTGAAACGATATGTATCTTTTTCGGGTTTGAGACCATAGGGATCTCCTTTTGAGTCATGACTGAAAGGTCCTCCCCAGGTTTCACCAATGTTGTCAGGCATTCATCCTTGTCCTCCACATGGGAGACACCCTTTCCAGAAACCATAAACTTCGGTATTGTAGGGATATTTTCTGCTTCTTGATCTACAATGATCTCCCTTTAAAGATTTCCCCTACCCTCTGAGTTGTCCTCCTCTAGACCCAAAAGAGCAACCTTCTCACTCCTTTCCTGAGGAGTTACTGAATAAATAGATCTATTCATAATAAAGTCTACCTCTTCATCCACCCACATAGAATCACCTTTAGTTAAACAATAGGAGTTTGTATCATTAACAAAAGTCTCATCAATAGCACCTTTCTGAGATTCAAAAACTGAAGTCTTTTCGAGAAAATAACCCGAGTCATTTCTACACTTGGAAGAAGACTGAATTGCCCAGTCCTTTTCATTCCAGTGTTTTTCCTAGTGGTTAAACTTTGACAACCGAATGATTTCCTCCACTAGCTGATTCTGCATCACTATTTTGCCTTTTTCATCTTTTTTACACAAACTCGGAGGATGAATTTTAGTTACACATTTGGAACAAGATTCCATTTCTTCCTCCAGAAGTATTTTTTTCTTCCAAAACCCCAAACCTGTTTTGATCTCTAAGGTGTCAGGGAGATTGTGAATCAGTTGCTAGTTAATACACAACCTAGAGACCATGCTAAAATCAGAGGAATCTACAAATTCCTCTACCATAACAAACTCACCCAGTTTGCTACCAATTTGTTTTAGGGTTTCTAGATCCTTATATTCCTAAGGAAGTCCAGGTAGTTTTATCCAAATGTGGACAATGTCCACCAAATCCTCATAGGGGTTGAAGTTGGGTTTTCAGGTTAAAATGGTGAGTCCTTTCCCTTCCAGAATAAATGGCCCATTCTCTATAATTCAGTCTCAATCCTAAATTGTTGGGCAGACAACCTGATAGTAGTTGTTTCCTAGGGTTTTGAGATCCATCCCTTCTCCCCAATTTTTATTACACCAGTCCCTAAACTTAGAAAAGGTCAGCCATGCTCCTCCCCATTTAATAAAAAGAGCTTTATCGGATAAAAAATGAATCAACTCCCTCCATTCTTCATTTACTATTTCTAAAGAAAGGACCCTATTGTGTTCTGCATTAGGGTTTACCTCTAACACCTTTGTTGCTTCAGAAGAGGGTTTTGGTGACCAAAATTTCTCTTGGACCATTCAAAAATCCTCCTTTGGGCTAGAATAAAGGTCTCGATATCCACCAAAACCACCAGATTTGTGTGTCCTTGATGAGCTGACACCACGATCCCCAAAGCGATGCCATCCTTTAGAGGACACCAGAGCCTTCCATGTCCATCTATTTTGGTTGTTCTGCTTCCAAAAACTTTGTTCTAGCCTTATTGAAGCTCCTGCCTAGAGGCCATCTGGATCCTGCACCACCTCTGTAGAAGAAACCCTCATGTTTACTAACCCAGACCTACCGCTCCGGTCTGCCATCGCTCTAATTAAAATATTTTAAAAAGATATATTATTTTTTTTATTTTGATTATGTGATTTGCTCTTTTAATGTAAAAGATTATTAAAATTGATTAAAAAAATAATAAATATGTTAAAGAAATAAATTAAAATTAAAATATTTAAAAATAATAATTTAGAAAAAATAATAATATTAAATATTTTAAATATTATTATAATTAATAAAAAAAGAAATTAGAAATATTGAAATTAAACTATAAATATTTGAAAGGGAAAAAATATCTCAAATTTGTACCCCATAATTAAATTATAAAAATATCGTAATTTTGACATAATCCCTTCAACATAAAACTCCTTCATGCCAATTCTATCAAATAGCCTTTTGTTTAATGTACATAGATAGGTTTATTTGTTCCATCCTATCTTTATTCATTTATCTCAAATAAACTAGCATATATACCTTAAATTTTAATTTAATCTATATAAAATACGCCGAGAGACATCCTTCTCGAGGCGCCTATTTGACTCTAGGGTGCAGTTTCATTAAAAATAAGCGTCTCGAGAAGGATATGTCTCGACGTATTTTATATAGATTAAATTAAAATTTAAGGTATATATGCTAGTGGCAATTGTGTGACGCAACATGGGAAACATAAAATAAATCAATATATAAATATATAGTAACTTTTTATTAAAATAAATTATATTATAATATTATTAAATTATTACATAGAGATATATGAATTATATATATGTATTTAGACTATTTTTATAATATATATGTGTTGCAAGATCAAAGCAAATACTAAAATCTAAGATTATTAAAGTTTATTTAATGATAATATAACACTTTATTTAATCAGGAGTATTATGGCTATGGTTAGCGCTAGGGTTAAGGTTAATGTTATGGTTAGGGTTACAATTCGTATCATGGTTTGGGTTAGGTTTATGATTAGGGTTAGGGATTATGATTAGGGTTATGATAATGGTTAGGATTACCATCAATGTTAGGTTTCGGTTTGTGTTTAGGATTATGGTAAGGGTTAGGGTTTACGCTTACAGTTAGGATTATGGTTAGGGTTAGGGTTAGGGTTATGGTTATAGTTTATTATTATAGTTAAATTTATGGTTAGGGTTTAGTGTCAAGGCTACAATTATGTTTAGGGTTTATATAGAATATAGGGTTACGATAAGCATAATTACATTTAGGGTTAGGGTTAGAATTATAATTGGGGATATGGTTAGGATTAGGATTTGGTTTATGATTATGTTTTGGATTAGGGTTAAGGTTAGTGTTATGGTCACAATTAAGGATTATATCATGGTTAGGGTTATGATTAGGGTTAGGGTTTTGTTAGGGTGTATATCATGGTTAGGGTTACCATCATGGTTAGGATCAACATCAAGGTTGGGGTTTGATTTTGGTTCAATATTATGGTTAGGGTTAGGATTTACAATTGCAGTTAGGATTATGGTTAGGGTTAAGGTTTAGTGTTAAGGTTAAGTTTATGGTTAGGGTTTAATGTTAGGGTTACAATTACGTTTAGGGTTTACATCAAAGTTGGGGTTAGAATTAGGGTTATGGTTCAATTACATTAAGGTTAGGGTTAAATTAGTATAATTTAGATCAATTAGGATTAGGGTTTGGGCTAGATTAAGGTTAGGAATAGATTAGGATTAAAGTTTAATTTGGGTTAGGGTTAACTTTAGGGTAAGATTATTGTTAGGGTTAAGTTTTAGGATTATTGTTAGGTTAGCGTCAGGATTAGGATTAGGGTTAGGTTTAGGGTTTATAGTTAATTTTATTGTTTACATCATGGTTGGGGTCAAGGTTAGGTTTACAATTAGGGTTAGGATTAGGGTTAGGGTCACAGTTAGGATAATGGTTATGGTTAGGTTTTACATCATAGCTAGAGGGTTAGGGTTAGGTTTGGGTTTAGGGTAGGGTAGGGTTAGGTTTACGTTCAGGCTAGGATTAGGGTTAGGGTTATGGTTTACATCATGGTTGGCATTGGAGTTAGGGTTATGGTTTACATCATGGTTGGCATTGGAGTTAGGGTTAGGTTATTTTTAGGCTTAGGGTTACAGTTATAGTTAGGATTATGGATAGGGTTAGGGGTTACATCATGGTTAGGGTTAGTGTTAGGGGTTAGTGTTAGGATTAATGTTAGTGTTTGTATCATGGTTAGGGTTAGGTTTAGGATTTGCAGCATGGTTAGGGTTAATGTTATGGTCAAGGTTAAGGTTTACATCATGGTTTGTGTTAGGTTTATGATTAGGGTTATGATAATGGTTAGGATTACCATCAATGTTAGGTTTCAGTTTGGGTTTAGGATTATGGTAAGGATTAGGGTTTATGCTTACAGTTACGATTATGGTTAGGGTTAGGGTTAGAGTTATGGTTATGGTTTATTATTACGATCAAATTTATCGTTAGGGTTTATTGTCAAGGTTACAATTATGTTTAGGGTTTATATAGTAAATATAGGGTTAGGATCAGGGTTAGGGTGAGGATTATGGTTAGGATTAGGGTTTTAAGATTAAGAATAGGGTTAATGTTGGGAAAAATGGTGTCTCAACCTTGCATTTATGCGAGGTTACTATTTATAGTAAGTTTTCATTTGAGCATGAAATGGTGCGAAACTCTCCCCAAAGCTTCTGGTTGGCTAGATAAGCATTCCGGTAAAGTTGCGTCGCAAGGTCACAGCTAGTTTTGAAGATATTAAAGTTTTCATCTTGGAGGGGTGCGATAAAATGTTTAAACTTAATTTTGGAGGCTTTAGAGGCTCCAAAACACCCTGAAAAGTGGCCGTAACCGGCGCAGTGGGTTACAAGGTGATAGAGCACTTCACGAGCTTTCCGGCGCTTCAAACGGTTCGTCAATTGGACACCCAGTTCTCAAGTTATGGCCTCCGGAAGTTTGTACTCCTGAAATAGGAAAAATAATTTGTATCGGATACATAAATGAGCTGTAAAAGGGAGCGACACGTGTTGATGTGTGCTTTAACATGTCATAGAAGGGAGATAAGGTCGGCTACACCTTATTGGGTGGTTTTAGCCCATGGTTTTGTAATACCGTTTGACGGTTTCTTGTATTGTATCTCCTATTTATGAGGTGTGTGAGATAGAGGTTGTGTGTAAGAGTCTTCTGGCTATTGGGTTGCCTCTGAATCTCTGATTAGTGGTACTCCTGCGAAGAGCTTGCTCTGCAAGTATGTTGTAATCTATTTTTGATTGCTGAATAAAATATTGAGCTGCTTTTGGAGTGTGGGGTTTTTCTCCCGAAAGGGTTTTCCCCACGTAAATCACTGTGTTGTGGTATGAATGCTATTATATCTATTTCTATTTTTCTGTAACTGTTGTAATGATCTGAAAAAGTTTTTCATTACCCTCCTCTCAAGGTTAGTGTAGGAAGTTGTTTCCGCTACTTAACTTCCTTACAAGTGGTATCAGAGCCTGATCACCTTTGGTTTCAATTGTGGGCAGTTGGGTTTTTTTGAACTAATCCAGATTTGAGTGGGAGCTTGTGCAGAAGACACTTTTTGATCTTGTTGCAGGAATATTCAGATGGCGAGTTCGTCAGGGAGAATATAGGTGGAGAAATTTAATGGAAGTAATTTTGAGATGTGGAAGCTGAAGATGGAAGATCTGCTAATAGATCGAGATCTTTGGGATGCTGTTGATGCAAATGTCCAAAGGCCCTCAGATCCTACTACGGCAGCTCGGTATGATGTTATGGACCGAAAAGCCAAGGGTCTAATCAGACTGTGCCTGGCAGACTCTGTTCTAATCAATGTCCATGAAGAGAACTCTGGAAAGAAGCTATGGACTAAGCTTAGTGAGATGTATCAAGTGAAATCTTTATTAAATCAAATTTTCTTAAGAAAGAAATTGTATTCCTTGAAGATGGAAGAGGGTGGATGAATTGCAGACCACCTGGAAGCATTCAATATGTTGGTGGCTCAATTAGTATCCATCGGTGTTAAGATGGACGAGGAGGAGAAATGTCAGATCTTGCTTTGTTCTTTGCCTGATTCGTGGGATTCTCTTGTTATGGCTATCGGTAGTACTTCTATTGTTTTGAAATCTGAAGACATGGTGGGTGCCCTACTCGGTGAAGAGATGCGAAGGAAGGTATCCATCAGTTCAAAGGAAGCCCTAACCGTTCGTGGAAGACCTAAGGAGAAAGGCAAGAAGAATGAGAAGCGCGACAAGTCCAAATCCAAAGGGAGATCGAAATCTCCTGGAAAGTCCAAAGTCATTTGCTGGAACTGCGGTAAATCGGGTCACATCTGTAAGGACTGCAAAGAAGAAAAGAAGAAGAAGAAAAAGAAAAAGTTCGATTCTGATTCTGAGTCCGACAAGGAAGATGGCGATGCATTTATTGCGGCTTTGGCGACTCATGCAGGTAATGATGCCTGGCTAATTGACTCAGGTGCATCTTTTCATATGACTTCCAATAGAGATTGGTTTTCTGAATATGAAGGATTTAATGGAGGTAAGGTGTACTTGGGTGATGATTCACATCTAGACATTGTTGGTCGAGGTAAAGTTAGAATCAGGTTTTCTGATGGTAGAATAAAAAGGATTAATGGTGTGCTGCATATCCCTAGATTAAAATGAAACTTGTTATCTGTGAGCAAACTGATAGATGCGGGTGTGCAGGTAGTCTTTTTTGAAGCAGGATGTAAGATGATTAAGGGTGCTATGGTAGTTGCTAGAGGTGTCAGGTTTGGCACTTTGTATAAGCTTGAAGCATACACTATTGAGTGTAATAGCACTTCTGTAAAAAGTAAATCTGCGGATACTTCATTGGAAGATTTGAAGGTTTCACCTTCAGCAGATGGAAATGGTTTTTGGGTACCTAAGGGTGCTCTTTCGTCTGAAGCAAAGTTACCTGCAGAGAAGACTATGTTATGGCACCAGAGACTTGGCCACATTGGAGAAAAGGGTCTAAGGACCTTGAAAAATAAAAATCTTGTTGAAGGTTTGAATGATTGTAATCTTGACTTTGATTTCTGTGAGCATTGCATTTATGGAAAACAAAACCGCGTTCAGTTTTACTCAAGTTCTCATAAAACTTGTGGTGTTTTGGATCTTATCCATTCTGATGTGTTTGGTCTAGTAGATGTCTCTTCGATTGGAAAATCCACATATTATGTTTCATTTATTGATGATTTTAGTAGAAGGACATGGGTATATTTTCTAAAGAGTAAATCTGAAGTTTTTAGTCATTTTAAAGAATTTAAAGCAATGGTTGAGTTGCAGACTGGAAAGAAAATAAAATGTTTGAGAACTGATAATGGCGGTGAGTTTTGCTCTAATGATTTTGATAGATTCTGTAAAGACTGTGGAATTAACAGGCAGAAGACAACTCCGTATTCTCCACAGCAGAATGGAGTTGCAGAAAGAATGAACAGGACACTGATGGAGAAGGCTAGGAGTATGTTGAGTGGTGCTGGTCTGGAACAAAAGTTTTGGGCTGAAGCTGTTGCCACTACTTGCTACCTGATTAACAGGTCTCCTACATCAGCTCTTGTTGATAAAACGCCTATGGAAGCATGGTCAGGTCACAAGCCTTCATTGAGACATCTTAGAGTTTTTGGTTGCGAGGCATATGCACATGCGCCAAAGGAGAAGCGAACAAAGTTGGAGAACAAGGCTGTGAAATGTATCTTTATCGGGTATAGTTATGGTGTGAAAGGATACAAGCTTTGGGACCCTATTGCACAAAAGGTAATTCACAATAGAAGTGTTATTTTTAGAGAAATTAAGTCTCCTTCTGTTACATTGCAGCCAGAACAGACTAAAAAAGAAGATGTGATTCAACTTCCTTCTACACCTGAAAAAGTTGAATCGAGACCCCTAGATAGGCAAGAAGTTGAGGAGAGCTCGTCTAGCTCTGAATCTTCAGAAGAGGAGGAAGAACCTCCAACTCAGCTTGTTCGAAGGTCTACAAGACATAGACAACCACCTGAAAGGTATTCACCTAATGATTGGAGATGTATTTTTGCTCTGAATACTAGTGTGGATGAACCGAAATCTGTAGAAGAGGCATTAGGTATGAATGATGCAGAATCCTGGAAGATTGCTATGGAGGAAGAAATGGCAGCTTTGAAAAAGAATGATACATGGGATCTTGTACCATTGCCTGAAGGACGGAAACCTGTTGGTTGTAAATGGGTGTTCAAGAAAAAGATTGGTTCAGATGGAAGCATTGAGAAGTATAAAGCAAGGTTGGTTGCAAAAGGCTACTCTCAGGTTGAGGGTGTTGATTACGGTGAGATATTTTCTCCTGTTGCAAAAATGACGTCCATTAGATTTTTGCTTTCTATTGCTACTGCTTATGATTTAGAGGTTGAACAAATGGATGTGAAAACTACTTTCCTTCATGGTGATTTGGAGGAAGATATTTATATGACACAGCCGGAGCACTATGTGGTGAAAGGCAAAAGTAATTTGGTCTGTAAATTGAAGAAATCTTTGTATGGCCTCAAACAAAGTCCTAGGATGTGGTACCAGAAATTTGATACATATGTGTTGAGTTTGGGATTTGAACGTTCTAAATCAGATCACTGTGTTTATTATAAATCTGATGGTGATCATTTCTTATTCATTGCATTATATGTTGATGATATGTTATTCATTGGTAAAGGGAAAGGTATGATTTCAGAACTGAAGTCTCAGCTCGCTGCTAAATTTGAAATGAAAGATCTTGGTGCAGCAAAGCACATTCTTGGGATGGAAATTAGAAGAGATAGGGTGAACAGAAAGCTATGGCTAGGCCAGAGTAAGTATGTGAATTCAGTGTTACAGAGGTTCAACATGCAGAATTGTAGACCATTGAGTGTTCCTTTTACAGTTGGAATGAAACTATCTGTTTCAGATTGTCCAACATCCCCATTGGAGATGGAAGACATGAGCAGAGTACCTTACCAAAGTGCGGTTGGAAGCTTGATGTATGCTATGGTCTGTACTAGACCAGATATTGCCCAAGCAGTGGGAGTACTTTCTAGATATATGTCTAATCCTGGTAGAGTTCATTGGGATGCAGTCAAAAGAGTCTTCAGTTATTTGAAGGGTACTTCAGAGTATTCTTTGTGTTATCATGGTAATTCAGTTAGAGACATGACTTCCCTTGATATCCATGGTTATGTGGATTCAGATTGGGCAGGTGATATTGATAGCAGAAGATCCACCAGTGCTTATGTGTTTACTTTGTTTGGTGGTGCAATTAGTTGGATGAGTAAGCGACAGGCTGTGGTTGCTTTATCCACTACTGAAGCAGAGTATATGGCAGCTACTCATGCTTGTAAAGAGGCCATTTGGCTTAAGAGACTGTGTTCGGATATTGGAATAAAACAAGGTACAGTGACAGTTTACTGTGACAGTCAGAGTGCAATTAGCCTAGCTAAGAACCCAACATTTCATGCCCGGACCAAACATATTGATGTTCAGTATCATTTTGTTAGAGATATGATCGAAGATGGTAGGGTGAAGCTGGTTAAGGTGGAAACTTTGATGAATGTTGCACATGCTTTAACTAAGGCTGTGAGCACAGAGAAGTTCAGATGGTGTTCAGAGTCTATGGGCCTTATGGCCCCTAGCAATTGATTCATTGTGTTGATATTCCCTTCCGCTCTTGCAAGGTGTTCGACAAGTGGGAGATTTGTTGGGAAAAATGGTGTCTCAACCTTGCATTTATGCGAGGTTACTATTTATAGTAAGTTTTCATTTGAGCATGAAATGGTGTGAAACTCTCCCCGAAGCTTCTGGTTGGCTAGATAAGCATTCCGGTAAAGTTGCGTCGCAAGGTCACAGCTAGTTTTGAAGATATTAAAGTTTTCGTCTTGGAGGGGTGCGATAAAATGTTTAAACTTAATTTTGGAGGATTTAGACGCTCCGAAATGCCCTGAAAAGTGGCCGTAACTGGTGCAGCAGGTTACGAGGTGATAGAGCACTTCGCGAGCTTTTCGGCGCTTCAAACAGTTCGTCAATCGGACACCCGGTTCTCAAGTTATGGCCTCCGGAAGTTTGTACTCCTGAAATAGGAAAAATAATTTGTATCGGATACATAAATGAGTTGTAAAAGGGAGCGACACGTGTTGATGTGTGCTTTAACATGTCATAGAAGGGAGATAAGGTCGGCTACACCTTATTGGGTGGTTTTAGCCCATGGTTTTGTAATACCGTTTGACGGTTTCTTGTATTGTATCTCCTATTTATGAGGTGTGTGAGATAGAGGTTGTGTGTAAGAGTCTTATGGCTATTGGGTTGCCTCTGAATCTCTGATTAGTGGTACTCCTGCGAAGAGCTTGCTCTGCAAGTATGTTGTAATCTGTTTTTGATTGCTGAATAAAATATTGAGCTGCTTTTGGAGTGTGGGGTTTTTCTCCCGAAAGGGTTTTCCCCACGTAAATCACTGTGTTGTGGTATGAATGTTATTATATCTATTTCTATTTTTATGTAACTGTTGTAACGATCTGAAAAAGTTTTGTATTACCCTCCTCTCAAGGTTAGTGTAGGAAGTTGTTTCCGCTACTTAACTTCCTTACAGTTAAGGTTAGGGTTTAGGGTTAGGATTAGGATTATGAATAGGATTTACTCTTAGGATAAGGGACATGTTATGGGTTATGGTTAGGATTAGGGTTAGGGTTAGGGTTATGGTTAGGATTAGGTTTTAGGGTTAGGACTAAGCATTGTTGTTAGGGTTAGGGTTTAAGGTTATGGTTAGGTTAGAGTTAGGGTTTAGAGTTATGGTTAGGATTAGGGTTAAGGGTCAGGATAGGATTATGCTTGGGTTAGGGTTTAGTGCTTAGATTATTGTTAGGTTTAGGGTTAGGACTAAGGATTGTTGTTAGGGTTAGGGTTTAAGGTTATGGTTAGGTTAGGGTTATGGTTAGGGTTAGGGTTAGGGTTTAGAGTTATGGTTAGGATTAGGATTAAGGGTCAGGCTAGGATTATGCTTGGGTTAGGGGTTACTGCTTAGGTTATAGTTAGGTTTAGGGCTATAATTATAGTTATGGTTAGGATTAGGATATACATTATGTTTAGGATTAGGGTTTACATCATGGTTAGGATTATGGATAGGGTAAAGGTGACATCATGGTTAGGATTAGTTGTAAGGTTATTTTTAGGGAAATGGCTATCCAACCCTTAGGATGTAGCAAGATATTAATACCCTTCATATATTATAAATACATTGTAATAGATGTTTGGTGTATCCTAAGGGTTGTATAGTCATTCCCTATTGTTAGGGTTAGGGTTTAGGGTTATGATTAGGCTAGGTTAGATTTAGGGTTAGGATTATGATTAGGGTAATGGTTTAGAGTTATAGTTAGGAGTACACTAAAGGTTATGGTTTATGTCATGGTTTTGTTTAGGGTTGGGGTTAAGGTTAGGATTATAGATAGGGTTAAGGGTTAGCATTATGATTAATGTTAGTGTTTACATCACAGTTAGGGTTAGGGTTTCGGTTAGGATTTACACCATGCTTAGGGTTATTGTTAGGATTATGGATAGGGTTAGGGCTTAGGATTATGGTTAGATTTAGGGTTAAAATCATGGTTAGGTTTAGGGTTATGGTTCGAGATAGGCTTTAGGATTAGGATTATGATCATAGTTAGGGTTTACATCATTGTTAGGATTAGGGTTATTTTTTAGGATTTGGGTTATGATTAGGTTTACGATTATAATTACAATGACTATAGTATAATTAGGGTTAACATTTGGGCTAGAATTTAATTAATATTAGGGAACAATTGGGTTAAAGGTTGTAGTTAATTAGAGTTAGTGTTTAATTGTTGAAAGGGTTTAATTATATTTAGGGTTAGGATTAGAGGTCAATTAGGGCTATCATTCAATTACATTAGGGCTAGGTTTAAATTAGGATTAGGGCTAGTATTTAATTATGTTTAGATTATGGTTGAAGTTTTAGCTAGAGCTTAATTATAGGGTTATAATTAAGCTTAGGGTTACGCTATTGTTAGGTTTCTATTATGATAAGATTAAGTTATTGGTAGGGTTCAATTAGGTATAAATTATGGATATTGTCAAGGCTAGGGTTTGATGATGGTAAGCGTTTAATTATAGTTAGGGTTAGTATTATATTTTAATCTAGGTTAAAATGAAGGGTTATGATTCAATTACATTAGGGTTAGGGTTAAATTAGGATTACGGATAGGCTTAGGGTTAGGGTTAAATTTTACATTATAGTTAAGAGTTTAGAGTTATGGTTGGAATTATTGGTAGGGTTAGGGATAGGGGTATGGAATTTAATTATATGAACCTAAATATCTATGTTTAAGGAGTCAATATGTCTATTAAATTGATGTGAAGAAATTATACCTAAAAAATTATCCTTTTCATTTAATATCTACAATTTTCCATCAAGTTAAAATACAATAATAGAAGTTTCAAGAAATTTGTCCGTTTTTTATTTAACTTTATGAAGAGAAAAAAGTAATGGAATACATAATATTATTAAAGATATAACTATTTTTTTTAAATTGAATTTATAAATATTTTTTATTTATTTTAATTATATCCCATATTGTTTATTATTTCTTATTAAGTTAAAATATTATTATTCTTATCATTTTATTTGAATAATTTTAATGTATAATTTATATTGATTTTAATAATGAGAGCACTTATCAATTACATCTTTAAGGGTAATAAGAAATGAGAACTCTTTTTACTATCCAATTTTAAAGATTATTTTGTTTTCATTTTTATTAATTTTTATAACAAACTATTATACTTTCAAAATTAGTCATAGTAATGACTCCCTATAAATATGGGGTATTTCCAACTTGTAATAACAAACTCTTTTTCTTTCCAAATTATTCATAGTAATGACTCCTATAAATCTAGATCACTACAACTTGTTACCATAATTTTTTTCTATAGCTTATTTAAGTTTGGTATCTTTTTTTGAGACATTCTAAGTTCTACATCTTTCCTTTTTTTACTACATTGTGATCTTTTGTTAATTATAATAAAATACTCATTCTTTCTAAATTACTCATAGTAATGATTCCCTATTAATATGGGATAACTACAATCTATTACCATAATTTTTTCTAAAACTTACTAAATTTTGTATTTATTTGTTTATTTGTAAAACTTACTAAGTTGTATATATTTCCTATTTTTACTACACTCTTGATCTTTACTCAATCAAAACATGGAAACATCTATTATTTTGAGAATTAATTTGATCTTTTGTTAATTATAATAAAATACTCATTCTTTCTAAATTACTCATAGCAATGAGTCCCTATTAATATGGGATAACTATAACCTATTACCATAATTTTTATATTATATTTTTTTGTCTTATGGGGAATCCTTTAATATCAAAAAATACATTATTAATCGGTACCTATATTTGTCACGAACATTAATAATTGAAACTGATATATTTGCTTACAAAATGAATTACAGGTGCAATTATACAAACATTATTTTGTTGTTTGGAGAATATTTGAAAAGAAAATCTGCTATTGCTGTTATAATCCACATTAGCTATTGTTGTTATCCATTTTCACCATATACATTTTGGCACGTCCGGTGGGACTCTTGTCCCTTTTTTGGCATTTAACATCCTTGTGGCAGATTTTGTGTTTTGAAGTTGCAGATCTGACATTTTTGACAACATTTTGATATTTTCGCGTCTGCGTACTTTCACGTTTCTAATTTTCTGGCGCGTCTGCGATATCTGGAACAACGTCTATGTTATCAACAGTATTTTATTTTGCAGATTCTGGAAACCACGTTTGTGTTCCTAAGGCGCATCTGCAGTGTTTTTAGATGCGTCTGTGTCCAAAAGTCGCGTCTGGGTTCTGGAGACGCGTATGTGAAATGGAGAAATGGAGAAATGCCAAAGGACAGGTACATATGTGAAATTGTATAAAAGTCCATTTCTTTTTTCTTTTTCACGGATGTGCTGACATTGTATAAAACACCTCTGAACGTAATTAGGAGAAAAATGAAATATCTTTAATCCGTATGTTTGAATTTTTTCAAATATCAGCTTATCCTGGCAATCTTTCAGAATCTACGGTCACACCAAAATCATTTAAATGTAAATCAAGCTTGAAATAAGTATGAAGTAATAATGTTCTACCGATATTTACTCTTTACATTAATTTCATTCATAGCCTGACAGATAAGTAAAGAATAATTTTTTACATCTAGCTCGTGAGACCATACCTCGTTTAATTAATTCGTAGGAGTACATTAGTCATAAAGATGCATATTTCAAAATGAATTAAAATATATAAAATTAAATTTTAAACTTGCTTTAATCAGCATTTTTAAATTATTTAAAATAAGAATTAAATATGAACAATAGAATTTTTTTCAAAAATTTTAATGTTGTTTAATGATTGGTTAAACAAATAGAGAAGTAAAATTCAGTGAATAGTATCCTCCCTTTGATAAAAACTAGTATTTAAATAAATAATTAAATTTATTTAATTATATAGAAGAAAATGGTAATTAGTAATTATATTAAATAATTTAAAATTATTTAATAAATGTGGAAAAGTGAAGGAAAAATAATTGATTTTGAATTTGGAAGAAAATGAAATTAATTCTAAACTAGTGAAATGAAATTAAATAAATTTAAAAAATTATTTAATTAAGAGGACATCATTAATCAATTAAATAATTTAAATCAATTACTTAATTGTGGGTCTATAATAGAAAATGAATTTAATTAAACATTTAAGATCATTTAAATAAAATTAATAAACACAATTAATTAAATAAAAATATTATTTAACTAATATTAGAGAGAGAATGTTTAAAGATGAATTGATTATGGAATCAAAGGAATAGTGTCAATTTGGAAGAATGAAGATAAACTAATTAAATAATTAAAATTATTTAATTATCAAGGAGAAAGTTAATAAAATTGACATTGGCAAATGTGGAACAATTTTAAGTGTCTACATTAAGCATTGCAGAGAGGGTAGCTCCCTATTATTAATAAGAAAAACAGTTACAATACACCAATTGGGTCCAACATAAAGATCATGTCAAAAGCGAGTACAAAGATTCACTCAATTTGGGCAGGAGAGGAGAGAACAGTAGACAAGCCAATAAAATGACCAGAAGTGTCAACGAACTTTCTCTCCAAGACTTCTTGTATAGCACCATAGCTTGTGCAGAGATGGATTTCATTTTTATAGCAACTGTCTCAAAAAATCTTAGTTATTCAGCCAAAAGGTGGTCAAACAACCATTTCATTAACTTCCTGCACTGATGTTCTTCTCATTGCTTGCATCAGGGATGAAGTCCAGGAGGATGATCCCACACAAAATGTGTCTGAAGGCCTGAGCAAAGATGATGGAAACACAAAGATAAACAAGGCCATCGTGGACATGGTCGCTATGCCCTAAACCACGTCCAATTGAATCGATGAAGGCACTGATAATGTCATCCCTCTCTTGGGGTTTGATTAGGTGACCAATTTTCTCCTTAGCAAAAACCATGGGGCAAGAGCAGGCAAAACCTCAAACCCCCAGTTTCTTGAGGAGAATTGGAAAATCCATAGGATTAGGGATTCAGATCTTGTTTGTGTAACAGAACCTTGAGCACCGTTGACGACAATCATATCCTTCTGCATATGAGACCTTTATGAAGCCACAAGTTGTTCATTGTGCACATGATGGCATATGTCAAAACAGTTTGACTATATTATGTAATGTATCCTTATGTTATTCTTTATGAATTAAGTAACAATTAACTTTATCAATCAGTTGCAAGAGACTTCTTTCCTTCAAGTTTTAATTATCACTATGATCTATGATATCACTTATGAATGTTTAAATTATGCAATTGATAAATATATATAGATAATGATAATGTTATTCAAAGAACTATATATAGGATATTGATCATTGTTGAATCTAATATAATTGATAACAATTATGCAAGGATGATCTTGATGTTCAATATGATATTAGCCTTCTCTGATTTGACAATGAAGAGTATGCTATATTGTCTTCCTATCAGCTATAGCAATGAATTATTATTTATGATTTCTGTATATGGTGAAAATGGATAACAACAATATTGAAAGGCTAAATGAATTCAACCACAAAACCCTAGCCTAACAACAACAAAGATCCACCATAACATATGAAGATTCCCTGAGACAATGCAAATCAAATGAAATCACAAAGATTATACCATCACATGTCCAATAGGGTTTTGGATATCCATTCTTCCTATCTCCATTGATCTTGCTTGATATATTTGCTCTCAGATTTTATGTGCACAAGAGCTCAACAAAGAACAAAATGTGGTTGCAAGTAGGATCGCCTATGTTCAAAAGCGTAGTGTAGTCAATTGATCAAGTAGTTAGGTCATTAGGATGATTGATTAGGGTTTGATAATGAAGGAGACATCTCCTTATATAGAAGACACAATATGAAATGGAGGGATAAGATTGAGACATGTTAAAGGAGGTCGGCTATGATTAGAGGGTAGGTAAAAGAAATAATAAAATAATGAAAGGGGTAGGTAGTGTATGAATTAAGAGATAAATGACATGTGTCATGGGTAGAAAATGCTAATGAATTAATTAAATAAATAAAGATTTATTTAATTAAGAGAAGGAGTGAGATCAATTAAATAAATAAGATATTTATTTAATTTAGGAAAAGGATAATTTAAATAAATAAATGTATTTATTTAAATGAGAAATAAGGCTAGAAGAGGATAAATGAATTAATTAAATAAATAAAGATTTATTTAATTAATTAAAGAATTAAGCTTAGATGATTAAATAAATAAATAAAATATTTATTTAATTAGACTGGACAATTTTGGGTGTCTACATTTTGCCCCTCTTTGAGACAATGCGGCTTGTCGCGTTGTTTCAAAGAAGATAATATGAACTGATACAGAATTGCCCCAAGATGGGAATGATATGCCCCCTCGAGAGATTGGATGAAAATGTCTGAAAAGATTGCAGACAATCTCTCGATAAGAAATAGAGGCTAGAATGGACTGATCAGATAAAGTGACAAAGTCACGGGATAACGAAGACTGACACAGGAGACTAGGGCTAGGGCAGTCTATAAGATAGACCATGAGGGAAATACATCCTCATTGTCATCCACACATCCAAGAGATCAGAGTGCAGAGCGAAATAGAGCAGCAGCAGTCAGCAGCGATGGCCTTTGTTCACATATTCGACCGCGTTCGTCGATTCCAGAGGCCAGCAAAGGCAGGAGAGCCGGTAAGTACCACAAAACCTCCTTGTACTTTGTTGCATTTATTGTTGTCATTAATGCATGCTAGATAGGGCAATAAATGCACTTTAGGTTAAGGTCCAAAAATGTCAAAAAATGTCCAGGCGCGTCTGCGTTGGTGCCAGTGCGTCTATGCTCGCTAGGCGCGTCTGTGTTTGTGCCAGGCATGTCTGTGAAGAAAAACGTGTCTGTGCCGAATGCGGTTGCGTCTGTGCTGTGCAGGCACGTCTATGCCAAAAAGGCACGTCTGTGTCGCCCAGGCGCGTCTGTGCAGAGCATAGGCACGTCTGTGTGTTTCAGGTGCATCTGTGTAAAATAGGCGCGTTTATGCAGTCTTCAAGCACGTTTATGTCAAGAAAGCGTGTTTGTGTCCAAAAATGTGAATTTGTGTCTTCTAGGTCAAATCGGCAGTTCTGTGATGAACATACGCTGTCGATTGGATAAGCTACTGAGAGGATACACTCAAGCAGGTCCTCTCGGGAAGACTAGGATAGCAAATAGGGCTAGGATTGACAATTCTGTGATATAACATACGTTGCCAATTAAGAAACTACTCAAGAGGATTCACTCAAGTATAGGCCCTAGGATAAGATAGATCAAGGCACTTTGTGATGAACAGTGAGTACCAAGATATAGTACTTTGTGATGAACAGGGAGTACTAAAATATGAGCAGCACTTTGTGATGAACAATGAGTGTCACTAGGATAGATAGCAACACTTTGTGATGAACAGTGACTGTCACTAGGATAGAATACCATATGCACTTAGATAAAAAGTAGCATTTTGTGATAAACAGTGAATGCCACGATGACTGACATGATTGATTTGCTTGACTGCAGGAGTATTTGCCTATGTTGGAGTCACGGGAGAGATTCTTGTTGACGCAGAGATTGCGACCTGAGTTGACAGTTGAGGATCGAGCTGCGATTGAGGCTATGGGATTGAGACATATTTTATATGTGCCTGAGTTTTGGGTGAACATGGGACTAGTGACTGCACTGGCGGAGAGGTGGCACTCCGAAACTTGCACCTTCCACTTGTCGATGGGGGAGATGACAGTCACCCTCGAGGATGTATACAGGATTATGAGGATATCGATCGATGGGGAGCTGATTCCCTACGATCGAGACGAAGATAGGGAGGCCCTGAGACGAGTGTTCCGGGACCCAGGACTAGAGATGAGGGCAGGGCACGTGGCTTGGGACACCATGACAGCTACAGGATTAGCACTACCAGCAGTGATAGGAGGAGTAATCATTGGGTTCTTGTGTCTTGATAGAGCGACACGAGGGTTGGTTGTGGGTTGGGGAGGAGCATTGGAGACACTGGTGACACAGCACACCAGATATGCCTGGGGACCGTGTGTGCTAGCACACCTGTATTATGAGCTACATCAGTTTGTGTATCACAGGTCAGTGGGATTGGGCTGCGGTGTCACATTGTTACAGGTGTGGGTCTATGAGCATCTGCCAGTGACGAGACCGATACATTTTAGGGGTAGAGGTCACAGACGCAGTTTCGTGCACATGTACGACATGATCACTTCGCAGCCACGGATTGGCAGGTTAGAGCACTGGCGGCGGGTGATTGATGACATTGACATGGTTATATGGAGGCCATACTTGGGATGCGAGTAGTGGGAGGATGATGCGGTAGAGCTACCCTACACCTTCCGGAGCAAGTATCTGATTGGGCAGACACCCTATGTACTGGAGAGGCAGCTAGTGGACAGGGTGGGCAGGCAATTTGGCAGGATCCAGCGGATGCCACGGGGTTCAAGCATGTATGCACGAACTGTCAGAGATCAAGCGCAGTTTGGGCCCTTATTATCATATGATCAGGCTATTACACAACTAGTAGAGATGATGCCCCTACCCTGGGACATGTGGCCAGAGATCGAGGATGCCGACATGGATGCTGAGTACACAGCATACTGGGCCGAGCATCCATTCCCACACCTGACAGATTCAGGAGAGCTACTAGATGGAGATGGTGGTGGGGATGGGGATGATGATGGAGATGATGGGGGTAGAGGCCAACGGAGGAGGAGGGGGGCAGTTGGAGAGAGGAGGGTGGCGCCGCAGAGGGAGGGTGGAGAGGACAGGTAGGCTCGGGTAGTGAGGGGTCACGGTGGATTACCGCTACAGGTGTCAGCAGCACAGGGTCCCAGACAGGTGCAGGTATAGGGACAGGCACCAGTACAGGCATAGGCACAGGGGCAGGCACCTGTACAGGGGGAGCCACAGGGGGCTGAGGCAGAGGAGGATGAGCTGACGGAGCTGAGGGAGATCTACCAGGGACAAGCAGATGAGATCCAGGAGCTAGAGAGGGAGAGGGATAGGCTTAGGAGGTAGCTCAGAGATACTGAGCGGGAGCGGGATCAAGCCATTCAGCGCTACACAGAGGCTGAGATAGAACTGAGGGCTGGGAGGCAGGCGGCAGAGGAAACATGGGTTGGATATGCCTACGTCCTATGGGCAGGGGAGGAGATCGGTTACTAGCGGGATCTCTATTACGGTGCGGTGCCAGCTGATCAGCGGGCGAGGAGCTTCCATAGACCATCGCGGACAGCGACAGCTACAGGAGGGAGCTAGAGGAGATAGGCATCTAGTGGTGGGGTTATGGGTCCTCCACCACCACCAGATAGAGGGGATAGGAGGGATGATCCTGGGGGGGGTCCTTCGAGGGCTCAGATTCCATCGAGGCCAGGCGGCTCCGAGGGAGGGAGTTCATCATAGCTGTAGAGGGCTCCCTATGTATCAGTATTGTATCATTTTTGTATGATGATGTAGACACCTGCGGGTGATTGTAGCCATATGATTTTGATATCATTGTATCATGACACTTTATATATATATATATATATATATATGAAATGA
The DNA here is from genome assembly GCF_030272615.1 of Cryptomeria japonica. Taxonomy (NCBI): domain Eukaryota; kingdom Viridiplantae; phylum Streptophyta; class Pinopsida; order Cupressales; family Cupressaceae; genus Cryptomeria; species Cryptomeria japonica. The sequence goes on along the minus strand of NC_081405.1, from coordinate 19,362,184 downwards.
TTCATCTTTGCGGCAGCTATATGCATACGTACCTATGTGATGAGATGTTCTTATGTGATGCTTATGATATGGATGCAAATATGTATATGATACAATGCAATATATATTTTTTCCTTTTATGTTGTATATGTGTATGCATGATGCAAATGTGAATGTATGTAATGTAAATGAATATGATAATGCAAATGTAAATTGTGCTAACAGGTGTTGTGTGCAGGATGTGATGCAGTTGTGATATCTATATGTATGTATGAAATGCTTATATGCGGTAATGCAGGTGCAACTACATGAAATGCAAATGTTTTTGGTGTGTCATTATACTCAGTCATGTGATAGCAGGCTACGCGGACTCGAGAAGGACAATGGAAGTCAATCAAGAAAGGGGGATGAAAGATAGAAGATATGAAAGTGAAAGAGTTTCTTATGTGTTATCATCATTGAGCTTTATTATGGCAAGTAGGTTATGACAATCGAGGCATATGTTCGACCCAGAAAGTCATTGTACCTGTTTGCATGGAGATAAGATAGTCACAAACAAGGAATGCCCTAGTTCATACTAGACTCACAGTGTCCTCATATCCTTGGACAAGTCATAGCATTACTAAAAGACAATCCACAGATAGCTAATACAAATAGGTGACGATACCCCATCCTCGCCTTTCTAGTCAAAGACATCCTGGAGATAGAATCTCTAGTCAGAGACATCTTGGAAAAGCTAAAAGACATGTCACCAAAAAAGATGAAATCAAAAGAAAACCAAGACTCGACACCAACATCCACTGTAGTCCTCCAATTTAGTGTCTCTTGTCACTTGTATAAGTCTTATTTGATTGTGGTCACAATGTTTACTTTCACAAAGAGGATAGATAGCACTGAACCATATGTTGTCTGAGTCTGTTGAAAGATTTGATTTGTTGCAGCCCATTGTTGTTGTTGTGTCTCATCTGAAACTGACTGAATCCATGAAACTGATACTTTATTGCGGAGAAGATGAAACTTTATTGCGGATCTGTGATGCAAATGTTGCTTTATTGCGGATTGTGCGCAGATAGACTGAAGGAAGCTGGAAGAAATTGTACTCCTCAAAACATGTGATGTTCTCAATTCCACACCCATTATGAGATGTAGGATTTGCCTTAGCCACAGATAGGATCTGATTTATTATGGATGGAAAGGGAGATGAAAAAGGGAGGTTTATTATGAATGGCTAACCAATCTTGGGTAGATCAATAACAAGCCATGATGGGAATGGGTAAGTTTATTATGAACGAATAGGTTGTGAGTGTGTGCAAAGTGAAAGGATGAAAGTGAATCCTGAAGGAGGGAGGAGAAATGTCTCTACGCATGGCGCTGGTGACCCAGTTTTCACCATGGTACTTGCCCAGGGTGCCACCGAAGTGGTTTTCACCGTTGGACGAAATTATTTCTCTTTACTTCTTTTTTTTTTGGTTTTTTTAATGTTTTTTGTGTCACAAGGTGCCTGTTTGCCAGGTTTTCACCAAGTAACAATTTTTATATTTTAAGATTTTTTTGTATTTTTGAATTTTTTGAATTTTTTTTTTGTATTTTTAAAATTTTTGATTTTTTTGTATTTTTTGAATTAGGATATTCCAAAGAGCTACGTGTAGAACCTGTGAAGGTGCATGCTGTTGATAGGATCCTCCAAAGGTTCACCTTCTATAGTTGAGATTTGATATGCCCCAGATCCATATGTTGTTGTAACGATGTAAGGACCAAGCCAATTTGGTTCAAACTTGCCCTTCTTCTCTCTGTCTTGCTAATTTTTGGGGTTTTCTCTGAGAACCAAATCACCTACCTCAAATGTGTGAGGCTTGACCTTGTGATTGTAGCTACGACGTTCCTTGACTGAATGATATGTAACTCGAGTGACTATCTTCCTTGATAAAGGAATTGAGATAGAATTACTAGTGTGTGGACTACGTAGGCCCATATGCGTGTCACCTGAAAAAGTTTGGGCATCCTTGACAACAAAGTCCTTCAAGGAAGTTCCATTAAAGGTCCATGATGTATCGCCATAAGGGAATGGACGTGTGGAACAAGTGGATGAGTGATGAAGGCTTATGATTGTGAAAAGAAGTGAAAGTAGGATAGCATCATGGAGACTTAGGATCAACAAGTATGCTTTTTGACTTAAAATTGTAGAACTTTTGCCCCCAGTTATTTTGATATTAGGGGAGATCAACTCTTGTTCTTTTTGCTTCATAGGAGTTTTATCCTTGACCTTGATTTTTGCAGAGTCCAATAGCTTTTGATTTTGATTTGGACTAAAGGACTTTTCTTTAGTTTTGACTTTTAGATTTTTCTTTTCAAAGCTTGATTTTTCATCCCCAATGAGTAAGGGCTTTTGTAATTCTTGTTGATCCAAGTCTGGGAGCGGAGAGGAAATGGAATGAGTGGATGATATGGTAAAGCTATGTGAGTTCTCAAGAGGGCTGGCAATACGCTCAATAGATTCTTCGTTGGAACCACTCTTAGGACTATTGATATCAAGAGTTGCTTGCACCAGTGGAGGAGATTTGCATTCAGACTCAGTAGCCACAACACTAGGTGGTTCACACCCAATTCCTTGTAAATTGTTTATAGATTGTTCTTGTCGACTAAATGTCTTAGGAGATAGTGGGAGTTGATCAACATGAAAGATATACTCACCACATCTCATGTCTTTAATCTTGAATTTTTCTTTTAGCTCTGTTTGTTTTGACGTAGAAGCTTTTAATGATTCTGGATCCACATATGCTGAAGATGGAACAGCTTCTCGATTGGTTGGAATTGTTATTTCTGATCTAGGTCGCAGATTATTGCAATATATAAATGGATTTGGATCCGCTTTGACAGTCACTTCAACTCCATTGTGTGGAAACTTGATACATCGATGATATGTAGAAGGGACTGCGCTCATCTCATGAATCCATGGACATCCCAAAAGTATGTTGTATGTGAGATCTAGATCTAGGACTTGACAAACCACATCCTTTGTAACTGGCCCAACTCTGAGAGGTAAGGTGACTATGCCTTTGGATGAATGCTCTTCATCATCATATGCCTTGATAGTGATTTGATTTGTAGAATTCACATCTTTATCAGAATATCCCAATTGTTTAATTGTGCTCAATGTACAAATGTTTAGACCAGCTCCTCCATCTATCAGGACTCGTTTGATTCGATGTTTGTGAATGAAGGCTTCAATGTGTAGTGGTGCATTATGTGGCTGACTTACGGAGGCGTCGTCGGCTTTTGTGAATGTAAGGGAATGTGGAATGGAAAGGTATCCCACCATGGCTTGAAACTGGTCCACGTTCAGATCAGTAGGAATGGCAGTGTCTCTCAAGATTTTGTCAAGAATGGCCTTATGTGCGGGGGATATGCGTAGGAGCTCAAGAATGGAGATGAGCGCGGGTGTTTTCCCTAATTGTTCTACAAGGTCATACTCGAGCTTGGTTGATGAAGATGGGGTGTTTTTGGCTGGAGCACCTTGCAAAGTGATTTTACCTCAACGAGTTGTGACATTACATTCAGAGGTAGGTTCCGAAGAAGATCCAACACCTTTTAGGACAATCTTGGGTCTCCGGGTAGAATTCTTAGGGTTTTTATCCTTGATGATAATGGTAGAGACGTAATTGTCCATCGAAATGTGATTGATAGTTGAATCATAGTTATAGGTTGCTCTAGTATAGTTGGTTTGGTCATCTGTGGCTTTAGCTTTTCCCTTGTCATGTTTTGGGAATGGTTCCTTAAACATCTCATATTCTTGATTGGATGAGTGTCCCTCAATCTCAATGTCACCTCTATCAATGAGATCTTGTATGATGTTCTTCAATCGATGACAATTTCTTGTCTTATGACCCTTGCTCTTATGAAATTCACAATACTCATCATCATTCCACCAATTTGGTTTAACCTTTGGTTCATATGGGGGAAAATATGGAATAGTGATTACCTTGTTTGCCACTAGCTTTTTGAAAAATGACTCAAGTGGTTCTCCCAATGGAGTGTACTTCCTTCGTGATTTAGAATTTGTTTGAGTATTCACCTGATTGTTTGTAGAGCTTGATCCGGAAAAAATGAATTTGGGTCGCACTATATTGGCATCCACCACACCATCATTGACTGTGTTCTTGTTTTTAATCCAAATTCTTGGTTTGTCTTTTCCTTTAAATTCATCTTTGTTTTCCTTAAATATCTTAATGACTCCTTGTTCAATTAGGACCTTTTCTGTCGCTAAGCCTTTTTTAATGACATCCTTGAAGGTGGACAAACAAGCTTTCCTTAGATCATAGCCAATGTCTTTGTTAACATTCTGGGTGAACATCTCTACCATTTGTTTTTGTGGAATTTCACAAGAGCATCTGCTGGCTAGATTTCTCCATCTTTGTAAAAATGATGCAAAAGACTCTCCCTCTTTTTGCTTGGTGTTGCATAAAGTAGTGACTAATATGTCTGTCTCTATATTGTAAGAGAAATGTTGAATAAAAGCCTCTGCTAAGACACCCCATGACTTAATACCAGGTGGAAGTTGGGAGAACCATTCCATAGCTTGATCACCTAGGCTTTGTGGGAATAATCTCATCAAATATGTCTCTTATGAAGCTACCTCAATGCAAGCTGTGAAAAACTATCTTATGTGTGCCTTAGGATCCCCTTTTCCTCTATACTTATCAAACTTAGGCATCACAAAGTGTGCAGGAAATGGAGGCATTGGAATGCTTTTGTCAAATGGATAGGGACATATGTCTCTCATTGTGTATGTTGTCTTTGGTGTATTTATGTCCTCCATTTTCTTTTGTAAGTCTCTGATTTGTTGCTCCAAATTGCTCTTAGGTGGAGATCGACTTCTTGGACCATACCCCATGCTTGAGGCACCAATTGGAGGAGGAGCATGTTGCATATATGGATGATATTGATCATACACATGTTCATATGGAGGAGGTCTATAGTGATGCTGCGTATATGGACCACTTGGTATAGATTCATGTTGAGGAATGAAATATCTATTTTGTCCATGTATACCATACTCTACAGGCATGTATGTTCTAATATGTTGCCCCCAAATTTGACACGGGGTTTCCTTGTGTCCAAATTTTGAGCATGCCTTTGAATATCCAATTGCTTTGGTGGTTGATCCTTAGCATTGATATGTGATTGAGCATATTTCTCTGCATAAGACTTCCATAATGGTCTATGAAGGTGAGTATCATATGCTTGACCATGTGTATGTGGGACCTCTGGTTTTTGAAACAAAGATGATGGTGATTCCGGTACCATATGTGGTCCTCTATTGCCTCCACTATTAGGCCTCCTTTGATCCATGTTGGAGTGAGTTTGTTGCAAAGGACGATTTTCCATTATTTGAGACATATCAAAATCATGAGGTATTTTGGCTCCACTTTGTGCCATCATTTGTAAGAAGTATTGTCTATCCCTCCTCATTATTTCCTCAATTAGTCGATTGAAGCGGGGGTCCATAATGGATTCTTCCACATTTGCTGAATGTACTGAAAAGTTGTCCATATCATCATTATGTGTATCATTGTTGTTTTTAGTGTCCATGTTCTCAACATTTGGAATGTTTCTATAGGCATCCATGTCAGGTAATGTGTTATGATCAGTATTGAAAAAGACTTCATTGTCATACTCATAGACACTCATGTTGGCAGACTCTTGAGCCTCTTTAGTTTCTCTCCTAGATTTTTGAAGACGGGTTTCAACCATGAACTAGGTATTGACCAAGATGTGTGAGACTAGATGAAAATGGAAAAAGTATGGAAGACCAAGAGTTGGATGGAATGTAAATGAATTTGAAGTGTACTTGCAATGTCCAAAGTGTAAGACCAAGTATGTATGTAGTAGAGTAGGTGTGACTTCCAAAGAGAGGATAGTTTCTTTTGATGAGGTAAGTTGACCTTGACTCTAAGTAAGACCAAATGAGACCCAAAGGTGATAGAACTTGATGAGGGACCACTTAGCAAAGTGTTATTGTATGTAGTGTGTTGACAAAGTAAGATGAGGACAAGCAGGTGACCTTTTGACTCAAGTTTAGACAAATGTGAATGTAATGTAAGGTGTAAAGAAATGATGGATTTTGTGAGACCCAAAGATAGGTTGAATGCTAAATGAAACCCTAGAGAAATGACCTAGGAAGCTCAAAAATTTTGAAACTGACTATGTTTGTTTGCTGGACTGTACAAGTTTTTCAATTTTGAACACAGATGCACCTGTATACTTCACAAATGCGATTCCCTGACACAAACGTGGTTCTGTTTAACATAGACGTGTTTCTGATATTTTTGTAAAATGCACTGTTGATTCTGGAAACACAAACGCGTTTCTGCCCTTCACAGACGTGGTTATACAACACAGACGCTATTATATCAGACATAAACGCGTTTCTGCAAAATTTGTGCAATTTTTTCCAATTTGTGAAGTCATTTTTGTTGTGACCAAATCTGACTGTTTGACTGTTTTTCGTGACAAGAGGACACTGTGTTGATGAAGACCCAATGTTTGCAAGTGTCTAGACTCAAAATGACTCCAAGAAAAAAGTGTGTTGTTTGATGTAAAATTGTTTTGCTTACACTTGAAGACACAAAAGACACAATGTTTTGTTGTTTGGTCTTGAATGTTTTGAATGTTTAAAATAAGTCAAGCACAATTCTTATGGTTGGCCAAGACAATAGTCGTTGATCCCACATGGGGTTTTACCCCCGAGGCTACGCTATTCAGAGCAAATACTTAGATGCTTGACCTCACTGGCTCCACCCTCGGCACTCACTTCTCAGGTCAGCCAAGCATCAGTCTCCACGAAAACTCCCCGTGGCGAACTTTGTATCTCTACTAAGAACTGTATGTGTGTGGTCTGCTACTAGAGGTCTGACCTCCTGCCTCAACAACTAGAAGGATTTTGGCTTCTAAAACAAAAAGGTGCTAGTAAGGGCATCCACTCATGTGGCCATACATGCGGCACTTTCAGCTTTGTAAATACAGAAGGATCCTAGCCGGTAGAGGTTACGCCCTACAAATGATCAAATAAATTTGATCAAACGGGTTTATGGGGAAACATAGTGTCGGTATGAACTAATCAGTACACGTTATCCATAGTTTTCACTATGAATACAGTTGTTTATAGTGGTTCGGAAGAGGTGGGTTTTCCTCGCTACCACTTGGGTCATTCTCTTCTCACTAGTAGTCCTAATGACCACACAGGAAGACAGGCCCTCTAAAGATTAAACAAAAAGAGCCTATTGCTCAAGACACAAAAGACAATGATTCAATTTTAGTGCACCAATTGAAGTGTTCGCTAGTCTATGAAAACAAGGCACACAATAAAAATCCAAAAACCCTTGCCAAGGACCTGCAACAAAGAGTTGTTAGTAGTTTGGATTTGTTTCAAATAATCACCCCTTCCTGCAAGCACACAAGTTAGGTAAAATTTAAATCCAAAAGACTTTGTGAAAATAGGGGCCTTCAACAAAACGATTTTGCTTTCAAGACAAGTTGCACCAATTTCGTTAGCTAGATCTGAAAATGTTAGCTCAAAATAAACCAGATCTGAAACCTTAAATGCAAAACCCAAAATTAAATCAATAACTCAAAATTTGAAACCGGTGCACACAGACGCGATTACCTTAGACACAGACGCGACTTTGCGACGCAGACACGGTTCTGTGAGACACAGACGCGTCTCCAGAACCCAGACGCGACTTCTGGACACAGAAGCGGCTAAAAACACTGCAGACGTGCCTTAGGAACACAAACGCGGTTTCTGGAATCTGCAAAATAAAATACTGTCGATAACATAGACGTTGTTCCAGATGTCGCAGACGTGCCAGAAAATCAGAAACGTGATCCGATAGTACCCAGACGCGAAAATATCAAAATGTTGTCGAAAATGTCAGATCTGCAACTTCAAAACACAAAATCTGCCACAAGGATGTTAAATGCAAAAAAAGGGACAAGAGTCCCACCGAGCATGCCAAAATGTATATGGTGAAAATGGATAACAACAATATTGAAAGGCTAAATGAATTCAACCACAAAACCCTAGCCTAACAACAACAAAGATCCACCATAACATATGAAGATTACCTAAGACAATGCAAATCAAATGAAATCACAAAGATTATACCATCACATGTCCAATAGGGTTTTGGATCTCCATTCTTCCTATCTCCATTGATCTTGCTTGATATATTTGCTCTCAGATTTTATGTGCACAAGAGCTCAACAAAGAACAGAATGTGGTTGCAAGCAGGATCGCCTATGTTTAAAAGCGTAGTGTAGTCAATTGATCAAGTAGTTAGGTCATTAGGATGATTGATTAGGGTTTGATAATGAAGGAGGCATCTCCTTATATAGAAGACACAATATGAAATGGAGGGATAAGATTGAGAGGTGTAAAAGGAGGTCAGCTATGATTAGAGGGTAGGTAAAAGAAATAATAAAATAATGAAAGGGGTAGGTAGTGTATGAATTAAGAGATAAATGACATGTGTCATGGGTAGAAAAGGCTAATGAATTAATTAAATAAATAAAGATTTATTTAATTAATAGAAGGAGTGAGATCAATTAAATAAATAAGATATTTATTTAATTTAGGAAAAGGATAATTTAAATAAATAAATGTATTTATTTAAATGAGAAATAAGGCTAGAAGAGGATAAATGAATTAATTAAATAAATAAAGATTTATTTAATTAATAGAAGAATTAAGCTTAGATAATTAAATAAATAAATAAAATATTTATTTAATTAGACTGGACAATTTTGGGTGTCTACAATTTCAATTCTTAAATATATGCAATGTATATATGATGGTATCAGTTGTAGAATTATGTTGTTTCAAATATGAATATGTATTCTTGCAACAATGATAATGATGAAACATTGTTTCTGATATTGTTTATTTGCACTTGTAACAATGGTGTTGTCTCTAAATAATGCCTTCAAACTATGCAACCGAGATTTGCCAAGAGGTCGATGCTTTATGAGTAGATCCAATAAAGGATACAAATAGATAAAGGTTTTCAAAACAATGATTGATGGAGTGTGATCAATGGCCTTCTTATATCTTGCAACTTGAATGGTTTGCACCTCTTCATGTTGATGAGACACATCTCCTTCCCAACGCTTCATAAAAATTGGTTTGTTATCCAAGGAATACCAATTAGTCTTCTTATCATAATCACTTTCTAATTGTTCTCGTCTTAAGGCAAAACAATTGACCTTGTAATCACTCCCACCTTAATCTAATTAGTCCATCTTTAAAACCAAATCGGTTTTTGTGTACACAAATGATATTGATTAGCATAATCATCGTCTTAACAAACTCCTTGATTTATTAATCATCATCGATCTCCATGAATAATTATTTTATTAATTAATTTCTCCCTTTGATTATTAATCAAGTTGTCTTTTATCATTAATTGATACTTAACAAGATGGTTTCTAAACTTCATTGATGTCATTAGTTTCTTTCAATGCATATGCCTTAGTAAACCGATTACTAAGCTACGATCTACATTGTTGATGATCCCTGATCTCCATTTGATATCTTTGAAATGTTATACATTAGTCTTAAATCGTCATCAATTATATTGGCTTCATGTACAGTCGATCTGTAAATATATTGATATTCATCTTGACTATCTATCTTCTCTAGTCTTTTGAGTAGTTTGTCTTTAAGTAGGATCGAGATGCAATGATTAACTTCATAGTAAATGGTTGCTTAACATGTTTTCTCCATTAGATGAATATGATGGATCTTCTTATCCCATAATGGTGTACCATTTATATGTTGACTAATGTGTAATGATCACTTGTGTCTTCTCCATATAAGAATGTTCATCATTTGCCCATTGATGACTTAATCCACTTTTTCTTTCATGAAGATGCTCTTCTTAATTGGTATACTAGAAGTATCATAGAGGACTTGTCCTTATGATGTTGTTAACTCAGTGGTACTTGATGGAGAAATTTGTCATATAGTTCATCCTTGTATCTCCTAATGCTACTAAGAAAAAATTGTCTTATTTATAAGACTTAATGATTTTCCTAATACTTTATTACCCCAACTATGTACAACTTACTTCTCACTTCCTCCTAACTATCTGTAGGTGCTCAAGATCTGCCACTCCTTGACCACATAAGTATTTTGATGTTATTATATCATTAGTGCAAAGATGGGGACATCTAATATTATTATTCATTGACACTTTGATATTGGCCAATGCATCGGCCATCACATTAGCCTCATGATAGATGTGAGCAATTAAGTATTTCATGTTTGTCAATAAGTAGATAACCCTCTTGACCATCTTGTTTAATTTCTATTTTAATGAGCTCTTGGTTCTTATGGAATTTATGCATATCAAAGAGCCCCCCTTAATGTCAATTCAAAGTTGATTCCATCTAATGCATTCTTCTAGACCACTAATTAGAGAGAACATTTTGGGAAAATTGTTAGATTGCATGTCTGTTGAACACAATGTACCACTGAGAGGGGGGTGAATCAGTGGTTCCCAATAATCTAAACCTTCTAAACCAAAATCTTGGTATCGGTTAGCAAATCAGACACAAGGAGGATATACCGGTGAGATAAGGAAAGTGATCAAATGCAAACACACAAAGATACTCAACACATAACACCAGATATACAAGGAAAACCCAATGTGGGAAAAACCTCGGTGAGAAATGCTACTAGAGTCTACTGCTCCAATTTAGCCTCAAAATAAACATGATTACAAAGTTTAGGGCACCAACCCAAGAGCACCAACCCCTGCATCGAGCTCCAACTCAGTGAGATACAATAGATCAAATCAAAACAATAGTTGTAGCCTTGTTACAAATGAGTTTTGTAACACTTGCAATCTAAACACTTCACTGGTTTAACTCTTCTCTACAGGTTCTTCTCTGCTCAGATCTCTGTCAGTTCACCGCCCTCTGTTTATATCCTTTCTGCATTGATTCTCTGTTGCATAACCTCCATCGATACACTCTCTTTTCTCCTTCATCTTCAGCAGCGTTCTTCCTGAATCTCCCTTACCGATTCACACAATTGTTATCCTATATGGCAGCTTGCCGGTTGCTCTAACCTTACTGGTAAAACCTCTGATAAACCTTCTACTGGTTCAACCTTTCTATCAGACAGCTCCAACAATTAGATGCTTTCTATCTTCTCTCTAATAACTCTCTTCTCTCTCAGTTACTCTGTCTTTTTTGGCATCTAGCATCATCATCTTTCATCTTCGGTCTACATATTTATACTTGGCTTTCCCGCCAAGACCAGAGTTCAAATGGTGGCACGCTAGGGATTTTCTCCACCAACTCAATATGTATCTAATATGATCGGATCTCATCTCCTCGATTGATGATCTGCAATATATCAAACATCACCGCCATTTCTTATGACATTTGTATACGCTTTCTATATTTAGCAACTTGCAACTTGTTTTCGGTCTTTCTCTGTCATTCACCATTAATCCCTCAGTTGTTTCCCTCGACCAACGAGCACAAAGATCAGATTGTCTTGCTTGGTTTACATCAAAAATCTTTTGCATCTTGATCTGCCTCGAGCCGCACATCTTCTTTCATTGACCCGTGATCTACGGGTTTCTTGTTTAAAGTCGACCTGCTCATCACCGACCACATTGATGGACACTTCACCGACCTCTGGATGCTTCCCACCTAGTATACACTTGTCATCATTGTCGGCATCCACCTTTGTTCATTCCACTGAGTCAGTTTAGATTCATTCACTGACCAAGGCATACTACCAGTGCTTGCTCACCGGTTCACTAACTTGTCAATACATGTCACCTTCTCAGTCATCCTTCATGTTAGTTTTCCTCCGTTCTGTCAGTGGGTCAACCTGACTTGTTATCAAACACACTGAGTCATCCACTAATACATGTTTTAAATTAGAAGTTTCTTTGAAATCTAGATTTAAAAATATAATTTTTAGAATTTAATCTTATTTTAGAATATGAAATAATATAGATAATGTTTATTTTTAATTGACAAATTAGTTGACAGCCAAATGCACGTCAACTTAAATGACTTTCATTTTTATTGATGAAGAATCTTACATCTGTATGTGAGCCTAATACTTTGAATCAATTAAATGTAAATCAAACTTGAAATAAGTATGAAGTAATAATGTTTTACTTATATTTACTCTTTGCATTAATTTCATTCATAGCTTGAGATAAGTAAAGAATATTTTTTTACATCTAGCGGTGAGACCATACCTCGCTTAATTAATTTGTAGGAGTATATTAGTCATAAAGATGCATATTTTAAAATGAATTAAAATATATTAAACTGGCCTATATATATATATATATATATATAAAGTCGAGAGATATCTAGGCTTTCATTTATTAATTTATTAATTTTAAGTAAAATTTTGAAATGAAAGTCTCGATCTCTGTCAATTTGTTTTATATATATATTTCTATATATATAGGCTAGTAGCATCTGCAAGTGCAATTGTAAAGAAATTAAATTATAAAATACATATTAATTTAATTTATTTTCAAGCAATAAAATTAAGTTTTTGAAATAATAGAAAAATTAAAGCCTCAATGATCCGAATTATGGATTCGGATGACAACACCTGAGTGAGAACTTGCGGTATTGTAAATTTTGTTTACATGAACAAGAAAGCATAGAGTTGAAGCAAGCCAAAAAGTGATCTATTCAATTCAAAAATCGAACATATACCAGTCTAAGGGATTCCAAGGGTCACTAGCAACTCCTTGAGAATCGAAACCCAACAGTAACATCTTGTTTATTTACATAATAAAATCTAAAACTATGAAAATTTCAAAAAAACTATATAAAATTTTGTCCTAACTTTAACTAGGCATAACTTTCTGCACAGTACTCAAAATTACGAGTCGTTTAACTCATTGGAAAGGTCTCCAAGAGTTGGAGGCGAAGTCCTAAAAGAACTACCTATGGCAATGTTCTAAAGGACAGTCCAAACTTTCAAGGGCTAAAAATGCCCCAAAGGCCTTAAAAAATGCCAATTACTAATGTATAGAAAAACTAAAAAAAATATAAAAAATATTTTTCAACTGTTTCAGATTTGTTTCTGATCACTCGATATCTCTTGGCTTTATATATATATATATATATATATAGCATTGTCAAATAATAATATAATATTTACAATTGCATACTATATCCACGTTAAAGTGGCGAACCACTATATTTTTATTGATTGACATCATCAATCCTATAGTTTATTTAATAACTTAAATATTTTACAATTATATTAAAAAATATATAATAGCATTATATAAATTTTAATATAATTTTGTGTTGTGGCTGCAGTTGCATATTTTAAGATCAAGGTAAATATTTATTTATATATATATATATAGCATTGTCAAATAATAATATAATATTTACAATTGCATACTATATCCACGTTAAAGTTGTGAACCACTATAATAATTGTAGTGGCAAACCACTATAATTTTATTGATTGACATCATGGATCCTATAGTTTATTTAATAACTTAAATATTTTACAATTATATTAAAAAATATATAATAGCATTATATAAATTTTAATATAATTTTGTGTTGTGGCTGCAGTTGCATATTTTAAGATCAAGGTAAATATTTAATAACCTTTTCCGACGTAATCGGGAAAGAAAACCATGAAACCCATAAAATCCCATGCAACCAATACATATATCTCAAGGGAGATCAAAATTTCCCCATCCGCTGAATAATAAGTAATAATAATATTTTTCATTTAAATTATTTAAATCAATTTAAAGTGAAATTAATAATTTATTTAACCTAAATAATTTAAGTTTAATAAGATACATTTATTAAAAAAAACAATTTGACCCTTATTAAAGGTAAACCCAAATAAAAACATAATCATTATAAAATTTTAATGTTGATTTCTTCTCAGGTTGGGAATAGGGTTCAATTTTATTTATTGTGCAAGTAAGTTTAGAGTTAAGAGTTAAATTTTGTTGAGTAACAAATATTGAGAAGATGATAATTATTTTATTTTTATTTTTTCTGATGTTTAATTAGGTTTACATGAAGAATTGTAATTCTTTAAATATTATCGTTTAATTTACGTTATTCCTTATTTCGGTCAAGTTGTATCATTTTTATTTTAAAATAACTGGGAGTTGCATATATTGTTAGGGTTAAAATTTTGTTTTGTGTTAATAACAAAGAAACATAAACATATAAAGTGGAAGAAAATATTTATGAGTTATTTTGAAAACCTCAATCTATCACTAATAACACATACAATGAAATTTTCATAATATATTCTAATTTTCAAAATAAAAAGTACAAATATTTTGATGCATGCATACGATAAAGGTTATCATATTAACATTCTTATCAAATAACAAAACCCCAATTTAATCTACCTTGCAAACTGAATTGTTTGAGTGTGATACAAAATTTACAGAAAATACGCTAGAAATAGACAAACCAAATATATTTTGAAATTTTTTAAAATCTCTCTCTAAATCATCAAATATTTACTATTTATAAATCAATATGAAACATCTAATAAAAACATATGTAAAATTATATTTGAAATTAAATAAAGTCAATTGCAATATAATTGTCATTCCACATGAAAAATATAAAGTTTTATAAGTGATTATGGCTTTTACATTTTCATACAATGTAGTAGGCAAATTATTATGGCCACCATATATTCATACAATCTAAAGGCATGCAAAACAATGTTATATAATTTCCATACTTATTGGTTTCAATAAGAAGTTGTGGATCAAACTTTTCTAATTCAATGGATTGTAGTATTTTGCCTTCAGTATTGTATAATGATACTTTCTCTCCCACAATTAATATGCATCCATTATTATTTACTGCTATCCTATAAATTCTCTTAGGTAAATCAATGTGAAAAGGACAACATTTATATTTTTCTTCACCTTCTTCATTATCTATTTCTAATTTCCACATTTGATGATATTCTTTGTCAACCAACACAATGCAACTGTCGCATCTAGCTATTTCCCAAGACGTAGTAAAACTCTTCCAATGAATCATAACATCAAAATAATTTTCATAAACTTTTGTTTGTACTTCATGGGAGTCAAATTCTGCAATTGGTGCATACTTTCTAGTAGTATCTGTTGTTGATGGAATTATCATCCAAGTTAATGTAGCGTAGTTGAATTCAACAATCTCGCCATTGTTTGTATGATTTCTTATCCATTAAAATCTTCCCTTACAACAAAAACCTCTTCCCAATGGATAGTATGAATTTTCAACATATATTTGATTCCATGAATCTGATTTTGACTCATAAATTTCAATATAGCATCGACCATTGCAGTTCTTGTAGTATTGTCCAAGCAAGATTATTAGTTGATTAGTGGAGGATACATAACTTGTCGCCATAAAATCAATATGTATTGTTGTTGCAATATCTCTTATAGAAGAAAGTTCAATCCAAGATGGCGTACTTGCATTTGATTTGTCATAAATGTAGAAATTGAAATCAAAATATTTTATCCATTTTGAGCAACAATAGATATTATTGGATACCATCTCTATGCATTTGCAATACTTTGGGAATTTTGTTGCAGGTACCCTATAGAAATCTCCATCACCTTCCATGACCCATGATTTTATCCTTGTTGATTCAAACAGAAAAAAATGCAATAAGAAATTACTTTTTGGAGGAGAATTATCTGAAAATATGTTTCCCAAAGTATCTGGTTTTGAAAGGATGTCTTTCCAACTCTTGCATACCAATTTCATTCTTGACAAATGTCTAGTAGACAATTTTCTTATAATCATTAACAACAACAGTTCCGGTAGGTCTTCCCACATGCTTTTGGGTTTTTTATCCTCCATCAAACCTGCAACATGTTAACATATTCAAATGTTGTACAACATTTTTCTCAAAAATATAGAAAATGGAATGGTCAGAGAACTTCAATTTTAATAGAAGCTATAAAAATTAAGATTAAAGTTAGATTAATGGTACTTTCAATGTTTAAGTTTTTATTAGTATTTACAATAGTGAGAGGGTTACAATTAAGTTAGTTACAATAAAATTCTTTTAAAAGAGTTCTAAATATAAAATTATACATAAGAATGATCAAGTAAAAGTTTTCTGTGGTGACTATATATTTGTTCAATCTACAAGTATGGTTTGTAATGTTATATGATTACAATATTTGTGGGTTTGAATAATAATTTATGGATCAAAGTATGTAAATATTTTATAGAAATTATAAAATATTCATGGAAATATAGTAAATGAAGTTGCTTCTAAATGTTGTAGTTTTTTTTCTTCAGCTTTTTGTTTTTCACTAATTAGTATTATTTTTTATGTAATGCTCTTTATATGAATTTAGATATTGAGGAAACAAACATACAAAGTGCAAGAAAATATTGACGAGGTACTTTATAAATCACAACCTCTTAGTAAGGACTCATACAATGGAATTTTGAAACTGTATTCTATTTTTGAAAATAAAAAGTGAAAAAATACTATTGCATGCATTAGATAATGGCTAGCATATTTACATTCTTCTACGATATTAAATCCCAATTTTTTGTAACCTTTAATCTTTAGTTCTTGAATACGATAAAAAGTTAAAAATAATACCTCTCAAATGGATCATTGAAATAAATAGTGTTAATTTTAAGATGAGATAAGTATTGAATAAGAAAAATTTAAGAAGTCAAATTTTTGAAAAAATCAACTAAAAGTAATGAGAACTTAAATCCCACTTTTGGTACTTTATTCTATTTAAAGTCACTAACATTTGTAGTCTAGATAGCATTTATCGGAATCAAATCTTCAGTTGTAGGATCAATGATGTCAAACCAATATAGGTGCTCAAAGGTGCATCGGTGGAGATGCCAGGTGTCAGTGTCTTCGTTTCTTTTTGGATAGAAATTGCAAATTGTTTGTGTCCATGTTGGAATTTGTTCTCTGACAATCTTAGGTATGCGTTCATAGTACGGTATATTTAAAAAAACTCCTTAGGGACCCCATCTATCTATAAGCTGTCGATTCCATATAATGTCCGATTGAGATGCAAACTGCATACGAAATAGTTGTCCATGATAGTGTACGTTTGAAAGGCCAATAGTACTCATCTATGGTCCTCTAAGCATCGTTGTTAAATAAAGCGGCCCATTTCCTTGGAATATAGTTTGGTAATCAATTACAGGTCTCATTGGAGGTGACTCAAACCAAACCTCTCCTGTGTTGGCATTTCGCATTATAATAGACAATGGGAGATTGTTGGCATTTCAATAAGGATATTGAGAAGGTTGTTGATGATTATGGATATAACTGATTAAGGATGATTTACTGTCTTAATATTATTATTTTGTCATTGATGTCAAGAAATTGATTTTCTAATTCAGTATGATGTTGCCATATCTTGAGAAGTATGATTTGATAGTATAAAGATGTTGGTAAAAGAAACATAATGAATATGATGAATAAGGGGATGAATAAGGTATTCAATAGGCAACTATTACCGAGTCAGACAATGATGAGATCATGATGTTTAGATTGTTTTAACATCATACATATGTGTAAATTGTAAGGTTAGTACTATACTATGTTACCGAGCAAAGAACCTAGTTGGTAAACCCTAAGGTTATTGCTATCAGTTAATGAAGGCGGAATGTCTACCGAGTGAAGTTTAGTATTCACCGAGTTGTTACCGAGTTGTTACTGAGTTGTAACCGAGCTGTAACAAAATACATTAAATGGTTACATGCGTTAGTTAATGAAGGAAGTTGATGAGCTCGAACTGATTAAATGATTGGTATGTCGTGCATGAAGTTTGCTAAAGAATCTATGGCAAAGGAAAATCGGCATGAAGATCTACAACGAAGATTGAACCGCATTACCCTAGCACAAGTTCCAAGAAATGTATGCAAGTTCCTAGGTGGGGTAAAACATTTTTCAGATCGAAGGATACATTGAACCTGGACAAGATTGAAGATCTGATGGCTATGATTGATCATAGGAAATGTGATCAAGGAGATTAAGCGGTTGGCAAATTGTTTATAAATAGGGAGCTATTGATAAACTATGCATGTGGACAAATGTATGCACAGGGATGCTACATAGTGATTACCGAGCACAGAAGCTTGAAGACCTGTTTGAATAATAGAGTATAGAAGCCCAGCAGATGGACAAGATTAGTTCCATGTCTAGATTGTATTGAGCAAATAAGAATCTTCTTTAGCATTTTAGATGTGAAGTTGCAGATAGATTTTTATTACTGTTATTTTGTGAAAGTGACAGAAAATATCTTAACCGAGTGGACTTAACAGTCTTATTTGTAAAACCCTCTAGCAAGGTGACATTCTGATTGAGTGTTTGAAATCCTTTAACAAGGTCACTTCTAACAAGGTGAAGATCCTAACAGATCTGAGGGAAATCCCTTAACCGGGTCACATCTAGCAATGTGTTTGTAATCTTTAACAGGATTTGCTTTTAACCAAGCATACTCTAGAAGAGTATATTTCTTAGTGGGTCCAAAATCCCACAGTGGTTTTTCCCTATTTGGGTTTCCATGTTAAATCTGGTGTTATGAGGTTTATGATGTTTATATGCTTTTGAGTTTGCATCTTTAGCAGTTTTGGTTATATTACTAAAGTATATGTTACCGAGGTTGAATCTGATGTTTTTATGGAAGATTAAGTTTGTATGATTCACCCCCCCCCCCCTCTCATCTTGTTGGCTATTGGATCTGTACTTACATTAAGTATCAGAACTATCAATTGGTATCAGAGCTTTGGACTCCAGAAGAAAAAAGTTTAAAGGTACTTGAGGCAAAGATCCAAAGATGTATAAGAGGGATGCACCGAAGCTGAACAAGTCAAGTTTCTCTACATGGCAGAAAAGGATGAAGCTGCACCTATCAGGAATTGGAGAATATGTTGTATAATATCTGGAGAATGATTTCATCATGCCAAGCACCTATCCATTGACTATGGAAGAAATAAAGGCAAAGCAAGAACATATCCAAGCAATGATTGAAATAACATCTGCATTGACCGACTCAGAGTTTAATGATCTAGAAGGCTGCAATGATGCAAAGGCAATGTGGGACAAGCTCATATCTATATATGGCGGTGATGAACATGTTCAAAGAGAAAAAGTGGATAGTCTAAGAGGACAACTTGAATCTATAAGGATGAATGAAGGTGAGAACATAACCAAGTACAGTACAAGACTAAAGGAGATTGTCAATCAAATCAAAGGAGAAGGTGGAACTATTGAAGAAAAGGATATAACAAGTAAGTTGTTAAGAACCCTTCTACCGGCTTATGCAATCCGAGTCTCTCCAATCAATGAATTGAGGTCTGTACCTAATATGTCAGTTTCTTTAGATGCTACTATTGGTAAGCTACATGCATTTGAGTTAAGTAACTTTGATAACAATGGATCTTCGGTAAATAAAGTTGAATCTGCATTTAGTTCTTTTCATCTTGATGAATCTAATGACTACAATGAAAGAAAGTATAAGTACTCTGAAGGAGATCACAGTGGAGCAAGTGAAAGATTTCGTAAGAACATGAAAGAAGTACACAAACTATATGAGGAAATCAAAAAGCAGGAAGAGTTTGAAGCACTATTAGCCAGAAGGTTACCGAGAGGCAAAGGTAAGTATAAAGGAAAACTACCTTTGAAATGTTTCAATTGTGATAAAATAGGACATATGGCTTCTAACTATCCTAACAAAGATTCTACTAAAAAGAGAGATTACCGAGATGACAGACAGAAAGATAATCATTACAGAGGACACCGAGACTTCAAAAGAAGAGATAGAAAGACATGCTTAATAGCCGATGAGGAATCCAACGATGATAAATCAGATGAAACTAATACAGAGTAAGTAGTTTATGTGGCTATCAAAGATGGATCAGATGAAGAAAGGTATGAAGAAAAAGCCCTAATATCTCACATAAATACTAATGATTCTTGGATCATAGATAGTGGCTGCTCACATCATATGACAGGTGATAAACACAAGTTTGTTATGTTAGAAGATTATGATGGAGGCTATGTAAGATTTGCTAATGATGCACCATGTCCAGTAAGAGGTAAAGGATCTATAACACTTCTTGACAATGCAAGATGCAATGATGTTTATTGGGTTGAAGGTTTGAAATACAATTTGTTGAGTGTAGCATAGCTAAACAATACAGGTTACCAAATAGAATTTCAGAAAGGAATTGTCAAAGTTCATGACAAGCATGGAAAGTTAGCTGCTACCGAGACACAAGCAAAAGGTAATACATTTCACCTTGACTCAACTCGGAACAAGTGTCTATATACAAAGATAGATGATACCTGGTTATGGCATAAAAGGTTTTGTCATGTAAATTTTGATAATCTGGTCAAAATAAGTAAGAAGCACCTAGTAAGAGGTCTACCGAGTCTTGAAAAACTTGAGAATGCCAAATGGGTAAGATGACAAGATCAAGCTTTACAAGTAAGTCTTACACTTCTAAGGGAATTTTAGATCTTGTGCACATTGATCTTTGTGGTCCTATGAAAGTTCAAAGTTATTATGGTGACAAATATTTCATATTATTTGTGGATGATTACTCAAGGATGATGTCAGTAATGTTTTTAAAAGAAAAATCAGAAGCTTTTCAAATGTTTAAATGGTACAAGGCAAGAGTTGAAAATGAAATAGGAAGACAATTGAAATGTCTTAGATCAGATAGAGGAGGAGAGTTCACATCTGATGAGTTCAACTTATTCTGCAATGATCATGGTATTAAAAGACAAGTCTATGCACCGAGAACTCCACAACAAAATGGAATTGCTGAGAGAAGAAACAGATCTATTGTGGATTGTGCCAGAACCCTGATGATTGAAAAGAAAGTGCTAGAAACATTTTGGAGAGAAGAAATAAGCACAACAGTTTACACCCTGAACAGAGTACAACTAAAGAAAGGTACTTTGAAGACACCATATAAAATCTGGTATGACAAGAAACCTAGTGTAAGTTATTTTAAAATCTTTGGAAGTAGATGCTATGTACACAAAGATGATAGAAATGGCAAGTTTGATCAGAAAAGTGAAGAAGGAACATTTCTAGGTTATTCTTCTAGAAGCAAAGCATTTAAATGCCTGATCAAATCATCTAACAAAATAGTAGAAAGTGCAAATGTGAAAATTGATGAATTTGTAGAAAGAAATGATGAAGGAAATTCCAAAGAACCAGAAGATTATGATGAATTTGTCTATGTTCAACCGACAAGTCCTACCGAGAAAACTGTTGAAGAAAATGAAGAGAATATCCAGTTACCGAGTGATGATGAAGATCATACAGAGCCTACCGAACCTGTATTAGCCAAGTATGTCAGAAGACATCATGCACCAAGTCAGATTATAGGAGATAAGGATGATCCAGTGATGACAAGTAACAAACTGAGACAGAACACATGTCTGATATCTGAATTTGAACCGAGAATAGTGAAAGAGGCATTTAACAATGAAGATTGGATAAATGCTATGATAGAAGAGATTGATCAAATCAAGAAGAATGACACATGGACACTAATCCCAAGACTGAAGGACAAAAATGTAATCGGTGCAAAGTGGATTTTCAGAAACAAGCTAAATGAAAAAGGTGATGTCATTTGAAATAAAGAAACACTAGTATGCAAAGGTTATGCTCAAGAAGAAGGAATTGATTATGGTGAAACTTTTGCACCTGTGGCTAGACTTGAAGGAGTAAGAACATTGTTGGCATATGCTGCTTTCAAAAACTTCAAGGTATATCAAATGGATGTCAAATCTGCATTTCTGAATGCAATATTAGAAGAAGAAGTTTTTGTTGAACAACCTGAAGGATTTGTTGAAGACAAGAGTAAAGATCAGGTATGTAAATTGAACAAAGCATTATATGGTCTGAAACAAGCACCTAGAGCATGGTATGAAAGATTGCAGTCTTATTTGATTAAGATTGGTTTTATAAGGACAAGTGAGAACAACAATATGTACATGAAGAATGATGAAAATGGAATACTGATCTCAGCCATATTTGTTGATGATATTATATTTTGTGGAAATGACTCTTTATGCAAGAACTTTGGAAATAAAATGAGCAAAGAATTTGAGATGTCATTAATCGGCGAGATAAAGTATTCTATAGGTTTATAGATACTGCAAATGAAAAATGAGATTTTCATTACTCAATCCAAGTACATAAAGGAAATCTTGAAGAAATTTGGAATGGAGGATTCAAAACCAGTAAGTACTCCTATGACTACCAATTGTAAACTATCAAAGAATGATGAATCTGCATCTATTGATGAGACACTTTACCGATCCATGATTGGAAAGCTACAATATGTTGTTCACATTAGACCAGACAGAGCACATGCAGTAGGTATAGTTGCAAGATTCTCTGCAGATCCTAAGGAAACACACATGACAACAATCAAAAGAATTTTTAGATACTTGAAAGGCACCGAGGATTATGGCTTAGTATATCAGAAAGGAAATGATTTTGATTTAAAAGTTTATACTGATGTTGATTGGGCAGGCAACATTGATGACAGGAAAAGCACAAGTGGAGGAGCTTTCTTTTTAGGAGAAAGACTAGTGAGTTGGCTTAGCAAGAAACAAGGATGTGTTTCACAGTCAATAGCAGAAGCTGAATATGTTGCTACAGCATTGAATTGTACCAACATAGCATGGATCAAACAACTGTTGGAAGGTATGAATGAGAAAGTTACCGAGCTAGTAACTATATTCTGTGACAATACTAGTGCTATTAACATTTCAAAGAATCCTATTATGCACTCTAAGACAAAGCACATCTCTATCAAATATCATTATCTTAGAGAAGAAGCTCAAGAGAAGAAAGTGGTGTTGGAATATGTTAGCACAAAGGAACAAATAGCAGATATCTTCACCAAGCCACTACCAAGGGACACTTTTGAGTATCTCAGAAGTAAGTTAGGGATCCTACCCCTATCTTCTACTCACTGACTGAGTTCGGTGAAAGCATCAATTCGATGACTCTATCGAATATCTTTTAAGAGTTGATGTTGAATTACAGACTTTAGGATGTTTTCTAAAGATGTGCGGGAAATAGTGCAGGATACAATACAGGAAACAAGAATTGAAGACAAAATGCTCTGACCGAGACTAAGTTGACACATTACAGCAGGAATTCACTTCATACAGGAAGAAATTATGTCTTAATTCTTTACTTTTTGGCATTGTTGTCAAAGGGGGAGAAGAATGGAGAAGAAGACTGGAAAAGACTGAGAAGACTGAAAAAAAAGTAGAAAAGAAAGACTAAGAAAAGAGGAGAACTCTAATGCATGGGGGAGAATTCTGATGACAGGAAGAGAGCATTTCAGAATCTCACAAACAACTCACAACAATCTGAATCAATTAGGTCAAATCAATTGGTTTTGCCATCAATCCCAAAGGAGGAGATTGTTGGCATTTGGCATTATAACAGACAATGGGAGATTGTTGGCATTTCAATAAGGATATTGAGAAGGTTGTTGATGATTATGGATATAACTGATTAAGGATGATTTACTGTCTTAATATTATTATTTTGTCATTGATGTCAAGAAATTGATTTTCTAATTTAGTATGATGTTGCCATATCTTGAGAAGTATGATTTGATGAGTATAAAGATGTTGGTAAAAGAAACATAAAGAATATGATGAATAAGGGGATGAATAAGGTATTCAATAGGCAACTATTACCGAGTCAGACAATGATGAGATCATGATGTTTAGATTGTTTTAACATCATACATATGTGTAAATTGTAAGGTTAATACTATACTATGTTACCGAGCAAAGAACCTAGTCGGTAAACCCTAAGGTTATTACTATCAGTTAATGAAGGCGGAATGTCTACCGAGTGAAGTTTAGTATTCACCGAGTTGTTACCGAGTTGTTACCGAGTTGTAACCGAGCTATAACAAAATACATTAAATGGTTACATGCGTTAGTTAATGAAGGAAGTTGATGAGCTGGAACTGATTAAATGATTGGTATGTCGTGCATGAAGTTTGTTAAAGAATCTATGGCAAAGGAAAATTGGCATGAAGATCTACAGCGCAGATTGAACCGCATTACCCTAGCACAAGTTCCAAGAAATGTATGCAAGTTCCTAGGCGGGGTAAAACATTTTTCAGATCGAAGAATACATTGAGCCTGGACAAGATTGAAGATCTGATGGCTATGATTGATCATGGGAAATGTGATCAAGGAGATTAAGCGGTTGGCAAATTTTTTATAAATAGGGAGTTGTTGATAAACAATGCATGTGGGCAAATGTATGCACAGGGATGCTACATAGTGATTACCAAGCATAGAAGCTTGAAGACCTGTTTGAATAACAGAGTATAGAAGCCCAGTAGATGGACAAGATTAGTTCCATGTCTAGATTGTATTGAGCAAATAAGAATCTTCTTTAGCATTTTAGATGTGAAGTTGCAGATAGATTTTTATTACCGTTATTTTGTGAAAGTGACAGAAAATCTCTTAACCGAGTGGACTTAACAGTCTTATTTGTAAAACCCTCTAGCAAGGTGACATTCTGATTGAGTGTTTGAAATCCTTTAACAAGGTCACTTCTAACAAGGTGAAGATCCTAACAGATCTGAGGGAAATCCCTTAACTAGGTCACATCTAGCATAGTGTTTGTAATCTTTAAGAGGATTTGCTTTTAACCGAGCATACTCTAAAAGAGTATATTTCTTAGTGGGTCCGAAATCCCACAGTGGTTTTTCCCTATTTGGGTTTCCACGTTAAATCTGGTGTTATGAGGTTTATGATGTTTATATGCTTTTGAGTTTGCATGTTTAGCAATTTTGGTTATATTACTGAAGTATATGTTACCGAGGTTGAATCTGATGTTTTTATGGAAGATTAAGTTTGTATGATTCACCCCCCCTCTCATCTTGTTGGCTATTGGATTTGTACTTACATTAAGTATTAAAACTATCATCCTAGAACAAATTATACTTCTGTTGGATCACAATTTTCACAACTGATTAATTATGTGATTCCAGGATCTCTATAGAACTGATCAGAATTTCTAAGAGCTAGTGGTCAATAAGTAATTAAGCCTCTCTCTTGTAGAAATCTTTTGGAAGACAAAAAGGTAGTTCTTTCTGCATTTTGGATCATTTGAAGATCATTATGTTCAAACATGTGATCAACTGTAATGGTCCTATGTCTTAACATATATTTTTTGTTGAATTGTAACCCCTGCTATGCAACAAAAAAGTAATTTATTGAAAGTAATTTAGTTTCAACACGTTACATCTGCAAATTCCAATGGCATAGTAAATAATGGTATATAAAAATAATTGACAATGATATACATGTAATCAATTATGACATAACCATATAGATGCAATACATTTGAATAAAATAAGCCTGATAAAAACAAACATACAAGATTATTCTATATTGACATGAGCTAAATAAATTTAATTTTTATTACATAAAAAATAGAATGCTTATGATAATATGTTAGAATAACTTATTTCTAAAGCTTTCGGTCTATTTTCTTCATCTTTGCATTTTTCAACTTGTTTTCCCTTTTTCATTTTTTCATATCGATCATATGTAAATGGTGGAATTATTCGTACTCCTTCTAAGGACTTTACACGAGAGATAGCTACAAATGTCATTCATGTTAATTCAGTTGGACCTATATCAATTGTTGCTTTTTCAAGTGTTAGACCTTGTGATTTATGTATTGTCATTGCCTAAGTCAATCTCAATGGTATCTAGGTCGTAGATCCTCTATGTGTTGCACTGATAGGAACTGTTTGTGGGTTTTGAGCATCGAGTGGTATTCCACAATAAGTATCAAACTTAACCATTACATACGTTGGTGGTTCTGGTGGCATACTTCCAGGTTTGTATACAATGTTTTCAACATATCCTAAAGCTCCATTTACAAGACCCGCTTCTATTCATAGATTAATAGTTAACAATACTCTTGCATTCTTCGAGATCAACAATTCCATATCAAGTTCATCCTGCAAACTTCCTTCCATTGCACTAAGATTTCCAGATTTTGTTGCAACACTGCGTGCCACAAGTTCTTTTAGTAAATATAATTTTTTTTTGTTATGATTGTGAACATTATCATTTGTGGAGAATAAATGAACATTATTGTCAAACTCCTCATTCATTTTTGCAGTGAGATTATTGTTTGTTCTTGACATTAACAACTTTCAATCATTAATAGTAGGGTGTGCTTCTCTCATGTTTGTCAATAGTTCACGAAATTGCTTTTGCTATATATCTTCTCCATCCTGTCTAGATATTTTTTCCAGCGTTACCACAATTTTGAGGTCTTCCCACAATAGTTTTGCTCATCTATTGCTATCATATGCTGCTATGTCTCTAACCGGAGGCAACTGATTTAGATCTCCAACTAAAATCATAGAAATACCTAGAAAAAAATGAAAAATAGTAATGGCTATATTATAAATTGACAGTTTAAAATTTTTATACATATAATTTGCATTTAGTATTATGCAATGAAATTTTAATAATAGTGAATTGCAATTGTGCATTTACCTCCAAAGTTGAGATTATGATTTTTTGGGAATGCTTGGCAAAGTCTACAATCTATGTTCTCCAACAATTTATCTCCAATGAAGCTCATTTCATCAATCAATATGTATTTGATATGAGACATTTATTCTTGAAAATGTGTTAATCTTGTTCCTTCTAGTTCACTAAAATCTTTTATTGGAATTTTCAACTTCGAATGAATTGTGGATGTGCTTATGTTGAATGTTTCAACTCCAGTTGGTGCAAGCAATAAAAGGTGAGATTGATTAGGCATGGTTGCATTTTTTAGAGATTTACTGATTGCACCAATGAGATATGGCTTTCTCGTTCCTGTTGTTCCTTGAACTATCATATACAATGGTGTCACATTTTTATCCATAGAATAGTGTGACATAATAATGCGTAATGCTTTTTCTTGTTTTTCATTGAGGCTTTTGTAATCGATATGTTCTGCTACATCATTATATATATGGCATCCATTATCTCTCACTGTATTGATGAAGTTGATTGCTCAAGACGTGTATTCATCACCTGGATATCCAAAAGACCAATTTGTTTGCCTATCAATATCTCTTCTTCCCAACATATCTATATAAAATTAAATTTTAAACTTACTTTAATCGACATTTTTAAATTATTTAAAATAAGAATTAAATATGAACACTAAAAAAAAATTCAAATTTTTTAATGTTGTTCAATGATTGGTTAAAAAAATAAAGAAGTAAAATTCAATGAATAGTATCCTCCCTTTGATAAGAACTAATAATTAAATATTGAATTTTCCTTTGAAAAATAATTGATTTTGAATTTGGAAGAAAATAAATTTAATTTGAAATGAGTGATAAATGAAATTAAATAAATTTAAAAATTAATTTAATTAAGAGGACATCATTAGTCAATTAAATAATTTAAAGTAATTAATTAATTGTGGGTTTATAGTAGAAATTGAATTTAATTAAACATTTAAGATCATTTAAATAAAGTTAATAATCACAATTAATTAATTAAAAAGATTATTTAATTAATATTAGAGAGAGGATGTTTAATGATGAATTGATTATGGAATTAAAGGAATAGTGTCAATTTGGAAGAATGAAGATAGAAATATTTAAATAATTGAGATTATTTAATTATCAAAAAAGAATAGTTAATAAAATTGACATTCGCAAACGTGAGACAATTTTAAGTGTCTACATTAAGCATTGTCAAGAAGGTAGCTCCCTATTATTAATAAGAAAAATAGTTGCAATACATCAACTGGGTCCAACATAAAGATCTTGCAATCGCATAAGATACATCATGTCAAAAGCGAGTACAGAGATTCACTCAATTTGGGCAGGAGAGAAGAGAACACTAGACAAGCCAATAAAATGACCAGAAGTGTCAAGGAACTTTCTCTCCAAGACTTCTTGTATAGCACCATAGCTTGTGCAGAGATGGATTTCATCTTTATAGCAATTGCCTCAAAAAATCCTAGTTATTCAAGGAAGGGGAAGGTCCTTCCCAAGGAGAAATGAGGCTCTTTACGTGGAATGTTAGGGGCCTGAAGGCCCCTAACAAGCAGCGAATCATTAAACATTGCATAACAAAATTTAGCCCAGAATTAATTTTAATACAAGAATCAACTCTAAATAAGGATGATTTAGAAGCATTTAACAAAAAATTAGGGATAAGAGAAGTAGTGGGGCTCTCATTCGTGGGGGTTTCTGGAGGATTAGCAGTAATATGAGACCCTAGGGTAGACTCCTTTGAATCAATATATAAGTCTCCCAAGTGGATGTGTGGAAGGGTTAATAGTAACAAGAGTAATTTAAAATTCCTCCTAATAAATGTGTATGGGCCCATTCAGAACAAGGATAAAAAGAAAACCTAGGCTGAAATCGAGCAATTTTTTTACTTCGATACCAGATAAGTTATGTATTATAGGAGGGGAATTCAATGCCATAGCGGATCCTTTTGAAGAAATGGGGGGGTTTAGATTAAAGTTTCCCAGGCCACCTTAGATTTTAGATAATGGATTATAAATAGCAATCTAATGGAAGTCAAAACTAAGATGAACTCTTTTACTTGGAATAATAGGAGAAAAGGATTCTGCAATATTGTAGAAAAATTGGACCGATTTTTCTTACGAGGAAATTTGGCCAACATTCCGAACACCTTTGAAGAAAATATCATGCTTATCTGGATCAAACCACTTCCCAGTCTAGCTCAACATCTTAGAAGTCATCCCTACTACCCGAAGCCCATTTAGATTTGAGCTAATGTGGCTAAGAGATGAAAAATCTTAAAGTTAATAGAAAAATGGTGGAAGGAATCCGAAGCAACAGGTTCCAAATCCTTCCAGATAGTTACCAAATTAAAAATAATAAAACAAAATTTAATAGCTTGGAATAAGAACCATTTTGGAAATATCTTCAGCAAAAAAATTGAAATAGAAGAAGCTTTAAAAGAAATAAACGAATGGGTTATTAGGAAGGGTATGGACAATTACCTCTACCTTAAAGAAAGATCCCTATTAACAGAATATGAAGAAATTTTGGCCAGAGAAGAAATTTTCTGGAAACAAAAGTCAAGGGAACACTGGCTAGAATCAGGGGATAAAAATACTTAATTCTTCCACAATAGTACCAAGTAGAAAAGAATAATAAATAAAATTACCAATATTAAGACTAAATCTGGTAATCTTAGCAACAATCTGGATGTCATTGCCAAAGAAGCAATTGATTACTTTGACGTCATCTTTAATAACCTGGAAGGATCAAGATTAGATTCTAGGAACGAGGTCCTCAACTATATCCCAAAGCTAATAAACAAAGAGCAGAATCAGTTTCTAAATGCAAAATTCACTAAGGAAGAAATTGAGAAAGCACTTTTCCAGATGAACCCAAACAAAGCCCCTGAACCTGATGGTTTCCCAGCTTCTTTTTACTAGCAATGCTGGAACTTTATTGGTGATGAGGTCACTGATGCATTAGAATGAATAAGAAACTCTGGGAAAATCCTAAAGGAACTAAACAATAAATTTATAGCCCTAATACCAAAAAAAAGACAAAGTTGAGTGCTTTAAAGACTTTAGACCTATTGCCCTTTGTAACACATTATACAAACTACTAACAAAAACAATTGCAAACAAATTACATAAGCTACTTCCCAGGCTGATTAGTGAGGAACAGACTGGATTCGTGCCAGGCCGCTCAATCTATGATGGAATCATCATTGCCCAAGAAACAATACACTTAGTACAGACTAATAAAGAATCAAGTATGCTTATTAAGTTAGACATCAAAAAAGCCTACGACAAGGTAGATTGGCATTTCTTATGCAAATGCCTAGAAGCCTTTGGCTTTGCAAAATAATGGATCAACCTTATTTACGAATGTATTTCCACACCCAGAATGTCAATTCTTGTAAATGGATCTCATGTGGGATTTTTTGACATCTCTAGAGGGCTCAGGCAAGGGGACCCTATATCTCCCTTTCTCTTCATTTTAATGGTTGAATCTCTAGGTAGATTGTTCAATAGGGCCAGGGAGCAGTCGTCTATCGAGGGCATCAAAACTACCAGTGGACTTGAAGCCACCACACACCAACAATTTGTAAATGACACTATGGTCTTTGGACATAGTGACATGCTAGAAGCCAAGTCTATCAAACAAATTCTAAACACCTACGCATTGGCTTCTGGCCAAGAAATCAATGTACCCTGAAGTCAAATATATTCTTCTTCAACACAAAAGAAAAACTATCAAATAATATATGCAACATCCTCAATTTCAATAAAGGTAATCTACCCTGCAAATACCTAGGTATACCCTTGGATAAGGGATGTATATCCTCAAATTTATGGGACCAAATTCTAACAAAAATTATAAAAAGAATAGATACTTGGAAAGGAAGGTGGCTTTCCTCAGCTAGCAAGGAAACTATGATAAAATTAATTCTATCTGCCATGCCCATATACCAACTCTCCTGTATTGGCCTACCTATATCAAAAAAGAATGAACTGAACAAACACCTAAGGACCTTCTTTTGGCAAGGTGCCAATGAAAAATTCAGAATGCCCCTGGTGGCATGGGATAATATTTGTAAACCAAAAGAAAAAGGGGGGTTGGGGTTAAAAGACATAATTCTCCAGAGCAAAGCCCTAGGGGCAAAGTTGGTTTGGAGAATGTATAATAACCCCCATTTAAAGTGGGCTAAATTACTTTATAACAAATACCTCCAAAATTTTGATCCAATCAACATCTTTAGAAATTCTTCCTCCCTAAAGGGTTCAAGAATTTGGAATTTCATGATGGACTGTAAGGAAATCATATCAAATAAGCTTATATGGAATCTAGGGAATGGAGAGAAAGCATTATTTTGGATGGATTCTTGTGGAGGCTACCCTACAATAAATAGAGAACATAAATTTGATACTGCCAAAACAATCCTGGAGAGACGGTGGGGAGATAAGGTTTCAGACTATATAGAGGAAATATATGTCGATGGCATTAAAAGCTAGAAGTGGAAATCCTTAGGAAACTTAGATCTCCCACCTAATGAGTTAAAAGAACTGGAAGTGGCATTGGCTTCAAGAAAAATCTCCTTTAGTCAAAAGGAGGATGGATTAGCATGGGATGGATCTAAGAATGGTAAATATAGCACAAAAGAGGGCTACAATGAACTCATTAGAAAAGGTCAAATCAAAGATACAGACATCCCACTAAAACTATGCTGGGATAAAAGATGTCTTCCCAAAGTTGGGTTATTTGCTTGGCTGGCACTACAAGACAAAATCCTGACAGCTTCCACATTCAGAAGAATGGGTTTCAAGGGACCAAGTAGATGCCCACTCTATGAGAAGATGGAGGAAACCACCAACCATCTATTGATGACTTGTGATTACTCCCACAATTGTTGGGGTTGGCTTAAAAAGCAGATGAATTGGTATGCCCCCATCCCTGATTCAGTCCTAGCCATGTTCCAAGCATGGCCGATAAAAAACAAAAGTTGTATATATGACAGTTTATGGGTTATAGCTCCCTCATTATTGATTTGGGAGATCAATAATTGAATTGTTGGGGTTGGCTTAAAAAGATTGCAAGATGGACTGGCCTCAACTAACAAATAAGGTTGAGGCAACCATAATTGAATTATTCAAGTGTCACTCTATGAAGGGTCATAAAAATTTGGAAATGACTGAATGGGATGGGAAAATGAGACTAAAATGGATTGGTCTGAAAATTCCCCCATATGTTGGAGATGGGTCATCCATCAACCAACAAAAATGTAAAGAGTGCAAGTGAACCCCCCTAAAGATGGCTGGATTAAGCTCAACTTTGATGGGGCTTCCAGAGGAAATCCTGGTATTGCGGGAATTGGATGTTGTATACACAATTCGAAAGGAGAGGAAATTGCAGCCCTGGTCTCACCAATAGGTATAAGCTCCAACAATGAAGTTGAACTAAGAGCCCTACATGAAGGTATAAAATTATGCAAAATCCTGAAAGTAGGAAAGATCAATATAGAAGGGGACTCGGCTATCATTATTAATGCCCTCATAAAAGGAAATATTCCTAATTGGAAACTCAATGCTACCCTTTCAAATATCATGATTGATATTCAATCCTTTGATGAAATCACCTTTAACCATATTTATAGAGAAGGCAACTCCAGAGCGGATCAACTAGCAAATAAAGGTGTGGATGGCTACTCCTTCGTCAACATTATGCCAGGCCACCATCCCTAAACGTATCACTATCCCCTGATGTATCCTTCAAATTCAAATTTTAGCCAGAATTATAACCTTTAGTTTTATTAACCTTTTTTAAACTGAGAGGGGGTTTGGATCATCATCCTCATTAACTCTTAAAGTTAGCCTTATCCTAAGATTCGGCCTTATTTAGTGGGATTTTTTTAACTATGTGTTCCCCTCCCCTTTCTTCAAGTGTGTCTAACACATAAATCATACGCTTAAGTTATTGGCGGGCATAAGTACTAGTATGCAGTTACTACCTTGATCTTTAATGATTACAAGACTTTGTGATCGACGAGAAAGCTCTGTCATAACAATAATCTCAAATCTTAATTGCATTGGCATATCACCTGAAATCTTAAGAAAATGATCTAAGTGTCATAATATCATTACTCCCAACCCTCATTATTGCAAATGCATCGATTCTCCCCTTATTAAATAAGAGTTCATAGACCAGCCTTTTCAATTTTCTCAGGCTTATCAGAAGTGAATTCCATCCATGGATACCCCGGTTAGATTGAAAAGTTTTAAAAGACAGATGACCTTTTGGGGGGAGATCACGACGGATAGGTTGAGAAGGATTATC
This sequence comes from Cryptomeria japonica, assembly GCF_030272615.1. Taxonomy (NCBI): domain Eukaryota; kingdom Viridiplantae; phylum Streptophyta; class Pinopsida; order Cupressales; family Cupressaceae; genus Cryptomeria; species Cryptomeria japonica. Next base: position 19,329,253 of record NC_081405.1, on the reverse strand, counting down.
CGTTTCCCTCATGAGGTGGTGATTTACGCAGTTGAAAGAGTTCTAGGGCAAGAATATCTCATTAATGAGGACCGCACTAGGGCCAACCAAGATATAGAGGTCATGTTCCTAGTTGTGACAATGTATTTTGAGAACGACATAGAGGTTATGACTGCCCTATGTAGGGAAGTATTTAAAGCATCCATTCTGGGGGAGATGGAGAGGTTTCTTGCCAATATTAGTGACGAACTGACCATCCCAAGGCCTAGGCATTATGACATCTTGATCATTGATAACAACCCGGTGCCCAGGAAGCATATTTTGGTTATTGAAGACCCAACTGCCTTCAATGCCAAAACTAAAGAAATTCGTAGGAGCCTTGAGTTCCTATTCTGCCTTTTTCACCTTCGTGCTCCAAGCAAGGACTCTTGGTTTGAGGATTACCTCAAACTGTAGGGTATTGAGCTGGATGGGGGGTCGGTAATCCCAGACTCCTAAGAACAAGAGGAATAACTCTCACCGCTTTGTCCTCTTGAGGACCTAGAATTTTGCTCGATCTTGTGACATTCGGATTCTACCACCCTGTAGGTTGTTATTATGCTATATTACTCTTTACTTTGATGTGGTCTAGGTTATAGTATAGTTGTTATAGAGGTCTTTTTAATCTATTAGTCTCTGTTATCTAGACTTAGTATGGGTTTTTCGGTTTGTTGGGGTCCACTAATTAATATGGGCAAAACATGCTTCGTTCGGATCTTATTTTTTGGTTGTCTGCTTCAATTTCAATTTTGATTAGGCGGTATAGACAACTATGGTTTCTAGGTCATACGAATGTTTTCTTAATAGTCGAACTGCTGTTAAATGTAGGAATGACATTTTGTTGGTTTAAAACTAAGAATTGTATAGATGGGGTAACCTATGATAGATGAAATACAAGGATTATATTCATATGTAGTTATATGCTCTGTATCTATCATTTTATGGACGAGTGGTCTATGAATCATATTCTAAATTTTAATATTCTCCTAAAATATGTCCTGGGATAAACTCTAGAATTAAAATGCCTGATTTGAGCATTTTCTGATTATCACTATATCATCCAATACTATGGCAGTCTAATTTCCTTTATTCATCAAAGTGTTGCTTAATCTCAGACTAACATATGTTGACACGTTAATTTAAGATGTATTGTAGATTTTTGAGTGCATGGTTTTGTGTTTTTGAGGTGGTAGGTTTGTTTTGCAGGGCAAGGATACCATGAAGCAATGATCGAATCTTTTAAGCCACACCCTAGTATAAAAATCAGAAAGCAAAAATATTGCTTCCAGAACTTTCAAAATTCCACAGCATTTGTATAATTTTTTAAGATTTTTATTTTCACGGCAAAATTGCCAAGCAATGTAAGGTAGAAATACCATCAAAGGATTATGTATATTTTTCTAGAAAGTCAATCTTCCTTGGGCTAGACTGGAGGTTTTCTTGCCTCAGTTCTTTCCTACTAGTGCCCACACTGAACCGAGATGTAAAATATTTTATATTAATAAAATTCTTTCGGCCATTGGCTTATTACCTATAAAAAAAAATGATTTTCTTTAAGAAAGTTATTAAAGATAGCCATCAAACTAAAATTTAAAATTGAATTAAATATATAATTTTAAAATTAAAAATTAAAGATAATATAACAAAGGTTGTCTATTAATGCAAAAACCAAATCTATGCTCTAGTTGCCAGGTTTTGTAGCCACAATTTGTATAATGGCAAATGGAGGAAGGTCTTTCTTTAGTCATGTTTGTTGAGATTGTCCCCTACAATTCAATTAATCAAGACAAATGTATGCATAATTATTTAAGTTTAATTAATGAATGCGTTCAATAATCATATTATTTATTTATTTATTTCCTAATCAAATATCAAAATATAATAGATTTTTAATTATTTCAAAACCACAATTAAAAAATAGTCTTTTAAATAAAAATTACAAAATTTGGTTTAAGAGTAATTCACCACTTTCACTTCTACTTCTTCACATGCCCATTGCAAATCTAGTAATTCATTGATTTTTTAACTCCATCACATGAAAATATTCAAAGCAATATGATAGGATTCATTGTTAAAGTATTCAATGAAGGAGAATTTGTGATAACAAAACCCAACAAACTAATCTTCTTTACTCCAATGTGACCCTGCCATACAAAAAGTAACAAATTTATGGGTCAAGTCGAACATCTTTCTTGAAAAAATATTGGACCTGACATGAATAGAAGAAGAGAAATGTTACCATCAAGGATGGAATTGTTTGATTTCTTCAAGATCAAAAAAGATGCTAAGGAGAGTTGGAGGAGAAGCCACATAATCTTGATGATGTGCATCCAATACTGGGGACGAAAATAATTTATTTTTTTCATTCTTAACTTTGAATTTGACATCTCAAAACTATCATATCTTCATATCTGAAACCAAACCCTTCTTCATGATAGATTAAAGTATCCTCCCTTTGATAAGAACTAATAATTAAATTTATTTAATTATATAGAAGAAAATGGTAATTAGTAATTATATTAAATAATTTAAAACTATTTAATAAATTTGGAAAAGTGAAGGAAAAATAATTAATTTTGAATTTGGAAGAAAATGAAATTAATTTGAAATGAGTGATAAATGAAATTAAATAAATTTAGAAATTTATTTAATTAAGAGGACATCATTTGTCAATTAAATAATTTAAAGAAATTAATTAATTGTGGGTCTATAGTAGAAATTGAATTTAATTAAACATTTAAGATCATTTAATTAAAGTTAATAATCATAATTAATTAAATAAAAAGATTATTTAATTAATATTAAAGAGAATGTTTATAGATGAATTGATTATCGAATTAAAAGAATAGTATCGATTTGGAAGAATGAAGATAGAAATATTTAAATAATTAAAATTATTTAATTATCAAAAAAAAATAGTTAATAAAATTGACATTCACAAACGTGAGACAATTTTAAGTGTCTACATTAAGCATTGTCAGAGAGGGTACCTCCCTATTATTAATAAGAAAAACAGCTGCAATACATCAACTGGGTCCAACATAAAGATCTTCCAGTCGCATAAGATACATCATGTCAAAAGCGAGTACAGAGATTCACTCAATTTGGGCAGGAGAGAAGAGAACAGTAGACAAGCCAATAAAATGACCAGAAGTGTCAACGAACTTTCTCTCCGAGACTTCTTGTATAGCACCATAGCTTGTGCAGAGATGGATTTCATCTTTATAGCAACTGCCTCAAAAAATCCTAGTTATTCAGCCAAAAGGTGGTCAAACAACCATTTCATTAACTTCCTGCACTGATGTTCTTCTCATTGCTTGCATCAGGGATGAAGTCCAGGAGGATGATCCCACACAAAATGTGTCTGAAGGCCTGAGCAAAGATGATGAAAACAAAAAGATAAACAAGGCCATCGTGGACATGGTCGCTATGCCCTAAACCACGTCCAATTGAATCGATGAAGGCACTGATAATGTCATCCCTCTCTTGGGGTTTGATTAGGTGACCAATTTTCTCCTTAGCAAACACCATGGGGCAAGAGCAGGAAAAACCTCAAGCCCCTAGTTTCTTGAGGAGAATTGGAAAATCCATAGGATTAGGGATTCATCTCATCCTGTTTGTGTACCAGAACCTTGAGCACCGTTAACGACAATCATATCCTTCTGCATATGAGACCTTTATGAAGCCACAAGTTGTTCATTGTGCACATGATGGCGTATGTCAAAACAATTTGACTATATTATGTATTGTATCCTTATGTTATTCTTTATGAATTAAGTAACAATTAACTTTATCAATCAGTTGCAAGAGACTTCTTTCCTTCAAGTTTTAATTATCACTATGATCTATGATATCACTTATGAATGTTTAAATTATGCAATTGATAAGATATATATAGATAATGATAATGTTATTCAAAGAACAATATATAGGATATTGATCATTGTTGAATCTAATATAACTGATAACAATTATGCAAGGATGATCTTGATGTTCAATATGATATTAGCCTTCTCCGATTTGACAATGAAGAGTATGCTATATTGTCTTTCTATTAGCTATAGCAATGAATTATTATTTATGATTTCAATTCTTAAATATATGCAATGTATATATGATGATATCAGTTGTAGAATTATGTTGTTTCAAATATGAATATGTATTCTTGCAACAATGATAATGATGAAACATTGTTTCTAATATTGTTTATTTGCACTTGTAACAATGGTGGTCTCTAAATAACGCCTTCAAACTATGCAACCGAGATTTGCCAAGAGGTCGATGCTTTATGAGTAGATCCAATAAAGGATACAAATAGATAAAGGTTTTCAAAACAATGATTGATGGAGTGTGATCAATGGTCTTCTTATATCTTGCAACTTGAATGGTTTGCACCTCTTCATGTTGATGAGACACATCTCCTTCCCAACGCTTCATAAAAATTGGTTTGTTATCCAAGGAATACCAATTAGTCTTCTTATCATAATCACTTTCTAATTGTTCTCATCTTAAGGCAAAACAATTGACCTTGTAATCACTACCACCTTAATCTAATTAGTCCATCTTCAAAACCAAATCGGTTTTTGTGTACACAAATGATATTGATTAACATAATCATTGTCTTAACAACTCCTTGATTTATTAATCATCATCGATGTCCATGAATAATTATTTGATTAATTAATTTATCCCTTCGATTATTAATCAAGTTGTTGTCTTTTATCATTAATTGATACTTAACAAGATGCTTTCTAAACTTCATCAATGTCATTAGTTTCTTTCAATGCATATCCCTTAGTAAAACTGATTACTAAGCTACGATCTACACTGTTGTTGATCCCTGATCTCCATTTGATATCTTTGAAATGTAATACATTAGTCTTAAATCGTCATCGATTATATTGGCTTCATGTACAGTCGATCTGTAAATATATTGATATTCATCTTGACTATCTATCTTCTCTAGTCTTTTGAGTAGTTTGTCTTTAAGTAGGATCGAGATACAATGATTAACTTCATAGTAAATGGTTGCTTAACATGTTTTCTCCATTAGATGTATATGATGGATCTTCTTATCCCATAATGGTGTACCATTTATATGTTGACTAATGTGTAATGATCACTTGTGTCTTCTCCATATAAGAATGTTCATCATTTGCCCATTGATGACTTAATCCACTTTTTCTTTCATGAAGATGCTCTTCATAATTGGTATACTAGAAGTATCACAGAGGACTTGTCCTTATGATGTTTTTAACTCAGTGGTACTTGATGGAGAAATTTGTCATATAGTTCATCCTTATATCTCCTAATGCTACTAAGAAAAAATTGTCTTATTTATAAGACTTAATGATTTTCCTAATACTTTATTACCCGAACTATGTACAACTTACTTCTCACTTCCTCCTAACTATCTGTAGGTGCTCAAGATCTGCCACTCCTTGACCACATAAGTATTTTGATGTTATTATATCATTAGTGCAAAGATGGGGACATCTAATATTATTGTTCATTGACACTTTGATATTGGCCAATGCATCGGCCATCACATTAGCCTCATGATAGATGTGAGCAATTAAGTATTTCATGTTTGTCAATAAGTAGATAACCATCTTGACCATCTTGTTTAATTTCTATTTTAATGAGCTCTTGGTTCTTATGGCATTTATGCGTATCAAAGAGTCCCCCTCGATGTCAATTCAAAGTCGATTCCATCTAATGCATTCTTCTAGACCACTAATCAGAGAGAACATTTTGGGAAAATTGTTAGATTGCATGCCTATTGAACACAATGTACCACTGAGAGGGGGGTGAATCAGTGGTTCCCAATAATCTAAACCTTCTAAACCAAACTCTTGGTACTAGTTAGCAAATAAAGCACAAGGAGGATATACGGGTGAGATAAGGAAAGTGATCAGATGCAAACACACAAAGATACTCCACACATAACATCGGATATATGAGGAAAACCCAATGTGCGAAAAACCTTAGTGAGAAATGCTACTAGAGTCTACTGCTCCAATCCAGCCTCAAAAGAAACATGATTACAAAGTTTAGGGCACCAACCCAAGGAGCACCAACCCCTGCTTTGAGCTCCAACTTAGTGAGATACAATAGATCAAATCAAAACAATAGTTGTAGCCTTGTTACAAATGAGTTTTGTAACACTTGCAATCTAAATACTTCATCGGTTTAACTCTTCTCTACAAGTTCTTCACTGCTCAGATCTCTGTCAGTTCACTGCCCTCTGTTTATATCCTTTCTGCATTGATTCTCTCTTGCATAACCTCCACCAATACACTCTCTTTTCTCCTTCACCTTCAGCAGCGTTCTTCCTAAATCTCCCTTACCGGTTCACACAATTGTTATCCCATATGGCAGCTTGCCAGTTGCTCTAACCTTACTGGTAAAACCTCTGATAAACCTTCTACTGGTTCAACCTTTCTATCAGACAGCTCCAACACTTAGATGCTTTCTATCTTCTCTCTAATAACTATCTACTCTCTCAGTTACTCTATCTTTTTTGGCATCTAGCATCATCATCTTTCATCTTTGGTCTACATATTTATACTTGGCTTTCCCACCAAGACCAAAGTTCAAACGGTGGCGCGATAGGGATTTTCTCCACCAACTCAATATGTATAAAATCTTATCGGATCTCATCTCCTTGATTGATGATCTACAATATATCAAACATCACCGCCATTTCTTATGACATTTGTGTACACTTTCTATATTTAGCAACTTGCAACTTGTTTTTCGGTCTTTCTTTGTCATTCACCATTAATCCCTCAGTTGTTTCCCTTGACCAACAAGCACAAAGATCAAATTGTCTTGCTTGGTTTACATCAAAAAGCTTTTGCATCTTGATCTGCCTCGAGCCGCACATCTTCTTTCATTGACCCATGATTTACGGGTTTCTTGTTTAAATTCGACCTGCTCATCACCTACCACATCGATGGACACTTCACCAACCTCTGGATGCTTCCCACCTGGTATACACTTGTCATCATTGTCAGTATCCACCTTTGTTCATTCCACTAAGTCGGTTTAGATTCATTCACTGACCAAGGCATAGTATCGGTGCTTGCTCACCAGTTCACTAACCTGTCGATACATGTCACCTTATCGGTTATCCTTCATGTCTGTTTTCCTCTAATCTATCAGTGGGTCAACCTAACTTGTTATCAAACAAACCGATTCATCCACTAAGTCTATTTACTAGTGATATTAAATACCCGCCTTCATACCAGTATTATCCTTGAGTAAAACATGTCATTAATGCACATCATGGTGATCATGCCTACTGGTGGATTACACTCTTCTCTGTTGTCTTTTGCTTGCTTATCGGTGGTCATGTTTACTTATCAGTGAACATCCATGCCGGTAACATCACCTTCTTGCATCCTTCATATACCTCATATATCGGTAACCATCCATACCGGTGACATGCTATACTGACCGGTTGACATCAATGACAATACAATGTCGTTGTTGCTCGCTAGAGCCCAAATGACCTTGTCATTCGTATCTTTGAGAACATAGTCGAAACTTGATAATCCAGGGTTGCCTTTGGCAGCCCTATCAAAATTCATTTTTAATCTCTCTCTGGGTGGGGCTATCCATCTAGCCTGAATTATCTTGATTTTCATATTGGTTCCATTATTGTATATGGTCAAAGTCTTTAGACCCAACCAAGACTTGGCAATGATTTCATCCCTCTATCAACAAGATTGTTTGGATCAAGTGGACCCTCTATTGTTCAGAATTTCCACAATGTTGTTTTTTTAATTTTAGTGCATATTATCTCCCATGTGAGCTCTTCATCCTTGAAGATGCATATGTTTGTCTCTTTCCAAAGGTTCCAAACCAGATGTTGTGTTTTGGTCTTGCCTAGGATAGGTTTTGTTGTATCCAATCCCAACACTTCTTCACGAAAGAGAAGTAAAGTAGAATGTGATCACCATGTTGGTTAACAGATTTTGTTCTCTTCAAAAATATGATAATATTGACTCTCAGCCTGAACAAGAGAACAAACTATTAACAATAGTTGGATAAGTTGCAATTTTACTTCTGCAACTTTCCTCTGAATTTGAGAGGTACAACTCCCTCTTATGACATGAATTTAGATTTTCACTGGGTATGCTTTTAACCAGAAAGAAGGAAAGGCAAACTTTACAAATCTAAAGTGGAAAATAAAGATGAGATAAATCACCCATGATCTTCACAACAAAGTGTAAAAATCAATCTCCATGCAACTTAAACAAAAACCATCCACTAGTAAATGATCGACTCATAAAAAGATCAGTAACAGTAACATGCATCACATTCACCTCAACTCCAAACTAACACAAGACTATTCACCACTATAACACAAAGTCTAAAATAAAGACCAGATATTCCCACATTCAACGAATTATCAAGATATAAATATTGATGATAGCATTAGATATATATCAGAATTTAAATTGAACTAGCACAAAGTCTCCTTCAAATATAATTCTATTAAGCTTTTGTAATTTTTGCCAAGTTATTGTCCACTAAAATTCAATGAATTTAGAGAAAAAACAGAACCCTTAACAATGGTTCCTGCTATCCTTAAATAGTTCCACCTTAAACTAATAAAAATAATAGCTTCTTGAAGATAGCCAGTTAAAGAGAGTTTAATACAAAACTTCAAAATTAATGGTCCACCAGGAACACTAGGTTTTTAGCAAACAGATTTGAAAAATAAACAACGAACTAAGAAACAAGAAATTAATTGCCAGGTCCCCATCTACTTCTTCATCTTCCAGTTCCACCACATCATTTTTTGTCTCTTGATCTGCTACTGCTACATCCATTGCACTGCCTTGGAGTTGTTCTGCCACTTGAGGGTTTAGTCTTTCTATGTATGCCCTGAAATTGGAGAGGATTGGAGATATCTTTTCTGTTGCAGTTTCAGCCATGGCGTCAACTCTAATCCTCCACTTGGTGATCTTTTAGCTAGCTTCCACAATTTTTCAAGGAATATCTTTAACTTCCTCACTGACAAGATTTAAGACCACCATTACATCTTTCAAACATTCCAAAGACTTAGAACCAACATTAGTTGTAGAGAGATTGTCCTCCACTTTCTGGCGAAAAGCTCTTCTCACTATATCTCCTCCCAACAACTCCTTCTCATCATGTCGAAGTATATTTATACCGATTGTATCAAAAGAGATTTTCAAGTCTCGTTGAATTTTTGCATTCTAGACCACTGAAGCCATGAGATGGGATTGGAGTCCAATTATGATGAGGTGTTTCCAATCTAACATTTTCGTCCAAATGGAGATGTTATCTACACCAGGATCCTCAATGATATGCTTTGAAATCAAGACATTTTGGGGCACCTTGATGATTTCTCTCATTTCTATAAGGGTGGTAGATAATATACTAGTTTCTCTCCTTGTCTTTTGAAGCTTGACTCGATGCACAATGTGATGGTATGATGAAATAATAAGTATCCGATAGATTACTAAGAGGGGGGGCGAATCAATAAACTGAAAAACTGATACAAACTTCCCAAACTCAAATTCAAACTCACAAAGTAAACTTAATCACTGTCAAAATCAATACTCATAAGAATAATCAACATCAACCGGTTAACTATTATAACAACTTAACAGTAAACAACTTTAATATTGTAAACATCCAAATGCTTAATCATATCTCAACATACTTCATCTCTCAATGCTTCTAGTTATCATACCTTATCAGAAGCTAATCAGATCAACAAATAAGATCATAACCACAAAAACATTCACCACATGACACAAATGTTTATACGTGGAAAACCCAAATAGGTAAAAACTATGGTGAGATGAGACTCACAAGATATCTATCTGAACTCTTCTGAAGTTCGCCCTGTTAGGAGCCAAGCCTGATAAAGCTTTTACAATAAGTCTTGTTAAGAACTGGTCCTATTAGGAATCACCCAATTAAGGGATTTACAAAATGTCTCGATAAAAAGAAAATACCCTATTAGGAGTAACCTCGGTAGAGGATTTGAGAATCCAAGCTAATGGACCACCTTGTCAGAGGATTTAAGAAGTAACCAAGCTTGTTAGAGCTTACCCAGTTAGGGGATTTCAATTCTGTTGTAATTGTTAGAAGACAACAGGTTTTTCTTGATCTGTCTGAATAACACTACATTTTCTTGATCAGATCCTTTTTAAGCTTCAATCTACCTTTACTCAAACTGCAGATCCATTCTCTGGTTAGGCAACCACACACTCAACTAATTTCAGCCAACTCTTGCCAACAACTTTTACAAAACAACTTCATCGACCTTAAATACAAATCAATTAGGTCATTAACACATCAAAAACCTAATTTTCTCATAGAGATTACAAACAAATCGGTTCAAGTGTGACCGTTGGATTTACATAGCAATCTATACACATTCTTCAAGAAAATTCCAACCACTCCATGATCACCGCTTCATCGGATTTGTAACTCAGCACGTGTTTTCCATTAGATGCAGTCCACTTTGCTCATTCCCTAGACAATCAAACAAACGCACCAAAACAATCTAAACTTATCTTCATATAATGACCACATGTGTCACCATCATTACCAACATAACCATTTCAACAAACTTAATCGATTAGGGTTTAACAGAAATAACTGGTAGGGTTTACCGGTTACATAACATAGAAAGGGTTTAACCTTATACACCAGTTACCAATTCCACTCACATACTTACATAAAGTTTTACAGCATCTTCCACAAAGCTCCTTCCTAATGGTTACAAGACAATATAAATAACAACAATATCAACAATATCATAAATACCATTACTGGTACAATTGACATCAATGACAACATAACATATCATTAATGCAATCTTTATGCAAATGCCAACAATCTCCCCCTTTGAAATTGATGGAAATACAAATATCAATGCATCTGATTGTTGCTATGATTGGTGAATAGGAATCCTAGTTTACATTACCAAGTATTCACCATTCTCTGTCTATCTTCATCCTGTCGCTAGTTTCCTTTTGCCAATCACAAAATTCTTCTCATCAGTCACATAATTCTTCTCCCCCTTTGACAACAATGCCAAATTGAAAGTAAAACATGTAATATTAAAAATTTCACTGTGCATCAACAACATACTGCAACTTGATGCTCCCCCTATGGAATACATACACTCCATCAATCCATCTAATATTTTGCAAGTGATTCAGGGACTGATGCAATCAGCATCATGCTCAACTAGCTTCATGACGAGGGACAACCCCTAACTAAATTCTAAGACACTCAAATGTGGTCTTAGGCAGAGGTTTGGTAAAGATATCTGCAAGCGTCTCCTTGGTAGAAACATGCTCTAAGATAACATCTTTACTTTTAACTTTTTCCCTCAAAAAGTGATACTTCAATTCAATGTGCTTGATTCGTGCGTGCAAAACAGGATTCTTAGAAATATTAATGGCACTTGTATTATCACATAAAATCTTTATAGGTTTTGAGATCTTCATCTTAAAACCTTCCAAAATGTGCCTCATCCAAATAGCCTGTGTGCAATTCATATAAGTTGCAACATAGTCAGCTTCAGCAGTAGATTGTGAAGTACAACTCTGCTTCTTACTACTCCATGAAACAAGCCTTCCTCCTAGAAAGAATGCTCCACTAGTAGTCCTTTTTTGGTCATCAACATTTCCTCCCCAATCAGCATTTGTGTACACTTTCAAATCAAATTTTCCTCCATATGGATACCATAATCCATAGTCAATAGTATCTTTCAGATATCTAAAAATTCTCTTAGTTGCTATCAGGTGTGCTTCCTTTGGATTCTTCTGAAATCTTGCAACTATACCAACCATATGGGCAATATCTGGTCTGTTGTGAACAACATAGTGTAATTTGCCAATCATTGACCTATATTCCTTTTTGTCAACAAACTTAGATTCATCTTCCTTGGACAATTTACAACTTGCAACCATTGGTGTCCCAACTGGTTTACAATCACTCATGCCAAATGTCTTCAAAACTTCTTTCACATACTTAGATTGTGTAATGAAAATACCATTCTTCATCTATTCTATCTGTAAGCCTATGAAAATTTTAATTTCCCCTACTAAAGACATTTCAAACTCATTTTTCATTTCATCTGCAAAACTGTTTCTCATGACATCATTACCTCCAAAAATAATATCATCAACAAATATTTCACTGACTAGTATTTCATCTCCTTCAGACTTGAGATAAATATTACTATCACCACTGGTTCTTGCAAAGTCCGTCTTCATCAAATGTGTATGAAGCCTTTCATACCATGCTCTGGGTGCATGCTTTAATCCATACAAAGATTTATGCAATCTACATACCATGTCTTTCTTATCTGTTAAAGCATAACCATCTGGGTGTTCTATGTATACCTCTTCTTCCAATATCCCATTCAAAAATGTAGACTTAACATCCATCTGATATACCTTGAACTTCTTATGGGCTGCAAATGCAAGTAAAGTTATAACTCCTTCCAGTGTTGCTACTAGTGCAAAATTTTCTTCATAGTCTTCTCCTTCTTCTCCTGCATAACCCTTGCAGATTAATCTTGCCTTGTTGCGAACTACAACACCATCTTCATTTAAATTGTTTCTGAATACCCATTTAGTACCTATAACATTCTTATTTACCAGTCGGGGTACTAGGGTCCAAGTGTTGTTCTTCTCAATTTGATCCAATTCCTCCTCCATAGCTTTAACCCAATGATCATCACCAAATGCCTCCTTAGCACTTCTAGGTTCAATGGTGGAAATCATGCAAGAGTTCTCTCTTATTCTCCCTCTAGTTAGTACTCCAGCATCCTTATCCCCGATAATTTGTTTAGGATTGTGATTCAGTCTCACATACCTAGGAATAACATGATCGTTCTCTTCAGGTTCAGCTTCTTGATTATCATCTTCATCTGAATTTATTTGTTCTGGTTGAACAAGTGCATCAGAATTTGCTTTACCGGTTTCTGATTTAACAGTTTCAGGTTCCAAAATAAAAATGCAAGGCTCTTCATCCTTTTTCTCTGAATTGGTTCCTTTTGAGACTTTAAGACATTCATCTACTTGAGCATCAACAATCTCGACCATTCTCAATGTCCGGTTGTGGAAGCATATATAGGCCTTACTCTTGGTGGAATAGCCAAGAAATATGCCTTCATCACTCTTAGCTTCAAACTTGCTAATGTAATCACCTCTTTTAATAAAACATTTGCTACCAAATATCTTAAAATAGCTAACATCGGGTGATCTTCCATACCAGTATTCATAAGGGGTCGGTTAATTGTGTAGACAGTTGTACTTACAGCTTCTCTCCAAAAAAACATTCACCACACCTTCTTGTATCAACATTGTCCTAGCAGCTTCAACCACTGACCGGTTGTTCCTCTCTGCAATACCATTTTGTTGTGGTGTCTTTGGTGCAGAAAGTTGCCATTTGATACCATTCTCATCACAATACTTAGTGAACTCCTCAGAAGTAAATTCATCACCTTGATCTGTTCTCAGACATTTTATCTTTTTGCCACTCTCTTTCTCAGCTAAGGCCCTGAATGCCTTGAACTTACCAAAAGCTTCATTCTTATCTTTCAAGAATGTGACCCACATCATCCTTGAACAATCATCAATGAAGATCATGAAATACTTGTCACCTTGAATGCTTCTTGTTCTTATTGGTCCACATAGATCTGTATGAACCAAATCTAACAAGTTCTCTATTGAGAAGGACTTGCTCTTGAAAGTTGAAGAAGTCATCTTTCCTAACTGACATTATTTACAGAGAACATTAACCGGTTTGTCTAGCTGAGACAGACCTCTTGTTGTATTGGACTTGCTTACTTTAACAATGTTGTCAAAGTTTATATGATAAAATCTCCTATGCCAAAGCTAGCTATCATCTATCTTTGCAATCAAACACTTGCTAACTTTAGGATTAAGATGAAACATATTACCTCTGGTTTGTTTCCCGGTTGCAATCAATTCACCTTTGTTGTCAAAGATTTTGCACATACCATTTCTAAACTCTAGTGGGTACCCTTTGTCATTAAGTTGTGCCACACTCAGAATATTTTTCTTTAAACCTTCAATCCAATAGACATCGTCAGCACTGTTCTTCCCATTAAGATAAATAACTCCCTTTCCTTTAACCATACAGGGTGAGTCATTGCCAAATCTGACACCGCCGCCATCAAATTCCTTCGAGGAAAGAAATTTGCTTTGATCACTAGTCATATGATGTGAACAACCACTATCCATGATCAAATCATCAGAGTTGTCCATTCTGGACACTAGTGCCTTTTGATCTAATATCTCTTCCTTAATAGCTACAAACATAATATCTTCACTAGCATCATCATCAGATTCTTCATCAGTGATACCACTGTCAACCGCTATAAGAAAACCTCTCTTGCCTTTACCCTTATACTTCTTGAATTTATCTCTCTTGTGTTCATTATCACCATTAGGACAATTAGCTGCTATATGACCAATCTTGTTGCATGCAAAACATTTTAAAGGTAGTTTACCTCTATATTTACCAGTGCCTCTAGGTATTCGTTTCGCCAACAATGCTTCAGGTTCCACTAGGCTGTCTTCATCATCAGCATCTCTGTTGGATCTAGATTCATAACCATGACAAGTATCTCTACTTTTTTTCACATATGGGTTAGAGACAGAAGCTCTGAATGCAGATTATGAGTTCTGTACACTACCATCATAGCCATTTAATTCAAAAGCAGTAAGTTTGCCAATGATAGAGTCAAGAGTTACCTTAGTTTTGTCAATGGACTTCAGCTCCTGAATGGCTGCAACCTATATAGCATAGACCAGTAGCAGGGTTCTCAGTACCTTACTGACCACTGTGGCATCTTCCACTTTCCCTCATGCACTCTTTATTTCGCCAACTATCTCTTTTATCCTTTGACCATACTGTTGGATATTCTCACCTTCAAACATCCTCATGTCATCAAACTTTCCTCTTAGGCTCTCCTCTTTACCAATCTTAACATGTTCGTCGCCGCTATAAATCTCTTCAAGTTTTTTCCATACTTCATATGCAGTTTCAAGACCATGAACATCTACATATTCAGCATCAGGCAGGGAACTGATAATAGCTTCTAATGCTTGATGATTTTCTTGTTGTTCTTTCTTCTGATCATCGGTTAGAGTTCCAGTAGGTGTAGGGTGAACTCACAAAGTTGGTTCCCACTTTTTGGTACATCCTGATTTTTGTTGAAATCATACTTTTTTTTGGAAAATATAATTATTTAAGCTTTAAGAGGTCCCATTTGAAGTAATTAATAGAAGAGAGTTATATCAAAGGCTCTTAGATCAAAATTTCTTGGATAGAACCTCTCTACTTCTAAATCATACTTGCAATGGAGTCTCCTTTGCATCTATCAAATGCTGATAAAAAACCAATTTTACGTTAGCTTTTGAGGGGTCAAATGAATTCATTTAGAAGTTTTGTTTTCTTAAGGATTTAGTCCTTATTATAAGCTTTCCAAATAGTATGATTTTTAATATATTTAAGTTCATTAATATATTTTTATTTTATTTTTTATGAATGTAGGTTTTTCACCGAACATGAACTTCTTTGTTCAATGCATTGGGAAAAATAGTAAACTAATTCAAAAAAATTCTGAAAAATATCTATGCTCTAGGTATTGATGTTTTCTTTCTAACAAAAAAAATAAAACTTAATTTTGATATATATAGAGCAAGTTATGTGTTCAAACATACACCTATATCTAAATTATAATTAGTCGAACTTTAAAACTTAATAAAATAAAAAATATTCAACATATCACTATCAAACCAACTGCATGCCTTGGGTATTGATGTTACAAACCAAAATTTAAAAGAGATAAGTTTTTATCGTTTATAGAAAAAAATTTATACATTTCGGGATGCACATCACTCTTAAAAAATGTTGTTTGCTGTAAAAAACTACTTTTGAGGGAGATGGAAAAATCAATAAAATTTTATTCAAAAAAAATTGAAAAAAATATATTTAGAATCTACAAAAAGGATGTTACAAATCACTAGTTTACATCATCTTCAAATTCTTAACGATTTAAAAGTTATAGGTGTCGGAAAGTGAAGGTTTTATGCAAAATGTTCATCTAAGTGTCAAAGTTGGTCAAAAAGTGGGAACCAGTATTGTGAGTTCACCCTGTAACATACTGAGTTTCTACATGATCCCAATACTGACTTCCCAGACTCTTAATGTAAATCTTCATTCTATCGCTCCATATCCTATAGTTATCTTTGTTGAACTTCGGACCTTCCTTCTTCATCATGATCTACAAGATCTTTTCCTCAAGTTGTTAGGCTTTTAAATTTAAGAGGACCTGAGATGCTCTGATACCAATTGATGGCATGATGAAAGAATAAGAATCTAGTAGATTACTGAGAGGGGAGGTGAATCAGTAAACTGAAAAACTAATACAAACTTCCCAAACTCAAATTCAAACTCACAAAGTAAACTTAATCACTGTCAAGATCAATACTCATAAGAATAATCAACATCAACTGGTTAACTGTTATAAGAACTTAACAATTAACAACTTCAATCTTGTAAACATCCAAATGCTTAATCATATCTCAACATACTTCATCTCTCAATGCTTCTAGTTATCATGCCTTATCAGAAGCTAATCAAACCAACAAATAAGATCATAACCACAAAAATATTCACCACATGACACAAATGTTTATATGTGACAAACCCAAATAGGTAAAAACCACAGTGAGATGAGACTCACAAGATAGTTATCTGAACTCTTCTGAAGTTCGCCGTGTTAGGAGCCAAACCTGTTAAAGCTTTTACAATAAGTCATGTTAAGAACTGATCCTGTTAGGAATCACCCGGTTAAGGGATTTACAAAATGCCTTGATAAAAAACAAATACCCTCTAGGAGTAACCTCGGTCGATGATTTGAGAATCCAAGCTAATGGACCACCTTATTAGAGGATTTAAGAAGTAACCAAGCTTGTTAGAGCTTACCCGGATAGGGGATTTCAATTCTACTGTAATTGTTAGAAGACAACAGGGTTTTCTTAATCTGTCTTAATAGCACTACATTTGCTTGATCAGATCCTTTTTAAGCTTCAATCTACCTTTACTCAAACTACAGATCCATTCTCCGGTTAGGCAACCACACACTCAACTGATTTCAGCCAACTCTTGCCAACAACTTTTACAAAACAACTTCATCGACCTTAAATACAAATCAATTAGGTCGGTAACACGTCAAAAACTTAATTCTCTTATAGAGATTACAAAAAAATCGGTTCGAGTGTGACCGTTGGATTTACATAGCAATCTATACACATTCTTCAAGAAAATTCCAACCGCTCCATGATCACCGCTTCATCGGATTTGTAACTCATCGCGAGCTTTCCATTATATGCAATCCACTTTGTCCATTCCCTATACAATCAAACAAACGCGCCAAAACAATCTAAACTTATCTTCATATAATGACCACACATGTCACCATCATTACCAACATAACCATTTCAACAAACTTAATCGGTTAGTGTTTAACAAAAACAACTGGTAGGGTTTACCGGTTACATAACATAGAAAGGGTTTAACCTTATACAGTTACCGGTTCAACTCACATACTTACATAAAGTTTTACAACATCTTCCACAAAGCTCCTTCCTACCGGTTACAAGACAATATCAATAACAACAATATCAGCAATATCATAAATACCATTACTGGTACAATTGACATCAATGATAACATAACATATAATTAATGCAATCTTTATGCAAATGCCAACACAATGATCATCTCATTAAGAGTATCATAATTTCTCAAACCATGTTCAATGAATGAAAGCCCTTTTAAAATTACTTGACTGATCCAACCATCAACTACTCTGTTTATGGCTTGTGATCGTTTGACAAGTTGTAACTTAGCAGAATTGATAAGTTTTGTGATGGATACTCCCAAGGATGAA
Organism: Cryptomeria japonica; assembly: GCF_030272615.1. Lineage (NCBI taxonomy): Eukaryota > Viridiplantae > Streptophyta > Pinopsida > Cupressales > Cupressaceae > Cryptomeria > Cryptomeria japonica. The sequence continues at coordinate 19,311,240 of NC_081405.1, read as the reverse complement.
TTAGTTGCAAAGATTTTGATAGACCAAGCATACCAAATGAAGGAAGTGAGGACATCCACATACTCTGCAAGCTCCTGATTCTTCCTTTTTGCAGCTTTAGTTCTTTTGGATAAGACAACAACAGAGTGTTTAGCATGATAAATATCACCTTTAGTTGTCAAGAGACCCATGTCATTTCTACTTATGTTGAATTCCTCTTCTGTGATTTTTTGCTCGGCCTTGTCTACGCTAGGATCAGCAATCTCCAACAAATATGCTCTATTTGTGGGTCCACGACCATCCTGGCCATTCGCCTTGCCTTTTTAGGTTTGGGTGTTTCCCCTAACAGATGCATTATTGTATCAACTCTCATCTGAGTGACTGGTGAATATTGCTTCCTCTGTTTCTCAATTGTCTTCTTGAGCCATGGGGTGGACAAAGTGCTTGTTGGACTTTTGATAAACAAAGTATTGATAGAAGCATCAGGTGTCAACATGGGAACATTAGAGGGAAAACTTACCACCAAATTCACTTGCAACATCAAAAAAATCACCAACAACATATGAGAAAACCCCTTTATCATCTCCACATAAAATCCCTATTCCTCCATCTCCTGTGAAAACTAAAAAAAAAAAAAATTGCATCTTCCTCTCCAGTAGAAAATAAACATAAAACTTGAGAAAAGACTAAGAAACATGCAGCTAGGAGGGAATTCAAAAGTCTAGGAAAGTACCTAGAGAGGAACGGGGAAAGAAAGATCTTAAGGAAACACTTGAAGCACCTAGGGCTAGAGAAAAATCCCAAGGGAAGAAGCACAAGAAATGAAAGCTAGAAAAGTAGTAGAAGCTAGCGAGGTGTTCTCATTGCCTCTGAGGGAAGAGGATTGCAAGAAAATAGAAGTCTCCAAAATGAGATAATGTCTTTGACATTGAAACTGATTATGAGAGAAAGTATCTATTTAGGAAATGAAGAAATGAAACTAAGGGTGAAAAGATACCAAAAGAAGAAACCATTGGAGAGGATACATAGAAGAGTCATGAACGATACAACTCAAAAAAGCATGAATAATCCCTTCAATGTGAACTAATAATGATGATGTTGAGATGAACACTAGGGAATGACATTTTTATTGAGTCAGATCATGTTCTTGAAGGGAAAGAAGAACATAATGAGCTGCAAACAAATCTTAATAAAATCAAGGCCTTGGAAGATTAGATAGCAAGCTATAAGGAAAGAGAGAGCAGATTACAACGAAAAGTGAAAGAGATAGAAACACAATTAATACTCAACCAATAGGAAGGGGTGGGTTTAGACAAGATAGCCAACCTATCTATACTGGAGCCACAATAGAAAGAACATCCTCCTGCTAAAGAAAAATATGATCTTCCATCACTCACAACACTAACCCTTGGGATTGCTCTATGGCGTGCTCATTTTAAATTTGAATGGTATAAGAAATAGTGGAAAAGAGGGAAAGAAACACTCAAGGCTCATTACAAGGCATAGCCAGATAAAAAAGGACACAGAAGTGAAAAAGTTGACAATCAATCTAGAGAAGATGGCTGATTTGGCAAACCAACTTAGAAGTTGTAGGACTCCTGTCAAAGTGTATGCTTTGTATTTACAAGAAAAATTTAATTTTTTCTATTAGAGTTATCATGTTGTGGCTAATAATTATTTATTTAATTATTAGTCTATTATACTCTATGCTTAAGCTAAAATTAGGCATCTTATAATTCTTTAGGGTTTGCTCCTTTAGGGTTTCTAGTATCCTTTTATAAGGATTCTCTCTTTGTAATTTAAGTAATTGTATTGCATTATTCCTGCACAATCAATATGACTCCTCTTTTTTGGATCATTGAACTTTGACCTCCATAGCTTTGATTTTGCTTCTCTCCTTTTGTGACAGGTTTACATGCAGGTGATCCTTGGGAGTTGTAGAGTTGATTTTTCCTCAACAACTATATGGTATCAGAGCTCAGATTTGTTGTTGCGTGTTCTTGTTTTTTGAAGATTTTTTGGAGCTTTGAGGGTTTCAAGATTTTTAGAGCTTTTTATTTGGATTTGGGGTGCTTCTTTGTTTTTGGGCATTTTGGGCTCAAACAGACCTCACCGATGAGCTAAGAACACCCCAAAACCCCCATTTTCATATAAAATTTGTCCAATTTGGATAACTTTGGCCTCTAGATTTTTTTATTTTTTTTGCCCCTTTTTGGGCATGAATTTCGAGAAATTTGTTAAAAAAAAAGTAAATTGTTTTTTGGGCAATTTAACAGCGTACCTAGGCCGAAGCAGTTACAGCAACCACAACGGTGACCACTGGCCACCACTAAGCTTGCTGCCACCAATGGTTTAATAGTCATTGTGGTCAACAACCCTCTGACAGTTTGTTAACCATTGTTTCCAGCGGTAACCGCCACCACTACCCGCCAGTCGGCCACCACCACCGTCGTCAGTGCACCACCCCAATCTGTCACCAATTACACCGCCCACTAGCCACCGGAGCTGCGCCAGACCCTGTTTTACATGCTTTTTGATAGGATGGTTGATTGTTTGTCATAACTTGGACAAACAGAGTTGGATTTTGAAAAACAAATAGGCATCGGAAAGCTCTTTCCGAGATCTCTTCATATCTGGAGGTTTGATCTTCTGTTTTTATTGTTTTGATTTTTTTTTTACGTCAAATCCAAAAGTTCTTCTATGCACTCCGGGAGGCATATTTTGAGCATCCAGACTCTGTTTTCGGTACACGAGATGTCGTTGGAAAGCCGATTTTGTGCAATTTCCAATGGTATGGGTTTTCTTTCCAGGTTCTACTCCAGGTACATTTTATTCAGTGTTTTTCATTTATGCACTCAGGTGAATATCTTTTATGTTTCAGCTCCTGGGATCCTTTTCTTTGTGTGGGATGACTCGTCTTTGGCTGTTATTTATGTATTTCTAACCTTTTGTCTTCTTTGAGCATTGTATACATCATTTTGTAAGCATTTTTCTTTTTTACAAATGCATTGAGATAAAGTGCCACTATGATTTGCATGCTTGGGATCTTGTGCATCTTGTACCTTATTGTACTCGCACTCCATTATAAAGTGCCATGGGGGGTTTGATGTTTGCCTTTGTTTACCATCTACCTTTTTCATGTGAGTGTTCCTTCCATGACATTAACCTCATGATGTGTGTCAACTGAGTGTTCCTTCCACGACACTAGCCTTTATATGTGTTTGTACTTTCTGTTGCACTCTCGATGTTTTGGTTCTTCATCATGCAGTTTTTATTGGCATTCGGTTTTAGTGTACCTGTCATCTCTCCCTTGTCATCATTAGGGGGGGTTTCTCCTATTGATTGGTGGTTCTAATGCTTCCTTGGTTTGTTAGAGTGAGCTATATATTCAGTATTTGTTCTTATGGACTAGGCGGATGCAGTGGCTGGTTACCTATGCATTTTGATGAGATGGATCATTTACCATATGGACACTCTTTCATTCCTATTTTTGGAGGCAACCTTCCATCTTCGATTGATCAACTCTTCAGAATTTGGTGTTTTTTCCATCTGTATCTTCGAGTTCAATTGTTTGCCTTTATTTTCCATCTGATTAGAGTAGTGTTATTTAAGGGCACTCATGCAGATTACAGTCTTCTCTACCTGATCATCTTTTATTTCAGTGGAGGCTCTTCAGATCGACAGTTATTCTTCAACAGCGTTTGCAGTTTCATGCTTAAGTGGTGTTATTCATGTTCCTCCTTTGTTCCTTTTCTTTCTGGGACATTCTCTTGTTTGGAGGCTTCTTCAGTCCTTCACTTGTATTTCTCTCTTTAGGAGAGGATTTTTTCCCATGAGGTTTTCTCCTTTTCTACAGTTGTGAGAGATCATTTGTACTTGGGTACCTCATCATGCCTAGTTGTCGGGACCCATTTCTACTTTCATGCATTTTGTTTACATGCATTTTTTAGTCCTTAGTTGTTTTTAGCTACTCCCTAAGTTCATCTTACGGGGGAGTGTTAGATTTATCATGTTGTGGTTAATAATTATTTATTTAATTATTAATCTATTATACTATGCTTAAGCTAAACTTAGGCATCTTATAATTCTTTAGGGTTTTCTCCTTTAGGGTTTCTAGTATCCTTTTATAGTATCCTTTTATAAGGATTCTCTCTTTGTAATTTAAGTAATTGTATTGCATTATTCTTGTACAATCAATATGACTCCTCTTTTCTGGATCATTGAATTTTGGCCTCCATAGCTTTGATTTTGCTTCTCTCCTTCTATGACAGGTTTGTATGCAAGTGATCCTTGGGAGCTGTAGAGTTGATTTTTCCTCAACAACTATATTTTCAAATAATTTAGCTTCTTAGTATTGCACCAAAATCATTCTTGATTTCCTATTCAAGGACCAAACCTGATGCACGTGATCGAATGTGTGAATTCTACCTCCACAAACTAGATGTACCTTATAATACAAACTAGAACCCCTTAATCTATGTGGGAGATGTTTAGCTAGAAACACTAACATATTACCTAACAGATGAGCAAGAAAGAAGGGAACTATTTAAAGCATACCAAGAGAGGGAGAAATCACATCCTCTGCAAATTAGAGCTAAATCAACCAAGAAAGACAAAATTGTAGATGAATGGGTTGGTCTTATCAACAAAGTAGAGGTCGTTGGTAATATTAATCAATGTAGAATAGAGGACTATAATAGGTTCAGAACATTAATGTCTTGATCAAGAAAGGGAACAATAATGGTGCACTATCAAAACAAATGGAGCGACCTAACTCTTGAGTTAAAAAGAAAAGAACCCCACTACCTTTACAACTATATCATTGTGGAATTAAGCAAAAATAGGTACATCAAGGCTTCATCAAATACTGAGGAGTCATGACTTCCACTCACATTTCATCCTCCACTCCTTTATCCAGTTCCAGACTGGTCAAGAAAGAAGGTGGTAGACTTGGTCAAGGAAAGAGAATGGTAGGAGAAAATCATAGGAGAAAAAGGTTTTTACATGACATAGGGGTAGGTGTTAATGAGTCCATAAACTATAGGCTTGATGTGTTGATATGTAATCTTAGGCCCTAGTTTGCTTGAGGACAAGAAAAGGTGTAGTTGGGGAGAATGATGATTCTTGCAATTAGCACTAGTTTACTTGTTTTATACCTACTTTTATCATACTTTTAGATGCTTAATACTATATCTAAACCATGCTTTTACATAATTAATGATATATATGACATGTGATGAATGAATATGCTATGTGTATTTTCATGCTTGATATAATGTTAATATGTTGTAAATGGTCCTAATCCGAAAAATTGCTTGCTCTGAGATACCAACCTACAGGTTAAGATTAGCAGTCAACTTGTAGTGAAAGAAGTACATACCCCTGCTACCCGTGTGCAAGAAGCCAAAAGGATACTAACCAGAGCATGGTTGTTATGAAGATTTGTTGGCTTTATCTTGAAGAATAAATGCACAAAGGACTTGTAGGAGCTCATAGAATGATTGAGTTATGCTTCGTTAAATCATATGCATGAATTTTTGCACGTTCCTATCCTGTTTTTTACCATTCTAAATAAGAACCCAACTTGGATTTGTTGAACACACCCCAAGACTAAGAGGGAGGTGAATTAGCCTTGAATAAAACTTGAAACTTTATAGCACGATACAAATTCCAAAATCCTTAAACTGAACAACAATAATGAAAGATAAAACAATGAATACTCTTGCACAAGAGAACACCAGATTTACTTGGAAAATCCAAGAAGGAAAAAACCACAGCGAGAATTAACTCACACTATATGAACAAGTATTACAATATATTTTTTAGGGCTCACTACCCAAGGAAGCTCACTGCGCCCAAAAAGGACTTTCTTCTAAATTTCACTACCTTAGGGCAAGATACAAATGACTTGTTGAGGAGACTCACTATCTTCGACAAAGATACATGAAAATATGGTCTTCTATACATATCATTTTCATCACCTCAAAACTCAAATTAGGTAGGCCAATAGGGGACAATAACTAGACATGCAAAAACAAGTTGGCACAACCAAATGAATACAAAGTACTTAATACTTGGATGCCTAGGCATCAAAATCATTAAACAAAATATCAAAAAAATCATAATTGCGGAATACTTTATCACTTGAAAGATGAATTGAGACACTAAACAAATATTGTAAGCATGTCCACCAAGCCACAGTAGAAGAAACATCAATGTTAATAATTACGAAGCATTTTCTGGACTAGTCCTTGTTGGCATAAGACACTATTCCAATGATGCTCTGGTGAAGATTGATGATGTTTGGTGCATGAGATTTCTTGGGAGTTCTCATTGATGGCGACTTAGATTATTGATCTTATCCGGTATGGAGTTTGGGATATTCGGATGTCTTGAGTAAGTTTTGGCATAAGTCTGTTGGTGATACTCAATGTACAGTGTTGGTGAGAATTTATCTTATCTGGTGATATGTTTTTGGTTCCATTCATCTGAGTTAATTTGATTGAGTATGAGAAGAAGATCATCATGCAATACTATCCTCTATTGTTGTTTCTTATGCATGTTAGAAGGTCTGGTATCCGGTAGAGCAGTAAAATAGGGTTATCTTCATTATTGATTATGTAATGTGTGGACCAGATTCTTTGAGGTGATTCTAGTGGTTATTGGTAAGTTCGAGGTAATTGGACTGTCTTATGGAAAGCGTGCGATCATATGTTTTGGATCCGGAATATGGTTTTGTGAAGTTTTGAGCCAACTTTAAAGCTACATGTTTCATATTTTGATATTTTGTGAAGCGGACCTGTGGGAGATCAATCTTGTCAGTGCGGATAAATAAGATCAACTTGGTTAATTCTTTTTGGTGTGGATATGATATGGGAGGTGATTTTGGAAGCGATTGAGCGCAGTCTCACATGCGCACCTTAAGTTTTGTTGATTTGGTAATTAGTAGCATAGCAAAATATAGCAGTTTATCAGAATAATACAACGGATAACTTTGTGCCTAACTGGAATTGTTATTTGGCATAGTCATATGCTTTTCTTTAGTTCATTACTCATTGTAATCATTTTTTATTAGCCTATAAGGCAGTGAGCCTTCCTCTAGATTGTAGCCCTTTTGTAATTGAGCAATGAGCTCTAGGCAGTGTGCCCGAATGCATGTGCACTCCCCTCATGTAATATTGTGGGTACTCAATCCCACCGTGGTTTTTTCCTTTCTAGGTTTCCACATAAAAATATTGGTGTTATGGTTATGTGCTTGATTGCTTTGTGTTTCTGCATTTCAGTTTCTTAATTGTGCATCTGGTGGTTAAAGAATCTGATGCAATCAAGGTAGGGAGATCCAATGAAGGACAACCCGACCTTGCAGCTAAACACATAAACCATGCAAAGCATACCGGTAACCGGTAACAAGGTGCCAAAAACAACAGAAAGAACAACCGGTAACAATATAGAAGACATAACCGGTAAACAATGTGAATGAATCTTATTACAATCTGAAGAATTATGCATACCACATGTTGGATCACAATCCAAGATAGAAACAATGCTCACAATGCAATTACAAGATCCACAAATCATCCTCATATCAAATCGGCTTCCAGTAACAGGCTACTAGTTCTATCCTAATTCGGACCTCAACCTTCCGGCCTTAGTCCTATCGGATCAGAATCTTGTCGGTTCTACATCTTCGCTTAGTCTCAATGCTCTGTCTTCATTCTTCTTAACTTCCCTCTATTCTGACTTCTATCTCCAAATAATTCACAAACCTCCATATATATACCATCAAAAAATTATTACAACTCAATCAAGTCGGCCCAAAGACCAACCAATTCATGAAAAGTGCAACGGTAACATGTTGGCTCAAATCACTAAGAACAATCTTCAAAACATAAAATGATGCACAGACCTCCAGGAATACCGGCCAAGGCCAAAAGAAACACCTCAAATGATCTGCAACTCACGGAGATCAACCGCAACCCAAAATCATCTTCACTCAACACATTGCTAGGCTAACTAGTAAGAACACACCAACCAGGACAATATCGGAATCCACATCTTACCAGAAACAAAGCCAAAAGCTATGAAACTCGAACACAACAATGACCATGAACACAAGAGAATAAACCCAAAACCACAATGCTAAACACTCCAACATGAAGAAATGCCAATCTCTCAAGCAATTCCTCTGAAAACTGCTAAACCGATAAGAACTAGACTGGTGCTCCTACATCTAAATCAAAATAATAATTTTTTGAATACCAGAACACTGATTCACCCCCCCCCCTCTCAATGTTGATTGATTCCAACAATCTTGACAATCCATCAACCTACAAACATACTAGGATAACCAAACACATCTTCTACAACACTAAGAACCTAAAAAGATAAGGGTGCAATGTCCACAAAACATAAAAATTGAATCACAAACCACAAAGCTACATCTACAAATGTTGAGTACATTCTTCCAGACTATCTTCAACACAATTTCCTTCATTCACACACTTCATCAACCTCTAGTGACCAAAACACCATGTAGCACCATTTTCTCACTAAGGAGCAACAAGAAAGACATCACAACAGCTTGTAGAAAGTACAAGGCCATCAGCACCATCAGAAACACATCCATTAAATTATCATCATGCTTGTAATAGTCATCTTAATACTTCTAATCCTCAACTTAATGCTTCTAATACTCATCTAAACATTGTACCATCATGATAATATCTCTGCACTCACTATCACACCATTAGCAACATCATACCAAATATAGGCATCAACACCAATAGGGTGGACATACGGGTAAGTGCACAAAGATGGGGGACCAAAAAGGGGTCTTAAGATGCCACTTTTTTTTTTTCTGAAATCAACAAGTTTGGACAAGAAAATGAAGATAGTTACACTCAAAATATGAGGATGCAGCGAGAACAAGAGTTGCAGTGCTCCAAGTCTACTTTCTAAACTACTATTTTTTTTTAAATGGTGTAGATTAAGGGTTTCAAAAAGGGGGAGCACACAAAGTGGTCCTATTTTTTTTTCATAAAAACATAACATAGCACCTGTTGTGCTCCCCCTAAAATGTAAACTTTTTTTTGGAATTTGTAAAATTGCTCTAGTGAGAAATTAGCTAACACCATGTAGTTTATGCTAGATTTTTTCAGCTAATTTTTAAATGAATATATGATTTTTTACTTATTTTTGAAGTGGACACATTCTGGAAAATAGAAATTTGAGTGTGCTACTACCCCCAAAAATTTATGAAAACTAATCAAAAATTAAATTTTCATTTTTTAAAATTATGTATAATGGAGTCTAGTTTCTAAAAAGTAATTTGTTTCAAAATTTGATAAACGAGTAAAAATCTATGGCCGAAATACAACATTTTGGTTTTTGACAAAAAACGGACACACTAATAAAAGAAATTATGGATGAAGACCTAACATTATCAAAACTTGAAAAGAATTATATGGTTGGATAGATAAGAGAGAGCTTGACAATCGTATGGTATTTCTTTTGTTTGCATTGAAACACATGTAAACCTGATAGAGAGAACGAACAAAAACATTAGAAAATTTACAATATTAGCTAGAAAACACATCTCAGGCCTAAGAAGGGCGTCCAAGCCTTTGGGTTGGATACCAAAGGAAAATCCAAACCTTTGTCCTAGTGTTTTACAAGGCAACAAGTCAGTAAGTCACATTTCTATTTGTCTATTTCCTTTCTTATACTTTAAGTTATATTTTATGTGTATATTGTCAGGATGTTTGAGACTGGTTCTAGATCTCTACGAGTTATAATGCAGATTCTAGTTTTTAGAGTATTCATATCAAATTTCAGTAATCAACATTATCTCTCTGGTCTCTTCCCTGCATTCCCCCTCTCTCTCTTCCTCAAACCCTATCACTCTCTCTTATGTCTCTCCCTCTCTTTCACTTGGACTTTCTCTCCCTCTAGTCTCTCCCTCAACCCCCACCTCTCTCTCTCTCTCTCTCTCTCTCTCTCTCTCTCTCTCTCTCTCTCTCTCTATATATATATATATATATATATATATATATATCCACCTCTTAGTTCTCTCTATATCTCCTCCTCTCCCTCACTCTCTCTCACATTCCACTCCCTCTCTTCACATGCTTCCCATTAACTCTCTCTCTCCCTCTCTTCACATATTTCCCTTTAACTCTCTTTGGACCTCTCTCCATCCCCCCTTTCTCTTTCTCTCTCAGAACTCTCTCTTTATATATATCTCTCTCTTCCCTCTCCCTCTCTATCCCTCTCTACTTCCCTCCCTCCCCCAAGTCTCTCTCTCTCTTTCCCACCTCCCTCACCTGCTCTCTCTCTTTGGTTTATCCCTCTTTCCCTCCCCCATCTCTCTCTCTTCCCTTTACCTCTCTACTTCCCTCCCTCTCTATCTCTTTGGTCTATCCCTCTCTTTCCTCCCTCTCAAGTATCTCCCCCTCTCTTCCCCATCTCCCTCACCCACTCTCTCTCTTTGGTCTATCCCTCTCCCTCTTTCACTTGGGCTCTCTCTTTATCTCCCTCTCTCAAGTATCTCTCTCTCTCACTCTCTCCCCCTCTCTTAGGTGCCTCTCTCTCCCATTCTCTCCCTCTCCCCCCCTCCCTTTATCTCCTCTCTCAAGTCTCTCTTTCTTTCCCTCTATCTCTCTGTCTCTCTCTCCCTCCCACTCTCTTTCTCTTTCTGTCAAGTATCTCTCCCTCTCTCTCTCTTAAGTCTCTCTCCCTCTCACCCTTTATCTCTCTATCTATCTCTCCTCCTCTCTCAAGTGTCTCTCTCCCATTATTTCTCTCTCTTTCCCTCTAACTCATTTTCCCTCTCTCCATCCCATTCCCTCTTTTTCTCTAGCCCTCTCTCTTTCTCTCTTAATTCTCTCTCCCTCTCAGCCTCTATCTCTCTATCTCACTCTCCTCTCTCAGGTGTATCTCTCTCCCATTCTCTCCCTCTCTTCCTTCCCCCCTCTCTCTCTCTAACTCTCTTTCCCTCTCTCTCTCTCTCTCCCTCCCTCTCATCCTCTATCTCTCTATTTCACTCTCCTCCTCTCTCAGGTGTATCTCTCTCCTATTCTCTCCATCTCTCCCTTTATCACTCTCTCCCTCTCTCCCTTTCTCATTGTCTCTCTTTCTCACTCTCTCCCTTTCTTATTATCTATCTTTCTCACTCTCTCCCTCTCTCCCTATCTTCACCTCTCTCTCTAGTCTCTTACTATCCTTCCATTCCTTCCTCCCTCTCACTCAGGCTCTCTCTCTCTCTCACCATCCCTCCCTCCATCTCTTAGGTCTCTCTCTCTCTTAGGTCTCTCCCTCTCTTTTCATCAACCCCTCCCTCCCTCCCTCCATCTCTCTCACTTGAGCTCTCTCTTTGCCTCAACCCCTCCCTCCCTCTCTCACTTAATCTCTTTATCCCTTGGATCGCTCCCTCTCTTTCCATCACTTCCTCCCTCTCTCCTTGATATATCCCTCTCTTTCAATCAACCTCTCTCAACCTATCCCTTCCTCCCTCCCTCTCGCTTTCACTTTGAATCTCTCTCTCACACTCTCTCTCCATCTCTCTCACTTGGGATCTCTCTATCCTTGGTATTTCCCTTTCTTTCCATCAACCTCTCTCTCTCTCTCTCTAAAATTTTCCTTTATTTTCATCAACCACGTAGAGAGAGAGAGAGAGAGGTGAAGAGAGGGATGGAGGGAGAGAGTGAGAAAGAGAGAGAGGGGGGAAGGTGGGGATTGAGGGAGAGACTAGAGGGAGAGAAAGACCAAGTGCAAGAGAGGGAGGGAGGGAAACAAAGGTAGATACCCAAGAGAGAGAGGGAGAGAGAGAGAGAGAGAGAGAGAGAGGCAGGGGTTGAGGAAGAGAGAGAGGGGGGGAATGTAGGGAAAGAGAAGGAGAGACCAAAGAGAGAGAATGTTGATATGAACATGTTGATTACTAAAATTTGACTAAGTCTGAAATTTATATGAATATTCTAAAAACTAGAATCTACATTATAACTCCTAGAGATCTAGAACCACTCTCAAACATCCTTACAATATATATTCGGAGAGAGAGAAACTGAAAGAGAAGAATAATTTGCAATTTCCAAATTGAAAATGCACTTGTCAAAATGAAAATGCATTTGGTGCGCGCCAAATTTGGTGCTCGCCTTATTTGGCATATGCCCTATGTGGTGCATGCCAAATGGCATGCGCCAAAGGACCTGATGGGGGCCAAAAACATTTTTGGCACCTTTTTGGTCGTCCATCTTGGTGCACTCACCCATACAACCATGAACATATTTAATCATCAACCATATACACTATCTATCAATGACAACACTTTATCAAAACCTAAGACAACATTCTCCAACATAACACATCAACAACATATAATTCCATCAACATATCATCAATGACTAAACATAAGCTGAGGGTTGACATCAATGAGAACAACTACCAACAGAATTGGGTCTCCTGTTAAGTTAGTTGTTATTTTCAATTCCTCATTGGAATAATTCATCCTTGGTGTTAGGGAGGATTGACACATGTTCTTAGTATATTTAAAAAATTAATTAGTCCATTCCCACAGATTGTGTATAAAGTTTAGTTCTACTAGAGTTGGGGGATCTTCTTCTCGCATATGTAATACAAATTAGATTTTACCAAAAAATTTGAGTAACTAGAGAAGCACTACTACTATTTATTATGCATCGACCAAAGAAGAATAAAGTGAATGGTTGACAATGTGTTGAGTTAAGAGTTATTTTGTGATTTGAGGTTACATCCCATCAAGCAAGGGCCACTTGAGGTAGTGTAATCCTCTCATAGTTAGTTTCATTTGTTTTGTATTAGTTAGACTACTCATCACTCTCATATATTATTTATTATGCTTAATTAGGTCATGCAATTTGTTAATTAAGTTGATACTTAGGGTTGTAGCCTAGTCACAACACAGTTTACCCGCAACCACTACTGAGTTAACTTGCCAATTACCCGCAGCAACTATGGTGCAGACAGATTTCTCATTTTAGCATGTTTATGTTCCAATTAATTGTTAGTTCCCTATATGCAACTGATAGGTGGTTTAGAGAGTCATTGGTTGCACATATAGTGTCAAGATCATCCAAGTATATGCATCACTAGTTGATAATTAAATGAGCCTCTCTAGGACATTAGATTACTCTATTTTGGATTAGTTTCCCAATCGATCATGTGCATTGAGTTGTTTGCACCAACTTATTGTTCTTAGTAGAGACCCATCACCTTTGACAAAATCAACAAGATACATTGTTTATTCATTTTATCTTGTCCGCAACCTTTGAACTATGAAAATAACAATTTGAATTTTAAACAAAATTTATCAATAGAAAAAAGTTTGGAAAGTGTGATGTCAAATCTACCTATGATTGCAAAACACAAAACTCATTAATGATCCTGAAGAAATTATCAAAATTGTCTCATATTCGATTAGGCGCAGTACACTTTGCAATGTGAAATAACAAATTATCATATACATTCAATCCAATTAACCTCATGGATTTGTCTAAAAAAATAACTATATTATACCTCTAACTGTATAGCGTGTAATGGATTATGACTAGTCTTCTTGTTGATATGTTAACTCTTAACTAAGTTGTGTAATTATAATTATAATCATATAGGTTTGCCAAGTATTTTTAGCATATTTACTACTATATTCTTCTAGTATGCAAGTTATTTCATTACATACTCCTCAATGAATTTAGATTGTGTTGGACCCAACATTTGGCAAAGTCCCTTAGAATACAATAGTTGTCTCATTTTTAGTTTTCATGTGATAGTTTTGCAAAGTGAAGAGCTTTCACCTTAAAATTTTGTCATGATTAATCAGCAACAAGAAAGCAAAAAGATAATTAATTAACACTTAATTGTGCCTTACACCCCAACCCTCCCCCAACAAAAAAATATTAATGTTGTAATTGTAGCCCCCACCAAATAGCAATGGGTATTCAACTTCATTTGTATAATAATCAAAACTAAAATAAGTATCTATAACACATGGTGCTTTTTACAACTCAAAAAAAAGCTTGCTAAACAAAATCATAGAGGTTAGAAGCAAATTCTTTATAATTTTCTAATAAATTTCAAAAGAAAATTGCCAAAAATTTACCTTGTGAGCAAAAGTTATATTTCTCAAAAAAAAAAAGTGAAAGAAATAGCTTCAAAAACAATTATTGTGACCTAAAGAATGATCTGGAAAAATTCCATGGAACACTACAAAGTGATTGGAAATATCTTTTTGTCACTTATAAGAAATTAAAAATTTGACACCATGAGTGAAAGTTATAGCTCTAAAAAAACTCCTCTCAACAAAAACATTGTTGGGGTGGTCTAGGTGAGGCACCACTAGGCTACACAAAGCGGTATCTATGTTGAGATACGAGCAACACAAGGGTGGTGCCGCTAGGCTAGGTGAAGTAGCATCAAGGCTCTGAGCAACATAGGGGTAGTATCATAAACTAGTGATAGTAACTTCCAAGCTAAGATTTAGGAACACAAGGTTAAGCCCCCAGAAGCTAGCAATGACTAAAGACTTAATGGCATTGATGAAAACCATCGATATTGTTGATTCAATCCTAGGGACAAAGAAATATACATCAAACAATGTGGATCTAACATCGTGACACAAGTAGTACCCTACAAGGAAAAATAAATTAAATATTGCAAACTATATGATCATACCTTGTAGGCACAAAGAGGATGCAAGCTTAACACCTATGTTACAAAAAAATTGCTATCACCAAATCTGATAGGTGACTACATAGGAACAATATGAATCCTGCAACTATACAAACACCATACAACTAAAAATGGTGAGACCATTAAAAAAAACCTTTGTTGGTAACTTGTAACCAGATCATATCAAGTTTATTGTCAATCCACATAGATTTGGACTTATGTACTCAATTGCAAAGTCAAAATTACATCAAATTTTATCATAGGAAAATGCTTCAAAACACCCCCAAAAAAAGAGAAAGGACTTACAGATCTAAAGTTCTAATACCATGTTGAAATCGTTAAAAAGAACTAAACAACAAAAATCATCTACAACGCCAAAATAACCTTCCACATGAGAGAATCGATGAAAAAGCTATAATGTCACTTCTCACACAAGTGTATGTGATGCAAAAGAATGAAATATAAACAAATGATCCTTATAAATATAGATAAGGGTGACACATAGGACATGAAATTATGACAAATTTCATGATCTCATGGCTTGAGACAAAAAGTAAATGCCCTAAGTAAACTTAGCTAACAACATGGAAAGATGTTGTTGATCACTTGACTGTCAAGGCTTCTGATTCTAATGTCTCTAATGAATCCTCACATGAGGATGATGACTCAACCTAAGATGAGTTTGTGCATCTTACTGTTGTTGAGGCCTTTGTTGGTCCTCTCGTTGCTATTGATGTGGCACCCTTGTTTTGTTGCTTATTTTAATCAAAAACTAACAATGTGTGAAAAAGACATAAAAGGGAAAATGTTTAGGTAATATACCTCATTCACAATAATAGAATGTAGCCCATCAAATCAATAAAGTAATACAATATACTCAATTAGTTAAGATTGTTCTAATTAATAATGCATTAACATGAGAGGCATTACAAATGCAACTATTTTCTACTCTAGTTATAACTACTAATTAGCCAATTTGTAAGAATACAATCAAATAATCCAATAATGTTTTCATTACATGAGAGGAAAGGGATTTTCACACTTGTTATTCAATATAATCATGTCAAGAGGCAAATATATAAGATTCTCATGCAAAGAAACTCCAAAATTAACCAATACATTGTGTTTATAATTTTTTTTAAATAATTCAATTAAGTGTATCTATAAGGGCCCTTGCCCAAGAAATAGAACAATAGTACAAAAAGATAGGCTAAGAAGCCCAAATATAATAACCTTATAACTAAGATCTATGATCAATACATAAGGACAAAATGTCACATTGCCATAGGGAAAAAGCTAACACCAACCCATCCTATCAACACAAACTGGCATCACACCAAGAGCCACACAATAGGGGAGCAAGAAAAAGGGACTAATAAAACCAAGTTCAATGAAGCATCAAGTAGAACACCCCAACACCTACTAGGATATGCGTCCAAGGCCAAAAACCCAAGCAAAATACACCCTATAGTAGAATTAGTGGACTCCCCACCTTTGCATTCTAGAAGAGTTAATCTCTTCTCCCTTGACAACCTCCTCTACCTACACAGAAACTATTGTGTTCACCAACACCCCCTGAGTTATAAGCATAGGCACAAACACATCTAACATTGAGAAATGTACCACACCAAGCACTTCCTTTTGTCTCTATGATCTATGAAGAGTCTAGACAAAAACTAAAATAGTGTACTCATTTCAAACCTCTTAACATCTCTTAAACTGCATTACCGTTAGTTCCTCCAAAACTTTCCAATATCAATGCAATAGGCCCTAAGAAGATGCAACTCCCATCATACTCAATTTTCTACCTAGCGTATCTCCTTCCCTTTTACTCCTAACCCTTCCCTCTCAAGAGGATCCTCCTTGAACAACATTTTCTCCTTCGTGTCACCCTCTTAACACTATAGTTGTGAGAAACTGCATTAAAATCCTCCATGAGTAAAAGTTGTAACAACCACAATATTTACTCTACATTCAACATAGCCTCCACCAATTCGGATATAGAATCCATGCAAATCATTGCTCTCGGCTTCGGACCTCCACCCATTCCCAAGCCTTTCGTCCTAAAATTTCTTTAAGAAGACCTAACATCATCTAGTAAGAGCAAAAAAAATGGTTGACACATCAAACACAAACCCTTTATAGTCTGAGTCTCGCATGCACTTTCTTGTGTTGATCCATCTTATGGAATTACACAAGTGAGACCAACTACCCAAATCCCCACACCAACTCCAAATACCTATAAGAAATTAGCCACCACAACCATACAACAATATGAAAGACCCAACACAATAGATAAAGAAAGAGCAACCAAGGTTAAACAAAGAAAACACTATTTAGGAGAGAATATCACACATGAGAAATATATGCTCTATATAATTCATTCTCAGACTGCATATGCTCTTTCCATATGAAGATATAACAACACTTGAATATTTAAATATTCCTTATTTTCCTAGAAACATCCTTCACCTATAAAAAGAATATGATAAAGTCCTAAAGATGAAGCTTCTCCAACAAAGTAGCTATCCTTCCCAAAAAATGAAATGATGCTTAAATTCTTCCAAGGGGTTTGGGAGACAACAATAAATAGTTTTTATCAAAGTTTGATCCACTCAATTTGCCACAAATAACAATAGCTTGGTTCACATTTTGCTTCACTTTCCAAAGCCTCATTTACATAGCATTTTAATATCCAATTTCAGCCCATTCCTTTTAAAGTCAGCCCTTTCCCTTTAAAGGCATTACCTGCAACCATGGGTTCTCCTTCTACAATCAGGTTCTTCATATTATTAGTAGTTGCCACTATCCCTATAGCTAATACTTCATATCCAACTTCACTATTCATTCTAAACCTTAAAAATAGGGACCCTACATATACTAAGCTCCCTTTTGAATCTCTAAGAGAAAACCCTCCATCAACATTACCTACATTTCCCATAGATGCCCCATCAAAAATCAATTTTACAAAATTATTAAAACGAAACCCACTTCTTACTGGTAAACTATTGTTTATTGTGATCATTGTGTTGGTTCTCAAATCAACAAATTGGAAAATTCTATGAGTATGCCTTGCTCAATGATCAAATCTTCCAATTGATTTGGCCAACTAATAGAATGAACCTTTCAAGATTGTTAACTCCCTCACTTCAGGTTCTGCAAAACCTAGGTGGGTGTACCTACTCACCAACTGATCTTCTTACTTGGTGTTTTTTATAGCAGATCTGTATATTATATTTTCTACCTCTATTGTTTATCTCAAAGTGGCATATATCTTTGGGATAAACTATTTTATTGATTTCAACTGTTTGATTTCTTCTACTCTCTTGGTAATCTTCTTTACTGATTATCCTTTCTCTAATCTGATTTCTACTGTCTGCTAAACTATCCTTCCTTCTAACTCCTACTTATATCTCCTACTAACATAAAAATGAAACTGGAAATGTGGATAAATGATTTGGATTGAAATTTGTGTGTA
The DNA here is from genome assembly GCF_030272615.1 of Cryptomeria japonica. Lineage (NCBI taxonomy): Eukaryota > Viridiplantae > Streptophyta > Pinopsida > Cupressales > Cupressaceae > Cryptomeria > Cryptomeria japonica. The sequence continues at coordinate 19,293,083 of NC_081405.1, read as the reverse complement.
ATTAGACCAGTGCCTTATTTCTTTTGGGCAATAGAGTCATTCACTTGCAAACCCTATGTATAACTCTGAAAGACAATTTTTAAATCCTCCCTTGGATGGATCTGCCAATTACCTAACCCTCAATGTTATAATTGGATGTCTTCAATTACAGTTAGTCTGATTGAATTTAACTTTCATAGAAAGACCAATCATAATAGAATGCAAATAACCGCCTTTTGTCTCAAATGCACTCTGTATTTTTTTGAGTTGTGATTACAACATAAAATCTTCACACAAGGATTTAAGATAACAACCACTTGCTTCAAATGGTTATAACAAAGAACTGATCTGAAGAAAAAATCACAACACAATAGAGAAGAAGGAACAGTGACTGTATTTTTTTTATTTCTATCTGATGATATTTTACAAATTCTGTTTTTTATATCTTACATTACCCATGATTCTCCTTTTTTTTTTAAATCTTCTAATGTTTTACATATAAATATTATACATTGGGGTTACATCTCTTCACTTCATCTGTCATGTCTTTTGGTTTGTCGCCTTTCTGTTTTGTCACTGCTGGAAACTGTCTATAATTCACGTCATTTCAACATAGGTTATACCGATGAGTTGTTACTAGTGTGATTTTGGTCTTCGGGTTACTTATGTCGAACACATCTCGAATGGTGCTTATCGAGATTGTTTCAACTATTGGCATACCTAAAACTTGTCTTCTCTGCTTCACAAGTTATCTCGATGAAGATCTTCACCTTTGATTCTACCCATCGCTATAAGTTATTTCGATAGAGGTATGTTGTCGGAGTAGCTATTCCGATGTTACCTCGTATACTCATTTTCAGAATAATTAGGTTGTTCTATCGGGTTATAGATGATCCATTACTCCGTTCTCACTAGTTATACCCATAAGGTATCGCCTTTATTTTCTTTTTGTCGCCATAGGTTTTACCGATGTTGATTCCTTGGTTATAAGTACATAATCAGGATAGTTCCCCCGATGCCATTCTATTTATTCACCATCGAGATAGCTTTAGTAATCGGAACCCTATCGATGCGCTATTCCAACTTCATAAGTTATTCTGATATGCTTGCATAACACTCTTTTTGTATTTTTCTTCATCGGGATAACTTGCATCATCTGGATAACCTTTTGAACTTACCCCGATCTCATATACTATTCCGATAAGACTTGTATCGGCATGATGTATCCCAAAATGTGTGCGTCGAGATAGTTTACTCTATCGGTATTGTGAAACATTGTTTGTCCGCCTTTGATAACTATTCTGATAGACATCCACATGCTTGGGTCGACATAGCTATATCGAAATAGCGATATCGGGATAGTTAGTTCTATCAGAATCACATAGAATTGTCATCCTGCCTTTAGTAGTTGTTCTGATAGGTGCCTCAAACATCTTGTTCGGTATAACTATACCGATATAATGCTTATTGGAATAGCTTGTTCTATCGGAATCACATAAAATTGTAATTTCGCTTTTGTTAGTCATTCTGACAAGCAACTAAGTTCGGCATTGCTATCCTGATGTTCTTATTCAACACGGATTCATTGGATAGGGCTAGCTATCCCAATATCAGTATCTAACATTGATTTATCAGATCGGAATAGCTATTTCGATATAGACATGAAATGTTTGCTTAGTGAGGTTATCTTACTGAACTTTCTTAGGTTTATCAGGAATTCTTCATGTAGGATTGAGGCACAATGGGGATAGCATGTGGGGTTTCATGCTAAGGTAAAAGAAAACTTGTGTAGCTTCAACATTAAACACAAAAGCTTGGTGATCATGTCAGGGGTATTGTTATGAAACTTAAGGTTCCAACACATTGGACATGTCGAAAGGTTTGGGTTCAATTGGTTCAGATGTTGGATTCTCATCGTGGAAACCCAAGTTCATCTACCTAAAACGACATCTAATGAGGAATTCTAATGAGGACATTTAATGCTCAAAAGGAGATAAGTTTTAATCCCATTAGTGCTTGTAAGGAGCTTACGATTAGTCTTGCTAGAAACTTGTAGGGAGATAAGTTTAGTTTCATTAGTAAAAAATTGCTCAAATGAACCATATTTGCAAACATCTTCAATATAAAAAAGAAAGAAAGAGATGATTGAATGTCCCATTTTTTCTTCCATTCTTATTAACTCTTAACCCTAAAAAAGGTTACACCATGTTCATCTTTAATTAAAAGTTCTAACTATTAGTTAGAATATATTCTAATATAAATTGTGGATATCCCAAATAATTTGCACTTACACGGCCCTAAAATTCAACTTAAGAATCAATAAATGCCTTAATAGATGAAAAAAAGCACCTTACTCTTAAGAAACCTGTCATAATGCTGACTTTGTCTCATTAATAACAATTCAATGTACTTGATTGAGCCATGCTATCTTTTCATTCAAGTTAAGCAAACGTATCAAAAAGTAATTATGAAAGGACCGCACACCTCACACTAAGCAAGCCCTTGCATGGAAGTTGATCAACTTCCTTGATCACTACATAATTTATTATTTTGTGTAACTGAGATCGCTAAACAAATTTTGTAACTAGTTACTTGAAACAAAATAATGCTTTGGTTCTCTTAGAAGATGGTTACAAGGGCGATATTGCACAAAATCATGTACTTGACAGGTTAATTATGTTTTTACTCTCTATTAAGGAACAAAGTTAATGCAATAGAGTCATCCTTACTGCAAATTCAATATAAAACATTGCCTGTGAAAAAGAAATGGAAAAATGATCTATTGATAACGAGATCATTATTGACTGATAGTTTCATTCATATGAATTGAAACTAACGAAATTAATGCTGATGAAGTGCGAGTTGCATGAGCAAAATGTTTATCATCATTGAATTACAAAATCTTTTTCTGATTCATGATTCATTACACCCCAAAAGTACCCAACCTTCATGACTCCAGCATCTTGCTTGGTGCCTCATTGTGGACCAACATGAAATGCCCTTGCATCCAGTTGCCGAAGCATGCTTTGGTCAGAACCTAAAGATAGACCTCCACTATACTGAGAAGTCTTGATGCTAGCCCAGCATTTGATTCTTATTATCACAAATTCTTATCTAAATATTTCAAAAGATATTCACCAATTTCTACCAGTTTCTATGCAAAATAAATCAGGCAACCAATTCACTTGATCAAAATCAAAGCTAGATGGCATATTTTGCAACTATCAAACCATGCAAACAAACAACAGATACATTAGCCAATAGATCTTTCTCATTATAAATCAAATGTATTTACGACCATCAAATACATATACAAGTACTTGCTTATAGATGCACCCAAAAGAATGTTTTCAATCCACAGAAAGAACAATTATCTTGTGATCTGCACGTGTGTGGAATTTATCAGGCTAGCTTTTTATAATAAAATGAGTTTCCAAATAGCTCTTTTGTGGAATAACCTGAATTTTGGTATTTATTCGTATTATTTGATAGCTCAAAACTTGATACAAAATACCCATGATAAGAAATACAATAAGGAATATATAAGTAAGAGGGATTTATGAGAATAAATATTAAAATCACTGTAGCTAAGAAAAAATAAAATTATTAAACAGGATAGACTGATTCCTTCAAAGAGAGATCGAAGGTAAGTAGAGTCATCTAATTCAGCAAAAACAGTCCCTCTTAATTTTGCATGCTGAACTGACATTGACATTATATTGATTTGCTTTCAGTAGAAGGTTCTCCAAAATCCATATTACATAATCTTTCCTACACTTTGGCAAGCATCTTCTATAATTTCCCAAGAAAATACAACAATTGACTTCCATGTCAATTGCAAATGCTTTCATGTAAGTAGACAAATAAGATGTCCACTAGAAAACAACATTTGTTTTTCTTACCGCTGAGATGCCTTGAAAATTGTCTTTTGCAAGTACTCCAATTCAGCTATGCTCTCTTTAATATCATCAAGAGCACGGTGTGTCTTCTTCTTAACGGGAGCATTTTTAGCATCTACATAGTAAGTAGGAGAAAAATATTTAAGAGATAAACCCAAGATTTCTACGCATACACTATTTAGTCTGCTAGATTTCCAAAGTTATCAGATTCAGCTTCAATATAGCTATTTCTCATCTAAAAATATGTATACAGTAATTTGTCATACCACAGATTAATTGAATGAGTGCACCTACAATTAATGCCAAACAGTAGCTTCTAATAGCCATGTTGGTGCCACAATAAATAATGTACGTATAGAAAATACAACAGATTAAGAAAAAAGAGGTAGAGATTAACTGGTGCCATACCTTTCGGATACCACCGAAAACACAATGCCTTGATGCTGCTAACATCAACAAGTATATGGGAAAAAAATGCTGCCAGGTTTGGCATATATTTCTGCATAGAAAGACCAAGCAATAAATGGAGTTATGCATGTGAAAGTCAGAATAACATAGAATACAGCTTATAGCTTATCAGATTAATTAGGACAGAAAATAGCTTTTGACAACTGAAAAAGAAAAGCCGACACTTGAATTCCAAGCTGGTATTCGACTTTGTTCCACGAGGATGTCTGCCCACCTCCCAAAAATGGGCTGGGGACAAGGACATTCCTAAGACCCACCACCATCTGCAGGGGGAACATCCCGAGGGTACCTCCACCTCCCCACCACCCCAGTGGCATGTACAAATTGTTGACCTCGGAAGAAATAAGGGATATTTACACTGTATTGGACGTAAAACAGAGTCCAGACTATTAAAACAGCTGTTACTGTTTTTGTTTATTAACTTATTTAGATTTACACTCTCTTATCATAACTCTAGGAAGTTGGTGATCAAATATTTCTCAATTTGTATATCACCATCACCTAGGCATAGTAGAGAGTGAAGGAAGTGATGAGAGTGCAGTGTTGGATAATGTTATCAAGTTTTCATAAATATTTGTGAGTTTCTGCTGACTACTGTAAAGAGTTTCTAAAAACAGAGAACAAAATAAATAGAAGGATTCAAGAATGAAGATACTTCTGTCTTCAGCTATGGAGTCCTCATCATTTAGACGGGTTTGATTCCCCAGCTTCACCACTACTTACATGAAGAACAAACATTTACAGATACAATCATAGATGGACTACTCGGTGAGTAGCAAAAACTCGCCGCGAGTTTTTGGGCCAGGTGAGTAGATTTGACTTCTACTCGCCCCAAAAACTCACCGAGTTTTTGGCGAGTTTTTGGCAAAAACTCGGCGAGTCCCGAGTTAAAAACTCGCCCGCCTGTTTCCTCATAGCCGAAAACAGCAGAAAGAGAATGCATTTTGTGTTTTTTGATTGGGTTTTGGGCTGAGAAGGGGGAAGTTGACTTTGAGTGACTTGCAAGGTGATTTGGAGTGACTTGCAAGGTGATTCCAAGTGGATTTGAAGGGAAAATCAGATTCCCAAGTTAGTTTTTTTATTTTTTTTCTATGCTTTTTTAAAACAATTTGTTTATTTTTTGTTGCATTTAGATGGATTAGAAATGATTCCTAGGTAGTCTAAATCCCTTCTAAGTTATTTGCACAAGATTTAACACTAGATTTGACAAGTTTTGTTGAATTTTCACAATTTTTTTGAAGAATCTAGTTTCCAAAAAAAATTCAAACCCTACTAATTTTATTTTTTTAAACTTTGAACGATGTCTAAATTTATTTAAACTAATGTAGATAGTTTGCTAAATTGTTTAACTAAAATGTTAAAAAAAAAATTCACTTTGTATGTGTAGGTTAAGTAAGCAATAATCATGGCAAGGGACCAATGGCCACTAGATCCATACCCATCTGGATATATAGGCACCCGTCTTAGAGGTGCTAGAGATGGGGCATGGAGGTATGCTTATGAGGGACCCGATCCTGGGTCAGTTATATGCATAAAGTGTGAGAAAATACTTCATGGAGGCATCAACCGCCTCAAATACTACCTTGCAGGAATAGACAGGCATGATGCTAGAGCATGCCCTGGGACCAATGAAGAAATAAAAAGACAAATGAATGCCCTACTTGTAGTTGGGGAAGAGAAGAAATTGCAAAGAGAGAGGGCAAAGCTAGCCATGAGATCAGCCATAGCTAAATCTCAAGGTGTTTCTATTGACATTGAAGAGGAACAAGAAGCACTTGAAGGCATAGTGGGCTCTCGGTGTGGCCCACATATCCGCAAACCCACCACCACCTCACCCATCACTTCTGTTTCCTCTAGTAGAGTACCTGGCACTGTTCCACTTCCATCATCACGATCAGGGTCCATAGGTGATTATTTTGTGCCCAGGAACACACCTGGAGCACAATCATCATTAGAGGCCACTAGATGGAATAAGGAGGTACATGAGAAAACCGACATTGCAACAGCTGATTTTTGGTACATTCCATTCAATGTGGCGGACAATCCTTATTGGCTGAATTTGGTGACTGCTATGACAGTTTCAGGAAAGGGGTACAAGGCCCCTTCTCGCAAGGATTTGAGTGGGAGGTTAGTAAATTACTACATAGTCCACTTGATTTCATTTTTAATTATTTTTTAGATTTCTTGTTTATTAAATCAAAATTGTGTACTAAGACCTAATTTCACTTTGCTCTTATAGGTTGCTCACAAATGCAGTTGCTAGGGCAAGAGAAGTGATGGAGGATCAAAAAATTGAATGGGCAAATTATGGTTGCACCATTCTTTCTGATGGGTGGATAGATGGCTAGAACCGCACCATCATCAATTTTTTGGTTGCTTGCAAGGACAATGTAGTGTTCTTGAAATCTGTTGATGCCTCCAGCAAGGTAAAAAATGCAGAAACATTGGCTGGAATGTTGGAGCATGTCGTCATGGAGGTGGGGGTAGAGAATGTGGTGCAAATCATCACAGATAATGCAACAGCATATGTGTTAGCAGGTAAAATCCTTTTAAATTATCACCTTTAGGCATTAGCAATATTTTCATTTGTTGTGGCTTTGTTTTACTTGGTTGCATAATTCTTAAGAATAAATTCTTGTTTTGCAAGAAGAATCCTCCAAGAGAGGCACCCCACTCTTTTTTGGACACCTTGTGCAGCAGATCCTTGACCTTCTTTTGGAGGACATAGGAAAACTTGAGTGGGCCACTCCAATTGTGGAAGATGCAAGGAGGATCACTGTAATGTCCCCTTCTCCGCAGTGATTAGTTCAGTGGTCCGTTGGCCTATTCCGGAGACCTGTAGGCTATTTGGAAAGGAGAATTAGGGTTTCCAACTGCTCGAGCTTTTTAGGGTTTACCAGGAGGGAATTCTTCGGTTCTGTCTATGGTTTCCTTCTGGGTTTTTCATGAGCTCCAAGGTGGCATAACATGCATTTGATTTTTTGGTGAAGTGAGAACTTCCTATTTTTAGTAAGTTAGCGTTTGGTTGTTTGGATGATGCTATCTTACCAAGCTTTCCAATCTCTTTCTTCGGGTGCAAAGATCATGTTTTTCGGAGGAGTATTCCATGACTTACTATTTTTAGTAAGTGGCAGTATTGAGCAATTCTATTTTTAGCAGTTTGGACAGGGTCCCGTTCTTGTAGTAGTTCAGTGGTCTTCATTGCTCAACTTCATCCTGGATTTTGTTAATAATCAATATTGGAGTCATAAGTGATTTAATTAAATATTATTTCCTTATCCTAAGGTTTAATATTTAATTATTTAATTATTGATTAAGTATATATTGGGCGACTTAGGAAAAGACATATTTATATCTAATATCAATGTTATATTTTCCTAAGTTAGGCGTTGAAATTTGAAGAATGCGTTAAGTTATTGTTGGAGACTTAGGCAAGTTCAAACTTGCTTGATTATTGGTTAAAATGCAACTTGGGCGCCCACCTTGGGAAATGAAATGAATTATCATTTGGATGCCATGTGATAGTGAAATGAAATGCAAATTGAAGAGGTGAATTTGGGAGCATTTACATTTGAATTTCAAAGGGAAAAAACTATAAATATAGGTGCTTGGCCTCCCATTTTGGTTATCTTATGAAATTGCATTGTTATGCTGCCGGTTTGGCGATTGAAAATCTGAGCTTCGAAGTGTGGCTTCCTAGCTAAGTCTCAGTTTCGTACTTGGAAGATAGTACCTAGCCGTGTTCTTGTATTTCCAATGCTGTTAGAGAGCTTTTTGCTGAGTGTGGAGTGTTTTGTGTGGATTTTGGAGTATTTTCTTGCTGCTGGTCATGGAATTGCTGAAACCATATTTTTCTCATACCTCTTGACCAAGTGAATCCTTCATTCAAGGTATTGGCTCTATCAAAACATGGCATGGAGGCGATATAGTCTGCAATTTTATAGCCGTTGATTTGAAGAATTGGATTTTTAGTTGCAAATCGTACCTTTCAGCTGGGTCGTACCATTCTAGGGGTGCATTGGGATGTGTGCTGCTGTTTTGAGGCGACTGGACTGCAGGTTTTGTGTTCATGTTTCCTCGTCCAGGTTATATATTTCATTCGCATTTGATTTGGTGTGTTTCCGACTTCATTTGAGTGAGTTATGATCATTTTGGTGTTGCCGGTTGAGACTAGTTATGCTTGTTTGACTTCAGATTTTTGGTACAGCAGCAGTAGCATGATTTGAGTTATTTTGTTAGTTGTTTCTTGCTGTAATCTGCATTGGATATCATCTCTAATCTTCTCTTTCTAAATTGTAAGGTTAAGTAGTAGTACTACTAACCATTTCTGGAGGTTGCTTTGCCCACTGCATAAGTGGAAGAGGTTGGCTTAGCCGCCGCCTTGTTCTGTAATTCAGTTATGAAGTTCAATCCTCCCACTGAATAAGTGGTTGAGTGACTTTATGATTGTAATGGTCCTCCCGCTGAACAAGCGATGGAGATGAGCTTTTGTGTGATTCAATCCTCCCGCTGAAACATTGCGGTTGAGTGATTTGTGTCTTGGTGAATTGTTCTCTTGGTTGGTTTACCGCCAAGTTTCTAGTTTACCCGTTGAATAAGCGGAAGGGGTTGGCTTGCCGCCCATTATTGTATTCATCTTTTCAGTTGGTTTATGGTGCTAACGATCCCCGGAACACCGTATGCTCTCACCCTCCTAGATTGGACTCTCGGTTAACAAAAGGTGGGAAGGGTTCCTTTCAGTTATTCAAGATCATTTCTCTAACCTTAACGGCTTACTGTGTTTGCTTTGTAAATCTTATTGCAAAAATAAAAATATAAATTATTGGGGATATTACAATCACCAAATATATTTACAATCACCCTTGGGTCCTAAATTTGATGAGACAGCACACCTAAGGAAAAGATTTGGTGAGAGCTAGTGTCACAAGGTTTGCAACAATTTTCTTGACGTTGCAAAGCCTTCTTGCTGCATTGACTTCTTTGAAACAAATGTGAGTGGAGAATGGCTTAACTCACCTTATTCAAAGAAGCCTAAAGGAGAGCCTGTCGCATGCATAGTCTTCGACAACCAATTTGCACAAAGGGTTGTAGAGATTATGAAGGTTGTTACTTCAAAACTTTCATTTTTTAATTTTAATTATTCTTGATTCAAGTCTCTCATTACTAATTTGTAACTTCATTATTTAATCTATTTGTAATTTGTATTTTTCAATTGTAGGTGTCAGAGCCCTTGGTTCGAGTTCTTTGCTTGGTAGATGGGGATAAAACCCCAATGGGATATCTTTATGAGGCCATGGATAGGGCCAAGGAGTCTATCAAAAATTACTACAACGGGGATAGACTCAAATTTGATCCCATTTGGGAAATTTTTGATAGGAGGTGGAACAATCAGCTCCACCAACTCATTCATGCAGCAAGGTACTTCCTCAACCCTCGCTTTCGGTTCGGGGGTTCTTACTCAGATCCAAATGGAGAGGTCATGGAGGGCCTCAGTATATGCATTGAGAGGATGGTACCCGATGTTGAGGAGAGAGATGTCATTGTGAGTGAGCTCCAAAATTATGAGGAAGGAAGGGGTAAGCTATTCTCTTCAGAGCTGGCTAGGAGAGGAAGAACCACTCAAACCCCAGGTATAACATTTGCCATTTGGATTTTGGGATCTGAAATGATTGATAAATTATGTTTTCTCTTTTCTCTTTGCTTTCTAACTTTTCCATTTTATTTATTTTGCAAATGCTTGGTGGCAAAATTGGGGTGGAAACACCCCACATCTCAAAAAATTTGCCCTCAGAGTCTTATGTCAGCCTTGCAGTTCATCCAATTGTGAGCGCAATTGGAGCTTGTTTGAAGCAATCCACACGAAGAAGAGGAGCAAGTTAGCGCAGAAACAGCTCAATGACCTTGTCTTCATGCAATATAATCTTCGATTGCACGTAAGGAAGGTAGAGGAACTAGAAGGTGGTCCAATTGACTTGGATGATATAGATCCTTACAATGATTGGACATCACAGGAGCAGCCTCCATTGTTTTCCGACACTGACATCACTGATTTGGAGAGGCAGGCTATAGAGGAGGGGGGTGGATTTGGTTTCACGCTGGATGACATTGAGGAGGAAGAGGATGAGGATGAGGATTCATTGCCAGTGCCAGAAGCAGGTGGAGACATAGCTTCATCCAGGATGGAGGATGAGCCAGACATACCGAGCGAGGAGGCACAGTCACGCCCACAGCAAACTTATACGACTAGACCCTCTAGTTCTACCTCTCCCCAAGTTTTTGCTAGAGTTGGGAAGAGGAAGTTGTAATTGTACTTTGTAATGATGTATTTACTTTTGGTTTTACAAAAACTATTTACTATATTGCGTTCAGGCTTCCAGCCATCAGTATTCCTCATGAGGATGCGATTTTGTAGACACTGTGCATTTAAATATATCTAGAATCAGCTTGTTTCTTTTGTGTTATCATTTATTGACTCATTGGATGCATCTTTTCATTAAATTTTGCAAAAAAATGCATTTTTTATTAAATTTAAGCGTGTTTTTAAGTTGCCGAGTTTTTCCAAGTTTTTCCCGAGTTTTTTTTGCCAGGGGCTTGGCGAGTCAAGCCGAGTCACGAGTAGTCCAACTATGATTATAATAATATACAATATTTATTAGTTTAATAATTATTAATAATAGATATATGTATGGCCCCTCCAAGAGGAACACTATAACTTAAATTTTATAGGGCATCTAGCATAGGCTGTCTGCTGCATTATCAGAGATGAGGCAGGAATCCTCGTTTGGGCTTTATCCAAGAAGCTCAAACAAGGTACACATAATGAGGCCGAGATGGAGGCCCTTTATGAAGACCTAAGGATCTATGTACAAAAGCTTAGTTTGCAGACTCGCAGAGTAGTCAGCAAAACTTGCCAAACTTGCGAGTTTGCCTAGTGGCCGCAAAGAGCCAACCAAGCTTGCGAACCGAGTCTTGACAAGTCTAGCCAAGTACTAGGCAGAGTCTAGGGAAAAAATCATCTAGTCCCAAGCTTGAACTCACGAGTCCTGGGCTTGGACTCAAAAATTCTTGCCAGCTGCACTCAACCACATTTTAAAGCCAAAAAACTTAATTTATTTTTTTAGCTCTTTTTCATCCATTCAACCCAGCCAAACAACAACCTAGAAAGGAAACGAGAGAAGACAAGTTTTTGGGATCGAAAGTAGATCAAATCATCAAACAAATAATTATTATTTTCCTTTTTTTCGTTTTCATGATTTGAATTTTTTTTTTTTCTAAATGATAAATTTGGGGAAATACTATCGAAATTTCTTCCATTTCCCTTCATTCCTTATCTCCTTGCTTGTTTTTGGTTATATTTATTTCAAATGAATACTTATCATTTTTCTTCTTATTGGTTTGTTTTATCCATGTTAAAACAACAATGGCAACTTCAAGTTCAACACAAATGAATGGTAAAAAATATCTTGCATGGAAGTATTGGATACCATGAACTACAAGGACCATGTCACTTGTACTGAATGCAAGCAATCTATGGCAGGTGGAATTTAAAGATTATGAAGAAGTTGAGAAAATACAACTTCAAAGATCCCAAGAGCACCTGCAAGCAAAATATATGTCACGAGAAGATTGGAGACAAAAACACAATAATGGCTCTAAAGAAAAAGATTATCATTCAGAGAGGGAATAGAATAGAAAAATACAATACAATCCTTATAAAAGGAGAATATGCAACCCTAAAGATGTACAACCCTAAAGAAGCCCTAAAGGGATAAAGTGTATTTAATAATTAGAATACCTACCATATTATTAAATGCCTAAGTTTAGCTTAAGCGTAGAGTATAATAGACTAATAATTAAATAAATAATTATTAGCTAATACAAGATAACTCTTAACAGATTAAAATACCACTTTGCTAAAATTCCGAGACAAAATGTGAAGATGTGCCTAGCATTGTCTAAAGAGATGAATGTCCTACTTGTTGAGTATGATATGAAGAAAACGGAAAAGCAAAAGACAAAGGAAGAAATAGCAATAGTGATGAATCAAAATGTATCTAGTTCTACACCTACATATTCCTTTGTTGGCTCAAATCCAAGCTTTTGTCAACCACATTCATCTATTAGTGAGAGTTTTAAGGGTTGATTTCTACTTCTAGCTGGATCCCTTCATCATCACCAAATTTCTTTGTTCCACACAACTTTCCAGGAACACAACCCTAACTTGAAGGTACGACTTGGAATAAAGAAAAACACCTTGAAACTAGAATAGCCACAGCAAACTTTTGGCACTATAACAATTTACCGTTCAATGTGGCATACAACCCATATTGCATTAGCAATCGCAGGGAAGGGATTTAAGACTCCAATAGCTAGAGAATTGAGTGGGTCGTTGCTAGAGGAAGCCCACAAAAAATACACTAGTGGTTGACAATCAAAATAAATTATGGTGGAAAAAAGGCTGCAGCATCTTATCAGATGGATGGACGAAATAGGACTCTCAATTTTATAGTGGCTTCTAATGGCACGTTGGTGTTCTTGAAGTCTATAGATGACTAGCATGAAGTCAAAAATGTTGAGACTTGTGTAATCTATTTGATGGGGTGATCCAGGAGGTTGGGAATGAGAATGTAGTCCAAATTATCATGAGCAATGCAGCTGCATATGTAGCTTTGGAGAGACTTATTATGGAGAGGCATGCTAATATTTCATGTACTCCTTGTGCTGCATGTTGCTTGGATTTGTTGTTTGAGGACAATGGGAAGATCGGATGAGTCAAAAGTCTGGTTAAACATGTTAAACAAGTTCCCAAATTTATCTATAACCATACTTGGGTCCTTTCTTTAATGAAAAGAAAACAAATGGGAAGGAGCTTGTGCGACCAAAGTGACATGATTTACTAGCCACTTCCTCACTTTGCAAAGCATTAATGCCACGATTCCTCATCTCAAGCAAATGTTTGTATCTAATGCTTGGTTGGAGTCTCCATTTTTCAAAAAAAGTTCAAGGGGAGAAGACTGCAAGAAGTTGGAACCATTTTTTATCACTCCATAAAAAATGGAGAGAAGTTAATCAAAGTAACAAATACAAACATAAACTTTATATAAACTAATCTATTTGCCTTTTTTAGGGATTAATTTTGTAACAATTTACAATTTGTTTTCAATATTTTAGGTGACAAAACCTTTGGTCAAGGTTCTCCATATGGTCAATGGAGACAGCATGCCAATGGGTTTCTTTTATGAGACCATAGATAAGGCAAAAGATGAAATATTCCCCTTAATTTTTTTTTGATTTCAACACAACAAGATTCACCTGTTAAGGTTAGAATAATCAAACTTGCGTAGAAAGGAAATACGGGAAGTAACCCTTTCACTTTCTGATCACAGAGAGCCCAATCTGGGAGGGTGAGAGCATACAGTGTTGAGGAGATTGTTAGATGCCAATAACTGAAATTGATTACAATACTTGGGCGGCAAGCCAGCCCCTTCCACTTATATAGCGGGATATTGAAAACAATGCAATCACTTGGTGGTAAACCAACAAAGGACAAGCCAAAGAACTGAAGAATGTAATCACTCAACCACTTATTCAGCGAGAGGATTAGAAATGAAATTCACTCAACTCAACTGGTTATGTAGCAGGAGGATAGTATTACAAAATCAAGATAGGTGGCTATGCCAGCCTCTTCCACTTATGCAGTGGAAACAAATGAGAAATACGAGAGGATGGTTGTTAGTACTACTAACCAACTTTACAATTCATTACAAAGATTTCAGAATTTGTGAAATATTACTAATCTAAGATAGGCGGCTAGGCCAACCTCTTCCACTTATGCAATGGGACAGCAAAAAGCCAAAATGTTGTTGTTAGTACTACTAACTAGCATTACAATGAATATAGAATTTGACAACCAAGTGTTGATTAAGAACTGACAGCTGCAACAAAACCTCCAAACATCCTCTAACAACCCACTCAACTCACACTCTCAAAAACACACCCAAAATCCCACTTTTGAAAATCTGATATATAAGACAGCAGGCTGGAAATGCATAACCAACAACACCAATCCACACCAAAATGCTCCTAAATCACTCAAACTTACTCAAATCACCCCACCACACACCCAAACTGACAATATACCTTAAGCGACCAAATACAAACTGAAAGGCAGCATCAACATGACCTCAAACCAACAACACGCTTCCCCATGCACACCACAAAGAAGTACGTCTAAGCTGAAAGGTACGATTTGCATTATAAAATTGAAGACTCAAAACTAGGGGCTAAAAACTTACAAATCTCATTGCCAAAAGCATAGAAACATTTAGAGACAACCCAAAAACAGCAGGAGCCCACACAGAGACTTATGAGTGAAAATATGCTCCAGCCATGACGCCATCCAGCAACCAGGAAACACACAAAACAGAAAACCAACTGATGCAAACCATTCTCAATATGCTCTATCTATTCCTCTAAGTGAGAAATAGTCTCTCCACAGCTAGGTGCTATATCTCAAGCACGAAACTGACATAGGCTAGGAAGCTCGCAACTTCGAAGCACAAATCTGGTACCATTCCGACAACAATTCGTTATACAAATTTTCATGGATGACCAAATGAGAGCTCAAATCACTTATTTATAACTTTTGCCCAGCAAAATTCAAATGCAAATGCTCACCAAATATGCCCAAATCACATGTCATTTCATCCCACTCTCATTTGGTGATTTTCATTTCATCTTTTTTCTGAAGTATATGGCGCCCAAGTTGGAAGTCCCCTACCTAGGCTCCAAGTTCCAACTTTTCTCTTTGGTCCACAATTTGCCACATAAAAAACATTATAACTTAAACACTTTTTCATCCATATCGCCTGACTTAGGAGACTTAATAATTTTTAAAATAAAAAGTATCTTCCCTTTCCTAAGTCGTCCAACAACAATAATTAAGTATTAAACTTTAGAAAATCACTTGCAAAACAAACATTGATAAGTACCAAATTGAAATATGAATTTGAAGTGCTGAAGACCGTCAAACTAAACTGGGTTGGAGTTTTGCACTGAACTGCTAAAAATAGAACTGCCTGAAAAAACACTTACTAAAAATAGTAAGTCCTGAAAACAACTCCGGAAAGACTGTTCTTTGTAGCTCAGCATGGAAAACCCAGAAAATCCCAATAATCATGATAACTGACATCGACTCACTAAAAATAGTAAGTTATGCAAACTCCCTAGAACTGATTGCATGTCATTGCCACTGCGAAGCTTACAGAAAACCCAGAAGGAAACCTTGATTCACTCTACCAAACTCCAACCAGAACATCTCTAAAAACTGCGAAAAATCCTCCTAGAAAATAGGAAACCCTAATTTATGCTTCCAGTTAGCCTACAGGTCTCTGGAATACGCTAATGGATCACTGAACTACTCCTCACTGAGAAGGGGACATTACAGTCCGCCTTCCCCAAGATTGCTCGTCCTCAAGCAATCGTTAGCCTGGATGCTGTAGAATCTCTTCACTCTCCCAAGTAGCATCCTCTGAAGGTAAGTTCTTCCACTTCACCAAGTACTCCCTGATTGTCCTTCTTCTCAAGGAGCGCTCTATGAAATCAATAATCTCTTCTGGAATCAGCAGCAACTGCCCTTCCTCATCCAAAGGAGGTAAATCTGAAGAGACCACTACGTTGTGTCCAAGTGCCTTCTTGAGGCGAGACACGTGGAAGACATTATGAACTCTGCTACTCTCTGGTAACTCCAACTCATAAGTGTTGACGTGTCTGAAATCGCATTGCTGCAAACTCCATACGGCCAACGCGGAATAGAATGTACTTGTTGAGTATCCTATCCTCTCTTGAGATAAGGAAATCCCTAATGTTGTTTCTCACGTTTGATCAAAGGGGACAACGTCAAGGTTTTGTTTGTCAGGTCTTGATTGCGGGATTACTCAGTGTTTTGATGTGTTTTTTGCTGGAAACACAAGGGGAGTTACAGTGATATGAATATTTGTTGGATGAGTTCCCTAGGACTTTAATGGTCTTGCTTATCGAATGGTTTAAGTTGGGTTGATACTATTTTCAGTAGGACTATGGATTCTCTTGGTAAAAAAAAAGGAAAAAGAGGGATAGAGAGAGAGAGGTACAGAAAATATAAATTATTTAACTAAGATAGCAGATTCAGTAAATAGACAGACACCTCCAAATAACTAGATTAAGCATTACCAGTTATTTAAGCACAATACTTGCATCAATCTAGTGCGACCTTCAAGGGAAAATTGAGTTTTCATGCTATTAAATACAACATCAGAACTTTGACATTCATTCAGTGAGCATTCAATAACCGAACTAAGCATATGAAAGGTTCAGATTAACCATGCAGAAGGAAAGACAATCAGCCATTCACTCACAGGGAAACTTGAAACAGTCTTAACTTTGCATTAAATCCTGTAAATTTCGCCAGAGCTTCAGCAACAATCCATGAACTTCTTACAAAACCAGGGAAAACCAGTCCCTTAAATAGGCTTCAAAAATGGATGAATGGCCAAGATCTAATCTAAACAAGAGGCCCAGATTCATCCTTACAAAAGAGTACCCATACCCATAAATAGAGGGTAAATATCAGCAACTACCCCAAAGGGAGTAATAACTACCTAAAAAGGTAATTAGAACTTATCCAAAAATAATTCAAAAAGGTGCATACACATAAAGTTTACATTTAGTTGACTTGGAAGTCAAATATGACCCTTTGGCCAAAAAGTGCACTTTTCAAAATTAAAAAGGGAAAAAGCACTTTTAGGAAAGCACTTTCTCTTTTCCAGCTCTAGATTCTTCGGTGATAAATTTGACTTCGTCATGCAAATATTCTCCCCAAATATCTCGATTAGCTGCACGTTCTACCCGAATGTAATCCTGAAACCTCAAGCATAACTTGAATAATTCGGTCGTTGGCGGCATAGGCGGATTGAACATCTTGTAATGGATACCTTGTAGGAGGCCATCTAAATTCTCCAGTTCCTCTCTCCAATATGACTTGTGATTTTCAAAACATGATATGTCTGCTTGAAGCTCAGAAGCAAAATTTAGATCCCCTATGGACTACGCGATTTTCGGAATGAGTCGGTCCTCCCATTGAGGTTGCACCTCACTATCCTCCATACTGCTCTTCCAACCAGGAACCATGGACTTGAGGATCCTCTCACCAAGGTCCTTCATATTTGATAAAGTGTCATCGCACTTATCATGCATTTTGTTGATACTATCCCTCATGTCGTCCTTCATGCTGAGGGTCCAGTACCAGTCTTTGAAGGTACTGACGCTATAAAGATTTAGGATAGCATCAGCAACAGGGATCTGAGAAAAGGTCCAGAATAGAGCCCGAACAAGGGGCAAAGTCTTTGCCATCGCCTCATGAATGTTATAGCATTCTTTCTTTAGTTTACACATTTTGATAACAATAGCTTCCCTATGGAGGGCCATTTCGCACAGATCCTCGAATTTTTGCTCCCCTCTCTCTTTAATGCCCTGCATCCATTCCCTGACGGCCTTTGCAGTATCCCGCACTCCTTCAAATTTTGTTGTGGTCCTCTGTGCCAATGCCGTTGAGGGAATGTGGGATTCGAAAGCATTGTGTAATGGTCTTAGGAGTTGATCGATGTATCCCTCGGCCTACTCAGCACAAGCTCGATACATGTTCTTTTCAACTGTTATTTCTTTAAGTTGCCTGAGTATGTTCTATACTGAATCCTTGAATTCCTCCTTTTCCTGTTCCTTACTGGCTCGTCTGATGGGGACGGTTGTGATTCTATAATCTGCCAATGCGATCTGATCTACTGGCTTGTCTACAGGCGGGGTGGCGATGTGAAGAGTACGGTTCCTTTGCTCATCTTTGGTCATTCTGGAATATGCCTTGGGCTTTTTCTTCCCCTTGGCTTTAGCTTGATCTATACATGAGAAGATGTCCTCCAAATCGATGTGTGGCTTTGTGGCAACCTTGCACTGGGCTCGGGCAATTAACCATTCTTGAGGTACAGTCTGGGTTGATGCTATGGTTAAGTTTGCACTCTGTTCTTTGATGTTTTCAGCTGCCTCATCACAAATTTGCAGTTGTTCGGTTACCAGAGGAGTGGAGGTGTCAAGTTCTTTGCTTGTAGCAGAGTTTTCTCCCACTTCACTGAACGATTGTCTGGTGCCTTCGTGTGATGGTTGCTCTTCAGTCTTTTTGAGCTCACGGGTCTCCTTTGTCCTTTGCTCTCCTTCAACGGTAGAGTCATCCTTGATAGCATTATGGAGCAGCAATTCATGGCGGCTCTGTTGGGTGGGCTCATGCAATTCAATCCCCTGAATGGATGGAATCTCTCCTTCCTCAATTTGGTTACCTGGCTCAGCTGATTCAATTACTCTTAGCTCGGCGTCCAGCATGTCGGGTGCGGGAGGATCATCCACTCCAAATGCATCAATATCACTCTGGGAAGGCGGAGCAGGTATATAATCTAGTTCTACTACATCGTCGGACGAACTGGGGTCCTTTGACGATGAAGTAACCTCTGGTCTCCTAATGGGAATCTTTTCCCTTCTTGTTCTCTTGGATGTCCGAGTTCCTCTGCTGGCCTTAGCCTTCTTCCTTTTCTCAGGCTTTTCAATCTTTTCCCTAGGTGCACTGGAAGTTCCCTCATCTTCGGAGGACTGAGAATCAAGGCTACCCATTAAGTGGTAAGTGAACTAGACTCCTTCATGAATTAGTCGCTCAATCTGCTAATGCAACCATTGGTCTGTATATCTTCCTAGGGCTGCCATGACTGCCTCAAAATCAGTGATCGGGTTTGCGTCCAATCAACGCCGGGCAAAAGATGTCTTACTGCCTCAAATTCCCGGACTTGCAGGCAGTTTCTTGAATCTGTGGGTTGATCTGGGACCCAACGATATTCATAGAGTCACATTTGCTGCACACTCAGCCTCGAATATTCACGCCTTCGGACCTCATAGTCATCAAAGCAGTTTTTCCAATAATCTTCAACTAATTCCTTTGCTCTATACCGCCTGCCATAGGCTCTCTTTGCCAGATTGTCGTGATCGAAGCATTTCCTTGGAAAATGCTCCTGTAGGCCATAGGAGGCCAGCTCTACTAAGGATTCCTCCGCCTGGGATGGGGTCTTTAGATGGACATCCCGGTTGCCTATAATCATGGGGAATGCGAATCCAGCCTGCTTGTTGTCTCTGAGTAAGCTGCCGGCCGGACGTGACTGCCTTGTGACCTCCATAAGAACTATCTTGTCAGTTGGGTACCGTGAAAGTCAGAGAGGGGCACCATCAAAGCCAGCTATCTGGATGTAGCAGAACCTTGGGAACTGGATGAACCAGGCCCCATATCTCTGTACTAGAATAGTAGCTTGCTCTGAGAGTCTTATGTGTAATCCTCCCTGCATTAACCTGACCAAGCGCATTGTGAAGGCGTCATTGACGCGCTCATACTGGCCAACTGCATAGGTCGGGCTGTTCTTTTCCCTCTGAGCTATATCCTGATAGTGTAGCTGTGGGTAACAATCGTATACTTTTACCTGATCAGGTTCATTCTCAATTTCACCTTTCATTATTAAACCTGGCAGTGGCTGGTTCCTGGCGAACATGTAGACCAAATAGGAGGTCATAGTGAAGTACTTCTTTGTCTCGAGTTCGATCAGCTGAGTGTGGATATTGTCGCTTATGATCTGGGCCCAGTCAAACTTGGACTTCCCAACAAAGACTTGCTCTATGAAGTAAAACATCCACTCTTCAAAGTAGTTGGATTTGGGGAGTCCCATAATCCTGCTGAGCAATGTGACCATGTCCCCATGCTCATTGTGAAAGTCGCTTCTTGGGGTCTTTTTCCCAATTCTGACGCTTGGAGGTCTTCTCTCCTTGTACCACTCTTCATTGATCAGCGTTCTGCACCTGGCGGGGTTCATATCATACACCACTTGCACCTCATCCATAGTCGTGGTTGTGGGATTGTTTGGGAAGGGAATATCAAATGCGTTGCCAATGGCTTCAGGAGTGAAGTTAGCGAGGACCATGTCCTCGAGGAGCACCAATCTGGAACCTGGTTGGTAATGTCGGACAGCCTCCACCACTAACTCATAGTTTTTCATTGCTGGGGGAAATCCTGTTGCTTGGGCGATGCCACTTTCCATCATCTGTCTAGGCCTGCCATAGGCATTAGGGGAGAAGACTCGGCTCCTGAAATCTTAGATATCGATATGGCCTAGGTCAGTATCACCAACATTATCCCAAACACTCTGAACTTTTGACTCCCTCAATCCCCCTCTTTGATACTAGTACTTCATCCTTTCGACTTTGTGAGGGATATCTGATTTAGATGCTCGCGATGTCTCGGCTGTAGCAGGCGTCTTTGATGATTCTACCGCCGATTTCGGCATTTATCCTGCACAGCCGGATGCGGATTACGAGGTGATAAAAAGGAAGTAAAGCGGGTTAGATACAGGATATACTAGCATACCAGGATCAATTCAAAAATCGAATTGAAAGAACAGCATGATATTGTTAGCCGAAAGCTTGATTGATTTAAACATGAATAGTTATGAAGCTTTTGATTGCGAATTTACATTTAGGCATTAATTTCAAAATAGACAAAGCTTGAGAAATTTTCCTAAGTTTGAAAATGCATTTTCTAACTGATTCTTAGGAGTAAGTTCTGATTTCAATCGCTTTGCATGACGCCTTACAAACGGAAAAAGATGCGATTTTGAAGACTTAAGCATTTTAATCAATTTTTTGCACAGACATCCATCACACCATTTGTAAATATTTCAGATGATCGAGAGAGGTAAAGCGTACTTACCTGGTGAAAATGAATGGCGAAAAATTGCACGATTTGCAAATTTGAATGGGAGAGCTCTGCAATTTTTTGAATTTCAACAGTTCACTTTTAATCCAAATTTTCGCGCCCATGGTTTGAAAGGTAAATGCAGATTTTAACACTTGGACATAGCGATTTTTACCTTGGCAATTCTGGTGATTTTGACTTTCAATACTTTAAAGAAGAATTACGGTGGTACCTTCAAATGGCAAATTTCGGAGGACGAGGCGTCTTTGCAAGTTTACTCTTCTAGAAATCGCGGTTTCGACCCTACGCGAAGTTTCAACGAAGGAGAAAGGAGTCCGTGTGAAACATTTACTACGCAATTTGCCTCAAAATCGTATACCCTTGCAAACTTCGGGGTTTTCCCTCTATTTTCAAGCTTTACCCTTTCACATTTTTTCTTAAATCGCTATTTTCGGCAATTGAAGCCGCTTTGCAAGGTCACACTTTCACGCGATTTCTCCTACCATGCATTTTCGGCACTTAGGTTGATTTCGCCAGTTAATGAAAAATCGCGACTTTTGTGGATGGCGAATTTCGACATTTCTAAGTTACCTGCAAACTTTAAAACTTCGCCGTTTACCCTTCCATGGCAAACTTCGGGGTTTTGATGATTCCTTTCAACCTTTTAAATCCTTGCGATTTTCCTCCATTGCGTGAAGTTCGGCGATTGGGCACGTTTTGGCAACTTCGGACCCTTCTCACATTTTGCTAATTTCGACGATTTTGGGGCTCTTGTTAATTTTTTAACTTTACTTTCTTTTCACCTTAAAACGCGATAAGGGGTTTGGAGGCCTTTTGAAAATTTCGGCATTTTTGAGGTGTTTGCAAATTTCAGTGATTTGGCGTATTTCTCCAACTTTGAACCTTTCACACCTTTTTTCAATTTCGGCCCTTTTGGCCATTTTGCAAACTTTCTCCTTTTGACATTTTGGCCTAAAGGTCCGAATTTTGGCCCTTTTGGCCATTTTTTCAACTTTCTCATTTTCTTTCATTTCGGCCTTAAGGTCCAAATTTCGGCCCTTTTGGCCATTTTGTCAACTTTCTCATTTTCTTTCATTTCGGCCTTAAGGTCCGAATTTCAGCCCTTTTGGCCATTTTGTCAACTTTCTCATTTTCTTTCATTTCGGCCTTAAGGTCCGAATTTTGGCCCTTTTGGCCAAAAGGTGCGAGCTTTGGCACTTGGGCGTGTTTAAGGCTTTCGCCCCTCCTTTACCTTCCGGATGGCGAAAATCGACATTCATACATATCGTGCTAACTTTTAAAAACATCATGTAATCTCTCCCATTATTCTTATGCGAAAATTAGCGTCTTTGGGTCCTCATGCGACCTTCAAATGCTTTATGCCTTACTTGGCGGACTTCGCCAGTTTCTATCATCCCACGCCTATTTAAGGCGATTTCACAAGCTTGAACAATCTCTTAGAATTTGTCCCCGAGGGTTCAACTGACCATACGGATCACCGGCTCCTTCGCTCAACATCATCCTCTCACGGACTGATTGCAGGCTCGCTTGAAAGGACGTGAGAAGCTCTGCGCGAAACGCAACAGGGCGAAGATGGAAAGGCCCAAAAAAGGAAGGGGGACCCTGTCGGCGACAGGGAGCATGTGCAACGCACAACAGTAAGCCACTACACCAACCTTCTTGGTGACTCTGAATGGTCCATAGAAACGTGGCTTGAGCTTCTCTGCTCCACTCTTCTTGAGAGAAGACTGTCCAGAAGGCTGAAGTCTAAGGTAAACCATATCTCCAACCTCAAACAATCGCTCTACGCACTACTGATCAGCGTACAGCTTCTGCTGATTCTGTTCAATTTGGAGGTTGTTCTTCAAAGCCTTTAAAATATCCCGACACTGTTGCACCATATCCCTAGCTTGAGGGGCTCTGCTATCACCAAACATCAAATCAGCAAAGCTAGGGACCTCGTAACCATACAGTGCCATGAAAGGAAACATCCTACTGGACATGTGATATGAGGAATTATAGCAATATTCCCCTAAATGTAGCCATTTCACCCATGCCTTTTGTTGTTCTGAAACATAATTTCTAAGATAGCCTTCCAACCATTTGTTTACAAACTATGTTTGTTCATCAATCTGGGGTTGGTAGCTTATGCTTGGAGTAAGCACTGTGCCACATAATCTGAAAATCTCCTGCCAAAAGGTGCTTAGGAACTTGTTGTCTCTATCACTTGCAATATTCTTGGGCAGCCCAAGCAATCTAAACACTTCACGGAAGAACACATCAACCACTTGAGTTGTTGTAAATGAGCTAGTGATGGCTAAGAAATGAGCAAACTTGGTTAATCTATCCACCACCACGTAAATGCAGTCCTTACCATGAGCCTTTGGCAACCCCGTGATGAAATCCATTGAAATACTTTCCCACTTTTGGTTGGGAATAGGCAGAGGTTGCAACAAACCAGCAGGTCGAGTGTGCTCATTTTTGTTCATCTACAGTATGACACTCCTTGATGTAGTTCAACACTTCATTTTTTAGCCCCTTCCAAGTGAACCTTTCACGAATCTTCTTATAAGTCTTGAAATAACCTTAATGACCAGCAAGGGAAAAGTCATGGAAAGTTTGTAGAATCTTCTTTTTGAGCTGAGATTCAGGTAGCAGAAAGATTCTACCCTTGTAAACTATCAAACCGTCAACCACCTTGTACCTTTCATCATGAAAAGTACCCTCAATAATGTTGGTTGCAAACTGAATTTTGGCATAATCAGCAAGCAATAAGTCTTTCCAATCAGCAGTAAGCTCACACAAAGAACTCAAATGGGGTCTTCTTGAAAGGACATCAGCCACAATGTTGTTTTTGCCCTTGACATACTCAATGTCAAAATCGTAAGCTTGTAGCTTACTCACCCATTTTTGTTGTCTTTCATTCAAATCTTTTTGATGCATAAAGTGTTTGAGGCTATTTATGATCAATCTTGACAACAAATTTGCTGCCCACCAAGTATTGCCTGAACTTGGCTAATGCATGCATGATTGCAAGCATTTCTTTGTCATAGATGGAAATTGTCTTTTCAACTCCTCTCAATTTTCTGCTCTCAAACACAATCGAATGCTTGTCTTGCATCAATACGGCACCAACACCTTCTCCAGAAGCATCAATGAAGCTCAAAAGGCTTGGAGAAATCAGGTAGGGCCAAAACAGGGCATGTGCTCATAAGTTCTTTAAACTTGTCAAAAACTCCTTGTGCCTTTTATGTCCACACAAAAGCTCCCTTCTTAGTGAGATCCGTGAGGGGGGCAGCCATCTGAGAATAACCCTTCACAAACCTTCAATAGAAGCCACATAAACCCAAGAATCCCTTTAGATGAGTCAAATTCTCAAGCGGAGGCCAATCTACTATTGCCTTGATCTTCTTCGGATCAACCTTAACTCCTTCTGCACTGATGATATGGCCCAAGTAAAGCAACTCCTTCATTCCAAAGTCACACTTAGAGTCTTTTGCAAACAATGACTCAGACTCCAAAATGCTGAGAATTTCATCTGAGTGTTGCAAGTGCTCCTTCCATGACTTACTGAAAATGAGATTGTCATCAAAGGAAATAAGCACGAACTTCCTTAACTGCTTCTGAAAGATCTTGTTCATGCACGATTGGAAGGTAGCAGGTGCATTAGTCAAGCCAAAGGGCATGACTAAAAACTCAAAATGCCCAAAGTGGCATCTAAAGGCTGTCTTCTCAATGTCAGATTCCCTCATCCTAATCTAATGATAGCCGAATCTGAGATCAATCTTAGAAAAGTAGACAGCACCATGTAGCTCGAGCTCATCAATCCTAGGAATAAGATACCGATTTTTTATGGTTTTCTGATTGAGAGCCCGGTAATCCACACACGAGCATGGTCCCATCCTTCTTCTTTACTAACACCACTGCTGAAGCAAAGGGGCTCTTACTTGGCCTAATGTATCCCATGTCCAGAAGCTCCTTAATTGCCTTCTCTATCTCATCTTTCTGCTTCTTTGAGTATTGGTATGGCATAGTGATAACCGGCTTAGCTACTTCTTCTAACTCAATGATGTGCTCGGTCCCTCTTTCAGGAAGTCTCCCAAGAGGCAGATTTTCAAAGACCTTGCTCCTTTTGGTGATCAATGCTTGAATGTTAGGAGGATAGTGTATTTTCTCATCTATGGGACTAGATGGCATGATCATGCACTCCGCTGCCCACTCCACTCGATCATGTCAGATCAGCCGCTCCATTCTCTTAATTGATACAATCTGAGGGCCTCCATTAGACATCCCTCTCAATACCACCCTCTTTCCTTCAGACATGAATTTTAACTCCATGGTTTGCAAGTTAAGGGTGATCTCTCCAAGAGATCATAGCCATTGTATGTCGAGGACCACGTCATCAATTCCTCCAATGTTGACAACATAGAAGTCATCCTTGACTTCATAGTTACCCAGCCTCATTGACATATTTGAAACCATCTATTTACAACAAATGGTTGATCCATCAGCCACCATAACCTTGAAGTCTTCAACATCATCAGTGACAAGACCTCTCTTTGCAACAATTCTAGCATCAATGAAGTTGTGAGTTGCTCCGGTGTCAATTAGAGCAACAAGTCGATGCTCTCCCAATGCTCCTCGAACTCTAAATGATTCATTCTTGTGAAAGCTCGAGAGTTAGGCAACTATACCCCTATCTTCTTGGTTACTTTCAGGCCCTTCTGGAGCCTCTTCATACTCACTTCCTTTAGAATCAAGCTGCTGCTCTGAAATTTCAGAATTTGATCCATAAGCTGAATATGCCTCCATTTGACGAACTTTACTCTTCCCATGGCATCTATGACCCGGAACCCAAGGTTCTTTGCAGGAATAACACAAATTCTTTCTCTGGACCTCTTGACAGAGCTTATCATCCATCCGAGAAGGGAACTTCTTACGCTGATTACAAAATTTCTTCTTATCTTTACAAAATGACAGGTTTTGACTGAAATTTGGACTCAAGGGGAGCCAACTCCATGCTCCTAGCCTTCTTGATTGCTTCAGCCAAGGTGGGCAGATCAAAGGCTTTTACCCAACCTTTCAATGGTTCTTCAAGTCCTTCAGTGAATAGGACCACTAACCTCTTCTCAGAAATACTACTAAGCATAACTAAAAGACTTTGGAACTCAGTTATGAAAGTATCCAAAGAGCTCTGTTGTTTGAGTTATGCAAGCTCTCTAAACTTCACCTCCGGATCCTTGGTATCAAATCTTTCAATCAACTTGTTGGTGAATTCAGCATAGGTATTGATTGAGTTATGGCCAAGGGTGACCAACCCATGGTAACACCACTCGTGAGCAGCTCCATCCAAGTGCAAAGTAGCAAACTTGATGACATCGACCTCAAGCACAAATAGTTGTCCAACTTCTGAACCCAAGCTCTAGCCGTGCACTTACTGCTCTCATCAAAATGAGCTAGTCACCTTTCCAAGAGCTTGTTGATAGTCTCTCGAGGCGGAATAACGGTTGTCATATCTCACTTCCCTTCTCTTCTTCTAGTTCAAGTGTTGGTCAAGGATGAGGATATTTCAAAACTCCGTTGGAAGAGAGGCATACTCCGTGTAGCTAGCCCTTATCTCATCGGCCATTGGAATCTCAACTTCAGGTGGCGATGCTTCCTTAGGAAGGAAGATGAGTTGCAAAGGTCTTGAAGCAGACCCAGTGGGGGTTCCACCATTATTACTACTCTGGTTGCTTCCATTCCCATTTCCTCCAGAGTTGTTAGAGGTGTTGGCATTGTCTCCATTGGTGTTTTGATTTTGAACCCCACCAGCATTCCGAGTTAATGTGGCCATCAACTGAGACATCATATCTATCATAGCATCAAACTTCTTTTCAACTCTCTCAACAGCCCCATTTACATCTGACGTTCTCTCAGCCATAGTATCAACTGAATCAGTTGAATCCACTGCTTTCTCTTTGTTTCTCAATACCTCTGAAAATGTTTCTTCCACTAGCACTGACGGAATCTAATACTGTTGCCTCCTCTGTTCTTTGTTGTAGTATCTGATGTCTCTATCAGTCATGGAGAACCCTTACCACACAGGCTAGCAGGATAAGTGGCTCTGATACCACTGAAATATTCCCCTTAATTTTTTTTTGATTTCAACACAAGATTCACCCATTAGGCTTAGAATAATGAAACTTGCACAGAAAGGAAATACTGGAAGTAACCCTTTCACTTTCTGATCACCGAGAGCCCAATCTGGGAGGGTGAGAGCATAGAGTGTTGAGGGGATCGTTAGATGCCAATAACTGAGATTGATTACAATACTTGGGTGGCAAGCCAACCCCTTCCGCTTATACAGTGGAATATTGAAAACAATGCAATCACTTGGCGGTAAACCAACCAAGAACAAGCCAAAGAACGAAAGAATGCAATCACTCAACCACTTATTCAGCGGGAGGACTAGAAATGAAATTCACTCAACTCAACCACTTATGCAGCGGGAGGACAGTATAAAAAAATCAAGATAGGTGGCTACGCCAGCCTCTTCCACTTATGCAGTGGGAACAAATGAGAAATCTGAGAGGATAGTTGTTAGTACTATTAACCAGCTTTACAATTCATTATAGAGATTTCAGAATTTGAGAAATATTACTAATCTAAAATAGGCGGCTAGGCCAGCCTCTTCCACTTATGCAGTGGGACAGCAGAAAGCCAAAATGTTGTTGTTAGTACTACTAACTAGCATTACAATGAATATAGAATTTGGCAACCAAGTGTTGATTAAGAACTGGCAGCTGCAACAAGACCTCCAAACATCCTCTAACAACCCAATCAACTCACACTCTCAAAAACACACCCAAAATCCAACTTTCAAAAATCTGATATATAAGACAGAAGGCTGGAAATGCATAACCAGCAACACCAATCCACACCAAAATGCTCCTAACTCACTCAAACTGTAATGTCCCATTCTCCTTAGCACATGGACATTCACGAGGTTGGCCTATTATTTGACCCTCGTAGGTCAAGGTGTTGTTTAGAGGGTCGTTTTGGCGGATACGGATGGCTTTACATTTTTATTTCTACATGGTTTTCATGAGATTACACGTATGATGTTATAATTGCACTTTATAACATAATATTATTTTTATTTAATAATCAAAGTGTAAAAAGAGAATATGAGTTAGTTAGAGAAGAATTTTCTAGAAGGAACCAATCATGTGGAGAAATAAGGATAAATAGAGGAGGTTGGTTCATTGTGCGTCATCGGTTATTTGTTATCTTCTCTTGTATTGTGGTTGTGGAGCCAAGGGTTGTCCGCAAATTTGGTCTTAGGGAACGATACCTCCCTTTGATCTACATAACTGAGGGGGTGAGAGATCCTCTGAAGGGTTGCCTTGAGATTGGGGGACATTCAGTCCTTCAGATTGAGCTAATTGGGGTTTGATATCAGATTTCATGGTGTACAATTTTCAGCTCTTGGGTGATTGATTAGTGATGATTGTGTCTACACATTGGTAGAGGCTAGGCGAATTTCCTTGGGGCATATTGGAGGAGTTTTGTGTTGTTTGCAGGTGACATATCAGATCTGAGACATATTGCATTCAGACCCTCCTCTACCACAATTTTGCTCATAAGCCATTTTGGAAGCATCATTTCAAGGTTTTGAAGACTCTGATATTTTTGGTGAAGTAAGGTGATTCTTTTGAAGACAATTTGAGGGAGATTTTGTGGAAGATTCAGTGATATATCAGTTTGAATCAGAAATCGAACCAGACAGCCTCCATCTTTCAATTTTGCTTATATCTCACCTTTGGGGTATCAAATTCCCTCAATAAGGATAGCGCTACATTGAAGAAGGGAAGGTGATCATTCTAGGAGAAGATTGAAGGTGTTTGCAGCTGATGATTATTAATTATCAGACTTTCATATGCAGCAGGGGCGATTCTGAAGAATAACTCGATTTGGAATTTGTGAGGGCACCAAAGCTTGGATATTGATTGCTTCTTCAATCATAAGGCAAGGCATTTATAATCAGGTTCCATTTGGCATCATTCTCATTGTAATTTCATGTTGTACACCGTTCACTATGGCTGC
The DNA here is from genome assembly GCF_030272615.1 of Cryptomeria japonica. NCBI lineage: Eukaryota > Viridiplantae > Streptophyta > Pinopsida > Cupressales > Cupressaceae > Cryptomeria > Cryptomeria japonica. The sequence goes on along the minus strand of NC_081405.1, from coordinate 19,263,842 downwards.
CATGTGTGAGAGTATTTATTGATAGGTGGTTAGGGACTTGATCATGTGTGAGAGTATTGTAATGACCTCATTGTCTCATGAATAAAGGACTAATATAGTTGCACCTCTTGAAACATTGTCTCAAGGTTTCATACCAACTGTTTGTTAAAATTGCCGTCAGCTGTAGGAGTGGTATTCTTGCATTTAGACTCATATCATTGCATTTGAAAATACAAAAAAAAGTTACACGTATTGGCTTGATGATGATTGTAATGAATTCATCATATGTTGTCATTGATGAAACACATACACACATATGTTTATATCGTCTACCGGTATAACTTCAAGTTGTTTATACTACAAACGGTATGCTAGAGGTTATACTAAGAGGTTTATCTCTAACCGGTACTTTGTGACAACCGGTATATGCATAGAAGACAACCAGTGGATACACATTAAACGGCAACAACATAAAGATCAAGCGGAGATTATATCAAGAGATTCAAGGATAACGGTTCTTATATTTAACTCCAACCGGTATTGATTGTTCCAACCGGTATTCGTTGATTGTGTGATGAGTTATCACAAATTGTGATGAGTTATCCCACCGACAATTTTTGGCGGTATTTTTGTGATGAGTTGTGATCACTTGACTAGATACATTGCACCTAGGAAATTGTGTTATGATTTCTTTGGGCCGACATGAAATCTAAATGTCTATATATTGACATCACAATGAATTATTTCATATGAGTTAAAATGATATGTTGTGTGTGATAGAAAAAAAGAGTTAAGTTGCAGAGTATGCACAAGAGCAGTGTTGAATATGTTTAGAAGGATCTGACCAAGCAAAGTATTGTGCTACTCAGACAGATCATACCAATCTTGTTGTTTTCTAACAATCACAGTAGAATTCAAATCCCCTAACCGAGTAAAAGCTCTAACAAGCTTCAATGTACAAATCCTCTAACAGGGTGATCCATTAGTTTGGATTCGGAAATCCTCCACCGAGGTTACTCCTAACAGGGTACTACCTTTCACAGGGTATAAGCTTCTAATCAAGCTTTGCGATCTCTAACAAGATTCGCTCCTAGCAGAGCACTTTGTAGACCCTAACAGGTCAGTTATCTATTACTGCAGATAGTTAACTTGTGAGTTCCATCTCACCATGGTTTTTACCTATTTGGGTTTTCCACGAATAAATATTTGTGTTATGGTGGATGTTCTACTTATTGTGAATGTCATTATATCATTTTGGATTACATGCATTGTGTTTAAAAGTTTTGTTAAGTTCATCTACAGGTTAGTGTTTGAAGTAGTTTTATTTTTGGTGTCACTGATTCACCCCCCCCTCTCAATGCTTTTCAAGCCCATCAACACGATCATCCTAGATGAGTAAATAGTTACTTAGAAGTTGTTTGCAAGTCATATTCAGTTGTACTAGTGGTTAATGCTCCAAAAATCTCAATCTGAAACTTATGACAGTTTAGTGCCAAGTGTTTAACATAATATCTCTAGCTTAGAAATCAGAATTTCTCCTTATAATCAGCCAGGGATATTACACAAACTCACTCAAATCACCCCACAACACACCCAAACTGACAATATACCTTAAGCGACCAAATACAAACAGAAGGATAGCATCAACATGACCTCAAACCAACAACACACTTCCCAATCCACACCCCAAAGAAGTACGTCTAAGCTGAAAGGTACGATTTGCATTATAAAATTGAAGACTCAAAACTAGGGGCTGAAAACTTACAAATCTCATCGCCAAAAGCATAGAAACATTTAGAGCCAATACCCTGAAACAGCAAGAGCCCGCATAGAGAGTTATGAGTGAAAATATGCTCCAGCCATGACGCCATCCAGCAACCAGGAAACACACAAAAACTCACACAAAACAAAAAACCAACTGATGCAAACCATTCTCAATATGCTCTATCTATTCTTCTGAGTGAGAAATAGTCTCTCCACAGCTAGGTGCTATATCTCAAGCACGAAACTGACATAGGCTAGGAAGCTCGCAACTTCGAAGCACAAATCTGCAACGATTCCGGCAGCATTTTGTTATACGAATTTTCATAGATAACCAAATGAGAGCTCAAGTCACTTATTTATAACTTTTGCCCAGCCAAATTCAAATGCAAATGCTCACCAAATATGCCCAAATCACATGTCATTTCATCCTACTCTCATTTGGCGATTTTCATTTCATCTTTTTTTTAAGTATATGGCGCCCAAGATGGAAGTCCCCTACCTAGGCTCCAAGTTCGAACTTTTCTCCTTGGTCCACAATTTGCCACATTAAAAACATTATAACTTAAAAAAAATTCATCCATATCGCCCGACTTAGGAGACTTAATAATTTTTAAAATAAAAAGTATCTTCCCTTTCCTAACTCGTCCAACAACAATAATTAAGTATTAAACTTAGTTTCAGGCATACTTACTATTTTTAGTAAGTCAGCAAGACACAACGGAGGCTAGTTTTGGTGATTGGATTTGATACTCCTCGGCGAGAGCTTTCCGACGAGCTATCACTCGCACTATTCGGAGTCCGATTGCTAATATATTTTAATGCCTGAAGTGTTATTAAAGTAACATTTAATTTAATTGTAAAATATTAAAGTGTTACTTTAATATTTATTTTATGGGGATGTGTGCAAATCAAAGGGGCACCCAAGGGAGACATAAGTGAATATTTTAATATGTTTTATATTGCACATCTTTTATCCCACGTTGCTCATGTGAGTTGGGTCGACCCTTGGAGAAAGAATAAAAGGAAGCTTTTGTGGCTTCATTCAGCAGGTTGAATATGAAAAGAAATTGATGTGTGAGTTGCAGATCCGTTCTTGGCATTAGAGGACGTCTATCCTCTCTCGTGACATTCTAGACGTCATTCCCTTGGGGTTTGGCCTTTGGAATCCATTGCTATCAACTTCATTAACAGGCAGATTGGGTGCATCTCCAGCTACAGGCAGATTTGGTGTTTTGCTCATACCTTCTCCACTTCTTGACCAATGCTTATGCCATTCTGAAGGGATGATTTTATGAAGATATTGGACTGATTGAAGACTAATTAATACTATAGCAGCACTATTCATGTTACTGTAGCACAGCACTATTCATGTTACTGTAGCAACAAGATGGGAAGTCATTGCTGGAATATAATGTCAAAAATGCTGGAGTATTTAGTGAGTTGAAAATCTGCTATGTATTTGATTTTAATAATTCTGGAAATAATATCATATCAGCAATAGTTCAATCTTCATGTTGCATATTATTGTAATTTCCTTCTAGTTCATGTTATGTGATTTCAAATCTATGCAAAGACTTAAAAACAAACAAACATTTCATTTCCGAAGCTATAAGGGGATTTAAACATTAAACGGAGAAATAAGAAGTTGGATGCAAACTGTTTGACTAAATTCCTATCAGCAGTTGGTTTAGTTTTTGGGCATTCTAGGGTGTCCATTACAACTGCCTAGAACTGATTGCATGTTATACCACTGCGAAGCTTACAGAAAACCTAGAAGGAAACCTCGATTCACTCTGCCAAACTCCAACCAGAACATCCCTAAAAACTGCGAGGAATCCTCCTAGAAAATAGGAAACCCTAATTTTTGCTTCCAGTTAGCCTACGAGTCTCCGAAATAGGCTAATGGCTCACTGAACTACTCACTGAGAAGGCAACATTACAAAAGAGGTCATTTTGCATTACCGTAGCAAAAACAAAAAAAATAGGAAATTATTTGGTGCATCATTGATCGTAGATGGACAAACCAACTCCACCAGCCAATACATGCCTACTACTTGAACCCAAAATTATATATCTCTGATACATTTAAAGCTAATGAGGAGATCATGGCAAGTGTTGATAAGATGGTGCCAAATTGTGAGATGAGAAACAAAGTTCTTGATAAGTTGGATGTGAGATTTACTTGATTTACTACATCTGATTTATGAATTTGGCAATGTTGGCTCTCTAGAAACATCCATTTTACATACATAATGATTAACTTTCAATATTTCATTTATCTATTCAAGGTCCACAAGGGTGCGGAGGGGAGACTCTTTTCTTTAACTCAAGCAATTGAGAGAAGAGAATACTACGAGTAGAAATTAGAAACTTGATTCTTATATTTTTTACTTAATTCTTAAGACTTCAAAAATGTTTTTTGTAGATTTATGATGGGAGAATAATGGTGCTGCCACACCAAATCTTCAAAGACTAGCCATCCATATTTTGTCCCAAACATGTTGTGCTCTTGGGTGTAAACACAATTGGCGCTTATTTGAAAGATGGAGAGCATTTCACATGCTTTCATCAACTTGGATGAGATTCATCCTTACAATGAATGGATTGTCGATGAACAAGATGATGTCCTCCTTACTGAGGAAGATCTTGCAGAATTGGATGCAATGGAGGCAAACAAAGATACTTTTGAAGAAACAATCCAATATCATTTTGATACTATAGAACCTTCTAGTTTGAGGCCTAAAAAATTAAGTTACACTAGGAGGGGAAAGAGGAAGATGTAGACTGTATTTGGTTGTTTTCTTCATTTTGACATATCATCATACATAAACAATTATAAATTTAAAATGTTGTCATATATTTGAAACCATGAATATTCAATTTTTAAGAGTTTGAGGATCATATGACAAGTAATGTTTGAATTTTGACAGATTGATAGTCAGATTAGGTTTTTATGTTTTAATCAGGTAAAGAAGGAAGGGCCCAAACCCATTACAAAGAACAACTAGAGCTAAAAGTTAAAAAAAACAGCCTAAATAGCGATCAAAACATGGCTCACAAGAGGTGAGACAAAAGCCAACTAATACTAATAGAAAATTCTTTTGACCAGAGCAAGGAACCCAAAGAAGCCTTCAAAGACAAAGGAAGCAACAAGGACCAATAAGGATTCTCAAGGTAGTTGAATCCCATTTTCATCTAAGGCCTCTAAATAGGAGAAGGGCAAGAGTGAACAGTCTTTTCACTTTTAGGAAACTCAAATGGAGCACCCTCAAAGACATCTACAATTTTTCTTTTGACCTTACAAGGGGATCTTCCCTCAACAAGATGGCCAACCAGTGAAGTCAAAACCAAATTTGTAACCTGCAACTCACTGTTTTCATGAATTTGAGGACACTCCACTAAGGCATAACCTCATAAAGGTGCACATTAGCATGAAAATCTCTATAGAGAAAAAAGGAAAGCCCGATGGTACAGCCGAGAGGACTCATAATGGAGTTCTTGCTCCCACACCCCTAACTTGGAGTAGATTTTACCACTATTTAGCAACACTAAACCACTTTCAGCCAAGACACTAAATCGAGAATAAAGAAAACTGGTTTTGGATTTAGTGACATTGTCAACGGTAATGAACTGACCAATAGTATCAATTCTGCCCTGAATAATACAATCATCCCAGAATTCCAAAGGGATATCTAGGAGGCAGACCCAAATAAGGAACATGTTCAGTTTGGTAGCATCAAAACCAACAACCCAACTTTTTAAGAAAAAAAAGGCTTTACCACAAAACCAAACGCTTTCCTAGAGAACACGGAAGCAGACCTCAATAGTCTTGAAGGAGAAAAGAAGGGAACCATTCACTAGAACTTTCAAAATCAAGAGACCAAAGGTAGGTCGGCACTCAAATACCCAGCTACAAATAAAATCGATATTTGGTCTCCAACCAAAGAATCTCCCAATGAGAGAAGACTAAAGATCCTTGGTAGTTATGTCCACTGACTCATCTAGAATAGAAAGAACAATATTCACAAATGAAGGCGACAATGGATCTACAAACTGGGGAGACGGTGGCCTAGGCCCACTAGTAAATAAGCCAAAATTAAAAGCAACAAAGGACTCCATAGGAGACACCACACCCAGAGAAGAAGGGTAGGACTCCATCACAACAAGGACCTTAGGAACACATCCATTAGTCAAAGGATGAAAGCCCCCAAAAACCTTGTCAACATCCACAACACCCACATCCAAGTTAGCAACAATAGGAAACTTTGCAAGGATCTAGAGAGACGGGAGGAGAAAACCCCTCTTGACAGCACAAGCAAAGTCAACAGACTCGGAACCAAAACCAAGCTCAGCAAAGGACCGAGGCATAGCAAAAGCAGCCTTCCTACCCTTGCTGCACCTCTAGAAGAATATCCAACAGCATCTTATCCTCCTCCTCCAACCAATCATCCCTCGAGAGATTCAATAGAAACAAAGGAATCCACTCTAAACTTAGGAGAACCCTCACAGCCCCTAATGCTGATGGGAACGCCATAGTCCTCCTCCAAGTAGGGAATGGACACTACAAGGGATCCAACGCCTAGAGAAAACGTATCAGCAGAGAAAGCCTCACTTCAACCTACCCTTCCTCCTCCCAACGACCACGCAATGCCTAGCAAGCAGTCAGGCTTCCTACAAGAGGTGAAGCAACATTTCTTCCCCTCCCTCCTCCTAATCCAAAACCTAGACACCCAACTCAACATCTGCACAACTAGAATCGACACCATCAACCTCCTCTAACCCACCATCTATTGAAATTATGTAGCTAGAATTGGATTCTACTTGGTTAAATTTTTATGTTGCCTTTGGCAATTAAAATTTAAATTAATTGTGATAACTTGTGCGATCAATTATGTAACTGGGTTGGGCCCAAATATAATGTAACTTGTAAATGGGGCCAACCTAATCTAGGCGTGCACACTTCATAAGTCAAGGACCTATTTAATATGTAACTTATAATTCAAGTTTGTATTTTGGAGCCAAGGCCGACCTAGAAATAAAGTGTTAAGAGCATATATAAGAAGAGTGACTTGAGGTCACAAATATACAATTCAAGTCAAGCGATCATCTTCTGCCTTATGCGAATTCAGATCTGCAACACACAAAGTCAGCAAACTTGGTCTAGAAGACAGAGAATTCACTATCTAGCCCAGCTAACTCAGTCTTATATATGGCGAATCTGATTTCATGCAAGTCACAAGGGTTCTAGCCAAGCGAAGCTCTTCTATGTTATGCGAATTAATTCTATTGCTGGGCGAACTCAATTAGACTGAAGATATCTGCTCCTACAATCAAAGAACTGGTTCTAGGGTCTGCACATCATCATTCTGGAAACTAATTAAGTTTAGATCAGAACTAAGATTTAGATAAGTTCGCTCCTATTGTGCCCTAGCTGGGCAAATTTGTAATTGTTTAATTCTGCCCTAATACAATCAGATCTGAGACCTTTTGATGTTGGGTTTTTCCTCCAAGAGGGAAGTTTTCCCAGGGTATCTGTGTGTTATGTGTTTGTTCTTCCTTGCATTCTGGTTTTTATTGATTAGTCTGATTGCTAAAATTAACATGGTATAAGAGCTTGGTTTGTAAATAGTTGTGATCAGATTTGTCAATCTTTTATTGTCTTTCAGTCTAACCTACTGTTCAAAGCTTAGACTACATGCTTTCTTCTCTTAGGGCTGAAGAAAGGTTGGAAGGTTCTGCGAATTACACCTCTTGGAAGGTTCGTATGATGATGGCATTAAATGATCTTGTTGAGTGTGTCAGTAAGGATGCTAAAGAACCTACCGATGAAAAGGAAAAGGAAGAATGGCAGAAGGACTTTCAAGCTCGAAGGTTGATCATTGATTTCGTCAAAGATCATATTGTGTCATCTATCTCCAAGATGAAGTCCGCTAGAGAGATGTGTTGTCATTTTTATGACACCCTTGGTCCATCAGTGAGAACCGACCAGAGATATGTTCCATGGACCAGCGCTGCCCCAATTGATCAAGGAGAGAAGATTCATGAAGATTGAGGTGTTGCCTTGTCCGGAGGGAGTTCCTCCCTTGGCTTTTTCTTCTTCCCTGGAACTCCGGAACCCCGAGGTTCCGAGGTTCTTTGCCCTTGTCTCTCTGCTTCTTCCTTTTCCAAAACTCTGAAATCCCGAGGTTTCGAAGTTCTTTACCTTTGCTGCTTTCCTTCCTTCTCCAAAACTCCGGAACCCCAAGGTTCTGAAGTTTCCTTCCTTCACTTAGCTTTTCTCCAGTTTCTTCAGAACTCCGGAACCACGAATTTCCGAAGTTCTTTCCCTAGCTTAGCCTCTCCTCTCCTTAGCCTTTCTCTCTTTTTTGCGCGGAACCCCGAGGTTCCGAAGTTCCTTGTCCCTTTTCTCCTTCCCTCTTCGGAACTCCGGAACCTCGAGGTTCTGAAGTTCGTAGCCTTCCCTTCCTTCTCCTCCTCTCTTTAGCCAATGGATGCTTAAGGCTTTTGTACTTCATGCTTAGCAGGCAAGCATCCCGCAGAAATCGCCAAAAATGTTGTCATTTTTATGACACCCTTGGTCCATCAGTGAGAACCGATCAGAGATATGTTCCATGGACCAACGCTGCCCCAATTGATCAAGGAGAGAAAATTCGTGAAGATTGAGGTGTTGCCTTGTCCGGAGGGAGTTCCTCCCTTGGTTTTTTTTTCTTCCCCGGAACTCCGAAACCCCGAGGTTCCGAGGTTCTTTGCCCTTGTCTGTCCCCTTCTTCCTTTTCTAGAACTCCGAAACCCCAAGGTTCCGAAGTTCTTTGCCTTTGCCACTTTCCTTCCTTCTCCAGAACTCCGGAACCCCAAAGGTTCAGAAGTTCCCTTCCTTCCCTTAGCTTTTCTCCAGTTTCTTCGGAACTCCGGAACCCCGAGGTTTCGAAGTTCTTTCCCTAGCTTAGCCTCTCCGCTCCTTAGCCTTTCTCTCTTTTTTGCCCGGAACTCTGAAACCTCGAGGTTCCGAAATTCCTTGTCCCTTTTCTCCTTCCCTCTTCGAAACCCCGAGGTTCCGAAGTTCCTAGCCTTCCCTTCCTTCGCCTCTTCTCTTAAGTTTCTCCATTGCCCGGAACTTCAAAACCCGTTCCCCTCCTCTCGTTAGCCTTTTCCTTTCTTCTTTGGAACTCCAAAACCCCGAGGTTCCGAAGTTCCCTTCCCTTGCCTTTCCCGGAACCCCGAGGTTCCGAGGTTCCCTCCTCCCCCTTCTTCCTTCTTCTCCCTGGAACTCCAAAACCCCGAGGTTCCAAAGTTCTTCCCTTTTGCCTTCTCTCTCTAGTTCCTCCAGAACTCCAGGACCCCGAGGTTCCGAAGGCCTTTTCCTTCTCTTCTTCTCTCTATCCCGGAACTCCCGAACCCCGACCTTCCAAAGTTCTTCCCTTGTCTTCCTCACTTCGGGAGTCCGAGCTTCCAAAGTCCCCGGGCTTCCTTCCGCCTAGCGACACTTCCGGATGGCGTGATCAACACTCAAGACTTTTAATGCTCTAACAGCTTGGTGACTTGTGCACTTTCTTTTGTGGAGCCACAAGGGTGCATTAAATGTTTTGGCAGGGTTTCCATCAGGAAGGTACGAGGCCATGCTTGGTGACTTATGTCATGACTAACTTTGGAAGGTTAGTCAATCCACCTTCTCAGGATTGCCTTTGGTGGTATGGCTAGGTTGCTTGCATGTACAAGTCAAGTGCATGCACTTCCCTGCACTTCCAAACTGACATGCAGGGGTCATGATCACCATTGTAACCCATTTCTCTATATAAGGTTGTTAAGCCTCATTGTAAAGGGTTCTCTCCCTGCTGGTTTGAGCTTTCTTATGCTCTTCTCTTCTCTTGAAGACTTGTAATTATTTTTTTTTGCATTTTTGCAACTGTAAGATTGGCTTTTGGCCTTATGATTAATTGAAAATCTCCATTCTTGCCTTCCTTCAACTTATGTATGATGTGTATGTGTTCTTACCTCCATTATAAGTGTATGTTTGTGATTTCCTTTCACATGTATGTTGTGTTAACTTGTTTTCTGAGTGTGACTTTGTGGGAACCCTTCTCCCCTCTTGACACTTAGAAAATTCTAACCTCCACACATGTGTTTGGGTCACTCATGCAATTGAAGTTGTGCATCTCCTGGGTGTTTTCAGTTGATTTTCTTTGTGTCATTTCGGTGGGGAGAGAAACAATCTCTTCTTGGTGCATCACCTCCCTTTATTTCAAGCATTTCCCTCTTCCCTTTACCTCTGCAAATTGTTAAGATAGGCTGAGTTAGTTTTGGTTCAACACCTGCACCTGGAGTGAGAAGGAAGTCGGCCTTCTCCGGAGATTCAACCCCCTTGCGCAAAGTCCCACACTTCGGGGTTGTTTCCATGTTTCACAAGGTTGTTGAGTTGATAGCTTAGCAAGGGTGCAAGCTTTTGTGATAACAAGATGTTCAGCACATTGGAGAAGATGTACGAAGTCAACAACACTAGCCGCATTCTGGCCTTGAGGAATCAGCTCACTCCCATCCGATTGGAGAAAAAGGAGAATCCATCACCTCCTACTTCATGAGGATGACTGGTCTAAAGGATCAACTCTCAGCAGTTGAGAAAGAAGTTGAAGATAGCGATCTTACCTTGACTGCCCTAAATGGTCTTCCTCCAACTTGAGAACCATTTATTCAAGGAATCAGTGCTAGGATCGAGCTTCCCAAGTTTGAACGATTGAGGGGAGATGGAATCCAATAAGAATCTTGGCTGGCTGCCAAGGGAGCAATTAGAAGCTCTCATAGAGGAGATCATCACATGCTTGCAACCCAATCGGTCAAGAAGAAAGGTGGAAATTGGAAGAAGGGCAACTTCAAGAGGAATAGAGATTTCAGACCTTCAGCAAGTCATGATTCAAGAAAGAAGCCAAGAGATCTCTCACGTATTCGTTGCTTCAGATGTGACAAGTTTGGTCACTATACGAAGGAATATCAAAATCAGCCTAAGCAAGGAGAAACAAACCTGAATGAAGTTGCAGAACCAAAGGATCATGAAGACTTCATATTCATTTTTGCCTTATCAAGCAATGCCGACTGACAGCAACACTTGGTTAATAGATAGTGGGGCATCTAGGCACATCATGGGATACTGGGAACACCTCTCAAATTTGATAGAGAAAGAGTCTAACCTTCATGTGGTGATTGGTGATGATGCTTGGTATTCGGTAAGAGTTTTCGGTAACACTTCTTTAAATTTAGATTCTGGCTTCTCTATACATCTCAATGATATCTTATTTGTACCTGGAATTAAAAGGAATTTTATCTCCATTTCTGCATTAGAAGATAAGGGTTATCAAGTAGCATTTTTTGAGGGTAGAGTACTTGCATGGCATAAGAAAGCTAGTTTTAAATCTGCTCGTATCATTGGTAATAGAAATGAAAGTTTTGTAATGTCCCCTTCTTAGTGTTGATGCATTTTGTGGTCCATTGGCCTATTTCGGAGACTCGTAGGCTATGTGGAAAGGAGAATTAGGGTTTTCATCTTTTGTGGAGTTCTACTCAAGCTTGTCAGGGTTAGTCAGGAGGGAATTCTTCAGTTCTACTTGTGGTTTTCTTCTAGGTTTTCCATGGACTCCAGTTTGGCATAACATGCAGTTGACTTTTTGGTGAAATGTGAACTATTTTTAGTAAGTTAGGGTTTGGATGTCGGGATGGTACAGTCTTACTGAGCTTTCCAAGCTCTTTCTCTGGGTGCGAAGATCATGATTGTTGGAGCAGTATTTCATTACTTACTATTTTTAGTAAGTGGTTGTAATGTCCCTACTAATTAGAGACCATTGTCCTGCAAAACAGACTATTAGAATGCAACAAATACATATATATAACTAATCTAATTTGCAATTAAACTTCAATTACTTAATTAAAACTAATCTCAATTCTTATTTAATAAAAAAGGATACGAGTGTAGTACTGGGACCTGTCCTTAGGCGGTTGTAATGCTCGCCTTCTTGGAACCCATCTTGGCTCCAAGCCATACCAAGAAATCGATGGATAATTCAATTCCTGTCTTGGATGTAACGTCTTACATCCAAGCCCACCAAGGAAGACCATCATATATGATCAATTCCTTGCCTTGGATGATGCATCTCATCATCCAAGTCTACCAGAGAGGACCAGCCCAGATCCGTCTCTTCTTGGGTGAGCCTTTGACACCCAAGCCATAACATATATGCATATAGATACTCAATATATACTACCTACCAGGGATTATCATAATCCCTGAATTAGGCTAAGAGAATTTCCTCCCAATAGCCTCCATCATATAGCCACATTATTCATATAACATTCTACAATTCATTATCATTCTTCAATCCATAATTTATGCCTACATTTACATATTCCTTAATTCCCATTATTGATCCTATATATAAATATTTTGCATACATACCTATATCCATACATACACATGAGATAATATCATTATCCTACTATAACTCTATTAAAGGAATTGGTATAATATTATGTATGACAGCATATTCATTAATATATGTGTGTGTGGCACACACGTCCACACACATATATACCTCTGTGGCCAGTAAGTACCGCTTACCAATTCGCAGTCCGCATTCTGCAGCTTCTCTTCCTTCACGTTTTGTAATGTCCACCACTTGGTTTAGGCTTGATTTAACCATGATTGAGCTATTTCAATAGACTTATGACTTAAACTAAGTTGATTAGGAGACAAACCATCTTAACATGAAACCAATCAGTGATTACATAATCTTCTTCCTGATATTATTATTTTAATTTGATTTATAATCTCAGATTTATTGTTCATTCAAATTATAATTAATTTATGTTCAGATAATATTATACTATATATTTTATACCCTGTCTTGGGCTCATCCTATTAATTGGATTTAGGCTGCCCCTCTTTGGAACATCTTAATTCCCAACTTCTTGGATACTGATAGTAGTAGCGAGGATTATATCCAAACATATTCTTCGTATTGTTTATTATCTTGTGAGATCTTTCTGATTTATAATCTAATATTTTTATTTGTTTGATTAAGGCATTATATATATATATAGTCTTTATTTTGATATGAACATAAAAACACATAAATACATTATATTATATATCATTTATATATTTATTAATTACATATTTACAAATTACCAATTATTGATACATTAGTTAATTACCTTTGGTATAATTCACTAATACCACCACTACCTAAACACATAAGTTGTTAGTACTTAGTATATTGGTGGTTGTAAAGGCAAACAGATCTGACATAGGTCAGATATGGTATGCCACTATATATTAAATAGGATTGTCACACTTATTGCAAGCTAAATTAATATTACTATTTAATTCTTCATTAACATTATTCAAGCTTCATAAAGTAAGCATTCATATTAAAGACATTCATATGCATACCACCAAGAACAAGAATGTTACTGCGTGTAACTTAATAATTATGTCCTGACCTGATTCGTGGTAGTCGCAAATAGAATAATTACTTCAAACCAAAGATTAAATGGCTATGAAGTTAGTATGGTGAAATAGATATTACCCGTAATGTGTTGTGATGTCGGGTCCTTGTTTAATGCTCACAAGAACGTGTCCAATGTCTGACTGGTATAGATCGATTCAATGATAGATATTACCCGTAATGTGTTGTGATGTCGGGTCCTTGTTTAATGCTCACAAGAACGTGTCCAATGTCTGACTGGTATAGATCGATTCAATGGGAATTGCTGATGAAATAATTCGATGCTTATGAGTTTTCTTCCTTCTATTCAGATCGTACTTATCTTCCTTTCTTTTCTATCCCCTGGACCTTATATAACTTCCATATGCCTCCTGTTAAGAGTTGTGACTCTTCAGTCAATTAAGAGTGCGCCATCATTCATAATCGTGACTTTCGGGAATAGTGAGAGATTTGCTTAATCATAACAACCCTTAGACCTTAAAAGATATAATAAGGCATTATAGTAATCGCACCCCCTTTTTACATAATTTCTTGATTGTAATTAGGGATGGCGGATTCCAATTGCCTTGGGCAACATTGGAATCCGCCCAAGGGGCCAGCCCCTTCTCCAACGAGTAGGGCTGGGCCCTATACCCCACAGCATCTCATAGAAACCCCACGCCACATACAAGATAGCGTGCTAAACATAATAGGGCCAACCCTGTCTAATGGATTTCGGTTAAAGGAAAAACAATAAATTAAAGGTCAAGCCGACATAAATGGATTTTAGTATAAGCCGACATAAATGGATATTGCATCATATAAATAAAGATACTTTCACCTCAATCAAACACACATTCAATACATCATCATGCGAAATATCTACATCTACCTAATGCGAATTTGAAGGAGCAATATCACAGTGAATCACATCTGCTATACCAGTGAATTGCATCTGCCATTAAAGGGTGCGAAATTCATCCATGAGGAGAGTGAACTGAGGGCTAAGGTTGCAGTCCAACAAAGTGCAGACTTCATATGCAGACCTAGGGTTTGGACCTAATTGCTATTGGAAGTGGTAAAGGGATGCTTGTGAAGGTGCAGTCTTGTGGAAGACATTATCAGCCCTAAGTGCAATCACCTTCAAGTACTTGAGATAAGTGTTGTAATCTTCATATGAATATAATCCATAATCGGATTTGAGGATCTTTTCTGGCTGGGTTTTTCCTCCTAGGAGATTTTCCCAGGGTAACCGTGTCTTGTTCTTATTTTGTTCATTTCTTTGTTATGCCTAAATCTGGAAAACTATAAATCTTTCATCTAATCAATTTAGTTAGAAACTAAATTCTGGTTTTCTGAGTTTATATTAATCTGAAAGTGTTAAAACTTACATGGTATCAGAGCTATAGGCTAGATCAACTTTCAGATTTCAGATTTTAGGACTCCTTTATTTCCAGATTTTGTCTCATTCACAGGTCAGGTCAATGGGGCTGAAAGTAGAAGATAGGCTTGATGGGAATCTCAATTTTGCTGCCAGATTTAATCATGTAATTTCAGTCTCTTGTTCCTTCCTTCTTTGGTGGTAGGTTAGTAATTATAAGGATCTCTCAATAAGACGACTTTGGTGTCAATGAAAACATTAAATATTAAATGAACGAATCTTTTATTTAGTCCTTGTTAAACCGAATATTATAAGAGGATGCTTGGTTAATTAAGGTTGTTGTTAAGGGCTTATTATTTCGTTTGGGCTGCAACTTTATGTAGTGGTTAAGATCTGATTTAAATAAGAGTTGCAGATCTGATGGTGAAAGGGTGTGTCTCTTGGCAAAGAGCATACATGATGAGGAGGTGTGACCTCTCCCTCATACTGAGAGACATAAAGGAAAGGAATCAAAGCATCCAGTGATATCACATCGGATCGGATCGGATCAGAACTGTTATTAAGTTACAGGCAATAACATCTTTGTTCTGGGTGGTATGCATGGGGATGTGCTTAATATATATGCTTAATATATGATACCTGATAATGTTCTTCTACACTACATTATGTATGACTATTATACTTAATTTCATATGTATTCTTAATACATGACAAGTTAGTATACTTATAGCCTAATGCTTGTTACTACTGTTAGTATTTAAGAAAGTTGGGAATGGAGTTGTTTCCAGAGAGGGGTAGTCTAAATCCAATCAATAGGATGATTCCCAAGATAGGATAAGGATCAGCGTCCCGTAAACTTTGAGGGAGCCTATTGTATTTTGGTCTCTGAGCGCTTTTATAACATAGACATCCCCTTCTTCCTTAGAACTGAAGTAGTAACGTAGGTTGACACTTGCATTAAGAATTATGGATGATAAAATTAATTATCTAGTATGATATAATTAGTTCTCTAGTATGGTAAATGAACAATTTACTTATTAATAATTGATAAATTAATTGAACTATGAAATATCACAAATTGATTCATGTTAAGATAGATTTTGTCTTCTATCAATTTAGTTGAAGTCATAAGTATTTTGAAATAGATTAATTATGGCTAAAACAGGCCTAAACCTATTAAGGGAAATTTTGTGTACATGCCTGTCTGTGACCTGAACAATTAAATACTAAAACTAAATATGGAATGTATGCCCTCATTAAATATCTAGTGCTTAATTGTTCCAATGAGTGAGATCAAAACAAAGAAGAAAAGCTGAACTTCATATTTGTAAAGACATTGCGAACTTGAATATTTCCTCTCTGTTTTGAACTTCATTTAATTTATGTGTGCCTTTATCTATGTGCGTAAGGGAAAATAAGCCAGTTACATAAGTATCGCAACTAATTGAGTAAATGAAGTATTCATTAAATAAATGTCATAAATAAGTGAGCTAGGAATTTTTTGTTCACAATACTTGATCCGAAGATTAATTCCTTTGATGTATTTGTTGTTGGATGTCTAGAGGTTTGATCTAAATCCTTTATCAGAATTATTTTGATCATATATACTGCAGCTTACTAATTGCTATTGATTCATGGAAGTATAGGCTCTCACTATCATTGCTTGGTTAGTATCTTCATTAAGTATACTTCGCTCTCCTTGTAAACATTCTATTAGTACTTCCTCACCTATGATCTGATTGAGTTTTGACTATCAATTGAATGATTCTATAATAGTTCATAAAACTGACTTTTTAGTTGAGTATTTGCTATCATGAAGTGTGAAGTATTATGGAAATTAATAATATACACTATATCCTCAATTGCTGACTTAGAATTATTCTAGTTGATAACTACAGTACGTTTTGAGCTAATTGTAGACTCTATTAGGTTATACTAATGGTTGCATGCTTAAACCTCAAATCTGTGGAAACCCTGGTGAGGCAGAAAATGATCATGACTTAACCCTTGTGAGTTCTTTATGAAAATTAGATTTTTGTTATAACCTGTATGGTGATGTACAAGTTTTCAAGGTTGTGTGTTACAGGCTGGCTCCTTTTAATTTGTGTCACATAAGTATTGTCTCAACATTCTATGTATCATTGGTTATATTGTTAAAGGGATGCATCTAACTTATCATGAATGTTGTGATCCTCACCCAAGGTCATTTTTACATAACCTCATAGAGTAGGTGATGTATGCCGAGGGCCAAGGCCATACTGACATCAGAAATCCATAAGCTTGGATTGATGTGGCTTCAGAGGGAGCCTTGAAATAAGGCATAAGGATCTTCACACTCATTTTTGAGGATATGTCTTGATCATAATTGAGCCATGGGTCCAATTCATAAAAGGTGAAGTTGGCATTTCTCATCCTTGTTTATGAATACTTATGATCTATGATGCTTGGCTATCAGTCTGATATTGAGGATTAAGAGGGAGCCCTATGATCTTCAATAAAACTCTTGGTATGAAAGAGTACTTGATAAGCCTAGGGTTTTGTAAAGATTCTAACCTGTTCCTTAAAGTATTTGAAATGCTAATTCTGATTTCTTATATGGATGATCTAACTCTGACTGATAAAGATAGCCTCATGATTTAATATAAGAAAGAATTAGGTCAGAATTGAGATGGAAAATCTAAACCTAAAATGCATTACTTCTAGGTTAGAAGTGTAGCAAGGATCTAATGAAATTATTCCAAGTTAAGTTTTCTATTGTTATGTTAGAATTATGGATTGTAAACTTATATGGAAACTAACTTAAAGAAGTTGAGTATGTCTGCAGCCAACTTGATCTTGCAGATTCATCGGAATAGAGGCAGGTTGATTGATTGGTCAAGAAGTGTTATGGACAAGGAAAACACTTCAAGCATTCACCCATTGCGATCTCTTGGACCTACAGGGACAGTCCTCAGTTGCATTGAGTATTGCTGAAACTAAATACATTGTTGCAAGTGTTGTGGTTTCTCAAAATTCTTATTATGTTGTTTTGAATTATTATCAGAGTTGTATAGAGATACCTGACAATTCAATGTTTTATGGCAGGACAATCCTGTATTGCAGATGTTCTCACCAAGTCTCTTGAAGCTTGAGTACTTCAAAAGATAGACTTGGAGCTGTGGAGAACACCGCCTTGGTTGAGAGGGACTCTCAACCTTAGTGATACATTGTGTTGTATCAACCACCCTCTGCGAGCAATGTAAGGTGGTAGTGTAATCTTCTCAGGGAGAAGAGTAATTGTTACCATCCTCTGCGAGCAATGTAAAATGGTAGAAAAGATTCTCTCCACCCTCTACGGGCAATGTAAGGTGGATCCAGTCTATGCTTGTGTGCGAGCTGGAATACTATGTTATGCAGTTCCATTCTATACTTGTGTGCAAGATGGAAGACCACAATATTCTTATATGTTTATTCCATTCCTTGCTTGTGTGCAAGATGGAGGATTCTGTTTATTAGATTCCATCCTATGCTTGTGTGCAAGATGGAGGATTTTGTTTATTAAATTCCATTCTATGCTTGTGTGCAAGATGGAGGACTATGTTTTCACTTTATGCTTATGTAACTCCACTCCATGCTTGGGTACAAGATGGAAGATTATGATGTTACATTCTTCTTTGGGAGAAGACTGAGGTAAAGACAATGAATGATGGATATGCGTGATCGATGGCATGGAAAGACTCCATGATGTGCATGAATAATTGTGTATGTATTCATGACTTGCAAGTGTGAATGTTAAAGTTTTGAATTCACCCTCCACAGGCAATTCAAGATGGATACTATGGGATACTATTTGTGGCTACTTGTCGTGATCCGCTCTCAGGAATATTTGAAGTTGACAGCTAAGTTCAGATTACAATTTAAACATTGTATGTATTACTTAGGGCTGGGCCCTAATCTTGTAACCTGGTTGTAAGATTATCTTTCTCCCTAATTAAGAGGGAATGTTGATTGTAATTAGGGATGGCAGATTCCAATTGCCTTGGGCAACATTGGAATCCGCCCAAGGGGCCAGCCCCTTCTCCAACGTGTAGGGTTGGGCCCTATACCTCACGGCATCTCATAGAAACCCCACGCCACATACAAGATAGCGTGCTAAACATAATAGGGCCAACCCTATCTAATGCATTTCGGTTAAAGGAAAAACAATAAATTAAAGGTCAAGCCGACATAAATGGATATTGCATCATATAAATATAGATTCTTTCACCTCAATCAAACACACATTCAATACATCATCATGCGAAATATCTACAACTGCCTAATGCAAATTTGAAGGAGCAATATCACAGTGAATCACATCTGCTATACCAGCGAATTACATCTGCCATTAAAGGGTGCGAAATTCATCCATGAGGAGAGTGAATTGAGGGCTAAGGTTGCAGTCCAACAAAGTGCAGACTTCATATGCAGACCTAGGGTTTGGACCTAATTGTTGTTGGAAGTGGTAAAGGGATGCTTGTGAAGGTGCAATCTTGTGGAAGACATTATCAGCCCTAAGTGCAATCACCTTCAAGTACTTGAGATAAGTGTTGTAATCTTCATATGAATATAATCCATAATCAGATCTGAGGATCTTTTTTGGCTTTGTTTTCCCTCCTAGGAGGTTTTCCCAGGGTAACCATGTCTTGTTCTTATTTTATTCATTTCTTTGTTATGCCTAAATCTGGAAAACTATAAATCTTTCATCTAATCAATTTAGTTAGAAACTAAATTCTGGTTTTCTGAGTTTATATTAATCTGAAAGTGTTAAAGCTAACATAATTCACTTGATGAGCAGTAGTAGTCAAGGCATTCACCAATACAATTTCTATCTTATGATTAATCGATATCTCTTTCGTTGCTATTCCTTATTTGCTAGCTTGTTCGATGTTATTTATATATGTATGTTATATCTTTATTATTTTAAATATATAAATTGTGTTTGAGAATATGTAATATAATATTTATTTTATTTTATTTTGTTATTTCAAAAAATATTATTAGTAATAAAAATTAATTAAATAGTAATATTTAATAAGTGAATAAATTTCAAATAATCATTTGTTGGTAATTATTATACTAATTAATACTAATAATTTCTTTATTCGAGATATATATAATGATCAAGGAGGGGACATGACAGTGGTAGTTTGGGCATTTCTATTTTTGGTAGTCTTGGATATGGTCCCAATCCAGCACAGTTCAATGGTCTTCATTGCTCAGCTTCGTCCTTGATTTTTGTGATAATCAGTATTGAAGTTATAAGTTATTTAATTAAATATTATTTCCTTATCCTAAGGTTTAATATTTTATTATTTTATTATTGATTATTGATATTGGGAATTGTGCATAACATGATTTTTTCCTAAGTCTGCCTAGGCGAATTACTTTGTGTTAAGAAGGGAGGCCTAAGTGAATGTGGGGACTTTATTTTATTTGACAAAATATACTTCCATGCCAAAAATCGTGGTCTTCTTCCTAGTCGTGTTTTTGACTTGGATATGGCGCCATTCTTGGGTCCACCATGGGGGAAATGAAATGCAAATTTGAGGGGGAATTTGGAGGCATTTGAATTTGAATTTCAGTCTTGGAAACTTATTTATACAAGTGCTTGGCCTCTCATTTCATCATCAAAAGAAAATATAATGTTATGCTATCGGATTGATTTCAGGCTTCTTCGAGTGTGAAACCTCCTAGACTTTTCAATTGCAGTTTCGAGTGTGAGAAATCACTCCTAGCTAAGGCTCTATCGTGTGGATTTCGTGGTGTTCTTGGGGTTTTGCGTGTGAGGATTTGAGGAAGGGTTGCTGCTGTAATTTTCTGTGTTGCTGGTTCGTGTGTGGCTGAAGCGAAGTTTCATTCCTACCTCCCTGCCTGTATGACCTATCATTCTGGGTATTGGCTCGAACAACTTCTATGCTATAGGTGATGTGATTTGTATGTTTGCAGCCTTTAATTTGGAGTTTTTGTTTTTATATTGCAAATCGTACTTTCCAGCTTGGGCGTGGGTTTTTGGGAGTGCATTGGGTTGCATGCTTGATATTTTGGGGTGTTTAGGAGCTCTATTTCAGTTTGTTCTTAGTTGCTCAATTCTTAGTGTCAGTTTGGGAGTGATTTGGGGTGTGAATTGAAGGAGATTTAAGTGAGATATGAGCATTTTAGTGTGATTCAGTGTTGCTGGTTATGCATTTCCAGCCTGCTGTTATTTGTATCAGATTTTAGGAAGTTGGTGTTGAGCTGGTTTAGTGATATTATCTTCTGTGATTCAGCATTCTCTTCTATTCTATAATTCCTATATTTTGAAGGTTGAATAGTAGTACTATCAACCAATTTCTGAATTGTAAGCATTCCCGCTGAACAAGTGGAAGAGGCAGGCTTGCCGCCTATTTTTTGGTATTTGTAACTCAGTCCTCCCACTGAATAAGTGGTCGAGTGATTAGTTTTTATGTATTGTCCTACCGCTGAAATATGTGGTAGAGTGATAGCTTTATGTAATGTCCTCCTGCTGAAATACGCGGTAGAATGATTGAGTTCTAGTTTCTTGTTGTTTCCCTTGGCTGGTTTACCGCCAAGAAGTTTAGTTTCTTTCTTGCTAGATAAGCAGAAGGGGTTGGCTTGCCGCCCGTGCATTGTAATTTTCAGTTATTGGCATCTAACGATCCCCGGAACACTGTATGTTCTCACCCTCCCAAATTGGGCTCTCGGTGAACAAAAGGTGGAAGGGTTCCCTTTCATTAGTTTGGATTATTTCTCTAACCTTAACGGGTTATGGTGTTTGTCTTGTAATTCTTATTGCCAAAAAACAAAAAAAATTAAAGGAAATATCACAAGTTTATATAAGCTTTCAAGTCGCCCAGTTCAAGCCCTCATTCATGAGGCTCCTGAGTCCAGCGAACTATGGCACAGAAGGCTTGGTCATCTACACTTCCAAGCACTTCCCTCACTTGAGAAGATGGTCAAAGGTATGCCTAAACTTAGTCACCTTCATGATGATACTTGCAAAGGCTGTGCTTTAGGTAAGAATACTAAAAGTTCATTTCATAAAAGTGAAAGTAGAGCTAAAGAAAAGTTAGCACTTGTTCATTCTGATTTATGTTCACCTATGTCTATTGCTTCACCTAGTGGATTCTTATATTATGTAATCTTCATAGATGATTTCTCTAGAAAGACTTGGATTTACTTTCTGAAAACTAAAGAATCTGATGAAGTATTAAGTAGGTTCAAAGAATTTAAGGCTTTAGTTGAAAATCTATCTAGAAAAAGAATTAAAGTGTTAAGAGCAAATAATGGAGGTGAATACACCTCAGGTAGTTTTCATAACTTTTGTGTAGAGACAGGAATTAAGAGAGAGTTATGTGTTCCCTACAATCCTCAGCAAAATGGGGTGGCTGAAAGGAAGAATAGATCCATTGTTGAAGCAGCTAAAGCAATGATTCATGATCAGGATCTACAAACCTTCTTGTGGGCTGAGGCATCTAAGACTGCAGTATATATTCAAAATAGATGCCCTCATCGAGCGTTGAAGAACATGACTCTTGAAGAAGCCTTCACTGGAGTCAAACCTGACATCAATCACCTAAAGATTTTTGGAAGTCATGTCTATGTTCATATGCCAAAGGAAAAGAGAACTAAGCTAGAGCCATCCAGGAAGAAAGGTATTCCTGTTGGATACAGTGAATCTTCCAAAGCATTCTGAATCTACATTCCAGGGCAAAGGTATATTGTGGTAATTAGAGATGTTACTTTTGAAGAAAATATTGCTTTTAAGAAATCTAAAGGTTCCCTTACTAATAATGATAAAGAAGATAATGGTAATCAAGATATGGATGTTGATACTAACCCTGAGATTCAAAGGGAGTCTATTGAGCTTCCTGAACCTATTGAGCATGGTGATCCTTTTGAGCCTCTGGATCCAACTGATGGACCCAGAGATATTGCAGTTAGCAAGAAGAGACCACTTTGGGTTAGGAACACAATTCAAGAAGTTGAAAAGTTTATAGCTCCCCAAGGAACATTTAGAGAAAGTAGGAAACCTCAAAAGTTCTCCAACTATGTTGCAATGATGTGCAACATTATTGAGACCGAACCATCAAAAGTAGAAGAAGCTATGAACCAACAAGCGTGGAAGTTAGCCATAGACAAAGAATATCACTCCATCATCAAGAATGATGTCTGGGATATTGTGCCTAGACCTAAATGTAAGTCTGTTGTATCCTCTAAATGGTTGTTTAAAATTAAACATACTGCTGATGGAAGTATTGAGAAATATAAAGCTAGATTTGTAGCTCGTGGTTTTTCTCAAAAGGAAGGCATAGATTATGAGGAAACATTTGCTCCTGTTGCTAGATATACTTCTATTAGAACCATTATAGCTATTGTTGCAGCTAAGGGTTGGAAATTACATCAGATGGATGTAAAGACTGCTTTTCTTAATGGTGTCATTGAGGAAGAAGTCTATATTGAACAACCAGAAGGATATGAGATTCATGATAGAGAATCTCACGTGTGCAGATTGAAGAAATCTCTTTACAGCCTCAAGCAGGCCCCTCAAGCTTGGTATGAAAGAATTGATAAGTATTTGGTTAGTTTAGGATTTTTTAAGAATGATGTTGATTCTAACCTTTACTTTAAAGTATTTGATGGTGAAATGCTAATTCTGGTTTTATATGTGGATGATTTATTTCTCACTGGTGAAGATAGTCTTATCATTTGATGTGAGAAAGAATTAGCCACTGAATTTGAAATGAAGGATCTAGGCCTAATGCATTACTTTCTAGGTTTAGAAATATGGCAAAGATCTAATGAAATTATCCTTAGTCAAGGAAAATATAATATTGATATATTGAAAAGATTTGGAATGATGGATTGCAAACCTATGTCTACTCCTATGGAAACTAGCTTGAAGAAATTGAGTTTATCTGCAACTAACTCTGATTTTGCAAATCCATCAGAGTACAGGCAGTTGATTGGATCCTTGATGCATCTAGTTAACACTAGACCGGATATTTGTTATGCAGTGAGTGCCCTCAGCCAGTTCATGAACAAACCAAAGCATGTTCATCTTGTTGCAGCCAAGCATATCCTGAGATATTTGCGAGGCACAGTTGGCTACGGGCTGAAGTATCCAATCAACACTGTCATTACCCTGGAAGGTTACTCTGATTCTGATTGGGCAGGAAGTGTAACTGATAGGAAGAGCACTTCAGGGATTTGCTTCAATTTGGGTTCTGACGTGATCTCCTGGGCCAACAGGAAGCAGTCCTCAATTGCTTGGAGTACTACAGAAGCTGAGTACATTGCGTCAAGTGTGGCGTCAAGAGAAGCAGTATGGCTTCACAAGCTTCTTGCGGGGTCGTTTAGACAACCTTGGGAACCCACATTCATTCATTGTGACAATCAGAGTTGTATTAAGATGTTTGTTAATCTTGTGTTTCATGACAGGTCAAAACATGTGGAAACTCATTATCAACATGTTCGTGATATGGTACAGAGAGGTGCCATTCAGCTGAAATATGTCAACACTGATGAGCAGATTGCAGATGTTCTCACCAAGCCTCTTACTCGAGTGAAGTTTGAGTACTTCAAAAAGAGACTTGGAGTTGTTGAGAACACAGCTTTGACTGAGAGGGAGTCTCAGTCTCAGTGATGCACTAAGTTGCATCTTCCACCCTCTGTTGGCAATGCAAGGTGGAGTCACCCTCTGCGGGCAATGCAAGTTGACATTGAATCCTTCTTGGGCAGAAGGTTGAGGTGAAAGACCTCCTCCATCCTCTGCAGGCAATGCAAGGTGGATCCATCCTCTGCGGGCAATGCAAGATGGATATCATGGAAAGGTTCATGATGTTTTGTTATCACAATATGACTTGGTTATTTAGAATCATCCCTAGCTAAGAGGAAGTGTTGAAATTATGTAGCTAGAATCGGATTCTACTTAGTTAAATTTTAATGTTGCCTTTGGCAAATAAAATTTAAATTAATTGTGATACTTGTGTGATCAATTATGTAATTGGGTTGGGCCCAAATATAATGTAACTTGTAAATGGGGCCAACCTAATCTGGGCGTGCACACTTCATAAGGCAAGGACCTATTTAATATGTAACTTATAATTCAAGTTTGTATTTTGGCGCCAAGACCGACCTAGAAATAAAGTGTTAAGAGCATATATAAGAAGAGTGACTTGAGATCACAAATATACAATTCAAGTCAAGCGATCATCTTCTGCCTTATGCAAATTCAGATCTGCAACACACAAAGTCAACGAACTTGGTCTAGAAGACAGCGAATTCACTATCTAGCCCAGCTAACTCAGTCTTATATATGGCGAATCTGATTTCATGCAATTTACAAGGGTTCTAGCCAAGCAAAGCTCTTCTATGTTATGCGAATTACTTCTATTGCTAGGCGAACTCAGTTAGACTGAAGATATCTGCTCCGACAATCAGAGAACTGGTTCTATGGTCTGCACATCATCATTCTGGAAATTAATTAAGTTCAGATCAGAACTAAGATTCAGATAAGTTCGCTCCTATTGTGCCCTAGCCGGGCAAATTTGTAATTGTTTATTTCTGCCCCTAATACAATCGAATCTGAGACCTTTTGATGCTGGGTTTTTCCTCCAAGAGGGAGGTTTTCCCAAGGTATCTGTGTGTTGCGTTTGTTCTTCATTGCATTCTGGTTTTCTGTTATTTATTGATTAATCCGATTGCTAAAATTAACACCATCATCATTGCCTTCTCCAGAATCACTGTCATCATCTCCTCCAGAATTGCCACCAACACCCTCTCTTGTGCACTCTAGGGTTAACACCATCATTTATGTATATTATTTTTTCAAATTAAATTACGCTTTTATATTACCTAAATTCATTAATTTCTTTTTTTTGTGTGTAATTATAAGGTTCTTTTTTGTCAAGTGGGTGCCAAGTCCCAAGTCCAAGTCAAAATTTTGAGCTACCAAGTCGAGTCTAAGTCCGATTCCTGATACTATGTACCAAAGGACATGAAGGTGGTGGGTATTGAAAGCGATTCATCAATTTATATTAACATTGTTAAAAAGAAAACCATTAAGAATTGGAAGCTGTAGAAATGGAATGTATTGATCTAGAGATGGCTAGACAACTTGGAGTATACCTTGGCACACAACTTTAGAGAAATAAATAGAGCTGCAGACTTGTTGGCAAATCATGGAATTGATCAAAATGAGGTTTCCAAAGTATCCAACAAGGATACAGATTGGGAAGACTTGAAACACATTTTGGAGACAAAAAGACTTCCATTTTCGAAAAAAAAAAGATCCCCTTATGTATATCAGCAACAACAGACAATTGTCCCCATGCTACACAATTCACAAGTTCCATGTTGCATTCACTTCTCTTCTATTCATGGCAACTTCTACATATATGTTGTGCGTTGCACACGCCCCCCTGTCGCCGACAGGGTCCCCCTTTCCATGGTTTGAGTTTTTTTGATCGTCATCCCGAGAATCGAATCAGAGTTTCTCGTATCTCCTCGAGCGAGTTCGTGATCAGTCCGTAAGCTGATCAACGTTGGAGTAATGAACCAATGAGCCCTTTTGACTGATCTGGCTTTCGGGCGTAAATACCGGGAGTTTGTTCCAAAATTTCAAAACTTAACGCAATGCAAGCATCTTTTCGGACTCCAGGTCCGAACTTGGCGAAAGTCAAGATGAGCCGTTAAGTTTAAAACGTTGTGCGCTCCCCCCCTTTTTTGATGTAAGCGTCCGAAGGTGAAAATTCAAAATTTGAAAGCATAAGGTGGCAATCGCATTCCGGACCCTAGGTCCGAAATTTCCAAAAAATTAAAGTTTCAAAACATAACACTGCCCAACAACGTTTTCGGACATTAGGTCCGAATGTTAGTGAAGGTTAAGTTTAAAACACAGTGCAATAGCATACTTCGAACCCTCGTGTCCGAATAACACAAGCTGTTGAGTTCTAAAAAACATATCAAACAGCGTCTTCGGACCCTAGGCTCCGAAAAGAGACAAAGTTAAAGTCTTTTTTAAGCAACATCAAAAAACCACGTTTCGGACCCCCGCGTCCGAATATCGACCAAGGGCGAAGTAAGTTTTAAAAAAAAAAACGCATACCATGCATACTTCGGACCCTAAGCTCCGAAAAAGGCGAAGTTGAAGTTTTAAAAAAAAAACGCACATCATACATACTTCGGACCCTAAGCTCCGAAAAAGGCGAAGTTGAAGTTTTAAAAAAAAACGCACATCATACATACTTCGGACCCTAAGCTCCGAAAAGGGCGAAGTAAGTTTTAAAAAAACGCATACCATGCATACTTTGGACCCTAAGCTCCGAAAAAGGCGAAGTTGAAGTTTTTAAAAAAAAACACATCATACATACTTCGGACCCTAGGCTCCGAAAAGGGACAAAGTTAAAGTTTTTTTAAAAAAGCAACATAAACAGCGTTTTCGGACCACCGCGTCCGAATGACCAAGGGCGAAGTAAGTTTTTAAAGGCATTTCTCCAGCATCGAAATGCATACTTCGGGCCCTAAGCTCCGAATGAAAAGGGCGAACTGAGGTTTTAAAAACGCAGCGCATGGCACACTTCGGACCCTCGCGTCCGAATGAAAAGGACGAAGTGTAAGTTTTGAAACATATCAAATAACATTCTTCGGACCCTAAGCTCCGAAAGGGAAAGTGTGGTGTTTCAAAAGCAACGTCGAGACGCACTTCGGACCCCCGCGTCCGAATAACAAAGACAGTATAAGCTTCTAAAACAACATCAAAACGCACTTCGGACCCCCGCATTCGAGCTTCAACATCATCGGGCAAACAGCGTTTTCGGACCCTAAGCGTCCGAAATTCCAAGGTGAAAGTTTAAAAACGAAGTCCAAAAGCAAGCAAAACATTAAACGCAGAAGGCACAGTGTGTAACGCGGAGGTCAGGACGAGCACACCCGCGAAGGTTAGATTCGAAAACCTCCAATTCGAAATTCGAAAGGAACTCTTAAATCCGAAAGCAAGGAGGTAAGACACTGCATCATCCTCCCATCGACCATTTAAAATTCAGGTTGCTAGACACAGAACCATGTGAAATTAATAAATCCTCTTTCATCTTCCAAACTGCGAAAATTTAAACAGGAAGGATAACCGTTGGGATTCAAATTTTGCAGGGTCATCCGCTCGCCCCCCCCGCAAGGTCGAGCAATCACCCATCATTCGCTCCGATCAGGTAAGTACGCCTTATCGCGTACGGTCATTTAAAATGTGTGGATCAAATACGCAAATACGCAAAATTTGAAATGCTTAGAGTCTGCATCTCCATCATTCGAGCATCCAAAATTTAGGACTTATTCCCGGAGTTTGGCCGAAAACTGCATCTCTTTTCAAAATTCTCATGTTTTGCCTTTGTTAAAATTAATCCAAAAAATTCGAGAGTAAGAATGCTTAGTCATAAATCTTCAGGAATATGATGCTGTAGAAGTTAATCAGATTGTTAGCCCAGAGTGATATTTAAACTAATCTCGGTCTGTTGAAACACTTCTGTTATTATCTAACCCGCATCGTCATTCTCGTGTCACCTTGTAATCCGTGTCTGGCTGTGCAGGATAAATGCCTAAATCAGCGGCAGAATCATCAAAAACACCCGCTGCAGCAGAAACCTCACGAGCATCCAAATCAGACATCCCACGGAAAGTTGAAAGAATGAAGTATCAGTATCAGAGGGGAGGGTTAAGAGAGTCAAAGGTCCAGAGTATCTGGGACAACATTGGTGACACCGACCTTGGCCACATTGATATTCAGGATTTCAGGGATCGGGTCTTCTCACCCAATGCATATGGCAGGCCTAGGCAAATGCTGGAAAGTGGCATCGCCCAAGCAGCAGGTTTTCCTCCAGCAATCCAGAACTATGAATTAGTAGTGGAAGCTGCTCGGCATTACGAGCCAAAGTCCAGATTAGTGCTTCTGGAAGATATCACTATTGCCGACTTCTCCCCTGAGGCTATCGGCGATGCATTTGATATCCCCTTTCCAAATAATCCCATAGCTACAACAATGGACGAGGCACAGGGGGCGTATGATATGAACCCAGCTCGATGCAGGGCACTAATTAACGAAGAATGGTTCAAAGAAAAAAGGCCTTCAAGCACCAGGATTGTGAAAAAGACCCCCAGAAGTGACTTTCATAATGAACATGGCGATATGGTCACCTTACTTAGCCGAGTCATGGGACTCCCTAAGTCCAACTACTTTGAAGAATGGATGTTCTATTTTACAAAACAGGTCTTTGCCGGAAAGTCTAAGTTTGACTGGGCTCAGATCATAAGTGATAACATCCACGCTCAGCTGATTGAGCTTGAGACAAAGAAGTATTTCACCATGACCTCCTATTTGGTCTATATGTTCGCAAAGAACCAGCCACTGCCAGGATTAATAATGAAAGGTGAGATCGGGAATGGGCCTGGTCAGGTAAAGGTTTATGATTGCTACCCGCAGCTGCACTACCAGGATATAGCTCAAAGGGAAAAGAGCAGCCCGGCTTACGCGGTTGGACAGTACGAACGTGTCAACGACGCCTTCACAATGCGTCTAGTCAGGCTAATGCAGGGAGGGTTACACATAAGGCTCTCGGAGCAAGCTACCATTTTAGTGCAGAGGTATGGGGCCTGGTTTATTCAGTTCCCAAGATTCTCCTACATCCGAATTGCTGGCTTTAAAGGTGCCCCCCTTCGACTTCCGCGGTACCCAACCGATAAAGTAGTCCTCATGGAAGTGGCAAGGCAATCACGCCCTGCCGGCATATTATTACGAGAAAGCAAGCAGGCTGGATTCGCATTTCCAATGATCATAGGCAACCATGATGTCCAATTGAGAACTCCCACCCTAGCAGAAGAGTCCCTTGCAGAGCTAGCCTCTTATGGCCTACAGGAACATTTCCCAAGAAAATGTTTTGATCATGACAATTTGGCAAAGAGAGCTTACGGTAGGCGCTACAGAGCAAAGGAGTCAATTGAAGATTACTGGAAAAATTGCTCCGATGACTACGAAGTCAGGCGACGGGAATATTCTAGATTGAGTGTGCAGCAAATGCGACTCTTTGAGTACCGTCGGGTCCCGGATCAGCTCACAGACTCGGGGAACTGTCTCCAAGTCCGGGAATTCGAAGCAGTGAGGCATCTCTTGCCAGGCGTTGATTGGTCTCAAGACCCAATCACGGATTTCGAAGCAATCATGGCAGCCCCGGCAAGATACACAGATCAATGGTTACAACACCAGATCGAGAGGCTAGTCCATGAAGGGGTCCAGTTTACTTACCATCTGATGGGCAATTTCGACTCTCAGTCTTCCGAAGATGAAAGGACATCAGCTGAAAAACCAGAGAAAAGGAAGAAAACTAAGGCTTGCAGAGGGACTCGGACGTCCAAGAGAACAAGGAGGGAGAAGATTCCCATAAGAAGGCCAGAGACCACTTCA
The DNA here is from genome assembly GCF_030272615.1 of Cryptomeria japonica. Lineage (NCBI taxonomy): Eukaryota > Viridiplantae > Streptophyta > Pinopsida > Cupressales > Cupressaceae > Cryptomeria > Cryptomeria japonica. The sequence continues at coordinate 19,233,781 of NC_081405.1, read as the reverse complement.
TCTTCAGACCCCAGTTCGCCCGATGGTGCCATAGATTTGGATTGCATACCTGCTCCGCCTTCCCAGAGCGACATAGAGGCATTCCAAGCCAACGATCCTCCTGCTCCAGATATGCCGGACACCGAGCAAAAGGGCCCCAATCCGACTAAGCCGGGTGACCAGATAGAGGAAGGAGAAATCCCATCCACCCAGGGGATCGAAGTGCATGAACCTACCCAGCAGAGCCGCCATGAATTACTACTCCTCCATGCACCCAAGGACGACTCAACTGTCGAAGGGGAACAAAGAACAGACGAGATCCATGAGCTCGAGGGAACCAAGGAGCCACCATCACAGGAAGATGTCAGACAATTATTCAGTGAGATAGGGGAGAACTCAGATGCAAACAAAGAGCTTCCTCCTTCTTCCACCCCTCCGATGGCGGGACAGCTGTTAATTTGTGATCAGCCAGTTGGAAGTATGGGAGCACAAGGTGCTAACTTAACCCTATCCTCAACCCAGACGGTGCCTCAAGAGTGGCTGATCGCCAGAGCTCAGCGCAGGGCCGCCACCAAGGCGCCCATCGACCTTGAAGACATCTTCTCACGAATGGATCAAACAAAAGCAAAAGGGAAGAAGAAACCGAGAACATACTCTAAGATAACCAAGGATGGGCAAAGGAACCGCACTCTTCATATTGCTACCCCGCCCGTAAACAAGCTAGCAGATCAAATAACCCTGGCAGATTATAGCATTACGACTGTCCCCATCGGACGAGCTACAAAAGAGCAAGAAAAGGAGGAATTTAAGGACTCGGTGCAAAACATACTCAGACAGCTCGAGGAAATCACGGCTGAAAAGGACATGTATCGGGCCCGTGCTGAACAAGCCGAGGGATACATCGATAAGCTCCTACGGCCACTACACAACCCCTCTGAATCCCATATTCCCCCAATGGGATTGGCGCAGAGGACCACAACTGAATTTGAAGGAATCCGGGATACCGCAAAGGCCGTTAAGGAATGGGTGCAAGACATCAAGAAAAAGGGAGAACAGATCCTCAAAGAAGTAAAGGAAATGGCTCTCCATCGAGAGCTCACTCTCGTCAAGCTGTTGGAAGTAAAGAGAGAATCCCTTCACATGCATGAAGTAGCGGCCTCTACCCTTCCCCTCCTAAGAGCTCTTTTCTGGACACATACACAAATTCCCACACTGCCTGACATCTTGAATCCCCATAGCATCAGTGTTCTCAAGGAATGGTATTGGACCATCACCATGAAGAACGACGCCCAGGAAATTATTGACAAAGAAAATGACGCATGTGAGGCGATTCTGGGGAACATGCAAGAACTAGGCAAGACCATCCTCCGATCAATGGTTTCGGGGTGGATAAATGACCTGTCCGACAGTGTAATCCGGCCGGATTGGGAGGGAAGATTGGGAGCAGATAAGGCTTCTTATTCCATTGAAGACTTGAGTTTTGCTGGTCAGTTCCATTCAGACATATTATGCTTCGAGCGTAATCGCTCCAGCTGGAAGGACGGTTTAAGACACGTGGACCAGTATCTCGAAGGCATGCAATACAAAATTCGCCACCCTCCCATGCCCCCTTTCAATCCCCTCTTCCAATTATGCATCAAGTTTCAAGAATATGTCCGCGAGGAACGAGCAGCAGGTCGTGATTTATGGCGAGAATACCTGCATGGCGAAGACCAGTTTCTGCAAAAGGAATGTGAAACCAGAATAGAGAAAGCAGTTTCTCAAAAATGCTTTTTTCCCTCCAAGTCTTAAAAAGTGCACTTTTGTCCCAAAAGGGTGACAGTTGACTTTTGGTCAACATATTGTAAAGTTTTTTGTGCACCTCCCCTTTTTGGATTATTTCAAAGTTGTAATTATCCTTTGGTAGTTATTGCTCCTTTTGGGGTAGTTGTAGATATTTATCTCCCTATTTATGAGTGTGGGTCCCTCTTTTGTAAGGATGAATCTGGGCCACTTGTTTAGATTAGATCTTGGCCATTCATCCATTTTTGGAAACCTATTTAAGGGGACTGGTTTTCCCTCATTTGGGAGGAAGTTCTTGAATTGTTGCGAAAGCTCTGAAGAAATTTTGCTGGAATTAATACAATGGATTGAAATTACCTTCAAATTTCCTTGTGAGTGCATGGTCTCCTTCTTCATTTAAATTAGAAAGCTTTTAATTATGTCCGTTCATTTTACACAGCAGTTCTTACCAAGCATCTGATAGAATCTCCACAGTCCATACCATTAGAGGATAGCTGATTGCTTTTTTTCCTTTCTGCATGGTTAATCTGGGCTATTTTATGATTCAGTTCGATTATCAAAAGTACACATATCATGAATATAGAAGTTCTAATATTGTATTTGGTAATATGAAAATCTGGTTTCTCCTTTGAAGATTGCACTAAGTTTATGCAAACATTGTGTCTGAATGACTGATGATGCTTAACCTGGTTTCCTGGAGGTGTCTGTCTGCTTGGGTAAATCTGTTGTCCTAGTTAATATTTACTGTTCTCTCTCTCTACCCTTCCTTTCTTTCCTCCCAATTTTATCCCTTTTTTTTAGAAATCCAGTCTTGCTAAATCAGCTTCAAATAAATCAACATCACCTGAAAGAAAACCAAAAGAGGTCCCTGGGAATTCGCATATGAAATTACTAATCAAACGTAAGCCCCCTTGTGTTTCCAGCATAAACACATAAAGCCACTGAGAGATCCCGCAGTCAAGACCTGACAAAAGAAACCTTGAGGTAGTCTCCTTTGATCAAACTTAGAAAACAGCATTAGAGACTTCCTTATCTCAAGATAGAGTAGGATAATTAGTCGGCTATTCTATTCTGCGTTGGCCGTATGGAGTTTGCAGCAATGCGATTTCAGACACGTCAACAATATACAAGTCTCTTTTCTAAGCACTACAAAGATAGTGACATGGATGAATGTGGCTTGCGAATGCCTATGCCTTCTCAAGGTCTAGATGGTGCAAATATGTAGATTGTGCAATGTCAAGCATAAGGGAGTCATTAAGGCCATTCAACAAATAATTGGAACACAATTATGCAATGATGATCATATTAACAACGAGAGACTATATGAGAAATTTATAATGAATGTGAATCTGGTTTTGTTGTGAAAGTGGTAGAAAAAACTCCTTGGCCACACCTTCATCAAAAAGGAGATTCAAGAGTGTGCTAACAATGAAATCTTATCTTTCAACATCAAAGAAGTGGAAGGAACAGTCGGTGGAGCATTTGATGACAATGCCACATTAAAAAACAACAAAACCATCAAAGAAATCAATCTATTAAGAGATGGACTAATTTGCAACACAAAAATTTTCAACTTCTATATTGGACATCATGCTGATATTCTTTCCCCTCCATAGGTGAAGCGTGCCTACGAAGTGTCGAAGGGTCTACAATTTTTGGTGTACCTTAGGAAGCCAAAGGAATAAGTTGTATATGGCTTGGTTTGGATCTGAACAAATGCGCTCTTTCTTTTTTGGTTTAAATTATATAAGAGCTACTCATTTGGTGGTTCTTATCTATCAAATACACACACACACACACAAAAGAGAGCTCGCATATTATGAATATAATTATAATCCCAAAAAATTGGTTTAAACTCATCAATAAGATTCATCTAGACAAACACATAAGATTCTAGTTTTTTATTAAACCCTACAAAAAATTTATTGTTTTACCATCTAGGAATTTCATTTGTTTTTCAAAGAATGGTAAAGATCTGTTGCACATTGGGGTAGGGTACGTGGGGGAGCTAACGATGGCCATGACAACACTCAAGTGCCAGAACTCCTTTATAAACCAACCCAAAACTACCACTGCCAAGTTTGACAATCAATGAAAGCATTAGTGCCTTCGTGCATAGCCAACAATGAAAAACTCAAAGGAGAGCCAGCAAAGTTGAACAACAAAGGACATGATTGTATGTCGACGGCTTTTCGTTTTCGCTAATAGAGAAGATGACAACATCCCAAAAGCCATATAAGCAAGGGTAGGTTAAGAGAAGCCAATGCAAAGACAAGCCCTTGCAGAACTAAGGTCAAAAACTGAACAAACAAATTCATATAAACAAAATGGAACAGGAGAATGACAAATATTAGATATAAAAGGATTGAAAATCATCCCTATAATAATTATAATTTATGGAATTAGAAGGGGATTCCCATGATTCTCAAGATTATCACTATAAAATTTATAATTCATATTCTCTCGTATCATCACAATTTGTATTTTTGGTTTTAATTTCCATAAAATTTTATTTTAGTTTTTTAAATAATATTAAATGTTACATATGAATAATAATGCAATATATTAATAAGTATTTTAATGTCATACAAAAAAAAATTAGAAGGGGATTCCCGTGATTCTCAAGATTATCACTATAAAATTTATAATTTATATTCTCTCGTATCATCACAATTTGTATTTTTGGTTTTAATTTCCATAAAATTTTATTTTAGTTTTTAAAATAATATTAAATGTTTACATATGAATAATAATGCAATATATTAATAAGTATTTTAATGTCAAACGAAAAAAAAATATACAATTAGATTTACAATCATTGTGGTTTTCCTTTAAAAAAAATTTATTGACGAATTGAATTTGAAATTTTTTTTCTTTCCAACACAAACCCCAGTCTGTGACTTAGTGTGTGTATATAATATATATATACCCCCAACTAGTCCATGACCCCCTATCCCTGAAACTCCATGGAACATTGATTTGACTACGGTTGGGGAAAGACACATCAAAAATCACATCCTGATATCTGGCAAAATATTTCTATTATTAATGTGTATAAACATATCATTGGAAAAATATGAATATTATCTAGGCATGGTTCGCTCCTTTTCAGGTAGTAATATTGTCAGCTGCAACACATTCACTATTAAAAACTACAACCATATTTAGAAGTGAGTCGGTGCTCAAACGTTTGAATTCTCCTTCCTACCATACGCATTCTATCTCACCAATTGTTGTGCTACCATTGTGGTTACAAGGGTGATCATGCTGTTGGAAATATTGCATCATAGGATGCATAAAAACAATAATTTGGTAGGTTTGTTATAGTTTGTTATATAGGTTATTGTATTAGTGATACGAATGTTTGTTTGTAATGAGTTGTTAAAAGTTAAAACAGCTCAATATATTTAGGAGTTGTTGAAGGAGGTATCCTATAATATAGGATATGGAATCCTATATATGTAATGTCTATTGAACGAAAAACTGAAGCAACACAGTATTGTTTGTGTTTAATTTTTTGCAGCTTTCATTTGGCTCAGCTCAAATTTGCTTACATGGTATCAGAGCTATACTTTCTTTGATCAGTTCGATATCTTTTCATGAGATTCTAGCTTACAAGAAAATCTGAAGGCCAAGATATGCATTGTGATCTTCGTTAAATTGAGAGGAAGTGGTCCAAAGGAAAGTTGTGAACAAGGTGCTTGCTGTCTAGCTTCTGAAGCTTATGAGCCAACTAATGTGAAGCCGCCAAATAATTACAGTTATGCATACATGCGATCCAAAGGAAAGTTGTGAACAAGGTGCTTGTCATCTAGCTTCTGAAGCTTATAAGCCAGCTAATGTGAAGCCGCCAAATAATTACAGTTATGCATACATGATTGAGTAGAAATGCCCAGGTGGTTGTTTACGCCCAATCTAAAGATTGATCTCTTCGCAATAATATTGGTGGCGTGAGATCTCTGCTAAAGGAGATACATAGAAACCAGCAGCGGATGTGAATCATTTTCATTTAAAAAAATTGTATAAATTATGTTTGTTGCAGCATGAATCTGTTCATTCCAGCAAATCTGAGGTAAATATTACCCAGCCTAGTGTGATAAAGGCATGCATACCACCCAGCAAATTATAATCTTCCTCTGCATGCATTCAATTGTGTAAGAGGTCTTTATCTCTTTGATATTAAGAACATGATTATGGCACAAAACAGTTTGCAAGTGAAGTTTTGAAAAATCTGGTTGCTCATTTGTGCATAGAGCAAGATAGACACACACTATAAAAACATTTAAATGTGATGATTGCTTCTAGTTCGTGAGTATTCCTTATTGCTGCAGCAATTGAGCATTGCCCATGCCTGTTGATTCATCATGATTTCTATGGTGATTGAACTGCTAGTAAATTTAAACTATTGCAACCAAGAGAGATATGCATGGGAGAAACGTTATAGAGATTCCACAATCACATATCCTCCTTTCTACTCAACAGAAGCATGGATTTTGTTGGTGTGTTTTACATGTTGATAAGAGGTGAGAGGATTAAGTGTCTAATAATAGTTTGAAGTTCATGATAGGTCAAGTCATTTAAATTAGTGATTTTTTATTATTTAGTTTAAGTTTTCAATTTTGCAAAAGTGTTAAGGTGCATTATTGGTGGAACCCGACACCTTTAATATTACTTAGATTACGGGGGGAAAGCCAAATAATATTTCTTTTTAAATGGAGAAAAATAGTATATTGGTAGAAAAATTTGAGGGTTCAAAATTTCATACATGGCAAATCAAATTACAGTTGATCCTTATTGAAAAGGATTTGTGGGATATAGTAAGTGGAGCAACAACAAGGCCAACTGATGTCGATGAAAGCAAAAAATGGATTGTGAAAGATCGAAGAGCAATAGCTTTGATTGGTCTTGCAGCGTTAGATGCATACCTATCGAAGACTTCAAATGAAGTTTGGGATAATTTGAATACTTTGTTTGGATCAAAAGCATCAAGTGTAAAGATGAACTTAAAGCAGAAATTGTTCGGGCTGAAATGATGGAAGGTGACAACATTGTTCAACATATCAGTAAGTTTCGCTCCCTATTGAAACAACTAGCTAGGATAGATGCTAAATTAGATAATGAAGATTCAAAAGCTATTTTGTTAAATAGAATGCCTCCTAATTATGGAAACATTGTTTTCACATTAAACAAATTAGATGCTACCCTAGATGAAATAATATCTGCTTCGATTGATGAAGGAGCTAAGAAAATTGATTCAACTATAGAGGAAACTGCAATGTATGGAAAAAATAGGCCTAACCATTCCTCCAAATCTAGTTCTTCTACATCAAAGGGAAATCGTTTCTTCAAGAATATAATTTTGTGCTACTATTGCAAGAAAAAGGAACACATTGTTATGAATTGCACTCAGCGTGACAAGGATCTCCTTGATGGGAAGTTAAATACAGATACAGTATTGGCTGCAGATGATGATGAAGAATGCCTTCATGGGGTGGCTACTAAAGACCCTCCATACGAAGATAGTGAGGAAGAATATATTTTCTAAATCAAATCAAAAGTTTGTATTTGTGATTGGATGAGTTTGTCCCCAATCACTATTGTTGGTTATTTGTGAATGGATGTGTTTGTCCCCATTCACAAGATGATGATTGGATGTGTGTCCCCAATCATAATTATTGTGAGCAGATGTGTGTGTCCCTATCCAAACTTGATGTAAGACCTTGGATAGATGCGTTAGTCGCTATCCCTGGTTCCATGGGTAGATGTGTTTGTCCCTACCCTTGGATGAATGAATAGTAAGCATAGTGAGGCTAGTTCCACTATTGCTTCTCATGATTAGATGTGTATGTCCCTACTCATGCCTTATGATGAACTACTGAATCTGGTCATCAAGTATTGTTGGTCCACTAACCTCATTTGGAGAATGATGCAATATGGGGGGGTGTTAGAAATATTGCATCATAGGATGCATAAAAACAATAATCTGGTAGGTTTGTTATAGTTTATTACATAGGTTATTGTATTAGTGGTACGAATGTTTGTTTGTAATGAGTTGTTAAAACAACTCAATATATTTAGGAGTCATTGAAGGAGGTTTCCTATAATATAGGATATGGAATCCTATATATATGTAATGTGTATTGAATGAAAAAATGAAGAAGCATGGTATTGTTTGTGTTTAACTTTTTGCAGCTTTTGTTTGGCTCAGCTCAAATTTGCTTACACATGCACCAGGAGGACATGCAATTATACCATACACAGTTAAAACACAACACTGGAGATAGAAAAGAAAAATGAACCAGTGTGATAAGAAACTTTCACTTGCAATACATAACCTTGTAGAAGGAAAACAAAAAAGTATCCAAACATGAAAATGATGTTATAATAAAAGGAGACTGAAAAAGCATAATCCAGAAAAAAATATTTGCTTTTCATTGGAGCATTATCAACGGAGAACTGAAGTAATAAAAATATTCAGTCAGACTAAACTATAAATTGAACTTTATTAATTTTGCAAAAGATGTCAAAAGTTCAAACAAGAGGATTATATATTCAAGTTCTGAATCAGTATAAGGAACAGAAAACTGCTATGGTTGAAAACTGTAAACATATTAACAAAATTAATTTCAGTAACAACAGACCGGACACTTAAAGATTATTCCAGAAGACGAGGATCTACGTATTCTTTACATGAACCATTTACTTATTTAACATCACACTATCTAATATCCATAACTATGGCTGCAGATTATTTGTCTGTTAAGGAAAACATCATGACCTCCCTATAAAACTAGATAAAAAACATATAAAAGCTCCCATGAAAAGCAGATCTATATCATAGAAAACCAAGCTTCAGATGCGCTTGCTTCAAATCCTGAGTTCAATTATGGAATGAGAGATTTTTGAAACAACACATAATCTATGTCTTACCTTCAGAAACATGAAATCCACATAAACAGAATTCCCAGCTAGAGGTGGTGGTGTAGTACTAATGTGCTGCTTAACAAATTCCAGAACCTGCAAACAAGATGAATCTAATCATTAGAGGACCCAGACTAGGAGTCATTTTCACAACAAGTTCTGGTGTACTGAAACCAAATGTTAGTACTTCAAAACATTTGTAAACTTATACCCACACTATTTTTTTGTGCAGGGTCATTTTTGGAGTCAAAACATTGTCATTAGTGGGTTCTGCCAAATACAAGTCTACCATGTTCATAAATGTTGTGCTTTCAAACTCTAATCAATGATTTTGTATAGCCACAATAGAAGCTTTGCAACACATCAGATGAGGTAAAGATCAAAGCTTGCAATGCATGTGAAAGAAGACAAAAAAAATGGTCAAGGCATGAAAATGGGCATGCCAGTGCATTGAAGCACTCCAATACACTTGAATGCAGTGTCCTAATAAAGTGATAAACACAAAAAGTGGTCTTCCAATATATAGGAATGTGCCAGGGTGAAAGATGTCCCAGAAACTTATTTAAAGTTCAAAAAGGTTGTCCACTTAAGTCCTTGGATCACACCAGAACACTATAAAGGTGAAAAAGTTTGAAGTGATGAAAAGTTGAACACTTAAGCATGAGGAGCACTCCAGCAGAAAAGACTCTAAGCACACACCAATAGGAAGCAGACCATAAGTTGTTTGAAATCTCAAAATCAGCAGAAGACTGCTGAGAGTGCACAGTAATTAAAAGAGGACAAAATTTTCCAAAAGTGAAAGGGGGATCAGGATGGTCAGGCATGCACCATAAGACAGATTAAGCAGAAGTTTAAAAACATTTTATGTGAACAAATAAAGAAAATATTAAAACACCTAAATGATAAATTACAAAACAAAAAAAGGCCACCAGACCCTAACAGCATGCTGGTAAGAGAAATGGGAAAGATTTTTGAATTGTGAAACAGTGCAAAGTGGTAGTCCATGTTCAGATGCATCATGCATGCCACTTCAAACAGAACCAAACTTTGCAAAAGCATATGAAACAGAATCTCCAGTATTCAGGCATGCCATTATAAGACATTGCCAAAAATCAATAAGATGTGATGATGACCTCCTAAGCATGCAGTGTGCATTCAAGTTTGCAGGTGCGAGTGCAGATTTTCAGCAGGCTCAAACAGGTTTTGAGCAACATTGTTCACTTTTCAAAGCATCTTGCAGTTTTGGCAGCAATATACAATTCATTCAGCTGCCATAATAAACATCTCCAGCAAGATTTTCTACTGGTTTGTTGTGGTTTTACGAGGGTTACAGCAATGGTTTCATCTTTGTCCTTCAATTTCAAACATCTACAGCAGTTACCACAGACCTTTCAGTAATCAAAGAACAAAAAAAAGTAGTTTATAAAAATGCCTAGGGTTTCACATCATCTTTCCATTCTTCATTCAAATGCCTAGGGCTTCTTGTGCAGCTTTTTCAGCATGAAAGGAATGTGCTTGACTATGCGAGAGATTGCATTTTATTTTATATTAGCTACACCCTGGCATTTCTAAACCATCAAGTTGCAGAGTTGTCTCATTTTTCAATACAGCGCATAGAGTTAAGCAATCAAACCTTTATATAACAAGCGCTAAGAATGATTTTTGATGGTTTTATCTTTGACAAAGCATAGAATTTCAATATACTAGGTTTTGTAAGTTTTTGGAAAGAATGAAAGTTTATGAGTGCAATTTCAGTAAGAAATCAGTTGAAGTCACCAAGATTGTTTATGATTTGCCCATGGTTGTTATAGTTCCAAGTTTCTTCCACATAAGTATCATCATCAGAATAATTGATGAAAAAATAATAGGCGTCAGTAAGAAACGGCAACGGATGGCCAAGGAACATCCCTCGACCATTCTACCTACAAAAGTTTTAATTTAAACAGAAGAAACACAATAACAAAAATTAAAAAGGCAGCAGCCCCAAGGACCCCCACACCCCTTTACAACAACCCTAAACCTAAAAGAAAAACACTAGCACCTAAAATTTAAAAAATCACTCATTTTTCCATTTTTTCATTTTGTAAGAATACAAAGAAAGAGAGCGGAAATGAGTAGAAGAGAAGAAAGTAGCAAACCTACATCATTTGAGATAGGTTTACTATCCTTCATTCATTTGTACAAGTCATAGTCTAACACTTGAACTTGGCTCAAACTCAACATGCTAATTTTTTACTTGGACTTGAACACAGACTTGGCCAATTGAAGGATTACAGCTTTTACTTGTTTACCCTCTGGGTGAACAGTTTAGAACATACAGATAGAATACTCAATGCAAAACAATAATGCCATAGATACCAGATAAGATCAAGCAAATATAAGAGATACTATTCCATTCATAATCATGTCTTTACCAGTTACCGTCCATGGTATATAAAGGTACCAAGGGGATGCAACGGGCAACCGTCGCACCCGTAACTACTATCCCTCGGTTACCTTACTAACAAAGTAAAGTACTACCTAATTAACTACTGTTTTATTCCCGTACAATATTACCACCAACATCATCCCCCAAAAAAAACAAGGTTGTCTCTTGATGACTGAAAACAAAATGGGATGATTAACAACAGAGAATTCAGGACTGAGAATGGGGTGGAGGAAGCTTCCCTAGTGAGGAGGGTGCCGACGCGTGGGCTGCGGCTTCCAAGCGAGCCCGTAACTCATAGACCTGCTCAGTCCACAACTTGAGGTCCCGCTCTGCAACCATCTGTCGCTCCATCGCTATTTTCACCATCAGCGCCGCCTCCAAGACCTCTTTATCTTTCTGCTCTACCATCTCCAAGGCACTACCCAAGCAAGTCTCCAACATAGCCCTGTCCTCGCGGGCTTCCACCAATTGTACCTCCAAGGCACCCTTCGCCGACCTCTCCTCGGCTAACATTGAGTCCAAGGTAGCACGCTCTGCATCCCATGAGGCCTTCTCCCGAGCCAATTGCTCTCTATGCGACTCCTCCATCTGCTGGAGTCGAGCAGCCAACTCGTCTCGTGCCAGCACAGTCTCCTGACGTTGGGTCTCAGTACTCTCAGCAATATACTGCGTCCTCCGCAACTCATAGTAGGTCTCTCGGAAAACCTGCTCTATCCTTTGCAACAAGGACTGTCTACTGGTCTTGCCAACCTGCTCACGGAGGTCCCAATTCTCCAACATCTATAAGGTTTCTGTAGCAGGCCATCCACCAGACTCAAAACACTACGCAAAGTGTATTGTGCACCTTCCCCTCATAAACCCGAGTAACTGCTCCAACTCCTCATCTGTCCAAGTATCTCCCTGAGACCGCACAAAGGCTACCATTTGTCGCGCTTCCACAGCCATATCAGCAAGGAACTGCTCCAATTCCCTATCGCCCTCCACTCTTGGAGATGCTAGGACACCATCTCTGTGAGGACTCTGGAATGGCTTGTCATGCGGGAGGCTCGGGATCAACTCCTCCTCTTGTCTGGGACTCAACACCAACTCAAGAATGGGTGAGTGGTCGCTCTGCACAATCCGTGATCTCTGGTGAACTGTCTCCGACCAGGTCCACAATCTCGTGTGGGCTCGGCTCACACCATGGGGAGAGGACCGCTACTCCAACTAGTGCTAGTGGTGTCATTTTGTACCGACTCAGCCACGCACTCATGTCCATCTGGGAAGGCATACCACTCCCTCCAAGTTGCTCTTCTTGTATGGCCTCCCTATCCATCTTCCCGCTACTGTCCCCAACCTCTACTGTTGTCGTGAGACTCCTGTCGTCGACCACGTGATGCTCTGGTAAGGCTACTAATGTCGCGACTGCCTGTGGGGGGATCATAATCACAGGTGTCCGGCCCTGCCCAAACCCAGGAACCGGCCGCACCAGGGAGAGGCCAAGTGGTACTTGCTGAGACCGTCTGCTCAGATAACTCATCCGAGAGCCGTGTGGCTGCTGTTGGCCCAACTATGAGAGGTGGTGTGGTTGTGTGCGCTACTGCAGAAGATGTTGCCCCCATCTCCTCCTCTACCTGTTGTTCGCCTCTACCCACCATTCTGAAACTACTCTCGGTGGCCGTATCACTGGAGTCCCCTGCCTCCTCACTCAGGGAACTAGAGGCGGACTCCGACTTTGTCTCTGCCTCAGACACCACCACCCGTCACTTCCGTTTCTTGCCTGATTGTGTATCTTCGCTTAGTGCCATCGTATCCAAGTGAACCCAATAAAATATAGGCGGCTGCCCCGGGTGTACACGGCCTTGGGGTGCCAAGTGTTGTGCGTCCGGTGAGCCGTGAAGGCGTACCGCATCGAGGAAGAGCCCAATCGCATGGTAGGGCATGTAGAAGGTCCTGTGCTGGAGGGTCATGAATTCCTCCATCCTATCTGCGAGTACCGATGCCCAGTCATATACCACGCCATTACGAATGCCATTCACCAGCACCCCCGGCGCCATGGCAATATCTGAAGCCCTACTCGCTCCCATCAGGCGGCTCTTCAATACATCGACAAGGCATCGCCATATCCCCTCTCTCAGGAATGACTTCTTTAGACCTCTTCCTTTGCTTACATGCTAGAGACTATCAAGTTCCGCTTGTGTGAGGTCATCGCGACACATCAGATTGAGAAGTTTATCTTTTAAATCTGGGGAGCTTTTCTGCCCCTTGTCCACTTTCTTTCCTTGCACCCCCGGAATACCAAAAACTCTTGTAAATTTTGTCGAAGCAAAGGACACTGTAATCTGTTGGTGCTCGTAGTCAAATACGGACTACCGCCTGTGTGGGTCATAGGCACAAATCATGGCCCGCAACACCACCTCAAAGTCCTTAATGCAAAAAATGGGCATCTGGATGGCCCACTGTACCTGCGCAAGTCATAGCTATGTCTTCATAGGGTCATCATGCGGGGTCTCGTTCCACCATTTCCTACAATCTGTTCCAGTCAAACCCTCGAAAGTAATGGTGTCCATTATCACATCATTCTTTGCTGCCATCTACTACTGCACTTTGGGTTGCACCTTTTTCCCTTTACTTTTGTTGTTGTCAACCATGCCGCCCCTCACCTTCACACCCAAAGGTAGAATCCGAACAACTTTCTTGTTCCCAGAGGTTGACGGCACTGTAGTAAGTAACTGCCGTAACTGCTTTTGCCAAGTTTTTCCACCACTGGCGTCCATTAAATAATTTTGCCTCTATCTTTTGTGCCCTCTTTAATATTTAAAAAATAGGGTTAAATTAACAAGCTTCTGCACGTGCCTATTTTCCTCCAACGTGGGACCTTTCCTCCAGATGCTACCCCTCGAAACTTTTTTGTTTTAAATGCTTCTGCGCCACCACACAATCTTTCTCCACCGAATGACCGTACATAGACCGTACGGAAATCCAAGAATTGAATTGCATCATAGACCGTACGGAAATCCGTAATGAAGAGCTACATTCAACCAGTTGCATCATTCATCAAGCATATCATGAGCAAGAGGAGGATCGACCAAAGTCATCACAAGACCTACATCGAACATGATTGAAGAAGCAAATAGTTTCAGAAGAGTTAATCAAAGTTTGCTTCTCATCATCATCATCACTTTAAACAAACTGGATAACGTAGGGTATCAAAAGATATCTCTCAATATCCCTTCATGATGATGAATCAAATCAAATCTACAAAGTGCGAGATTGATGTGGCATCCCCGTCATCCTCTCCACCAATTAGAGAAGTCCACATCAGCACGTCTTGATTCAATGAACCAAGCTCACCCATGGATGTACAAACTCTGATGTACCTACCCTTGATATCTATTGGTCCACGCTCATTGAATGTAATTTATTCACTAGTTAAGGAGAGTTTGTTGTAACAAACCCTAATTAGGGTTTTATTGTAAAATCTTGGCCATTGATGGAGAATCAATCCTGGTCGTTCATTGTAAATGAGCTCTCTATATAAAGCTCAAACTCTTCATTTGTAAAGGTTAATAGCAGTTGTGAATAGTTAATAGTGAGTAGTAGAAGAAGAGAAGGCAGAAATTGTTGCCTAAAGTTGTAAATGAACTCCATTTTCATTGAAGTTATGGTGAAGTGTGTTGTTTCTTTACAATGTGCATGGTTTCTTGTTGGATCTCCATGTTAGATGATAAATAAATTAGATTGAATGGAGGAATTTGTTGAATGTATTCATGTGGAATCCGCCTAGTCCATACCACTAGCCTCTTACTGATTGTAAGTGTGCCTTGTGTGGTCAACTGGAATGATATGAGCTTAACTTCAAATCATTCTACATTCATTGCTTATGCATTAACTTGAATGGTGATCGATGTTTGATGGTATTGATTTGAATATCTTTGAAATATCCTTTGAAGATTGCACTGAGCTTGTGTCAAATTGTTCAAGTTGATAGAGAGACCTAGCTCAGTCGGATTCCATCTAATCATTCACTCATCTTCCTACATTCTTAGGATTAGAATAGACTCTCTCAATCCTTCATCTTTTGCCATTTTTTCAAACTCCAACTAGTTTAGGATCAAAAGCATCACCATATTGCAACATCAGATGATCTAAGTTTCAGCAATTTAAGCATTCAGGCATTCAAACGTAAGTCCCCTTGTGATTCCAGCATAATCACATCAAACCAATGAGCTTATCCACACGTAGTGACCCTACATTTATGAACCTTGGAGTCTTCTCAAGTGATCCTTAAGCTAATCTTCAGCATTTGAGAGATTTTGTTCAAGAGAGGATAAGATACTTTTGGGTATTTTATTTTGTGTTCGCATGTGCCTAAAAAACACATCAACGATTAGCACTTTACCTCTTCTACCTCATTTATTCTATCATGCCCTTGCAGCCCACTTGAAGCACAATCAACATGGGGTAGACAACAAATCATGCACCAAAGAAATAAGCCCTCATATGCATCTACATGCTCACTATCTTCACAATCATCAAGGACAAGAGCTTCAAAATGAAAATAAACATCTACACTATCATTTATATTATCCATAGTTTGAAAACGAGGACTCAAACTCGAATTGGCAGCCCAAAACTTTGACTCAATCTCAAGACTCAGCACGGACTCGTCAAGGACTCAGCCAAAAAAAACCATAGAATTACACAAAAAAATAAATCAGTTGACAACTTTAACCTCATTTGTGTAATTCCACTCCCAAACCCCCTCATTGTAATCAAATTTCCTATATGACAAGAGATCCCAATAACTAGTGGGGGTTTAGGAGTGGAGACCCTAATGAGTTTAAGGGGCAGCAATGATAAGTTGCACAAGGTGTTAGATGTGAGAAAAACCCAATGATAGAGGGTGTGCATTTATAAGCCAAAATTATGACTTTTTTTACTGTTTTTTCCACTTTTATTGGCTCAATGCCCTTTTATTCCTACACAAATGCTTGTCTTCTTCGCTCCTTCCCTTGCTATTTCACTATTCAAACCTGAAATGGACAAGTTTGAGCCAAAAAATGAAAGAAAAACTCACTTTTTCCTGTTTTAACACACCGAGACAAACCCGAGAGTCCAAACACAAGACTTGGGAGTCCAAGCCGAGGACTCGGCGAGTCCTTGGTCAAGACTCAAATGAGTATTCATTGAAACTTGCCTTGCAAGTCCTTGGCAAGTTGACTCGCCAAGCTATAGGACTCACAAGTCCCATGAGTACTCACAAAGTACTAAAACACTGATATTGTCAATTTAATCATTAAGTGCAAGCACATCTATGTGTAATGCCCCCTCTTGGGATATTCCTGATTTTTGCCCTAAAACAATAATTCCAATTTAAGTTGAGGAATGCAAATAATTTATAAAAGTAACTTCATACTAATATTACCAATTGTAATGAATTATATAAGATTATCTCGGTTTAGGTCCTACAAACAAAATTAATTACTAGATAATTGACATTAAATATCAATGACATTAAAATATCAAATATTAAGAATTCTTGATAGCATAAGCAGCATTCATATTTAAATCAATATATCCTAATAACATTAATATTTAGTCCAAGGCATATTCCTATAGTCAACCATATTAGAAATTCGTTGGAAATGTTTGCAAACCGCAATCTCAAGGATGACCGTCCTTGTATTGCAAGAGCATGGAAGGAGTTTAGATCCATTCATCCCTCGGTCCACCTTGGAGGCTGGTCATCCTCCTCAATCAAACCCAAGAGCACTCATTTGCCTCCCAACCCACGAGCATGGAAGGACCTTCAATCCATCCATCTTGGGGTGGCGTACTTGATGAAGAATGGATCAGTACTTCAACTCTCATGAACTCGGAAGGTTGGTCGTCCTTCCTATTTGCAAAACACTTCCTTAATTCAAAGCTGATTGCTCAAGGGATTTTCTAGAGTATACCTGAATGCTTGATTTCTCTTTATCATCATTTCTTGAAGGATTGATGAGTGGATGCTTAAATGATACTAAATGAACTGATACTTTAATGATTCACATTTGAATGATTTGATGATAGAATGGTTGATGGTTGAATAGTTGATTTTTGAATGATGGATGTTTGAATGATTGATATTAGACTGATTGAATTGATGGAAGAATTGATTGTTGGTTCGTTTACTTGATTCCTTTATTCCCAATTGATGATTGATGGATGAATAAATGCTTGTTGAATTTGTAGAGTGACGAGTGATGATTGAGTGCTGATTTGATGTATTGGTGTGTGATGATTGATAAGTGGTCCTTGACTGCTTGGAATGATTTCTCCTTTATACTTTATTGGTGAAACGGTCACCACCATTCAAAAGAATTGAGTCACCACCCTCCATTGCTGCCTTTTGAGAATAATTGATTATTTTCCAAATTATCTCCCTTGGATGTGTTCCTCAAATGAAACCTTTTCCCCTTTATATCTTCCAATGTGAGGGAGAAGTCACACCTCTTCATCATGACTGCCCTTTGCAAGAGTCACAACCTTTCACAATTACTACCCTTTGAAAGTATACAACCCTTCATAATTTCTGCCCTTTGAAAGAGTCACAACCTTTCACAGTTACCACCCTTCACAAGAGTACAGGCCTTCATGATTTCTGCCCTTTAAATTAGTCATAACCTTTCACAATTACCACCCTTTGAAAAAGTACAACCCTTAATAATTTCTGCCATTTGAATAGTCACTTATTTTCTTCCTATTCCTTTCTTCTAACATTTAACCTTCCTTGATTCACATGCTCCATTCTTTCTTCCTTCCTCCAAATCCCCCTTGAAATGAACTCTTCTCCCTTTTATATCTCATGTTTGAGGGAGTCTCAACTCTTCATTTCATGGCTTTTGACCATTCATTAAACTTATTTAAAGTTTAATTATATTATATTTTATTTTTATCTTTCATATTTTAATTTCATTATTATTATTTATTATTAAATCCTATTACAAAAGGGGACATTATAGTCCACGCTGCCCAAGTTTGCTTGTCCTCGAGCAATGATCATGGAGAGAGTGTTCAAGATGATTCCCAATATGAAATGGTTTTGGACTTTGCAACTTCTAACTTTGCTTTTTATGAAAATCTATCTCCTTGGTAAAAAAAAATCCCCCCTTCTCCAATAAAATATCCTTATTCTGTAATAGAATCTTTTCATAGATACGTGGTAGGAATCCAATAAACTAATTTCCTTCTTTTGTATGAACTTATGTGCACTAGTGTGAGTTTTGTGGGATGATTATTCAAGGTTCCTTCCAATGAATACCATAACAAGAAGATGAAACCTATTGTATCATGGCAATTTCCCAAGGCATAAGTTACATCCTTGCCTTATCTTTCGTGGTAACTGTGTTGAGCGACTAAGTCAGATTGACAATGGGTACTTTAATAAATGATTTATATTTATGATAGATCTTGTATTATGTCAGATTAGACATGTTACCATGGTATGACAATTTGAATTGTAGAGTTGTGATGATGAAAATCTGAAGGATGTTGCCAAGTTATTGCAATGATGATCATTACTTCATTCAAATATTTGTTTTAAGACTTCCCATTTAGGGTAGCTCTATAAAGTATTTGTTACTCTTTCCTCCCTGAGGGGAGATGTTGTAGATCAATGATGATGCAAATTGATTGTGTTGCACTTCTTGCAAATTCCAATTGTGTGTATGTCAGAGTTTAATAATTGTGAGTGTTTCAATTGCACCTAATGATGATATTGCAGATTGATAATTATACCTTGTCACATGTTAAGTAGATGATGTGTTGTGACTGTTTAATTGCATGATTCTAGAGTGTTGTTGCATTGAGTTGAGATTGATTCTTGAGTGATTGGCTTGGAAGCCTTGATTTAGTTTATCGCAAGTGTGCTGGGTATCTTTGAATTCCTTAGGAACCTTAGGGCTCAAGGGTTTTGAAGTTGACTCCAATTTGTTTTGTATATTGTGGACTTCTTGTGGATTTTGCGGTTGTTAAGTATCATGAAAGGGATCAACCTTTCTCAGGTTTTGTGATTGAAAGGATGGTATGTCTTTCTCCAAAGCATGTTTATTTAATTCATAACTTTGTTCAACATAAGTATTTTAAATTATCTGATTTGAGTTTTGTCTTTGACTAGTTTATCAATATAGAGGTTAAAAAATTTCTTGCAACACTTGGTGAGGTGACCAACACAGGTATTCAGAAAGTGTGGGTTTATTGATGGGTAATTAAGATACATCATGTGATTGACTTGCAACGTCTTCTGTTTTCAATCTGTTCATATAGAACCTAGCTTCTGCATAGGATTTCCTGGTAGGCTCCTCTCTGCCATTTTCTATTAGGTGCCATCTTATGGTTTATTTTAGTAATGTTTTGCAGTTATGATTTCTTGACTTTGCTGCCCATATGAATGCTGGCAGCCAATAGCAAATAGTTTCAACTTGTTATTATCCATCCCACATGCAGTAAGTAACAAGTTCAACCTTCAGCAAGAGAAGTAGAGTTATCTGATATCTATTATTTTATCTTTATCCCGCAGGCTGGCAAAATCAAAGCTCTGATACCAACCGTAATATCCCCTCTTGGGATATTCACGATTTTGCCCTAAAACAACAATTTCAATAAGTTGAGGAATGCAAATCATTTACAAATGTAACTTCATACTAATATTACCTTTGTAATGCATTATATAAGATAATCCTGGTTTAGGTCCTACAAACAAAATGAATTACTAGATAATTGACATTAAAACATTAAATATCAATTACATTAAAATATCAAATATTAAGAATTCATGATAGCATAAGCAACATTCATATCTAAATCAATATATCCTAATAACATTAATGTTTAGTCCAAGGCATATTTCTATAGTCAACCATATTAGGAATTCATTGGATATGTTTGCAAACTGCAATCTCAAGGATGGTCGTCCTTGCACTGTGAGAGCATGGAAGGATTTTAGATCCATTCCATCCCTCAGTCCACCTTGGATGCTAGCCATCCTCCTTGATCAAGCCCAAGAGCACTCATTCACCTCCCAGCCCACAAGCATGGCAAGATCTCCAATCCATCCATCTCAAGATGGCATAAAAGAATGGGCTGGTACTTCAACTCTCATGAACTCGGGAGGCTGGTCGTCCTTCCTATTTGCAAGACACTTTCTTAAATTCAAAACTGATTAATCAAGGAGTTCAGAGTATCCTGAAGAGCACACAATTATATTGAGAGGGAGGTGAATCAGTATAATACAATTCTTTTCTTTTTCAAATTGAAAACCATAAGCATGTCAATTGCACAATATCATACATATAAAATGCAACAATTACACAACACAAGTAGAACACATGATTTACATGGAAACCCTTAAAACCACAGCAAAATATTGCTTGTGTATATACCTTTTCAAGAATGGGTTACGTCCACCATACATAGCCGTCCAATCTTTCTTATTATCTAGCAAAAATAGTACATCAACATTACAATGCCTTAAGCATAACAGCCGCTTATAACATGCATTTTTTAGGGCAACAAACAAAGTCGGCCTTTTTAGGGTTTTATTACAATGTCAGTTTTCATCAACAAAAAAAACGGAAAAAAAAATTTCTCGGGGGCTACCGCCCCCAAACCCCCGCCCAGGGCCCGGCCTGACCCCAGACCCCGACAAAGATACGTGTTGAGTGTACAGTACTTTGCTGATTAGTCTCCACGTTTCAACAATCTCCCACTTGGAGACTGATCAAGCTCCACACCGAACAATCTCCCACTTGGAGACTGAAACTACACGACACCACTGTACATGCAACATCCACTGGAAAAAAAACACTAGGACTCGACTGGTATACATTCCACAATTATCAATCAAGAAGACCAACAGAAACTGATGAAGAAATCAGCTTCTCCTGTGGAACTACCTTCGTGTACATATCGGCAGGATTCTCACTTGTGTGAATCTTCTCAAGCCGTAACTAACTCTCCTCCAAAACAGTCCGGATGAAGTGGTACCTGAGTTGAATGTGCTTTGTCCTTGAATGAAAAGCAGAGTTCTTCGCAAGATGAATGGCACTCTGGCTATCAGTATACAATGGGCAATCCTCCTGTGTTTGACCCAATTCCTCCAGAAAACATTGTAACCAAATCATCTCGTTGCTGGCTTCTGTAGCAGCAACATACTCAGTTTCAGTGATTGAAAGTGCAACAACCTTTTGCAACCTAGAAATCCAACTGACTGCAGTTCCCCCTATAGTAAAAACATACCCTGTAGTACTCCTCCGTGAATCAATATCACCCGCCAAATCAAAGTCAACAAATCCACTCAGAGCAGCATTAGATCCTTTGAAACATAATGCCTTTTTAGTAGTTCTTTTCAAATACCGAAGAATCCATTTCACAACATTCCAATATTCCATACCCGGATTACTCATAAACCTGCTCACAACTCCCACTGCATGTGCAATATCTGGCCTTGTGCATACCATTGCATACATCAGACTGCCAACAGCTGATGAATACGGGATGTTAGACATTTTATTAACCTCTTCCTGTGCCTTTGGGCACATCTCCTTAGTCAATTTGAAATGACTAGCCAAAGGTGTACTAACTGCTTTTGCATCCTGCATGTTAAATCTTTTCAACAGCTTCTTTATATACTCACTTTGGGACAAATTCAAGGTTCTATTTTTCCTGTCCCGTGTAATCCTCATACCGAGAATTTGCTTAGCTACACCCAAATCCTTCATAGCAAATGACCTGGCTAATTTCTGTTTAAGATCATTTATATGTTGCATGTCAGACCCAGCAACAAGCATGCCATCAACATAAAGCAACAGGATAATATAACTATCATTATCAAATCTCTTAAAATATAAACAATGATCAAAATGACATCTATGATAACCGTGTTCAACCATGAAACTATCAAATTTTCAATACCATTGTCGGGGTACTTGCTTTAGGCCATACAGACTTTTCTTCAACCTGCACACCAAGTTCTCCTTACCTTTGACCTCATATCCCTGTGGTTGCAACATGTAAATTTCCTCCTCCAAATCTCCATGGAGAAAAGTTGTTTTCACATCTAATTGTTCAAGATATAAATCATCTGCAGCCACAAGACTAAGTACAGTTCTAATTGAAGTCATTTTTACAACTGGAGAAAATATTTCATCATAATCTATACCCTTTTTCAATGCAAAACATTTTACCACAAGTCTGACCTTATATCTTTTCTGACCTCCTTCCTCCTCCTTCAGCCGATAAACCCATTTGTTAGGCAAGGCTCTTTTTTCTGCAGGTAAAGGGACTAAGTCCCAAGTCTTATTTTTCATCAAGGAGTCCATCTCCTCTTTCATGCCTAGCTCCCACTGTTGTTTGGCATCCACCTGCATTGCTTCTTCATATTCTTCTGGTTCACCAGAATCAGTTAATAATATAGAATACAAAGAAGGAGAAAATCTTTCAGGGGGTCTACTTCACCTCGTAGAACGTCTAACACTTGTAGGAGTTTGTGGGACATTCTGTTGTTGCTGAGCATCAGGTACCTGTGGCATTTCATTTTCAGGAATCTCATCCAACAACACATATTCTTGCTTGTCGTGTTCATGCTTCTTTTCCTGCATCTGTTTTTTATACATAACCTTCTCATTGAATATAACATCTCTACTTCTAGTTATTTTCTTATTTTCAAAATCCCATAACCGATAGCCATATTCATCTATCCCATATCCAATGAAGGTACATTTCTCAGATTTAGCATCAAGCTTGGTTCTGTTTTCTTTATCAACATGGACAAAAGCTTTACAACCAAAGGTTTTCAGAAAAGAATAATTTACCTTTTTACCAATCCATGCCTCCTCTGGAATACCACCATCCAAAGGGGTTGAAGGTCCTCTATTTATCAAATAGACAGCAGTATGTACAGCATCTGCCCAAAAATGTAAAGGCAATCCAGCATGCAATCTCATGCTCCTCGCACGTTCCATGATAGTCCTATTCATTCTCTCTGACACACCATTTTCCTGTGGAGTTCCAGGAACTGTCTTCTGCTTTCTAATCCCATTTAAGGAGCAGTAATCTTCAAATGCCTTGCTGCAATACTCACCTCCATTATCCGATCTGAGACACTTCAACCTTTTTCCTGTCTCATTCTCAACCAAAGCTTTCCATTTCTTAAAAGTTTCAAAAACATCTGATTTTTGCTTTAGGAAATATTCTGGTTGAGTCATCAATAAAAATAACATAATAACAAGAACCACCAAGAGATGATACCTGAGCCGGTCCCCATACATCTGAATGCACAAGCTCTAACTTCTCACTCTTCTTCTCTTTCCCAACCTTGATAAATCTGACTCTTTTCTGTTTGCCATAAACATAGTTTTCGCAGAACTCTAAATCAATCTTCTTTAGTCCTGGCAATAGATTTTTGGAGTGAAGGATTTTCATCCCTTTCTCACTCATGTGCCCAAGCCTATGGTGCCACATTATCTGTCATGTCCCCTAATAAAAATAAATGATAGCCGATGTATAACAAATATTAATTCTTTTATATAAATCTCCCATTCATTTATATAAAAATTAATATTTACATATATTATAATGAAAAGGCATTATATGCATTTTTGTCTTAATCACCGTAAATAATCCTAACTATTACAGAATTTTGGAACCAACTGGTGAAAATAAAAGGATGGGCATCCAAGTTGATGAGGGGAAAAAGAGGAGTTTATGAAAAGGAAGCAAGTCCAAAAGAGAAGTTACAACCTGTAAAAGTAAGACAGGATTCAAATTACAGTCACCTTTCGTCAGGGATACTGACCTATTGGTGAATTCGTGGGTGTGAAAGCCGTGGACCAGAGAGTTGTTGCGATTGGTCATGTAACATTACATTGGCGTCAAACAGGGTGCCGGAAGCCATGTATTAATCCACGCGTGTAATATTCCTGAGTGTGGTTGCAGGTGCCCCACAATCAAACAGCGACAGAGAACAACCTTCCCGGAGACGGACGTTGGAAGGAAGACGCACAGGGAGACGCCGATTCTATTCATACCTTCGGGCGTGGAAAGGCCAGGTTTCGTGTATTTTCGGAAGACCCGATATCGGGTATAGCGTGCTAACAGTTCTCGTGGAGTCCATCACCCAAGGCGTGTCCCTACACTGCCAGCACTACAATCACAAAGAATACACGACCTACATAGCGGGCGCTACAAAAGAGGAGAGAACCAGTGATGCCATTTTGCATTACGTATGTATCACGGAGAGACATCTCCAGTACGCAGAACACAGAGAATACATGGAGACGATCCAAGTTGTCAACGGTCTCAGAAGCAGCGTGAATAGTTACAACAAATTAGCAGGTGCACCATCAAATTCTTAATTGCTCACAGACGAAAATGCTGTAGAAGTTAATTCTGGAATGATAGAATCTGTATTATTCTTAGGCAAACTGCTAAAATCTATGAATAATTAATTCTGGAAAGACAGGTGTTATACTGAATTCTTAGGCTACTGATAAATTGAATTAAACATTTGTGTATAATCTGGCAAATACTTTCCATCGTAGTCAAATCTAAGCAAGGGATCTTACAATGGTATCAAAGCTCTAAATCCTGCCAGCCTATAGGGTATCCTGAGAATTTTTGGTGCAAACTTTCAGAAAAATTTAATCCACAGCTGAGTATGCACCAGGGAAATTATAATTTCCGAAGTACTAGGGCCCGTCAAAACAAATTTACAAACTCTCCTTTAGCACAAAGTAGTACATCTATTCCATTTGAAATTGAGAATAGCCACACAGAAACTAACGAAGAAATTATCTTTGAAACCAACATGGGAGACCCAGATAATAATAGGGATCTTTTGGCTGCATTAATCAGAAGTCAACAAGATATGCAAGACAATGTTAACAGAATGACCAATTTGATGACCCAGTTTATGGCCAATAATATAAATCAACACTAGACTAATGGAAGGTAGAATAACCAAAATGAAAATAATGGGGGAAATAATGGGGGTCGAGATGAACAGTCAGTTAACAATCAACCAGAAAGAAGAGGAACAGCTAGACCATTTATGCCCACTTTTACTGCTAGAAACCAGCCACCAAAAAATGAACCAACAATAAGGGAGATACAGGCAGAAATACATCAAGATTGGTTAGATTCTGGTGACGAATTCCGATCAACAATGACATTTAGAGAATATTTAGATGTCAGAATGAAACATAGGCCAAGAGGACAGCGGGGAAATAATAGTGAATTACAAAGAAAAATTGGAAAAATGTCCATTCCTTATTTTGATGGTTCAGGTAAGACAACTGCTCGGGCTTGGGTGCAAAAATTAGATACATACTTCCAATTAAATCCTATGTTGGAAGAAGAGGCAATTAAATATGCTGCGTTACATCTTGGCGGTGTAGCACATGAATGGTGGCATCACGGACAAATAACCTTAGGTCATAATTTGATAGGCACTTATGTTGAGTTCACTGAAAAACTTATTGATAGGTTTGATTCAAAAGATCCGGAACTACACCTTAAGGATCTAACTCAACTTAAGCAAACGGGAACCGTTGAATAGTATATTTCTGAATTTGAAAAATTGGCAGTCTTAGTCACTGAAATTTCTGAAAGGCACAAGATTGTGATATTTATAGATGGATTGTCTGACTCCCTCAAAGGGTGGGTTAAATCCTTAAACCCTCTTACTTTACAAACAGCTGTCAAAAGGGCCAGAGAATTGGAACCATCTTCCAAAGGAAAAAATTTTAACAAAGGATCACCTCCTAAACCGGAAAAAGACAAACAACCTTTCAACAAGGATGATTTCCCTAAAAATAGGTTAGATAAAGAGGAAAGAGAGGAGCTCAGAAGGAAAAAACTATGTTTCAGTTGTAGGGAAGCATGGCAGCCTGGACACAGATGTTTAGGGAAGGGAAAAATTCATTATATTGAGGTTATGTCTGACAGTGAGGATGAAGAGAATGTTGACCCTAACATAGAACGAATACCTCGGAATATTGAGTCGGAAACAGGTACTAAACAAAGAGAAGAAGTAATAGCATCCATGACAGGGACTCCACATTATAATATTTTCAGAGTTAGAGGAGTTTTAAATGGACAACGTGTAATTGTTATGCTCGATAGTGGTTCTACTCACAACTTTATAGATGCAGCACTCGTAGAAAAACGTGGTTTGCAGACTGAAAAACATGAGGGATTTGATGTTAGAGTAGCCGGTGGAACTAATTTGTCTAGCACTCGTAAGGTTCCTAAATTGAATATCACTCTTGGCAACTACACTGTTACTAATGATTTCTATGTGATTGATCTGGCTGATACTAATGTTGTCTTGGGCATTTAGTGGATGGAAACGTTAGATGAATATACACAAAGCTTTAAAAGGATGGAATTCTCTTTTAAAATTGATGATAAGAAGGTAGTCCTGCGTGGTATGTCAAACAGTGGCCCCAAGATCGTCAGTACTAAAAGAATGGAGGCTATTTTTAGACATGGAGACGTGGCATGGTCAGCACAATGTTTAATCTCCAACAAGGTATTAGGCTTTGAATCTAAATCTTATCAAAATGATTTGCTAATAGTCTTAGATTCACATCATGTGGTTTTTAGTGATATTCCTCCAGGAGTCCCACCTGATAGAGGTTTTGAACATACTATTGAATTAGAAGAAGGTGCTAAACCAGTGATTACTACTCCTTATAGACACCCTAAAACATTCAAAGATGAAATAGAAAAAGCAATTAAGGAGTTACTGGATATGGGACATATCAGACCTAGTTCTAGTCCTTTTGCTTCATCTGTAGTGTTGGTCAAAAAGGAGGACGGAACTCTTCGAATGTGTATTGATTACAGGGCGCTCAACAAAAAAAATCAAAAACAGGTATCCAATTCCTCGAATTGATGAGTTGTTAGATGAATTGCATGGTGCTATTTATTTTTCTAAAATTGATTTGAGATTGGGGTATCATCAGATTGAATTAAGGGAACAAGACATTCATAAAACTGCTTTCCGTTGTCATTATGGTCATTATGAATTCTTGGTTATGCCGTTTGGTCTAGCAAATGCTCCGGCCACATTTCAGTCTTGTATGAATCATATTTTTAACAAACGGTTAAGGAAATTTTTGCTTGTATTTTTTGATGATATATTGATTTATAGCAAAACTTGGTAAGAGCATTTGAAACATATTGATATAATCCTTGGAATTATGGAATCACAATCCTTGTATGCAAAGGCATCAAAATGTGAATTCAGAATGACTGAAATTTTGTATTTAGGGCATATGATCAGTGCAACAGGGGTACAGGTTCATCAAGAAAAGATAAGAGCCATTTTGGATTGGCCACCACCACGGAATCTTACAGAATTAAGGGGATTCTTTGGTTTATGCAGTTATTACAGGAGATTCGTCAAAGGTTTTTCACAGCTTGGGGCACCCTTGACAGATCTTACCAAAAAGGGGGCATTCAGATGGACTGAGGAAGCTCAACAAGTATTTAAGCAACTTAAAGAGGTAATGAGTTCTTGTCCAGTACTTGCTCTTCCAGATTTTAATCAGCCGTTTGTATTGGAATGTGATGCTTCAGGTGATGGAATAGGGGTAGTTTTAATGCAAAACAAACATCCTATAGTTTATGAAAGCAGGAAACTTAATAAACTTGAGAAATTATATTCTATCTATGATAAAGAAATGTTGGCAATCATGCATGCACTGACAAAATTTAGACAGTATTTGGTTGGTAGCAGATTTGTTGTGAAAACTGACCATAACAATCTGAGATATTTCTTGGGGCAAAAAGATTTAAATGACAGGCAACAGAAGTGGATCAGTAAAATTCAAGCTTATGACTTTGAGATTGAATATGTTAAAGGTAAAAATAATGTTGTTGCTGACGCTTTATCTAGAAGGCCTGAAATCAATGCGTTATCTGTCGTAACAGCTGATTGGAAATCTTTATTGCTGGTCGAGTATTCAAAGGATTCTTTTGCATGTGATTTGCTAGATGGTAATATACAGGATGATAAATATAAAGTTGTTAATAATGTTATTTATTATAAAGACAAGATTTATTTAACTTCAGGATCGAAGTTAAAAGAAAAAATTCTCCAATCTATGCATGATATTCCTCTAGCAGGGCATCCTGGATACTTCAAAACGTATCGTCAGGTAAGAGAAAGGTTCACTTGGAAAGGCTTAAAAACCGATGTCCTACGCTATGTCAAAGAATGCACCACTTGTCAGCAAAATAAAGCAGAACAAACGTATCCTGCCGGTTTATTACAACCACTACCTATACCAGAACAAAAATGGGAAAGTATATCCATGGATTTCATCACAGGTTTACCGAAATCCCAAGGTAAAGATTGTATATTTGTTGTGGTTGATAGATTAACTAAATTTGCACACTTCTTCTCTATCACTATAGAATTTACAACAGTTCAGATTGCAGAAGTATTTTTCCGAGAGGTTTTCCGTTTACATGGTTTACCAAAAACTATAATCAGTGATAGAGATAGCAGATTTTTGAGCATATTTTGGGGGGAACTTTTCAGATTGACAGGTACAGAGTTGAACCATAGCACCAGCTATCATCCGCAAACCGATGGACAAACGGAAATAGTGAATAAGTGGATCGAAGGTTATCCTCGTAACTATGTAGCCAGTCATCAGAAGGCTTGGGTTCGTTGGTTATATTTGGGTGAATATTGTTATAATACTACCTTTCATATGTCAATTGGTATGTCTCCTTTCAAACCATTATATGGTTACGATGTACTCTCTTTTCTTGACCTTGCTTTTGAACAGAGCAATGTACCTAAAACTCGTGACTGGCTTCAAGAAAACCAAGATATTTTGTCAGCTCTTAAGGAGAATTTGCAATGTGCTCAGAATCAACAGAAAATCTATGCAGATAAAAAGCAAGTTGAACGCCATTTCGAAGTAGGCGATTTGGTATTTCTCAGGCTGCAACCTGTTGTGACGTTTTCACAAATCGCCCCATTGCAAATGGGGACCCATGTTTTTTTGCTTTTTAGGGTTTGTTCTTTAGGTTTTTTAGGGTTTTGTTAGCTAGCCTTTGCATTTTGAACGTTGCCCAGGGGATCACATAGGATAGCAAGTCCGGCTTGAGTGATGTCCTGATTCTGAAATTTGGCTAAGTCTGGAATGTCCTGATCCTGAATTTGACTAAGTCTGGAAACTGAAAAAACCTCAAAAAACTAGATTTTGCAATATAACTCCTGGAGGTCTGAAACCACTCTCAAACATCCTGAAAGTATATATGGAATATAACTTAAAGTATAAGCTTATACTTAAATGTTATATTCCATAAAAATTATCCTGATCGAGAGTGCGAAAAGTCAAATTTCGCTCGTGTCCTTCTCCAAGGGTCCAGAGCGAAAAGCGCTCCTATCCCTCTCCAAGGGACCAAGGCGAATCGCTCGTGTCCCTCACCAAGGGACCAGAGCGAAAATACTTATTTGAGCCATTCCTGACCGTGTTTGGACGAATCGAGACATCAAAGGCATGGTGAAGGACGAAATGAGCATGATAGAGCATCCAGACTTGATCAAAAACAATGAAATGATGAAGTTTTTACCTAGGGGGTCAAATTCGCTCCTGTCCCTCACTGAAGGACCAGAGCGAAGTTCTTCACAAGACAAAATTCAGGCAAAGATCGAGTCAAGTTTACGTTTGAAGGCAAGGAAGGAGGCAAAATGAATGCGTTTAAGATAAATTGACGATTATGAAACGCCAACAAGGGACCAAAATGCTTAAGTTCGCTCCTGTCCCTCAGGGAGGGACTTGAGCGATTTTTGTCTAAGATGATTTTCTTGCCCAGTTTGAGTGGATCCCAAGGCATGGATAAGTGAAAAGGTACGTTACGAAGCCGTTGAAGGTAGTTTTGAAGGTGACAAAGTGAAGTGAAGCATACAAAGCCAAGATCGCTCCTGTCCCTCTCCAAGGGACCAGGGCGATATGATGATTATATTGCCGTCCCTCCAAATTCAAGACACTCCAAGGCGAAGAACAAGGTGGCAAGGACGTCTTAAGGCATCTTCGTCAAGCACAAAGCATCAAAGGTCATCAACATTGAAAGATTTGCACTAAAATATCCCAGTTCGCTCCTGTCCCTCAGGAAGGGACCAGAGCGAAATTTGCATAAAGGCATAAAATTTGAAAGTTTATCAAGCATCAAGTGATCACGAAGGATCAAGGAACTTTATTTTGCACGATGATAGCGATGACAAGTTGAACGAGGCAATGACAAGCTCAAAATCATGAAGTTCGCTCCTGTCCCTCAGGAAGGGACCAGAGCGATGTTGAATATATTTGCTAATTCATGCAAAAATCATGTTGAGTCAATGTTTTGCAAGGTCATACAAGGTATAAGGTGTCATTTGAAGATGATTTACAAAGGTTCCAAACGTCAAAATGCTATCAAGGAACTCATATCGCTCCTGTCCTTTGGACAAGGACCAAGGCGATTTTTACTAAAACACTCATGTTCCGACAAAATCAAGACAATGCAAGGATAGCTAAGGTCAAGGACGTCCTTTAAGAGGCAATGAACGAGGAACCAAGGATGAAAGATGACACGTTTTGGCTAGAGCTTCAGGATCGCTCCTGTCCCTCTCCAAGGGACAAGGGCGATATTCCTCCTAACATCAAATACGCCTTGTTGAATTCAAGTGAAACGAAAGTGGAATGAAGGAATAACATTGTTTGTCCCTCACAGGGAAAATTGGAGATCGAAGATGCAAAATCAAGGAGAAAGCATGAAGTTCGCTCCTGTCCCTCTCCAAGGGACAAGGGCGATATCACCACAAAAGGACATTCAATCGCAAGGATAAATCAATCAAGTTCGAAGATCCCAAGGAAAATGGCAAATTCAACGTAGAAATGAAGACCTTGGACGTAAAAAATGCAAGGATCATGACCAAGGTAATGGATCGCTCCTGTCCCTCAGTCAGGGACCAGGGCGATGAGGTACGTATCCTTCATCTTCAAAATTTAGCGCTCAAACAAATTTGTTTGAATTTATTTTTAAATGCTAAAATTCGATATGCTTTGAAACTCAATTTATTAGCATTTAAATATTGCATTTAAATGTTAATTAATTATTTTGCCTTGTAAAAAAAAAAAATCGAAGTTCATTAATTAAAAAACGATGGCAAATTAATTAATTATTATGGAGCGCTTAGTATTTATTTATTTTGTCAAGGTCGGCTTTGTTATTTGTTTAAAAATCGTTTAAATTGCCTTATTAATTACCAAGTCGGCCTCAATGAATTGATGGTGTAAGCGCTTATATAAGGGGGGTGAAAGATTTCATTTTTACATCACCATTTTATCATTCAAATGCTATCAAAGGGAGAAGTGCGAAGTTGTATTCAAAGGAGCGAATTTTATTTCAAAGCAAGGTGGTGCGAACTTGAAGTTTCCATTTGAGCGAAGTTGCCTAGGACGTCAAAGACATATCAAAGATGGCGAAATTGCTAACTTGAAGATGAGATCACATCCAAGACATCCCCAAGGGTGGCGAATTGATAAAGAGGACGTTCATTATCCTTGAAGATCACGTCAAAGTCATCTAATTTCAAATTTTGCCTAGGCGATTTTCCTCATTTTGCATTTTAGAGTTAAGCTCTTAATTGAGGTATGGCAAGATCTCTTGTTTTAATTTCGAATTTTGATCGTCATTGCCTTAAGCTTGAATTTTGAATTTTGAATTGTATTAGCCCAATTGTTTTTTAGGAAATAATAACTCAAGGATTTATTATGAAGTTTCCTGAAAATTAATTTAATCTATGCTATTCATTGCAAAATCATGTTACTAATTTTGAAATGATTGTGCAGGCATCAAATGGAGATCTCATCAAGGGAAATCAAGCCGGATCAAGGACGGTCTTCGCCAGGACGGTCTTCGCCAGGACATGGGCGACCTCTTTCAATCCAGCGTTCCAAGGCGAGGTACATCATCGTCTTGCACATCAAGGACAAAAGGAGTTAGGACAAGAGTTAATTAAAGATAGCCTCTCAACGACATCAAATTGAATATCTAGCAAGCTACAAGTGTCAGATGAGGTGGCATCCTAGTCATCACTCCTCCAGTCAGTGTGGTCCACCTCAGCATGTCCAGATTCAATGTACTTAATTCATGGAAGGTGGCACAAACTCCGATGTACCTACCCCGGCTATCCATTGGTCGATTTTTCTAGAAGGGACATGTGTCCAAGCAATACAATTATTTCATTGGTCAAGCATTAAATGTTATGTAATGGTTGTAACAAACCCTAATTAGGGTTTTCATTGTAAAATCTTGGCCATTGATCTTGAATTGATCTAAGCCATCAAATTGTATTGTGGGCACTATATAAGCCCAGGCATTTCATTTGTAAAAGCTAATTAGCAATAAATTAGCAATTGTTAGAGATAGTATGTAAATAGCTAGATAGTTAGAGAATAGTTGGAAGCAATTAGAGTAGAATAGGAGGACAAGGCAAGAAATTGTTGCCATTGATTGTAAACAAACTCCATTTTCATTGAAGTGATGGTGAAATATGTCGTTTTCTTGCAATTTGCATGGTTTCTTGTTGAGTCTTCAATCTTAGATGGTAGATGATTAGATGAATGGAGGAAATGTGATTGATTGATGGTGGAATTCGTATATCCATACTACTAGCAGTTTGTTGATTGCAGACTTGCCTTGTGTAGTCAACTGGAATAGTTCAACTTAAGCTCAATTTCAATTTGTTGCCTCTTCATTGATATGCATCAACTTGGATGGTATCTATGCCTGCGGTGATGATTTGAACATCATAAAGCTCCCTTAGAAGATCGCACTAGTCTTGTGTAGATGTTCCATTGATGTCAAAACAAGATCTAGTTAGAGTTTCATCAAAAATCAAGTCATCGCTCCTACATTCTTAGTATTAGGATTAGATCCTCTCTTCGCCCTTATCCTTTTTTCATTTTTCAAATCTAAGTTAGTAAGAGCCTGTGTCCAGCAAAGCAGATCGGAAGTTCAATCATCACATGTAAGTCCCCTTGTGATCCCAGCAAATCACATCATACCACTGGAGCTTGTCCACACGTAGAGACCCTACATCAAAGAACCTTGGAGTCTACCTAACTGATCCTTTACGCGAATCTTCAGCAGTTAGAGACTATTTTCTCAAGAGAGGATAAGATGCCTTTAGGTATTTTATTCTGTGTATGATGGTGTACAAAATACACGTCAACACAACCTTATCGGCAATCTTCTCTCAAACGTAGTGGGGCTGAAAAATTAAAAAATTAAACCCTCGGTTTTATGGTCCCTACCAAGTAGTTCGGAAGGTTGGTGCAGTAGCCTATGAACTTGAGTTACCAGTAGATAGCAAGATACACAATGTCTTTCATGTATCTTGTCTTAAGAAAGCTCTAGGGCAACAGGTGTCAGTGTCCGAAGATTTACCTCCTTTGAATGATGAAGGGAAGCTCGAAATGATACTAGAAGTAATTTTGGATACACGGGATAGGCAATTGAGGAACAGGACTATCAGGGAATATCTCATCAAATGGAAAAATCTGCCTCAAGCTGATGCCACCTGGGAAAGTGACCGAGTTTTGGAGTTGCTTGAGGGCAAGCAACAGGAGGCAGGGGAGACTGTCATGTCCCCTAATAAAAATAAATGATAGCCGATGTATAACAAATATTAATTCTTTTATATAAATCTCCCATTCATTTATATAAAAATTAATATTTACATATATTATAATGAAAAGGCATTATATGTATTTTTGTCTTAATCACCGTAAATAATCCTAACTATTACGGGATTTTGGAACCAACTGATGAAAATAAAAGGATGGGCATCCAAGTTGATGAGGGGAAAAAGAGGAGTTTATGAAAAGGAAGCAAGTCCGAAAGAGAAGTTACAACCTGTAAAAGTAAGACAGGATTCAGATTACAGTCACCTTTCGTTAGGGATACTGACCTATTGGTGAATTCGTGGGTGTGAAAGCCGTGGACCAGAGAGTTGTTGCGATTGGTCACGTAACATTACATTGGCGTCAAACAGGGTGCCGAAAGCCGTGTATTAATCCGCGCGTGTAATATTCCTGAGTGTGGTTGCGGGTGCCCCACAATCAAACAGCGACAGAGAACAACCTTCCTAGAGACGGATGTTGGAAGGAAGATGCACAGGGAGACGCCGATTCTATTCATACCTTCGGGCGTGGAAAGGCCAAGTTTCGTGTATTTCCGGAAGACCCGATATCGGGTATAGCGTGCTAACAGTTCTCGTGGAGTCCATCACCTAGGGCGTGTCCCTACACTGCCAGCACTACAATCACAAAGAATACACGACCTACATAGTGGGCGCTACAGAAGAGAAGAGAACCAGTGATGCCATTTTGCACTACGTATGTATCACGGAGAGACATCTCCAGTACGCAGAACACAGAGAATACATGGAGATGATCCAAGTTGTCAGCGGTCTCAGAAGCAGCGTAATAGTTACAACAAATTAGCAGGTGCACCATCAAATTCTTAATTGCTCACAGACGAAAATGCTGTAGAAGTTAATTCTGGAATGATAGAATCTGTATTATTCTTAGGCAAACTGCTAAAATCTATGAATAATTAATTCTGGAAAGACAAGTGTTATACTGAATTCTTAGGCTACTAATAAATTGAATTAAACATTTGTGTATAATCTGGCAAATACTTTCCATCGTAGTCAAATCTAAGCAAGGGATCTTACATTATCGAATCTATTCTTGCAACATCTATTGTTGTTGTCCCTACAGTAACTTTATCTGCAGTAGCTAAGGTAGAGTAAGTGTTACCAGTACACAAATATAATGTGCCTACCTTCGCACCTTTAGCTACTACTAATGATCCTTTACTGACCTTCCAGATACTATCTAAGAAGGTAACTATGCAACCTTCACTACTTAGTTGCCCTGCAGAAATTAAATTTCTTCTTAAGTTAGGAACATGTCTTACCTCCTGCAGAAACCAGTCATTACCATTCTGCAACTTGATCTTTATCTTTCCTTTTCCAACAATTTGACAGGGCTCATCATCACCCAAATATACCTGTCCAAAATCACCTTGAACATAATCTAGAAAATATTTTCTATGGGGTGTAGCATGAAATGAAGCCCTAGAATCTATTACCCAGGAATCATTAACATTATCCAAACATAAGATTAAAGCATCTTGTAAAGTATTACTTGCAATATTAGCTTCCTTACTGTCACTTTCATTTTTGTCTCCTTCTTTGTTTTTCCGAGACCAACAGTCTTTCTTTAGATGACCAAGCTTTCCGCAGTACCAATCTTTCTTTCCTCTAGATTGAGAGCGTCATTTCTTTGACTTCCCTCGTGACTTATCATTCCAAGGGCTTTTTCCTCTTTCCTTTGATCTTCCTCTATTCTCCACATTCAAAACACTACCCGATGGTGTTGGAGTCTCACCTATGCTTTTCCTTCGCATTTCCTCGCTTAGGATAACACCAACAATATCATCAAATACCAAAGTATTTTTACCAGAGACAGAGTTACTTACAGCCATAACCAAGCTATTCCAGCTTTCTGGCAAAGAACATAAAATCAAGAGAGCCCTAACCTCTTCTGCAAAGGTAATTTTTACCGAAGACAATTGACTAGTAATTGTATTAAATTCATTTAAATGCTCCGCTACAGATCCTCCCTCACTCATTTTCAAATTAAACAAACGCTTCATAAGAAATACCTTATTCGAAGCCGAGGGTTTCTCATACAGCTTAGCCAATGTCGCCATCAAATCTACAGCCGTTTTTGCTTCTGTTATATTGAAAGCTATAGACGGTGCAAGGCACAATCGAATGGATCCCAGTGCCTTTCTATCTTAAATGTCCTATTCTTCATCTGACATTGTGGTCGCTTTCTTTGCCTTTCCTTTTAATGGCCGCCACAAATCCTTTTGATACAGGTAATCCTCCATCTGCATTTTCCATAACTAATAATTCTGGCCGTTAAACTTTGCGACCTTGAATTTGGAATCCTCCATTGCTCCCACTCAAATCTGAAAGTCCTGCCAATTTACAGAAAACCTCGCCCTGATACCAATTGTTAGGGTTTCAAGCAGATCCGACGCAAATATGAACTAACAATTATATGGAGATTTAAATACAAAAGATAAAGAAATATAATAGGACACAGATAACACAGAGATTTAACGTGGTTCACCCAAAATGGGTTACGTCCACCATACACAGCCGTCCAATATTTCTTATTATCCAACAAAAATAGTACATCAACATTACAATGCCTTAAGCATCCCAGCCACTTATAACATGCATTTTTTAGGGCAACAAACAAAGTCGGCCTTTTCAAGGTTTTATTACAATGTCAGTTTCATCAACAAAAAAACGGCAAAAAAAATTTTCTCGGGGGCTACCGGCCCCGGACCCCGGCAAGGATACGTGTTGAGTGTACAGTACTTTGCTGATCAGACACCACATTTCAACACATCTTTCATTCATAGATCTGATTTAAATATTGCTATGTATCCACTTACAATTCTAATCACAAATCTGCTCCAATATGTCTCATAAATCTGCCCCAATTCTCCCTTAAAGGTCTGCTCTTGAATCTGCAATAATTCCTCTAAGATCTACTCAAGAATGTCTCTCAAGTTCACTCCAAAATAGCTCAAAAATCTGCCTCAACAATCTGCTAAAATACTGCTTTTAATCTTCCTCACAAAATCTGGTATAAACTCTTATAAAACTGCTCAAGACTGCTTAATACAAATCTGAAATGCTCTTCATATTCTCTGCTCTTGGTCTGCTCAAAAACACATTATCATCACTGCAAAACTTGTTAATCTTTCACATATATTTCTGCACTAACTCTGTTCTATATCTACTCTAAATATGCCTTTTTATTTTCTCTATATCCGATGATATTTCATTGTATTTCTAGTTTTCCAACTCTCATCTCGTCTTCTTACCATGTCATTACTTTTCAAGGAGGGCGACTTTTCAAAAAGTAACAATCCATCCAAAGGAAGCAACTCATCAAAAGGGTGGGCCTCCAATTTATAGTAGCTTTGATTTAATTTAATTGCCCTAAAATGGGTTAACACTTGTAATGTCCACTCTTTCAAGTTAGGATCAGTGATCAAAAGTTAAGTCTATCAACGAGTCCTCGTAGACTAACAAGATGGCTAGAGGAATTTATGATGGTGTTTTCCTTGGGATTTAGGTACCATTTCAGAGTATTTTGGGATTGAGCCAATGCTTGATTGTGTCACCTTCAGGATGCCAACTTGAAACTACATTAAACATCATCAAAAAGTGACAAATCCTAGAGAGAGAGAGTGAGGTGCTTCCTTGCCAAGTGTCCATGAGGAGAGAGAAAAGAGCAAATTAAAAGAGATATTAAAGTTGATGCATAGAACTTCATAATTTCCCTTTGGGTCACTTAAAACAAATTAATAATATAAATTTTCACCTTTCCTAAGTTCTTATTCCTAGTGAGAGAGTGAAAGGGGAAGAGAGAGATAAAAAGTTGGTTTAAATGAAAAGGCATATAACCCAAAGCGAACACTCCTAAATGGGATATTACTATGTGGAAAAAGTAATCAATATTTAAATCATTAAATCTGATTGAGGCGCTAGGGTTCCGCCCTAATTAGGGCGTACTTTTGAAGACTCAATAAAAAGGCAAAACTTGGAAGAAGATCATTATGTCGGATATTACTCTTTTTCTCTCACCTCCATTGAGGAGCTCGTGAACATTAGGGTTTTTGTAGACTTTGGGGATGAAAACCTCAATGGTTGTTGCACATCTGCAGCTGTGAGAGACCAGCCAAGGGTGTGAGGAGAAACTCCATATCAGGGGTTTCCATTGAGCTTTAAAGAATACAAGTTTTGGTTTACAATATCTGAAGCCACCTACTTGCTAGTGTGTGTAGCCATATTTTCTTGCTTTGGAAGGTTTGTCCTATGTTTTGGGGCCATCTTTGCACAAGGGTTATATCAGCATACAAGAACAGATTGCGAGAAGACAAGGCAGCAGTTTTGAAGAACATTTGGATCAGCTAAAGAAGTTTGCGTTGGTGGTTGAGTGAGGTAGCTGCTTGGCTAGCCGACCCCCCCTCTACAACACTTTTGGATTTCATCTTAGTCACACACTTCACTCTAATTAGTTCCTTACATTAGACTATCATTTCCTACACAGCAAAAAACAAGTTTGGATAAGATTGCAGCAGTTAAAAGGGTCTGAAAAATCCATAAAACCAGACTTACATCAGGCCATATTGATTGAAGATTTTGGAGTTCACAAACAATCTCAACTCAAGGGATAACTACCGTCTAGGCACTACAACACCATCGCCTTCAGCAAACTACCTTGTGACAGCAATTTGGAGAGGAAAGGATCAGATATCTGATCTCTGTGAATCTTTTTCTGAGTAAGCACCTCTTTTTTCTAAGTGAGCACCTTAGTTGTGTGTTACATCTAGAGTTCAACTTTTCCTCCTCAAACTACCGGGTATGTTAGTAGTGGTTTTAAGGACTTCACTTGTTTGTAATAGACCTATTATCAGACGATTGATGTACTCATTTTCAATTGAAATCTGATACAAGTATTGTGCTTAAATGTGATTTCAAATCAGTTTTCAATCTACTTCTTGTTATTAAAAGAAGGCATTTATCTTCTTTCTTTCAAAACTTCAAACAAAAAACAACTACATCTTCTGCAACTCTTGTCTAAATCTGAAAGATCACATTCAAAAAAAAACATATAGTATTATTAATTTAATTAAAGAACAAGCAGGTGTTCTTCTTCACTGTTCAAAAATTCAGTATCCGAGAGAGGGTGGGACATTACAACACTCCAAAGGGGTTAGCCTCTTGTTGTGGGTGCTAACACTAGGAGGTCAGCCTTTATCAAAACATTATATTTGTTTCTTTTAATAGTGATTTCTCAGTGAGGTTGGCCAACATGCATTCCTATTAAAATATAATAAATATTCTTTATGAAAACCTCATAGTCGGCCACCATTTGCATAAGTAAATATTAATTTCTCCCATAAGGAATAAGGACTTCGCTGCAATATCTCATAGTCGGCCATCATGTACATAGGAAGAATACCATCTCATGGGTCAGCCCATTGATGATCTGATTTTTGCATTATGTCCGCTCCAATTCTGCACTTATGTCTTCTTAAATGATGCTATAATGTCTGCTCCAAATCAGATAAAAAGTCTGGTCCAATTCTACACTTATGTCTTCTCAAATGATGCTATAATGTCTGCTCCAAATCAGATATAAAGTCTGCTATGAGATCTTTGACATCAATGACACTAATCCTCTCACCTTTGACATCAATGACAACTTCCAACATATCCCTGATTGCTTGATTTCTCTTTATCATCATTTCTTGAAGGATTGATGGGTGGATGCTTAAATGATACTAAATGAATTGATGCTTTACTTATTGATATTTGAATGATTTGATGATAGAAAGGTTGATGCTTGAATAGTTAATGTTCACATGATGGATTTTTGAATGATTGATATTAGACTGCTTGAATTGATGGAAAAATTGATTGTTGGTTTGTTTGTTTGACTCCTTTACTCCCAATTGATGATTGATGTATGATTGAATGATTGTTGAATTCACAGAGTAATGAGTGATGATTTAGTGAGTGCCATTTGGACCTACTTTAATATAAATACTTAAAGTTTCATATATGTAGCCATTCACAAACAAGCTTAACCTTACCTATTCTTTAAAGACTGGTCTACAGTCATATTTGTGAGGTTCTAAATCTCTGAATACAGCTAGCTTGTAACAACCTCCCAACAATGCTTCTTGAACATTTTTACAAGGGTTCTTTGGATTTTATCTTGTATATTAGCACTTCCATCAAAACTATAATCCAGGCAAAAGGTAACTATAATCTAATCTAAGATAATAACAAGCAATATATACTATAAATTTTTAAAAGGCCTAGGCCTAAATAGCTGCCCTTAAATCTCATTACTGACAAACTCATCACAACAATTTATTAAAGATGACCAAAATTAATGAGTCCACATCAATAGAGGCAATGATAATAACAATGGATTTATCAGCCTCGAAATATAATTCTAGCTGTGATGTAATTACAAGAGCAAATCACTGATGGCTCAGAATAAATTGAGTTATATGATATTATGAAGTGCATATCCCAAATGAAGATGGATTATTAAATTTTCTATTTGTAAAGCTTCTAGCTGTTCTAGGAATATCAATTAGAAATCAATCATGCTTGCATGATCTTTAAAGGAGAGAGAGTGTCTAATCATTAAGGCTCAGTATAACCTTGGATTCTGCAAGATAATGGCATCAGATACTAATAGCCTATAATCTTCAAATGACATATAAAGTTTTATACAACAAAAATAAATAAACAGATTTGTTGAAGACAAAAGCTAACCTGCTGCTCTGCTTCTTGCTCAGTGACTCTACTTTTCCGAACCGCATCTACCAGCCCTGAATGAAAATCAGTGATCAATAAAACAATCTAATATAGCCCAGTTAACATGTTCAAGGATAAGTTTACAAACACAATGCTAGCATGAAGCAAATAACAGAAGGAAGTCCCAAACTTGAATTCCACTTGTTTTAGCTTCCATTATTCAAACATTGAGAACAAAACAGATACATACCACTGGCAGAATGTTGATTCTGGCACCATTCCCCCATTCTTGCCAAGCATTGATCTGACTGGTTAATTATCAGGTCCGGCCCCTGCAAGAAAGAAAAATGCTGACAAACAACGTGATACAAATTTACAGTATGCAGAATGGCAAATCAAAGTGTCATTCAATATTACACAACCTAACTAACTGCATTTGAACAAATTTCTCATAACATCTGAGTTAATGTCAGATTTGAGAGCTATAAATTGAGCAGGAAATATTCAATGAAAGTTAAAATGCAAAGATAGAATTTGCCATACCAGATGTCTTATTAATTGTGTCAATTTCCCAAATATATTACAAATTTTATACTTGTTTGTGCACATTGTCAGGTATTGCCATGCAAAATGTATCTTGGGTACTCATGCAAAACAGCCATAATTTCATAAATAATACATTCTGTTGGTCCTGCCAAACAACTAAAAGGATATTTTAACAGTAATTATAGACCGAACTATACATGAGAGAACCAACTTACACAATGGTAAAATAGGTTAGCACATAGTTGAGAAAACTAAGACAGGATAAGAAAGGAGAGTGTTATCCTAACATTCCCCAGCAACCAACAGCCATGAATCAACCTCACAGATACATCTCAATTGATGCACCGGATAGGACAACCTCAAGGCCATCTTTCTTATCACATTGGTTCTCAAAATTTCACAAGAAAGCAAAGAATAGTGAAATCCAATGGTTATCAGAGGATGAAAAGGTAATGTCAAAGATAAATTAAATGTGGGAAAAATAAATTGTGGATTGCAAACTAAGAACTAGCAGATATACATGATGGCAAGCATTGCATTGGAGCTTCAAATATAATTCGGAAGTGCATTTGTCTGAATTGTAACATTCCCCAACAACCAATAGCCGTCAATGAACCTTGCAGATACATCTCAGTGCATTGAATAGAACATGCACAAGGCATCTTTCTTGTAACATTGATTCTAAGAGTTTCAAAGGAAAGCAGAGAATTGTCAAATCCAAGGGTTAATAGAAGATGAAAATGGTAATGTCAAGATACATTAAAGGTGGGAAAATGAGTTGTCAATGCCAAACTAAGAATTAGCCGATATGTATGCATGACAGTGAGCCTTCCATTGAAGCTTCAAGCATAATTTGGAAGTGCAATTGCCTGAATGGTAGATAGTACTACCTCTACTCTTTTCACCAACCGTCCATCGGTAATGATACAGGCAATCTCTAATATCCTGTCCTCTTCAATCCTTAAACCTGGAGAAGCATGATAGCCCATGATAAACTTCTGTTAGTCCAAAGTAACATACATAAATCATCAAAGGAATGATATTATCCATGGCAATCAATAGGTAAGCAATTATTAAGCTGCATTTGGACTTGCTAAATTTGATGGAAAACTGAAGCCATATAGTTTCCAAATAGAAAAAACCATTAAAAAGATAAGACACCCAGATAATTTTGAGCAAGAATTCAGCACCCATATAAAGCAGATCCTTAAAATTATGATATAGAACTTCGTAAAGAAAAAATATACTTAGCTTTATAAAATATCATAAGAAGCAGATCTATGGAATGTGGAAGCAAAAATAGGTCAAAATACAGCAGCGATTGAATTATGAAAGAACAGAAAAACATTCCAATTATACTGATAGACATTTAGATTGTTAAGGGAGAATCTCTTCTTGTTTAATTCTTGTGTTTAATGAGAGTGGCAATTTATATTTATTATTAATGCATTATTTTAGAGGACTTAATAAAACAAATGAATTTGGTAACGCACAAGCATGGACAACTTACACATTTTATGCCTAATCAATAAAATATTTAAGCCCAAACTTTTCAATCAATGTATAATCTAAGTGTACAAGTTAAAATATAGTGAAGAGATATTGTCAACAATTCTTGCCAAAAAATCACTTTGAGGAAGCAACTCAAATAGGCTATTAAATTGACATTAGTCCAAAGGATGCCATTTAACAGTAAACAAACACTCTGGCTTTTGTCTCGGGCATTTCTCTATTATTTGATACATTTTTTCAATATGATGAATTGACTCCCATCACATGGTAAACGTTTGCAGGAAAAAATGTCTTTATAGCAAATGATAGATCCCCCAAGACAGATGGAAGAGCAAATTCGTTGATAGACAACAAGCAATCTCAGATAAATTATGAATTTACTTTGTCAG
Source organism: Cryptomeria japonica (assembly GCF_030272615.1). Classification (NCBI taxonomy): domain Eukaryota; kingdom Viridiplantae; phylum Streptophyta; class Pinopsida; order Cupressales; family Cupressaceae; genus Cryptomeria; species Cryptomeria japonica. The sequence goes on along the minus strand of NC_081405.1, from coordinate 19,190,757 downwards.
GGAACCACCGGTGGACTGGTTTGAAGTTTGAAAAACAACGTCTTTGCTGTCAATACAATCGCATGTTAGTCCTTTTCTTGTTAAGACCTTGAGCATAGACATTTTAACAAGTAAAGGATCATAAGGTAAGACAATATTAAACTCTCTAGTCAAACTATTTCACAGTGCAAATATATCAGAATTTCAGGTTAATTGCAAACAATTATTAGGAAACCAAAGGAAAAGTTTCTCTATTGGTTCTTATCATGAGTGTGTTGCCTCTGCTTCATTTGATGTGGTTGCACTGTACATTCTCGATCTCCATCATTCCATTCAAGTTAACAATTGAGCTTGATTTCATCAGCATTTGGTCAAGATTTGCAAGTACAAATCCTAAGAGTTTCTTCATATGCAGAAAAATTATTGAGTAATGTTTACCCTTGATAAAAACTGATGAAAAATAATAATAATCTATAACAACCTGGCAGACCATAGCAAAGTAAGTGATTAGGGCATGGCAACTAGGAAGGCAGAAGCAACCAATGAGGAAGTGGAATAAGTAGAGGATGCAGCTGACAGGGGACAAACAGATTTGCAAAATGCTGGTAAGTTCATCTTCAATCTCAAAAAGAAACTATGTTCCATGGAGTTCTGAAATGGGCTTTGGGAATGTATGTCCCAAACATTATATGGCTCTTGTCGTACTCTAATGGATTATTATTCTTATGTTGTAATATGTTTGAAGACCTACTTGATAGGTAGTTGATCTATGTGAGTGTCTGCAACAGATTATCAACATGGAACAACTGTAATCATATATCTTTTATTGATCGTATGTTTGTGAATTATTGTAATGTCCCCACTTTGAAATATAATTTAATAATAAATAATAACAATAAAATTAAAATACAAAAGAATAAAAATAAAAATTAAATTAAAATATAAAAGAATATTATTAAATATGATTAAAATTTGATTAAGTTAATGAATGGTCAAAAGGCATGAAATGATAAGTTGTAACTCCCCCAAATATGAGGTATAAAAGGGAGAAGAGAACACATTTGAAGGGGGGAGAATTTGGGGAATCCGAAGTGCAGATCTAATTATGAAAGGTTGTGTCCCTTTCAAAGGGCAGAAATAATGAAGAGTTGCACTCTTTCAAAGGGTGTGTGCTAATGGTGAAAGGGTGTGTCTCTTGCCAAAGGGCATACATGATGGAGAGGTGTGACCTCTCCCTCATATGGAGAGATATAAAGGAAAGGAATCAAAAGCATCCAAGGACATCACCATCGATCAGATCAGATCAGAACTGTTATTAAGTTACACGGAGTAACATCCTTGTTCTAGGTGGTATGCATGGGGATATGCTTAATATGTATGCTTAAAATATGAAGCTTGATAATGTTCTTATGCCTAATTTAATAGTACTATTAATATAGACTGCAATATGTATGACAGTCATACTTGATTTCACATACATTAGAAGTTAGTGTACTCACAGCCAAATTACTTAATCAATTCTAATTCTTCCCCCAATAAGGAGAGGTGTGGTGTTGTTAGGGAGAGGTGGAGTAACCCATCCCAAAAACGGATGAGCCCCAAGGGTGAATGTAATATCCCCTGCTGTTATGTGACTGAAAGTGTAGGGAATATTGACAAACAAATGTCTGATTAACCTACTGTTCTAGTTTTCTTTCTGTATAACCTGTGTGTTATGCAGTCTGGACAGCTAGTATAACTTGCGTGTTATGCAGTTTTACTTGGCATATGACTGATGAAAAACTTCAGACTTCTTTATGAGTATTAACCTGTAATATTCCTTACTAATATAGGTGAGAAAATGATGGAATCCAACTCAAGGAATATTGTCAAACACTTCACATACAAACACTCAGTTTGCTAGTCTGAGTTTTAGTCTCATATAATATTGTTTTAGTGACTACACAGCATCAAAATTGACTGCAAATGATCCCTGTGATGTCTAGGCTTGAAGTATAATTCATGAATAACTTCTATTTAACTCCTCCAATGCATATACATGACTTCTATAGGAGAAATGTGCATCTACAGCCAAAAGACATATTTACAAACATTTGGTATGCAAACAGCTAACAAGAAGAACATAGATATAAGATCATGTAGAGAGCTGCAATTCAATCCCCTTTATTATATGCAATCATCTCTTACAAATGAACAAGTAGATGCTTGGACCCTTGTTTTATATTCAATGGCATGTTCAGGTTAATGGCACTACATCAACAACTTATATATATGATCAGTGCATTACTAACCCATAAGAACCTGATGAGAGATGACGCCCTATACTGGAGATGAAGAAGCAAGCAAAATCCACTGAAAGAAGACCTCTTTGATGCCAAATTGACCCCTTCACAAAGTCGCCCCTGTTTCAGATGTGCTTCAAACTGTAGAAAATAATTGGCAGCCTCTATGAAGAACCCCCTCAAACACCAAAAATGATTGCCAACCTTCCCCTAGGTGAGCGCTCCAATTAGGATATGAAATCGCTCCCCCCAAACTGCTCAAATAAGTAAATTTGTGGGTCTCCCTTAGCTGGGTTCGTGGTCTGAAAATGTCTGAGATCAGAACTCAGAATAAGAAGAATGTTGACAGCTCTTATCAGCAGAATTGATGAAGATTCGAATATCAAAAATATCTTCAATAACCCCCACTCGAACTCAAGCAAAACTTGGCCCTTGGCCACCAATGAAGCTCAAAGAGATGACTGAGATATCACCTCCACAATTGCAACCCTTTGGAGGATCTTTCACCACCTCAGTTATTTGTAACAAAGGGAGGTATCGTTCCCAATGTCCAATAAACTGCAGAAACCTTCGGCTCCACAAGTTACTCACAAGAAGAGATGTCAAATAACCGATGCCCAACAATGAGGCTGCCTCCTCTATTTATTATTTTCCCTCAAGAGGTCAGCCTCCTTCTAGAAGAAATAAAATAATATTTAATTGAACTTCTAGAAGATTCCCCTTAAATAATAATAATATTATTTAAGTGACTTTATTATTTAATTTGCACTTTAGATAATTAAAATATCATTATGAATATAAAGTGCAACACGCGTGAGAATTCATTATCTCACGAAAAATCATATAAAATTAAAATGTGAAGCCACAAGCAGCTGCCCAAGCGACCCTCTCATCAACTCCTTGGCCTACTGTAATGTTCCCTTGCCAATGTACGGCAATATGGAGAGCGTGAGGGTGTGACCGTATGGTGAAGGTGAGGGCGTACGGTGGAGGAATGACGTACGGTGGGAGGTAAGGCGTACGGCGGGGTGTACAGTGGAGGAATGGCGTACAGTGGAGGTATGGCGTACGGTGGGGGTATGGCGTGCGGTGGGAGGTAAGGCGTACGGCGGGGTGTACAGTGAAGGAATGGCGTACGGTGGAGGTATGGCATACGGTGGGGATATGGTGTGCGGTGGGAGGTAAGGCATACGGCGGGGTGTACGGTGGAGGAATGACGTACGGTGGGAGGTAAGACGTACGGTGGAGGTAAGGCGTACGGCGGGGGGTAAGGCGTACGGTGGAGGAATGGTTGCTGAGTTCCGCCTTCGAACCCTTCAGACACTTAATCAGTGGAATGAATTATTATTATTATTCCAAGCACAAGAGACTTTGATGTAGATGATGAATATTTGCACATGCACAGGAAATGATATTGATAATGATTGCACAATAGATTACACAAACTCGGAATAGAAGTAGAATAGGGTGAGGAGGACTCCCACCAAAACTGCGAATGCCAAGTAGGGAGGATCTCCCACCTCCGAAATGACAGACAAGCTGAACTCCAACTGGAATTCGCACAAGCAAGAGAAAATACCAAAATTCATACATACCTATGACAAAGACTAACTCGGCCATATATATGGGCTTCGGGAAACTTCCCAAAGGGTTACAAACGGGCCAACACGTCCAACTAAGACTTACCTAATCTAATTAAATAAAAGGGCCCGAAAGATTTATTATTAAGTTTGGGGCCTTACAATAAAGTAATTAAATTTATTATTTAACTATATCGGGGACATTACAAATTATTATTTAATTATATCGGGGACATTACAAATCCTCGCCGCCCAGAAATTGCTTGCCCTCAAGCAATCCATCATCAAACGGTTTGCCCACTGCAGAGATCCAGGGTCCCATACCGAGCGCGAACACAGATAGTCATATCTGCAATCTCCATGCCGCAACATGACCACGTGCACGCACATGGAAGTAAGCGAGAAGAGTAAATCTCCCTCCAACTTCAGCTGCTCCACTCTGATATAATTGTTGCCATGCTCGGAGTCGCCAAGATCCCTCTGAAGCCAATCATCAAACACATCGATGCCCGGATCCCAAGCTATCATGTCATCTTGCCAATCAACCCTTTCCCAATGATGGTCTGGAATCTCAAAACTCATCTGCAATAGGTTCTTCTTATGTAGATGAAGCTCTTCCTTATGGAAGAACAACTCGGCCACTTGAACTGCCTGGCATCTGGTGGAGATGGCAAAGAAAAGGGCATATTTGGTCAAACGATCTACCACGACGAAGATGCAATCCTTTCCCTGCACTATGGGAAACCCAGTAATGAAATCCATAGAGATGCTATCCCACTTCTGGTCGAGGATTGGCAACGACTGAAATAGTCCAACAGGTAAGGTGTGCTCGGATTTGTTCTACTGGCAGGTGGAGCATTCACGCATGTACTACAGAACGTCATTCTTAAGGCCCTTCCAAGAAAATTTGTATCGGATTTGTCTGTAGACCTTCAGATATTCCGAGTGGCTCGCCAAGGGAGAGTCGTGCATTTCTTTTAGAATTCTTTCATTCATCTTGGACTCGGGCACCAAATAGATTTTGTCCTTGTAGTAAATGATGTCATCAACCACCTTGTATCTGTCATCCTGCACTTGACCATCCATTAGCTCGCACGCGAATGTATTCTTGGAGTATTCAACCAACAAATGTTCCTTCCAATCCACCAAAATCTAGGATAGAGAACATATGGCAAGCCTTCTAGTGAGGATCTGACAAAGCTCTTGCTGACTTCTTAACTCCTTCAACGCATCTATCAATCGTTCATTCGATGTCATGATTCTCCCGACAGGCTGGCAGAATTACCAGCTCTGATACCACTGTAATGTTCCCTTGCCAATGTACGGCAATATGGAGAGCGTGCGAGTGTGACCGTACGGTAAAGGTGAGGGCATACGATGGAGGAATGACGTACAGTGGGAGGTAAGGGGTACGGTGGAGGTATGGCGTACGGTGGAGGTATGGCGTACGGTGGGAGGTGGGTTGTACGGTGGGGCATACGGTGGAGGTATGGCGTACGGTGGGAGGTAAGGCGTACAGTGGAGGAATGGCATACGGTGGGAGGTAAGGCGTACGGTGGAGGTATGGCGTACGGTGGTGAGGATTTGTAATGTCCCCGATATAATTAAATAATAATTTGTAATGTCCCCAATATAGTTAAATAATAAATTTAATTACTTTATTGTAAGGCCCCAAACTTAATAATAAATCTTTCGGGCCCTTTTATTTAATTAGTTTAGGTAAGTCTTAGTTGGACGTGTCGGCGCGTTTGTAACCCTTCGGGAAGTTTCCCGAAGCCCATATATATGGCCGAGTTAGTCTTTGTCATAGGTATGTATGAATTTTGGTATTTTCTCTTGCTTGTGCAAATTCCAGTTGGAGTTCAGCTTGTCTGTCATTTCGGAGGTGAGAGATCCTCCCTACTTGGCATCCGCAGTTTCGGTGGGAGTCCTCCTCACCCTATTCTACTTCTATTCCAAGTTTGTGTAATCTATTGTGCAATCATTATCAATATCATTTCCTGTGCATGTGCAAATATTCATCATCTACACCGAAGTCTCTTGTGCTTGGAATAATAATAATAATTCACTCCACTGATTAAGTGTCTGAAGGGTTCAAAGGCGGAACTTGGCAACCATTCCTCCACCATACGCCCCACCGTATGCCTTACCTCCCGCTGTACGCCATTCCTCCACCATACACCCCGTCGTACGCCTTACCTCCCACCGTACGCCATACCCCCACCGTACGCCATTCCTCCACTGCACGCCCTCACCTTCACCGTACGATCACACCCGCTACATTGGCAAGGGAACATTACACCTACGAGCATCAAGTAATAGGCCAAACTCCTCTGCGGACTGATCCTCATGAAAATGGGGACATTATAGTGAATGGACTAATGATCCTGAAATCTGGGCTGCATTATGAGCCAAGGTTGAATGGACTGATGTTCCTGAAATCTGGGCTGCATTATGGAGGTGGTGTCATCGCGCCCTAGACAAGTAAATACCCATCCAAGGTTGAGAATTAGAAGGGATTAAGATTAGAGCTTGAATAAGGACAATATCAGTTGTACTATGAGCAACCATAGTTATGTAATATGTAATTAACGTAGCATAATAAGTAGTCATGTATGTTGCTCTTTAAGAATTGGCAGCCTCTTAATAGGGAACATTACAATTATATTCATGCTTTGATTGAAATCCATGGCGATTGTGATGCTATTGAAATGACACCTAATTCATATATTCATATAATTTGCTCAGATGTAAAATAATGCAATAAAAATCAACCAAAACATTTATACAAAATATTTAGATCTGAAATGTGCACATAAAATAAACAGATCTACACATATAAACTCACTAAACATACTATTTTATTCAAAAAGTTCATTCAATGATTACAAAATTTGTAGTTTTGGTTGTCTATTGATAACAAAGATTACAATCACAAATATATGTTGAATGGTGAATGCCCACACTGAAATCCACTAAGCTTGAAGTGCAGATACAACCTCCATGTGAAGTTGCCCTGAAAAATATAAAGGACTTTTGTCCTCCAAACTCCAAGAAACCAATGGAATTTTGTCCAATGATGTCCAAAACCTATGGGTTTTCATCCACTAATCTCCAAAACCTAAAGACTTTCATCCTCAAACCCAACAAGTGAACACAAGTGCTTGACCAGCTTAATGATGTCCAAAGATGCCCCAAGCTAATGAAGTTGTCCACATTATATGGAGGTTGAAGCCCTAGAATGGGCCCAAAGTTTTCCACAATTTTATCACACTCAAATTTGAGCCCATTAATAGAGTTTTTGGTCGGATGTGGTGATGGATGAAGTCCTTCATTCAAATGGCAAGGTTCTATGAAAGAGCATGCCAAAGAGTGGCCGTGATTTGAGGAAAAGCTTAGCAAAAGAATGCAATGGTTGGAGGAAGTGAGGGTGGGGAGTTGGTGCTACAAAGTGCATTGGAAAGTGGAAATTCGCAAGTCCACAAACAAGGGAGAGGGAGGATAGGAATCTAGATTTTGGGATATTCGATATTGAAGGGGAAGTAGGGAATAGAAGAAAGGTATGACAATATGAGAAAGTTTGAAATCCTACCCAAGGCTGAAAAGTGAATCTTGCTCAAGACTAGAAAGTGACTTAGACCTCTTCATAGCTAGGATAAGGGGCATTAAAAGTTTGTTTTTCCCAAAGTTGTTTACCCTCGTGCAATGCAAATTTGTATGCTCCAAGTTCTCTAGTCCTTCCCAAGTAATATCTTCAATAGGTACATTCTTCCAATTAAACAATACTTTACGATGCTTTTATTCCTCAACTTTTTCCCCTTGGTATCAATAATAACATGTTCCATATGAGTTTCCCCTCATCATGCAAGGGTGCCCAATCCACTAATGATGTGATATGTTGTCCAAGAACCTTTCTAAATAAAAACACATGAAACATATTACAAATCATGTCATTTTCTGGTAATTTCAACTCATATGCAACTTCACCAACACTCCTCAAGATCCTATATGGCACATGGAAGTGTGGCTTGATCTTTTCAACCCCACTACTTTTGATGGAGGTTTGCCTATAAGGCTGCAATTTCAAAAAGACCATCTTTTCCACTTCAAATGACCTCTCTATGCAATTTTGATCTGCTTAAATTTTGTGCCTATTATGGGTTTGCTAAAGGTATCTTTTAGTGACCTTAATATGTTCTAGCTATGTTCTGCCAAATCACTAGCTTCTAGTACTCTATTATCTATGAACACTTAATCAGCAAAGGTTAATGCATCATAACCATACTTGGTAGACTCAGTGAGTACTCAACTCATTTTTTGTCTAGTGAGTAACTCACCAAAAAACTCATAGGGATTTTTCTCAAGTTTTTGACAAGGTTTTCCCAAACAAAAAGGAATCAGTTTTTTTAAAGATTTTTATAAACAAAAATGTGTCAAATACCTAATTTCTACCTTGAGTGATAAAATTGAGAAAATGGTGTGCAACATGATGTTTTGTGTGGTTTCAAAGGCCTTAAATTGGGCTTGGTGGTGGGGGCGCTACCCCTTGACCCCACTGGGGGCATTGCCCCCAAACACCCATGATGGGCACTACCCCTCAACCCTATTTTGGCCATTGGCCCAAACCCCGACAAGGGGTGCTGCCCCTCGACCCTGTTCATGGCATTGCCCCCGAACCCCCATGCGGGACATTACCCCTCAACCCCATTAGGATCTCCACTCCTACACCCATACTAGTTATTGGGATCTCTTCTCATATAAAAGTTTGATTACAATAAGAGGATTTGGGAGTGGAGACCAAAGATGTAAATATCTTAATCGACAATAAATCTTTTGGCTGAAAATTTTTTAAAAATCGGGAATCGGCAATAAATCGGCAAATTTATCGAACATTTGAAAATATATAATTTCTTAAAATATTCTAATATATATTTAATATACATGTTATACATTTATCATTGACTTAAGCATACATCTAATGTGACATATGTTTGTGCATCTATCCAAGTAATACATTTAATATATTTAATTTCTTAAAATTAGTATACACATTATACATTTATCAAAAATAAGTATACTAATATTTTAATAATGTTAAAATATATATAAATCTATTTAATATTTTAATAATGTTAAAATATATATAAATCTAAGAAAATATAATATATTAAATTTATATTTATACATGAGACTTTGTTTTGGACAAAACATATATAGTTTCTTACCCTAAATAAAACACTGCACAACTAAATAGTATAATGGTATTGCTTTATTGATGTCATCGCTGATACCCTTAGTTATATATTGGTTATATTTGTTATATATGCAATGTCGGGCGTCGGGCGTTGGAAGTCATAGGCAAAGCGTGTTCCAGCGTCGGGTTTATTTTTTCCTCCCACATGTATTTTATTTCGCTTTTTCCGTGTAGGGTTTCGACGATATTATATTTTGAAATCGTGATTTAAAGCTAAAAAACCCTGATTTTTTTCCGGAACAAACTGCGATTTTTTATGAAAAATCTTTGCCGGTTTTAATGCCGATTAAATCGGCCGCAAATATATCGCGATCTTCCCAAATTTTTTTCCGATATTTGCATCTATGGTAGAGACCATAATTGACAACATAGACAATTATATTTATCACTGCCATAATATCAATTATCAATGATGAAGTATCATGCTATTAGTATCAAAGATTCAAATGCCATTATTATTATAAAATACAATACAACCTTCGTCTTCGCACAAGAGAGGTAGACAATTAGAGGTCATTGGTTTGATTGAGTCAGAGCCACAAACATAGCTTTCAATGTCAAGCAAGGAGCTACAACAAAATGCAAGGATTAGAACCTTTCCACAAATTTTAACTAGACTAGGGAAGAGGAAGATGTAAAACGTTGTAATATGCAATTTTTGAACTATGATGATGATTTTCAAAAGCATTCATCATCAATTCATAATAGTTGCCAACTAACTATTGTATCAAGATTCTACATGATGATGCAATTTTGTACTCAATTTGCATTCAAAAGAATCAAATTTAATAAAAAGTACTTTTGTACAAAAGGCGTATGGAGAAAATAAGTCATGGATCACCCCTACTATCTCCCTCCACCTCTTGGAGAAACAAGACCTCTAACGATGATAAACCAATATTACCTTGTCATATGGTCATAGGGGACACACTAACCCTTGAAATTGTGATGTATTCCGCACTTCTTGGAATGGGTTAACAATGTGTGCTAATGTTTTAATTCAATGTAGTTCAATTTTGAAATTTAATTCCCTTCATGTATTTATTAATTTAAATCAGTCTTTTTCCTTGAATAAAAATTATATATTTGGTACAACCTGAGTTGGCCTAGTGGTGGAGAACTTGTGCTCTTGAAAGAGAGGTCGCAAGTTCAAATCCCATAGGGGGTAGGGTATGTACATCTTATCGGCTTCAGCCTATTACCAATCAAAAAAAAAAAAATTATATATTTGATTTAAGTTGGACATGCTAAGAGAATTTTGAAATCCTTGGAAGCTTAATTTGACCCAAGTGGATTTTAGATATTTTAGATAATTCGAAAGTAGTATATTTCTCTCTCCACCTTAGTTAATTGCTCCCATATGGGTTTTGTTGATGTGTTGTTTAGGACACCTCGAACACAGAATAAAATACCAAGTATTCTATCCTCTCTTGAACAAATAAATCTTATATGTTGAATGATATGATCAAAAAAGGAAACTCCAAAGTTTACAATGCAAACTATGAGACTTAATTGCTCAGGATAGACTCAGTGTGTATGATTTGATTTTGCTGGAATCACAAAGGAACTTTTGTTTTGCTTGAACTCTGCTGGAACGTGGGATCTAACTACTTGCTTGGAAAATAAAAGATAAAAGGAGATAAGGGATAGGAGATCTAATCTACTCTTAAGAATGCAAGAAATGATCATTGAATTGCTGCAACCAAACCAAGCTTTGCTTCGCCATGAGAAAACAACTACACAAAGATGGTGCAATCTCATAAGGCTAAGCGAATGATTTTCATATCACCTATGCACACCAACATTACAAACAATGACCATATAACAATTGAATTTAAGCTTTTAATCAAGTTCACTTTAACCACACACTGTAATTTGCAATCAACAAACTCCAAGTGGTATGAAGTATGAACATTAGGTTTCACCATTCATCAACAATAAGATCTTCCATCCATCTAACAAACATTTACACTATGAGAAGTAGAGACCATGCAACAAGTTGAAATAGCACACCAAATTCACCATAACTTCAATGAAAGAAATATGTTTATTACAACAAGCCTTGGCAACAATGTCCTTTCCTCCTACTCTACTCAAACTGCTAACTAACAACTATTAACTATTAACCCTTACAAATGAGAGAACTGAGCCTTATATAGAGGTCTCATTACAATTCAATGGCTCCATTCGATTCAAGATCAATGGCTGAGATTGTATGATAACACCCTAATTAGGGTTAGTTACAACTAACTTCCTTCGACCAATAAAATAATTACAATGTTGTGGACACGTGTCCATCATCGAATTCCAACCAATAGGAAATGAGGTTAGGTGCATAGAACAATAATTGATAAAGTGCCATGTGTCAGTTGCTCCACTCTTAAATAAATCACGCTCACGAAACTTGGACATGCTGACTTGTCACAACTTGATAGGTTGGATATAACTAGGATGCCACCTCAGCTACACCCTCACAAAGTGTTTGCGATTGAGACATATCTCTTGGTACTCAAAATTATTCAAGTGTTCCTTGACCGATGTGATGATGGGGCATATTCCCAAATTGCATCATCTTTGGGTGATCAAGCATCTAACTTTGCTTAACTCTTCTGAAACTATCTAGCTTGATCACATTTGCATATTTATCTCCATACTTGGGAACATTGACCTTGGGTTGCACTTCATGTTGATGATATTTGATGCAAAACCTTGTGATGCCCACGCTTAATCTTGATCTTCATTATGCCTGCGCCTTTGTGTAGGGTATCTCCATGTGGTACTGGCACTTAGTCTTGGATTTCTGAAGGAAATTCAAGATTGTAACTTAAATTGATTGGTGAAGGCATGTGAACTTGAATTTAGTTTTACTTAACGTTATGCTTAGGTTTAAAGAAGAGATTCATTCCTTTGCATTTCATCATTGCATTACAGGGGTAAAGATTTACCAAACAAGCTTGGAAAATAAACTTTTTAATAGAGTTTTTAAGCGTTTTAAGAAGAATTCTCATTTTGGGTTTCTACTATGTGCGTGTAACAAATAAATGATAACGATAGAAAAAGTGAAAGTTTTGAAAATGATATTAGTAAAGCCTACACTAAAGTAACTTATTTTCAGTTTGAAACATTTTGATTATTTCATCAGAAACAGAAGAGAATTTTCCCTGATATGCTAACATTTCATAATAATTTAAATGACAAAAAGCTGATACGGACAAGCATTAATCCCTGCACTCATATATGAAAGAATTCCAAAGGTTGATACAGGTTAATAACATGGAAAACTTCATAATAGGCAACAGAATGGAATCAGTAGAACATACCTGTCATTTCTAAGTCTATCCATACAAGAGGCATGCTGAGAGAAGTGCCAAGCACCTGTTGTTTCGACTGTATATCAGAATTATTTTCCTCCGGCCTATTTGATCTTGTAATGCTAGCTTTTTTTCTCTCCTTTTCTGGATCAAAAATAATCAGAATTATTCTGACAAAACATATCTCATTTAATAATTACTGGTACCTCTAGAGAAATTTAGAATTTTGATTGTGATAGTAGAATAATATAATTGCTAGCATATTTAAACCAAAAAAAGTCTTTAAATTGGTTGTAACTTGTAACCCAAACAAGATGGTAAGAAATGATTTCTCAACAATATGTGAAAAATAGGGAAAGAACACTAAACGTCCCCATTGAGTCTCCAGCAAAAACTTTGCATTTTGCATCAAAATAAATTATTAATTGCATCCAGTTTCCACAGAATAAAATAAATTGTAAGTCTAACCAAAGAGACAATGACATTATTATAAATGGTGTTTCAAATTGATATTCAAAGTTAGCTCAAGAAAAAAAACTTTTGTAGAAATAACATCAACATAGATGAATCCAGATGAAAGCAAGACGAAAATGTTCGCCTATGAAAATCTCAAAGATCTGATTGACATCACAAATTGCCATGAAAGCAATTTCTGCTACTATTATAAACTGCAGAATGCAGCCAATCGTAGTTGACTCTATGCCGAACTGAATCTATGAGCAGATTATAAAGCAAAACAACATGATTTTCCAGTAAAAGATTGACTAGATTTATCTTCTCCAAACAGGCCCTTTACAATAAATAACCATCTAATATACAAATGTCCAATATATGATTGCTCTCAGGAAGCCCTTATATTTAGATACAAAATAGGCTACAAGATAAAATCTTGACTGTAGCCTAAATTTCCTTTTATTTTTAGAATTTGTTCTTGCAATTACAATGAGCTGGAGCTTTCCCCTACTAAAGGCCCACTTAATGCTGTATATGTAATATCAATGCATATTAACTTCAAAAAAAGGACCTACATAAAAATATAGATTTGGAACGTTCTCAGAATAATGCTACTATAAATGACTCATGAGAAAATGAGTTCATTCAAATGAATTATGCATTGTGTGGAAGTATCTTAAAGTAGCTTGCAATCTAGATCAAAATCAAATTTGCAGTGACTAACAGGATATCCAAGTGCCTTGTGATCTTTATTAGAAAAAAAAAATTCCTTATATTTTTAATACTATATGAGTCAAACAGAATAAGCTTAAGTGCCAGATGCTGAAATTAGATTCAAACTCCATGAGACATATTCAGTCTTGAAATTAAGTCTCTTAGAAACCTAGAAACAAGGGTGGAATAAGAAAGAACCTGACTGACTAGCCTTGACAACCCAGCTAGTAACAAATGGCATCTTGCCACAATAATTCAGGATATAAATCAAGTCATAGCCTCCTCTGCCAACATATTACTCAGATAAGTGGGTGCAGGACTAAAGTGGCTAATTACTTAGCCAAAGGAGCAAATAAGCTTGTTTAGGCCAATTTATTTGGCAAGATCACCTGACAATCTTAGTAAGTTCATGTTTGAAGAGCTTTCTATTATTCTAAGGAAGGATATTGGTAAAGAGACTATAGGGGTCTCTTCATGTTTGAATACCTAATCAACTCTCCCAATTCATTGTGATGTTGTATTTGCATATCTAGCATGAAATTCTGAGGATGAGGACCCATGGCCAATTGTAAGGTGTGCCACACAATGATTGGTTGTATTTTTCTCACCTCTCCCTTCTCTATGATCATTGTCAACTTTCATATTTGTGTGAGCCCTCCTATTTGTAGATGTAAATTAGTACTATTCTCATCTCTAACAGAATTACGGAGTACAAAGGGATGGCCACAGAGAAAGAACCTGTCCTTGAGTATGCCTTGTCACCTTGTGTGGATTGATTGAATGGATTAAATACCTTCTTTCTGATGCATAGGCAAGATGCCTTTGTCCACTACAAGCTCTATCATTGAACCAGCAGGGCATTTTCCTATTTTAATCCCTATTTCCACCAGTTATCTACAGTTTTCTGGAAGCTTGGTCACTTTAGTTCTCTGTTTCCTCATTGATTCCCATACTGTAACAAGGGGGCATCATCACGGCAGAGCTCATAACTCTGAAGGTAGAAAGAGACATATGTCAAGGAGATTGTGAAAAAAATTTAGCAAATCCACCACTACCGGGGCTTTAGCAGTCCTCAGAAAAATGCCTTGGATTATTGGGAACAGTGTGGAAAACCTATGAACAATCTGTATCTAACAAGGAGACTTGCACAATGAGGACCTGACTTGGCAGCTAATAGAAGATCCTAGTAACAGTGGTGCCCCCTGTTGATGTGTAGCTAGGTCGGATCCTTCTAGGGCCGACCTAGTACACTTGATGGCTAACTGGCCTGTCGGCCTTAGCCATATTGATGGTTCAATTTGATATGTAAACATTGTTTAAGTCTGGCCCTAATCGGGCGTCACATGTAACTTGTAATTGAGCAAGACCTATATGTAACTTGTAATTGTATTGGACAAGACCTATATGAATGTAACTTGTAATTTATAGGTCTGATCCTATTCTTGGCACCAAAACAATAAGGCCGACCTAAGGTCTATTAGGAGGCATTGAGGCATATATATACAAGTTGATTTGTAATCATCAATACCAATTCACATACAGCGAACTATCTCTGTCTACTGATCAGCGATCTGCCTTTGTCAAGCGAATTAGTATTTCAGTCCAGTGAATTCATCCTGATTACTTTCTTGCCTGAGTGAACATCATACTTGGCAGGGCGAACATCATTCTTGGCTGAGTGAACATCATACAAGGCTGGTGAACTTCCTTTCAAGGCTGCCGAATCCATTCACAGTAACAGTGAACTTCATCTAGGGCAGCGAAGTATTCAAGGACATAGCCTTCAGCATATTGTATCACCTACAGCAAGATAAGTTGCCCTAATGTGTGCCCTAATTTGAAGCATGCTTCATGTATGAAGCAAGATTGTAAATCTGCTACTAAGCTTCATTAATATAATCTGAGATCTTTTGTTGCTGGGTTTTTCACCTCCAAGAGGGAGGTTTTCCCAGGGTATTGCTGTGTTATGTGTGTTGCATTTGTTATTTTCTGCTTTATGTTATCAGTCTGATCCTAAACTAACATGGTATCAGAGCAAGGTTTGAAGCGATCGTGATCAGACTGTCTGACAGCAGCAAAGCACTCTCTCCTACTTCACCTTCATCAAGCAATTTCCAGCATTGAAGATGGTGACCGGTTTAAAGGTTGAAGATAGACTTGACAGAGCTTTGAACTTCACCTCGTGGAAGGTTAGAGTTATTATTTCACTTGAAGAGAATGATCTACTTCAGTTTGTAGAAGGAAAAGATCAGCCTGAACCTGAAGATCAAGAAGAGAAACTCCAATTCAAGAATAATTTTGTCAAAGCAAAGAAGATCCTGATTGACTCAGTGAAGGACCATCTTGTGCCTATCATTTCCAAGATGTCTTAAGCCACAGACATGTTCAAGACATTGGAAGGGATGTATGAGATCAACAACACGAGCCGTGCTCTAGCCTTAAAGCAACAACTTCATCACATCAAGATGGCAAAAGGAAAAACTGTTATTGCTTACTTCATGAGGATCTCTGAGTTGAGAAATCAGCTCTCTTCTATTGGTCATGTTAAGGACTTCACCATGTTGGCTCTTAATGGTCTTCCTACATCCTGGGAGTCTTACATTCAAGGAATTAGTACAAGATCGAAACTTCCCAAGTTTGATTGTCTTCGTGCGGATTGCATTCAAGAAGAGTCAAGATTGATAGCGAGAGGAATTGAGCATGATCATTATGATGTGGAAAATCAAGTCCTTGCCACACATATGGAAAGAGGCAAAAGAAGGAAGTGGTATAGAGACAGAGAATCAGATCCTATCTCTGAATCAAAAAGGAAGAAGGACTTATCTCACATTCAATGTTTTAGGTGTGATAAGTTTGCTCACTATGCTCGAGTGTGCAAATTCATGTCTACTCCTCTAGCTTCTTCTACGGAAGTTGACATAGGGAAACCTCGGGAGGAGCCAAGGTCAAATGTCAACTCAGAAGATTTCTTATTCTAAAAGGAGGAAATGTCAGTTCAGCTTCAGAGAGAACCTGACATTTCAGCTTCAGAGGGAACCTAACATTTCAGCTTTTGGTTAATGCATTCTTCTCTGTGAGAGAAGTTTGAGGTGAAAGCCCTTGTTCCACCCTCTGCGAGTAGGTATGGTGGATCCACCCTCTATGAGTAGGCATGGTGGATGTCATGGAAGAAATTTCATGACTTAGCACTTTTGTTTGTTCACCCTCTGGGAGTAGCTATGGTGAACGTCATGATGTTTATTTGGTTTCCATCCATGGGAGTAGCCATGGTGGACCCACCCTCTAGGAGTAGCCATGGTGGTTGTGTTCATTTGCATTTTTCATGGGAGTAGCCATGATGGTTGTCACTATGTGACTCGGTTATTGAGAAGGAATCCTCCCTAGCTAAGAGGGAGTGTTGATGTGTAGCTAGGTTGAATCCTTCTAGGGCCGACCTAGTACACTTGATGGCTAAGTGGCCTGCCGGCCTTAGCCATATTGATGGTTCAAATTGATATGTAAACATTGTTTACGTCTGGCTCTAATCGGGCGTCACTTGTAACTTGTAATTGAGCAAGACCTATATGTAACTTGTAATTGTATTGGACAAGACCTATATGAATGTAACTTGTAATTTATAGGTCTGATCCTATTCTTGGCGCCAAAACAATAAGGCCGACCTAAGGTCTATTAGGAGGCATTGAGGCATATATATATACAAGTTGATTTGTAATCATCAATACCAATTCACATACAGTGAACTATCTCTGTCTACTGATCAGCGATCTGCCTTTGTTAAGCTAATTAGTGTTTCAGTCCAGCAAATTCATCCTGATTACTTTCTTGGCTGAGCAAACATCATACTTGGTTGGGCGAACATCATTCTTGGCTGAGCGAACATCATACAAGGCTGGCGAACTTCCTTTCAAGCTGCCGAATCCATTAACAGTAACAGTGAACTTCATCTAGGGCAGCGAAGTATTCAAGGATATAGCCTTCAGCGTATTGTATCACCTACAGCAAGATAAGTTGCCCTAATGTGTGCCCTAATTTGAAGTATTCTTCATGTGTGAAGCAAGATTGTAAATCTGCTACTGAGCTTAATTAATATAATCTGAGATCTTTTGTTGCTGTGTTTTTCACCTCCAAGAGGGAGGTTTTCCCAGGGTACTGCCGTGTTATGTGTGTTGCATTTGTTATTTTCTGCTTTCTGTTATCAGTCTGATCCTAAACTAACACCCCGCCCACAGTTCCCTATTATATATGATAGTGGAGGTGATGCACATGAAATTTGATTTGATGATGAGCTGTGTGGGACAGAGTGCCAAGTCTTCAGCAGTTACAAGCCTAACCCAGTGGCAGTTCCAATATCACTGTTTCAGGCTTCAGCTATAACAAAGGTTTTGATGGTTCATCTTCTGCTTGATCCCTGTTAGTATTAAACAATTAATATTATGCAAACAGAATTTCATGCTACGGCTTTGTGGATGTTCATGCTATTCCAAATCTCCAGAAAGGCCTCTTGAAGGAAAGATAATTCAGATGACTAATATTCATTAATAGGCTATTTTCTCAGATTCTTTTAATAAGATATTCACAATCTAAAAGTTGAGATAGGTTAAAATTTCTATAAAACACATATATCTTTTTATAAATTCCTTTTTTTTACAAATTATTTTAATTTCTAAGCTTCTATAAATGTGCGCTTCTGTAACATTTTTCCTCATGAAGCTCCGCAAAAGCTAGAGTATGGACATGAGGGTGCACTAAAGCCTGGTGAAAGAAAGCAAGCAGCTCAACTTTGTGAATCATGGCAATGGGGAGGCTAGCTCTAACTGCCCTATCTAATGATAATCTCCAGCTCTTTCTGTTTCTGACGGATCCGGTTTAGCTTGGTAGTTGGCTAGCCTCTGACAGGTCAGGTGTAGTATAACAGACAACTACTTACTACTGTTAGTGATTATGGACAGACCCTGTCTTTAAGCTGGTGCTCCAGATGTGATTGGCAATCTGATGGATAACACACTAAATTGTTAAAACTTAGCTTTGTTGTAGGAGGAAGCATTTAATTGCAACAAGTGTAGCATTGATACAATTGCAATAACCAATTAACTATGAACAAACAAAATAAAAATATCCAGAAAACAAATAATATTTGTAGGGAATAAAGATGCTAACTACTTTGATATATTGATAGATATATATAGCTATGTTTGAGAAGAACTGTGAAGCCACGAAACTTTCTGATTGATAGAAACGAGATAGCAATCTTTGAGAAGTGATATGAAGCTACCACAATCTCTATTCAGGCTCTTTGCTTTGCTACAAACATTTGATATAAACGAAATAGCAATCTCTGAGAACACATGTGAAGCTACCACTGTCTCTCTTCACAATCTTAGCTACAACAATTTCTCTCTAGCTTTTACATACAGATAGCAGTGCAATTACAATTAGGAGCATTACATTTTCACGGTCCACAACAGAATTGCAAAGTCTTTTGAAGAAAACTGTGCAGCTTTTGTTAACAATAAGATCGACATTTTGGATCATATTCGTGTTCCAATTTCCACCATCCGGCTGAATTACGCATTTATAGTTAATTTCAGCAGTAAATGAAAATAGAAAAAAAAAAGAAACCAGAGCTATTCTAACAAAATATTGAAATGTGTGTGACAAACGTTTCAGCACTAAGCATCTGTCATGAGGTAAAACTCACTAAAATGGTCTATTTTCATTTTCCATTTTTTGTTGGGATGGTTTAAGACATGTTGATATGTTGCGTTTCCGAGGGCTTATGGAGCATTTTCCAGATCAGATTTGCCAAAGCAAAGAGAAGTCACTCAAATAAAATCTTAAGCTTTCTAATGCATCTTGCATTTTAGAATTCCAAGCATTAATAAAGAAACTGCAACCCTGGAAAGGTGCCCATCTTAAAGATGAGGCAACTCCAACTTCAACTCGATCACCTGGCTTATAATAATTATACATAGTATATATTAAATTCGTCTAGCAATGGCTTAAGCCTGGTTGTGGTGATAAAATGCTGTTTCTCTAGGGCGTTAACAAAGGGAAGGTTTCTTTTCCCATCAGTCTTGAGGTTGGACTCGAGCCCCGCCCTGTTTGGCCAGAGAAATTGTAACATTTTCTGTTAAAAAAACATGATTTAGTTTGTTTGCTTTCAAAAGGCTTTATATATGATATCATGCAGCTCAATAAAAGACTATGCACTATAGACTGTATTTCAAGTTGAAAGCCTTTAAAATTTGACTGAGAGTTTCCAGAACTCAAGCGTATACAGAAACAAGAACCTAACATAATTCGTTACAGAATTACAATTAACGGCTTACTGGTCATTTTGCGGCCTTTTTCCGTGGATAAATTGGGCTGAGCGCAGTCTTCCCGAGGATCACTGGAATCCAACGATAAAGCGGCAAAACTGTTTGAAATATTATTCATGTATGTATGTATTTATTTTATTCGAATCCTCCGCAGAAGTTAATAAGCATTCAAAATTCCCTCTGTTCTGCAGAAAACTCGGACAAATTCATTGATAAAGAAAAATGAATATCTGATCTGAGAGCATTAATCTTAGATAACATAAATTAGTATTCATAAGCTGTAAATTCTTATGACAGAATCACATTTAATAGGTTTTCAAGTTTTCAAGTTTTGCAAGCAAACTACTTTGCTCTGCGTTTTGATACGCAGGCACAAAGACTTTTTTTTTTCACTTTAAAAAAAAAAAGTGAAATACAACAATATAATAGTTAAAGCTTAGCCTCTACTTGTCTTTTTTATGGGCACTTGAGGACTCAATTATGGGTAGTAAAAATCAAATATTTTTGAAAGATAATTTTTTCATAAATAAGTAGATTATATTGTCTTTAAATGTAGTTTGTATTGAGATTCAATTTTGATTTAGGTATCATTCATTCTTATATATTGTGTTCAATTCTTAGATTTATCCTTTTATATTTTATATTTTAATATAGATATTGTAGTGATTTAGATGATCTTTATGTCTATGGATCTAACTCCTAAATTTTAAATTTTAAACCTTGTCGCTTTTTATATTAGTCAATGTCAACCAATTAAATTGCAAATTGTTCCAGATTGCATGCTAAGGTAGTGTATTTAAAGACTAATCCTTGCTCACGTGAATCATATAAATTTGAGAGAGGGATTTTATTGAGCACATCTAGAACTTGATTGCAAATAGATAAAAGATTTATGTCAACATTGCATCATCATCCTAGGAGCATACTACAAACTTGCTTGTTGTTCTCAACTTTGATTCATCGCCATTGAATCAATTCATCCAAGGTCTAATTGACTATAACTTGAACCTTGTAATACAATAGATTCGCCAAAGATGTTTTCTAAATACTACATATCATTGCACAAATTCAAATATCAAAGATTGAGGTAAACAAATTCTAATAATATACCTTCTACCAATCATTCTTGAGTTAAAATTTAGATATTTAAATTAGTTTTAAGTTTTGTCACATCCCCAAATTTTACATAGTATTTCATTCCAATTCTAGAAAATTCTACTTTTGACTATCATGGTAAATGGTTAGTAATTGCTATGATTATGAAAGTATGTCTGTTATGACAAGATGAGATGTCGATTTAATTCTAATATGTTATAGAAGTTGCAATGACATAGCTTAGAAATGCTTGTTTGGATGTATATTTGATTATGCAAGATGAATTTTAGTTATCTAACCCTAAAAACGAATATGGTCTAATCACGTGTTTGAATTGACCAACTGCTATCCAGAAGAAGAGGTAAATCAGCGTCATCATCCGGGAGAGAAATATAGACAAATGGGAATTGTAATGATGACATCTTTAGTCCATTATGCACTGAATTGCTAGTGAAGTTCTAGTAAGTACTTTGGTCTTAAGTTCTAAGTCTTTATCCTTGTTTTGGTTAAAGTCATCATAAACCCTAATGTCGATCTTGTGTCAAGTTAAAGTGCATAGGGCCTGAGATCATCAATGTTAGTTTGATTATTTCGTCAATTGGATGTTTCTATAATAAGAGCGATATGTATGTGAGAGGAGAAAAGTATATGTTCATACATAAAATAAATACATCTATAGCTATATGTATATGTTTTTAGGAATATGACATTACTTTGTGAATATGTATATGTATATATATGTATGTGTATATATGTATGTGTGTGTGTGTGTGTCTACACACACACACACACACACACACACACACACACACACACGTATATATAGGAGGATACAATTGCAGAATTCTAGTATAGCTTTCTACAATTTGTCGGATAGAAAGGAGGGGGCTCTCAGCCATTGATCTACGATCATCGAACGGTTTAAAATTATTGATGGATTTTAGGTACGTGTCACCCTTCACGTGTCAAAGAGGGTGCGCTTATCGATACATCATGCAGAGTCCGGACTCAATGTGATGTGATGTGCCTTGTCTACTAATGGCAATGAATTCATGAAATCGCCAATAAAATACACACACACGTATGTGTGTATGTGTGTGTGTGTGTGTGCGCGTGCATATGTATATGTATGTATATATATGTATAGCTATTCTGGCTCCAAAACGGCATGCCATGCCATGATGCGGCTCCAAAATCGCATGCCCTTTCATGCCATACAGCCCCATACAACATGTTCCGGGACCCACCATCAGGCTTCTGACGTGGAGGCATGTTGTCGTTTGCGATTGACGGAAAGCATTTGCACACGGCTAATATTTGTCGACCACTCTCCCGGTCACGCCTCACGGGCACGCCTACAGTTTGTAACCACGTGTGTCCAAAAATTTGAATTTCAATTTTAAAACTCCTCTCCCGCTCTCGCCCAAACATAATTTCAAACATATTTGTTTTGAATTCTACCGCTATTGAATTCCATTTTCATTTTCTGATGCTGCAATTTCATTTCCATTTTTTGATGCTAGGTTTGGATGTCGCAACCGGATTGGGGTTAAGAGGTTTTTCTTGCTGGTGCTGGTCGTTGTCGTCATGGGAAGCATGGAGATGAAGGGTTTGTCTTATAGAAGCGGTGCTCCCGACGTTTTGTCTCAGATCTATAAGGAGCCGCCTTATTTTCCTAGCGTGGATGGATCAAAGACTTTTCTGGGAGATTTCTCGCATTATTCTTTCATGTTGATATGCATTTTGGCAACTTCAACTGAGGCATTGAATGACATAGGTTTGAGTTACATATTAATGAAATCTATTAGTCTATATTGTAGTTGTTAATAACAGTGATGATTTCTGCAAATATTTTTGTTGCCCATAGTCAAATCAGTTTGCATGGGAAAGATTTCAATGGCAGACCAATCTTAGGAGATAAGGTATTGATACTTAAAATACCCATAACATATTTTTTCCTCCGACTGCATATTCAGTGTTTTATTTCTTTTATCTGTGATGCACAAGCATGAATTGTTGTTTCTTTATCTGTAACAGCTTGGAGAAGCCAAAAGAAAGAAAGAAATCAGATTTTTTCCAGAAGGGTATGGGTACAAAACCAAAAGTATTAAAGAAGGGAGAGCAGAAATTTGGATTCATCAATCTGATTATCATGATCCTACCACCCATCAAGTTGCTCTGTCTCCATGATAAACATAAAATTGGGTTTATTGTTCAAAGTTTGCATTGCAATATTTAAAGGATGTATGGACAGAAAGTAGTGTGTGAATGTTATTTTTGAGCATTTGATTATCATAACATTATCTAAGCACAGAATGCACGGATTGCTAGGGTTGTAAATGCTTGATATTTTATCTTTTCTTAAGTACAAACGACCTAGTGTAAAGAAAAATTTTGTCTTGTTTTTTTGTTGTAGCTGGGTATGATTAAAACGATGTCTAGAGTTACAGAAGAATAATTTCCCTTGGTTCTTTCGTAGTCTTTGTCATGCTTCTCCAGTGGTGTTTTTGAATCTGAAATATTGAAATCAATGTCGTTGTAGATATAGAGTTTATTTTGTGAGGTTTTTTCCATCATAGAGTTGGATCGAACATCAGTGGAAAAAGTTTGTACTCTCATACCTAGAGACATTTCATGTTAATCAATGTCACATTCTTTGAATAAGAAAAGTTTTGTCTATATTTTAATGTGACTCTTGGGTACTATGAATGTGAAGTGATTGTATTTTATAAAATGTGTGAATGAATCGCACTTCATAATCTGTGAATGAATCGCACTTCATAATATGTGAATGAATCACACTTCATAATCTACTAGTGTATGAAGAAAATAGATAACATTTTTTCCCCTTTACGTTTCAGAGATATTTCAGTCTATTATTATTATTGTAGACTACGAAAAAATTTGTCTTCAATTTTTTTTTCATTTTTTTTTCTTCGTATTGCTTTATGAAATTCACAGTCATGTTTGCTTTAAAAAATTTATAGTCACAATGGTTAGTGCAGATAATGGATGAGGCATATGTAACATATGCTCAAGTTTTACCTACAGCCTTATCAGTATGGCTTTGAAGCCCCCAAAATTACAGTTTATTTTTCTGAAGAGAAAAATTATTAATAATTACAATTTATTATTATTGGTTCGCGGACTGCGTGGCCGCCATTTCCTTTTGCCCCGCGAAACAACAAATTCGACTAACATAGCATGTTAGTAGCTTTCGCTGATTCATGGGCTGTGTGGCCGCCATTTTCTTTTGCCCTACGAAACCTGTGAATTCGACTAACATGGTGTGTTAGTCGCTTTCGCTGATTCGCGGGCTGCGTGGCCGCCATTTATTTTTCCTTGCGAAATAGCGAATTCGACTAACATGGCGTGTTAGTCGCTTTCGCTGATTCGCGGACTGTGTGGCCACCATTTCCTTTTGCCTCGTGAAACATCCTAGTCTAATCAGTCAGGCCCACCATCCTTTCGCTGCTTCGCGAAAGATAAACTCCATGCTATTTCTCCCATCGAAATAACGCAAACCGTCGGATCCTTTTCAAGATGCACCTTCTTTACTTTCCATGTCATCCTACATCGGGGAAGCCTACGTTGATAAGACCGAAACAACCCAAAAGCGACTAACACGCTATGTTAGTCAAATTCGTTGTTTCTCAGTCCAAAAGGAAATGGTGGCCACGTAGTCTACGAATCAGCGAAAGTGACTAACACGCTATGTTAGTCGAATTTGTTGTTTCGTGAGGCAAAAGGAAATGGTGGCCACACAGTCCACAAATCAGCGAAAGCGACTAACACGCCATGTTAGTCAAATTCACTGTTTCACGAGGTAAAAGGAAATGGCGGCCACATAGCCCGCGAATCAACGAAAGCCCTTTATTGTCATCGAGATAACATACACTATCGGCAATGAGGAAAAAATGTCATCCCGATACCTGATGGGGCTATCGGTGGAGCTCTTGCCGATAACCGATGGAGTCATGTCTTTGTAGCAGTGACATCGGGTTATCGGGAGGTCCCAATTTATGTTACCCCGATGCCCGATGCACTAAATGGAGAAGGGGACTCTATCAGAGAGACTCTCTCCGATAAAGTGATACCAAGCAAGAAGGGGAGTCAGACTCATTGAGATAACATACATTGTCGGGGAGATGCGTTTTGAGTTATCCCGATGCCCGATGAGGAAGATGAGCTCGACACAAATGAAGTGACTACATCGGGGAAGCCTACACCGATAAGACCAAAACAACCCGAAAAGCGACTAACACGCCATGTTAGTCGAATTCGCTATTTCGCGAGGAAAAATAAATGATGGCCATGCAGCCCGCAAATTAGCGAAAGTGACTAACACGCCATGTTAGTCAAATTCATAGGTTTCGCAGGGCAAAAGAAAATGGCGGCCACACAGCCCATGAATCAACGAAAGCTACTAACACGCTACGTTATTCGAATTCGCTGTTTCACGGGGCTAGTTGAATTCGTTGTTTCACGGGGCAAAAGGAAATGATGACCACTCAATCCGCGAATCAGCGAAAGCGACTAACACGCTATGTTAGTCGAATCTTCCATCAACACGATATGTGCCTAAACAATGTTCCATGAATCTTCTCTCTTTCATTCTTTCTCTCTTGACTCTCTCCCCCTCTCTCTACCTCTATCTCTCTATCTCACTCTCCTCCTCTATCAAGCATATCTCTCTCCCATTCTTTCTCTCTTAAGTCTCTCCCTCTCATCCTCTCTCTATCTCACTCTCACCTTCTCTCAGGTGTATCTCTCTCTTATTCTCTCCCTCTCTCCTCCCCCCCTCTCTCCCTTTCTCATTACCTCTCTTTCTCACTCTATCCCCCTCTTCACACCTCTCTCTCTCTAGTCTCTTGTACTCTCCTTCCATCCCTTCCTCCCTCTCACTCAGACAGACTCTCTCTCTCTCTCTCTCTCTCTCTCTCTCTCTCTCTCTCTCTCTCTCTCTCTCTCTCTCTCTCTCTCTCTCTCTCTCTCTCTCTCTCTCTCTCTCTCTCTCTCTCTCTCTCTCTCTCTCTCTCTATTGACCCCTTAGGACACCATTTGGTGTCATTATGGGTCGTATGGTGTTCTATATAGGTCATATAGTGTTCTATGACCCCTTAGGACACCATTTGGTGTCATTATGGGTCATATAGTGTGCTAAGGGGTCATATGGTGTCCTATGACCCCTTAGGACTCCATATGACATCTTATGTGTTGTTACGAGTCATATGGTGTCCTATGACCCCGTAGGACACATGCATGGATCCCTAGGATACCATATGAGCCCTAAGAATACGATATGACCCTAAAGAGGGAGAGATGGGGAGGAGGGGGAGGGAATGGGGGAGAGACACACCCAAGAGAGGAGGAGAGTGAGATAGAGAGATAGAGACTGAGAGGGAGAGACAAGAGATAAATGAGAGAGAGAGAGAGAAGGATTGGGAGAGAAAGAGAGTCCAAAGAGATGGAGGGAGGCGAGGTGTGAGAGAGAAAGAGAGGGTGAGAGATAGAGATAGTCTGAGTGAGAGGGAGGAAGGGATGGAAGGAGAGTACAAGAGACTAGAGAGAGAGGTGCGAAGAGAGGAAGAGGGAGAGAGTGAGAAAGAGAGGTAATGAGAAAGGGAGAGAGGGAGGGGGAGGATAGAGGGACAGAATAAGAGAGAGATACACCAGAGAGAAGGTGAGAGTGAGATAGAGAGAGGATGAGAGGGAGAGACTTAAGAGAGAAAGAATGGGAGAGAGATACGCTTGACAGAGGAGGAGACTGAGATAGAGAGATAGAGGCAGAGAGAGAGAGTTAAGAGAGAAAGAATGGGAGAGAGAGGGAAAGACAGAGAGAGAAGATTCATGGAACATTGTTTAGGCACATAGCGTGTTGATGGAAGATTTGACTAACATAGCGTGTTAGTTGCTTTCGCTGATTCGTAGACTAAGTGGTCATCATTTCCTTTTACCCTGTGAAATAGCGAATTAGACTAACATAGCGTGTTAGTAGCTTTCATTGATTCATGGGCTGCGTGGCCGCCATTTCCTTTTGCCCCGTGAAACAGCAAATTTGACTAACATGGCGTGTTACTCGCTTTCACTAATTCGTGGACTACGTGGCCACCATTTCCTTTTGCCCCTTGAAACATCGAATTAGACTAATATAGTGTGTTAGTTTCTTTCAGGCTGTTTTGGTCTTATCGGTGTAGGCTTCCCCGATGTAGTCACTTCATTTGTGTCGAGCTCATCTTCCTCATCGGGCATTGGGATAACTCAAAACGCATCTCCCCGATAATGTATGTTATCCCAATGAGTCTGACTCCCCTTCTTGCTTGGTATCACTTTATCGGAGAGAGTCTCTCCGATAGAGTCGCCTTCTCCATTTAGTGCATTGAGTATCGGGGGTAACATAAATTGGGACCTCTCGATAACCCGATGTCACCGCTATGAAGACATCACTCCATCGGTTATCAGAAAGAGCTCCATCGATAGCCCCATCGGGTATCGGGATGACATTTTTTCCTCATTTCCGATAGTGTATGTTATCCCGATGACTAACATGCATGTTAGTCGGCATTTTACACCATCGATTTTGAAGTTAACGGTTGTGATTGACTAACCTGTCACTAACACGCTGTATGACATGTCTGTTTTGGAGATAGAATAGCTGTGGCCTTCCTTTTGCCCCACAAAATGGCGAATTTGACTAACATCGTGTGTTAGTCGCTTTCGCTGAGTCAGACTGATTTGGACTACTTCGTTCGTGCCAAGCTCATCTTCCTCATCGGGCATCGAGATAACTCAAAACGCATCTCCCCGACAATGTATGTTATCCCGATGAGTCTGACTCTCCTTCTTGCTTGGTATCACTTTATCAGAGAGAGTCTCTCTAATAGAGTCCCCTTCTCCATTTAGTGCATCGGGTATCGGGGTAACATAAATTGGGACCTCCCGATAACCCAATGTTAGGTCCCATAAAAACCATGCAAGTTCTGGTAGATCCGATGATGTGCGTAAATTTGCAAAGGAAAATAGCCTGAACTTTACCTTTCGCGAAGCCGCGAAAAAAGAGTGGCGGGCCCGGTTGGTGGGTTAAAGAATGAAGGTTTACGGACGATATCTTCCAGTTGATCCAACAACCTGCGTTGTTTCGTAAAGGAAAGATGCTCAGAGTTTATCTTTTGCGAAGAAGCGAAAGGGAAGTGGGCCCAGCGTGAGGATGATGTGGAAAGTAAAGAAGGTGCATCTTGAAAAGGATCCGACGGTCTGTGTTATTTCAGTGGGCGAAATAGCATGGAGTTTATCTTTCATGAAGCAACGAAAGGATGGTGGGCCCGGTAGATTAGACTAGTCCTGATTTTAAAAAAAAAAACGGCCATATCGGAGAAAAAGACTAGTGCAAAAATAGTTATATTGATCCCCGATGACACGGAGAATCAAAAGGCGGAACCATCGATATTACCTATACCGATAAAACAAACTCGAAAGCATAAAGCATAAAAGTGCATCGAAAACTGATCGGGACTTCAGGAGGAATAGAAAAAGGCTATTCTGACACCTGATGAAGATAAAAGCACCTGCAGGGATATCAGTGTAAATTATACTGATAAAGTAAACATGCATTAGGACTCATCGCGACATCGGAAGAAGCAATTTTATGCTATGTCGAGTCTCGATAAGACTATTAAGGTGTGTTAGTAGTCTGTTTTACACCGTCCATATTGCGACCAACATTCTGCGATTGTCTAACCTATCGGTAACGCATGGTTGCGATTGACTAACATGTCAGTAACACGCGCTTTCGATTGACTAACCTGTCGCTAAGACACTGTATGACATGGAGAATCGGGAAGGCTGAACCATCGGTATTACCTATACCGATAAAACAAACTCGAAAGCATAAAGCATAAAAGTGCATTAGAGACTGATCGAGACTTCAGGAGGAATAGAAAACGACTATTCTGACCCCCGATGAAGATAAAAGCACCTGCGGGGATATCGGTGTAAATTATACTGATAAAGTAAACATGCATTAGGACTCATCGGGACATTGGAAGAAGCAATTTTATGCTATGTCGAGTCCCGATAAGACTATTAAGGCATGTTAGTAGTCCGTTTTACACCGTCCATATTGCGACCAACATTCTGCGATTGTCTAACCTGTTGGTAACGTGCGGTTGCTATTGACTAACATGTCGGTAACATGCGCTTTCGATTGACTAACCTATCACTAAGACACTGTATGACATGGAGAATCGGGAAGGCTGAACCATCAGTATTACCTATACCGATAAAACAAACTCGGAAGCATAAAGCATAAAAGTGCATCAAAGACTGATCGAGACTTTAGGAGGAATAGAAAACGGCTATTCCGACCCCCGATGAAGATAAAAGCACCTGCGGGGATATCGGTGTAAATTATACCAATAAAGTAAACATGCATTAGGACTCATCGGGAAATCGGAAGAAGCAATTTTATGCTATGTCGAGTACTGATAAGACTATTAAGGCATGTTAGTAGTTCGTTTTACACCGTCCATATTGCGACCAACATTCTGTGATTGTCTAACCTGTCGGTAACGCGCGGTTGCAATTGACTAACCTGTCGGTAACGCGCACTTTCGATTGACTAACCTGTCGCTAAGACACTATATGACATGGAGAATCGGGAAGGCGGAACCATCGTTATTACCTATACCAATAAAACAAACTCAGAAGCATATAGCATAAAAGTGCATCGGAGATTGATCGGGACTTCAAGAGGAATAGAAAACGGCTATTCCGACCCCCGATGAAGATAAAAGAACCTACGGGGATATCGGTGTAAATTATACCGATAAAGTAAACATGCATTAGGACTCATCAAGACATCAGAAGAAGCAATATTATGCTATGCCGAATCTCGATAAGATTATTAAGGCAGATGGAGAGTAGCTAGGAGTTCTCCGGGGTGATTTATGCTGATGACGCGAGGGACTTGGTCACAATGCAGACTGGTATATTGAGATCATCAGGGCATTGGAGAGACATAAATTGAACTGTGTCAATACCCGATGGGACATATCGGACTATGTTTCCACTATCAGGAGCAGTCTCGGTCTGCTATATCGATACTCGGTTAGTAATGAGTAACATGCGTGTTAGTCGCGCATTTTACACCATCAATTCTACAGTTAGTGGTTGTGATTGACTAACCTATCGCGAAGCACCGAAAGGGAATTGGGCCCATCGTGAGGATGACGTGGAAAGTAAAGAAGGTGCATCTTGAAAAGGATCCGATGGTCTGCGTTATTTCGGTGGGCGAAATAGCATGGAGTTTATCTTTCGCAAAGGAGCGAAAGGATGGTGGGCCTGACAGATTAGACTAGGATGTTTCGTGAGGCAAAAGGAAATGGTGGTTGCACAGTCTGCGAATCAGTGAAAGCGACTAACACGCCATGTTAGTCGAATTCGCTATTTCGCGAGGAAAAATAAATGGCGGCCATGCAGCTCGCGAATCAACGAAAGTGACTAACACGCCATGTTAGTCGAATTCACAGGTTTCGTAGGGCAAAAGAAAATGGTGACCACACAGCCCATGAATCAACGAAAGCTACTAACACGCTATGTTAGTTGAATTCATTGTTTCGCGGGGCAAAAGGAAATGGCGGCCACGCAGTCCACGAATCAGCGAAAGCGACTAACACGCTATGTTAGTTGAATCTTCCATCAACACACTATGTGCCTAAACAATGTTCCATGAATCTTCTCTCTCTTTCCCTCTCTCTCTCTATTTTCCTCTCTCTCCCATTCTTTCTATCTTTACTCTCTCTCCCTCTCTGCCTCTATCTCTCTATCTCACTCTCTTCCTTTGTCAAGTGTATCTCTTTCCCACTCTCTCCCTACCTCCCCCCTCCCTTTCTCTTTTTCATTTAAGTCTCTCTCTCTCTCTCTCTCTCTCTCTCTCTCTCTCTCTCTCTCTCTCTCTCTCTCTCTCTCATTCTTTATCTCTAAAGTCTCTCCCTCGCATCCTCTCTATCTTACTCTCCCCTTCTCTAAGGTGTATCTCTCTCTTACTCTCTCCCTCTCTACTCCCCCTCCCTCTCTCCCTTTCTCATTACCTCTCTTTATCACTCTCTCCCTCTCTCCCTCTCTTTGCACCAATTAGGGTGACCTCCAATGGTTAAATTGAGACACCAAGATCCAAAATCACCAAGAAGGGGAAGTGCACTAACATATTTAAATATGTCTTTTTTAAGGAAGGCAAGGATGCCCTGGGCACCCCTATACAGAAAAAGGTGCCTCAAGTGCACCTGTTCATCGAAAACAGGGCAAATAAATGAGAAATGAAGAGCAAACAACTCAATGTTAGGGTTTAGATTACCATGCAGAAAGATGACATTAGTTTTGAGGTAAAAAGGCTTGAAATAGACTCAGGTGAGAGCTAAGATGGGACACATGAAAGTAGGGGCACATAAAGTTGTGTAAATTGTGCTAGGTTACAAGTTGCAACACTTCACTATCTCTCTCACTCATACACATGATGAATACTAAGAGGGGGGGGGTGAATTAGTATACCAAAAATCTTTGCACTAAAACACTTACACAGTTTAAAGATAAACTGGTAAAGCAGTCTAACAGTCAAACCGGTTACCACACATGCAAACCAAAATGCGAATAAAGCATTCACCCACAAAAGCAATACAACCATAACATAGGATATTTGACGTGGAAACCCAACTGGGAAAAAACCACGGTGAGATGGAACTCACAAGTCACTATCTGCAGAATAGAAACCAGACCGGTTAAGGTCTTACAATGTTCTTCACCAAAACAGATCTTGTTAAGAATCTCAATCTCTGTTAGGAGATAAGTTCGATTAAAGACTACCTTGTTAGAGGATTTTAGATTCACATGTGTGAACCACCTTGTTAGAGGATTTTACAAAGGCTTTGAGGCTTACCCAGTTAAGGGCTACGAACTTGTTAAAGATGTGAGTAATCAACAAGTGTTTGATCTATCTAATAGCACAAACTACTTGGTTAGATCCAGTATTGCTCACAGCTAATGCATTCCAGCATTACTTCAGTCTTCTCTCTCTCTCTCTAACAGTTACAACTTGATCTTCTCAGATAAGATCGTTCTCCACTTCCACCTTAAACCCTAGCTAAACATTAACCCTTTCAGCAACCACCTAAAACCCTAGACATGATATCCTTTTAAAGGAATCTGATTTCATGTCGGTCCAATAGGATTTCTTTACAATTTCCTAGGTTTAATGAACCTAGACATACTTAGTAACACGACACAGGAATCACCGTCAATGTGTCGGCACCGTCAAACAATCGGTGGATTGGTAACTCATCACAAAATGTCGATTGGTAACTCATCACAGAGTATTTACCAGTTCATACAAAATATTGGTTGTCGGTTTGACAAAAATGAAGACTAGTAAGAATGTGTTGTGTTGCTTTTCTCCCTCATACCGCTTGTGATCTGCGAACCGCTTGGGGTCGACATGCCGCTACAGACCGGGAAACACATTCTACAAAATTGCCACTAGTCTAGAGACTAGTATACAACATACCGGTTGGAAAAAATACCGGTCGAGCATAAGCTCATACATATAAAGGGGATCTCAATACAAGTGTGTGTCCATCAATGACAATCACAACATAAACCACAAAAATGCCAACAATCTCCCCCTTTGGCATTGATGGCAACACTTAGGAAAATAAAATTTTGACATCTAAGTGTTTTACAACAAAAAACTTGCCATTAACAAAATTGCTCCCCCTAAGCATATACACAAAACCTTAATCAACAGAGTGTATAGCAATTTTGCATTTAGAGCATAATCATCAGAGCATATAGCATATATCACAACATATACTTCTCCCCTGATATATCAAAATTTCAAAATTTAAAACCAAAAACCAGATATACTTCTCCCCCTTTGTCAACAATGACAAAGTACCGCTGAAAAACCTGTTTCCATATATATGTAAAAGAGTTTATGACAATAATGAATAATACTTGTCAAAAACCGCTTTATAGTCCTGCAAAAATTGTTTCATGGAAAGGGACCAGGACTCAAGTAGGGAGGTGACAACTTCCTTCTCTGTCTGCATCTGTGATACCTATTCCTCCATGGCATCTATTGTGCTCAGTTCTTGTGTGACTGTCAGGGCATCCAAGTTCAGATAACATTTCTGGAGAATTTGCAATCGTGGAAGTAATACCAGTTGAAGCTCCTACAAATCCATAGACCTTGTGCTGATCTCTTGCTCTATCTTGGCTGACTGGATCTGGAACCGGTGAACGGTTTGCCCATATGCTGCAAAGGAGTCGTAAGGAGTCTTGAATGTGCTCAAGTAGGACTATAAGTCCGTTTGAAGCTGTTGCTTCTTGGCTAGCACATCATCACAGAACAGATGAGGTTGATAGATTTTGCTAAGTAGCAAGTTTCCCTCATCCAAGGCACTCCTTATGTCCTTTTGATCCTTTAGCAGTTCAGTCCTAAGCTCATTCAATTTCTTCACTAGAGCAACATTAAGAGCCTTTTGGTGCTCTTTCTTTACATTGGCCTCTGCTGCTTCTTCTAGACTCTGCACCTGATCATCCACTACAGTACACAAAAGTTTGAGTTTCACTAGTGATGAATCAGTGTCAGAAAGATTAGTGCCGGGTATTAGATCGGTAAGTGTATCTACAGTTGCGTGGATGATGGCCTGTTCCTTTTTCCTATGAATGATCTCAAGGCAATCTTGAGCAACCTTGATGCTCTGCATAAGCTCTGACTCACTTGCAGATTGGAGATCGATAGGACTAGAGAGATCAACTAGTGAGGGTTGACTTCCAGTTGCCTTCGGAGTCTCCACCTGAGAGCTTTTTGCCGCTTCTCGTTCCTTGGCTTCTTCAGCTTTCTTCTTTTCCGCTTCTCTTCTCTTCTCTTCTTCCTTGTCTTCCTCTGCCTTTTTCTTTTCCTCTGCTCTTCCTTTTCTTCTTCTTCCCTCTTCTTCTTCTCTTCCTCTTCCTTTTTCTTCTTCTCTTCCTCTTCCTTTTTCTTCTTCTCTTCCTCTTCCTTTTTCTTCTTTTCTTCCTTGTCCTCTTCTTCTTTCTTCTTCCTTTCTTCTTCTTGCTTCTTCTTTTCTTCATCTTTTCTTTTCTCCTCTTCCTCTTTTCTCTTCTCTTCCTCTTTTCTCTTCTCTTCCTCTTTCCTCTTCTCTTCCTCTTTCTTTTGTTTCTTGTCTTCATCCTTCTTCTTTTTCTCTTCCTGATCTTTTGTCGCTTGCTGCGTGTCCATAGCTTGTTCACCACCCTAATCGGCCCATTGCCCCTATTCAGTACCCTCAGAAGGTATGTCTTGAGTGACATCTTCTACATCCAGGGCATTGACATCTATGGTGTCGATTGGTTCTTCCACTAGGTTTCCTTCCTCATCAAAAACCTCATCAAGTTTGGAAATAACCAGTTCCTTTTCCGCTTGGAGGTTGGCCATTCGTGCTTTGTGAAAACTGATAGCATGGGCCATGTGTTGATGTGTATCTTTTTCTACATCATCAACTCTCACCTCCAACAACCAGAGTCTTCTTCTCCTTGTGAAGAAGAGACCTTTATTTTGATCCAATACATCAAACAATTCTGAATTTGAGAGTTCGGGGAAGTACTGTGCAAAAACTTTGTCCCTAATCTCCTGTTCCTTTTCAATGGCAATGCGCCATTTGTTATCCAATGCTTTAAATAATGAATCTGGTGTCTGAGATTTAATCTCTGATGGTGACCAGTCATTTTTACATAAATAAAGAATGATTTCCTGTAGTACTTCATCTTTTTCCTCACTATTGAATTCATCATAATAATCTATTAAACCATGAAGTAACTTTCTCCTAATATTCTTTAATGTTCTTTGACAATGTGTCAAAGGTTTGTAAGAGGAGATATCTATATTTACCGGTGCTGATGTTGCCAGTTCATTCTTCTTCATCTTCTTGGTTTGTTTAGCCTTCTTTGGTTGTTCATCAGACTCGGTTTCTTCGGAGTCCGGTTCATTTGCCTTAGTCTTCCTCTTCCTTTCGAAGAATTTTGCCGGTGTTACCTTCGGTTTCTTCTTTGCCGGTGACCGCTTGGTCACTCTTGGAGTTACAGTGGTAGCTGGTGCTGATGCTGTAGGCATTGCCTTAGCTTTCTTAGCTACCGGTTCTTTTCCCTTCTTCACCGATGGTTCTTCAACTGGTGTGATCCTCTCTAAGTAGGTTCTGGTCCTCTTAGCCTTTCGATCAAGAGGTGAGGCAATAAGGGTTGAAGCATACCCTTCCAGCATGTCAAACATGACCTCATAGCCCATAGGCTCCACTTCCTCCATTCTAGGCTCAACAGCCTCCATTAGACATTTGTCCACCTGAATAGTGAAACATATGTCATCTTCGTATTTCTTTACTATGTCACCTGAGATTCTTACCCTCTGACTCATCTTTCTTCAGAACTCATCAAAGTATTTATTCAGTACCTTAGGGTAGGCAGTTCCAATGGCTTGCACACTTTCCTTTATTTGCTTGGTTACCGGTTGGTCAGGGGACCACTGGACATCTCCTACACCTGAAAAGTAGCTTTGGAAATAGAAAAACAACCCTACCAGTAGTTGTCCAAACTTAAACCTCAGTGAATTGTCCTTTTTGATTGCCTTAAGATTTTACAGGAGTTGCCTCTGCATACCGGTGCATATTTCAAATGATTTATCCTCTTTAATCATCCGGTAAGTGGCATTTACCGCTACAACAGATACAAAATTAATCCTGCTGGCTGAGAATGTTCTGTATCCAATCACCATGCATGCGTATTTCACCAGATCATCCTTGATAGGATTGACTGCCATACCTCGTGAATCACTTGTCGAACCGGTGAGCTTGGTTATTTCTGTTTTGCTTACCGTTCTCAGGGCTGACACTTCCCCTGTGTTGCAGAAACTGGTGATTGCATGAATTGCCTCGGGCGTGATATCATGCATCCTCTCTAGGTACATCTTGTCACCATGGACTCTGCTCAAGATGATCCTGATGTGAACCTCCATGAAGTCTTCCAGAAAATATATGGCATTATGGAGTTTCTTCTTCTCTAAGATACTGAACTCTGGTTTGATCTTTTTGTCCTTGCCACAAAATAGACCTAACTGAGTGTGAATAGCTAAAGACCCAAGGTCTTCTATTTTGCAATCAATATAATCAGAAATTCCTTCTTCGACTATGATTCTAGCTGGAACTTGTGATAAAGCATTATATTTGGCCTTCCTTTGAATAAAACTTTCTGACTTTATGGATGTACTCAAACTGGTATGAGATGCGGAAGCCATTGTAGAGTATTTCAAGAACACGAAAAATACCTTTCAAATGTGAATTTAGGGCTTCCAAATTCTGCTTCACTTCGCTCTCTGTCGGATGCCAAATCATGGCTTTGAGTTCTCCACTACCGCTTGCAAACTAAATTTGAATCTCTTTCAAGGTTATCCAATTTCTTGAAATCTAAGCTCAAATCACCTTTTCTTCATTTTGCACTTGAAAACTTTTTTGCGCTCGAAAACAAATAGTGAGAAATGATTTGAAAAATTGCATGTATACATGTCTCTCACCTACCGTCATTAATGTTCCTCTATTAGGGCGTAAACCCTAGGTTGCCTTTTTATCATTTTCGGTCTTCTGCCAAGCAACAGGTATCACATACCGGTTAAGGTCTTTTACCGGTGTCAACCGAGGGTTCGAAAGCATTTCGTCATTTGCTCCCCCTAAGCCTTTGAGGCTTAGTTTGTCGGTTTCGATATTTCCACACTAGGTGCAGAAACCGGTTCCTCCTCCGACAATATCGGTTTCTTCTTCCATGTTTTCTTCATGTCTCCTTGAACTTTTTCAACATCTATTTCTCCTTCTCGAGTGACCGGTATATCATCAAATATACTTTTTCTGCTTCTGCAGAATCTTGCAATGTGACCCGGTTTGTTGCAATGATAGCAAACAAGTCCAGGTGCTCTCCAAGGTCCATTGTACATATTTCCATTCTTTCTTCTGCATGTTGCAGCAGTGTGACCATGATCATGACAGATCATACAACTTTCTCTCCATCTGGTTGCTGCTTGATGACCACCGCTTCTTGACTGATGATTGAAGTCATTAAACTGGTTGTGGTTCTGGTTCATAAAAGATTCAGGACCAGTTCCGTGGGTCCTCTGAGGATATCTTCCAGTGTTATCCACTACAGACCTGCATTCAAATGCTCTATGCCCAAACTTGTTGCATGCATAACAATGACCATTGAACTTATTGAATCTAGGTACATTGTTGATAAAATAGGGAAAATTATTGTAGGCTTTTCTCCTACATACATTGGCAGTGTGTCCTTCTTTAAGACAGTTAAAGCAAACAGGTTTGAATTTTTGCTTACCTTTTCCTTTGAGCGTCGGTTGCTTCTTTGATGCTTCAACATTTGTTCCTGAGGATTCTCCTTCCTCATGTCCAGAAAAACCAAGGCCATTGGTATTCTTTGCCGATCTAGATGACTCAAGCTTTTGCTCTAGCTTGACAGTACTTTTGCCAAACTTAGCAAGTATTTCCTTTGACTCAAAGAGTTCTTTGGAAATAGCAGTATTTATCTCCATTAGACTTGCATTTTCAGTGATGGCTATGTTCAGTTCTCCTTGCATGTCTTCCTTTTCCATTCTGCTCTCATGAAGGCAAGCAGTCAGTGCACTAATCTCTTGTTTCAACTTGGAGATCTCATGATCTCTCTCCTTTATCCAATCTTCAGCTTTTCTATAGTTCTCAAGCTCTTGACTAAACCGAATAGTCAGCCCCTCCAATTCCTTTCTCAAATTGGATTTTGAAACATTCAACTTATTCACTTCAACAATCATGGCCTCCATGTTAGCTTCATCTTCATAACTACTTTTAGATAGTTCCATCAGTCTCTCTGCATGTTCTCTTCTTTTTGCTTGAGATGCCTTGTATTTGACCATAAGATCATCATAGGCTTGCTCAGACTTAGTGAGTCATTGAGTAAGTTCCCTCAAGGTGTATTCCCCCATATCTCTTTCCAAGTGGTTAAACTTATAGAAAGGTTGGCTCTGATACCAATTGATGAATACTAAGAGGGGGGGTGAATTAGTATACCAAAAATCTTTGCACTAAAACACTTACACAGTCTAAAGATAAACCGGTAAAGCAGTTTGATAGTCAAACCGGTTACCACACATGGAAACCAAAATGCGAACAAAGCATTCACCCACAAAAGCAATACAACCATAACATAGGATATTTGACGTGGAAACCCAACTGGGAAAAAACCATGGTGAGATGGAACTCACAAGTCACTATCTGCAGAATAGAAACCAGACCGGTTAAGGTCTTACAATGTTCTTCACCAGAACAGATCCTGTTAAGAATCTCAATCTTGGTTAGGAGATAAGTCCGATTAAAGACTACCTTGTTAGAGGATTTTAGATTCACATGTGTGAACCACCTTGTTAGAGGATTTTACAAAGGCTTTGAGGCCTACCCGGTTAAGGGCCACAAACTTGTCAAAGATGTGAGTAATCAACAAGTGTTTGATCTATCTAATAGCACAAACTACTTGGTTAGATCCAGTATTGCTCACAGCTAATGCATTCCAACATTACTTCAGTCTTCTCTCTCTCTCTCTAATAGTTACAACTTGATCTTCTCAGATAAGATCATTCTCCACTTCCACCTTAAACCCGAACTCAATATTAACCCTTTCAGCAACCACCTAAAACCCTAGACATGATGTCCTTTTAAAGGAATCTGATTTCATGTCGGTCCAATAGGATTTCTTTACAATTTCCTAGGTTCAATGAACCTAGACATACTTAGTAACACGACACAGGAATCACCGTCAATGTGTCGGCACCGTCAAACAATCGGTGGATTGGTAACTCATCACAAAATGTCGGTTGGTAACTCATCACAGAGTATTTACCAGTTCATACAAAATATCGGTTGCCGGTTTGACAAAAAAGAAGACTGGTAAGAATGTGTTGTGTCACTTTTCTCCCTCGTACCGCTTGTGATTTGCGAACCACTTGGGGTCGACATGTCGCTTCAAACCGGGAAACACATTCTGCAAAATCGCCACTAGTCTAGAGACTAGTATACAACATACCGGTTGGAACAAATATCGGTTGAGCATAAGCTCATACATATAAAGGGGATCTCAATACAAGTGTGTGTCCATCAATGACAATCACAACATAAACCACAAAAATGCCAACAACACACACTCCTTATTTCTATCTCTCTATAAATCTCTATCTCTTTGTTCCTCTCTTTGTTACTTGTCTTCACCACCTTTCTCTCTCTTTATTGCTCCCTCTATCTGTATCTCCCTATCCTTCTCTATCTATATCTCATTATCTATACATCTCTCTTAGTCGCCCCATCCAAAGGGTACCTCCTCCTCCGACCTTCCTTGCTCTTCTGGACCTCTGCAACTTCATCCCTTCCTAGTCAAGCATTGTCTAGTCTCGCCTAAAAGTGGGTCTTTGCTTGGCTTCCCTGCATCTTAAAGGGCCCTTCTTGCTTTGAAATAATGTACAGGGTCAGTACTCCTATTCCCCATGGTTTCATGGTGATTCCACAATGGGGAAAGGAGTTAACAACCCATCTTCTCAAAACAGTCCAAAACTGGACAGTGAGAAAGTAATTTACAAAATATTTACAAACACACCACACTTGCAAAACAAAACCTATTCTAATTGCTCAAAATGGAAGTAAATACACCATACAAGACTCTCAACACAGTTTTGCTTGAAGATCAATCCATTAATAATCTTCTCTTACTCCATTTGTGCCGACTGGCAGCAAAATTGCAGTCACAGTCAAGTCACTTTATTTGGGTCGTACAACAACTGACATCCAACCCCATATCTTAGGGTTTTCAACTACTTATACTACCCTTTCCTCAGTCTCTGTGCCCACATTAGGGTTGTCCATGCTAAACTAAGGATTTTAACCTACTAGGTGGAAAAGTTGCTTGACAACTTTGAAAAGTTGTCATGCATCTTTTGCAACTTTTGAGCAACTTTCTCAACGTTTCTTTTCTTGACTCCTAGGCCCACATTCGGCTATCCTAAGGACACCACCATGCTAAGAAGGACCCTAACCACCTCAAAGGAACACATACCCTCTATTTTCAAGAAAACTCAACTTAGACTCATGAACCTAGGACCCAAACTAGGACCTAAACTAGACCAATGAGCACATGGCTCTTGTTTTATTTACAATGACTTCTTTAAAGAAGAAAGAACACAATAAAAAGAAAATGGTGGGAGCCCTTTGAAGGGTGCTCCTGCACCACTAATCCAAACATCATGCTTCATACTTAAACTCTGACTACATTTGAATCCTAACACTTACTTGAAGGGTAATAAAACCCTAATTAATTGAACCCTAATCATAAATGAAAAATTATGTGTATAAACTTATTGAATACTAATCCTAATATTAACATTGATTCTAACTGATCACCCACCCTAACCTCAGACATTAACCTAGAATAGTAACCTTAATCATAACCTAACCTTAACACTAACCTCAATATAGCCTTATCTCTGGCCCTAATATAACCCTAATTGAATCCTAATCATAACTTATCCCTAATCTTAACCCTAACACTAATCATGATGTAAACCTAACCCTAAACACAATCATAACAATAACAATATCCCTAATCCTAATCCTAACCCTAACCCAATAGTAACCTTGAACCCTAGCCATAGAAACAATCCTTTGTCCTAACCCTAAAGATTAACCCTAACCCTAGCAATAATCCTTTGTCCAAAACCAAAAGCCTAAGCCTAACCATAGCACTAACCATAACCCAAAACCTATCCCTATCCATAACCCTAAACCTATATCTTAACTCTAAACTAATATCTTAGCCCTAAACCCTAACCCTAACCCTAACAATAAAGTAAATCTAAGCCAACCATATACCTAAGCATAATCCTTAGCCTCAACCCTAACCCAAACTACTATATTACATCCTATCCTTAACCATAGCCAAAATGCTAAATGTAACCCTAACCCCAACCATGATGTAAATGGTAACCGTAACCCTAACTACTATGTAAACTATAAGCCTAAAATTAACTCTAACCCATACCCTAAACCATAATTCTAACCCTACAAGTTTGAAATCAACAAAGGCCAAGCTACTTGCGAATGGAGCTATGCAAAATAATAGAGGGCCAACGCTATTCAAAATGTTTGAATGAAAAGCAAATTGCTGCCCTTCTGAGAGTTACAGGTCAACACCCTAAAGACAGAGAGATGGACATTTTACAAACTGTCTACCACAATGCATACGCTCAAGATCCATATGCAATAGAATTTGGACTTTAAATCAATGGAAAGCTTGCTTCAGTAGAAGCTTGAGTTTTGCTTGCACCTTGGCTGA
This sequence comes from Cryptomeria japonica, assembly GCF_030272615.1. Classification (NCBI taxonomy): domain Eukaryota; kingdom Viridiplantae; phylum Streptophyta; class Pinopsida; order Cupressales; family Cupressaceae; genus Cryptomeria; species Cryptomeria japonica. Next base: position 19,149,342 of record NC_081405.1, on the reverse strand, counting down.
AGTATCATGAAGTATCATTATACTGGAAAAGAAAAAGGATGGAAGCGACAACGTTGTTGTTTGACTTGCAAATGAGAAACAGTGGAAGGAGCTTGTCATTTTAGTTGCCATGGTACTCATGTCAAAAGGAAACAAGTAGCACAACTGGCATGTGCGAAAGCGTTGAGAACAGTGAACTTATTTACCATAGATCGTAGGAAGTTGTTCCAAAGTGCATTGTGAAAAAGGAAAAGGTCATTGCAAATCATGATTTTCAATCCTTTGCAAGCATCACTTGTGCAGATAATAACCAATTTCATGTTGTGTGTCTTGATACATCTTCTCCAATATTTTACATGAATGACACATCACACATGATCATAAACAGTCTTGAAGGATGGAATCGATTTGAAGAAACTCCTTATGGATTATAGTGCATTTTGCAACAACCACCCTAACCCCAACCATCGAGTATTGGCATAGTGAAAATGGCATTGCTCTGATACTATATGTTTTGCCGATGGAAACATTTGGTAAGATTTTATTTCTTTCTTTTCCATCGGGTATCGACGTAGCCGAAAAGGCCTTCCCTGATGGACCAAGTTATGCCGATGTAAACTTTTGTTATACCAATGACAAAGCCAAAGGAGAAGTCTTCATTGCCATCGGGTATCAGTGTAGGATATAATGTGCTATCCCGAGAAGGTATGCTACCCTGATGGATCCACCGTGAGGTAATATATTTTTAATTTTTGTTTTGCAAGGGATACTATAACACAAAATTATATTTCTTAGGTTTGCATGTACATGAAGTATCTTTTTACCTGAGAAATTTAATAAAGTATTTTATTTTCATAATGATTTTTTACCATTCATGTAAATACCATAGAAAAGGAAAATTATTATTTTAAAAATTATATTTTCCCTCTATTTCTCTCTCTCTCTCTCTCTCTCTCTCTCTCTCTCTCTCTCTCTCTCTCTCTCTCTCTCTCTCTCTCTCCCTTTCTCTCTCTCCCCCCTTCTCTCTCTCTCCATCTCTCTTTCTCTCATTTATCTCTTGTCTCCCTCTTAGTCTCTATCTCTCTATCTCACTCTCCTCCTCTCTTAGGTGTATCTCTCTCCCATTCCCTCCCTCTCCTCCCCCTCTCTCCCTCTCTAGGGTCATATGGTATCCCAGGGATCCATGCTTGTGTCCTAAGGGGTCATAGGACACTATATGACTCCTTAGGACACCATATGACCCGTAACGACACATATTATGTCATATGGAGTCCTAACAGGTCATAGGACAAATGGTGTCCTAAGGGGTCATAGAACACTATATGACCTCTTAGGATACCATACAACCCATAATGACACTATATGGAGTCCTAAGGGGCCAAATGGTGTTGTAAGGGGTCGTAGGAGACCATATGACCCCTTAGGACACCATACAACCCCTAACGACACCATATTGTTTCCTAAGGGGTCATAGGACAACATAAGACACATAATGAGACCATATGACCCTTAGGACATACTATGACCCCTAACAACGTCTAAGGGGTCCTAGGGTGTCCTAAGGGGTCATAGGACACTATTTGATCCCTTAGCACACCATAGGACCTATAACAATACCAAATAGTATTCTAAGGGGTCATAGAATACCATATGACCCTTTAGAACACCATATGGTGTCCTGAGGGGTCATATGGCATCCTATGACCCCTTAGGACACCATATGGTGTCGTTATGGGTCGTATGGTGTCTTAAGGGGTCATATGGTGTCCTAAGGGGTCATCTGGTATCCTAAGGTGTTATAGAACACCATATGGACTCCTAACAGGTTATATGGTGTCCTAAGGGATCATAGAACACCATATGACCCCTTAGGACACCATATGACCCATAACGACACCTAAGGGGTCATATGGAGTCCTAAGGGGACATAAGACACCATATGACCCCTTAGTATACCATACAATCTATAATGACACCAAATGGTGTCCTAAAGGATCATAGAACACCATATGACCTTTTAGGACACCATAAAACTCATAACGACACCATATGGAGTCCTAAGGGGTCATATGGTGTCCTAAGGGGTCATAGGAGACCATATGACCCTAATGACACATAAGGGGTCATATGGTGTCTGAAGGGGCCATAGGATACCATATGACCCCTTAAGACACCATATGAACCATAACAACACCATGTGGTGTCCCAAGGGATCATATGGTCTCCTAAGAGGTCATGGAACACCATATAATGACACGAAATGGTGTCCTAAGGGGTTGTATGGTGTCCTAAGGGGTCGTAGAATACTATATGACCTCTTAGGACACCATATGACCCATAACGACACCATATGGAGTCCTGAGGGGTCATATGGTGTCCTGGGGGGTCATAGGACAACATATGACCCTTTAGGACACCATACGACCCCTAACGACACCACATGGTGTCCTAAGGGGTCATAGGACCCCATATGACCCCTTAGGACACCATATGACACATAACAACACCATTTGGTGTCCTAAGGGGTCATAAGACACTATCTGACCCCTTATGACACAATATGACCCCTAACAACACCTAAGGGGTTATATGGTGTACTAAGGGATCATAGAACACCATATGACCCCTTAGGACACAATACGACCAATAACGACACCATATGGTGTCCTAAGGAGTCATATGGTGTCCTGAGGGGTCGTAGAACACCATATGACCCCTTAGGATACCATATGGTCTCTATCTCTTTCCCTATAACTCTTTTTACCTATTTCCCTCCCAACCCCCTTCTCCCTCTCACCCTCTATCTCTATCTCTCTCACTCCCCCTCCCTTAGGTATCTCTCTCTTTCTCTCATTATATCCCTCTCTCTCTCTCTCCATCTCTCCCTATCCCTCCCTTTCCCTTTCTCTATCTCTCTCTCCCTCTCTCGTAGGTGTCTCTCTCCCATTCTTTCCATTCTCTCCAGTCTTTCCCTCCCTCCCTCCCTCCCCTCTCTCCCTCTCTCTTAGGTCTCTCTCTCTCTCTCTCTCAGGTCTTTCTCCCCCCTCTCTCTTAGGTGTCTCTCTTTCCTATTATGTTCATCTTTCCCTCTCTCCCTCCCCCATCCTCTCTCTTCCCTCACCCTCTCTCCTTCCCATTATTTCCCTCCCCCTCTCTCAAGTGTCTCTCTCTCTCATTCTTTCCCATTCTTTCCCTCTCTCCCTCTCTCCCTTTCTCTCTCAAGTCTCTCTCTTTCCCTCTAACGCTCTTTCTTTCTCTCTCAAGTATCTCTCCTTCTCACCCTCTCTTTCTCTCTCTCCTTCCATCCTCTCTTCTCTCTCCCTCTCTCCCTCCTAGGCCTAATCTAAGAGAGAGAGACCTAAGAGAGAGAGATAGATACTAAGTGAGACGGAGGAAGGGATGGAAAATGAGTATGAGACTAGAGAAAGATCCCAGGTGAGAGAGAGGGGCGGAGGAAGGGAAGGGTTTAGAGAGAGAGAGAGGTTGATGGAAAGAGAAGAAGAGACTAGAGATTCAACCTTCAAGTGAAGCCTATTCAACCTTCAAGTGATTCTTCTAAAGTTGAAATCCCAAGATTTAGAAGCTTTCAATGCATGCAAGATGTTAAATGTATGTAGAAAACTAGGTCATCATTCCTCAAGAGAAACCCTTTAAAGAGATGTCTCCACCTCAAGGAATCCCCAAATCTTATCAAAGTCCTTTTGCAAATCAACTTTCATGCCCTAGCATCATTTTCCTTTCTCCAAGAGGTCCTATTATATATCTAAAGAGTTATTTTGTTGAACAAAAGAGAGACTTTTTTGAGGTAGAAACAAAGTTATCTTTTGTCAATACAACTGCAAATGATGTAGAAATAGAAAAATTAAATTTATTGCAATAAAATGATATGTATGATGATATAGAACAATAGGTTAAAGAGCAAGGAAAAAGTGTTGATAACAAGTTTTTGATTGTTTTGTTTAATGATTTACCTAGTTATATTGAGCAAGATAATGAGATAATGCTTGTTTTGTTTAATGAGCTACCTTTGTATGTTATTGATGAAGAAGAAGATACATCTATAATAACTCAACAATGATTTTGAAACATCATCAGAATACAAATTATGTTGACCTCAAGGTGTTGATTCATCAATATTATGTTTTCTCTATCTTGGTCTCCCCTCCCCTCTCTCTCTCTCCATCTCTCTTTATCTCATTTATCTATTGCCTCTCCCTCTCACTATCTATCTCTCTATCTCACTCTCCTCCTCTATTAGGTGTGTCTCTCTCCCATTCCCTCGCTCTCCTACCCCTCTCTCCCATTCCCTCACTCTCCTACCCCTCTCTCCCTCTCTAGGGACATATGGTATTCTTAGGGTTCATATGGTATCCTAGGGATCCATGCACGTGTCCTATAGGGTCATAGGACACCATATGACTTGTAACGATACATAAGATGTCATATGGAGTCCTAAGGGGTCATAGGTTGTCTCAATTTAAATATGTTAGTGCACTTCCCCTTCTTGGTGATTTTGGATCTTGGTGTCTCAATTTAACCATTGGAGGTCGCCCCTAATTGGTGGAAAGACAGGGAGAGAGTGAAAAAGAGAGTTAATGAGAAAGGGAGAGAGGGAGGGGGAGGAGAGAGGGAGATAATAAGAGAGAGATACACCTGAGAGAAGGGGAGAGTGAGATAGAGAGGATGAGAGGGAGAGACTTTAGAGATAAAGAATGGGAGAGAGAGAGAGAGAGAGAGAGAGAGAGAGAGAGAGAGAGAGAGAGAGAGAGAGAGAGAGAGAGAGAGAGAGAGAGAGAGAGAGAGAGAGGAGAGAGAGAGAGAGAGAGAGAGAGAGAGAGAGAGAGAGAGAGAGAGGGGGGGGGAGGTAGGGAGAGAGTGGGAAAAAGATACACTTGACAGAGGAGGAGAGTGAGATAGAGCGATAGAGGCAGAGAGGGAGAGAGACTTAAAAAAGAAAGAATGGGAGAGAGAGAGAGAGAGAGAGAGAGAGAGAGATTCATGGAACACTGTTTAGGCACATAGCGTGTTGATGGAAGATTCGACTAACATAGCATGTTAGTCACTTTCGCTGATTCGCGGACTGCGTGGCCACCATTTCCTTTTGCCCCGCGAAACAACGAATTCGACTAACATAGCATTTTAGTAGATTTCGCTGATTTGTGGGCTGCGTGGCTGCCATTTTCTTTTGCCCTACGAAACTTGTGAATTAGACTAACATGGCGTGTTATTCGCTTTCGCTGATTCGCAGACTACGTGGCCGCCATTTCTTTTTCCTCGCGAAACAACGAATTTGACTAACATAGCATGTTAGTCACTTTCGCTGATTCGTGGGCTGTGTGGCACAAACAAAGTGACTACTTTCTTTCTAATAATGGGGGGAATATTAATTCAGTTTGAAAGCTCCCATTTTGGCTTACGAGCGAGAGAAAAGAGTTTGAAAAAATCAAACTTTGAGCGGGATTACGGATGACAGAAATGGTAACCGATAATGGCGAAGTGGACGGGTCAGAGGGGCCCACCCCAGCCACTCTAAACGGTCAACGCTTCGAGTGCATTCATTAAGCCTTTCTGTCAACTGGAAAACGACAACATGCCTCCAGATCAGCTTGATGGTGGGTCCCAGAATGTGACTCATCGCATTATGGGAGGGCATGGGAGGGATGTATGTCAATGGACTCTGGATGCATGTTGTTTGTACGATAGGTCACTTTTGGAGCCAGAATAGATGCGTCCATACACATGCATATGTATATGTATATGTATATGTATATGTATATGTATATACATACATACATATATATATACATATATATATATATATATATATATATATATATATATATATATATATATGTACACACACAAATATATATATGTGTGTGTGTGTGTGTACATACATGTACATACATATATATACACATATATACACACACATATATACACACATATATATACACACATGTACATATTCATATGTGTGTGTGTACATATATATGTACACACACATATATATGTATGTATGTATGTATGTGTACATACATATGTAGATATGTTTGTACATATGTATATGTATATGTAGATATGTAGATATGTATGTACATATATATATGTATATGTATATGTATATGTATATGTATATGTACATACATGTATATAAATACAAATACATGCATATATATACACATATATATGTGTGTGTATGTATATGTATGTGTACATATGTACATACATGTATATAAATGCATATACATGCATATACATGCATATATATACACATGTGTATGTGTATGTGTATGTGTAGTACACACACACACACACACATATATATATATGCATATGCAATCAATATGCCATCCACACACACACACACACACATGTATGTATGTATGTATGTATGTATGTATGTATAGTATGTAGTATGTATACGAATATATATATGTATAGTATGTAGTATGTATACGAATATATGTATGTATGTATGTATGTGTGTGTGTGTGTATCTATATCTATGTGTGTGTGTGTACATATATGTACACCCACACACACAAATGTAAGAATACGTAAACATGTATGTTTATATATTTTTAAGTATTTAATAACATAAATCATTGTCTTTCCTATCAATTTTATTGTTTATTTATCGACATCTTTGCGATCGCATATCACAACTTAATAATATACTCTTGATTCCATGGCACACTAGATAATTTCATCTTCCCCGCCAGATATAATCACTAGTCTATTATCCAATTATTTATTCAGTATTTCATATTTCTCTACATAAGTCATACTGAAGTATTTTCATTTAAATGTGATTGCAGCACTAGTGCAGGAGCACCTGAGGTTTCTTATTGAACATTCAAATTTTGGAGTGAATGATCCTCATTAGTTCAATGGTTTAATAAAGGACTATTGAAGAGTCCAAAAATGTGCTTGAGTTTGTTTTGCAGTTTGTTTGTCATTAATCCTAGATTATTTACTCTGTTTTGGGCCTATGTGGCTTTGTAAGCCTCAAATGGCATCATATAGCAAAAAAATTAAAAACTCCTTGTAAGGCCTCATAAAGCTTTTAAGAATGTTTCTTTGATTTTAGGAAATAATCTGAGGGGGTCAAGAGTGTGAAGATGTGCAATAGTTGTCAAAATGCATTGTGGAGTAAAAGTTGTCATGGTGGTTTGACAACATTTTGCAAAAATGTGAGCAATTTTGACAAAATGCTCAAATCGGTAGTTGGAGGTCCGATTGGTGGTTTGTTTTGATTGATTAGGAAAATATAAGGCCACTCAAAACATTGTAAAGGAGTTGGAAGCTCTAAGATTGAATATTGAATAGCAACTTGAGGCAATTTCCTGGTTTTTCACTAAAACTTGTCAAATTGCTATAGCAGTCCGTACTAAATGAATTACATTTTGTATTGTTCTTTCATAGAGGCCTAGCACATGTTGTTGTGGTGCTCAAATAGTATTTGTGTCCTTTCATAGTGCAGGTCTAACTGGTGTATTGAAATTCTTTCTTTTTTTCACTGCTCTTGGTCTAAGTAAAGGGGTTAAGGCCCTAAAAATGGCTCCAAATTGAGTTCCCATTGTGGTTTCTCTATGGCCCTTTGGATTCAAGTAATGGAGTCTGTTATAGTGTATATATATTTTTTTATGACCTGGAAGTTGCCTTTGCACATTTTAAAAGCATGCCCTAGGTGAGCTCTGCCATAGCCCGGCTAGGGAACATGACTGTTATTTTTTCTTATTTCTTGCAGGGGTGATCAAATTTGACAAAGCCAAGTGATTGGCATGGAGGATGGTTGTTATGCAGAGACTCAGTGTGAGTGTGGATGTTTGACAAGGTGTGGAGCCCTATAAAACCCATTGGTGTAAGAACACAAGACTTAAACCCTTCAAAAGAGCCATTTTGGGGACCGTACCTATACGGTCATTTCAGACCATCTAATCTCCAAAATCTTGAAGAGTGTCCAAATGGGTATCCATATCACCAAGGCTTCTGGATGGTCCTTTGGAAGGTTTTAGAGCAAAGGAGCAAAAATCGTGAAAGGAGGGCTAAAAGGGGCTCATAGGGCTACAAGGCCTAAACTATAGGAACCATGAAAGCGATAGGGAAACGAAGGGAAGTAAACTTAAAAACCACATGGAGGGAGTTGATAAACCATCTCAGATCCTTCCTAGTCCCCTGCAAGTGAAGAGCATTGAATTAGGCTTGGAGGTTGAACGTACTCCTGTGAGTTCTAACCTTGGACTTGAGTAACTAGAACAACTTAAGAAGTAGAGAGTTCTCCAAAGGATTTTGGGTGTTGGGATTTATTAAAACAAGGAGAGTAGGGAATAAGACAAACAAGGGAGCCCACAACATCACCTTTTCCTAACCTACAAACCAGATTGCACTTCTTTGAGAGAGTCTCCCTATCAATCACCCTTCCAATAGACTTCCATATGTTTGAATGTACACTTTTGTCATAAATCTCCTATGTATGTACCTTCCAATCTAGGAATTTAGTTGAGCACCCTATAGCCATTCAAAGAATCTAGCCAAAATGATGCTCTCTTCCCATTTCTAATTTTCCAAGTTAAATGATCAATTATCAGGCTCCTGCGCATTTGGAAATGAAGTTCTAGATTGATGAGACATGCGAGAGATTGGCCATGGTGAGAATTCTTGATTGGGATTCTTCATTAAGGTTTTTTTTCCCCAAAACATGGTACCACATTTTGTTTAGGTTCTAATACATTCTCTACACTAGTTTCAAACCCAGTGCAATGTTCTCTCTTCATATGTCACAAACTCCAACTCCTCCATCTACTTTACTCTTTTGACCATATCCCATGCCACCATGGAATATGTTTATTATCATTGAAACCTTCCTATAGGAACCTTCTTCATTGTGAAAATAATTTCATCACCATACAATTGGCAATCTCTACACGCAAGAGCATGTATATGAGGATTATTGCAATGATAGATTTCAACATTGTTATTCACCTAGCTAGCATTAACCAATGCCCTTTCCAACACTCCATCTTATTAGCACACTTAATCATTATATTTTCTCATGATTTGTCACACAAAACATATGTACTCCCAAATAGGTTGATGGGAGTTTATCACTTTGAAATTCTAGCAAGTTAGCTATATGTCACTGACTAGGGGGGTGTATTAAAGAAGTAAATCCATGAGTGACCATTAATTATCTACCCCAATGTCAAACTATATTCCTTGAGTACATTGTTAATAATCTCAACCTCTTTTAGAGTGGAAGAATCATATAATAAAGTGACATCTACAAAGAAGTAATGTGTGAATGCCAACATTCTATTAATTGCTTCAATTCCCTTCCATTATTTAGAATGGGCCAATGTTGTGATTCTTCTACTTAGCACATTTGCCATTGTAACAAACAAGAAGGGAGAAAGTGGGTCACACTGTCTAAGGCCTCGAGCTTTGTCAAGTAACTGCAACAAACCCCATTTATGACAACTAAATATCTCGGGCTTTATATGCATCCAAAGATCCACTTGGACCATCTATTACTAAAATCAAAGCTTCCCATGATTTTAATGAGAAATCTCCATCGAACATAAACATAAGATTTGATAATGTCCCAATTTCAATAATATACCTTTGAGGTTGTGCTTCTTGATGGAATGAAGAATTTTGTGCTCTATTATTAGAACATCTATAATGTGTCAATCTGGCACAAAACCGGTATGCTCAAGGGGTGTTAGTTTTAGAAGTATTGCTTTCAACCTATTTGCTATTACCTTCACGATAATTTTATATATGGTGTTACATAATGATATTGGTTAAAAATCTACCTAGGTGGCAAATTCTTGCTTCTTTGGTATGAGCACAATATTTATGTTGTTTATGTCTTGTAACGTCATAGATTGTATCCCTATACAATTTCATACTCACTTAGGCCTCACTTAGTGTTTTGGCCTTCTGTGATCCGATCATGCCTGATTTTGCAAACTTCAAATTTCCAATCCTCATTTTGCACCTTGCTCTTTGGTCCTTGTTCAACCCTGATGAATTGGACAAGGGCGCCTGAATGCCCTTGTCCTAACCAAAATGGCCCAATTTTTCACCCTTTAATGGTAAAAAAAAGTGGGCACAAATTCCTTTTTTGTTTCGACTTGCTTCGCAATTTCAAGCATGCTTCATGAGGTGAGGTATAAAAGGAAGTCTTACCCCTTCATTTGAGACATCCATCTTACATCTCTCCATAATTTTTTCATTCAAGTGAACAAGTGATAAAACATCATCGACGCAATGAAGGAGAGGTCAAGTATTCAGATTTCAAGAATTCAAGATGGCATCCATGATCAAGTTCTTATGAAGACATCTATGCATTAGTACATGACAACATAAACATTCTAGTGAAGACTTCAACACAAGGAATATTCATAAAGGTATAGCCTTCTAATTTAACATTCCAATTTCAGATCTAGCTTTTGCCCTTTCAAGGCATGCTTTCCACTTCAATTTTGATTCAATTATAGAGTTAATTTCAAACTTGGGGTTTGACCTAGGAAAATGCCTATCCACCCAACAACAATTATTCCTTTGTTATGTGCAAGCAATTGATTCAGGAGACAACAAATATATATTCAGAAAGAGAAAACAGAGATGCATATAACCAAATTTTAAGAGGCAAAAAAACAAAGGACAATGTTGCTTTCACACCATTGCTCAACACTTTTGTGATGAAAGTTTAGGAAAACACTCAAGACAACATCACATTCTCATAAGTATATATGTTGTTACCATATGACACTCTTGTACATTGGCACCCAAACACCATTGTCCTGCATTTCTAAGTCTGGATTTTAGACACAAGTTCCTCTTTGCTTCCTATTTCAAGATCTATACTTTATGTTTGCATATCTAATCTAAAATTGTTTTTGCATGCTAATTGTTGTCAATTTCACATAATAGCCCTAGATATTACATTCAATTTACATCATTTTCATAGCTCATCTTTGACTCAATCCCAAAGAGTATTGAATTCACCTTGTGTTCAACCCCTTCCCATCAAATTGGATATTGAGCCAATTGAGTCCGCTATCATTCCAAATGTAATTCTTGGAGATAGGTTTTATTCCTAGTTTGCATGCATAAACTTGTGAACCCTATTTCTACCCATTACATTTTTGGTGAACATGATGTAATGCATTGGATAAATTTTGATTTATATGTTCATATATGATTGTTACTAAATATTATTTTTTAGATTTAGAACCATTTATTGTTCAAATCTATCATTTCTATGGTGCATTGGTTAATCAATCATTCTATTGGAAATTGCATTGTTTAATCACTTCTCTTGTTTACACGAGAGGCATTGTGACTACAACTCTATTTCATTGGGTTTTCCCTCTTCATGTATAAATTTTATTTCCCTTTGTCCCACACCCAACATCCCAATGGGAAGAAGTTATAGACTTATGGTTTCCCAAAAGGGTATTGATCTCGAGCTAACTAACCTATTTCATGGGAACTTTGGTGAATCATCTATTCATACACAAGACATACCTAATTTTCAGGAGAACCATTACCCTCGTGATTCTCATAACAAGGATGAATCTTCAATTTGAGTGATTATTAACGAATTGGGGAAGCTTGATCATGAATTAGATAGGCTTCAACAATGGATTGGTCAAGAACAATTGAATAGTGAGGCGGTCTCCTTGATTGAGGGTTTGAGGAGAATGGTTTGAAGTTATGAATAAGGTTTGAATGTGTTGCATATTATTGCTTATAATGTTGACAATAATGTTCTACCAATGAAAATTTGTGTTGAAACCCTTGGTTTTTCAAATTCTACAAATCAAGATGATCATTATATTCCTACATCTTTACCGAATGTCCCTACATATACATCTTCCATCATGGCTACCTCTACATAAAATATTAATTCTACACATGTTAGTCATGGGAGAAATCCTATCAATCAATGCTAATAAAAGTCTCCTTTCATTAGCCTTTTATTTGTTTCCCAACCATCTCCTATGCCCACATATCATAATGTTCCACCTTCTTTTTCTCAAGATCCACCTACCTATCATAATGTTACAACTCCATCACAATCCAACATGTCCAACTCCAACTCATCCACTGAATCCACTATAAACAATTTAGCTCAAAGCATCTCATCCAGATACAACAACAATTGGTTTCTTTAATCCAATCCAAATTCAATGTTCCTACAATAGATACTGCTAGCCCACTTTTTGATGACATTGTTCTTACTCTTGTCCCCTACTACATGGAGGTTTCCCACTTGGAGTTATACAATGGAAAAGGTGCCCCCCAAACTCATGTGAAAAATATTTCAAACATTGTGTACTAACCTCTCTCATGATCATATACTCATGGAAAAAGTATCCACACGTGCATTAAGAGATAAAGCTTTGTAATGGTTTTATCCCTTGCCTCCTTGATTAATTAATTCTTTTCATAATTTTTATAATGCATTTGTGCAACACTTTCAAGACAATATCAATTCTCAAATTATTTTAATTGATTTGATGTAATATAAACAAGGGGTTAAAGAAAAGGTGACTCATATCATTGGTAGATACATGCATTTGCACTCACAAATTGTTTATCCTATGCCTGATAGTGATGTTCAAATAATTTTCATTAATAAGTTGCAAAAGGATATTACAGATGAAATTTTGTTGTTTGATTATGCTTCTTTCACACACTTATGCACAATGCTTCTGTAATGGTGGAAATCAGGGTTAGGGTTAAATTAACTTAATAAAACCACTAAATGACCTAATTAACCATTACATTAGGGATGAGAGGAATCTACTAAATCTAGCCTTGAAAGATCAATATTTTGATCAAATTCCTAGTTACTTGGATAGGGCTTTCTCCTCCTTAAATTGAATTAAATTGGATTGTTTAAGATTAAGGCAAAATAGGTGATAAATGAAGTGATCAAGCAGAAACAGTGAGCTACAGATATCGTATGGAGACACCAACCTGGATCTAGGCAAAATAAGATGTCATGGATTTGTTCCCATAGGTTTGGCCTCATTTTTCAGAACCGGGTATTATCAATTCGCCATGGTCCTCCGAATTTTCCATCATCAAGAGTTGAACTTGTTCATCTCTGTGAATTATGTCAATCCTCCCAAACGTACCTGTTTCCTACACACATAAAGAAAGACAAAATTGTTGGGAATACGATTTTTCCTAAGTCAAACCTTGGTTTAGGAATTAAACTTGAATTAAATAATACAAATACTAAAATAAATGCTAAATAGATATACCTCATATATGCAATTGTTGATGATGATGCTTTGCTCTTTGAATGTAATCATAAATGTTGTATAAAATGGCGTGACAAACAAAAAAACCCTAATCACACACACATGCTTGTATAAGATTGATGTAATTTTGCTCCACAATGGTTGAATGATGAATATGCAGTCGAAGATCTCTGAAAATGCTTGATGAATCACATATGCAATAGTCTTAGATTGCTTAGATTTTTAATAGGTTGATTATATGTCTTTATATAGGAGTTTCTAGGTAAATTACTAATTAGGCCAACCTCCAATGATAATGCAGAGCCACGAGGATCAAATATTACCGATGAGATATAGCCCTACCCTTTTCCAAATTAGGGTCGGATTGAGCGGTACCATGGTGTTTTGAGGTGCCCTGGCCCCACTACAACCAGGACCAAAACAATGTTGAAAGAGAGTGGGTATCTCCTGGCAGGAGACACAAAAGGTTGTTCATGGCCTCAAAGCTAGAGAATAGGTACAAACAGACCTAGAAAGGGGATGAGGATAGGACATGCTAAAGTAGGGGCACAAACATGAGGTGTAAATTGGAGTGGTGACAATTTATGATGGTACATTTATCCCCCACTTTAACAGAAGTATGAGACTATGCAAATACGCGCAGTAAAGTAGATGAAAGATGAGAAAGAGGAGCAATTAGGAGTGTAAGCACAAGGAGATAAGACATCACTAATTTTAAGGAACCAATCCCCCAATCTTAGGATATTAACTCACACAATCACATACAAGGGAACACAAAACAAGACAAAAGATAAAAAAACAAACGCAGACAAAAGACACACAACACACAAAAGCTGAAAACCAAAACAAAACCTCAAGTCGACTAGCTGAAGAAACTTCAATAATTAAAATGTCCCAACCACTAATATAATTCTTGAAATGCCATCAGAAAGACACAAACGATCACATAAAAAGAGAAAGAGAATGCATCAAACCATGAACAACAAATCACAAATCTATGATCTCATGGAGAGAATAAAGGGAAGACATGGATATCACATTCTAGTTGTGTTTAACTAGGTGATCCATGAGAAGAAAAGCGAGAGAGGACATGGATGCCATGGACTAGTTGTGTTTTTCTAGGTGATCCATGTTGGGGAGGAGATTCAAAATAGTCTAGCTATGTTTTGCTAGTTCTACTCATCATGTGTATGCAACTGTCTAGTTTCAGGTGTTAAGCATCTTATATAGGATTTTTTTTCTTCGGTTTTGAACATGGAACAACTTGTGTAAGACATGAAATGAAAATGAAATTGTGTGTTTGATTTCAAGAAAATATCATGTAAGAGTTTGTTTTCTCTAGTTTAGAGTGTGTGTAACCCCGTATAAGACAAATATATGCCTAGTTTTGAGGACATCTCATGTAAGAGTTTGTTTTCTCAAGTATTAAGAATGTGCACCCCATATAAGACATATAAAAATGTTGCATCTGGTTCTGAGCATGAAGCATATCATGTAAGATTTTATTTTCTCTAGTTTCAAGAATGAACACCATGTTTAAGACATGCAAAAATATAGTACAAAGAGGGCGATATGTATGCCCCCCCCACCTTAAGATGTCAACATAGCCCTATGTTGATGTCTTAAGGAAGATAGAAACAAGGATACACACCTTTAACACCAAGGATATATCCTTTTAGGCAACAATGTTCATAAATCCAAACTAAAGAGGCAATACTCTTACAAGCAAGGATGAGAGAGTTGAAAAAAGAGATATCTTGCAACAAGTGTAAAGGGAATCCTTGGAGAAGAAGAGATATTTTCTCAAAAGACATCTACTTCCAAGAGGATATTTTGGACAAACATAAAATCTTCTACCAAATGAAGAGAAGGAGAAAGAGAATGTCTACCTCCCTCCTATTGCTAAGTGAAAGGGATTCTTGATGAAGAATGACACTTTTGACCCAATGTGAAGGGTTTGTTAAAAATAAATATACGTTGCCAAGTATAAAGAGGTTGTATTCAAGGATACATACTTCTTGTATAAGAGAGAATCCTCGAGTAAAAAACAACTTCACACAAGGAATAACATCACATTGTAATAAAACACCACTCAACAAAGCAAAAGTGGATCCTTAGAAAGGATAGGAAAAATCAATGCATCGCAAGTGTAGGGACAATGAGAATAATTACACAATCTCTAAGGTGAGATTATACATAATTAAATGACCTATGTAATCACACAAAGGAATATTCAATACAAGAAAAGACATCAACATATGCAAAATGTAACTCCAAAGAAGAAGTAATCTTCAAAGAAGGAAAGTTTAAGATGAAGGATCACACACACCATTAAGGAGAGATTATTCATAAGAGACATATTGTTTCAAGCAAGAAAGGAAATAGTGAAGCCTTAGATAGAGAACGGAGATATGATAACATTCTTTCCCTACAAGGATAGAAGAAAGAATAATTTATGTTGCTGCCCCAAGATGATTCTTATTGAAAAAGTATCACCTATTATGACAAAAAGCCCCCAATGAAGTTAACTACTAGTGTCATAGGGTGAGGAGAAACATGGAGGGTGAATGGAGTGCTAAGGCACAATCTAGCCTCACCAAGAAAGAGTGCAAGATCAGTTGTAAGAGCTATGCGAGCTTGATCATATTGGCCTTGAAAAAATGTTTTAAATGCTTTACAATTTCCAAGAGAATGAAAATAACTATGATGAAAAAGACAATGTTGATCACCTTGCTTATGCTTATAATTTAAATTAAGTCTAATGAAAGGAAAAACAATTATTATCATACTTCAATCTCCAAAAGGTTCTAGTGGCTAATTTAGCTTGGTCATCAATTCGAGTAGGTCTTGTCTCTCAAGATGTAGCACAAGCATTGCTATAAGAAGATAGATTATTTTCTATGATTTTTACTGTATCATTACCAATGTGTCCATGCATTTCATTTTGAAAATCTGGACAATCATTAGTATCATGATCATTAGTTTGATGATGTAAGCAAAAAGGAGTGTTTGAGGAAGAAGCACCCTTAGATGGATAATATAGTTTATATTTTGCAAAGTAATCCTTAGTATTTTTAACCCTACGAAGATCATCCATAGGTGAATAATGAGGATTTCGTAGACCTTTTGTACTAGCTTGTGTAGGAGGGTTTATAGGGACTTTGATACCTTGTTCAAATTTTCCAAGTCCTTGTCCTATATAAGCT
The DNA here is from genome assembly GCF_030272615.1 of Cryptomeria japonica. Lineage (NCBI taxonomy): Eukaryota > Viridiplantae > Streptophyta > Pinopsida > Cupressales > Cupressaceae > Cryptomeria > Cryptomeria japonica. Next base: position 19,132,868 of record NC_081405.1, on the reverse strand, counting down.
TGTTGTGGTATCATGTTATAGCCACTCCTATTAGAGTTTTTTAATTGAGTAGGAGTATTATAATGAATTTCTTTAAAATTTGTAGTGTAAGTACATCTAGAAGGAACAAAGGGAGAAGTAGGTGAAGAAGGAATATCCTTTGTAGAAAAGTTCTCCTTTCTACCATCATGCATATCCTCTTTGATAGGCTGTGAAGGAAGATCCTTATCATGTAAGACCCCACCTTTACTTAATGTTATATGGGGAGATAGATCATGAATGAAATGCATAACATCATCTTCTCTACAAATGTTTTGATGGTTAAGATAAATTCTAGGAGAATAAAGGGGATCGAGAGAGATTGACACACCAATATTTTGACCTTGCCTCCCTTGTGTTAAGGCATGTGTATGAGAAGAAAATGGTGTTATGTTTCTCTTCAATGCTTGATCTTTATTAATGAGATCATTGATAGGAGTATTGACTCTTTCTTCATTCACATGAGATACCCTAGGAGAGGTACAAGTGTAAGGTTTTTTATTAGCATCTCTAGGACTATGATCTCCAAAAGCTTTTATGTGATCTTCATATGTAATGCATTTTCCTAAAAATATCACCATAAAATGACATGCATCGTGGATAAAAGCTTTGAGATTTGTTTGATTAATATGAAGCATTTTGGAAATTCTAAAAATGCAATATGCCAAAGTGTTATGAATGAAAAAGAAGCAATGTGAAGTGAAAGAAACCATTGTCCAACACATGATTATGATAAATATAAGTAAAAAGAAATGTAATCATATTTAAAATGGAAAATAAATCAGATCTATTGTCATTATGAATGTCTAAGATCAAATTTGAAAATAAAAGTTACAAATTATGCAACCTACAAATTATGCAACCTACAAATCAAATCAACCAAAATAAATTAGTGTTTTTTATGAATTTAACCTCTAAATTTATGTAATTTTGATTAAAAATATAATCTATAGGTGAAAACTTGAAAACTAAAATGCACACTGATGCACTGCAAAAAGGATGTTAGAAACACACAAGATTCAAACGTTAGTGTTAGTTAGTATCAATCAACAACAAAAGATGAAAGAAACTACAATCCTAAGCATGCATATCAAGAGAGATCAAACATATTATAGAAAACATACAAAAATAGAGAAAAGACACTAAACCCTCCCAAATGCTCTACAATTTGCTCATATTTGCTCCTCCCTTGTTTCTCTCCTCTCCAAGTTCCACATGAGTGTAGCCCTCATATTTTTGCACTAGTATGGATTTGTTATAGAGATTCAAGATTTATGAATAATGAAGATAAAAGAGTATGCAAATGCAAAAAAACTAGATATGAGAAAATACCTAATTAATCTATATTGATTTAAGCCAAAATAACAAACTAGATATGATTTTGCTCCTAAATGGTCTCTCAATTTTACTATAGGTTAGATGCATACAAGATTTTTGGATCTGGATTTAGAAGGAATGGGCTCTATTTATAGGAAAAATAGGGCAATGGATGGTTGAGATTGAGTAATCTCAACAAGGGTCAGGATTGATGGGTTTATGATCCATGTGAGGGCTTTCAACCCAATCCCAGGATGACAAATGTCAACATGAGATGGCTTGAGAGGAGAGGGAAGAAGCATTAAATACTTGAGATGACATGAAGGTTACCTTAGGAGGTAAGATTAGGCTTGAGTTGAACGAATAAAGCCTTTATCCAATGAATAATGCTTTTATCCAATGGACAAACTCGTATGCAAGAGTTAGTGGGGATAACCATGGTCAAAGAAATGAATGCTTGAAGAGATCCATGAGTTAAATGGAGGTTGAGTTAGAGGGAAAGTCTCTAACCATGTGGGTGAGTTGAGTTTAACCATTAATGGTTATGTAAGAGTCATAAATGGTCATGTAAGAACAATTAATGGTTTGGAAGACTTTAGGGGTTAACTTGTTGGAGACATAAAGCATTTAATGCTTTTCAAAAACTTTGGAGGCTTTGAGAAGTGACTTCAAGTTGCTTAGGAATGTGACAATAATTAGGGGATGGGTTTAGGCTAATTAGGAATGGTTTAAAAGAATCTAGAATGGGTTAGAAGAGTCTAGTGGGTTTGGTGGGTGAGAGAAAATGGAATTTTAATTAAAATAAAATTCATTATTTCAACAAAATAGGTGCAACTTGCATTTGTAGGAGAATGCAAGTGGGGGGGTTGTTTAGGGATTTTAAATAAATGTTTTATTATTTATTTAAGTGAAGAAAGGAAGTTAAATTAACTAAATGTGTTTTATTCATTTAATATATTTAGAGTGTGGCTTAGTGAATTAATTTAAATAAATTCACTAATTTATTTAATTAATAGGAGAAGAGGTTGAGGATGAATTAATTAAATATTAATTTAATTAACTGATTATTGATAGTTAAATAATCAAATAAATAGTAAATATTCATTTAATTAAGTGGACGGATTTATGTGACTACATTTGCCCCTCTTTGAGATGGTGCGGTTTATCGCGTCATTTCAAAGAAAGAAAAATAGGTATGAGAAAAATACCCCATAAATGTTAATTTAGTGGGTGGTATGCCCCCTCAAGAGATGGGCCAAATGTTTTTGAAAAATTGGGCGATCTCTCGAAAAAGAGAAAGAAGTTGAGGGGAGGTAAAATAGAAGAAATTAGAAATAATGGTGAAAGAATGGGAGAAAACAGAGTGAATGTGGAGAAACAACAAGCCAATGAGTACCCTTAGGTCAGGCAAGAGATACGGTGCAAATGCGGTTTTGTGGTTTTGATTGATGCTATACAATTGATCAAAATTGGTTGGACAATCTGGTGCAATCAGTTAAATTGCCCTGGTCGAGTCAAAGTGTGACAATTGATGTTAGTTGTTCGCTTGGACAAGATAAAGTCTGAGTAAGTGAATCAAAGTGACCTGCTGTGACTTAGACAATTGATGTAATTGCCCGATGAAGTCAAGGTATCTGAAGCAAAATACTCATTGAGACTTAGACAATTGATATAATTGTCCATTTTGATTGTGTTTGATTGGTTGATCAATTAATAGTGTTTGCGTTGTAGGTTGTTTGTGGTGAATCATAGCAGCCCCGTGGAGACTAGATCATTGTGATAAATGTCTATTGTAGTTTAGGATTGCCATAATTGATTACCTGATGAGACCTGAAGATACTTGATCAAAAAGTATATGTTGATAGTCTAGTTGTGTGTGAGTCGATGTGCCTGTGTAGACAGAGTAACTGGCTTGATTGGGTTGATGGGAACCGATGAAGGGATTATGATGATGACCCAGATGGGGAGGGTGAGGGGGGGATTCAATTTTAGATAGAAGGTATGGAGGACCTAAGATTCATTCCTATGGAAGAAGATCAAAAAAAGAGAGTATCCATTGTCATTACTATGTATGAATGATATGCAACAATATGGATGCATGGATGGATGGAATGCAACGGAATACAATATATACAGATGAGATGAAATGACGATCCATAGATTATTCATAGTGCTTTATTTTCCTCATCGAGCATGGTAGTATCGTTCTTGGCCGAGGTAGCAGGAACCAAGTTTGAGCATTTTACCTCTAAGCAAGCATCATAGAGAATGAAAAGTTACCCTCCATTCTGGTTCATGCACAAATGGTCAAGGTATACGCTATAGTCAGTAAGCCATAGTGATTCATGACTATATTTTGCATAGGATCATGTAGCTTCGTGAACTTCCCACATAGACACCATTAGTACATGCCCCAAAACTTCATTCGAATAATCCGCAAACAACAAACAAAGAAGAAGATATCAGGAGCCATCCCGACTACTCTAATCACTTGTGGATATCCTGGAGTAGTGTAGGAACCTGATATGAATAAATAAATAACAAACTGACCAAGTACTTGGTACCTTAAACAAAATTTTCTTGTCAAAGAAAATGCTACCATGTCTTATCTGTGAGGAAAGATGCATCCTTGTGAAGACAGTTGTGTGTAGATGTTTTGATTGGTTGGTTGATTTGATAAGTGATCATCATTTGAGTAGCTCAAAATGTTTGCTTGGTGTCTATTGTGATGCGTATGTACAAAGAATATTATATGTGTTGCAATGTTTTTGATTGCTTTTTTATGTTTTTCACATGTTTTTGGATTTTGTGAGTGTTTTTGAATGTTTTTGAATTTTGTGAGTGTGTTTACGAATGTTTTTGGTATTATTTCCAGCCAATTTTGAATGAGGAACTCAATGAATCACAAGTAATGTAGAATCCACTTCCATTATTAGGTTTAAGAGTATTGCCCCTAGTTAGATGTTGCTATGTGTTGGCAGTACTAATAAAAAAATTTCCATCCTATATGTCGCCTTATTGAGTCACGTCCCTATCTGGTCCTTTGGTCGCGTTGTGTGCTTTGAATTCCCCATGTAATCCAATCTTCATTGTTTTCTTTAAGTTTCACTATGTTGAACTTGAACCTTGAACTTGAACCTTTTTGGTTCAAGGTTCAAAGTTCAATGGGCGTCGTATTAAAAGTTTCTCCTCTCGCGCGGCCTTAAGTCTTCTTTAGTTTTTGTCAGTGTTTAGTATTGGTTGAACCTTGAACTTGAACCTTTTAGGTTCAAGGTTCAGAGTTCAATATTTGTCATGTTTATGTTTTTGCGTTGTGATTGTTCCTCAAGGTTCAGAGTTCAATATTTTGATTTCTTGGAAATCATGTGACTTTTCATGAGGTGGCGGTGCGGATTTTAAGATATGATTGATGGTGGCAGAAAAAGGGAATATCCTTTCTTTAATAATTTGAAAGTTGTCATTTATAGCAAGTATGGCGTGGAAATCAGTATTTTCAAATATGAAGTGACTTTCTATTAAATGCATGCTCGATCGCGATCATTTCAGAGTGATGTCGCATGAGTGAAGAGTAATGATGACAATTTGTGGTAATCATGGGTAAGATTTGCTTGGCTTTTTAATTGAGCAATTGTCTTGTTGAGCTTGTCATTTGTGAATACGTTTTAAGAAGAGTTTTTGGAGTGGGAAGAAAAAAGACTACGACAGGGGTTTTACAGATGATAGAGGAAGGTATGTTCAACGACTTTCCTAATTGCTACAGTTTTTAGAAAAAGCTCTGGGTATTTTGTTTAGCTGTTTGTTTCTGTTTTACCTATTTTCTTCTTTGTCTGGGTTGATTGGGGAAAGATCACGAGTAAAGCATGAGGCCTACTCTGCCTAAATTAATGAACTCTTCTTCCCTTGTAAGTTCCTTACCAGAGCTAGGTGATACAAATTTAGTTCAATTAGATTTAGATGTTTTGTTAGAAAGAGTAAGGAACCCAACCACTGATTCTATGATGAAAGACATTGCACAAAGTGGTTTATTGGAAGCAATCGCATTTCTCACAGTTGCCTCTTGTCCTGAGTTGGTTTTAGAGTGTATGAATCACTATGATAAAGCTAACAGATGCATTAGAAAAAATAATGGTGAGATTTTGTTGTCCATTGATAGACAGACAATAATGGCTGCCATGGGTATCCCACATTGGGAACCCTATGAGGATTGGACTATTGGAAAGTCTTATGGAGTTTTTTTCTGAGAAAAAGCAGTATTACAGAACCGTTATTGCACGAAATTGGCTTTTGAAGTTTCAAAAGGGCTCAAGGTTGCCAAGACCGTTAACCCGAGAGCATTTGATTCCTGGAATCAGGGATTTGGTAATAATGTTGAGCAGGGTTAGGGGAAATTCACACTCCTTCTATTGGGAAGACTGGATGTATTTCTTCATCCAATTCACTCTCGACAAAAAATGGTTCATTGACTGGGGAGCCGTTATTGCAGAAAGGTTACATGAGGGTTTGAGCAATTACCTTGGAATGTCGAATTTCTATATGTCTTCATATCTGTTATATATGCTAGCTTGTGTGAGGGAGTGGCTTGGACTGTTGCATGTAAAATGGGTTCAGGGTATTAAAATTTATGAGTATCACCCCCATTTGACCCAAAAAGGACATGTTGATAATTACCTTCGCTGGAATGACATTTTTGTTGGGAGGTTGACTTTTGAGTTACAAGATAACTTGCATAGGAGAATGTATGCAGAAGCGGTTGAACTAATTAGCATCTATGGTAGTTTCTTTACTCAATTTAATCACTTCACTTACATAAGGGTTGGAGGTTTTAAAGGTGAACCCTTTAGGCTACCTAGATATGTTTCAGACTCCTGTGTTTTGATTGAAGTTTCTAGGCAGTTAGCCTATGTTGCAAAGGATTATGGTGAAGATTCTGGCAGAAGTGGAATTTTTCCTATTGATTTAGGCCATTACAGTTGTAGGTCTGTTTCTGATGAACTAAATCTTGAGTTAGAATTTAAGAGATTTCATTTGAAAACCTTTGTGAAAAGAGATAATTTTGACAATAAAGGTTTTATTGCCCAGTATGTGAAAAAGATAATGCCTAATCAACATGTGCCCCAGTTGGAGGATTATTGGGAAGACTTCCCAAATGAGTTTGAAGTGAGAAAAAGGAGTTGGTCCAGGTTAACTCTGAAACATATTCTTGACATGAAATTGCAAATGGATACCTTTGGTGTCACTATTGATAATGAAGATGTACTGGATCCAGAATTCATGAGACAGGTACATAATGAACCTCTTCCAGAAGTTGACTAGAGTAGAAAGATGGAAGATAGCATACAGGAACACACTTTCAGTATAATTCACAGAACATAGAATTGGCTGAGGAGTTGCAGATTTCATTCGGCGAAGGCAACCAGTTCAAGAAACAAAAATGGAAAAAGGAAGATTGTAAGAAAAACCACTGTTTTAACTAACATCCCTATTTCTGTTGCAAGAAAGAAGTAGGCTAAGATTAAAGAAGAAAAACTTGACTCTGAAGCTGCGCATTCCATTAGTGGCCGAGTGACCAGGTCAAGACACAAGAAGAATTTTCAGCCACCTGTCGCTCATCTCATTCTTGATTTGGATGCCGAGGAAGTGCAGGGCAATATGGCAACCCCTATTTCTAGTGCTAACAAGGTCTTAACTGATTCAGATGCTACTATCCAGGATTCACAGGTGCTTGATATCCAGTCTAACACAGACAATGCTACACTGCCGCCTTTAGGATGGCCTTCCCCCATGCAATCTAAGGAACTGACTGTGGCTCCTAAATGGTTAAGTGATTCAATTACCAAGAAAAGAAATGTGGTGCCTATTTCGATGTCAATGGAAGATGTTGTGAGTAAATGTCTGGGAAGATCCATGAAGCCTAAGTGGCTAAAAATGGAGACCATGATTGGTTTTGATGAAGGCACAAAACATTGGACCGCAAACATTGCCAAACCTACATCTAATAAGGATTCTTCCACCGCCTTAGAGGATAATTATACTATTGAGCAAGTTGAGTTGGGGGTAGGAACCATAGCAATTGATGTGAAACATTTGGAGACTTCAACCAAAAGGATTATCTCCCGCACTTGGAAAGACGAAAAGGATAAAGTAGAGTTCAAGCAGAATTTAATGCAAATGGCTCAATACATTCATGCTCTACAGAACAGTCCACTGCCATTGTCCCAAAGCTCTATTCCCTTTAGTTCAAAATCCCCTGGTAATCATAAGTTCTTTGATGAGGTTCAACGAAACAAGATGATTGCAGAGATTTTCTCTGAGTGGCTCACATCGATTGTGCATCAAGGAACTAATTATATATCTGATTTAGTTCAAATTTTTAAAGATGCTAATGAAGTAACCAAGGAATTGGATGCCGGCTTAATCTTGTGGCATAAAGAAAAGACTAAATGGGCGGTAATTTCAAAGCAAATGCGTGACATTCAGCGCTATGGCTTGATGAATTTTCTTGCCGAAAGAAAAGTGCCAGGGTTAAATGAAGATATAATGTTTATATGCAAAGAAAGCATAGAGTGGCATAACCAAATCATCGAACAAGATCATAGCGAATCTGCTAGTCTATGAGGTGAACTAACAACCCTGAGAACAACCATGCAAAAGGATTTGCACTGTGTAGATGTCCAGTTGCTTAAGGAGGACAACCAGACTTTGGAAGATACAACAGAAATGATCAATCAATTCAACAGCCACATTAAACAAATTAAAGTGGAGGAATCCCTAGCTGTGGAATATTTTACCAAGATTTCCAAAGTGGAGTCAATGCTCACAGTTTGCCTAGATCACTTGGATTCACATAGGGACAAAGTACAAATGGTGAAGAGGAAGAAAGAACTATGGAAGCAAAGGGTAATACACATCAACTTGTTGCATGTAACAATAATTCAGGAGCTCTCAAAGGTTCATCGAGAGTGGAGTGTGGCAAAAGAGGTTATGGTGTCTGTCCAGAATTACAACCTGGATAATCCGACTAAGACGAAATCGACGACATGACTAGCACTGTTGGGAGTTGTTTGCCAGCAAGTCTAGTTGTTTCTTATTTTCAGTTATACAGTTAGGGCAATCTCTTATTAACTCTTTTGAGTTAATTTTACCTTTAGTTAAAACTATTGGTCTAGCGACCTATTTATAAGTTTTGTAATGACTTTGATGGGGTTCACTAAGTTTTTGAAAAACTATCTCTTTAATTTCAGCTAAAAGACTTTTTGTATGTGGAAGGTTGATGATCATCTATGAATGAAAATCAAATTACAGTTATCCTTGACTTCGAATCTATTTGTTTGATGTCTAAAATTTGATTTATGTGAGAATCTATTTCAAGTAAGGATCTGTTATAGCTTTCTATGTTCGCAGAAAATTATCAGTGGAATTCATCTTTTAAGCTTTTCATTTTGTTTTAGTGTACATGTGAAGTCTGTCGACTTTATACAAAGAGTTATATATGGATCAGTGCTTGCGTTCATTTGGTGTTGACTCGTGAATGCAATTACCTTTCTATGCTTTCTGGTGAAAAGTATAATATTGGTTGTGTGTAATTTGGAGTTGATTGAATATCTATTAGAGGGAGTTGTACCTTAATTCAAAGGTTAATAAATATAATGATTTTCCAACTGTTTGGTGAAATTTGTATTTCATTTCTCGGGATAAAGAGTATCAAAATTAAATAAATTGTGAGAGACAAATCTGTTTACCAACACTATGAAAGCAGGATGCAGGACACATGAAGTACTAACTCTGATTGCAGATCAATAACAAGCCATGGTATGAATAACGGATGAATGGATGTGATCGCAACAAGTCTAAAAGACAATGGAGCCATAGATTTTTATGAGTGGCACCTGTTTGCTAGGTTTTCACCATTGTACTTACCCAAGGTGCCACCATAGTGGTTTTCACCGTTTGGATCAATGATTTTACTTTACAATTTTTTGTATTTTTCTTCAAGACATTTTTTGAGTGTTTTTGGTATTCTCTGATATACAGAGGAGCTTGGTGCTTTGCACAACTTATGTATGAAACTGTTTGAGGTGCATGTTGTTGATCAGATCTGCTAGCGGTTCTCCTTCTGAAGTTGCCAACTGATATGCCCTAGACCCAAATATTGTAATGATGACATATGGACCCAACCAGTTGGATTCAAACTTTCCCTGATGTTCTTTGTTTGGTTGGTTGCGAGGATTCTCCCTGAGAACAAGATCACCTACCTCAAATGTTCAACGTTTAACCCAATGATTGTAGCTTCTGCTCATGCGTTATTGACAGGCTTTAAGGTGGTTGTATGCAACTTGTTGCCATTCATCAAGTAGTTCCAAGTCCTGAAGATGGGAGACTCAGTATGCTTCACTATCTATTAGATTGTGCAAAGAGACCCATAGAGATGGTATTTCAACCTCAATAGGCAAGATGGCTTTTGCTCTATAGACCAGTGAGTAGGGAGTTGCGCCTGTAGGGGTTTGAATGCTAGTTCAATACACCCATAGTGCTGAATTTAATCGAATGTGCCAATCACGGCCAACATCATTGACTGTCTTTTTAAGGATCCTCAATATGTTTTTGTTTGATGCTTCAACTTGACCATTGCCTTGTGGGTAATAGGGGGTGGAAAAGTTGGATGTGAAATTTCTCACAGAGCTCACGGACATCCTTATTTTTGAAAGGAAGACCATTATTTATGATTATGGACACTGGTAGACCATACCGATAGATGATGTAATTAAGGATGAATGAGGCGATCTGCTTGCCGGTGACTTGGGTAAGTGGAACGACTTCGATCCACTTGGTGAAGTATTCGGTGGTGGTAATGATAAATTTATGGCCATTGGATGAAAATGGATGGATTTTACCCACAAGGTCAAGTCCCCATTGGCAAAAGGGCCATGGTGTTGTGATTGGTTGCAATTCCTGTGCTAGTGCATGTATTAGGTCTTCGTGGACTTGACACTTCTTGCATTTTCTGACAAAATAGTAGGAGCCTTTTTCCATGGTGGGCCAATAGTATCCAACGTGCATGATTTTCTTTGTTAGCAAAGGACCGCTTGAGTGAGCCCCACAAATTACTTCATGTACCTCTTCCAAGGCCTTTGTTATCTCATCTTGTTCCAAACATCGAAGCAGAGTACCATCAAGACTTCACCTATATAAGGTTTCGATAATGATGGTGTATCGAGCGGTTTGGTGGATGAAGGTTTTTTGTTGGTTATTTGATTGGTTGGGAGGAAGTGTGTGATCATGGAGGTAAGTGAAGAATTCATCATACCATGGGGATTTAGAACCAATAAGGTGACATATCATTTCAGTTTCGGGGATATCATACACGGGGATCCAAAGTTGTTCTACGAATAGCTCGTAGCGTGTCGAATTTTACAGAAGATCCAGGAGAGATGTAATTGTAGCCATTGCGTCAGTAGCTCAATTCTGATCTCTAGGTACTTGCTCAAATATGATAGTTGTAAATGATTCTTTGTAACTATCCACCATCATTTTATATGGCATGAGCTTATCATCCTTAGTTTGGTACTCATCGGTTACTTGTTGGATGACTAGTTGAGAATCTCCATATACCTGTAGCTCTTTTAGATGCCATTGTATAGCCAATCTGAGTCATGTGATTAAGGCCTCATATTCTGCTATATTATTGGTCCTTGGAAAAGTGAGCCTGTATGACTTCGGGATGCTGTCACCTTGAGGTGTGATGAAAAGAATACCTACCCTCGAGCCATGTCTAGTGTATGAGCCATCGAAATAGAGCTTCCAAGGTTGTGTAGCTATGATCATGAAGATCTCTTCATCTAGAAAATTGGAAATAAGAGGATGGTCACCTTCGAGGGGTTCATCGACCAACTGATCTGCAATAGCTTGCCCCTTGATAGCCTTGCGGTCCACATACTCTATATCAAATTCACTCAAGATCATAACCCATTTGGCCAAGCGGCTTGTTAATGCTTCCTTGCTGAGTAGGTATTTGAGTGGATCAATTTTGGCGATGAGTTGTACCTTGAGCGTTAACATGTAGTGCCTCAATTTGGTGGCTGCTAAGATAACTGCTAGGAAAGCTCTCTCGATAGGTGCGTAATTGAGTTCATAGTCTACCAATGTGTGAGAGATATAGTATACAACACATTATTTTCCTTCTACATTGTGTTGTGTCAACAGTACTCCTAATGCCATATTTGTAGCTGAAATATATAGCAATAGAGGTTTGCTTGGATCTGGTGGAATCAACAAGGGTGTATGCATTAGGCAGTCTTTAAGCATTTAGAATGTTTGCTGGCACTTTGTACCCCATTGAAAGCAGATATTCTTGTGTAATATATGTGTGAAGGGATGACACTTATCAGCCAATTGTGCAATGAATCTCCAAATTGATTGTAGCCTCCCTTGTAGTGTCCTTAACTGACTAATGTTCTTTGGAGGTGGCATGTCCAAGATTGCATTGACTTTCGTCGGATCTACTTCAATGCCTTTGCTTGAGACAATGTATCCTAGGAGATTCCTTGAGGTTACTCCAAAGACACATTTCTTTGGATTGAGATAGGCATGATATTGCTCTAATCTGTCAAAGATTTTACCCAGTATTTCGAGATGACCCTATCTTGTTAATGATTTAGCTAGTAAATCATTGACATAATCTTCCATTATGGTGTGCATCAAATCATGAAAGATGGTAGTCATATCTCTTTGATAGGTTTCCCCTGCATTCTTCAGACCAGATGGCATCACATTTCAATAGTAGGTTCCCCATGGGCATGTGAAACCAGTTTTATGTTGATCCTCTGGAGCAATCTTAATCTGGTTGTACCCTGAAAATCCATCCATAAGAGAAAGAATTGCATGACGCGGTGTGAGATCGACAATCATGTTGATGTTTGGTAAGGGGAAGTCATCCTTAAGGCATGCCTTGTTCAAATCTTTGAAGTTTGTACATATACGAATTCCCCCATTAGGTTTGTCAACAGGTACAATAATGGAGATCCAATCTGCATAATCGATTGGTCTAATGAAACCAACATCTAGGAGCTTTTTGAGTTCCACCTTGACAAGGATGGCAATCTTTGGGTGCATCTTTCTGAGCTTTTGTTTAACAGGTTTAGCTCCTTCTGCCATGGTTAGATGATGCATGACCAAATCAAGATCTAAGCCAGGCATGTCTGCATAAGACGATGTGAAGTTGATTTGACACTTTTGGAAGAATTCCACAAATTTTGGTTGTTCCTCTGGAGTTAATCGAGATACCAAATGTATTTGGTGAGGATTGTCAGGGGTCCCTACATTGAATTCTTTTGTTTCTTCGATTAGGATTGTCGATCTCTCTTGATTTGTACTTGAGGGGAGGATGTCAACACTTTCATCCATAGGTGCCTCAGAGAGGTTTTCACCTTTGGATACACTCTTTATTTTTAATTTTTTGGGATCAAATAGTGCCACTGTGTGGTTTTCACTAGAAGATCCATGTTTTATTGTGATATTTTTGTAACCAAAAGGTTTGGCATCTGCCCCAAAGTATACTACGCTATTAAGTTCGATGGAAAATTCAACTTTATGATCCCCGCTTGGTATGTTATCCCATATTTCTAAAAAGTCAATGAGCGCCTCATCGTTTTGGAAATGATCAAGACATGGAGGATTTGGCTGGTTCTAGTCGATGAGCTCGAGGTGGATGATATGCATTACCTCATCGATTAAGTTGAGTTCAAAGGAGGCATAAGTGAGGGTTAATATAGATGAGTGAAGTTCATCAATGGTACTCTCCTTGTTAGATTATGGTGTAGGATTTGACGTAGGGCCTGTGGAAGTTGCTTCTTGCTCACGAACCCAAAAGGTTTTAATCCATGCCTCTCCATAAACTGGGATATCTTTACGAGGTGGTGGAGGTGATGTGTCTTCCTCGTCTGAAGTATTTAGATTCACTGAATCCCATTCCCACTCATGCGAGTCAGTCTCTGAATCACTCTTTAACATCTGATTATTGTACCAGGCTGGGATGTCTTTGGAATTGAAGAGTGTATTGGTCATGAGTTTATGCACATTTGGAGGTGGGATTGTTGGGGTTGCTGGCAGGATTATCGATGTTGTTGATGTTGCTGCTAGGATTATCAGTATTGTTGGTGCTGATGATGGCTTTGATGCTACTGATGGGATTATCGGTGTTGTTGGTACAGTTGGTGCCACTGATATTACTGATGGGATTGTTGGTGTTGTTGATGATGCTGATGGATTCAATGCTACTGATGGGATTATCAGTTTTATTGGTGCGATTGGTGCTACTGATGGAATTATCAGTTTTGTGGGTGCGGTTAAGGCTATTGATGCTGCAGATATAATCAAGGATGGCCTCCTTGGGGTAATTGTCTGATACATGGGTTTCCCTTTGAATCTAAGCTTAGGAATAGATTCCTTCTAAAAACCTTCTCTAGTTTTATCTTTGGGTTTCAACTCAAGTTGTAAGGGCTTGTGTCGTCCTTGTTTGCAATGTTCCAAAGTACTTTGGCCATCATAGCCCATTCTTTGCACGATAGTGAGGTATTTTCCATACTTATCAGTGGGAAGCTTAGCCTTCGGGCATTCATCATTGATAGGGTCTTTGTAGATCCATTTTGCCAGGTCCTCATCCCTTGTTTCTTCCTCCTGACTTTTACCAGGGATGAATTGCGCCAAAGTGCATGTTTGCTTGGCTAGTGGTAGTTGAAGCAACTTTTGAGGTTTTCCATGAGTTTTAGGGGAGGTGGGTAATTGCCCAACACAAAAGAGTTGGCTAAGATTATATTCCCCAGAACCTTCCTCAACCATTTTCATTTTCAACTTCTCTTGCTTTAGTATAGGGGTGATCGAACTAGAAAGAGAGGCTGGGTTAACATATGATGTGAAAGGGATAGCTTCTCTATTGTTAGGTATGGTGATCTTTGGTTGATGGTTAATATTGTTACAATATACAAATGGATTTGCATCACCAAGGATTGTGATTTCTACACCATTATGGGGAAACTTGATACATTGATGATTGGTAGATGGAATGACTTGCATGGCATGTACCCAAGGTCTTCCTAACAAAAGATTATATGGCAAAGGAAGGTCCAGAACTTGGCAGACTATATGTTTCACCACTGGCCCCACTTTGATAGGTAATACAACAACTCCTTTTGAAGAACGCTTTGCATCGTCATAGACCTTAATGGTTATCTTTTTATTGGCATCCACTGATTCTACTGCATACCTGAATATTGTGACCAACAACAAGGTGCATATATTCAAGCGATCCTCATTGTCAATCAAGACTCACTTGATTTTGTGTTGGTTTACAAATCCTTCAATGTGAAGGGATGTGTTATGTGGTTGTTGGAATGAAGCATTGTCACTTTCAAAAAAAGTGAGGCATGGTGATGACCTGAGGCTGCCAACCATGGCATGAAATTGATCTGTGTTGAGGTTGGCGGGGATTGACGCTTCTTGGAGAGCTCGATCCAAGATTTTTTTATGAGAAGGGGATAAGCACAAAAGCTCTAATATGGATATGAGTGCGGGTGTTTTATCCAATTGTTCCACAAGATTATATTGCTTGGGCAGGGGTGTCATTCCTTGTGGTGCTGCTCGAATGGTAATTTTTCTACGACATGTAACAACGTTTCATGCACGATTTGGATCTTTGATGGTGAGAGTTGCAACTTGTTCATCAGTGTCATAGAGGTGATTTATAGTATAATTATAGGCAACTTGTGTATAATTAGTTGTAGTATCTGTGTTTCGCCCGGAGATGGAAGGACCCCTTTGATCATGTGATGGAAGTGGATTCTTGAACATTATATGATCATCATTGGATTTTTTAGGGTCATGTCCTTCTATTTAATTTCTCCTCTGTCAATAAGATCTTGAACAAGATCTTTTAGTCAATGGCAATTTCTCATCTTATGCCCTTTTCCCTGGTGGAATTCACAATGTTCATTATCTCTCCACCATGGAGGTTTGACCCGAGGCTCATAGTTAGAGGTTTTCGGTAAGGTCACAAGATTGGAAGAGACCAATTGACACAATATTGTTTTGAAGGGTTCCCCTAAGTGTGTGTACGTGCGTTTTGGTTTGTAGTTTCTATTGCCTTTGTTTTGGTTCCTCGTGTGGCACATTGCGACCTTGATTTTGTGGATGAGTGATGGTGTTGTTTTTTTAGGAGGGGGATTTTGTCCTGTAAACCTGACCATAGGTTGTGCAATTTTTATCATTCGTGCATCCACAAATCCCATCATTTACAATGTTCTTGTTCTTGTTCCAAAAATTTGGTTTATCACTATTATAACATGGACGAGGGCCATCTTTGGGTTCATTGTAGATTTTAATAAGGGCTCTTTCACATTTAAACCTTGAGTGATCATCTCTTCAAAGGATTTTGTACCCTTCATGTCTAAATGGAATTTCATCTCATCATTCAAGTTGGAAATTAATATTTCCACTAGTTCTTGTTCAGGCAAATGAAGAGAATGTCTGCTAGATAGTTGCCTCCACCGTTGTAGGAAAGCTGAGAACAACTCCCCTAGTTTTTGTTTGGCGTTGCATAAATCTGCCATGGTAACATCTTGTTCTATGTTATGTGCATAATGAGTGATTAATTTTTTAACTAGTTCCTTAAATGTTCTAATGCCACCTGGTAATCGGGAAAACCATTGCATGGTTGTGCCTCCCAAACTCTGAGGAAAGAGGTGCATTAGATAGATGTCCTCATAGGCCACCTCTAAACAAGCTGAGTGAAATTATCGTACATGATCTCTAGGGTCTCCTTTGCCCCTATACTTTTCAAACTTAGGTGTTTTGAACCCTTGCGGAAAAGGTGGCATATGCATGTTCCTATCAAAAGGATAAGGACAAATATCGTTAAGTGAAAACTGAGTAGTCTCCACACCACTATTGAGTTGTTGAGCGAGATTTTCTACTTGTTGTCTCAACATGTCTATTTTTGAAGGAGGAGGTGGGGGATTCCATTGATGATTAAGGTCATAGCACAAATAATCTCTACCTCTTCCCCCATCATTACGGCTATGTTGTTCAAATGTCTACCGTATCTGTGCGGTATCAAAGTCAGAGGGTAGTTTGGCACCCTCTTGAGCAAGTCTTAGAAAATGAGCATCTGCGTTGTTTTGAAGGATTTCATCAAAGAGTCTATTGAACCTGGGATTATGTTGTGCTTTTTCGGTATCTTCAGGAGTTGGAGTGCTAGGATCTTCATCATTTGTGCCTCCTCCAATGGCCTCATGGAAATTGTTGAGGTTTTCTTCCTCATCTTCAATCTCTGGTTGTCGGTTTCTCATTAATCTTGTTTTAGCCATGTTGTTGAAAGTTTGAGGTTGGTGAAAGTGATGATAAGGTGGTGATGAAATTTTTGATGGAAGATAAGTGTTTGTGAAATGTTTAGAAGATGGATCTCTAACACTGAAGGTTGGATGTTACCAAAGTTCTTTGTGAATTGCTCTTGTGTTTTCAACATTTTTGATGTGATAAGATAAAGCAAGGTTTGAGATGTGTTACAAACCAAGCTACCTAGCAACAAGAGGATGCACTCATAAACTAGTTTTAACCTATGTAGAAATGCCTCTTAGGATGATTGATCCTAGATGTAGAGACACTCTAAAAGTGATATGTTGGTTTGATTTAAGCAATTTTTAAAATAACTTAGGACAAGACCTCTTTGTGTTTTTGAGAGGTGAATGTATTTGTGATGTGTGAAGGTGAAAGTAGATATAATATGGACCTCAATAAAAACTTTCTATCACAAAGGGGGTTTCTACTTCTTCCTCTCTCTCAGGGGTTGGTGGTTCCCCTCGAGCTACGTTGTAGGTGATACAAATTTTTAGAAAGAAAGTAGGGTTGATCTTGCCTCCTTTGTTTTTGTGATAATCCAAGGCTCTATACTGAGTAAAAGCTCTATTTTTCAAAGGCTCCTTGTCAAATTTGTTGGATTTGCCTTGAAGATACAAGTGCATATGGCGCAAGAAGGCTCTATGTGAGAGAAAAAATTGTCTATTGATATAGAAAAACTTCCTTCTTTTGATAAGAGCTTTTGAACTCAATTGTCTCTTTTTCAATGTGGTCTTTTGATGAAGACTCCTTTTTCTCAAGATGTAAGTGATGGTCATACAAACTTGATACTTGTTTCACTTGTTGATGTTTGTTTTGTCTACCAATGTTGGATGTAAATTTGTTGGATGAATACTTGGTTTAAAATTGTTTTGAATTTCTTTGACAAGAAAACACAACAAGTACACAAGCACAATAACCTTGCCCCTTTTCAACAAAAGGCAGAAATAGGTGTGGGTCTAAATCAACCCAATCATGAACTTTATTGACCCTTTTACAAATGTATTTTATGTTTCCCAAAGTCTGAAGTCGGCTCAAATTGTTACTGGTCTGACACAAGATGAATACAACTCAAACACACTTTATCCGTAAGGTCAATGGCCAGTTGCGATATTTTCAACCCACGTCTTGATATTTCTTCGACTTTGGTACTACATACCTTATGAATCTCGTTGTGGCAGGTAAGGATGTGATATACTAAGTCTTGCATGAGCATAACAGATAGATGATCCCTATGATGGGGGAGTCACCATTTTTATCAAGCTACAAGTAGCCTTTCAAAAAGCCCAGTTTCTACTCAAGGAAATATGTATGGTGAGTTTCTTGGGAGAAAAACCATCTATTCTCTTGTACTAAATTTTTCACAAATATCCTCAATCAATAGAATGGGTGGGCTTCTATAATAAAAGGTGTTTAGTAATGTTCAATGTCTTTGGACGTAAGTTCATTCTGCAGTGACTTACTTAAGAGCCTTGTCACTTGTGGTGGGGCCCATATGTCCTTTCGACAAGTTACACTTTAGGAACAACTACACCCAAGGCTACAACTTTTGCTCTCACCTGATTTCTATAGCGGCTCGAAGGATTTACTACGCGAGGTCATTCCCAAGAGTGATGTGTCTCTTGACAGACCTCTCTTAAAAATAAAAATTTCGAGAATTACTAACACTTTTCTCTTTCACCTAGGACCATGAGAGCCAAGGGAGAGGATAGTGTGTGTTAGAAATGGGACCACTCTACAGAGTTTTTTGCACAAGTGTGCCAAACGCTGAAAACACTTGTTCTTTTTAACTAGTTTATTGCAATGTGATCTATATGCTATTTGGAGATTTTGCTCCAACAACCATGGTGTTCTTTTTAACTTCACAAGGCAATTTGTTTTCTAACTAGGAAATTGAAAATCCTAGTCAACAAAATTGAAAGCATGTTGCTCAAAGTAAAAGCGAGTTTGTAACAAAAATGGACAACTTGTTTGTTCTTTTTAACTTGCAAAATAGTTGATTGTGAATTTTATCCTTGCAAGAACTGAAATTTGTTTTGTTTATTTTAAAACCCAAAATGAAAAGTTTGTCCCTAACTTGCAAGAAAACAAAGTTGTTTGTTTGATTTTGTGGTTCTTTTTAACTTTGCAAAAATGAAATTTATTTTAAGCCCAAATTGAAAATTTTGTTTATTTTAGTCCAAAAGGAAAGATGAAGTTGATTTTAGTCCAAAATGGAAAGTGAATTCTTTTTAATCCAACTATAAAAGTAAAGCTTAAAAAAAAAAAAGGAAATAAAATTTCTAAGTCCCTAACTCCTCGAATCCTGCAAAACAAGAAGTTAGCAAAACCTGCACACAAAAAAACAAAACAATTAGTGAAAAAAAAAGGTTTTTTGGTGGGCTTCTACAAACCTAAAATTTTGATTCTTCGGTTACAACATATTTATTTTCAACTCCTTGTTACAAAAGCGCTACTCTGCGTAAACACAGAAGCACTACTTTAACACAAACGCGCTAAAAGACTAACAAAAGCACTAAAAGAACACCAACAATGCTACTATATGAACAGACACGCTAATTAATATTGTCAAAGAAAATGAAATCTTTGTCAGAAAGAGAGCGCAAACACACTAAAAGAGTTACAATAGCATTATTTAACCAATAATAGCACTATAACTCAGACAAAGACGCTACTCTGGAAAAAGTGCTAGAACTCTGACAAAAGCGCTAAATCCTCAGCTATCAAAGGCACTAAAGTGCGTTCAATAGCGCTAAAGCGCAACCTGTGTGTGGCAATTTCACAATTTTCACAAAAAAATTAGTTTGTTAGATCAGAAGGTTGCGTGTTCGATTCACGTCGTGTTCACCAAATGATGCACTGCAAAAAGGATGTTAGAAACACACAAGATTCAATTGTTAGTGTTAGTTAGTATCAATCAACAATGAAAGATGAAAGAAACTACAATCCTAAGCATGCATATCAAGAGAGATATCAAACATATTATAGAAAACATACAAAAATGGAGAAAAGACACTAAACCCTCCCAAATGCTCTCCAAAATGCTCATAGTTGCTCCTCCCTTGTTCCTCTCCTCTCCAAGTTCCACATGAGTGTAGCCCTTGGGTTTTTGCACTACTATGGATGTGTTATGGAGATTCAAGATTTATGAATAATGAAGATAAAAGACTATGCAAATGCAAACAAACTAAATATGAGAAAATTCCTAATTAATCTATATTAATTTTAGCCAAAATAATAATCTAGATATGATTTTTCTTCTAAATGCTCTCTAAATTTTACTATAGGTTAGATGCATACAATATTTCTGGATTTGGATTTAGAAAGAATGGGCTCTAATTATACGAAAAACAGGACAATGGATGGTTGAGATTGAGTAATCTCAACACGAGTCAGGATTGATGGGTTTATGATCCATGTGAGGGCTTTCAACCCAATCCTAGGATGACAAATGTCAACATGAGATGGCTTGAGAGGAGAGGGAAGAAGCATTAAATGCTTGAGATGACATGAAGGTTACCTTAGGAGGTAAAATTAGGCTTGAGTTGAACGAATAAAGCCTTTATCCAATGAATAATGCTTTTATCCAATGGACAAACCCTTGTGCAAGAGTTAGTGGGGATAACCATGGTCAAAGCAATGAATGCTTGAAGAGACTCATGAGTTAAATGGAGGTTGAGTTAGAGGGAAAGTCTCTAACCATGTGGGTGAATTGATTTTAACCATTAATGGTTATGTAAGAGTCATAAATGGTCATGTAAGAAGCATTAATGGTTTGGAAGACTTTAGGGGTTAACTTGTTGGAGACATAAAGTATTTAATGCTTTTCAAAGACTTTGGAGGCTTTGAGAAGTGACCTCAAGTTTCTTAGGAATGCGGCAATAATTAGGGGATGGGTTTAGGCTAATTAGGAATGGTTTAGAAGAATCTAGAATGGGTTAGAAGAGTCTAGAATGGGTTAGAAGAGTCTAGTGGGTTTGGTGGGTGAGAGAAAATAGGATTTTAATTAAAATAAAATTCATTATTTCAAAATAGGTGTAACTTGCATTTGTAGGAGAATGCAAGTTGGGGGGGGGGGGGTGGTGTAGTTTAGGGATTTTAAATAATTTTTTACTATTTATTTAAGTGAGGAAAGGAAGTTAAATTAACTAAATGTGCTTTATTCATTTAATTGATTTAGAGTGTGGCTTAGTGAATTAATTTAAATAAATTGAATAATTTATTTAATTAATAGGAGAAGAGGTTGAGGATGAATTAATTAAATATTAATTTAATTAATTGATTATTGATGGTTAAATAGTCAAATGAATAGTAAATATTCATTTAATTAAGTGGATAGATTTATGTGACTACGCATACAAATCAGATTTTAGAACACAAATCAGAAATAGTGGTGTAAAAAGTTGGGTTCACCAAAATGCAATGGTAGAAGTTAGGGTTAGAGTTAAATTAACTTAATAAAACCACTAAATAGTAAATATTCATTTAATTAAGTGGATAGATTTATGTGACTACACATACAAATCAGATTTTAGAACACAAATCATAAATAGTGGTGTAAAAAGTTGGGTTCACAAAATGCAATGGTAGAAGTTAGGGTTAGAGTTAAATTAACTTAATAAAACCACTAAATGACCTAATTAACCATTGCATTAGGGAGGAGAGAAATCTAATAGATCTAGCCTTGAAAGACAAAGATTTTGATAAGATTCCCGGTTCCTTGGATAGGGCTTTCTCTTCCTTAAATTGAATTGAATTGGATTGTTGAATATCAGGGCGAAATAGGTGATAAATGAAGTGTTTAGGTAGAAACGGTGAGCTACAGATGTCATATGGAGACACCAACCTAGATCTAGGTAAAATAAGATGTCACAGATCTATTCCCAGAAGTTTAGCCTAATATTTTGAGACCATGTAGTATCAATTCACCATGGTCCATTGAATTTTTCATTGTTGAAAACTGAATGTTCATCTTTGTGAATTATGTTGATCCTCCCAAATGCAACTCTGTACCTATTTCTTGCACATGGAAAGAAAGGGTAAATTGTTGGGAATAGGGGTTTGCGTAAGTCAAACTTTGGTTTAGGAATTGACCTTGAATGAAATAATGTAAATACTGAAATAAATGCTAAATAGATATACCTCATATCTGCAATTGTTGATGATGATGCTTTTCTCTTTGAATGTAATCACAAATGTTGTATGAAATGGTATGGAAAATACAAAACCCTAATCACACAGATGCTTGTATAAGATTGATGTAATTTTTCTCCACAATGGTTGAATGATGAATGTATAGCCTAGAAGATCTTTGGAAATGCTTGATGAATACTTCGCAGGTGTAGCAATGTTAGATTGATTATATTGTTAGGTTGTTAATAAGTTGATAAAATGTCCTTATATAGGGGTTTCTAGGTAAATTATCGATTAGGCCGACCTCCTACAGTCATATGGAGCCACGAGGATCAAATATTACTAATGAGATATAGCCCTACCCTATTTCAAATTGGGATAGGCTTGAGCAGGACCATGGCATTTTGAGGCACCATGGTCCAGACCAGGGCATTCCACTCCCTAATCCCACCACAATTAGGACCAAAACAATGTTGAAAGAGGGTGGGTATCCCATTATAGGACCCACAAAAGGCTATTCAGGGCCTCAAAGCTGCAGAATAAGCACAAACAAACCTACAAAGGGGATGAGGATAGGACATGCTAAAGTAGGGGCACAAACATGAGGTGTAAATTGGACAAGTGACAATTTATGAAGCTATAAATTCATAATTATCAGCTTCAAGTGAGTCAATTTGATTCCTCTTCATCAATGACCCTGATTGATAAGAATGAAGAAGCTTAGTATTAATCCTTTCAAAAGTTTCAAAAAGAAAACAATAATTTCATCAAGATAAATAACAATTATTCCAATCATATTGATACACAAGTGGTAGTTGACTAGTCTCCACTATATACATAATATTTGTGCAGTATATCATGCACTCAACCCAATTGGAGCACTCAACAGGGTAACCTAATGTCCTAAGAGGAGGCTCATTTTTTTATTGACGAGGCACATAACTCTAAGATGATGTTGATACTATATGTGCAACAAAGGATTTGTAAGCTTCCTATCTTTACATAAACGAAATACTAGACAAGGAGATAGTAACAATGCTAGAAATGAAAATCATATTACACAACAGTTGTTGTGGGTTACTTAAAAAAGTGACTCAATAGTGGCTACGGGTAACATTGTACTAACTTTGTTGCAACTAAGACTATATATAAATGAATGTATTAATAGAACGTATAAACTAATCAACAATAATTAAGAGATTAATAGAAATCTATCTAATGCATGTAAATAAAACTAATCTAGCAAAAAGAATGAGGGGGAGAGTTACACTACCTCAAGTGGCTTGCTTGAGGAATGTAATCTCTAAAAAGTAACAGTACGCTAACTCAAGATATGGTAATAATTGCCCATTTATATACATATGTTCAACAACAACAATGATACTCACAAATATTCAAAAAATCTAGTTTATGACATCATAATGATTAACTATTAATTGATTGAAAGAAAATTGTATATTCATTTAGAAGAAGTAACTTGAATGAAACTCTCCCTTTTAAAATAATTTGAGAGATTGGAGTCAATAAAGACTCGGTACAACCACTCTTCTCTCTGTAATCTTTGATTGCTTCCACGCATACTAATAGAGTGAATCTCGTTTGGCTACAAGTGAGCAGTGATCTCTCAAGCTATTGGCTAGTTGTAGTTTCTTCGAGTTGCATGTTAGTCCCTTACAATAAGCATTCATCCACCACATGAATAATCATCTACACTAAATTGATACTATATTAATTATTAAAGCACATATCATATTTTCATATTAACATGCCATGTATGTACTATAAACTAGATGATAATATGGTTCATAAGATAGTTAAAACATATAATAACTTTGATAAAATTAGTAGAGAATAAGTAAAATTAGGACAATCCCAAGATTCATTGCACCCCCCAACTTTTCCCTTTTCTTATCCTCAATAAAACATGTTCCTAAGATTAAATCCTAAGACATCTAACCTGTAATCTATGGGCTTCATGACTCCTGAGAGCTATGTAAATAAAAGCCTTTGTCTTTTGTGATCCGCTCCCAATGGTCCCTATCCTTTGTCACATTAAGCACATGTCTTTCTATCCAATATGGTATTGGATAGAGAAGGAGAGGAGGATGGAATCTGAGTCGAATCCAAGATACTTTTGTATACTCTAAGGCTTCAATGTACCTACATGTTCTAAGTTCCAGGGAAATGAAATTATAAAGGGAATGTGGTTCCTTTTGTGGACATTGATACTAATATTGCAGTGTCCATGATCCTTGTTGTAGTATCCAGATTGATGCATTACTTTTCTATTGCTAATTTGGCTCATATTGGGCAATGTACAAGACTTGTCCATCTTCATCTTCTAATGTATGGACAAATTGGATTCTCTTTAAAAATCACAACAATATTTTTGCAATCATAGCTGGACCTCTTTTATCTATAGTGAGGGTAGTACTTTGTGAGAGTAGCCTTGACCTCTTCTTGTTTGTTTTTTATACGAAGAGTGTATGGTTTGTTTTCCAAATGATTTATTATATATTCCTTCATGTTAGAGATAAGGCTACTCAATTCCACCCTTGAGATATCGGTGGATGTCTTAGTGGTGGTAAGTAGCCTAGGACTTTTGTTCTTCCTCGAAGTGGACCAAGAGTAATTCCTAGCTAGTTTATAAATGTCATCAAATGTTGCTTAGGTAATGTCACCTCTACGCACTAGATTCAATGTGTGGATACAATCTTCATTGATTCTTCTTAAGAAGACCAACTTGAGAGACTCTAGAGTGAGCCCTTTTTGTTTGGATTTTTTTAGGTAGAACCAAAATCACTCCAAGTAATCCTCAAGGGGTTCATATTCTCTTTGTGATATCCTCAAGATATCCTCCTTCCTAGTATCTCCACCTTTGCAATAGTCTCGATACTTCTATAAGAACTTCTCTTTCATTGCAACCTAGCTAATGATTTCATTTCTTGCTAAACCCATGAACCACCTTAGTGCAAAGTCCTTCAAAGTTGATGGAAAAAGATTAAATCTAGGGGCATTAGAAACATAATCATAAATTTTACATGGTACATTAAATTCAAACAGAAATGTATCAGGGTCTTCAGTGATTAGACCGTAGAAAACTAGGAGAGAAAATGGTGGTATATTATTTAATTGCACTCTTCTCTCTTGATCAAAGATTGAAAAATTCAAAAGTAATAGGTACTTCATAATTTTCAACTTCTACTTCATCCATTGTTGCTAGTACTTCTTGTGTGTTCTCTTGGGCAGGTTCTTCTTCTTGTGGTTGAATGTTGTTAGAGGGTGTTGGATTTATAGGTACACTAAATGGATCTTCTGGCTCTTGAATTGGTTCTTGTGAATCCTGTGGATCCCTTCTTGAAGCTAGAATGTTTCCTACACATTGTGTGTAGGGAATAAACCTTCCTCTTGAGTCTCTGTGTTAGTGCATGCAATGGAAATGTCAAGGTTATGGGTTGCCTTCCTACACTTGTTAGTAAACAGATTTATACTAGTGTCAAAGTCTATTATTCGTAATGTTGAAAATAAAAAACTATTCTAATGGAAAACAAATAACAAAAAATAAATGATTGAAAGTAAATAAAAAAAGCAATCTAGACTCGAGATCCTAAACCTTAGCACCATCCCCAGTAATGGTGCCAAAATTGGCTAGTCTTCATAAGATTGGTGTAGTATATTATGCACTTAGCTTGCTCAAAGTGCTTAATGAGGTAACCTAATGTCCTAAGAGAAGGTTTACTTAATTATCAACTAGGGACATAACTCTTGGATGATGTTGGCACTATATGTGCAACAAAGGATTCTCAAGCCTCCTATCATTGCATAAAATAAGTACTAGATAATAAAAGTGTAACAATATTGAAAATGGAAATCATATTATACAACAATTGTACCAGGTTACTTGAAAAAGTGACTCAATAGTGGTTGCGGGTAACATTGTACTAACTCGGTTGTAACCAAAACTCTATCTAAATGATTGTATTAACAAGACTCGTAAAATAACCAATAGTAATTTATCTAATGCATATAAATAGAACTAATCTAACAAAAAGAAAGAAGAGGATATTTACACTACCTCAAGTGTCTTTCTTAAGGAATGAAATCTCCAAAAAAGTAACATTACGCTAACTCGAGATATGGTAATCATTACCCATTCATATTCATATGTCCAAAAAAAAAAAAACACAGATATTTAGAAAATCTAGTTTGCTACATCATAATGATTAACTATTAACTTATTGAAAGAAAACTATCTATTTGTTTAGAAGAAGTAACTTGAACATAACTCTCCCTTTTAAAACAATCTAAGAGAGTAAAGCATTTACTCCTTCAAACTAATCCTAAAACATACGTCATTGCTTCGTACTATTGAGGACAACTTATTCAATAAAGAGACTATAAAAATGACTAAATCTAACAAGAGTCATATTTTGAAATAGAATCTTTTATTTGGTAGTAACACAAAAGTAAGAATGTCCATAGGTACATTAAATCTATATTTATGAGGCACAACCTCATTGTGCTCTATGACGCTACAAATTCTCTCCATGTTTGTTGGGTAGACAGAGTCAACAAAGACTCGACACAACCACACTCCTCCCTATAATCTTTGATTGCTTTTATGTGAATTGAAATGGTGAATCTCTTTTGATTGTGGGTGAAAAATGATCTCTCAAAATTCAAGTTGGTTGTAGTTTCTTCAAGCTACATGTGAGTCCCTTACACCAAGCATTCATCCACATAATTCATCATTTGCAACATATTGACAATATATCAATTATAAAAGCACATAGCATATTTCCATATTAACATGTCATGTATATACCATAAAATAGATGATAATATGGCTCAAAGAATAATTAAAACATATAATAAGTCTGATAAAAGTAGTAGGAAATAAGAAAAACTAGGACAATCCCAAGACTCATAAACAACTAGACATTAGGTGTGACCCCTATATCATCAATCTTTACATGTCGTAATTTTACTCCTCTTTCTCAATCATTTCATGGTATCATTCTTATATTAATTAATACTAATGTGATGAAGCTTCCTCCTTCAAACCCATATATACCTCTAAACCTCTACCAACTACTTTTGATCCTAAAGCCTTCTGCTTATACAATTGTAAAGACAACCATGATACTAAGAAGTGTTATAAATTGAAACGTGTTATTCAAGATCCTATTAATTCCAACACTATAACCATGGAGGGTGTGAATAATAAAGGAAATAAATCTGTAGCAACTCCTAAGTAAAATTTGCAAATATTTACCAATCATCTTCCTTCTCATTATATTGATGTTGTTGAGCCTAAGAAACCCGATTACATGAATGTTGATGATATGTGTGTAGAGGCAAACAATGTTGTGAACCTTATTAAGGAGTCTAACCCTAAACCCAAACCTCACATCACCTTTGACTCATGAGAGATTATTGATGCACTTGATAGACCATTATACATTACTGCAAAAATTAAAGGAAAGCTCTTGCGAGGAGTTCTTATTGATCTAATATGTATGATGAACGTTGTTACATAATAACATATTTATAAACAATAATTTTATCTAGACACATATAAAAAATCTAATGTTATGATTAAGGTGCACAATGGTTTCATTTGTACCACTATAGATTCCATCACTCTTCTAGTTGAGGTTGGTATTAAGTGCTTGGATGTTACCTTTGCTATTATCCCTACATTCAACTAATTTCATGTGAAGTTGGGACACCCCTGGTTCAATTCCATGAAAGTTGTCCATTCTACCATTTATAAATGTTTGAAATTCCCCCACAATGGGTGTATTATCACGATCAATAATAGTCCTTATCAACCCTTAGCAAGACGTGGAAACTTCACCATTGATTTATTTTGGCCTCGAATTTACAAGCTCGCAAAGATATCTTTTCTTATCTGATACAAAATTCAAACATGAAAGGATATTGGGCTTAAGTAAACCTAAGGATCCTTCACCAATGGATACTCCTTGACATCCTAAACCTACAATTATTTGTACACCTTCTATTCCTTTTATATATGTTGCGGTCCCACCTCCTTAATCTTATATAAGAAAATTCTCAACATCTTGCATCTCTCAACATAGTGAGGTTTCTTTAGTTCCTCCTTCCACAAAGGAAGCAAATAAGCCTATGTCGAGCAATCCCCAACACTCACAAGTTTTGAGTTATACCAAGAGAAATTGTAGTGAAAGAGACCATTGATGAAGACATTGCACCAAGGCTAATGATTTTTCTTTGTAAAACATTTCCTCCCCTAAGATGCCAAACGTTGACTTTATCCCATTTACCCAAGCTTCATTTGATCCTAGGGAGGTGATTTATCTAAATCAACCACTTCAAAATTTAAAATTGTCTTACAAAAAATGATTATTCATTTCCTCTGCATATTAAAGATCCTATTGTGATTAATTTGGATGATGATATTAATGTTAACAATGTGGATACTACTGATTCTTATGTTATTTTTGAGATTATTGAGATTAACCATGAGCTATCTTTGAAAATTTCAAAATTATTAATCCTAGCTCCTAATGACAAACAAAGTGATTCATCATTATAGCATGGTCCTTGTTTGTAACTTGCAGTATAACTCCATCTACTATGCTTGCTATGGCTCCTCTTGCACATTTTCCACCATCAATAAGAGATGTTGAGCAAGATTGGGAGGAGAATGTTTTGATAGATTAGCCTACTTGTATTGTGGACTCTTTTATGTATTTGCTTGTATGTGATTTGTTTCCTTAATGACGTGTTGCTTGATATGTCTTTGTGTTATGTTAGGCTATCTTTGGATGACCCCTATTGCTTTGTTGGCACAAGGTAACAAAGGGGTCGAACCAATTGTGGCATTCCTCTTTTTCGTATCTTTGTAAATGTGATTTTGTGTTGTCTACTTAGGGACAATGCAAAGCATTGAGATCTCTCTTTTTGGTCTCTAACATGTTGACCCAAAAATAATTTTGTTGTTTATCTTATGTGCTCTTCTTCCATTATGCTTTTAGTTTCACTACCTTTGGGGGTTGAGGTCAATTCATTACAATCATACTTCATATAAATGATTTATCAGATGCACATAGTGAGCCTAGTCAGTGGATCCATTATGTGCTCTATTTATGTTTTGTGCTCCATTGCCCTTGATTTGTCCTTTCTTGGGGGTATATCATTGTCGCAATGTGCTTGTCTTTTGGATGCATGTATGCTACCTTTAAGCAATTGCTCTTGGTAAGGCATACATAATCGATTTGACATGGGGCATACACTTAGCTCTTTGTTACACTTTGTGCACAGACCACAACATGTTTGGTGCATGTTGCAACACCCATTTTGTAGTAAATTATATTCAAATTACTTTGCAGGCTTAGTCTTTGCTTTGTAATATTTTAAATTGATTCTCTACATGACTCATAGTAAGCATAACCTTACTAGGCCAAGAAGTCATGTCTCTTTTCCCTCTCCCTATTTTCATGTTTTTCTCCTTTTATCTCAATATTAGATTAATAAGATTTTAAGTCCTTCGAGGCTTGGTGTTTCTTGCCTCTTTAATACCTTGATGAAATTTTTCCAATGCTACTTTATACTTATTGAGAGTATGAGAATATGTTCATAATCCTACTAAAGTGAGCGCTAAATGTAGCTTCTTAAATTGTA
This sequence comes from Cryptomeria japonica, assembly GCF_030272615.1. Lineage (NCBI taxonomy): Eukaryota > Viridiplantae > Streptophyta > Pinopsida > Cupressales > Cupressaceae > Cryptomeria > Cryptomeria japonica. The sequence goes on along the minus strand of NC_081405.1, from coordinate 19,103,348 downwards.
TCCCTATACAATTTCATACTCACTCAAGCCCCACTTTAGCTCTAATTATGCCTGATTTTGCTCATACAAGCTTCAAACTTGCAATCCTCATTTTTCACCTTGCTCTATGGTCCTTTTTTTTTTTCAGTCCTAATAGATTGAAAAAGGGCACCCAAATGCCCTTATCCTCTATACAGTGGTACCCAAACACTCTTTTCCAAGCCAAAAGAGCCCAATTTCAAACCCTTCAATGGTCAAAAAATGTGGGTGGGAATTCCTTTTCTGTGTCGGCCTGTTTCATAATTTTAAACATGCTTCATGAGGTTAGCTATAAAAGAAAGCCGTACCCTCTCATTTCAGACATTCATCTTACATATCTCTATAATTTTTCCATTCAATTATTAGAATTGAAGAAAGTGATCAAGCATCATCGAGGCAACGAAGGAGAGGTCAAGTATTTGGATTTCAAGCATTCAAGATGACACCCATGATCAAGTTCTTATGAAGACATCTATACATTCCTACATGAAAAAACCAATCTTTACATGGAGAATTAAACACAAAGAATATTCATAAAGGCATGACATTCCAATTTAGTATTCCAATTTTAGATTTAGCCTCTACCCTTTCAAGGCACACTTTCCACTTCAATTTCAATTTTATTATAGGGTCAATTCCAAACCCAAGGTTCTCTTAGACAAATACCTATCAACCCAACAATAATTTTCCCTTTCTTGCATGCAAGTGACAAGTTTAGGAGACAATAAATACATATTCAGAAAGAGTAAATAGAGACACACAAAACTAGCTTTGGCAGAGGTGAGTAAGTGAGGACAAGGTCACTTTTACACCATTTTTGGACACTTTTTTGACAAAAGTTTAGAGAAACACTTAGAATAACATCCTAACCCTAAAAGTACATCTATTATCTACATCTTAAACTCTTGGATAATGGCACCCAAACATCATTTTCCTGCATTTTTCAAGTCCAGATTTCAGACACAAGTTCCTCTCTGCTTCATATTTCCAAATTTGTACTTTAAGTTTGCGTATCTGATCTAAAATTATTTATACATGTTGATTATTGTCAATTTAAATCTTTAACCCTAGATCTTACATTCAACTTACATCATTTCCATAGCTCATTTTAACTCAATCCCAAGGAGTATTGGATTCACCTTGTTCTCAATTCCTTTCCCATCAAATTGGAGGTTTAGCCAATTGAGTTCACTCCTTCCAAATGTAATTCTTGGAGATAGGTTATATTCCTAGTTTTCATGCATAAAGTTGTGAACCCTATTTCCACCTATTACATCTCTTTTATAATCTATACTTTCTTCCTGAATTCTTTGATCACACCTCAATATCAATCCCCATAACTTCCCATCAGTTTTGGAATACTAAGAAAACCAATAGAAGCTTGGTGTCTTGTCAAGATTTAACTGGAATGTGACCACTTTAACTTCTTGAAAGGTTATGGTTTCCATTAAAAACTCATTATCTTCTTGTAAGACTAGGCATTGAAAATCTCTCATAAATTGGTTTTGTAATGGTTTAACATTTCTGTTAGAATTCAACAACTCTTGGAAGAAATTAATGCCTTCACCTTGCATTTATTTAGGGTCTAATAATAACCACTTGTTCAAACTTTGGATTTGATTGATTCTATTCCAACTCCTCTTCATATTGTTCGTGTTATGAAAAAAAAATTGTGTTCAAATCTCCCTCTTGGAGCCATACTTCTTTGGAATTTGATTTCCAGTAGCACTCTTCTCATTCCAATACTTCCCCACAGTCTTCCATAAGTACTTCCTCCTTCTCATATTATACTCGAGTCATTCCATTATGTATAATGATTTCACTTAAATCCTCATGTTCTTTTTCTATCATGTGCTTCTTTACAAGAATATTTGCAAAGGACTGGTGATTGCATTGTTCCAATTTACCTTTTAGAAATTGTAGTTATTTGTAGAATGTGAATATCTTGGAGCTTACAAAGGTGTTTGAAATTTCCCACCATGTATGCATAAGGTCCATCAAATATGGACTTTTGAAACATATTTTCTCAAACTTAAATTGGCATTTAGAAGGAGGGGCCTCTTCAACAATTTGCAATTCCATCGGGTAGTGATTGGAATTTGAATTTGTTTTATCGTAAGATGTCAACATATGAAACAACCCACTAATCAAATTATTATGGTATCACTTGCAAATTAAAGGTAAACTCTCCATGTGGTTCTATGGCAGGACTAGACCCTCAACATCCTTACAATGAACCTCTTAGAAGCCTATTGCTTGTGACCCCGATCCTACACATGCAAGAGCCCACTCTCCCTATCCATGGACCAAGACCTTAGGGTGAACATAACAATAAAAACATCACAAGGAGGCTTAGACATAAAATCCATCAATAACAACATCATACTGATACAAATCTGAAGCATGACAAGGACCATGAAGTCAACATGATAAATAAGAGCCTCAACTACCAAAAGTAACACAATCAATAATAGTAAGAATAACAACATCTTTATCAACAATATAAAAATACAATCCTCAATAGTGAGGTACATACATCCCACTGGAGCTCATATCAACTCAACCTCGACAACAAGGCATTCTTCCTCTTGCTGGAGCTGCAACTATAACTATGCACAACCCTCAACAGCAAGGCATAATCATTCTTGTCAGAGCCAAAGTAAACATTAAAATGAGAAATACCAAACCATAAGAATCTCAAATAAACTCAAGATATTCACAAAGAGCCTCTGGTACAAGCTCAAAATCCGAAAAAGTGACCACGAAAGGTAAAATTGACAAAACTGGCAAAACAGGGCAATTTAGCACATCCAAAGACCAAATTAGCGCATCCACAGTGCAGAATGGCGCATCCAATCCATTATGTAGTGCATTGGATACATTTTGTAGAACCTACATGTCTTTCTATGGTGCATTGAAGCCAGAGACCCAAAATGACAAAAATGAAAGATGTAAGGTTACTATTGATGAATAATGATGAATAGTAAATACTTAATAGATACTGAGAGGGAGGGGGGTGAATCAATATAGACAAAAACTTCTTTAACAACTTAAACAACAAAAACTGCACTAATCGGTAAACAACATCACCGATCTAAATCAAGGCAATAATGGTAAAACATAGTGACTGTAAAAGTCATAAACTGGTAACAGTTAGATCTTCGCAAAACCTAATATCTCATCTCCACTTCACCCATATGCTTAAACAAGTAATACATTAGAAATATAATGACCACTGGATCAATATGCTTTACCGCTTAACAGAAAACACTAAGACATCACATAAAAAAGCATCACACATAACACACTGATTTTTCACGTGGAAACCCAACTAGAAAAACCACGGTGGGGATGAATACCCACAAGTTGTTCTTGAACTCTTCTGAAGTCTGCTCTATTAGGAGCCTAGTCCGGTTAAAGACTTTACAACAGGTTCTGCTAGGAACCGATCCTGCTAGGGATCACCCGGTTAAGGGATGGCTAAATACCCGGTTAAAGGTTACCTCGCAAGAGGATTTGAATAACTCAATGATTTTGAGTCACCCTGTTAAAGGATTTACAACAAGCCTATTAAAGCTACCCAATAAAGGGATTTTCCAACTACTGAAATGGTTAGAAGTCAACAGGTAATATACCGATCTGATAACAACACTTAATGCCAAGGCAGATCCACTTCAGTTCCTTTACATTTGAAATTACACTCTATAGGTATCCACTCACTTCTCTGGTCTGGCAAGAATCACGTATCTCTTTACTTGGATACACACATAACATTTGCCAACAATCTCAAATGAGAATCATCATCGACCTTATAGACAACAATTAGGTCGGTAGCCAAAACCTAAAACCCTAAGCATCTAGGTTAACAATATAGTCGGTCCAATCCTGACCGTTTAATCACATTTCATGGGGTAAAACAATATTGAACAAATCTCAAGACGTTCTCCATTGTCCGTTCTTCACCGCTTCTGGAAGCTGATAACCCATCACGTGCTCTCCACCATTTACTAAGATTTTGCACATTCTCGAGGTGGATAGAATCAATCTTCTTTGTGCAAGATCCTCAAGAAGATTCTTCACGTGCATAAGGATCACGTGGCAACATGATCTCATCTTCATTTCAATGCTAACTCATCATAGGATGTCGTCTGTCGAATCACACAGACTTGGAATGCATCAACCAGAAACCTCGATACAAACTTTCCATATACCGGTTTCACTTTCTGCATATACCAGTTCATTCCATCATACCGGTTCACACTTCATCATACCGCTTCACTTGTACCATCATACCAGTTCATACTTCAACATATTGACATCAATGACAACATACAAAACTATCATGTCATCATACTCTGCAAATATGCCAACAATCTCCCCCTTTGGCATTGATGGCAATATACAAAGATATCTCTAATGTTGGCATTATGTGAACTGGCATGAGCATTATGTGAACCGGCATGAGCCTTATGTAAACTAGCACGAAGACATAATGATATTGTATGTTGTCATTGATGTCAATATGAGACATAGTGTGAACCAGCACATGAGATAAGTGAAGAAAGAGGTACCGACATATGTGTGAACTGGTATATGCCAAAGTGAAGCGGCACATTTGTTCAAAGTGAACCGGCATGCAGTTATGGGAACCAACATATGGAAGCACTGTATGACTACCGGTTGGTAAGGCAACTTCCACTTCAGGGTTTCCAGTTGGAGTATCTCAAGTTTGAGTGACTCAATCGGTGATCTTTGTGTGATGAGTTAGCAGTATGATGGAGGACAGATCATGGTGCCACGTAAGCTCTGTGCGCGTGAAGGATCTTGCATGAAGAAGACTATTCCTATCTACCTCAGGAATGTGCAAGTCTGTCAAATGGTGATAACGTGTGATGGGTTATCAACCGCCATGAAAACGGTGGATAATGGACGATGGAGAATGTCTTGAGATCGACTCAAGACTAGTGCATTTAATGCAGTATGTTTCAATGGTCAGGATCGAACCGTTTGAATTGCTCAACCTAATAGGTTTAGGGTTTAAGGTTTTTGCTACCGACTTGTATGTTTTCTATAAGGTCGATGTTAGGTTTTTGTCTGAAGTTGTGAGTGAGTATCCAATGAAAGTGATACAAGATTCTTGCCAGACCATAGGAGAGAAGAGATACCTGCAAAGTGTATGTGCAGAAGGAAAAGAGGAGCCTAAACGAATCTGTATTAGTATTAAGTGCTGTTAATAGATCATTGTAATACCTGTTGATCTCTAACCACTTCAACAGTTGTAAAATCCCCTAACAGGGTAGCCTTAACTGGCTTGATTCAAAATCCCTTAAATCGGGTGGTCTTAACCGGCTTGCTGTAAATCCCTTAATCGGGTAACTCGAAGCTAATGAGTTTTGAGAAGCTAGAAAAGCTTAGGAGATCCTTTCAGTTATTGAGTTCTTAAAATCCTCTAACAAGGTGACCCTACCGGGTTTAACCCTTAATTGGGTATCCCTTAACCGGGTGATCCCTAACAGGATCGGTTCCTACCAGAACCTATTGTAATGTTTTTAACCGGACAAGGCTCCTAATAGAGCAGACTTCTAAAGAGTTCAAAAAGCAGCTTGTGGGTATTCATCCCCATTGTGGTTTTTCCCAGTTAGGTTTCCACGTGAAAAATATGTTTGTCATGTGAAATGCTTTTTGTCTTGTGATGCATTGTTTTATCTGTTATGCACATGAAGGTTCTATGTTTTATGCCTGTCTATAAAACATATTGAACTCACTATTGTGAAGATTTGATAGTTAAAGTCTACTAGTTCATGCATGTGAATATTATGACAATGTGGTATTGAGCTAAGAGAAAAGCTTAGCGAGTGACCGGTTCATGACTGATTGAGCTATACTGGATGCTACCAGTTGCACTTTGTTTTACTGGTATCTCTGTTTATCAGTCATTGTGAGTGTTTGCTGTCAAACCGGTTTTGGACTGTATTTGTGTCTATACTGATTCACCCCCCCCCTCTCAGTATCGGTTTGGTACAAGTGGATCATCATTGAGTTATCAATTGGTATCAGAGCACTCCAGGTCCTCTATGTTGTAAGCTTAACCGCTTGAGGAAAAGATCCTAGCCAAATGATGAAGAGGGAAGGTCCAAAGTTCAACAGGGAAAACTTTGGTATATGGAAAGACAGGATGAAGTTATTCATCAAAAGCATGGGTGTTCAACACTGGAGTTATGTTGAAAATGTATATGTTGTTCCTACTGGTACTCTCACCGATGACCAAAAGAGAGAGATACAAGAAAATGGGCATGTCATGGAAGCCCTCATCAGTAGTCTATCTGACATTGAGTTTATTGATGTTCAGGACAAGGCAAATCCCAAAGAAGTATGGGATGCTCTTGAAAATATCTATGGTGGTGATGAGCATGTAAAACAGGCTAAGGAAGAGAGCTTGAGAGGAAAGTTTGAAGACATGAGAATGGTTGAAGGAGAGACCATTCAGCAGTATGGAATAAGAATCAAAATAGTTGTTGGAGAAATAAAGAGTGCAGGTGGCAAAATAGAAGATTCCACTGTGGTAAGTAAATTCCTGAGATCCCTGTTGTCGGTCTATGCAATAAGGGTTGCTGCTATTCAGGAGCTGAGATCAATAGACAAGTCTAAGGCATCCTTGGACTCCATCATAGCCAAATTGACAACCTATGAGCTTAATAGCTTTGATGGTAGTTCTCAAAAGTCAGAATCAGCTTTTAAAGCTTCTGCTATACCATCTAGAAAAGGAAAAGAGGCTAGCACTAGTGGGGAACCTAGTCAAAATAGAGAGATGAAGGATGAAGAGTTTCTGATGGAATTTGAAGCTCTTCTAGACAGGAGATTCCCAAAAGGAACTGGTAAATACATATTGCTATGAACTGTCCTAATAGTGACAACAAGGACAAACCGGAAAGGTTCAAGAAATTCAAAGGAGGAAACCGGAGAAATTGTTTTGTGGCAGTTGATGAAGGTGTCACAGATGAGGAATCAGAAGATGAAGAGAATGAAGACATTGTGTTCATTTCTATAAAGGAAGATGTGACAGACAAGAAGGCTCTTGTCTCCCGGTTTGATGATTCCAATGAGTGGATCATTGATAGTGGCTGCTCTCACCATATGACTGGTGATCGGAGCAAGTTTCTATCATTAGAAGAGTATGATGGTGGTGTGGTTCGCTTTGGCAATGATGCACCATGCATGGTCAAAGGCAGAGGGTCCATCTCCTTGAATGGAAAGAGTAGTGCTGACAATGTGTATTGGGTTGATGGTCTCAGACACAACCTTCTAAGTGTTGCCCAGTTAAATGACAGTGGACTCACTCTACAATTCAAGAATGGTGTTTGCAGAATCAAAGGTAAAGATGGTAAATTGGTAGCCATCGGCATGTAGACTAAAGGTCACCTATTTCATCTAAATGCTAATATAAGTACATGTCTTATGGCTAAGCTTGATGATAGCTAGATATGGCATAGGAGATTCTGCCATGTGAACTTTGACAACATTGTGAAGGCTAGTAAGATCAAGGCAGTTAGAGGGTTGCCAGTGCTGAGCAAACCGGATAATACCTTGTGTAGAGAATGTCAATTGGGGAAAATGTCTTCCTCAACTTTTAAAGGTAAATCTTTCATTGCTGACAACTTGCTTGATCTTGTGCATACTGATTTATGTGGTCCTATGAAAACTAGAAGTGTGTAGGGTGATAGGTACTTCATGATTCTCATTGATGACTGCTCAAGAATGATGTGGGTCACATTCTTGAAAGACAAGTCTGAAGCTTTTGGGAAATTCAAAGCTTTCAGAGCATTAGTGGAAAAGGAAAGCGGTAAAAGGATCAAGTGTCTCAGAATTGATCAAGGAGGGGAATTCACTTCCAGTGAACTCAACAAGTACTGTGAAGAATTTGGCATCAAGAGACAGTTGTCTGCCCCCCAGACTCCACATCAAAATGGCCTAGCAAAGAGGAATAACCGGACTGTGGTTGAAGCAGCTATAACTATGTTGATCCAAGGAAAGGTTGCTCACACCTTTTGGAGAGAAGCGGTGAGCACTGCAGTTTACACTATGAACCGGGTACTCATCAAAAAGGGCAAGGACAAAACTCCTTATGAGTATTGGACCGGTAAGACCCCTATGGTAAACTATTTTAAGGTCTTTGGTAGCAAATGTTAAATCAAGAGGAGTGAACATCAGGGCAAATTTGAAGCTAAATGTGATGAAGGAATATTTCTAGGATATTCTACCAAGAGTACAGCTTTCAAGTGCTACAACAATAGGACTCAGAGAATTATGGAAAGCATCAATGTAAGAGTTGATGAATCCTCTGAGAAGACTGAGAGAACTGGCAGTGAGCAAGTTGTAAATGAACCGGTTGCAACCTTCTGGGAACCGGTTGTCAGTCAACCGAGCACCAGTAACAGTGTTCCTGAATCGGTGAATGTTGATACTGATGAAGATAAGGATGAAGAAGAAAAGCAAGAAGAACCAATTAAGACCATTCCTCGGTATGTCAAGTTGAATCATGATCCCAAGCAGATCATAGGTGATAAGGATGCAGGAATCCTTACCAGAAGAAAGATTAGAGAAAATTTATGTATGATCTCTGAATTTGAGCCTAAATCATTGAGCCTAAATCATTCAAAGAGGCTCATAATGATGAAGATTGGATCAAGGCAATGGGAGAAGAACTTGACCAGATAGAGAAAAATGGTACATGGTCCTTGGTACCCAGACGAGAGCATAAAAATGTCATTGGCACCAAATGGGTGTTTAGAAATAAGTTGAATGAGGATGGCACAATGATTAGGAACAAAGCCAGACTGGTATGCAAAGGATATACTCAAGAAGAAGGTGAAGACTATGGGGAAACCTTTGCTCCTGTAGCCAGATTAGAAGGAATTCGTATGCCTCTTACATATGCAACTTTTAAGAGATTCAAGGTATATCAAATGGATGTAAAATCTACATTCCTAAATGGTGTACTTGAAGAGGAGGTATATATTGAGCAACCAGATGGGTTTACCCTATATGAAGACAGTGACATGGTATGTAGGCTACACAAAGCATTATATGGTCTAAAGCAAGCAGCTAGGGCATGGTATGAGCGCCTACATTCCCATCTTGTGAAGATTGGATTTGAGAGAACAAGAGAAGATAGCAATATCTACTTGAAGTCTGAAGAAGATCAGATCTTGATCTGTGAAGTTTTTGTTGATGACATCATCTTTCGTGGAGATGACAAGATGAGTCATGAGTTTGCTGATGAGATGAAGAAAGAGTTTGAAATGTCACTTATAGGGGAGATTAAGTTCTTCATTGGACTGCAGATCCAGCAGATGAAAGATGGAATCTTCATCACTCAGTCCAAATATGTCAAAGAGGTGTTGAAGACTTTTGGCATGGAAGATAGCAAACCGGTTGGTACACCAATGGTGACCAGTTGCAAATTGACAAAGGAAGATGATTCCGCACTGGTTGATGAGAAGGAATATCGATCAATGATTGGTAAGTTGCATTATGTAGTGCATAGCAGACCGGATATTGCACATGCAGTTGGCATCACTGCAAGGTTCCAGAAGAGTCCAAGAGAATCTCACTTGAGTGCAGTCAAGCGGATTCTTAGGTATCTGAAGGGAACAATTGACTATGGATTGTGGTACCCATACAACAATAATTTCAATCTGAAAGTATTCACATATGCTGATTGGGCCAGTAATGTGGATGACCGGAAGAGCACAACTGGTGGTGCATTCTTTCTTGGTGGTAGACTGGTCTCATGGATGAGTAAAAAACAGAGTTGCATCTCTCAGTCTACAGTGGAAGCGGAGTATGTTGCAGCTTTCATGAACTGCACTTAGATAATCTGGATGAAGCATGTACTGGAAGGCTTCAAGATCCCTGTATCTGAACCGGTAAGTATATTCTGTGATAACACAAGTGCTATCAATATATCAAAGAATCCGGTTTTACATTCTAGAACCAAGCATTTTGAGCTTAAGTATCATTTCTTGAGGGAAAAGGTTCAGAATAAAGAGATTGCATTGGAGCATGTGTCCAGTAAGGAGCAATTAGCAGACATATTCACCAAGCCTCTCCCAAAGACAACATTTGTGCATTTGAGAGGTGAATTAGGGGTATTGCCCCTTTAGGAGGTGAACTAAAAGTGGTTGTTCCACATCAGTCAGGTACTGGATAGACAAATCTTTGGTTGATTGGCGTGTTTAAGGATGCTACTCCTCAGGGGGAGCAGCATGAGGAAACAGTGATGATTGTACCTCCACTTTGGCATTGTTGTCAAAGGGGGAGAAGAAGTGAAGCGAAAAGATATCTGCAACAAATGGGGAGAAGATGTGAAGCATAGAAGATATCTTTTGTATATTGCCATCAATGCCAAAGGGGGAGATTGTTGGCATTATGTGAACTGGCATGAGCCTTATGTAAACTAGCATGAAGACGTAATGATATTATATGTTGTCATTGATGTCAATACGAGACATAGTGTGAACTGGCACATGAGATAAGTGAAGAAAGAGGTACCGACATATGTGTGAATCGGTATATGCCAAAGTAAAGCGGCACATTTGTTCAAAGTGAACCGGCATGCAGTTATGGGAACCGACACATGGAAGCACTGTATGACTATCGATTGGTAAGGCAGCTTCCACTTTGGGGTTTCTGGTTGGAGTATCTCAAGTCTGAGTGACTCAATCGGTGATCTTTGTGTGATGAGTTAGCAGTATGATGGAGGACAAATCGTGTTGCCACGTAAGCTCTATGCGCATGAAGGATCTTGCATGAAGAAGACTATTCCTATCTACCTCGGGAATGTGCGAAGTCTGTCAAATGGTGATAACACGTGATGGGTTATCAGCCGCCATGAAAACGGTGGATACTGGATGATGGAGAATGTCTTGAGATCAACTCAAGATTAGTGCATTTAATGCAGTATGTTTCAATGGTCAGGATCGAACTGTTTGAATTGCTCAACCTAACAGGTTTAGGGTTTAAGGTTTTTGCTACCGACTTGTATGTTTCCTATAAGGTCGATGTTAGGTTTCTGTCTGAAGTTGTGAGTGTGTATCCAGCGAAAGTGATACAAGATTCTTGCCAGACCATAGGAGAGAAGAGATACCTGCAAAGTGTATGTGCAGAAGGAAAAGAGGAGCCTAAACGGATCTGTATTAGTATTAAGTGCTGTTAACAAATCATTGTAATACCTGTTGATCTGTAACCACTTCAACAGTTGTAAAATCCCCTAACAGGGTAGTCTTAACTGGCTTGATTCAAAATCCCTTAAATCGGGTGGTCTTAACTGGCTTGCTGTAAATCCCTTAACCGGGTAACTCGAAGCTAATGAGTTCTAAGAAGATAGAAAATCTTAGGAGATCCTTTCAGCTATTGAGTTCTTAAAATCCTCTAACAAGGTGACCCTATCGGGTTTAACCCTTAACTGGGTATCCCTTAACCGAGTGATCCCTAATAGGATCGGTTCCTACAAGAACCTATTGTAATGTTCTTAACCGGACAAGGCTCCTAATAGAGCGGACTTCTAAAGAGTTCAAAAAGCAGCTTGTGGGTATTCATCCCCGTCGTGGTTTTTCCCAGTTAGGTTTCCACGTGAAAAATATGTTTGTCATGTGAAATGCTTTTTGTCTTGTGATGCATTGTTTTATCTGTTATGCACATGAAGGTTCTATGTTTTATGCCTGTCTATAAAACATATTGAACTCACTATTGTGAAGATTTGATAGTTAAAGTCTACTAGTTCATGCATGTGAATATTATGACAATGTGGTATTGAGCTAAGAGAAAAGCTTAGCGAGTGACCGGTTCATGACTGATTGAGCTATACTGGATGCTACTGGTTGCACTCTGTTTTACCGGTATCTCTGTTTATCAGTCATTGTGAGTGTTTGCTATCAAACCGGTTTTGGACTATATTTGTGTCTGTACTGATTCACCCCCCCCTCTCAGTACCGGTTTGGTACTAGTGGATCATCATTGAGTTGTCATCTACATCTTCACATCTTCTCCCCAATCTCTTCCATACTATATGTCTTCAATACTACAGATATCTTCTTTGCTTCACATCTTCTCCCCCTTTGACAATAATGCCAAAGTGGAGGCGTAAACATCCATGATCTCCTATGCTACTCCCCCTAAGGAGTAGCATCCTTCAACACACCAATCCTGAAAAGATTTGTCAATGCAATACCTAACTGATGTGAAGCACATACCTTTAGTTCACCCGTTGAAGGGGCAACACCCCTAATTCACCTCTTGAATGGGTAAATGTAGCCTTCGGTAGAGGCTTGGTGAAAATATCTGCTAACTGCTCCTTACTGGAAACATGTTCCAATACAACCTCTTTGTTCTGAACTTTCTCCCTCAAGAAATGATACTTGAGCTTGAAGTGCTTTGTTCTAGCATGGAACACCGGATTCTTGGAAATATTAATTTCACTTGTGTTGTCACAAAATATACTCACCGGTTCAGATACAGTGACTTTGAAACCACTTAATACATGCTTCATCCAAATTGTCTAAGTGCAGTTCATAAATGCTGCTACATATTCTACTTCTGTTGTGGATTGAGTGATACAACTCTACTTCTTACTCATCCATGAGACTAGTCTACCACCGAGAAAAAATGCACCACCGGTTGTGCTCTTCTGGTCATCCACATTACCAGCCCAATCGGCATCGGTAAACAATTTTAGGTTGAAATCATTACTGTATGGATACCACAATCCATAATCTATAGTTCCCTTCAAATATCTAAGAATCCGCTTGACTTCTACCAAGTGGGATTCTCTTGGACTTTTCTGAAAACGTGCAACAATTCCCACTGCATGTGCAATGTCCGATCTACTGTGTACTACATAGTGCAACTTACCAATCATTGACTGGTAATCTTTCTCATTCACCAATGCTGAGTCATCTTCTTTTGACAATTTACAACCGATCATCATCGGTGTACCAACCGGTTTGCTGTCTTCCATGCCAAAGGTCTTCAACACCTCTTTGACATACTTAGACTGAGTGATAAAGATGTCATCTTTCATTTGTTGAATCTATGGTCCAATGAAGAACTTAATCTCTCCAATTAGTGACATCTCAAATTCCTTCTTCATCTCATCTGCAAATGCATGGCTCATCTTGTCATTTCCACCAAAAAATATGTCATCAACAAACACTTCACATATCAAAATTTGATCTCCTTTAAATTAGATAGATATTGTTGTCTTCACTTGTTCTTTTAAATCCAATCTTCACAAGATGGGAGTGTAAACGTTCATACCATGGTCTAGGTGCTTGTTTCAATCCATACAAGGCTTTATGTAGCCTACACACCATATCACTGTCTTCTGATAGGGCAAACCCATCTGGTTGCTCTATATACACTTCCTCTTCAAGTATTCCATTCAGGAATGTATATTTTACATCATCTGATACACTTGGAATCCCTTGAAGGCTGCATATGAAAGAAGCATTCAAACTCCTTCCAATCTAGCTATTGGAGCAAAGGTTTCTCCATAATCTTCTCCTTCTTCTTGAGCATATCCCTTGCATACCATTGTGCCATCTTCATTCAACTTTTTTTTAAAAACCCATTTGGTGCCAATAAAAATTTTATGCTCAAGTCTGGGTACCAAAGACCATGTACCATTCTTTTCTATCTGGTCAAGTTCCTCTTCCATAGCCTTGATCCTATCTTCATCTTTGTGTGCCTCTTTAAATGTTTTCGGCTCAAATTCAGAAATCATGCAAGAATTTTCTCTGACCTTTCTTCTTGTAAGAATTTCTACATCCTTATCTCCTATGATTTGCTTTGGATCATGATGCGGCTTTACATACCTAGGAATGATCTTGGTTGATTCCTCTTGCTTTTCCTCTTCATCCTCATCTTCATCTTCATGTACATCAGCATTTACTGGTGTAGGAGCACTGTTACTTGTACTTGGTTGTTTTGCAACCGATTCCCAAAAGGTTACAACCGGTTCATCTACCGCTCGCTCACTATCGGTTTCCTCAAGTTTCTCAGAGGTTTCATCAACTCTAACATTGATACTTTCAACAATTCTCTGAGTCCTATTGTTAAAACACTTGATATCTTTGCTCTTGGTGGAATACCCTAGGAATATCCCCTCATCACATTTTGCATCAAACTTGCTATGGTATTCACTTCTCTTGATATAACACTTGCTACCAAACACTCTAAAGTAGCTTACTACTGGAGTTTTACTAGTCCAATACTCATAAGGAGTTTTATCCTTACCTTTCTTGATGAGTACCTGGTTCATGGTGTAGACTGCAGTGCTCACTGCTTCTCTCCAAAAAGTGTGAGCAACCTTCCCTTGAATCAACATCGTTCTGGCTTCTTCAACTACTGTCTGGTTGTTCCTCTCTGCTAGGCCATTCTGCTGTGGAGTCCGGGGGGTAGACAGTTGCCTCTTGATGTCGTTCTCTTCACAATACTTATTGAATTCTCCAGAAGTGAACTCACCTCCTTGATCGGTTCTAAGGCATTTGATCCTCTTACCACTTTCCTTTTCAACTAGTGCTCTAAAAGCTTTGAACTTTCCAAAAGCTTTAGACTTGTCTTTCAAGAATGTGACCCACGTCATTCTTGAGCAATCATCAGTAAGAATCATAAAGTACCTATCTCCCTGAACACTCCTAGTTTTCATAGGACCACACAAATCAATATGCACAAGATCAAGTAAATTATCTATTGTGAAAGATTTACCTTTGAAGGTTGAGGAAGACATTTTCCCCAATTGACATTCTCTGCACAAAGGATTCTCCGGTTTGTTCAGCACAGACAATCCTCTAACTGCCTTGATCTTACTGGCCTTCGTGATATTATCAAAATTTACATGGCAGAGTCTCTTATGCCATATCCAACTGTCATCAAACTTAGCCATTAGACATTGACTGATATTTGTATTCAACTGAAATAAGTTACCTTTGGTCTGCATACCGGTGGCCATCAGTTAACCACTCTATCCTTTTATTTTGCATACTGCATCTTTGTATTCTAGAGTGAGTCCTTTATCATTCAGCTGGGCAACACTCAAAAGGTTATGCCTGAGACTTTCTACCCAATACACATTATCAGCACTGCTTTTTCCATTTAGAGAGATGGACCCTTTGCCTTTTACCATACATGGTGCATCATTACCAAATCGGACTACACCTCCATCATACTCTTCTAGAGACAAAAACTTTCTCCGGTCACTAGTCATGTGGTGAGAACAACCACTGTCAATAATCCACTCATTATAATTATCAAAGCAGGAGACAAGAGCCTTCTTGTCTGACACATCTTCCTTAATGGCTACAAATACTATGTATTCGCTTTTTTCATCTTCTGATTCATCATCAGTGACACCTTCATCAACTGCAATAAGAAAGTTTCTCCTATTTCCTCCTTTGAAATTTTTGAACTTCTTCGGTTTGTCCTTATTATCACTATTGGGATAGTTTACAACAATGTGCCCTATCCTATTACAATAAAAACATTTCAAAGGGAGCTTACCTTCGTATTTTCCAGTTCCCTTAGGAAATCTCTTGGAAAGAAGAGCTTCAAACTCCATCAGGATCTCCTCATCATCCATATCTCTGCTTTGTCTAGGTTCACAGCTAGTACTAGCTTCTTTTCCCTTTCTAGATAGTGCAACAGATGCTCTCAAGGCTGAATCAGTCTTTTGAACACTACCATCATAATTGTTTAGCTCATATGCGGTCAACTTAGCAATAATAGAATCAAGGGATACCTTTGTCTTATCAATAGACTCAACTCCTAAATAGTAGCAACCCTTATTGCATAGACCAGTAATAAGGTTCTCAAAATTTTGCTAACAATGGTGGAATCATCCATTGTACCTCCTACACTCTTGATGTCTCCAACAACAGTTTTAATTCTTATCCCATATTGTTGAATAGTTTCTCCTTCAACCATCCACATGTCTTCAAATTTTCCCCTAAGGCTTTCTTCCTTAGCTTGCTTCACTTGCTCATGACCACTATAGATAGACTCCAAAGTATCCCATACATCTTTGGGATTGTCTTTGTCTTGAACATCTATAAACTCAATATCAGATAGACTGCTGATAAGAGCTTCCATGACTTGCCCATTCTCCTGAATTTCTCTTCTTTGATCATCGGTGAGAGTACCGGTAGGGACAACATAAGTATTCTCAACATAGTTCCAGTGTTGAGAACCCATGCTTTTAATGTATATCTTCATTATGTCCTCCCATATCTTAAAGTTATCTCTGTTAAACTTAGGACCTTCCCTCTTCATCATTAGAATAGGATCTTTTCCTCAAGTGGTTAAGCTTATAACACAGAGGACCTGGAGGACGCTCTGATACCAATTGATGAATAATGATGAACAGTAAATACTCAATAGATACTGAGAGGGGGGGGGGGGGTGAATCAGTATAGACAAAAACTTCTTTAACAACTTAAACATCAAAGACTACACTAACCGGTAAACAACATCGCCGATCTAAATCAAGGCAATACTGGTAAAACATAGTGACTGTAAAAGTCATAAACCGGTAACACTTAGATCTTCACAAAACCTAATATCTCATCTCCACTTCACCCATATGCTTAAACAAGTAATATATTAGAAATATAATGACCACTGGATCAACATGCTTTACCGCTTAACAGAAAACACTAAGACATCACATGAAAAAGCATCACACATAACACACTGATTTTTCACGCGGAAACCCAACTGGGAAAAACCACAGTGGGGACGAATACCCACAAGTTGTTCTTGAACTCTTCTGAAGTCCGCTCTGTTAGGAGCCTAGTCTGGCTAAAGACTTTACAATAGGTTCTGCTAAGAACCGATCTTGCTAGGGATGACCCGTTTAAGGGATGGCTAAATACCTGGTTAAAGGTTAAAACCCTGTTAAAGGTTACCTCGCATGAGGATTTGAAGAACTCAATGATTTTGAGTCACCCTGTTAAAGGATTTACAACAAGTCTGTTAAAGCTACCCAGTAAAGGGATTTTCCAACTGCTGAAATGGTTAGAAGTCAACAGGTAATATACTGATCTGATAACAACACTTAATGCCAAGGCAGATCCACTTCAGTTCCTTTACATCTGCAATACACTCTACAGGTATCTACTCACTTCTCTCATCTGGCAAGAATCACATATCTCTTCACTTGGATACACACATAACATTTGCCAACAATCTCAAATGAGAATCATCATCGACCTTATAGACAACAATTAGGTCGGTAGCCAAAACCTAAAACCCTAAGCATCTAGGTTAACAATATAGTCGGTCCAATCCTGACCGTTTAATCACATTTCATGGGGTAAAACAATCTTGAACAAATCTCAAGATGTTCTCCATCATCCGTTCTTCACCGCTTTTGGAAGTTGATAACCCATCACACACTCTCCACCGTTTACTGAGATTTTGCACATTCCCGAGGTGGATAGAATCAATCTTCTTCATGTAAGATCCTCAAGAAGATTCTTCACGTGCACGAGGCTGATGTGGCAACGCGATCTCATCTTCATTTCAATGCTAACTCATCACAGGATGTCGTCGGTCGAATCACACAGACTTGGAATGCATCAACCAGAAATCTCGATACAAACTTTCCATATACCGGTTCACATACCGGTTCACTTTCTGCATATATTGGTTCATTCCATCATACCGGTTCACACTTCATCATACTGCTTCACTTGTACCATCAT
The DNA here is from genome assembly GCF_030272615.1 of Cryptomeria japonica. Classification (NCBI taxonomy): domain Eukaryota; kingdom Viridiplantae; phylum Streptophyta; class Pinopsida; order Cupressales; family Cupressaceae; genus Cryptomeria; species Cryptomeria japonica. The sequence goes on along the minus strand of NC_081405.1, from coordinate 19,085,574 downwards.
ACTGGTTCACTTGCCAGATCACTTACTTCAATATACTGGTTCATACTTCAGCATGTTGACATCAATAACAACATACAAAACTATCATGTCATCAAACTCTGCACATATGCCAACAACTATCTACCCAGAATTGCATATAAGCTCACAAAATGGACACAAGAAACTCCCAGAAGGTGCGAGAGGCCAAAATAAAGCCCAATAAACACATAAATAGGACAAAAAATTCAGACAAAGGAAATTTAACATCATTTCCCAACACCTCCTACACACCAACATACACACTTGCCCAGAACTCAAAAGATAACACCAAGAGATATGATAAGGCAGAAAGAGGACTTATACACCATATAAGAAGATCAAAAAAGGACTCAACAAGTCCACAAGGAAGGAAATGAAAGAGACAACATACACAGAGAATGCATAATTGTCATTTCACAACAACTCTCCCATATACAAATTTCACCAGTAATACTCATATATATTTATATCCATTTAAAAACCCCCATTATTTGTAATAGAAACTATAAACATTATTATTTCCCCCTGCAAACAGTCTTTCAATAGGCACGAAGAAAACAATTCATCTTAAATCAAAATGCAAGATGAAGGCAAAGATCCAAACTAGAAAAAGTAGAGTAATGACAAGGAAATCTGAAGAAGAGCAAGTCCTAATCCAACAATTCCAGTCAGGCAATCTTCAAATCCAATCAAGAGAACTTCAACAAACCAACAATCCAAGCCAAAATCTCCAGCAAAATTCAAAATTCACCGAGAAGCCAACCCTGCCAATGCATAGAGAAAGCTAATAAATAAAAATTGCAACCAAAACTATAGAAAGATTTCAACCAATCAAAATATTCCAATAAACTATATTTTTTACCTACCATGCATAGTTTCGAGGTAAATATTATAATATATATATTTTACTTACCCCCACCAAATTAGCCAATAAAATAAAAGGGTAGGTAGTAAATATATATTATATCAATTAACCGTGTAGTAACAAAGAAATAATAAATCAAAGTCATTTAATAAAATAACCTCATAGGCAAAATAAAATACAAAAGCCCAACAATCAAGTAAACCAAGGTCAATATAAAATAAATAGCACAATTAAATATAATATCACAAACCATATAAAATAATTGAATAAATAAATACCCAAGGCTTATAAAACTATAATCAAACAATACAAATAAATATTAAATCTCAATAATAAATTATCCAAATATTAATTAAATAACAAAGTGTTATCCTCATTTTTAGCATTAGCGAAAATGAGGGTACCCCACAAAATTTTACTTGTTTGTGGGTTTTGCCTACTCTATGGTTTGCTTTTTGAGATGTTTTGTGTAGTCGAAAGTGTGTTTTTCCTTGTTTTACCCCATTTTCGTTAATTGTGAAAATTTCACAATTTAGGTGTAATTCGGGTCCGTAAAATCGATTTACACCAAGTTTCAACATTTAGGTGTAATTCGGGTTCGTAAACTCGATTTACACCAAGTTTCACCTTCTAGGTGTAATTCAGGTTCGTAGACTCGATTTACACCAAGTTTCACCTTCTAGGTGTAATTCAGGTCCGTAGACTCGATTTACACCTCTTTTGGCTAATTTCACCTTTTAGGTGTAATTCGGGTCTATAGACCCGAATTACACTTCATAGGTGCAAATCGAGTTCATAAACTCAAATTGCACTTATTTAATACACTTTGAGTTATTTGTTTAATTTTTGAAGCGTTGAATTAGGAATCTATTTTCCTCTTTTACAGGCTAAATTATCTCCTTGATCTTCATTTTAATCCCTCTAACATCGAATTTGTGGCTGGAAGGAGAAGGATTCTCAACTTCCATTTTTGAGTATGAATTTCTTTCCTTCGATTTAGGATTTTTATAACCCTTTTTCATGAATTTATATGTTATCAAATCATTCTTCATAGCTTTTCACCCTGTCGGATCTTTGATCTGAGTTGGGTTTTATTTGATTCATTGATTTAATTCACAGTGGTGTCGTGACGGGGCCGTAAACCTGCCATGCACCATTGATTGGTTTATGGCGAGTCTGCGACCTTGTCACAACACCTAGTATTATCTGCACACTGTATTTATGCCGCTGTGGAGTTGTGGAGGGTCGACGACCCATCACACACCACAGTGTGGTGTGTGGTGGGTCGTTGACTGGCCACATTGTTTCTATCTTGCATTTTTATTGTAGTGTTGGCCATACACCACAGTGTGGTGTATGACAAGTCGGAGACTCCGATCAACACCCCATTGTGCCCTAGTTTTATTAGCAATACCCAAGTGGTGTTTGGCGAGGCCGTAGACCTGCTATACACCACGAAATGGTGTATGTCGGGTCTATGACCCCGCCCGACACTATTTCAAAATATTTTAAAGTGCAATGCGGGCTTATAAACCCTCCCTGCGTTATATGGTTTTCATGCAATTTTTTTGTGTATGGCAAGTCTATAGACCCGACGAACACTTTGGTGCTTTTTCTTTAACATGTGTATTTTAGGTGTATGAACCCGAATTACACTTGTTTTTAGGATTTTTCTAAGTGTAATTAGATTATTTTTAATGTTCACTCTAATTACATTTTTCCTTCTACACTTTTATAAATGAATTATTTCAAATGTTTTTGTTTGATTTTTGCACACACATAAACGGTAATTTTTCATTCCATTTACTTTGGAAATATCAAGTTATCAAAAATAGGTTTTTGGAAAACCTAATTGTCTCAAATGTACTATTTATATTCCAGATCATTTACAAATATTTTGCTCATGCGAGCATCAACTTGAGACCATTACATGACACCAATATTTGTTCATATCAAGCAACCACAACCATGACACTAATACTAGCTCATTTCGAGAAACCACACTAGAATCAACCTGTGGAAGACCAAGAGTCACAAATTAGAATCCACTTATTAGAAACCACCATTAGCTCATTTCAAGCAACCACACTAGAATCAACCTATGGAAGACCAAGAGTCACCAATTAGAATCCACTTATTAGAAACCACCTAGAAGCCAATTGTGGAAGAGTAAGAGTCACAAATTTGAATTCCATATTAGATGTCCCTTTGGGATTTGAACTTTGATCTCCACAATGAGAACTCAATTCTTTAACCAATAGAACACAACACCTTGGACATCTCAAATGTACTATTGTCAGAACTTCCTCAAATTATATGAACAAAAATGAATTGAGCAAGTGTATCATGTTGATACTAATGAATTTATTTTTCTCTCAATATTGTTATCATAATAATGACATAGATATCTCCAAACAAAAGAGGGATGGGATTCAAGAAGAAAGACCTACATCCGGTTTTTCCTTCTTCTTCAGTTACTTCTAATATCGATCATATTAGAGACACAGAGATAGGTCATATTGACCTAGAATAATTGCTCAAAAGAATCAAGAAACCACCTTCATATTGGGATATGGAAGCAGTTATCAATAGTGGTATACACTTAGTTGCAACTTTTCCCATGTTAGCGCAAGATCATGAATTTATGATGGTATTGGCGAAGCATTTTGATCCTGAAAGAAGAAGCGTGAAAGATGAATCTGGAAAGAAGTTAATCAGGATTGAGGAAGAGTTCTTTGATTTAGTGTTCAAATGCACGAGTATTGAGAGATATTCAGATATCACTACGCAATCAGTTGTAGCTTACTTTGATAGAAATTCTGACAAGTATAGGCGTAATATTAATGACAATTGGCTTAAAACTCCAAGGCCAACTATTGCCAGATGGTCGGAAACTCATCCCAAGTGTGACTTCATTGAAGAAGTCAATGACTTGATAACTCTTTTGAGTAGAGTTAAAGGACTTCCCACTTCTAATACTTTCTATAAGCGGATGTATCAATACATCCATGTGATCAGACAAAATAAAGAGAAGATATTTTGGGGAAAGCAAATCAGTGATGCCATCTATGAGCAGCTCGCCAAGTTTCCTACTACTCTTAGGTTATATATGACTTCTTACTTGGTGTACTCTGCAACTTCAATGAGACACTTTCCTGGCTTAACTACTACTGGTGACATAAGACAAGTTGAGGTATATGAATACTATACCTAGTTGGTCTTGAAAGAAAGTCATAGTCATTTCCAAAGAGTCAATGATTCCTTCTTTGGTTATTATATGGTTATTATGGATAAAAATCTATATAATAAGAGGGTGTTTGATCACACATGGGAAGTTGTTAATCAATATGGATGCATGTTTCTTCAGGTTCCAACTTTTACCTATATTAGGGTTGGATGTTTCACTGGTGAGCCCTTCATGCTCACTAGATATCCTTCTCACAAAATTGTGCTAATGGAGCTTTCTTGTTAGATGAATGTGATACATGAGTCCCAATCTAGTTCTCATAAGATAGGTTTGAAATTCTTTATCTCCATTGGAAGATATTCTATCGATTATATTTTCAAGGCTAGAGCCATGGAGGATGAGATGAGAAGAGTCACTATGAGATTCTTCAAAGCCAAGAAGGATTTTGACTATAGGGGTATGAGAAACAAACTGAAGAAGGCCTATTTTCATGTTCATCAGATCGAAGATGTTTGGGTTGATTGTAGATCTGAGCATGATATAAGGAAACTTGATTATTGTCGCTTGACAGTTGATCAAATTGAGAACTTTGGTATTGTTGATGTTCTTGATGATCTAGAAGAGGATGGTGCTATCTTGGATCCTTTATATGAAAAGAACATGGTTTCTTCTACTCCTTTGCCTCTTATTCAATGGTCACAAAAGGAGTATATTTCCATTAGAGAATGTTTTCAGAGTATTCTCACAAATACTAATATTTGGTTATCTTTGCATGGTGTTCACCTAAAACCTTTCTCCTCTATTTCTAATGATGACACTACTTGCCCAATGGGAAAGAGATTTGAGATTAGAACCAAGAACAAATGGGATGTTGTGGTTCCAGTGAAAGCTCCTAAATTGAAATTCACAGTTGGATCCAAGAAAGGTAAATCTCAAGGAGAACCTTCAAGTTCTAATGTTTAGGAGATATCAAAATTGGATGCACCAAATGAGCAGGAGGAGGGTGAACTTCCTGATGAAGAGTTAGTTAATGAATAGGAGGGTGATCAGGAACAAGATGAGTTGAATGTAGAAGAGTTGCCACAAACAGATGAACCTTTACTCCAGGTATCTTCTCCTACATCTACATTGCAAGTTATTGTCTCTACTTCTGATCCTGAGTGTCTGATATTTGCAAGTGTGGTTTCATCGATTATTATTCATGTATCTTCCACAAGTGCTAGTGAGTCAGCCCTAGACACACCCCGTGATAATATTGAGAATGTTTTCTTGACTTTGCCCATGTTGTCTGGAGTGTCTACATCTATATTAGACAAATTTGATAAGTTCATCAATGAGATGACTCCTAGGTCAAATGAATCTTAATTATAAAATCCCACCTATGTGATCACCATAGCTTATCCTTTTGTGACTACAACTGTTCAGGACTCTATCAATCCTTCCTAGGATGTGGTAGTTGGTGGGGAAGATGATTCTACCTTACCACCTTGGTTGTTTTCTAATGCCCCGAAAAGGAAGAAGCAAGTTGTTTCCCCCGAAGATTTTGATTTCAGTCAACTTATTCCTATTAAATCCAAAACTACCAAGAAAGCTAAGACTCTGTCAAGAGTTTAGGTCAATAAGGATAAGAAAAAGTATGTTGAGGTTGTTGTTCCTCCCCAAGAAGCAATTATTGGTCAAGTATAGGATACTGATTATACTATTCAAAGGGTTGAGTTGGGAAAAAAGACTCATGATTGTGCTTCAGGTGATGCAATATTAGCTTTGGAAGCTCTTGTTGCCAGATATGACAAAGACAAGGTTAAGAAAGATCAACTCAAAGCAAGGATTTAGAAACTCACTTCGACCTTGATCAAGGTAAATAAGTCTTCTGAGACTCTTGAACTAATAACTTCTTCCCTGGATGAGCAGGTTGTTAAAAGAGCTGAGCAAGCATCATCTCATGGTAGAGCTATAGCAGAATGGATGGATCGTATTTTGTGTCAAGGCACACAATTCATAGGTTCAACTAGTACCATTGTCAGTAACCTTGATACTGTCAAGACAAAGATATATAGAACTATAGAGGTCTTCTCCCAGGAGCTTGAAACTCAAGAAAGAGACTTTGAGGCTTGGTTGAAATTTGAAGATTATGATCCTGATGAACTCATACAGAATATTGTCATTCCTTCACGACACATGTACGTGAGCAACGAGATGCCTTGGAACATGAAATGAACATTCTTGAGCATCTAGTCAAGGATATGAGGAAGGCTTTAAAGGAATGTGTTGACAAGAAGGAAGACATTGTTACAAAGATTTCATAAATTCCATGTGTGTTTCTTGATCAGGATGGGAAAGTGGTACCAGTAGATGAGATCGTTAAAGAATTCAGTTTACTTGTAACTGCTGAAGTTGACAAAGAGGATTTCTCTTTTTCCTTGATTGATAAATTGGTTGACCTTAAATTCATCCTGTATTTCTTAGATAATATTATGAGGAAGCATAAGAAATGTTGTATTGATTTAGAGGATTATGTTACTAGAGTCAAGATCATCACCAGTAATACCCAGGGACTTGATGGAGTTCGTTTGAAGCATGCTTTCCAAAAGTTTGAGGAATTTCAAAAGAAGAATTCTACCTAAGGAAAGTGACACTTATTCATTTTCATGATTCTCTAGTGACTTTCTATTTTATCCAGCGACACTTCAAGTGTCTTTTTGTAATTGCTCTTGTGCACCTGTTGAGTGCACAAGTCCTAAGCCAAATCGAACTCTTCTTTTGACTTAGTCATAAAATTAGCTATATTTTCTTATTTTCATGTTGCACCCCTCTCCTATATGTATGAGGGTTTTTATTGTAATAAGGATCTTTTTTTCCATCTTTATTTTATGCAACAAAACTCTGCCCAAGTGAAGAACAAATTGAGACTTTGTGTTCTTTTTGTGAATTTACAATTTAATTAAGAAGGATTGAAGCTTGGCATTCAAACTTTGTGTGATATTGATGTTCTTATGTCATTTAGTATCATATTCTCTCAATTGATTAAAGTTGGTGAAAGTTATTGGTGATCGATATTGAAGAACTTTGTATTTTTACAAGTAATCTTTGAGTTACTTTGAAGATTAAATAATTGGGATCTAGTTAAGATAATATTGTTTCAAATCTTTGTGCTTTTGCAAATTATCCCTCGAGTTAAATTTAAAAAGATAGAAAGTGAAGTCTTTGTGATGCACATACTATCTAGTTAGAGTAAAATATCTTTCAATATATATGTCAGTCTTTGAGCTAACAATATATTTGGGTTATAGTGGTTGATAGGAGTTATAATACATAAAAATAATCTTTGAGCTCTTAAGTGTGTGAGTTCCCGTCCCTAGGTCATTTTCAAAAAAGGAAAGTAATGGGAGACTTTATTCTTTCATGGACACTTTACTTTCCAAAATAATTAATTTAAATATTACTGCAAGTTTTAAAGTTATTTAAATTAAGGGAAAATTTTGTTCTTAAGAGAGAATTAGATGGAACCGGTTCTGAAAAAAGAGAACTAAGTTGTTGTTGTACCTTTGATTAGTGTAAAGTTAGTAGGTAGATGAAAGTAGAATAATTGCAGTAGAAAGGGGGAGATTTCCCTTATAATTAGGAGGGAGCGTATCTTGCCCTTTGAGAGATATTATCTTGAGTGTTGTTGTGAAATGCTCTTTTTGTAACCCTTTACAAGTTTACAAAATTTTCACTCAACACCAAGCTATATCATAAATTAATTTTAGCATTAATAAACTATGTTAACCAATTATTAATTAGTTATATAATCAAATGCTCACAATGCCACAAGGCAACCCGATACAAGGGTCTAACTACACATTGCAAGACGCCACAAGACAACTCAACTAAGACACTAGAATGACTAGGATATCAACTAAGACCTAGAGTATAAGGAAGGAAACTTATGCCATCTCCAACAACTTGCCATTGGGATAAGACACGCTCAAACATGTGAGACCAGGTGGAGTCGATGTCTAGTACCTGCAATCCTGCAACCACTAATAACCATGAGACAAGATATGCAATAACATATACACATCATAAATGATTAGGCAAGTGATAGAGAATCGCAACATCATATCGTGCTCGTAGTGAGTGGTATGACATCATCCCTATCACAAATACACTAGAAGACAATCACAATCATCATAGCACCAACTCAATCATCATGATCATGAAATAGGGTTAACATAGCCAAGATATCATCGAAGTACCATAAGCAATACAATCCATCATCATAATAATCCAAGACATGTCAATCATCCATAAGAGTCATCATATAATATATGTCAATATAGAATGTATGTCATCATCCATAGCATCTAATCATATAGATAGAGTCATAAACATCAATCAAGACATCATATAAGAGTCTATATAAGTCTATCAATGCATAAATCAAAAAATAAGTCTAGGAGGGACACTACATTGGAAGCCATAAAGATGGTTTTTTGAGTGAAATTCCTAGTTGTGAAGGATTGACACCATGTAAACATGAATATCTCATCATGGTTCATTTATTTCCTAAGTTGGACTTGGGGGAGCCGAAAGGGAAAGTGATGGTGTTGACACATACGCTAATTAATTTTGATTTTGTGTGCAATTTGGACACAATGCTAGTGGCAACTCATTTTGAGGTAGGAACACCTGATCCACCTAATATCTCATGCTTTCTCAATGATCTAGTGATATGACACACCTTCCTGGAAAATTTCCAATCAATCTCTCTCATGGATCATTGTACTCATGCATCTAAAGGTTGTTCGTTCCTCAAGAAGATCACAAATGTTGAACTAGTTCCAAGCGGAATGACTTAAACCACACACACTAAGCTTACACTTCTAGGCTTAAAAGTGTTAAACATTCAGTGACTAACATTTTCTAGGTTTAATATGTTGCGTAATGTGCGTGGTCACACTAAGAATACACTTCTAGGCTTAAAAGTCTTAAACACTTAGAGTTGACTAACATTATCTAGGCTTAATGTGTTGCTTAGTGTGTATGGTTTAAGGCTGGCCGTTCCAGGCATGTGGATTGGATGAATAAATTTATAATAGTCTTTCATTTATCCATAATATATGGTCTATACTATATGTTGTGGAGGAAATGTAATCTAGTTTCTAGTCTATACAATGGTCTCTTTAATAGTCTTTCATTTATCCATTTTTTGGGGGTTTAGTCCTCTATATTTTGGTCATAGAATTTTTTTTGTTGAATAGTTTAAGTCTACATATATTCTTGATCAAAGGAGCTTTTGGCACATGGTGCATAATCTATTAGATGTAATTTTGTTATTTAAACATTTTTTTTTATTAATATAAATCACTGCTTACCTACAAAAAGAAAAGGGATTAATCATGTTTGACAAGCATTGATATTTCATTCATGTCCAATTGTTTTCTCAAAAAAATTGTGTACTCTTTTAGGTGGTGACTTTCTCATTTTCTTGTAAATTGTTATTTTGTTTTTAGGTAAGCTTGCTTTCCTTTGATGACTTGTTTATTGTCTTTTGATGTAGAAGGGCTTTTAGTTGTAATATTTTCTCTATTTTAATTCATTTCTTCCATTGTCATTGTTATCATCAACTTTTGTGTCATTTATCCAAGCTATATAAAATTGCATTTAACGTTATAGTTATGTTTAGGTTTAGGGTTCAATTTGGGTTACGATTAAAGTTAAATGTAAAGTTTGAGTTGCATTTAAGTTTATGGTTAGGATTCAATTATGATTAAAATTAAAATTGGATTAGGTTCAAAGTTAAATATAATGTTACAATAACATGTAGGTTTAGAAATAAGGTTTAGGCTACGGTTAAAGTTATAGTTAATGTTATAATTATGTTTAGGTTTGGGTTAGGGTTCAAATAGATTAAGGTTTAGGGTTATGTTATTATTATTTAATTATCAATACATTTTTTTATGTTTAATTATTAATTATTGGTATGTACAAATGAACCCTAATTCTAATAAATTGTAAGTCATTGATTTATTAAATTATAGATCCTAATTACATATTTAGATTAATTTGTTTCTCATTAAATTATTATTGTGTATAAATAAAATCGTACCCTAAGCCTATCCTAACTCTAATTGATTTATTAAAAAATATTATTATTATTATAAATAAGATTTGTGTGAAAGATATTTAGTTTCACGAATATAACATAACTATTTAACAAATACTTCAGTTGTGCAAAATGTACATGAATAAACACATCATGCAAATTGCTTAACAAAAACATTATTTTGCTGAGACTGTCAATAGATTTTATTTTTTCAATTCAGAGATAGATCTTTATAGTATCATCGATTTCCAGCTAAATTATTTTAATTTTGAAGAAAATAAAGTGTAATAAAATTATCATCTTAAATTGAAAGTTTGTTGGAGTCTTCAGAGCGGCCCAGGTTCAAATCCCTGGACATTAAGTTGGGTAGTCTTGGGTAGATTAATCCTGAAATTAGAAATAAATAGGTGAAATAAAGCAGATAACAATTTGAAAACAGTTTTTAATGGATTGAACTCTCTTAGAATTTCGAAATCCCTTTAATTACATTCTCATTCCACCGTGAAGCCTCGGTTTTGGCAACTATCTTGTAGTTGAATTACTTAATTACAATACAATCGAATGTACAACAATAGAACACTCCTACATCAATTGTACATACCATTAGCAGAAGTTTTCAATGGCTATTAAGTTTACAAAGCTTCATCAGAATGCTTGGGTTCAATCAGAGGCTCAGATAGTCCTTCTGGTAAACTTGAGAACCTTTCATTGGATGTATCTGTCATCTTATTGATCTAAAGACAACACAGCTTGCAGGAGAATCTCTCTTTTAAAATGTAACATAATACATCACAATCATAATACTCTAATCCACATTAACAATCATAATACATCCCACTGGATCGCTTAGATGCTGGCCCTCCTTTTTGAGTCGATCGGAATGTTTACATCTGCTGAAGCCCAAATTGGCATGCCAACAAAAAAACACACAGAAAGAACCAAATCAGGCCATGATATTTATCCAAGAACAAAACTAAAGTTTAAGGTTTTGTCCCAAAAAGAATATTAGGATTTAATATTTATCCAAGAACAATATGAGGGTTTAGAGTTTATCCAATACAAACTATGTAAGAACAACATTTTGTGCCAGACAGTATCAGGGTATTGGGTTTAGAACCTTAGACTTCCTGCAAGAACAGTGTAAGGATTTATGATTTATCCGAACAATATGAGGGTTTAGGGGTTGTTATACCATAACAAGACCGGGGTAGTATTGGGATTATGACAGAGCAGTAATAGAGTTTTGGGTTTAGGCAAGATTAATACAAGGGTTTATGCTACATCAAGAACAATTTTAGCGTTCAAGAACACTATTATGGGTTTTGCGTTCAGCAAGAAAGGTATTATAATAGGTGTATAATTTATCAAAGAGAAAGATGGTGAGGTTTGGAACTAATTCAAGAACAATATCAGTGTTGGGGTTTAATGTACTCACCAAATGGTAAGGTTTGGAACTAATTCAAGAACAATATCAGTGTCGGGGTTTAATGTACTCACCAAATGATTAGGTCAACTCAAAGTCCGTGAAATAATCAGAGCTAGAGCTCATCTCAGGCAGTTCCTCTGATAAACTGACACTCTCAGCTTCCTCCTCCTCACTTGATTTTCTTGCAGCCTTTCTCTTCAAGGAAGTATTCCAATGGTTCTTTACAGCGTTCTCTGATCTGTTTATAGATGCCCATTGTTGTTGAAAGAGAATGGTTAATGGGGTATATGAAACTGGATTAAAATTCCAAGAAATATTATACTCTAAAAATCTGAACAGATCTTGAAAGATGAGTTTAGTGAAAAAACCAAAAACAAACAAGAGAATTGTGGGCAACCTGCCAGGAAGGAGCTTAGAAATGACAGCCCATTTGTTGCCCAGTTTGAGGTGAGATCTCGCCAAGATTCTCTCCTCTTCTTTTGTCCATGCTCCTTTCTTAATACTCGGATCCAGATGATTATACCACCTGAAGATTTCAACCACAATCCAAAAAATAGGCAAGAAAATCATGTGAAAATTCTTGAATTCTTGATTGATTTCTGCCAACCTTATGAATCCAATTCTGTATACCTTTCGCGGCACTGTTTGCCAATTCGACCAGGGATTGAACGGGCAACGGCCGCCCACCTCTTTGTCCCAAACATCTCTACCAGCTCAGTTAGCTTCTCATCCTCCTGAAAACAGGGGAACCCAAAATTCATTCAATAAACAAGAACAAAAGCAAAACTAGCCCAGTATAGACCTTTTTATTTTTATGGGTTGTAATGATCAAACCTCTTTAGTCCAGTAGCCCTTCACAAGATTAGGGTTCAGAACCTTTTGCCATCGTTGAAAGCACTGTACATCAGTCTTGCCCACAATGCAAGCAGCTGCAACAGAAAATATGAACAAGCTAACATTACCCAAATATGATGCCTCAAGAAAAATCTAATCAATTACCCATACATACTTATTTTCTTCCAGTCACTCTCTTCGTACATCTGAACAGTCTTCTTAAGCTTTTCATCCTGGAAATTCAGGACCATATAACCCTGTTATGAACTGATATGAATTACATTATATGCATAATCTTTATTAGACTCTGAATTGTTTGCAATGTACCTCCTCCTTCGTCCAGGAACATTCTGAAACGGGGGCTTTCATCTTCATTCTTGAGCTCATTTTTCTGCTCAGAAATATTATCAAAACCTTAGAAATTTGAATTATAACTATTCTGACTGCCAAAACTCTGAACAAGAGAAAATTCAAAGAGATTGAAGAGGCTAATGATGATCGTTATTATTACCGTCTAGGGCGAGACTGGAATTCTTCATCACTGTCCATCTTGGCGGGTTTCTTGATTGCTACAGCTCTTGGAGGCATCTTGAAAGACAATTTTGAATGGTTTTTTTTAATAAATGCAGAACAGAGGTTGTTCTATGTTCAATAGGCTTTTTAAATACGAAAATGTAGCCGTTACATACATGGAACAAAGATTGCTTCGATCTTACTTAGTTGGACGATGCTTCTGGTTGAACAACAAACTATGTGATATAATAGAACCATATTCATTTTACTTGATTTTAAACATGGTGTACATTATATCTTTTATGAAGTAATATGATAGAAATTTATTCGTTTATCCTGATTTAAATATTTTTAGATCAGATATTAAAAAAATATATCATACATCATTTACATTTGTTAGTAAAATTTGAATTCAAAATCAATGGCATTTATGCAAGGTCCATGTACACTTCTTTATATCAGACACGACTTAATTTGATTTGTTTCTATTCATTAAGAGTGACTAAAAAATACAATTAGAATTGCCAACCAAAGTGTCAACAATAAGAATAGTAGAATCTACAGTGAGCCAATTAGAAGTGAGGAATTGGTTTTGAGCCATTCAAAATGTTTATTAGATGTATGTATACATGATGATTACAAGGTCCAATTCTCCTCTATCCATTAAGCTTGCAAATACCAATGGATCTATTATTTGATATTCTTAGGTGGATTGGTAGTACAACTTGGAGTTAAAAGTGGTTGTAGATTATAAATTGATCTTTGAGAATCTTAATACGATACATTGACAACCTTCAAAGTCAATGTGGATAATATATGGGTTGCATAAATCTATCTCTCTCACTTGGCTATTCAAGAGAGAATTATAACTTATGATAGGTTAGTCAATATGGTATACAACAACCATCTATTTGTGCATCACACAAATAGAATGGGGACCATGTTGATCATCTCTACATAATCTCCTACTCCACTATACTTATGCCCATAAGTTATAGAGTAAGGTTCTTCATAAGCTAGGCGTAAGCTCTAAGTTGTTCTCTCTTCCCTTAAGGTTATATTCATTTTTTCATCCCATCTCATACAAATCTAGCACCTTTGGAAATATGGACCTCTTATATCTTCATCTAAATTTGGTTAAATAGGAAGGAAAATATTTTAATATTTAGAGTCAAATTAAGAGGAGTTGGAATAGGTATCGAGCCCCTCTATCAACAACCATATATGTGCATGTTAGCCTACTAATCCATATTAATTGAAATCAACTATTTTTGACATCTTAAGATGATAGTTTGAAATTATAATTATTTGTATTCATTTGGTAGGAGCTCTTAAGTGTTTGCAATTTTGCTATGCAATCCTCTACCTATTTTAGTTTTATGGAATTTAATTTTGATGCCTTTTTGAAAGATAATGGGCCAAGAAGTGGCCCCATTATTTATAAATAGGGGTATATAAGACAAGATTGAAGCTATTGATATGGTGGTAGAGCTAAAGTTTTTATTTTCCTTAGGTATAAAAATTACTCATGGAAAGATAAAAGGCTCTACCTCAAGTTTAAAATAAGATTGAGAGATAATTTCAATTCCACTTGTTATAAAATCTTCACTAAATTAGAATTTATTATTATTATTATTATTATTTTAAATAGAAAAAGGGGTAAAAAATTATTAATCAGAGCAAAAGTACAAAGCAAAGGTCATAGGCCCACCAAGAGAGGAACAAAAAAAACCAACAGAACCCACCAGCCACAACATTAGACATTACTATCCTCTAACAATAACCTCTCCAATGTCACAAGATAATTAGGAGACAAACCATCATTCCCTCCAATGTCCCAGCCATCTACATTCTCAGAAGCCCACTTCGCCAAATAGTCAGCCACTCTATTCCACTCCCTGGGGCTCCCTGGGAATATGGCAAAAGAGACAAACTCCAAAGAACTACTCATAACTAAAATCTGTCTAACCACTGAGGCTAACTGCCAACTAACATCATCCAAACTCTATTTGTTCAGCATATCTACAACAATCTGAGAATCTGATTTGTAGATAATTCTCCTCCAACCTAGAGAGTAACCTCTCTCAACTGCAATCTTGATAGCAAGGGCTTCCATCAAATTATTAGATTGTTGTCCTTTATAAGAAGAAAATAAAAAACAACACTACCGTCACTACCTCTACCTATACCACCAATACCAACATGTCCTGGGTACCCACAAGAGGATCCATCAGTATTAATCTTTAGAACCCCAACAAGAGGAGGTTTCCACCTCCCATCTCTACAAATCCTCTGCTTTACATGTCGGGTTTTTTTACCAGCAGGGCAATCCCCTATGCTATCTCCCAAGTTCAAATTTTGAACAATAACCAAGTCACCAAGATCAACACTTTCAGACAAATCACACTTTGCAACAATAGTCTCCTAAAGCCTGCAAATTATCCTCTGCCACAATTGAGGACCCTCCAACTTGTTCTTATAAAACACCCTCCAGTTCCTTTCCAACCAAAGGTTCCATATAATAAAAGCAGGCCCAATAGCCCAAGCCACTTGAAGTAAGGATGCCCTCGCAAGAGGCCTACCCAAACTCACCTAAAACTCAATTAAGGAGGTTGCATGAATACAAGCATGCTCCCAAGCCTCCCACCATTTGTGCTAGATCTCCCTAGAAAAAGGGCAAAGAAAAAGCAAATGGGAGCTATTTTCCTCACTGTGCAAACATATAAAGCAAATAGAGGGCCATTGGAAACCTCTCTTGCGAATATTCTCCCAAGTAAGGCATTTCCTCTTAGCAACCAACCATAAGAAAAAGTTACATTTGGGCCAAGAAGAACTATTCCACACCTTTTCCCACCAAGGCACATCAACCAAGCCATGCAATTGCATGTCCAAAATAGCATAGCCTGTTGCAATGGTAAATTTACCTTTTGGGTTGGGCCCCCAAGCCAAATTTTCTCTCCTTTAGAGAACTGCATAATCTACCCCGCAAGATTTGAGCCAACAGAGTGTGATCCTCAACAGAGTCCCCCAGGGGCCATTCCTGTGGGTCCTTCCAACAAGTCCTCTCTACATGTCCTGTACATTTGACTTTTAAAATTCTCCACCTTAACCCACCCTGCATCTGTAAAAAAGTTGCACAAGGATTGAAGCTGAGAGAAGCTAGCAAGAATGGGAGGGTGGCCATCCCAAGATTCCTGCCAAAAAAGACCATTCGAGCCTCCATTACAGATCTAGAAAATTCCATCCTTAATAAGCTGAGCTATCTTTTTGAGAGTGTATCATATACAAGATCCCTTGCCCATCAAACCAAGATGCGACACATCCCGACTATCAGCACCAGGAAAGTACTTGCAGGTAAGAATCTTGGACCAGTCCTGATCTTGACTATTGCGCCACCTCCAATACAACTTCGCTGCCAAGGCCTTACTAACAAGAGCAATTGATCGAAGACCAAGTCCCCCAGCATGCTTCGGTCTACAGACAGAATCCTATTTAACTAAACTCCACTTAGAAGAAAGAAGGCTACTAGACCACAAAAACTGGCGAGAGAGGGCATCAAATTCCCTCAGAAAGCTAGAGGGGGGAACTTGCACAAAACACCTATATAAGGGGAGAGCCTGCACCACCGATTGTAGAAGAGTCACTCTCCCAACAGAAGATAGCCACCTGAAAGTCCAATGATTGACCTTACTTCGAAATTTGTCCAGAATATCCTGCCAAAAGTCTTGCCGTTGAGATCCCAAAGACAAAGGAACCCCAAGGTATATCGGGGGAAGAGAACCAATCCGAAATCTGAGAATCCTAGCAATCCTGCTCTGTATAAGTCAGAGTATTAAATAAATAAATAGAAGATTTGTCTTCTTTAATTCTCTGACCTGAGGCTATCAAATAGATGTCCAAGGCTCTCCTAAAATTCACTGCTTCACTGATTCTATCCCTGCCCATCGAATTAGTGTCGTCCACAAACTGAAGATGAGAATAGGGAGGAAGCTCATTATTCCAACTCCTGCCTTGAATAAGACCCCGTCTCACATGAGATTTAATAAATCTACCAAGACCCTCAGCCATAATGATGAATAAATATGGGGATAAAGGATCCCCTTGCCAAAGTCCACGTGAAGCACTAAATAACTCAGAAGGTTCACCATTAATAAGAAATGAGAAGGAGGTAGAAGTCACACAACAAAGAACCCAATTCACCCACTCCTCCTCAAACCCAAAAGCCAAGAAGATTTTCTGTAAAAAGCCCCATCTCACCCAATCATAGGCTTTGGCCATATCAAGCTTAATGAACATAGCTTTCTCCTTAGAAGTTGCCATAGAATGAATAGCCTCCATCGCTATCACCACACCATCCAAGATCTGTCTACCACCCACAAAACCATCTTATTCTGTAGAGATCAACACACCAAGGAATGGCTTGATTCATTCAACAATCAATTTAGTGATGATCTTGTAGATCACATTACATAATGGAATAGGCCTAAACTGATCCAAACTATTAGCCCCCTCTTTCTTAGGAATAAAATCCAAAAAGGTAGAATTCATAGACTTAAGCATTCGCTTATTCCTATGAGACTCCTGAACCACAGCTAAAAGATCAAATTTATGATCTCCCAAAATTCTTGGAAAAATTCAATTGGGAACCCATCCGAACTAGGAGCCTTACCCTTTTTCATATGAAACACAACTTCCTCCAGTTTGGGATACAAAATGGGACACAAGAGAGCACCATTTATCTCATCTAAGACTAGGGAGGGGATACAATCCATAATAGCCCTCTCCTCCACCATAGACATGGGATCCTCCTTGGTGAACAAATTCAAAAAGTCCTGACAGCTTCCCTAGCAATATCTTCCCTAGAAGAGAAATGAGACCCTCCTGAAGAGACAAGAGAAGTAATAAAGTTACCATACCGTCGAGCCTTAACAAAGTTATGAAAAAAACTCGTGTTTCTATCTCCCTCCTGAAGCCAGTCAACATGAGACTTTTGCTTCCAAAAAACATCCTCACACAACTCCCACTCTTCTAACTCCTTAAGGGCTAAGGACCCAACTTTACTAAGATCAGGAAACATCCCTTGATCTTGAATCTGACGAGTAATAGTATCCAATTGAGACTGAGCTGCAAACTTCTGAGCATGCAAGTTTCCCAAACATTGTTTATTCCACCTCTTGAGCCTGTATTTCACATGTTGTAGCCTTTTCCCAAAAGTATACATGGCCCTGCCATGAGCAAGCATTCCTTCATGCCACCAAACTGCCATAAGATCCTATAGAGATTGGTCCCGCAACCACATCAATTGAAATTTGAAAGAAGGGTTCTTAGAAATTCTATAAGGGATAGCAGTAAACTTGACTGGCCAATGATCAGAGCCTCTCCAATCAAGAATTTCTGAACTAGTAGACCACTTGTCATTCACCCAGTAACAGGATACCAAAAATCTATCAAGCCTTTTTGAAATAGCCTCAACACCACTTCTTCTGTTATTCCAAGTAAAGACACCATTAGTTGGCTTCACATCAATGAGGTTTAGGAAGCCAATATTATCTCTGAGCAAATTTGAAGCAAGGTCCAACCTGACTAACCCCCCACTTTTCTCCTCCAAACTAGTAACAACATTAAAATCCCCTGCCAAAATCCAAGGGAGAAAATGATCTAGTGAGCAAACTAAATTAATGTGAGACCAAACATGAGACTTGCTTGGGAGGTTAGTAGGAACATAAAATTTAGAGAACAGACACCTTTCTCCAGTTTTAAAATAAGAAGCGACCATAGAAATAGATGAGCAGCTAGAAATCCACCATAAGGGAGAAATCTTCCTTGGGTTCCAGAAGCACACAACCCCCTCGGAACTACCATGAGCACCCACTCCTTGCCAAAGACCCTGGGGCCAAATGCGAGGAGCGCAACTAGCCAAACCATCCATTGTAAGCTTTGTCTCCTGAATAAAAAATATATCAAGGGACTGAGATTCAATTAATCTGCGAATAGCCATTTGTCTAGGGTTGTTGTTCAATCCCCTTACATTCCATGAGATAACAATCATTTGTGAGGTTGAGAGAAATGGGAATCAATAAGCTTCACAGAGCCTAACTCAACCAATATGCCACCCATGATCTTGACCTACTTCTAATCAATCTTCCTCCCACTCTTTAAGGATTTGTCTAAGGGTCCCTTTTTAAGAGGTTTTTGATGCAAGCCTAAGGCGAGAAAAGCTTTGGTACTTTTCACAGAATCAGAAGGCACCTTAGAAGAAGGAGGAGCAGAAGTCACCACCACCTCACCATCTAGAACCTGTGCCTCGTTGGGTTCTCGGATACCCTAACTTTGAGAAATCAAATCTGTGGCTATTTGTCTATCCTATTGGTTTTCTACAAATGAAGCTCGGTCCTCTCTCTTTGTATTACCATCCTGCATCCCTCCTTGAACCTTAACCCCAGAAGAAAGCTCAACTAGGATTCCTTCCTCTTGGACCAAGTCCTCTAGAACATCAAACTTGTTAAAAGTATCATCATTTTGTCTGTCCATCCAAGTTCTCTTCTTTCCTTTACCCTTATTACGAGGCTTAACAAGAGTAAATCCCTCCTTGTCTGCATGTCCCTCCGAGATAGGATCCATCCCCTTATCCTCCTTAGAAGCGGAGTGAGGAGGGCTAGAAATTGTCGAAGGGGGGTGGGGGAGGGGGGGGTTTATTTCTAGGACATCTTCTCTGTAAATGTCCATACTCATGACAAATTTTGCATCTAAATGGCAAGGTCTCATAGTTCAACTATTGGACCCAAGACGATGTTCCCAAACATATTTCAATAGAGTCTAGCAAAGGGTTACTTAAATCAAGTTCAACACAAATGTGAGCATAAGAAATTACCTTATGATCCCGAGTCTGTGTAGCCAAACCCACAGGTTTGCCCAGAAGCAGAGAAATTGAATGAAGAATGTCCTCCCTCCAGAACTCCAACGGCAGCCTCGGTAGCCGAACCCATACAGGCACCCGAGAAGGGATCTCCTCAGTGGAATTAAAGCCAATATGCCAAGGCTTGATAAAGAGCCCCACTTGATTGAATAAATAAGGCCCCCCTTCAAACGATTGAAGCTATTCTGGCTCCAAAACAGACCTTTCGTACAGTGTGTTAGGGACAGGTTAGTCAATCGCAGTCGTTTATTGCAAAATCGACGGTGTAAAACGCGCGACTAATACGTGTGTTAGTCAATCCATACTGTCGTTTTGGAGCCAGAATAGACGCGTCCCCTTCAAACACCCTATTACTGTTCGACATATTATTGAAAATTACCAAAAAAATAGTTATTAGCCGCTGAAAGTATCTCCATTTCTCCCTTTGGATTCCATACCCGATGCACCCATGATTCCAACACGGACAAAGAGAGATGAAGACCTATGAACTTACAAATGAGTGCATGATGACACCAATAATCCACATCATTTGAAACTTGTTCAGGTTGTATAACTATAACTGGGCGATCCTGGGATCTCTCCAGACACCCATTCACCTTTTTAACACGAGAGCCCTTTCCAAGAAGACTCTCCTACCCCAGATTGGGGTTTACCCGATAGCTACCCAACACATGCATGCACTGCAGGTGCCGAGTCTAGCATCTCCAAATCCCCGGCTATCCCCTGCGCATAAGAACGCTCATGGTTCTCCACGAAGACCGAGATTCAGCAAAAAAAGAAGAATAAAAAGGGCCAAGGGTCTGCAACCTCTAACTCACACACTGGAATCTCCCCCTTCCCCCCCGAGCACGTAGAGTAGAACAGAGATGGAAACGAGTTAGGGCACGCCCTAGCTCGGCCACAACCCACACGCAATGCCATCTTCCATTTACATTAGAATTTTAATAAAATTATCATATATTAAATTTTTATAAGATAGCATATTATTTGTTGTATTATAATTTTTCACATATTTCTTTATTTTAAATACAATACTTCTTTTTGAATTTCTTTTGATATTTTAGATTTTTAGTATCTTAAAGAATAGAAATTAAGTATAGAATCTTATAAAATGAAATTGTTAAAATTTGTAAATAGGTATTATTGAGAAAAAATAGAATCTTTTCTAAAGTGAGAGATTCTATGATTTTTTTAATTCTTTCTACAAAGATATTTTAAGTGGGAAATTATAGTAATTAAATGAATTAATAATAAAATTCGGAATTTAAATATGTCATAATATATAAACTTTCAATCCCTCTTTCTAATATCACCTTAAAATTTGTAGCTATAAATGTAGCATTCATATTTTATTAAAAAATATCCATTTTAATCTTATAACTACATTTTTCAATTTTATAAGATTACTCTAGAATACAAATAAGAGCACAAACTCAAATAATATTGCATCTTAACCACACAACAAACTCTCCCCTTCCAACCAAAAAAAGATCTCTATCAAATTTGATCTAACTATGAAACTTTAATAGTACTAGATCCTTTCTTTTCTTTATTGTAATAACAATTTGTGTTCAGAAAATTGTCTTTTATTTGAAGATTTCCAAATTTGCTTTGTAATTTTTTCTTTTTTCTTATCAAAAAATAGTTCATTTATATTTAAATTAAAATTATAATAAAATGTACAATAAACTATCAATATTTCATAGCATCAACTAAACAAGATAATACCAATCATTCCACATAAACCACCAACACCAAAAAGATTGTCCACCAAACTAGTCATACATTAAAGTCCAAGGCCAACCCAACTATCATGAACATAAACAAAATAGAGTTGTAGGCATCCTAGACGAGAACTACAAACCCTAAAGACATAGAAATATCAAAACCAAAAGATTAATGTTATGTAGATCACTCTATTGCCTTCTTACTGCCAAGTTAGAAGTCTTCCTTCTTGAAAACGCTCTTCTTGTTGGCTTTCTTAGAATCATTTGATCCAACACTTGCAACATCTGCTCCTACTCCGCAAATAATCTTTTATATAGTCCCACCCAACTTGTGCTTCCTCTCGGAGCACTTCTCTATCCATGTCCACTCCCCATACTATGAATGGCCTCAAAGGTGGTACAAATTCTACAGAGTGCAACCATTCACCACTTGTTGACACAAACCCTTCACTCGACCTGGTAATAGTTGTGAATGTGTCCAACTTAAACTTTCACTCCTTCACACACTTTCTCATCACCCATTTAACATCCTCCTTCGTACTAAGTTTGAAAATCCAAGCAAGAAACATTGAGGCCAAGTTTGTATTTGTCCTATATTTGAATTCTAACTCCATATATTATTTCCCCAAGAACACATCCACCATTTGCACAAAATTCAAGTTCTCAATTTTAAAAACATTATGCATCCTCCACTTAGGGATTTCCCCCATGAAGGCCAGTTGTTGCTTGCTTGTAATGAGGGAGAAATTCACCTCCGTTGTAGCGCTGTAAAAAACCAGAGACCCTTCACCACCCGCACTTAAAACAGTTACAAACAAGGGAAGTAGATGAAAATCATTCTTCTTAAACTCATGTCAACTGCGCACCACCAAAAATGTCATGCCAGCTCAACTCACCCTATCTTAATTGCTCACACACTTCAACCATCAAAAGGCACTAAGGTACACATCAAAACAATAGTTCCATCAACTTCAATGACCCTTTTAAATAGTAATCATGATAGTCATCATGACAAGTCAACCTTGCGAACAAAGATCTCCTCAATCTTGCTTCTTACTATGCAAGTAAAATTCATACACCAACTTGTCTCATCCCACCACCCATGACAACCTCCTCTACCTATTAAACATCACATTGGTCATCCCACCACAACACCTTTTGCTCATCATTAAAGGCACAACCCCAATTTGAGAGAAAGTGAACCTCACAATTCCCCTCCCTTCGAATGTGAGAGACTTTAAAATCTTGAAGAAGGTTTAAGTTCTGAACAATAATGTTAATGAGCTTTTTTATTTTCCAACTTTGAGCTTCATCCTTCAATATTGTATCAATCACTATTTGTGAATCACCTTTCAAATGAAATTTGGGAGCTGAGAGTCTTCTTGCCAAATTGATTATGAGAAGCATTGCTTGAGCTTCCACTTCATTATTAGTACCTTCAGCCAATTTTCATGCACCAATTGCAAATATCTTTTCACGACCATCTCTCACAATACAACCTACTCTCAAGGGCCCATGATTACCTTTTGAGGCCCTATCAAAATTAATCTTAATCCAACCTTCTTTCGATCTTGCTATATCACATTTTCCTTTCACCTCTGAGAAGGATCAACCCTATACTACCCATTAACAGACCTAATTTGCTTTGTAATCATTAGAAATGAAGCTCTAGTCTAATTTGATAAATAGAATATAATATATTCTAAATTTATAAGTCATATTTTAGTGCAATAATTTTAAGAAAAATTTGTACATCCAAAACACTATTAACTAAAAACATCAATTTTCTTTTCTCTCTTTTCGTTTTTTTACTTCCATCTTAAAGATTTATAGTACCTACAATAATATTTCATAGTTCTTATGAATTTTTTTTATCAGTATGACTCTCCTCTTTTTCATGATAGATCATTGAGTATGATTTGAAAGATTAATTGAAAAATATACACAAATAAAACTAAAAACAATCATACAATTTCTCATGTACAGCTCGAGTTTGCTTAGTGGTGGAGAACTTGTGCTCTTGAAAGAGAGGTCGCAAGTTCAAATCCCACAAGGGAATAAGGTATGTACACCATGTCGACTTCGACCCATTATTGCTTGAAAAAATAAATAAATAAATAAACATAATTTCTCATGAATGATAAAATATATATATATATATATATATATATATATATATCAAATAATTTAATGATAGAATTAATTTTTTTTAATGAATTATAAAAGACCATACTAAATAGCTTAATAGCTTTATGCATTAGTTAAAAAAAGAAAAAGATTATTTCCTTTTGAACCATGAACCGGGTGAATTATTTCATGCAGAAATAATATTAAAATTCGATCTCTATTTTAATTTAAAAACCCATTAAAAAAGGTGGTCTATATAATTGTTAAAATCTTATATTATCACATGTCAAGATGGCCGAGTTGGTCTAAGGCGCCAGTTTCAGGTACTGGTCCGAAAGGGCATGGGTTCAAATCCCATTCTTGACATATGTTTTATTTGATTTTATTTCAAAATATACTCTCATTTGACTACGTAGTAAGTTGATTGGTGTGCTATACTTTTTTATTATTAAAGATTGTATTTTATTTTTTGTATAATATTTTTTAATTAAAAAATTCAATTTTACGGACATTGTGATGAGAGGATAATTTCAACAATTTTAAATTTTAAGGATCAAATTAAAGATCAAATATATTTCTTGTGTGGTATTTTGAAAATAATGGTATTTGGTTTTAAGTTTGATGAAGATATGATGTGTTAAATGTTGTCAATTGATTTGTTAATTTTAGAAAATTAAGACTCGTTGAATGAATGTTTTGGGACTAAGAAATATAGTTTATTACTTTGGTTCATCTTCATGAATATGGATCTAAACCATGTGCACAAATTTGAACCTTACACACACAAATTAGAACTTTGTCATTTTTCTAATGGAAAATGTATAAAACGTGTATCCAAAAAGGGATGGTATCAATACACACCATTTAGGAGCTTGTGATTCAAATGCTTGTCGCTAAATCAACAGTACAAAATAGTGACTGAAGATAACATGGAACAATATGTCTAGACATGTTGACACTCTATGATGCAATATTAATGTTGCATAATGCTCCTTGAATCATAATGCACATTTCAAAGTAGAGCTTGTGGATGGATCATAATGAATTAGGGTTTGTCCTTTTATACAATACCTTAGTGTACAATTTGAAACAATACACTTTAGTGGGCTCGTAATGGCTAGTTGGAAAGGAGGAACATAGGCCCAATTTTAAATTTTAAATTTCAAAGTTCGTGGGTCATTTTCATGATCTAAGAAATCAACCTAAGTAAATTCCATATTCTATGAAGTTGATCTACATAATTTGATGGGTAAAGTAGGGATTAGGACTAGTATTTAAGGACGTGTAAAGATGGAATCAAGTTAATATTAGATAATTTTCCAACCTCCATGCAAGAATACACTATTTTACATAATACAAACCCCATTAAGATGGACCCAATACAAAGGGAAAAAATGCAAGGTATGCATTTTGCACCATTACATTTTGCCCCCAATTTGAATTACATATGAACTACCATGAATATGCATGTTAAAGTAAAATAGCAACCAACATGAAAGAAAATTATTCACTCATAGAAAGGGTATATGGATCTAAACCTTGTGCACAAATTTGAACCTTACCCATACATTAGAATGTTGTCAATTTTCTATTGGAAACTTGTTCACCTTATACATAAAACATGTATCTAAAGCTTGTGATTCAAATGCTTGCCACTAAATCAACAATACAAGATAGTGATTAAAGATAACATGGAACCATGCAATATGTCTAGACATGTTGATACTCTATGATACAATGTATATGTATATGTATATGTATATGTATATGGACGTGTACATGTACATATACATATGCATATGCATATATATACATATACATATACATATATAAAAATACATACATACATGTGCGTGCACATACGCACATACATATATTTTCCTTTCTTTTGCTTTTATTTTCCAATCTAAGTTACTTCTAAAAATGTGATCTAAACCCATTTGAGATTAGGTAAACCATATGGATTTTCACTAAAGTAACCACTCACAAAAATCGTTTTTGCACTTGAATAAGAATGAAGACAAAATACACTTGTGGAGTTTAACATCGTAAACACTTTATTACTACCACATATATTCGCTTAAGAGATCATAAGGGTTAAATGTAGTCCTTTTGATGACTTCCTAAATAGGGACATGGCTAATTTTTTTGTATTTATATAATGATAATTACAAAATATAAGTTAGCCACTCTTAAACATTTTGTTGCTACTTACTTGGTAACAATTCTAAAACTTTGTAATATCTTTATTTAGATTATTAACAAGAATGATATCATTAGTGGATTTCTTAACATAAACTAGCAATAAGATTTTAGTCTAATTTATTATTTCAACTCATTTGTAATTAACATTTGAATCCCATACCTCCCCATAGATAGGTCCACAATTAGTCTTGAAATTGGTTGTAATGGTCCACATGGTAGAATCTATTGCCCAATATACTTATTGAAATAGAGAAGCATAAATAATCCTACAAATGTTTCACCATATACACCCTAAAAGATATCCATACTAGTCAATATTCACATGGATCTGACATATTTCCTCCTTTAGAAAGAATATAAGGTAAATTCCCCTCCCTATTTATGAGTAGAGTGCACATCATTTCTAGATTACACACAATAAAAACTTTTGAAGAGATATATAATTTAAAAGAATTGAATGTTGCAAATTATAGGAGCAACATAGCTTCTCCTTCCCCAACATGCCTCTTCTCATCATTTTTAAGATCCCACGTAGAGTTGGCTCACATTTTCACATAAGCAAAGATAATGTTACCAAAGGTTATGACATCTCAGCTTACACTTACCAATTGCATTTGTTTGAAAGTCTCTATCCTTTATGCTTTGATGAAAATTGAATACAATTCGTTCCAATGGTTTCAATTTTGCATAGACACTAAGAATGTTGGCAATGGTTGTGGAATTTATCTTTTCACCTACCAAAAATGCTTTTGCTTGAAATTTTCTACTATATTTTCAATTAATCTATTTGTGCATATTGTGCAGCATTTTCCATCTAGTTTGACCTCTCTTTCGATGTTTAGAGGGTCTTATCTACCACACCGTTCAACTTATTTCCTTCCTCTCCTACAATTCTCTATGTTTCATTTGTCTTTCATGTGATTTTTTGCATCCTCCTTTGCTTCCCTATCGTTAAATTTCTTTAAAATCACTTCCATTTTGATTTCTCTCTCCCAAGAGCTTTCTTTTTCTCTTTCCCACACCATCCTTCCATTCACTCTCATTTTCTCTCTAAAGATAAAGCTTGTATTCACAATAGGAGAGGTCATGGGGGTGTTCAAAATGTTGGTGTGAATAGTGGTATTACCCAACTAGTTCCATTATTAGATCCCTTTCACATATTATCACTAAAGATTACTTACTTGGTACACATAAGAATCTTTCTAGAAATTTCTATGTGTCACGTGATATTATCTTATCCCTTTATGTCACTGATCATAAGATTAAGACACTCAAGGCATAATCTTATGTTATTCTATTTCTCATCTTGGCCTATTTAACCAAGGGGCTCACTTTGTAATCTCATTATATGACATCCATTTTATTTGTATTCTTCATAGGAATACCATTTATTCTAGTCATATTGATCTTTTGAGTATCTTGTGGTTTCCATTAGGCCTCTAAATCTTGAGTTGCTATCTCCATAACCGAACCTTACATGGTATAAGAGCAAGTTGAATGCCTTTGGTTAGTATTTTGGGTGATCTTGAATGAAAATCTTGTATTTTATTGAAGCATTGAGTATGGTCTTCTCTTGCATCCTTGTATGATATGGAAAATTAAAATGGTATGATAGAAATACCAAATCTTAAAGGGTTCCTCTTTTGGCTTTGTATTTTAGTTTCATTTTTGGAGCTTTTTGCATCAAATCTGAGCTTACCATTGTGTTTGAACTGCTTGAGAAAGTCATATCGGCCTTTGTTTTGTCCAAGTTAAACATTGGAGGCCAAATCTACTAGGGTTTGTAGATTTAATGCAGTTGCCAAATCTAGGAGATAGTTGCCACTTTAGAGAATTTTGGGTTAAAAAAGACCTTAACATCATGCTTAGAAGGCCCAAAAACATATAGATTGACCATCAAAATATCAATTTTAGAGAAAGTCGGTATTGAGGTGAAAAACTTTGTGAGTGAACCATATGGTCTAACCTGCATAGGAGGTATGATTTTTAAATAAGTTCAAAAATATATATAAAAATTTTAATCTTTTGGTAAAAAAAAAAATTCAAAAAAAATGTGCAAATTTTCATATTATGTTATATAGATTTTAAAAAATCATAAAATAAATAGTGCACCTTGTGTAGGCATAGAGTATGGTCGTACCCAACAACTACTCAAACCTCATACGACTGTGCTAAGTGGTACAACATGATTCATGTGCCTAGCCAACCCTCTCCACACTAGCACAACCATAAAATCAACTCTATCAAATGATTTGATTACATAATATTCTAATCAAAGATTCTCCTTATAATGCTAGATAAAGAATATTCCAAGATTTTGGTCAAGAAATGAATATTTTAAGAGAATATTTCAAGTAAAGCATAGTTTAACAACTAACAAAATATTCCCTGTTGACATTAGTAGGTGCATAAAAAATTTTGCCCAAATGATTTTTGGGGGCTAAAAACTCAACCCAAAAATTGATTGACAAAAAAAATTGCACAAAAAAAGTTATGGCCAAATCTTATATTTTTGCTTTTTTAAAAAAAAAATTTCTTACAAACTATGACAAATTTTGACAAACTAATGGGTACCTAGATGGAAACCCAAATCTCTTTTTTCTCCAAGATGGTAAATTTTATAGATTTTTCAAAAAAAATACTTTTAGATCCACAAAAAAGGTATAGAAGTATTGACCCTATAACACTTTTGAGAAAAGAAACCCTCAAAGCTTAAGAAGGGGTTTCTAAAATCCACGCTCTGATACCATGTTGAGTTTTGCAACACAAACACCTGCAAGATCAAATAGCAAACGAAGAACACCTTCCATAAACGCAAGCGGCAAGAAAGATATGATATATTCCTCAAAAACAAAAGATACAAAATGATTACACGTGAAATAAATAATGCTTCAGTAATTGTTATATTGATTGGTAATTGTTATATTTGTATTAATTAAGAAGGAAAATCTCACAAATTTCATGAGGGAGCAAAAAATCTGAAAATCTCCCATAATAATTGTATATGGTGAAAATGGATAACAATAATAACAATATTGAAAGGCTAAATGAATTCAACCACAAAACCCTAGCCTAACAATCAACAAAGATCCACCATAACATATGAAGATTACCTAAGACAATGCAAATCACATGAAATCACAAAGATTATACCATCACATGTCCAATAGGGTTTTGATCTCCATTCTTCCTATCTCCATTGATCTTGCTTGATATATTTGCTCTCAGATTTTATATGCACAAGAGCTCAACAAATAACGGAATGTGGTTGCAAGTAGGATCGTAGTGTAGTCAAGTCCTCCAAATTGTCGATTAGGTCATTAGAATGCTTGATTAGGGTTGATAATGAAGGAAGCATCTCCTTATATAGAAGACACTGTATGAAAATGGAGGGATAAGATTGAGAGGTGTAAAAGGAGGTTGGCTAAGATTAGAGGGTAGGTAGAAGAAATAGTAAAATAATGAAAGAGGTAGGTAGTGTAGGAATTAAGAGATGAATGACATGTGTCATGTGTGGAAAAGCTTAATGAATTAATTAAATAAATAAAGATTTATTTAATTAATAGAAGAAGTGGGATAATTAAATAAATAAGATATTTATTTAATTTAGGAAAATGATAATTTAAATAAATAAATGTATTTATTTAAATGAGGAATAAGGCTAGAAGAGGATAAATGAATTAATTAAATAAATAAAGATTTATTTAATTAATAGAAGAATTAGGCTTAGATAATTAAATAAATAAAATATTTATTTAATTAGATTGGACAATTTTAGGTGTCTACATTTTGCCCCTCTTTGAGACAATGCGGCTTGTCGCGTTGTTTCAAAGAAGATAAGATGAACTGATACAGAGTTGCCCCAGGATAGGAATGATATGCCCCCTCGAGAGATTGGATGAAAAAGTCTGGAAAGATTGCAGACAATCTCTCGATAAGAAAGAAAGGCTAGAATGGAATGGTCGGATAAAGTGACAAAGTCACAGGATAATGAAGACTGACTCGGGAAATGAAGGCGAGGGCTAGGGTAGGCTATAAGATAGACCACAGGCAAAAGACATCCTCATTGTCATCCACACCCTCACGAGATCACAGTGTAGAGCGAGAAAAAGAGTAGCAGCAGTCAGCAGCGATGGCTTTCGTACACAGATTCAATCGCGTTCGCCGATTTTAGAGACCAGCAGAGGCAGGAGAGCCGGTAAGTACCACCAAACCTCCTCGTACTTTGACGCATTCAATTTTGTCATTAATGCACGCTAGTTAGCAATAAATGCGCTTAGGAATAGGGCACAAAAAAAAGTGCAAAAAAGTGCAACCGCGTCTGCGTCGGTGCCAGGCGCGTCTGTGTCCGCCAGGTGCGTCTGTGTCGGTGCCAGGCGCGTCTGCGTCTGGAACCGCGTTTGTGTCTAATGCGGGCGCGTCTGTGTCCTGAAAGGGCGTGTGTTGCAAATTCGCGTTTGTGACAAATGTAGGCACGTTTATGTCAATCAGGCGTGTCTGTGTTGTTCAGGCGCGCTTGTGCAGTCTATAGGTGCGTTTGTGAGTTAGAAACGCGTTTGTGTCTGAAAATGCAAGGTTTTGGTCTTCTAGGTCAAATAGGCAGTTCTGTGATGAACATACGCTGTCGATTGGATAAGCTGCTGAGAGGATACACTCAAGCAGGTCCTCTAGGAAGACTAGGATAGATCAAGGCACTTTGTGATGAACAGGGAGCACCAAGATAGAGTACTTTGTGATGAACATGGAGTACCCAAAGTATGAGCAGCACTTTGTGATGAACAGGGAGTGCAAAATGTGAGTAACACTTTGTGATGAACAGGGAATGTCACACACGTAGTACTTTGTGATGAACAGGGAGCACTACTAGGATAGATAGCAACACTTTGTGATGAACAGTGAGTGTCACTAGAATAGATAACCATATGCATTTAGATAGCGAGTAGCATTTTGTGATGAACAGTGAATGCCACCATGACTGACATGATTGATTTGTTTGACTGCAGGAGTATTTGCCTATGCTAGAGTCACGGGAGAAATTCCCGTCCACACAGAGGTTGCGACCTGAGTTATCTTTTCAGGATAGAGCTGCCATCGAGGAGATGGGTTTGAGACACGTATTGTATGTGCCTGAGTTTCGGGCAAACATGGGTTTGCTGACTGCGTTGGCCGAGAGATGGCATTCAGAGACATGCACATTTCATTTGCCGATGGGTGAGATGACAGTCACCCTCGAGGATGTCTACCGGATTCTGCGGATACCGATCGATGGAGAGCTGATTCCATATGATCGTGACGGAGACAGGGAGGCATTGAGACGGGTGTTCCAGGATCCCAGACTAGAGATGAGAGCAGGACATGTGGCATGGGATACCATGACTACGACAGGGTTAGCTTTGCCAGCTGTGATTGGAGGAGCTATCAGTGGGTTCCTATGTCCGGACAGAGCGACACGGGGGTTGGCAGTGGGCTGGGGAGGAGCACTGGAGACATTGGTGATGCAGCACACCAGATATGCGTGGGGTCCATGTGTTTTGGCCCACCTATATTATTAGCTTCACCAGTTTGTCTACCATGGATCAGTAGGACTGGGTTGTGGAGTGACACTACTGCAGGTTTGGGCATACGAGCATCTGCCTATCACGCGGCTGATACATTTCAGAGGCAGGGGTCATGGACGGAGTTTTGTTCATTTGTACGACATGATCACGTCACAGCCTCGGATTGGCAGGTTAGAGTATTGGCGGCGAGTGATAGATGACATTGATGTCGTCATCTGGAGGCCATATCTGGGATGCGAGGAGTGGGAGGATGACGCAGTGGAGCTTCCTTACACCTTCCGGAGCAGGTATTTGATTGGGCGGACGCCCTATATACTGGAGAGGCAGCTGGTAGACAGGATTGGCCGACAGTTTGGCCAGATCCAGCGAATGCCACGAGGCTCGGGTATGTATGCCCGTACAGTTAGGGATCAGGCGCAGTTCGGGCCTTTATTGTCATATGATCAGGTAGTCACACAGCTGGCAGAGATGATACCCCTTCCTTGGGACATGTGGCCTGAGATTGAGGATGTCGGGATGGATGCAGAGTATACAGCGTATTGGGCCGAGCATCCATTCCCCCGATTGACAGATCCAGGAGAGCTACTGGATGGAGATGGAGGAGGAGATGATGATGATGATGGTGGGGGTGATGGGGGTAGAGGCCGACGGCGGCGGAGGGGAGTAGTTGGGGAGAGGAGGGTGGCACCTCGGAGAGAGGGTGGACAGGAGGGACAGGCCCAAGTGGTGAGGGGTCGCGGTGGATTGCCCCTGCAGGTACCAGCAGCACAGGGTCCTAGAACACAGGGACAGAGACAGGGACAAGTGCAGGGACAGGTGCCAGTACAGGCACAGGGACAGAGACAGGTACAGGGACCTAGGCATGTACCAAGACAGGTACCCATTCAGGCACCAGTACAGGTACAGGGAGAGGTACAGGGGCAGGCACCCGCAGAGGGAGAGCCACGGGCAGAGGCAGAGGCAGAGGCAGAGGGGGGTGACCCAGTGGAGGCTGAGCTGCTGGATCTGAGGGAGATATGCCAGGGCCAGGCAGATGAGATTCAGGATCTGGAGAGGGAGAGGGATCAGCTCAGGACTAGGCTCAGGGATACTGAGCGAGAGCGGGATCAGGCTATCCAGCGCTACACAGAGGCTGAGACAGCGCTGAGGGCAGGGAGGCAGGCGGCGGAGGACACAGGAGCAGGCTACGCATATGTCCTGCGAGCCGGAGAGGAGATTGCCTACTGGAGGGACCTGTATTATGGTGTCGTGCCAGCAGATCAACGGGCGAGGAGCTTCCATAGACCATCGCGGACAACGACAGCTACGGGAGGGAGCCGGAGGAGACAGGCATCGAGTGGTGGGGTCATGGGTCCTCCACCACCACCAGACAGGCAGGGTGATCCTAGAGCGGGTCCTTCTAGGGCTCAGATTCCGTTGAGGCCAGGCGGCTCCGAGGGAGGGAGTTCATCATAGCCATAGAAGGCTCCCTTGTATCAGTATTTGTACCATTTTTTGTATTGTAGACACCTGCGGGTGATTGTAGCCATATGATTTTTTTGACATCATTGTATCATGACATTTTTTATTATATATATGAGAGATGATTCATCTTTGCGGCAGCTATATGCATGTGTACCTATGTGATGAGATGTTCTTATGTGATGCTTATGATATGGATGCAAATATTTACATGATGCAATGCAATATTTTTGTTCTTTTATGATTCTATATGTTATGCTAATGCAAATGTGAATGTATGTAATGCAGATGAATATGATAATGCAAATGTAAATTGTGCTAACAGGTGTTGTGTGCAGGATGTGATGCAGTTGTGATATCTAGATGTATGTATGAGATGCTTATATGTGGTAATGCAGGTGCAACTACATGAAATGCAAATGTTTTTGGTGTGTCATTATACTCAGTCATGTGATAGTAGGCTACGCGGACTCGAGAAGGACGTTGGAAGTCAATCAAGAAAGGGGGGATGAAAGATAGAAGATATGAAAGTGAAAGAGCTTCTTGTGCGTTATCATCATTGAGCTTTATTATGGCAAGTAGGTTATGACAATCGAGGCATGTGTTCGACCCAGAAAGTCATTGTACCTATTTGCATGGAGATAAGACAGTCACAAACAAGGAATGCCCCAGTTCACACTAGACTCACAGTGTCCTCATATCCTTGGACAAGTCATAGCATTACTAAGAGACAATCCATAGATAGCAAATACAAATAGGTGACGATACCCCATCCTCGCCTTTCTAGTCAAAGACATCCTGGAGATAGAATCTCTAGTCAAAGACATCCCGGAAAAGCTAAAAGACATGTCACCAAAAAAGATGAAATCAAAAGAAAACCAAGACTTGACACCAACATCCACTGTAGTCCTCAAGTTTAGTGTCTCTTGTCACTTGTATAAGTCTTATTTGATTGTGGTCACAATGTTTACTTTCACAGAAAGGATAGATAGCACTGAACCATAATATTGTCTGAGTCTGTTGAAAGATTTGATTTGTTGAAGCCCATTGTTGCTGCTGTATCTCATCTGAAACTGACTGAATCCATGAAACTGATACTTTATTGCGGAGAAAATGAAGCTTTATTGCGGATTTGGCGATGCAGATGTTGCTTTATTGCGGATTGTGCGTGAATAGACTGGAGAAAGCTGGAAGAAACTGTACTCTTCGAAACATGTGATGTTCTTAGTTCCACACCCATCACTAGACATAGGATTTGCCTTAGCCACAGATAGGATCTGATTTATTATGGATGGAAAGGGAGGTTTAGGAATGTTTATTATGAATGGCTAACCAATCTTAGGTAGATCAATAACAAGCCATGATGGGAATGGGTAAGTTTATTATGAACGAATTGGTCGTGAGTGTGTGCAAAATGAAATGATGAAAGAGAATCCTGAAGGAGGGAGGAGCAATGTCTCTACGCATGGCGCTGGTGACCCAGTTTTCACCATGGTACTTGCCCAGGGCGCCACCGAAGTGGTTTTCACCATTGGACGAAATTATTTCTCTTTACATTTTTCGGTTTTTCAATGTTTGTTTGTTTTTGTTTTTTGTTTTTTTTGTATTTTTGAAATTTTTTGATTTTTTTGTATTTTTGAATTAGGATATTCTGACGAGCTATGTGTAGAACCTGCGAAGATGCATGTTGTTGATAGGATCCTCCAAAGGTTCACCTTTTGTAGTAGAGAGCTGATATGCCCCAGAGCCATATACTGTTGTAATAATGTAAGGACCAAGCCAGTTTGGTTCAAACTTGCCTTTCTTCTCTCTGTCTTGCTGATTCTTGGGGTTTTCTCTGAGAACCACGTCACCTACCTCAAATGTGCGAGGCTTGACCTTGTGATTGTAGCTGCGACTCATTCGTTGTTGGTAAGCCTTGAGATGATTAAAAGCAATTTGTCTTCGTTCATCCAACAGTTCTAGTTCTTGTAAGCGAGAGACCCTGTAGTCTTCATCAGTGATGATGTTTTGCAAAGAGACCCGTGAGGGTAACTCGACCTCAATAGGCAAGATGGATTCAGTGCCGTAGACTAGTGAATAGGGTGTAGCTCCTGTAGGTGTACGGACACTTGTGCGGTAGGCCCAAAGTGCAGGATTAAGTTGGATATGCCAGTTACGGCCAACGTCGTCGATTGCCTTCTTGAGGATTTTAAGGATTGTTTTATTAGACGCCTCAGCTTGGCCATTACCTTGGGGGTAATATGGTGTGGAGAAATGATGGGAAATATGGAAGCGGTCACAGAGTTCACGAACATCCTGATTTTTGAAGGGACGCCCGTTATCAATAATAACGGACTTAGGAATACCATATCGACAAATGATATAGTTAAGGATGAAAGTAGCAATTTGTTTTCCAGTGACTTGTGTGAGAGGCACGGCTTCAATCCATTTTGTAAAATACTCTGTGGCAGTGATAATGAATTTATGACCATTGGAAGAAGGAGGGTGAATCTTGCCTATGAGATCGAGTCCCCACTGACAAAAGGGCCAAGGAGACGCAAGTGGTTGTAGTTCTTGTGTCGGTGCATGTATGAGGTTTCCATGAATTTGACATTGCTTACATTTCTTGACAAACTGATATGAGTCTTTTTCCATATTGGGCCAGTAATATCCAGTCCTGATGAGTTTCTTGGCCAAGGTAGGACCACTAGCATGTGGACCACATATCCCTTCATGCACTTCACGTAACGCAATCTGAGCTTCGTCGCTTTCTAGACATCTAAGAAGAGTGCCATCTAGACCTCGTCGGTATAGGATATCAGCTAGAATGACATATCGAGAGGATTGGCGAATGAAAGTGCGGTGTTGGTTGTTTGATAGATCGGGAGGTAAGATATTGTCGTGAAGATATGTAAAAATGGAACCATATAACTGAGATTCGGGACCGACAACGCATATCATTTCAGTAGGAGTGATCTCATATGAAGGAACCAACAGGTTGTCTACCAAGAACTCATAGCAGGTCTCATTTTGAGGTAGATCAATTAGTGAAGCAATTGTAGCCATGGCATCTGCAGCACGATTCTGCTCTCTTGGTATCTGCTCAAAATCTATCTTTGTAAAGTGTTGTTTCAGATCATCCACCATTTGCTTGTAAGGCAATAATTTTTCATCTTTTGTTCAGTAATCATCAGTTGTTTGACGGATAACAAGTTGGGAGTCTCCAAAAACACGAAGTTCCTAGATCTTCCATTGAACTGCAATTCGTAATCCTGTTGTTAATGCCTCATATTCCGCTATATTGTTGGTGCAAGGAAATGATAAGCGGTATGATTTTGGTATAGAATCACCTTGAGGAGTTATAAAGAGGATGCCAGCTCTTGCCCCATGCTGTGTGTATGAGCCATCGAAGTACAGTTGCCATGGCTTTGCACGTGACACTGTTAAAATGGATTCATCTGGAAATTCTGAATTTAAAGGAACATCATCTATCATGGGAGCATCTGCTAATTGATCTGTGATGGCTTGTCCTTTTATTGCTTTTCTGTCCACATACTCGATGTCGAATTCACTCAATATCATTACCCATTTGGCCAGCTGCCCAGTAAGTGTAGCTTTGTTGAGAAGGTACTTTAATGGATCAATTATTGCAATCAACTTAGTCTTGTGAGTGAGCATATAATGTCGTAATTTCTGTGAAGCAAAGACCACAGCGAGACATGCACGCTCGATTGGTGTGTAGTTTAGCTCATATCCCACCAATGTGCGACTGATATAGTATACTGCTTTTTCCTTGCCGTCAGCTATTTGTTGCGCTAGGAGTGCCCCCAGTGCTGTTGGAGTAGCTGATATGTATAGTAACAGTGGTTGATCTGGAACTGGTGGCATCAGAACTGGCGGATTTAGAAGATAATCTTTGAGCGTCTGGAAAGCCTGTTGACAGTTGTCATCCCATTTGAATTTGATGTTTTTATGTAGCAGGTGCTGAAAAGGATTACACTTATCCGCCAGTTGTGCTATGAATCTTCGGATGGACTGGAGTCTGCCCTGTAAGGATCGAAGTTGACTGATATTTCTTGGTGGTTGCATTTCCAAGATAGCTTTGACTTTTGCTGGATCCGCTTCAATTCCTCTTTTGGATACAATGAATCCTAGGAGTTTCCCGGAGGTTACTCCAAAGACACATTTCTTGGGGTTTAATCTTACCTTGTACTTTTCCAATCGATCAAAGATGACTGAAAGTATGTCCAAATGTGTGTCTCTGTCTATTGATTTACCCAAGAGATCATCAACATAATCTTCCACAGTTACATGCATGAGATCATGAAAAATAGTAGTCATAGCTCTTTGATATGTAGCACCTGCATTTTTCAGCCCAAAGGGCATGACATTCCAACAAAAAGTTCCCCACGGACAAGTGAATGATGTTTTATGTTGATCCTCGGGTGTAATTCTTATCTGATTATAGCCAGAGAATCCATCCATTAATGATAGCATTTCATGACCTGCTGTGAGATCAACAATCAAGTCATTGTTTGGTAATGGGAAGTCATCCTTTGGACAAGCTTTGTTGATGTCTCTGAAATCTGTGCAAATTCTAATGCTGCGATCTGGTTTACTGACAGGTACCAAATTGGAGATCCATTCGGGGTAATCAATTGGGTGTATGAATCCGACATCGAGTAATTTCTCAAGCTCTGCTTTGACTAGTAATGCCACTTGTGGATGCATTTTCCTTAATTTCTGTTTCACTGGCTTTGCCCCCGGTTTGACTATCAAATGATGCATTACCAAATCCGGATCCAGTCCAGGCATATCAGCGTATGACCATGCAAAGTTGATTTGTCGTTCTTTGAAGAAGCTTATGAATTTTGATCTTTCGGACTCTGTTAATGATTGAGCCAGGAATATGTTGTGTGGAACCTCTTCTGTACCAATGTTTGTTTTGATAGTCTCCTCTACCAACATGGATGACTTTTCCTCATATGATGATGGGAGAATGTCGAGCCTTCCATCTTCGGGTGCCTCAGAGAGGTTTTCGCCCTCAGATACGTCCTTTCTTTTTACTTTTTTGGGGTCAGATAGCGCCACAGTGTGGTTTTCGCCATAAGACCCTTGATTTGTTCTTATTTTCACATTTTTGCGACTGGAAGGTCCGACACCCTCACCAAAATATGCCATGTTGTTGAGTTCTATGGTGTATCCTGCTTTGTGGTCCCCAGGGGGAAGATCATCTCGTATGCCAAGATAGTCAATAATAGCTTCGTCATTCTGAAATGTGTCAAATTGTGTTGGTCCTTCATAATCCCAGTCAATGAGTTGGTGGTGAACAAGGGGAAGGCCTTTAATGTTTTCAGAGTTTGCAGGGCTAAGAGTGAAGATATGGTTATATTCGGGTATATCGAGGCAATCGTCGAGGTCATCAATGGCACTCTCCTCATCAGTTTCGATCGCAAGCGAATCCAAATTGTCGTTACTAGTAGCGCCTTCCGGGACAGGTGTCCTCATCCTATGTGATTTCGACCTAGAACCTTGAGACAAAGACTGTGCGGCATCCTTATGGGTTGTTTCTTGACCAACTCTGAACTTTTTATAAAATTCCTCTTCTTCTGTGGGTTCATTTGGCTCTCTGAATGTCTCGGTGAGCTCATAGTCACTGGAGGATTTGCCTGAACCCCATTCCCATTCGTTGGAATCTGTGGAATAGTAATCTTCTTGTTGAACTTTGGCAACTTTGATTTGTGATGCCTCTTCTGTCCTTTTAGTGTGGATCTTGGAAGTCAGAAAACCAAGTCCCTTTGAGCGTTCTCTTCTTATAGTCAATTCAGGTTGTAGGGGTTCCATGACGCCTTCTTTGCGTAACCCAAGAGGGCTTTTTCCATCATACCCGAATTTTTGTAGAATCTTGAAGCCTTTGCCATATTTCTCACAAGGTATATTGAGCTGATCATGTGTGTCATCTTCAATGTCTTTATAGAGCATTTTGTATAAATCTTCCTCTTCCAGTTCGCCCCATCTTTGAAAGGTAGTAGGATCCCATTTGAGCGTCATGATGAATGTTTGCTTGTTAGGATGTGGCCTTCCAAATTCTTTTGGAGAGCTCATGACTTGTCGTAAATACATGGTCTGATTTAAAGTGTATTCTCCCATGCCTTTGTCCTGAAATCTGCCTTTAAGTTCACCTTGTTTTGATGTCGAAGGTTTTAATGACTCAAGGTCAATGTATGTCGAAGAAGGAACAGCTTCATGATTACTGGGAATGATGCTCTCCGTATGTGATCTCAGGTTATTGCAATATATGAACGGATTAGGATCACCGTTAACTGTTACCTCGACTCCATTATGAGGAAACTTAATGCATT
This sequence comes from Cryptomeria japonica, assembly GCF_030272615.1. Classification (NCBI taxonomy): domain Eukaryota; kingdom Viridiplantae; phylum Streptophyta; class Pinopsida; order Cupressales; family Cupressaceae; genus Cryptomeria; species Cryptomeria japonica. Next base: position 19,046,305 of record NC_081405.1, on the reverse strand, counting down.
GGTGATATGTCGATGGGACTGCCCTCATTTCATGAATCCAAGGACGTCCTAGCAATATATTATAAGTGAGATCTAAATCCAGGACCTGACAAACCACATCCTTTGTAACTGGCCCAATTCTTAGAGGTAAGGTGACTGTGCCCTTGGATGAGCGTTCTTCATCATCATATGCCTTGATGGTAATTTGATTCTTTGAATTCACAGCTTTATCGGAATATCCCAATTGTTTAATGGTGCTCAATGTACAAATGTTTAGACCAGCTCCTCCATCTATCAGGACTCGCTTTATTCGATGCTTGTGTATGAAGGCTTCAATCTGTAATGGTGCATTATATGGCTGACTTATGGAGGCGTCATCAGCTTCTGTGAATGTAAGGGAATGTGGAATGGATAGGTATCCCACCATGGCTTGAAACTGGTCCACGTTCAGATCAGTAGGAACGGCGGTGTCTCTCAAGATTTTGTCAAGAGTAGCTTTATGAGCGGGGGATATGCGTAAGAGCTCAAGGATGGAGATGAGCGCGGGTGTCCTCCCTAACTGTTCTACAAGGTCATACTCAGGTTTAGTAGATGAAGAAGCGGTGTTTTTAGTGGAGGCACCTGGCAAAGTAATTTTACCTCGACGAGTTGTAACATGACATTCAGAGGTAGGCTCGGAAGAAGATCCAACACCTCTTAGAACAATCTTGGGTCTCTGAGGAGGATTCTCAGGATTTTTGTTCTTGATGGTAATAGTAGAGATATGATTATCCATTGAGATGTGATTGATAGTTGAGTCATAGTTGTAAGGTGCTCTAGTATAGTTGGCCTGATCATCTGTGACTTGGGCTTTTCCTTTGTCATGCTTTGGGAATGGTTCCTTAAACATCTCATGTTCTTGATTAGACGAATGTCCCTCAATCTCAATCTCACCTCTATCAATGAGATCTTGCACGATATTCTTCAGTCGATGGCAATTTCCTGTCTTATGACCCTTGCTCTTATGAAACTCACAATACTCATCATCATTCCACCAATTTGGTTTGACCTTTGGTTCATATGGAGGAAAATCTGGAACTGTGATCACTTTGTTTGCCACTAGCTTTTTGAAGACCGATTCAAGTGGTTCTCCCAATGGAGTGTACTTCCTTCGTGATCTGGAAGTTGTTTGAGTATTCACTTGATTGTTTGTAGAACTTGATCTTGAAAAGATGAACTTGGGTCTCACTGTATTGGCATCAACAACGCCATCGTTGACTGTGTTCTTGTTTTTATTCCAAAATCTTGGCTTGTCTTTTCCTTTAAAGTCATCTTTGTTTTCCTTGAATAGCTTGATGACTCCTTGTTCAATTAGGACCTTTTCTGTTGCTAAGCCCTTTTCAATAACATCCTTGAAGGTGGACAAACAAGCTTTCCTTAGATCATAGCCAATATCCTTGTTAACGTTTTGAGTGAACATTTCTACCATTTGTTTTTGGGGAATTTCACAAGAGCATCTGCTGGCTAGATTTCTCCATCTTTGTAAAAATGACGCAAAAGATTCTCCCTCCTTTTGCTTAGTATTGCACAAAGTAGTGACTGAGATATCTGTTTATATGTTGTAGGAGAAATGCTGAATAAATGCCTCTGCTAAGTCACCCCATGACTTAATACCAGGAGGTAATTGAGAGAACCATTCCATAGCTTGATCGCCTAAGCTTTGCGGGAACAATCTCATCAAATATGTTTCTTCTGCCGCTACCTCTATGCAAGCTGTGAAAAATTGTCGTATGTGTGCCTTGGGGTCTCCTTTTCCTCTGTACTTGTCAAATTTTGGCGTCACAAAGTGTGCCGGAAATGGAGGCATTGGAATGCTCTTATCAAATGGATAAGGACATATGTCTCTCATAGTGTATGTTGGTTTTGGTGTACTCATGTCCTCCATTTTCTTTTGTAAATCTCTGATTTGTTGCTTCAAATTATTCTTAGGTGGCGATCGATTTCTTGTAGCATACCCCATGTTTGGGACACCAATTTGAGGAGGAGCTTGTTGCATGTATGGATGATATTGATCATAGACATGTTCATATGGAGGAGGCTTATATTGATGCGGCATATAGGGAGCACTTGGTATAGCTTCACGTTGAGGAACCCCATATCTATTTTGTGCATATATACCATATTCTATAGGTATGTCGGGCTCTGTTGTGTTGCCCCCAAATTTGACATGAGGTTTCCTTATGTCCAAATTTTGAGCATGCCTTTGAGTGTCCAATTGTTTTGATTGATCCATAGCTTGAGCATGTGATTGAGCATATCTATCTGCATAAGGCTTCCACAATGGTCTTCGAAGGTAAGTATCATATGTTTGACCATGTGTATGTGTGACTTCTGGTTTTTGAAGCAAAGTTGATGGTGATTCAGGTACCATATGCGGTCCTCTATTTCCTCCACTATTGGGTCTCCTTTGATCCATGTTGGAGTGAGTTTGTTGTGAGGGTCGATTTTCCATAAGTTGAGACATGTCAAAGTCATGAGGTATTTTAGCTCCACTTTGTGCCATCATGTGTAAGAAGTATTGTCTATCCCTCTTCATTATCTCTTCAACCAATCTATTGAAATGAGGATTCATTATGGATTCTTCTATATCTGCTGATTGTATTGAAAAGTTGTCCACATTGTCATTGTGTGTAGCCTTGTTGTTTGTAGTGTCTGCGTTTTCCACATTTGGAATGTGTCTATAAACATCCATGTCAGGCAATGTAGTGTGCTCAGGATTGAAAAATAAATCATTGTCATACTCATAAGAACTCATGTTGGCGGACCCTTGAGCTTCTTTAGCTTTTCTCCTAGATTTTTGAAGACGGGTTTCAACCATGAACTAGGTGTTTGACCAAGATGTGTAAGATCAGATGAAAAAAAATGGAAAGAGTATGGAAGACCAAGAGTTGTATGGAGCGTAAATGAATCTGAAGTTTACTTGCAATGTCCAAAGTGTAAGATCAAGTTTGTAAGTAGTAGAGTAGGTGTGACTTCCAAAGAGAGGATAGTTTCTCTTGATGAGGTAAGTTGACCTTGACTCTAAGTAAAACCAAATGAGACCCAAAGGTAAGAAACCTTGATGAGGGACCACTTAGCAAAGTGTAGTTGTAGTATGTTGACAAAGTATGATGAGAACAAGCAAGTGACCTTTTGACTCAAGTTTAGACAAGTATGAATGTAAAATGAGATGTGAAGCAATGATGGACTGTATGAGACCCAGAGACAGGTTGAATGCTAGATGAAACCTGAAGAAACAACCTAGGAAGCTCAAGTATTCCGAAACTGATTTCTCTTGTTTGTTGGACTCTGAAATTTTCTTGCAATTTTGAACACAGACACGACTGTATACTTCACAGACGCGGTTACCCGACACAGACGCTACTCTGTTTAACCTAGACGCGCTTCTGCGATTTTCTTGTTTATGTTTGTTGGACTGTAAAGATTTTGCAATTCTGGACACAGACGCGACTGTATACTGCACAGACGCGGTTACCCGACACAGACGCACCTCTGCTTAACACAGACGTTGTTATAAACACAGACGCTATTCTACCCTTCACAAACGCGCTTAGACAACACAGACGCGGTTAAAACAGACACAGACGCGTTTCTGTAAACTTCGTGCAATTTTTCCAATCTGTGAAGTTGTTTTGTTGTGACCAAATCCGACTGTTTGACTGTTTTTCGTGACAAGAGGACACAATATTGATGAGGACTCAATGTTTGCAAATGTTTAGACTCCAAAAGTGTGTTGTTTGATGTAAAATGTTTTGCATACACTTGAAGACACAAAAGACACCATGTTTTGCTGTTTGATCTTGAATGTTTGAATGTTTAACATAAGTCAAGCACAATTCTTATGGCTGGCCAAGACAATAGTTGTTGATCCCACATAGGGTTTTACCCCTGAGGCTACGCTATTCAGAGCGGATACTTAGATGCTTGACCTCACTGGCTCCACCCTCGGCACTCACTTCTCGGGTCAGCCAAACACCAGTCCCCATGAAAACTCCCCATGGCGAACTTTGTATCTCTACTAAGAACCGTATGTGTGTGGGCCGCTACCAGAGGTCCGACCTCCTGCCCCAACAACTAGAAGGATTTGGGCCTCTAAAACAAAATGGTGCTAGTAAGGGCATCCGCTCGTGTGGCCATACATGCGGCACTTTCAACTCTATAAATACAGAAGGCTCCCAGCCGGTAGGGGTTACGCCCTACAAATGATCAAATAAATTTGATCAAACGGGTTTATGGGGAGACATAGTGTCGGTATGAACTAATCAGCACACGTTATCCATAGTTTTCACCATGAATACATTTGATTATAGTGGTTCGGATGAGGTGGGTTTTCCTCGCTACCACTTGGGTCATCCTCTTCTCACTAGTAGTCCTAATGACCACACGGGAAGACAGGCCCTCTAAAGATTAAACAAAAAGAGCCTATTGCTCAAGACACAAAAGACAATGATTCAATTTTAGTGCACCAATGGAAGTGTTTGCTAATCTATGAAAACAAGGCACACAACAAAATTTCAAAACCCTAGCCAAGGACCTGCAACAAAATTTGTTAGTAGTTTGGGTTGTTTCAAATGATCACCCCTTCCTGCAAGCACACAAGTTAGGTAAATTTTAGAAACCCAAAAGACTTTGTGAAAGAGGGGCCTTCAACCAAAACGTTTTAGCTTCCAAGGCGAGCTGCACCAACTTAGTTAGCTAGATCTAAAAGGGTTAGTCCAAAAATAAACCAAATCTAAAACCCTAAGTACGAAATCCGAAAACCGAATCAATGAAAATTTGAAAATTTTGAAACATTCAAAACACAGACGTTGTTACCTACGACATAGATGCGTCTGTATGACATAGACGCGGTTCTGTGACTCACAGACGCGGTCAAAAATCACAGACGCCCTTATCAGACACAGACGCGATCAAAAACAACACAGACGCGCTTAGAAAACACAGACGCTCCTGTCTGAGACCTGCAAAATAAAATTTGTCAAAAACACAGACGCGACTCCAGTATCCGTAGACGCTCCTGAAAATCAGAGACGCGATCCGAAAGTTCGCAAACGCGGAAAAACCTAAAATGTCGTCGAAAAATGTCCGATCTGCAACTTCAAAAACGCAAAATCTGCAACAAAAAAGGTTAAATGCAAAGGGACAAGAAGTCCCACCGGGCGTGCCAAAATGTATATGGTGAAAATGGATAACAATAATAACAATATTGAAAGGCTAAATGAATTCAACCACAAAACCCTAGCCTAACAATCAACAAAGATCCACCATAACATATGAAGATTACCTAAGACAATGCAAATCACATGAAATCACAAAGATTATACCATCACATGTCCAATAGGGTTTTGATCTCCATTCTTCCTATCTCCATTGATCTTGCTTGATATATTTGCTCTCAGATTTTATATGCACAAGAGCTCAACAAAGAACGGAATGTGGTTGCAAGTAGGATCGTAGTGTAGTCAAGTCCTCCAAATTGTCGATTAGGTCATTAGAATGCTTGATTAGGGTTGATAATGAAGGAAGCATCTCCTTATATAGAAGACACTGTATGAAAATGGAGGGATAAGATTGAGAGGTGTAAAAGGAGGTCGGCTAAGATTAGAGGGTAGGTAGAAGAAATAGTAAAATAATGAAAGAGGTAGGTAGTGTAGGAATTAAGAGATGAATGACATGTGTCATGTGTGGAAAAGGTTAATGAATTAATTAAATAAATAAAGATTTATTTAATTAATAGAAGAAGTGGGATAATTAAATAAATAAGATATTTATTTAATTTAGGAAAATGATAATTTAAATAAATAAATGTATTTATTTAAATGAGGAATAAGGCTAGAAGAGGATAAATGAATTAATTAAATAAATAAAGATTTATTTAATTAATAGAAGAATTAGGCTTAGATAATTAAATAAATAAAATATTTATTTAATTAGACTGGACAATTTTAGGTGTCTACAATAATTATCTACCAAAAGATCCCTATCCCAACACCCCCCATCCTATCATTCTATCATGTCACACCCATAGCTATAGACATATATTAACAGAGATATACATCTGATTGTTTATCAATGTTTAACATAATTGACTACTGTATACAAAATACAAAAAAAACATTTCAAACAGAAGCATTCTACGATCACTATCTTCATGCCTTTGTAATGTGGAGCTTGCCCTTGCTCGATTGTAGCATTGGATGGCCTTGCCTCTGCGCGCTACTCTGAAGGGAAACTAATCCATATGGTTTGCCTAGCCTTATTTTTTGAGCCCCTCAGTCTTCCTCTCTTGTAACGTGATGATCAGAAGCAAATCTGAAACAGTGGAAAAATATTTTAATATTTTTTTTAGTTTTCTAGACATTAGTAATTGGCATTTTTGAAGGCCTTCGGGGCATTTTTAGCCCTTGAAAGTTTGGTTTGTCCTTTAAAATGTTTCCAAAGGCACGATCTTTTAGGACTTCGCCTCCAACTCTTGGAGACCTTTCCAATGTGTTAAACGGTTCGTAATTTCGAGTCCTGTGCAAAAAGTTATGCCTAGTTAAAGTTAGGACAAAATTTTATATAGTTTTTTGAAATTTTCATAGTTTTAGATTTTATTATATAAATAAACAAGATGTGATTTTTTGGTTTCGATTCTCAAGGAGTTGTTGGTGACCCTTGGAATCCCTTAGACTAATATATGTTGGATTTTCGAATTGAATAGAACACTTTTTGGCTTGCTTCAATTCTATGCTTTCTTATTCATGTAAACAGAATTTACAATACCGCAGGTTCTCACTCAGGTGTTGTCATTCGAATTCATAATTCAGATCAGTGGTATCAGAGAAATTTTACTCTTGTATGTCATATCACACGTGATCAACATATCAAAGATTGGGGTTGGAAACAAGGAATCCTTCAGACTACCTTCCTTTGAGACGCACACAATCGCAGATGGCTAAGTTGTAAACCGACGATGACATTAAAGCATTGGTTGCAGATGCACTAACAAAAAAATGTGAAGAAATGATGGAGAAGTTCAAGAAAATGTTGGAAAGTCGTGGGTCACAAGCAAACCCACCATTCACAGGGTATACGCCATTCAAGGTGCAAGTGAATTTCGATATACCCACATTTCAAGGAAAGATCGATGCAGATGTTGTTGATGATTGGGTTTCAAAACTAGAAAGGTATTTCTTTGTCCATCAGTTCTCAGATGAAGAGAAAATAACTTTTGCTCTCCTCAAAGATGAAAATCATGTGAAAGATTCATGGGAAGTGAAGTTAGCATCCAAGGCAGCAGAAAATGGCAGTACTTTTATTTTTGATCAAAAACCCACATGGGGAGAATTCATGGAGCACATAAAAAAGGAATATTTTCCTATTGATACATATGAACAAAAATATATGCAGTGGCAATTGCTTCGATAGAAGAAGGACCAAATTGTTCAGGAATATACTAATATGTTTCATGCCTTAGCAGCAAAGCTTGGCATCAAAGATTGTGAGAAGCACCAAGTTTTGAAATATCAGAGTGGACTCCACATATATATCCAAACCGAAATGGAATTCCTAAACATAGAGACTTTACCTAGTGCATATAAATTTGCTACAAAAATTGAAGAGAAATTCAAACAGAAAGGAAGGATGGATAACTTCGCAAACAACAGATGGAAGGGTGAAGGTGGCAAAACTACATGGAAACAACCTCTAAGGAACCCTCTCCAAATTCACCAACAAAAAAGACATGGAGTATGAAGAAGACACAAGAGAATGGTATGTGGTGTGAATTCCATAAGAGTCCCTCTCATAACACAAAATATTGCAGAACCATTAAAAACTTAATGATGGAGACGCATGAGGACAAGGCAGAATCTAAGGTGGCAGAAACTTGCATAGAAGAAAGTCATGAACAGGTCATTGAGGCTGATCCAAATGAAACGATAGCTACTAAAAAGATATTGCCCTGGGAGGATGAGGAGAGATTGTTCCATTCACAGATGTGGGTCGGAGGAAAATCCCTGCACTTTATCGTTGATAGCGGAAGTCAAAAGAACCTAATATCAGCAAAGACTGAATTTGAAAACAACAACTCACTCGTAACCCTATTCAATGGGATGGGTAAGTCAAGGGAGAGATATCCAAGTGCACCAGCAGTGTCACCTTTCATAATCCATAAAGTTTTTCAAAGATGAGGTAATATATGATGTGGCTCCTTTAGATGTTTATGATGTTCCGTTGGGACAACCATATATGTACTAGCAACATGGTGTTTATGAGTCCAGGCCTCGCAGCATGACAATCAGATTAGGTGAGCAGAAATATTGAATACCAGAGGTAAGCCTTGCATACACTACCTCTTTAATTAGTGACAAGCAATGTAAGAGGTTGGTTGCCAAAATGGGAACATTCATATTATTGATGATTCATTCTGAAGAAGAAAGGAAATCAGTTTATAATTCCCATGCCATCACAAACACCACAACACTATAGAAAATATTAATGGATCAACTTTTGATGAAATATGAAAATTTGTTTAAGTTACCAACTGGGGTACCTACACACTGCCAAGTGAGACACACTATTGATTTGATACAAGGAACTCCATTACCTAATGAACCAGTCTTCCGTAGGTCAGTATTAGAGAATAATGAGATTAAGAGGAAAATACAAGAATTGATTGAGAAGGGACATATTTGTCCAAGTGCATCACCTTGTGGCAGCCCCATTGTTCTGCCAAAGAAAAATGATGGAACCAGGAGACTTTGTATTGACTATAGGGCCTTGAATAAAATTTCAGTCAAAAATAGGTATCCACTTCCCCGTATAGATGACCTCTTGGACTAGCTTAGAGGGGCCCGATTCTTCACAAAAAATGATTTGAAATCAGGGTACCATCAAGTACCAATTGAATCAACCGATGTGTGGGAGACAAATTTCAAATCTAAAGAGGGATTGTTTGAATGGCTAGTGATGTCTTTCGGTCTAACAAATGCTCCACCGACATTCATGAGAATGATGAATGATATACTTAGACCATTCACTGATTCCTTCATGGTGGTATATCTTGATGACATAATCATCTTCAACAAAACTTGGGAGGAATATTTGCAACATGTGGAAAAAATTCTCTCAACCTTACAAGATCATGGGCTTTATGCAAACAAAGAAAAGTGATCCTTCGGTATGCAAAGTATCTGATACTTAGGATATGTTATTGGCAATGAGGGTGTCCATGTTGATCCGGAGAAGATACAAGTGATTAAGGAATGGTCGTCTCCTAGAAATCTCACATAGTTATGAAGTTTCCTCGGGTTGGCAAACTTTTATCCCAGATTTGTGTTGGGATTTTCCCATTTGTCTTGGCCTCTAAATCAGTCCTTGCTGGGGGGCATAAGCAAAGTTTAAATGGACAGATGCTCAACAAGAAGCATTCGAGGGGCTAAAACGAAGATTATGTTCTGCACCAGTTTTATCTCTTCCTGACCTGCAACAGTCATTTGAGATACAAATAGATGCATCACAATATGCTCTAGGAGCAGTCCTCATGCAACATGGTCATCCAGTTGCATATCACAGTCAAACTTTTTTTTGATGCAGTGCGTCGGTATGCCACTTACGACAAGGAACTGTATGCTATTGTTCAAGCCTATAAGTAGTGGAAACATTACATTTTGGGTAAGGAGACTATCATTCACACAGATCACAAACCTCTTCAATTTTTGTAAACACAAGGGAAGTTGCAGAATGATCGACATCAATGATGGTTAGCATATCTTCAACAATTTCACCTCAATATCCCTCACAAGAAGGGAAACACTAACAAAGTAGCGGATTGTTTGAGGAGGCCTCCAATTGCAGCCATAAGTATGGTTTTGAACTCATGTGGTCATCAAACTGAAGCCTGGGCTTGCTTGTATGAGAACGATGTTGAATTTGTAGATGTTTATAATCAATTGGTGAAGGGACATCAAGTGAATGGCTTCTATTTACAAGATGGAATGCTTTGTCACCTTGGCCAAATTTGTGTGCCCAATGCAGAACGCAAAAAGTTGATATGGGAAGCTCAATATAGTAAGGTTGCTGGTCATTTTGGTATAGGTAAGACTACTGCTATACTTCAGAGGTATTTCTATTGGCCAAAGTTGCGAAGTGATGTTATTTCATATATTCAAGCTTGTACCGCATGTGTTATTGCTAAGCCTGCCAATCGTAAACTTGGGTTGTATTCACCACTTCCTGTTCCTGAAAAACCTTGGCATTCAATTTCTATGGACTTTATGTCTGGTCTTCCTACCACCAAAAGAGGCCATGATTGTGTGTATGTTGTGGTAGATAGGTTCTCAAAAGTGGCAGTAATAGTGGCATGTAAAAAAACAATTTCTGCAGAGGACACTGCAAAGCTCTTCTTTTTGGGTTCATTTTGGTTTGCCGAATACCATTATCTTAGATAGGGACAACAGGTTTCTTAGTAAGTTCTGGTCTACACTATGGGAAAAGATGGACACAAAATTAACAAAGTCTACTGCTTTCCACCCTCAAACAGATGGCCAAACAGAGGTAGTGAATCGGATGATCATACACATCCTACGAATGTACCACTCAAAACACCCCGCACATGGGATGAAAGTCTTCCATATGTTCAGCATAGCTACAACAGGGCAATTCACAGTTCAACTGGCCACAACCCATTTGAGGTTTGTCTTGGTTATCAACCACTTGCACCCATGGATGTTGCCATACCACTTATTCAACTTGATATGGTTCCACATGTTGGTAAGGAGGAAGATAAGGTAGCCCAATTCATTGATAGAATTCATCATCTGCAACAAGTTCATGAAATCTTGAAGCACATCAATAAGAAATATAAGGAGAGACATGATGAGCATCATACTCCTCATAATTTTCAAGTCGGGGACAAGGTGTGGTTGCATATCCAGAAGGAACGATTGCAGGGTGCCAATAGGAAGCTTTGTCCTCTGTGCTATGGGCCATACACAATCATCAAGCAAGTTGGTGATAATGTTTTTGAGCTTAATTTACCTCCATTTATGGGTCTTCATCCAGTCTTCAATGTGGAACTCTTGAAGCCATATTTTCCTCCACTATTAGATGTTGTAGATGTGGCAGAAACAATCTCCACTACAGAATTGAATCCAAATGCAGCTACCCCATTCTAATGCGATCAGATTGTGGACACCATGGTGAAAACACTCAAACAACAGCAGATTTACTTGTACAAAGTGGTTCGAGCAGGGCAGATTGTTCAATAAGGAAAGTGGTTTACCAAGGAGCAGCTTCAAGAACGTTATCCTTATCTCATTTAGAGTGTTGATGCAATGGGGCCCATTGCTTTCCAAGAGGGAAGTAATAATCAGAAGCAAATCCGAAACAGTGGAAAATTATTTTTATATTTTTTTTTAGTTTTTCTAGACGTTAGTAATTGACATTTTTGAAGGCCTTCGGAGCATTTTTAGCCCTTGAAAGTTTTGTCTTTCATTTAGAACGTTGCCGAAGGCACATTCTTTGAGGAATTCGCCTCCAACTCTTGGAGACTTTTCCAACGAGTTAAACGGCTCGTGATTTCGAGTCATGTGCAAAAAGTTATGCCTAGTTAAAGTTAGGACAAAATTTTATATAGTTTTTTGAAATTTTCATAGTTTTAGATTTTATTATATAAATAAACAAGATGTGACTATTGGGTTTAGATTCTCAAAGAGTTCTTGGTGACCCTTGGAATCCCTTAGACTGATATATGTTGGATTTTCGAATTGAATAGAACACTTTTTGGCTTGCTTCAATTATATGCTTTCTTGTTCATGTAAACAGAATTTACAATACCGCAAGTTCTCACTCAGATGTTGTCATCTGAATCCATAATTCGGATCACGTGAGGAGGATGTTTCTGATGTATGAGGGGAGCGTTCACTGTGAGGTCCCCATTTCTGCAGCTCCCATCGAAGATAATGAGCTTCCACAGCGTTCACAAACACCTTTACCCCCGTCATACCAATTTGGGCAGACACCTTGCAAACCTTCTTACTTCTCCAAATGAGGAAGGGGCGCAATGGAGGAATGAATTCGCTCACTTGGATCCATGCACCCCTGGGACATACAAAACCTTTCCCTTTGCGTGCCATCGCCATCAAACTTTTAAAAAAACCCCGCCACTCTTCTCTGAGGAAATTTTCAACCAGCCACCTGACATTTTCTTTCTTATCTAACTCGAAGTACCATGCAATGAACATAGATGCAATGTCTGCATTGCATCGGTACTTGAAAGGAGTGCTTAGGTATTCGTCGTCAAAAACAATCTTGACCCACTCATCCAAAATCGATCCACAGAACGCCACCATCAGCTTTGAAGCAGTTAATGAAAAATTTGCCTCCATTCTACTTTGTTGAGAGAAGCTCTTACCCACAGATGCACAAAAGTCACTTTGAAGCTAATGCCAAACGACTTCGCCACCTTCTTCTTATGGACGCTAAGCCAGTCGTACCTTCCATCAACCGGGATATTCAATGCCAAGCGTATGAAGATATATTTCCAGCTCGGCTTTAGCCATAAATTACAGCATTACAAGTTCCATTAATTGACATGACATCCCAAGGCACTCTGCTTTGGAGGTGGCCACCCAAACTTCGCCTCCACTGCCAATTTGTACCTCGTCCGAGAAATGTGCCACCAAAACTTCTTGAGAGATGAGAAGCCTTAGGTTCACACATATTTTGACGGATTTGATCTAGATATGTTTGATAGCTCAAGCATTCCACCATCAACTTTGCATTAATGGCAAAGTCCTTTCCCATCGATTAAGCCAAAGCATAGAAAAGGGAAAATTCTCGTTATCTCCTACATCGAAGCATAGCTATCCATCCCCTCCGCCATAATTTGAATTCAAAAGCTTTCAACCACATGACTGTTAGGGCCACACATGTGGATTTGTGTTTTACCCTCTTAAAGTTTGAAAGCAAAATTGGCACATTTGTTTGCTTCTCGATTGCCCTCTCTCCTGATGTGGGACACTTCGAAATTTTGAAAGGATGAGAGAAGTTGACTAATGCTTCAGATGTCATGATCTATTTCCAATTATCAGATGTGCCCTTTAAAATTGCATGACTAATAATTCGAGAGTCGTCCTCCAAATGGAGGTTGGCCACTTTCAATTTTTCGGTCAATTGTACTACAAAAGTGCAGCGTTAGCTTCCACCACATTATTTTATTTGTGTTCCTACCAATGTTTTGCATTCCCTTGGCTAAGATACAACCCTTTTCACCTCATGCAATACAACCTGCACTTGAAGGTCCAGGGTTGCCGCAAGCTACACCATCAAAGTTTATCTTGATCTAGTTCTAATCCGGGGGAGACCATGAGATTATCTTTTCAATAGAAAGAGGAGGATAAACCCTTCAAAGCTCATTAACGAGCACAGAGGATATATATTATTTGTTTATTGAACCCCACATACAAGATGTTGATGACAATATTGGGTGTTTTCATCTCCTCTTTGATGACATCTCATAGGAAGGTGCATCACATTCTTCAAATTCTTTGAGGGTACATTTAGATCTTCTTGCTCTTCCACTTCCATATGCTTCCACAATGAGCAAATACTTGTGAGTTGACAATTTCAACTTAGTCACCATTCATGTTGACATATTTTGCAATGGTATCTAATTCTTTATATCCGTGTTTGTCATAGTTTAACATCTTTTTGGAGCAATGTTTGGAGGACTTGTCATCATCTTTGGTCCATGCTCCATTAACTTTCACATTATTCTACATTGTCACCTTCTTTAGTTAAGATGGGAACTCTTTACATTGTGACATTTGAGAAAATTTCAGTCTTATATCCTTCTTTCCTTGTATTCCTTTCGAGAATGGATAGATATCTTGCATGCATCGTTGGCTCTATTTCTTACTAAGGGGAGAAATGTGTTTTGACAATCTTGGACTATCTTCAAAGTTCCATTTCAAGCATCTACCATTCATGTAGGAGATTGTACATTTAGGGAGGGTCACTTGACCTTCTCTCTTTATTATCTCTTATGGGAGGGTTTTTCCTCTTATGACATTCTGTCCTCTACCAAAGAGCATGTTTTCTTGGCTTTTGTCTCTTTTGGGGAGAGTTTTTCTCCATTGGGTTTTCTCTTTTTCTCTATTTGTGAGAGATTGTATTGCTTTTGTATATAGGTACCTAACATGGTCTAGCAGTTAGCACCCATTTTTGCATCTTTGGATATTTTGTTGTTCCCCCTAAGTTCCACTTAAGGTGGGTGTTGGTGTGAATAGGGTTGTTACCTCACTAGTTCCACTATTAGGTCCCTTTCACATCTTATCACTTAAGCTTTCTTAGGGTACACATAAGAATCTTTCTATAAATATATAGGTGTAGTGTGATCTTATCTTATCTTATCACTTCATGTCACATATCAAAAGATTAAGACATTTGTCATAATCTTATGTTATTTTGTCTCACCTTGAACTATATAACCAAGGGGTTCCCTTTGTAATTGCATCCTTTAACATCCATTCTATTTGCATTCTTGATAGAAATAAAAAAAATTCTTATCATATCGATCTTCTAAGTATCTTGTGCTTTCCATTAGGCCTCTAGATCTCAGGTGGCTATCTCCATAGCCAAATCTTACATAAAGATTGACAAGCACGTCTCTTACATGCAACATGTAGAGTCTCTTTGTCCATGGATAGGAATGTCATGCTTATAAAAGGCACAAGTCCTACATACCATGTCCCTCTTGCTTTTATTGTGGTTTGTCTCCTTGCCACTTTCTTTAAGTTTATTTTTCCCTCAATCAACCACCATGAAAGTGCCCAAGGTGGGGGATGTGCTATTTTCATCATTCACATATTATCTATGAGCATGATGAAACACCATAAAGTGTAGTCAAGACATTGATGGGCCTACTATTGATAATTATATTTCTCTTGAAAAGTATAGAACCTCAAAGATTTTGTTTTTCATCATAGATTTCTAAAACATAGATTTACTAAAAGGAGTTACAATCCAATCACTAGAAGGTTACTATTTTTTTGCATTACATATTTTGAAAACAAAAAAATGATCATTGGCACTTAATAATCAATCTTTTATTTATGATTACATGCATTTAAATTTATTTGCATGCTTTGTGACTTTCACTTAACCTATATACATCTTGATTAATTTCAAAGGTTATATTAAATTTATATATTTCACTAAATAAATTGAATTAATCAATTTTCATGAAAATACAAATCATTCTTTTCATAGATTACTATTAACCAAGCTTAAAAAATTACTGACACAATTTAAATAAATTTTTCATTCGCCCTTGATGTATTCTTAGGTTAGAATATATTTACATAATAAAGTTAATACACTTGGATAAATCAGTTTTTAATTTTTTTTAGCTTTTTTTTGACTTCATAATATTTTTTAAAAAATTAAAAAGAAGACCTAAACTATAAAAAAAAAAAATTATTACTTTTTTGTGCTCTCATGCATACTTGGTTCATGTTTAGAAAAAAAAGTACTTTTAGAATTAAGAAATTTTTTTTAAAAAAGGAAAGAATGTAGATCATTTAAAAATAAAGAAAAGGGGCATTTATATACATAATTTTAATATTGTATTGTAAACAATGTATACATCTAGAATTAAAATTCCAAATTTTGTCTCCTGGAATGTCACTTTTAAGCCCAACTTAGAGATTAGAAAGATGGAATTGGAGCAAAATATTGTCAGATTCGGAGCTAATGCCAACAAGTTCAAATGTATTTCTAACAAAGGACAACTCCTTGCCGACAAAGGGGAGAGTACTTTTCTAAAGAAATCAAATTTGTTGGTAACCCATTTTGTAAGAAATACAGTATCCTTGAAAACTTTGGTAATACAGAGCACATGTTCAGAAAAGAATTTATATTTTCTGACCGTCAAAAGTAACAATTTTATAACCTTCAGGCAAATCATTAGCTTCCAGCCAAAAAGTATGGTATGTAATGTAGGTAGCCTACTCTAATATGAATTTAAGTGTTGATTTTTTAACAGAAACCTGGGTCAAGTACAGGCAGTCTACAATGCAAGCTTATAGAATTGTCTGTCTGTCGAGTTCCTGGAACAAAGAACTGAAATATTACTGTCAAGCAGGCTCCTTGTGTGGCTATGCCTGCAACATCGATCAAAAATAATTGAGGTCAGCATAACTCAATCTCAAGCAGATGCAAAAATAGTGAAGAGTTCAAGGCGAAATGCAGCAACCCTTATTTTAACTCACCATAAAAAGCGGCATCAGGTCTTGCTAGATGGCACTGTATGCTCTTTGCAAAGTGCTTAATGTTGACTTGCTACAAGAAATCAAAAGATTGACTTAGCAGATAGAACTTACAAGACAACATTTATCATAAAACAGTGTACTGCAATCAGACAAAGCACTTTAACGATTGCTGCCAAATGCCAATAATAAAGATCATGACAAAAAATTTGGACAATTGATGGGAACTACTTTCATAAACTCACAACAGATGAAGCTTCTCCTCTTTGAATTGCTCTTTCAATTCGGGCTGAGGAGCTGACAGTTTCATCCAAAGATGAGGCATCATTTGCTGTAACCACAAAACATGGCATGCCACTTTAGGGATATATTCTCCACCCTCTATAGAATCTTTCTTTCTAGCAATAACTAGAAGGATATCATGATGCAAATTTATATGAACTCGAACTATAGAATCTCTATAATTTTTAATAAGTAATCATTTGCTCTATTGTTTAAGGGCTAAGGCTAATCAGATGCTAAGAGAACGCTATAAGACGAAGATAAATGCAAGAGTTTTCCCAAACCAAAAGCATCAGTTTAGCAAAACAAAAATTTATTTCCCTTAGATTTGTTGATATAAGAACTTGACTTTCACTACCAAGCATAAGTTGATCAAGTAATGAAGACATCCATAGAAGGAACCAGACTTGTAAAATAACTCTGCCGATCACCAGGAAAAAAAAATCAGTTTTTCATCGCCAAAATACTGCAATATGCAAGAGCTTCAACATATGGAGATCCTTTTGCATCATCAAATTATTTTGCTGAGAAAGATGACATGCCCTAAATAATTAGAGTTGTTACTCTAAGTTTGTAAAAGTCTGGGAAAGGAAACAAAATTAAAGGTATCCGTGCTAAGAAAGAACTTTATGATAAATACTGATAAAATTTAAATTCTTTCCAGAAGGCAAGATCCACTTACACAAATATAAACTGAAAAATCTATTTGGATGCTTGTACAACAAGACAGTTGAAAACTAAGTAAATTGTAAGCAATTAAATTATTAAACACATCTGAATGAATATACAGACTTTCACTTCTATGGACTGAACAGCAGCTGGTTTGTAGAAATTGAAAATATTTCAAAAACAATAGCTGAGGAACAAATAGAAACTACGCCTTCAATATTGAGGACAATTGTAAGGATGGCACACACTTTTCAAGAGATAAAGGACATAGAAAAGGAGGATGGTGATAACAGTAAGAGCAACTGCAACGAGACGGTGCATAATGAAGTCATAGACGAATTAAAATATACAGCTGAATGATCACTTGGACAGTCCTGCATACAAATTTGGTCTAAAAGACATTAATCTCACCATCGTCATCATTAATCTTGAAGAGAAGAGAAGTTTGGTATTATCCCATTTTAATTATCTTGTTTACCACTATTCATTATACCAGAAATAAGAGTTAGTAAAAAATTCTTTTGGAACTTTTAGTATTAGTATTTTTCTTTAAAATTGTTTTCTGTGTTTCACATAATAATATAATATCACTCTCATCCCATGCATATCTAATTTGATCTTCAAACCGAATCTTTCCTTTTTTGACATACAAAGGCTTATTTAACAGTTAAAATAATACAATCAATTTTCTAACAAAACTCAGTATAGTAATTCAAATCACTATCATGTAATACTCATGGGACAGTTATAATTAAGGTTACTGAAGTTGACCAAAAGCTAAAGAATCCTACAACATTTGGTATACCTCGAACACCAACGACTCTTAGTCTTCTATAGTCGGAGCCAATTGTGATACAAGTTGTAGAAACTTTCAAATGAAAATCTCCGTATTGAGTAATTGCAACATCAAGCACCTCTCCAACATTCTTGAGGCGATCAATTAGAGACTGCAATTGCACTAAATCTGGAACTTGAACCAATGTCTGCAAAATGCATTTGCAATTAATTTTCCAACAGGCAGAGCTAATACAAAAGCTTTTCTCAATAGAAAATACTAAAATACTTACTTGTGGCAACTCTTGTGCCATGTCAAGGGCAGACTGCAATTCATGAACATCTACCCGTGACAATGGGTTTGATATGGGAACATCTTGAATGATTGCAGACTTATAACCCTGCACAAAGATGGAAACCGAACTTGTACATGTATGCAGAAGAGATCTGAAATACTATTTTAACATTTCACTTATACTTTCTCTATAAGACATATAAGGCCTGTTCAAGAACACAATTCCAGAACTATAGCGGGGATTGAATGAAACCATGCTCTCCAAAGTGAGGAAAGGTATGGGCCTTTCTGATCCAACTGTACGTTTCTTCACAAGCTTAACCTGCAGTTTTTCACCATCCATGCTAACACTGCTTTTTAAAGCCCGGAGTAGCAGAGACAAGTCCACAGTAAATGCAATTCGATCGTCATTTTGACTAGAAATCCTGTAATCTTCAAAGAGGACTTCCTGCACTCAAATTCAGAATATTTAAACACTCCTTTTAGTTAGTCCAAGATAAAGCACTCCATTGGAAGGTTTAGAATTAAACATTTAACTAATCCGAGGGAAAATATCTTATCATTTATCCTTCCATAAAATATTCATTCAATCTTTAATTGACTCGTGACCTGCAATGAGGAAAATGAATCTCTTGTAGTTGTTTCCTCTATTACGAATTAGAGTCGAGACTGATTGAAACGGAAAAAAAATGTTAGGTAATGAACTTCAAAACAAAGAAGCTTTATCTTTTGAGAAATAGTTGTAGCATATAAAGTGGCAAATTCAACAAAGAAACCTAAAACCAAACTTCTTATGCATGATTGGACTAAACAATAGATTCCAAAAAGATGGATAACTACGACAAACAGAGATCCATAATGACAATTTCTCTGACTTAGATTTGCCTGTGTTTAACCTTGGTTACATTATGTAATGTTATTACTTCCACCTCTTAAGCAAGAGATTGGAACAGGCATTCTAGCATTCTGAAATTCTAGAATTCTAACTTCCAACTCTCAAGTTAAGTTATCCTAGTAGTTGATTAGTGGATGCATAACAAAGAGGACTTTATTGTAAAAGTGTATATCAAATTCAAGGAACTATATGACAAAGAGAACAATCTAGAAACATGCAGAGAACCCATAAATTCAAAGAAAATATAATGCTGGTGAAAGATAACATAGAGGAATTGGATAATTATTTAGCCCTCTAATCCAACTTACCCATAAAAACTTTGCAACAGCCTAACTCCTAGATTAGTTCAGTGACAGTTACCTATCAATTAGCTATTAGCTTTTAAAGATAATGCTTTGCAAGATAGCCTCCTAAACTGCCTTATCTTCAAAGCATAACTTTAACAGATACTATCCCTTGCAACTAGTAGAGAGCATCAGAATTTTTTGTGGTCAATATAGTAGTGTTTGTAATGTCCCCGATATGATTAAATAGTCAATTTAAATAATTTATTGTACGGCCCCGTATTTAATAATATATTTCGGGCCCTTTTTATTAATTAGTTAGTTATAAACTTTTTGGTGTCGGCCCATTTGTAACCCTTCGGGAAACTTCTTGGAGCCCATATATATGGCCGAGTTAGTCATTGTTGTAGGATGCAAATTTGGTATTTTTCTCTGTATGTGCGAATTCCAGTTGGAGTTCAGCTTCTCTGCCATTTCGGAGGTGAGAGATCCTCCCTACTTGGCATCCGCAGTTTCGGTGGGAATTTCTCCTCACCCTATTCTGCTTTTGTTCGGAGTCTGTAATTTGTTGTGCGATCATTATCTATTTAATTTCTCTTTGCATGTGCGAATCTTCATCCTAGTCTCTTGTGTCGGGAATAACAATAATTCATTCCACGCCTTCGTACAACATCGAACTGACTAAGTGGCTCGAGGGCGGAACTCGACGAGAATTCACCCACCGTACGGCCACTATAGTACACCATGTCCGTACAACCAACACCCACCGTACGACCGAGCAACATCTACCATACATCCAAACACTCACCGTACGGTCGAGACATTGATCCGCACACCGAAGGGAGGGTATAACGTACGGCATCACCGTACGTTCTAAGGAGGTCATACGAACTACACTATATGTGGAAAGAAGGGTTGAAGGGACCGTACGACGTACAAAATCTTACAGTGGTATCAGAGTTGGTGATCTTGCCAACCTGTCAGGTAGTGGATGCAAGTGTACACCAGAAGGAGGTATCGTTCTGCAGATAGAATGGGGGGACCACAGGATCCTGCAAAGGAAGTTATGGCACTATTAAGGGAGCTAACCAGAAGCCAAGCTCAGCTCAACGAAACAATGACCAGAGGGGAACAAAAACAAAAACTCATGGAAGATACATTGCGTCAATTGGCATCGGGAAAAACAAATGGAGTGAGCGATAATTCGATCACAGGAAGGTCAAACCCACAACGTTCAAATTCCCGACCGTTGATGCCAACTTTTCCCTAGAGAATTGAAGCACCGCATAGGGAGCAAGAGCCCACTTTCCAGGAGTTGCAAGCACAATTGAATCAAGATTGGAGGGATGCAAACCTCGAGGGAGACATATCCTTCAAGGATTATGTCGAGCTCCAGATGAAATACTCAAGCGGTAGAAGTCATGGCTACTATGGCTACTATAACAATGATATCAAACGAAAGGTTGGTAAGATTAATGTCACCTTTTGATGGGACCGGAGCAACCTCGGCACGAGATTGTGTACAAAAAGCAGATACCTATTTCCAACTTAACCCGATGCCTGAAGATGAGGCTATCAAATTTGCTGCACTTCACCTGGAAGGAGTCGCTCACGAACGGTGGCATCATGGAATGGTCACCCTCGGCCACGATCAGATAACTTCATATGTCGAATTCACAGAGAGGTTTATAGACCGTTTTGACGGAAGAGATCCTGAACTCAATTTCAAAGAGTTGGCTCAACTGAAGCAATCTGGACCGGTGGATAGTTACATTACAGAATTCTAGAGACTGTCTGTGTTGGTATCAGATATCTCAAAGAAGAGATTGGTGGTCTTATTCATGGACAGGTTGATGGAACCACTGAAGGGTTGGGTGAAAGGGTTCAACCCCAACACACTCTCTGAGCGATTAAGAAGGCGCGTGACATGGCGCCCTCATCTTCTTCCTCCGAGAGTTACTCGCATGACAAACCACCCCTAGCCCCGAAGAAGCCATCATTAGATGAAGCCACAAGGCAGGAACTCAGGAGAAGGAAACTCTGCTTTACTTGCAAGGAGTCGTGGGAACCAGGGCACCAATGCTTAAGCATTGAAGTGGTGTCCAACAACGAAGAAGAGAATGAGGAAGATGGTCAACAAAGCACGGGGAAGGCTAAGGAAAACATTGATCATATAGAGAGAATTTCCACACTGGTCTGTAGGGGAGGTGCCATTGCCGCTCTGACCAGCGCTCCAGAATGCAATGTGTTTCGGGTTCGCAACACACTCCAAGGGCAACGGGTCATAGTCATGTTGGACAGTGGGGCCACTCTCAACTCTATCAACTCATCACTCGTCACCAGGAGGGGTTTGCATACAGAGGAGCATGAAGGGTTCGAAGTCAAGGTGGCGGGAGGAAATCTATTGTCATGTATTCATCTGGTTTCACAACTCAGCATCACCATGGGCAACTACACAATGACAGATGATTTCTTCGTGATTGATTTGGATGATACAGATGTCATCTTGGGTATTCAATGGATGGAGACCCTCGACCAGTACACACAAAGCTTCAAGAAGATGGAATTCTCATTCGAAGTGGATGGCAAGAGGGTGGTACTAAGGGGAATGTCCAATGGCGGCATGAGGGAAATTTCGGCGAGACGGATGGAGGCAATCTTCAGACATGATGACATCGTCTGGGTGAGCGAACAGATCGGGGAGCATCGGAGTCTGCAATTGCTTGAGGGCAAGCAATTTTTGGGCCGAGAGGGCTGTAATGTCCCCGATATAATTAAATAGTCAATTTAAATAATTTATTGTACTGCCCCGTATTTAATAATATATTTCGGGCCCTTTTTATTAATTGGTTCGTTATAAACTTTTTGGTGTCGGCCTGTTTGTAACCCTTCGGGAAACTTCCTGGAGCCCATATATATGGCCAAGTTAGTCATTGTTGTAGGATACGAATTTGGTATTTTTCTTTGTATGTGCAAATTCCAGTTGGAGTTTAGCTTGTATGCCATTTCAAAGGTGAGAGATCCTACCTACTTGGCATTCGCAGTTTCGGTGGGAGTTTCTCCTCACCCTATTCTGCTTCTGTTCGGAGTCTGTAATCTATTGTGCGATCATTATCAAAATTATTTCTCTTTGCATGTGTGAATCTTCATCCTAGTCTCATGTTGGGAATAACAATAATTCATTCCACGCCTTCGTACAACATTGAACTGACTAAGTGGCTCGAGGGCGTAACTCGACGGGAATTCGCCCACCCTACGACCACTACCGTACACCTTGTTTGTACAACCAACACCCACCGTACGACCGAGCAACATCTACCATACGTCCAAACACTCACCGTACAGTTAGGTCATTGATCCGCACACTGAAGGGAGGGTATACCGTACGGCATCACCGTACGTTCTAAGGAGGCCATACGAACTACACCGTATGTGGAGACAAGGGTTGAAGGGACCGTACGGTGTACAAAATCTTACAGTGTTTTAGTCGTCATGTGGTCAATATGGGAAATCATTGATTGAACTATTTCTCCCACCCCCAAGCACCTATCAATTAATGCTAGATTGGCATATGTGTGAGTAACTAAGGCAGAAGCACTCATTATAGCATGATTATCATAGTTCGACGGAGTTTCCTAACAAGGGGGTGAGAGGACGGGTTTTGGAGATAGGACCAAGGGCCAAGTTTGGTGACAACAAGGGGGCAGCAGAAATACTAATACTTGAAAAATTAGTTATAAAAAGATGCATTAGGAATAAATATAAGAAATTAGAATTAAAAATGAAACTTTGGCATACTAAGTAAACTAAAACGACTAAACAATAAACACATTGCATTGAACATTTGAAGTGAACATTAACAATGAAAATGTCAAATTCAGAAATTATGTTATTTTCAAAATTTCTTAAATATGATTACAATGTTTGAAATGACAAAATGGCCTGAAGTGATGCCTCTAATCATCCCCAAACTCCTCATCACTAGAGCTATTGGACTCTACATGCTCAAGCTCCTCCAAATCAATACCAACCAGCCCTATCTGTGTAGCATTGTCATCAACTTATATTGGCTCCCCTAGCTATACATCCCATCAAGATGCTGGACTCTTGTGTAGATAAATATGTTGTGGTCAATGAGATGCAAGGCACCATGCACAGCCAAAAACTTCTTTGCCTTCCTAGAGGTAAGTTTGTTCCCCTTAATGAAATGGATGAAGCTATAAGTAGAGTAGTTCCTCTTAGTAGTAGAAGAACTAGAAACCTAGAATAGCAAACGAATGGCCAAAGTAGTCAAACAAGTAGGCCCATGCATAATCCACCACAAAATTGGATCCTCATGTGCTATAGTCTCCCTATCTATCTTGGTCTCCTTAGAATATCCCCTAACAATGGCAAATTTTGTCTACTCAATACAAATGATGCTCGCATCTATATAATCATACATCTTTTTAATAGCCTTCATGAACACTACTTTCACCTCAACCTACTATATAAGAGTAACTATACTAGGCTTTTGCATAGGCAGCCATGTGCAAGGGAATGTTGGGCTTCCATCATCTGTGATGAATGATTGGCTAAATATGTTCCTTGTAGAATCGTAAAGTGGGGTTTTTTTGTTACATAATAGCCTTCATTTGGTCAAGCATAGTATCAATACACTCGTACAACTCTCCAAAGCTAGCTGGCACTGGTATCCCCATATCTAACCACTCTAAAGACTGGAGTAATAATGAAAATAATATACTTGCATCGCCCCAAAAAAATCACTATTGACGACATCCTTCACCCTTTTCCCCAACTCTATCTTGGACTCAAGCCACCAATTACATTCTATTGTCACAACCATTTGTTGCAATGCCTCTTGCAACTCAAGAATCCTCTCCAAGTGAATGAAATATGATGCATATCTAGTCTCTACAAGTTTTGAGATTTCCTTCTTGAATAAGGTCCTAAAGAATGCATGTTAAATATGCATGTTAAATATGGTGGTTGCAAATGTACATCTACACATATCTAGTATCACTAACAACTATTTTGATCCAACCAATTTTTCCCATGTCCTTAAGTGCATTATTCATGACATGAACACAACAAGGGGTCCACCAAATATGTTTATAGGCTACCTCTATCAACTTCCCTACAACGTTGCACACATGGGCCACATTTGTCAATTCTTGCACCACATTTTGTGGCCCAACCTCCTCAATAGCATCTTTAAGGATCTAGAACTAAAAATCAACATATTTACAATGCCCTAAACAATCAACAACCCTAAGGAAATAAGGGCCCTCTACACATGTAACCATTATATTGATGACTAGATGACGCCTAATGTCTATCCACCCATCCATGACTATGTTACATTCACAAGTGACCTAGGATTCCTTCATTTTCTCCATTAAAATAGTAATCTTGGAATAGTTCTTGTCCAAGATTGTTGTCCTCAATTTAGCCTCCCTTGTTGGCACATTTGATGGTCATGTGCTTGTTATCTTTGCCACAACCTCCATCTAATGAGGAAAGCAAGCCACATGGAATACAATGCCAAGAATTTGCCAATGGCATCATCTGCCTCATCCTTCAATTGCACAATGAATAAATCTACATGTGGGTTTAGAGCATCACTATTCACCCTACATTTCCCCTTAGACTCTACTACCCCTAAACTAGAAGAAATTGAAATATGCGCCCATGCCATTTGCAAAGTAGTGGAAGTAGACCTCTAAAGACCCCTCCCCCTCAATGACAAAGAAGTTAATGTAGGTGCAATTTCTTCAGTACCACCCCATAATTTACTTATTTCAACCAAAGAAATGGGAATCGCCGAGTTTGGGCAATTCCCGAGTCGAGTTGCCCTCCCTGAGTTTGTCAGGCTCGGACTCGGACTCGGCCAAACTCGCCAAACTCGACTAAACTCGGCCAGACTCGGCCAGACATAGACTAGGGTCCAAAATCTTTAAAAATCTCTAAATTTCTTGAGTTTTTCACTTTCCCGAGTCCAGCTGAGTCTGAAGCCGACACTGACTCCGAGTCCTGAGTCCGAGTCCGAGTCCGAGTCCCATTTCTTTGATTTCAACCCTATATTTCAGGTTTTGTGCTAGCTTGACACATAGTTCTACACCTTTGGCTCGGATATGAAAGAGGTAGGCTACTAACTCTAGTAATGCTACCTTGAAACTCAAATGGAACTAATACATCCTCTATATGGATGATATTCAAGGTCATGAGTTTCAAACTGAAATAGAATGAATACATCCTCTATCTATGGTTTGAAACTTGAAAATATAAAATATAAAACTAGTGTTTCAATAGTAATTCCAAATCTAGTTTTTTCAACAAAATTTATGACATTAAATCATTGAATTCTATAGCTGAGAATAAGAAACATATGACATTACTAACCTCCACTTCATTGGTGGAGGAATGCAAGCTTGAGGTACCATTTCACTATTAAACTTAGGGAGGCTAAGCAATTGGTCAAAACTCCATCCCAATGCCATGTAGACAACATGACAAAAGCTACAATGTATCATTGTTGGAAATGTTGTCATTGATGTCAAAGTTTGATGTTGCCTATGTTCCTCAACCTCTAATTTGTGCTCCAAAAGTCAGCACAAGGCAAGAAGCAAGAATTTCTTCCAAGGCAAGGAAAATCTTTCAAAGGGCCTTCCAGTGAAATTTGAGTGTTTTTCATGACCTTTCTATTTTTAGTAGTGTCTATTTTTAGCAAATTTCACTGTTGACCTAATTTTGCATTTGGACAAACTTTCTATTTTTAGCAACATGTGAATGTTGACTGTAAATGGAGCAAGTATCCATATTTAAGTCCAGTAGAATAAAAATAAAATGTAGAGCATAAAAAGAACATCGTTAGAAGATCAAACTTGTAGATGGTTTGGCAAAACTTCACATGGATCCCAAGATATGCACAATTTGTGATTTGGGAAGAAGTAACAATATCTCATCATTAAAAACGAGTGCTAGAGTCACAAAACCAGACACTTAGGGTCCTCTCCCAATAAACTATTGCTGGAAAATGAAGATTTGACATATCCGACCAAAAAAATGCAAATTTCTCCAATGAGCTCCAAGGTGCCCTCCTAATTACAAAGTCAAGATGCTGAATCACTCTTGAGGCTAGACATAAAGACTGGTCCTCTTTCATCATTTAAAACATCCACACAACATCAAGCTAAGGAGCTCTGTAATGTCCCCGATATAATTAAATAGTCCATTTAAATAATTTATTGTACAGCCCCGTACTTCATAATATATTTCAGGCCCCTTTAATTAATTAGTTAGTTATAAACTTTTTGGTGTCAACCCGTTTGTAACCCTTCAGGAAACTTCCTGGAGCCCATATATATGGCCGAGTTAGTCATTGTTGTAGGTATGCGAATTTGATATTTTGTTCTCTCCTCTGCGAATTCCTGTTGGAGTTCTAGTATCTGCCATTTCGGAGGTGAAAGACCCTCCCTATTTGGTATTTGCAATTTCGGTGAGATTCACCCCTCACCCTATTCTGTTTATTTGTACTTGTTCCGGATTTGGCAAATCTTGAATCTCATCATTGTTTATCACTCCAGTTGCATATTTGTTAATCCGATACATTCAGAATTTATTGCTTACGGAAGATCAACCCTTCACCGCACATTCACTGGAGCACACCATATGCCTTACCTCCCACCGTACACCATTCTTCCATCGTACGCCTTACCTTCCATCGTACGCCCATTGTACACCTTACCTCCCACCGTACGCCATTCCTCTACCATACGCCTTACCTCCACCGTATGCCCATCGTACGCCTTACCTCCCACCGTACGCCATACCTCCATCGTATGCCCCACCGTATGCCATTCCTCCATCGTACGCCTTACCTCCACTGTACGCCCTCACCTTCACCGTACGGTCACACCCACACGCTCTCAATATTGTCGTACATTAGCAAGGGAACATTACAGTGGTATCAGAGCTTGTGATCTTGCCAGCCTGTTGTATAATGGATGCAAGTGTACACCCGAAGGAGGTACCATTCGACCGATCGAATGGGGGAACCACAGGATCTTGAAAGAGAAGTCATGGTACTATTAAGGGAGCTAACCAAAAGCCAAGCTCAGCTCAATGACACCATAATCAAAGGGGAGCAACGACAACAAATCATGGAGGAAACCTTACAACAATTAGCCTTGGGAAAAATGAATGGAGAACAAAATGGGCAGGGCGATGATTCGGTCACAGGAAGCTCAAACGTCCAACGCTCGCATTCACGGCCGCTGATGCCGACTTTTCCTCAGAAATCAGAAGCACCCCACGGGGAGAAAGAACCCACCTTCCAAGAGATGCAAGCACAGTTGAACCAAGATTGGAGGGATGCAAATCTTGAGGGGGACGTATCCTTCAAGGATTATGTTGAGCTCCGGATGAAATACTCGGGCGGCAGAAGTCGGGGCTATTACAGACACTATAACAATGACATCAAGCGGAAGGTTGGCAAGATCAACCTATCATCCTTTGGTGGGACCGGAGCAACCTCGGCACGAGCCTGGGTTCAAAAAGCAGATACCTACTTCCAACTCAACCCGATGCCTGAAGATGAAGCTATTAAGTTTGCAACACTCCACCTGGAAGGGGTCGCGCATGAATAGTGGCATCATGGAGGATCCAGAACTCAATTTTAAGGAGTTGGCGCAACTAAAGCAGTTGGGGCCTGTGGACAATTACATCACAGAATTCCAGAGACTATCTGTGTTGGTAACAGACATCTCAGAGCAGAGATTGGTGGTCTTGTTCATGGACGGGTTGATGGAACCACTGAAAGGTTGGGTGAAAGGGTTCAATCCCAACACACTCTCTGAAGCGATTAAGAAGGCGCATGACATGGCAACCTCATCTTCTTCCTCCAAGAGTTACTCGCATGACAAACCACCCCTAGCCCTGAGGAAGCCATCATTAGATGAAGCCACAAGGCAGGAACTCAGGAGAAGGAAACTCTGCTTTACCTGCAAGGAGCCGTAGGGACCAAGACACCAATGCTTAGCCATTGAAGTGGTGTCCTACAGCGAAGAAGAGAATGAGGAAGATGGTCAGCAAAGCACGAAGGAGGCTAAAGAAAACATAGATCGTGTAGAGAGAATCTCCACACTGGTCCGTAGGGGAAGTACCATTGCCACCCTGACCAGCACTCCTGAGTGCAGTGTGTTTCGGGTTCGTGGCACACTCCAAGGGCAACGGGTCATAGTCATGTTGGATAGTGGGGCCACTCTCAACTCTATCAACTCATCGCTCGTCACCAAGAGGGGTTTGCATACAGAGGAGCATGAGGGGTTCGAAGTCAAGGTAGCAGGAGGAAATCTATTGTCATGTACTCATCCGGTTCCACATCTCAGCATCACCATGGGAAACTACACAGTGACAAACGATTTCTTCATGATTGATTTGGATGATACAGATGCCATCTTGGGCATTCAATGGATGGAAACCCTCAACCAGTACACACAAAGCTTCAAGAGGATGGAATTCTCATTCGAAGTGGATGGCAAGAAGGTGGTACTAAGGGGAATGTCCAATGGCCGCATGAGGGAAATTTTGGCAAGACGGATGGAGGCAATCTTCAGACATGATGACATCATCTGGGAGAGTGAACAGATCGGGGAGCATCGGAGTCTGCAATTGCTTGAGGGCAAGCAATTTTTGGGACGGGAGGACTATAATGTCCCCGATATAATTAAATAGTCCATTTAAATAATTTATTGTACAGCCCCGTACTTCATAATATATTTTAGGCCCCTTTAATTAATTAGTTAGTTATAAACTTTTTGGTGTCGACCCGTTTGTAACCCTTCGGGAACTTCCTAGAGCCCATATATATGGCCGAGTTAGTCATTGTTGTAGGTATGCGAATTTGATATTTTGTTCTCTCCTCTGCGAATTCCTGTTGGAGTTCTGGTATCCGCCATTTCGGAGGTGAAAGACCCTCCCTATTTGGTATTTGCAGTTTCGGTGAGATTCACCCCTCACCCTATTCTGTTTATTTGTACTCGTTCCGAATTTGGCAAATCTTGAATCTCATCATTGTTTATCACTCTAGTTGCATATTTGTTAATCCGATACATTCAGAATTTATTGCTTACGGAAGATCAACGCTTCACCGCACATTCATTGGAGCACACCATACGCCTTACCTCCCACCGTACGCCCTTCCTCCACCGTACGCCTTACCTTCCATCGTACGCCCATCGTACACCCTACATCCCATCGTACGCCTTACCTCCCACCATACGCCCATTGTACGTCTTACCTCCCATCGTAAGCCATTCCTCCACCGTACGCCCACCGTACGCCATACCTCCATCGTACGCCCCACCGTATGCCATTCCTCCACCGTACGCCCATCGTATGCCTTACCTCCACTGTACGCCCTCACCTTCACCGTACGGTCACACCCACATGCTCTCAATATTGTCGTACATTAGCAAGGGAACATTACAAGCTCACGGGTTCCTAACGTCAAACCTACACTCTAATTACCATATTGGATGCACTCACAGAAAAGAAAAGAACATTGCAACACATGAATGTAGAGAAACAAAGAGCAGAAATTTTACAATGCTATAGAAATGAATGCAATTGTTCGCTTGTCAAACGACAAATGAGTGAGTTGCTTTTATAGGCAACAATAATTATGTTGGCAGAAGTAAGGGCTAACAATAATGTACGACAAATTAAATAAAATTTCCTAAAGGACCAAATCAAGTCAAAGCAGTCCCCTTAAATGGGTTTACACCCACTAACTTTATATTTTCCAATTATTTTTCATAATTTTCTTTCCATATAAATTTTGTCAATAAAGATTATTATCTTAATGTTTGGATTATTACCACTGAATTTTGCATATAAAATAATGTAATAATGTGTTTTATTTTCATTTGATCTTTGTGACACAAAGGGTTCGCTTATTATATTCTAAAGCTTCTTCATTATCTTCTAAAAATGCAGGTATATCTCCTACTTCAATTTGGACAATCCTTCAAAATATATAAATAAATGCAAAATTACATCTATATAAGTTACTAATTAAGACCTTGTTGAGAACACTAAAAACTTAATGTAGAGCTCTAAACAAGCTTGAACTCCAAGTTCTTCAATATAAAAGGTTGGAAAAGTTTGCAAGTTTTGATCTTTAAGTATTATCATAATTCAGTGAGTTGTCAAATGTCAACACACAATGAGAACTACAACCAATAATCAATAATCTTCATATTGCTCTTCATCGAGAGCATCAAAGTCAACATTTGGTTCAATTTCATTTGAACCACAATGAGTTACAATGCCACTTCAAATAGCCATGCCATATGTAGAAGCTGCCTCATCTAAAGAGACTTTTGCCAAGTTGTGCAACAATAACGTCCAAGTCAGCACACTAAAGAGTTAGTTCCCAATTCCTTGTCACTCTCTCATTGTGATCAAGTTTCTTACATAACAAAAGATCCAAATAACTAGTGGGGGTTTGGAAGTGGAGACACCTATGGGGTTGAGGGGCAATAACCCTAGTGGAGGTTTGGGGGCAACGCCCCTAATGGGATTGAGGGGTAGCACCCCTCATATGGGATTCTAGAGGCAACGCCCCTCACAAGGTCCAAGAGAAACGCCTAGCATGTTCCCTATCATGACATAGGGTTGGGTCAAGGGGCAAAACCCTCACTACCAAGCTCAAACTAAGGCCTATGAAACCACACAACTGTCATGGTGCTTACCATTTTCACAATTTTATCAAAGGAATAGATAAATGTTTTTAAAAAAATGTTTTTCTTTTTTTTTCTTTTCTTTGAGCAACCTTTGGGTCCTGTTGTGACATTTTCACACATCGCCCCATTGCACCCCTCTTTTCATTGAATAAACCAAGCCTTTTGTAGTTTGTGTCGTCTCCCAACCCTGAGGAATGAGTTGTAAGGTCTTGTTGGTTTGGATTTTGATCTTTGAAAGTAATGAAATGACTAAGTAGGGAATGGATTCTTAAGGAATATACAACCTAGACAGGGTATAGTCTTAATATTGTCATCGAGTCGAGAATTAGGGTCTTGATGTATTGAGAAATGCATTGTGCTTATTGCTTTATCCTTCAAGCTTTGCATTTTTCTAACTATGAACTTGATTGATACTTGTACTTCACAACATTTTCTTGTCTTTTCAGGATTGATGCGAGAACAAGACTTTAGATGTTGAGAAGAGGACTTCGTTGAGTGGATGATATCATCGTCCAAGGAAGAGATTGCAATGATAGAACAAGGAATGGAATGATGGATATTTGGCTAAGTGTCAAGATGACCCCGAGAACTGATATGAAGAAATGAAAGAGAAACAACCAAAATTTGGCTATC
Organism: Cryptomeria japonica; assembly: GCF_030272615.1. NCBI lineage: Eukaryota > Viridiplantae > Streptophyta > Pinopsida > Cupressales > Cupressaceae > Cryptomeria > Cryptomeria japonica. The sequence continues at coordinate 19,014,455 of NC_081405.1, read as the reverse complement.
TAGAAAAATCCTTCACAGAGGTGGATTTGCGCTCATGGTAAAAATTCCTCCACCCCTAAATCGCACCCAAGGAAGCAATTCAGTACATCAGAAGGATTTTGTCCCCAAGAACAAAATCTTCCTTGGGGTCTTATTTGCACTGAAGGAGGCAGTTTGTGGCAGTGTCAGGATTCTCTCCCAGTGACCACATTTTTCCTCAACCTCTAATTTGCGCTCCGAAAGTCAGCACAAGGCAAGAAGCAAGAATTTCTTCCAAGGTGAGGAAAATCTTTCAAAGGGCCTTCCAGTGAAATTTGAGTGTTTTTCATGAACTTTCTATTTTTAGTAGTGTCTATTTTTAGAAAGTATATTTTTAGCAAATTTCATTGTTGACCTAATTTTGCATTTGGACAAACTTTCTATTTTTAGCAATTGCTATTTTTAGCAACATGTGAATGTTGACTGTAAATGGAGCAAGTATCCATATTTAAGTCCAGTAGAATGAAAATAAAATGTAGAGCGTAAAAAGAATTTTCCGCAAGAGCAAAAATCCTCCACCAAGCCAGAAGTGCGCCTAGGAGTGCAAATTCTTCTCCGAGGAGGAATTTTCCAAAAATCCTTCTCTACCACTCTACAAACACCCAAGTCTTGGAAATGGCAAAAAAAATGACTATGGGAAAATTCCTTCTTCCACTTCCAAGTGCACCCAAACAATCATGAAGTCATGGAAATTAAGAATTTGGCGCTGTGTTTGAAAAATCCTCCTCCAGGCCTATTATGCGCTCAAGCATTCCAGAAGGTATGGACTATGTATGGAGAAATTCCTTCTCCAAGCTCCAAATGCGCCCATCTCCAAAATGTTAGAAATTGATAAAACATCAAGGATTCATCTATCCAATCCAAAGGCAACATCAAGACGTCAAGAGGCATGGAGGTCCAAGATGAGCAGATCCAATTTATGACATACAAGTTCAAGAAGAAATTCAGTCTTAGGAAGCTCATGGAGGAAGAATTCCAATTCCAAACGTCAAGGAGGACATTCAAACTCCAAACATTCAGGCTTCAAAGCAATCTAGTTCTAGACCCCAAGGATCCAAAGTTCAATTGCAAGTGAGAAGATGAATTTGCAACATCTTGAATTTCGATGAATTTGCAACATCTTGAATTTCGATGAATTTGCAACATCTTGAATTTCCTCTGGAAATCCAAGATCAAAAGTCATAAGGAAAAGACTCAAGGAATGACAGTCGTCGACAAGGAAAGATATTCCAAGAAGGTGAATTCTTGAACCCAAGTACGTAGAAAGAAGAAAATGATCAAGGATAATTTCAGAAGAGTTGATCAAAGTTAGAACCTTGGTCTAGATGATGCAATATGGGAATATACTCCATCACAATCAACCAAAATGAAATATTTGTTGTGATGAGTTATCGAGTCTACATGGCACCCAGCATGCTGACGTGGCGCCTACTCACCTTCACCGGCCAATCACATGTTTCCGAGTCAACATGACCAGATTCCATGAACCTGACTTATCCAAGAGAGCTTCTAGAAGGTGCTAATTATATTTTATTATTGGTTTATATTCGAAATAAGGACAAGTGTCCCTAAATGTAATTTTCTCATTGGACGACTAGGCCCCACTTTTTTGTGCCACATAAGCTATTGTTAGTTAAACCCTAATTAGGGTTCCATCTTGTAATCTTGGGCCTTGATTTCAAATCAATCTTGGCCATTCATTTGTGGGAGGAGCTCTATAAAAGGCCCATGCCTTCTCATTTGTAATTCAATTAGATAGATAGCTCATTAGTTCAAGTAGAGAGCTCTTGCTCCTTAGAGTAGAAGGAGAGTAGGAGAAGGAGAAGACATTGTTGTAAGACTTGGAGAAATAAAATTTGATTTCATTGAAGATATGGTGGATTCATGTTTATTTCAACTTGTTGCATGGTGTTCTTCCAATTTCTCAAAATTATTTCAATGGAGAATGGAATAGTGTTTGATGAATTTCCATGGCTCATACTTTTTGCATCTTATCGATTATAAGTTGTAGTGTAAAGTTAGCCTAAGCCTTTTATATGGATGCTTAACTTAAATCATTGAATGTGCATTGTTCGTTATGATGGTGTTCATTATGATATGAAAATTATTTGCATAACCCTTGGAAGATTGCACCAGTTCTTGTGGAGTTGTAGTTGATCTTGGCGAAGTAGAACTTGGTTTACTTGGAATTTGTCCATTAGAGCACTATCCATTGATATCATTGTCCTTAGGAGTAGATTTAGATCCTTCTAACCCTTTCCCCCTTTAATTTCAATTCATTTCAGTTGTGTCCGTTCGAAGAAGCAGCATCACGAGATTGCAATATCCGATGAAGAAGTTCCAGCCAGCATTGCAGAAGAAGTGAAGAACAAACCAAACGTAAGTCCCTTTGTGTTACCGGCATATCACAACAACCATCAAGCTTATCCACATGTCAAGTCCTAACAGTGAAGAACCTTGGAGTCACCTATATGATCTTTCGCAATCTTAGCATACATGGGATTTTGCTCAAGAGAGGATAAGATACCTTGGTATTTTATTCTATGTTGGTGTGGTCATAAAACACCCATCAACAAGTCCCCTTGGGTTTGCCTGAGTTCAGCTTGGGTTTACCCAAGGTACCTAGGTGAGACTCTAGGCAAACCCAGTGGCAAACCGGCCACAAAACAAATCCATAAAGTCTAGGGGTTTATAGGAGAGCTTGGTAACATAGATTAAAACCATATCCAAGATCATTTTTTTTTTGTTGTTCAATTTTTGAGAGTTTTCATCCTAGTTGGAATAAATTCTTACAGCTAGTATCATTCAATTTACACTTTTTGATAAAGTTTCCATTCTCATAAAATGATTGTATAATACAACTCAATTTTATTTGTTTCTCAAGCCCCTGCCCTCCCTAACTTGCATAAAACACCACGTAATAAGACACCACAATGCATCTACAAAGTAATATTGCCATTTAGATTTTAAAATGTGTGTATTAATTTTCATTTATTCCTTCAATTTTCATATCATTATTTTCTTATTGATAAACCTTGTTCACGGGACACAACTAGCTCAATCCCTTTTAGTTAACGGGTCAACCATCAAACAGAAAGCTCCTCCAAATCCCTTTTTGAAGTTAAATTTTGGAAGTACTCAAAGTAAATGAAAGGAAGCATGAGTGCAAAAATGCTTCCTTATCTAATCTTTGAGAGAGATATGTGCAAATAAATTATCTTAGTAGTTACAAAGAAAAATACATAACAACAAAAGTTTATATGGAGAAGATCTATTTGGGAGAAAAAACCCACATTCCAAAGCACAAACCAACTATATAATTAGAAAAAAAAGTTGCAATATAATCACAACGACATGCCCTTATAAGAGTATCACCAACAAGAGATCTGGAGCAATGCTAGCAACATAACAATACCTACAAAACTCACTATCTAACCTCCATCTCAATCACCCAATAAACAAGATGAGAGATACATGAAACCATCAAATGGTAATTAGGAAACTATCAACTAAAACCACCCAAAGAATAGAGCCCAAATTCCTAGTTATAGCATATTCCTTCCACCTACCATAAGCTCGCCATAACCCACTCACCACCTTGGGCTCTCTATTTTGACTCCGTTATCTCCATTCAAAGATGCCTTACAACGAGTCCTAACATGTAGCATACATCGGTCAAAAAGTGTAACTCCCTCTTCCAACTCTCTTATCCATCATAGATGCTCTTACATTTCCAATGCGGGAGGCCCAACTTTTGAAGGCCCTAACTTTTAATCTAACTTTTGAAAGCACATGTAAAACTAGACATCTCATTTTGCAAATTTTATTATTATTATTTGTTAACAATAAGAGAAATTATTAATATTAACTTTAAAGTTTATAAATATTCTTGAATATATAATATAATAAATACCTCTGCTATTTCTGATTTTAGGCTCTTCACCATGGAAGGGATTAAGCTGCACATTAGCAAACGCGAGATGGCATTCATAAGCAACATCTCAAAGATCTGTTTGGATAAGGTCTTTGCTATAAATTCAAATCACATTAGTCCTGCTAAAGCTATAGTTCTAGGGGAAGATATTCATGTTAGGGAATTCCGACGTGACAGAATTTATTGTGAAACTGCAATTGTATATTTGGGACAAGGCTGTGGTGAAGACTTAAGTGATCTTTTATATGAAGCCTGCGTACAAGGATAGCCTCGACTTGGTTCCGGATTATGCAGAGTTGAAGGCCAGTGGTTTCAACTACAAAGACTGCATCCTCATGGCAGTTCATAAGGCGTTGGTTGACAGATTTCAATCAGTAGTTAAGGAAATAGTGAGGGTAGAGCTTTTTTCTCATACACGCCTCTAGTAATTTCAAGCCAAGCCTAGATTTCGTTGGCCTGCATGCTCCCCTTCAGGTTGCTGGGGACTGCATGCGCCCAGAAAACATGAAGGAGGTTAAGGCCGCTATTAGTAAATGGCGAGATCGGCCATTGCTGGTTGCAGGTTCCTTCTGGACCAAAAGTTTCCCTTTCTCATTCTGCCCTGGGTTTTTTGGTATGTTTGTTTATTGGTTCCTGCCACCTATTGCTAAAGTAAGTAGTGAAATATACATAAAATACGTATCCTGTATTTAATCTTGTTATCTTCAATTATGGAAGGAAATTCGAATATAGTCTTGTCTGGCCTGTGGCAGGTTCCCAGTGACAGGAAAGATTTTCGGTTGGTTTGTTTGTGGGCTGCAGTTTTTTTGCTGTCCCGCTGGATTTTCCGCAGCCTCCCCTGGGTTTATTAAGATTCCGACGTTCAGTTGAGTGGTGTTAAGCATGTTAGTGATTTTTTGGGTATTTTGTTTGTTTGGCCCTAGAATTCGAATGTAAGCTCCTCTATGTAAATGGTATCCATGTTATGTAATCTATCATACAGAGCTCTGTTACTTTTATTTTAACACACCCATACTTCATCAATTGAAAAAAGTATTCTTGTTGATAAAGTTTTTGGTATTATGAGTTTTGGGTCCCTTAGATATATAGCTTTCAGACACTGTCATCATGCAGTAGACAACCTCAATCTACTGAAATATTCCAATATATTATATCTAGACTTTATAATCTTTTCTCCATCAGCAATATTAGCAATCAACATTGCATATGTGCAAAATTTGGCGGGAAAGTAATAACAGTTAGTACAACTACAAACGCTTGTAAATTTTGCAAACATCATCAATATGAAAATATTTTTGTATTTAAGTTAAAACTAAAGTTGTTTAGGAAAACTTTACCAGGTTGAAAATCTAATTTTTGAAATGATAGTTAAAAAATTAACCAATTGGCAATAGAATAGCCCTAGTGCGCCCAAAGAAAATTCTCTTGCTGAATATCCGATAAGCAGAGGTGGACTATTGGGCTTTTTATTAATGAGAATTTAAATTGTGAAATAGCCTTCAGCTTCGATTCCTCAATTGAGGCATCTCTTCTTCCTAACTCACCTGAGACTTCCATGCTGCCTTATCCATTGAGGTGCCACCTGGAGGATGGTTGAAAACATCTTCTTGGGATTTGAACCTGAGGCTCCACAAAGCCCCAAATGACATAAGCTCACATCAAATATGACAAAACAATTGAATTTTACTGTCATAGAGCAAAGGTGATTCCGACTGCAGTAAGGAAGGCATAATTCACTAATCACCAGAATCACCTAGCCTGAGTGACGGATGTGTATGCCCTGTTAGAAACAATTTCTCCAACCAAGCTTTGCACTCAGGTAACTTAATAAGCTTGGATTAGCAATCAAACCCCCAAAGTCGAACAACTCAAAATCACCAAACTAATATTAAATATAGCTTTAAAAAGAATGTTTAATCGAAAGGTTAAATGTTGAAACTTCCAATCAATAGTCGCAATCCCCAGTACGATGGATTCATCCCCCTTTCCATTATGAGCTCAAACTAATACCCAATATGAGTGTAGTTGGAAGCGACTAACATAATGAAAGTAGGTGTATGAACAATAGAAATCACAACTAGTCATACACTAACAACTAAAACAGGGAAGTTATTACTTTAAGACGCTTGAATGAAAGAAAGAAAGAAAACCCAAAATTAATAATTTAATTCAATTTGAAAAAAAAATTACAGACCTTTTTGAATTGAGCAATAGCCTGTACACCATCCGCATTGAGAACATTGTGCAAAAAAATTACATGGTCTTTTGTCAGGTACAGGTGGCAGTTCTTCCCAATTTTCTCCAATGCAGGGACAAATTCTGATATATGTCAATACCCAAAAAAAAGTATTAAAGTGAGATCTAACAAAAGCTATGAAAAAGAAGCAGCATAGCGAAGCACGAGAAAAGTAGAAAATTAGGATTACTTCGTTCAAGCAGATAAACTCCATTGTCTGTTAGAAAACCCTTGAACTTCATAGCTACGTCTCATCTCCCGCCGTTTCCCTTCAGAAATTCAATTAGCTAAAAAGAATGTCACAAAGACTACATTATAAGAAATGGTGTTAAAAGGTCTCCGTCCCGCACATTCAAATGGAAAGAAATGTGATTAGATGGGCAAATCAAAGTTAATTTTTTATTAGTTCTGTAGAGGCATTCATTGCATCTCATTTTTTTTAATTAGTTCAATTAATTATTGTATAGAATTAAAAAAATTGAACAACAATTTTATATTTTTTAATTATTATTAATTTTTAATAATTTTAAAAATGTCAGTTATCTTTCTCTATCAGTTTATATTAGGAAGAGTCATTGAAAATTTAATTTTACTTTTTTAATTTTGTGAGTTCAATTAATGACTTAATGACATATAAAATATATTTTAAAAATGTCATTTATCTTTCTCTATCAGTTTATGTTGGGAATAGTCATTGCAAAAATTAATTTTTTTTTTTTAATTTTGTGAGGTTCAATTAATGACTTAAAAAATATTTTATACATTATGATAAGAATACATTATTGACTTTAGCATTATGTTGTTTCCTTGAATGGCATTTGTTATGTCATTCATATCTATCCAATTAAATATGCATGTTAATAAATCTTAGATTGAATGTAATTAATAATAAAAAATCTTAGACACTATGTAATTTATTAAAAAAAATCTTAGACACTATGTAATTTATAAAATACCTATTGACTTTATGTATTGTTATGCAACAATTATCATTTTTTTTGTTGCAATTGATCATATTTAATGTTTTGATTATTTTTTAATACTTTCTTATTTTTTATGTATCTATTATTTGTATAATATGCAATACATTATTATTGTATAAAACTAAATAGATACAATAATTTTAAATCTATGTATAATAACTCTAATTAATAGCAATTTTTTACTAATCAAAAGCATTTCATATATGGAATCAAATTTTTTTTTTTAATGTATCTATTATTTGTATAATATACAACACATTATTATTGTATAAAAATAAATAAATACAAATATTTTAAATATATGTATAATAACTCTAATTAGTAACGACTTTCTACTAATGAAAGGTGTTTCATGTATGGAATCTGTAGCTAGGAAATGTTGAAATCATCAAAGCAATATAAACATTAATCATTAGCTCAATCACAAAAGCAAATTGCCATGATCAATCCTAACACACTCAATAGAGACATGAAAATGAAACATTTAAAACTAAAGATTATGCAAACCAGATGTAGATCTAAATGCTTCCTTCATGCGGCTCCATTGTTCTTCTTTCTTCTCCAAATAGCCTTTGTTGTGGATCTCACCTACTAGTGCATGATCATGATATGAAAGCAAGTAAATAAGATATTGGCACAAGAGTACTCGAAGTGTGATTTGACAAAGTGATTAGAAATTCGATAATCTGATTAGGGATTAGATTGAAGAAATTCATCCAATTTATAGACAAATTGGATAGATGGATCAAATTAGCATGATTCAAATCAAATAGAAATTGCAAATCAAAAATGTCGATTATGACAATTTATGACAAATTATGCACTTTCTATGCAAAATTTGATTGATTGATAATTCATGACAATTTATGACAAATTTCTATGTCAAGAATTGATTGATTGTCAATTATGACAAATTATGACAAATTGAAATGTCATTCCCATGAAGTTAGGAGAAAAATAGGAGAGAATTGAAATTAGGAATTTAGAAAATAGAAAATTACAAAAATTGATGAAAATTAGGAAATTAAGATAAATTAGGTGAATTAATTAATAATTTGTCATTTATTAATTAATTCACAAAAAGAGGAATAATTAGCCAATTAAATGAACATTTAATTGCGATGAAAAGACTTAGGATAAATAAATAATTTATTGATCCTAAGGGGAGAAATGACAAACAAGGTTAAATGATTAAATCACGAAACCCTGGAAGATGAATTAGCAATGCAAAGATGACAATTAGGTCTTGATGAAAGATAATTGACTCGATCATGATTCTGATTGATAAATTGGTCAATGTGATAAATGATTTGATTGATAAATGCGCCAATTGACAAGGAACAATGACAAATTGATCCAAATTGACATGATTGAAAAGAACGACGATTGATGACAAATCGATCGCAAAAATGACAAAATTGACAAGAAGACAAGGATCGATGACAAAATAGATTGCAAAATGACAAGATTGATGACAAATCGATCAAAAGACAAGAATCGATGACAAATCGATCGCATGATGACAAGATTGAAAAATGACAATGATCGATGACAAATCGATCGCAAGATGACAAGATGACAACGATTGATAAGAGGACAAAACCCTAATTAGGATTGGCGATGCCTAAAATGATGACAAATGAGCACGCACATTGATGCGACAAGATAAGATCGACCAAAATCATGATTGAAGATTGTTGTTGACAAGACCAAATTCGAAGGCGAGATGAATGAAGAATGTAGAAGAACGACTCGATGCTCGCAAATGATAAAGACCAAGTGCGAATCATAGGAGAAATGTTAATGCGACACAAAAACCTAAAATGAGGCAAAGCGCAAATGTTAAAGTATGATCCCGCAAGCGTTGACCATTTTTAGGTGTCTACAGAATCAACGAGCTATTTATTGAAATACCTAGTTGTAAATTGTAAAGAAGGGTGCAAGATGCTACAAATAATCTTGACCATCTGTATTTTTTATTTTAACGTGACTACTTGCATGCAATTCTAAACCTAATAAGCCATGTGACTAATATAGAGTATCGAAAAAGAGTAATTAGCTAGATGACTAATGATGTACATGAATTCCCTATGTTTCCACTAATCTAACTACGATAATTAACTACTCCACCCAACAATAACTACTATAACACTTATAAACAAAAACTTGACACAATGCCTCTCTTATTTGAAAAGGAAAAATTATCTCTAAAGTTCTTTAGGGGTAGTGGAAGAATACAAGTATTTAGGAATTGATTTTCATTGTAGATTCAATTAGGAGACATTTGAAACATAAAGGATTCAAGAGGATGGAGAGCTTCTTACCTTCTACAAAATAAATGTAGGAAAGCAACATTATGGGACTGGAAGATCGAGAAAACTCTTTTTGATTTGTTAGTTGTACCAGTTGTTTTCTATGATTGTGAAGTTTGGGGGAGTAGCATGTCAAACCACAAATGAAAACAATTAGAACTAATTCAAAAACATCTAATCACTAGTAGTCTAAAAATCAAATTAACAGTCTACTGTGAGATCCTTTTAGTTGAGGTTGGTATGTTTTTTATGGCGGTATCAATGATAATTCGTTTGTTAAGCTACTTGAAAAAGGTTGAAAACACGGAGAAGCATCGATGGACCAAAATGGTTGTTGAGGAGGAATTAAATTATAGGAAGAAGATTTGGAGGAAGCAAAACAATAAATGGATGGATAAATGAGACATTGATTTGTAATAATGTCCTAACACTAATGAGAAAATAAAAAAGTTTGTGTTAGAAAAATTCAAGACTGTCATGCAGACAAAACAAATCGGCTTCAAAAAGTGCACTATGTCAAAGAATTCAACCACATGAGGAAGCATGATGAAAAAGCCTATTTGAGGGTTGCAATCAAATCAAAGGCTAAAATTTCAATTGCACAGTTGAAGGTTGATCTTCATCATCTTACATGTAAAACAAGGAGATGGGTAGTCCCCGAAGAAGATTCAGAAGAGAAAACTTGCATCTTTTGTAGCAAAGAGATGGTTGAAACTAAATTGCACTTCATCATAGAGTGTGTAGCATTGGGGGATATATGTATTCAATTTGAAAACCACTTGAAGGTGGGCAATCTAAATGGGCTATTTGAGGAGACATGGCTTCACAAAATAACAAGTTTCTTGGTCAAGATTCTGATGAAAGGCCTAAAATTGGAAGGAATTTGAAAGTGTGTTAATTATTTGTCTCTTGGTCCTTTAGATTGCTTGGCCTCATAGGCATCATTAAAATTCCTTCATTCATTCATTTAGAGGCAGGATGTCATTATATAACTGTCAAAAGGTACAATGGTTGTTGTGAATCCACAATGGGTGATCCCACACTAATGAGTTCCACTTTTATGCCAAACTAGATCATTGAAATTGACATTTCTCACCAAATTTTCACTTTCTAACACCTAGAGCAACTTATCAATCAAGAAATTGAAGATGATGTGAACTAGTGATTTTTTAGATTTTGTTTGTAGATTATATTTTTATTTTAAGAAATAATTAACACGAGTTTCTTATGTAGCTTTTTTCGTAACTTATTTTTTATATTTAACAATATTTTTTAAAAATGACATTTATTCAGTATAGCACAACTTTATTTGTAGGAATTTAAATTAAATTATAGATTTTTAAATATAGATTCGTAACACAAATATACAAGGAATAGATAATTTTCCATAATTTTTTGTTACATAATATAATTTTTATATTTATTTGAAGTGACATTGGTTATAACTCAAATATAGGTTTATTTGGTATCACGTATTTTTATTGTATTGGTCCAAATTAACTTTTTTTTTTGGTGAAATAAGAACATCAATACCCAAAGGATAGTTATTTTTCAAAGAAACAATAATAATAATTTTGTTTCCACGTGAATTGAATAGAGACCTTCACAATCATTGAAAAACCAATCTTCACTAAAATATAGCAAAATATCAAACATGAAATGGAATAGGTACAATCATTCATAGAAAGGTACCTTCAAATGAAGATGCTTTTAAGTGAAAGGTGCTCATGTGGGCATAGAGAGGAATAAAATATTCCATAAAGAGGATCTTAGTTTGAAGGTGTATGGATAAAAAATATTAGTATAATAGCAACCTTTGAACAAAGGTCTCTTTGGTTGACCTTACAAAAAATAAAATTTGAATTAGGTAGCATGTATTAATATAAATTAAAGAAAGTTCTCATTGGTTGACCCCTCCAAAGCCCTAGAAGAGATTCTTTTTCCACGAAGCATAAATTTTCACTAAGATATCAAATTTTTGCAAATGCAATATCAACAAAAATTTGGTTATGCATACTTTACACTAGTGCAGGTGATTTTATAGATTCTACTATAGGTGACTTTCATTGTAGATTGGAATGATTTTTGCCCTTTTGAACCTTCAATCTTGTAACTTTTTGTCAAATTATCCATTTTTTGTAATTGTAGCAACATGTAAAAGGTGTTCAAGAGCTCTATCATTCTTGATGTTATAAAAAATGGAGATTGTTATATCAACTTGAATTCAAACCATTTAATAACATATCAAAGAATATTAGCAAAGAATTAAATGAGCAATATAGATAAACATATAAACATTACTTTTGCATGATGCTCCCAATGCTATTTACTCTTCCTTGTCCTCCTCCTCTCCATGATCTCGATGCTACAAGGATGACAAATGAAGATTGGAATATGGTTGAAGGATTGAATGTGGATTGCTCTCCAAGTACACAACAATAGGAGATGAGAATGATTTGATCAAAGTTTATGGATTATGACGATGGATTGGGACTAAAATTGGGCATTATGTGGATGCAATGGAAGGATTTTGGATTCAAATTGTTAACATGACAATGTAATGGAAGTGGATGATTTGTGAAGGGGAGGAACTCCAATTTATAGGTTTTCAAATTTGGAATAGATGATGGAGATCAAAAGATGATGAAGGGCTAGGATTGAATGTGGGAGGAGAAGAAAAGTGGGAGATTCAAGAGATTTAGTCATAAACACTCCTCAAGGACATGGGGAAGAGGGACAAAGGACATTGAGAAGAGGAACAAGGAATTAAAAATTCCTTGGGAAGATAATAATGGGGAGAATAAAAGGATTAGGGAATTTAAAATTCCTTGGGAAGGGGAGCATGGGGAGAATAAAAGGAATTTAAAATTCTTTGGATAGACAAAAGTGGGTAGCATTTAAGGTTGGGAGGTGAGGCGGGAAAGCCATTTATGGCTTGTGGTTGACTCATATTAGGAATGTGCAAATGATTAGTGAGGGTGATTAGGTTAGATAGTGAGGGATTATGATGCAAGTGGCCAAGTTAGGAGGATGTGATGTGTGGAGAGAGAGTGGGTGGATAACTTTTAATTGAAGAAAATGTTAATGAGGTTAGGAATGATGGAATTAGGATAATTGATTGGGAATTAACTAACCTAGTGGGTTTAGAAGAATTTTTTTAAAATTAGCTAAGGTTGGGGAATTAAATCAATTTTTAAAGAAAATAGAGAATTATATAATTAGTTGATAAGTTAATCACATGGCTATGAGGATCAAATTAATTAAATATAATTTAATTAATTTCAAGAAGAATAAGGGATTAACACAATTAATGTAATTAATTGTGTGAGGCTGAATAATTAATTAAATATTAATTTAATTAATTTTGGGTGTCTACAGTTCCATCCATGCACCTTTTTTTTAGATTTATCCCCAAAGTATAATTTATTTAGTTTTTTTATATTTGGCATTATCACTTATTACTTGGACATCCTATCTCTTGGAGAAGTTCTATTTTGTAGGGAGGCTTCATTTTTAGTCTTGAAATTTGGGAGGTTTTAGATCATATTATATCATATATTTATCTATTTTACTTTGTTGGTGCTTGTCGCCCTATGGCTGAATCAAGGTTTTAGGTTCTAACTTATCATAATTATCACATGTGGAAGGTTAGAATTTACCATTTCCTTTGGTCTAAGGATTTGTGGTCTACCTTCAGTGACCATCAACCTAAATTTTTTTAGAGAATAACAAAGATTTTCTTCCAAGAATAAGTGTGATGAGGTCATGGCCTAGATTTCTATGTATGTTTCTAATAGCTTTTTCTTCCACGTTGAGAAGTGTACTACTCCCAAATAGGTGTGGGATAATTACAAGGATTTGTTTGATTCAGTTAGTGAGGTATGTGTTGTGCAATTGGAAGCAAAATTGGCATTATTTTTTACTGACTTTTTTCCTACCAATAAAGATCATTTGGTAAAATTCAAATCTTTAAGATATCAATTAGCTAGTTGTGGGAAAGATAAAACTGATAAGGAGTGCATATTTTTTATTTTGTCTAAATTGAAATTTTCATTTGCATGCTTCTCTACTTCCTTTAATTTTACAATGGATGGATTAGGTGATTCATTTGCTATGCCTTCTGTTGAGACATTTTTTGATGGATTGACTAGATAGCAACTTGAGCTTATTCAACTTGATGTACTTCATAAGAATCAAGCGTTAATTGCATGATCACCTAAGGGTAAAGGAAATAATTATAATGAACATATGATAGAATCTAATGATACTCCCACCTCTTCTAAAGAGTAAAAACCTAAGAATGAGAAACCAAAGTGTGGCTATTGTGATAAACTTGGGCATGGTTAACATAATTTCTATGAGAATTAGTTTGAAGAGATGAATCTACTTCTTAAGGAACACAATATTTATTTGCCTTCTCATTCTTCTAGTTCATCCTCTTCTTCTTCACAGCCTTCATCTTCTACACACATAGGTTCAATAGGTCTTGCTAATGGAGATACTAAGATGAAAGGTCAAGTTCTTGTTGTGACACATTTTGATAAGTATGTAGGATGTATTATTGACTTGGGGGCCTCATATTGTATGACAATATCACCAAATAGGTTCTTGTCCTTGAAGTATTTTTCCATAGTGAAGATATTGATGGCAAATGGTGTTTACTTGGATGTTCTTGGTAAAGGAGTTGTTAATGTGTCTTATGGTAGTTTTTATAATGTTCTTTGCATTCTTGATGTTTGCAACAATATTCTTTTCATTTATCTGATAGCATAGAGTGATAGGTCCATCGAGTTTACTCTAGATTCAATTTTCATTCATGATTTGCATAGAAAACAACTTGTTGCAATGGGTGGGACAGATCATGATGCTCAAATATACACCTTTTTCCCATTTTGTTCTTGATGGTGAATGTTCAAAGGTATATTCTTCTAAAACCAGTGTGGGTAGTAATTCAAAAGGTCGTATTGATTTTTGTGAACCTCATTGTTCATCAACCCATTGATGAGGTTCTATCATCTCCTGCTTCTTCAAACTTTGGTGTTGAATTGGTTTCTAAGACTTTAGTTGAGTAGGATACTTTTGTTTTTCTAGATTTGTCTTTGTGGGATACTTTTGCGATATATAATTTGTTTTTGGCATTCTTCTTCTATAGATTTGGAGTATGTGTTTAAGGAGTTCTCTATACTCTTTGATCACACGTCTTCTTTGGACATTCTCTTGAGTTTCCACATCCTTAATGTTCTTTCTTAAAATTTGGGGTAACACCTGATTTGTTGAGGCATACTTAGAGGCACTTGATCAGTTTTCAAAGATACACTTTTGAAGGCTTCTTCCCTCTTGATTCTTCATGGGGATGGAGTTTCTTTAGCATACACTAGTGGACTTCTTTCTTCCCAAGGGAAGACTTGTTGTCTGTGGACATTGGCTTCTCTTTTTCATTTAGAAATTCTTGAATGACATTAGAAATATTTCATTATGGGGGGGCTATGTAGTCTCCATATTTCTCTCCTATGGAGGGACTTTTGTATTGTATCTTCGCGATGTATATAGTTCTTAGGAATGAGTCCACACATCACCCATTTAATCACTTGTACATTATTTCTTTTGTTTTTTCTCTTTTGGAGAGGGTTTTTTTTCCCAAGTGTTTTTTATCATTTACTCCATTTGTCAGATTTTTTTGTACATGGGTACCTAAAATGGCCTCATAGCCACTACCCATCTCGTATCTTTCATCCTTGCATCATTTGCCTTGGTTTTTTTCCTCCCTAAGTTGCACTAAAAGGGAGTGTTCGAGTTGATAAGGTATTGTACTAATTATTTCCTTAGTGCAAATCTATTCACAAGTTAAGTTAACTTAGGTCCTAGGTGTTATTTCTAGAAGTTAGTTATAATTGGGTCGTGTATCTCATTTACTTATTGTATCCTAGGCCATTTAATATTTTTTCTAAGTAGTTGTCTCATAACATAGGATTAAGACACGTGCCAACATATTATCTAATCCTATCACTCACCTTGCATACATAAGCAAGGCTCATGTATACTATCATAACCCTCTTTTTGGACCTCAAAATGACTTGCTATTATTATTATTATTATTATTATTATTATTATTATTATTATTATTATTATTACTACTACTACTACTATTATTATTTTTAATATTAATTCTATGAGCAATGTTAGTTGGAGATGAAAATTGAATAAGGATGGAATTAGTTTAAAATAGTGGCGACACACTTGTGAGGTCATAATTTGCTTGGAAATTATTTATTTCCACAATATTCTAATTGAGCACATGGTCTAGGAGAAATAAGATGATTCTAAAAATAAAATTTTGAAATTCAAAATATTAAGGAACAAATATTATATTTAGCAAATAAATGACATGGGACTTACAAATTATTCTATGACAAGATAATTCTATTCATGGCTTTTTTTTATGACAAAGAAGTTACAAAATTTATTTTTGATAAAATGGAGGAGAATTCAAATTTGAATTTTGAATGCATGGTCAAATATAACCCCAACTATGACAACAATCATTTTTGCAAGAAATTAATTTAGAAATTACTTATTTTCTCAATATGATTTAGCACATGTTGTAGGAGGAAATGAGAAGGTTCTAGAAGAGAATCTCAAATTCAAATTTTTGCATGTAACACCCACTATGACAATAATCATTTTTGCATGGAATTAGTTTTGGAAAAGAATCTCATAATCAATTTTTTTTGTTTGTAGTGGAAAAATGACTCTCTTTTCTATATATTGAGTTCTGGATTTTCAAAAAGGGGGAGTTCATAGCCTTGGATGGAAAAGTAGTGTTCTCAAGCTCTTGATTATTCATGTTAGTAGTAGAATAATTTTGTAAGTCGCATTGGATAGAAGGATTTTTAAGTTTAGACGAAGAATTCTCACGAAGCTTCAGTAAGGATTGAAGTAGGTTAGCGGGAAGATTGGGATGAATTCGACAACAGGTGCTTCGTCCAATCCAGGTTCTCCTATTTCATTCACTTATTTACAAGTTTGAATCTTGAATTATCTTTCTTATCTTCCTTTTAGATTTTATTTATATGAAAATTCTCTTTCAAATAACCCTCTCTCAATTATTTAGATAGATTAAATTAAATATAAATTCTCTTTCAAAAATTCTTTCCAAATTCTTTGATAATGGAAAATAAATATAAAAGATTTACCAAAAGCTTTCTTTCAATATGCATAAGCAATTTTTTTTTACTTTATCTTTTCTTAATAAGGAAAAATCAAATTTTTAGGAGTAGACTGAGATAAGTAGATGCCTTTTAGATATGCAATTTTTTTTACTTTATATTTTCTTGAAGAAGGAAAAATCAGATTTTTAGGAGTAGAATGATATAAGTAGATGCCTTTTAGAAAAATCTCATGCTTTGTCGAAAAAGGAAGATCTTCCTTTTCAAACCCTCTTGAACTCAAATTTTTGTATTAATTTATCTCACCGTTAATATATCATCTCAAATGTAAATATAGATAATTTTCCTCATAAACCCCTCTCCCTCTGTGAAAAATTTATATCAAATGCATTGAGAAAATTTATCACGAAATAATAATTATCTCAAATATATGTCAGCTAATCCCCTACAAAACTCCCTCTCTATGAAATCTTATTCCTAAAAATACATATAATGTTATCTAAATATATATATAATCCTCTATGATAATTTGATTCTTTGTGAAATCTCTCTCTCTCTCTCTCTCTCTCTCTCTCTCTCTCTCTCTCTCTCTCTCTCTCTCTCTCTCTCTCTCTCTCTCTCTCTCTCTCTCTCTCTCTCTCTCTCTCTCTCTCTCTCTCTCTATCTATCTATCTATCTATCTATCTATCTATCTATCTATCTATCTATCTATCTATATATATATATATATATATATATATATATATATATATATCTGTGACAATTTAATCTCCTGCTGTAATCTAACACTAAGAAATCAAAATAAATATATATTTGAGATAATTTAATTCTCGGTGGAAATCTATCAAGCATTATGTGTAAAATTACTTTTCTGTGGACTTTTATTCCTGTGACAAATTATTTCTCTATTTTCTCTGTGAATTCCTCTTGTGAAAGTCCAACTCTGTGAAATAAAATGAACTCCATGAGAAATTGTTTTTACCATTTTGCGAAATCTTCTTGAGGAGATAAAAAAGATTTCCTCTACAAAATGTACATGTTCACATCTCTCTATATTAAAACAAAAACTCAAGATCTTTGATCCAATTCTCTTCTTTAACAAAAACACACACACACACACACACACAGATATATATATATGTGTGTGTGTGTGTGTGTGTGTGTGTGTGTGTGTGTGTGTGTGTGTGTGTGTGTGTGTGTGTCTGTGTGTGTGTGTGTGTGTGTGTGTACATACATGCACATATGTACACACACACACACACACACACACACACACACACACACACACACACACACACACACACATATATATACAATTTTTATTATTCTTTAATATGCAGCTACTTACTCATGTTCCTTCACATATACCCTTCAGTACAAACCCAAATTTTTATTTATTTTTAAATTCTTAATTAATTTTTTATTATATATATATAGGTATGTATGTATGTATGTATGTATGTATGTATGTATGTATGTATACATAAATATATATACATACATATGTATATATATATATACATACATATGTATGTATATATACATACATATGTATATATATACATACATATGTATGTATATACATATATATATATATACATATATATATATATACATATATATATATATACATATATATATATACATATATATATATATATACATATATATACATATATATATATATGTATATATATATATATGTATATATATATATATATATGTATATATATATATGTATATATATATATATAGACACACACACACACATGTATATGTATATGCATATGAATATGTATATGTATAGTATATATATACATATATATGTATGTGTATATATATGTATGTGTCTGTATATATATATATATATATAAACATATATTTATTTATTTTATTCAAAATCTGATAATCATTGTCAAATACAAAATTTCACTGATTAATCATTTAAAAAAAATCAAAATCCCATTAATCGACTTATAGTGTGTGTGTGTGTGTGTGGAATCTCAAGATAAGAGAAAACCTCCTTTGAATAGTTGTAGGCATGTTGAAGAAGAGGATATAATATTTATCCTCATTGATCAATTGGCTTGAGGCTGCAAGATAAACATCCAAAATCTTACGCAGATTAGTAGCTTCTCTAATCTGAGCAAGTCCCATAAGGGTCGTGTCATCAACAAACTATAAATGTGACCGCGGCTGCAAGCAATTACCCCAACTCCAACCCTGAATAATACCCAGACCCACATTATGCTTAATCAGCCTCCCCAGACCCTCATCTAGAAGAATGAATAAGTAAGGGGAAAGGGGGTCCCCTTGACAAAGACCCCTAGAAGCACCAAACAACTCAGTATGATCTCCATTGATTAGCACAGAGAAAGAGGTAGACACAACTCATAACCCATTGGATCCATTCATCAGCAAAGCCAAAAGCCCTGAGGATCTTCTAGAGGAAGGACCGACAAACTCTATCGTAAGCCTTAGCCATATCCAGCTTGATAAACATAGCTTTTTACTTGGATGTTGCCATAGAGTGAATGGTCTTCGTAGCAATGACCACACCATCCAAAATTTGGCGCCCTTCCACAAACCCACTCAGAGATAACATCCCCCAGACACTTCTTCAACCTATCTGCTATCAGCTTAGAGATGATCTTATAAATCACATTGCAGAGAGAGATAAGGTGGAACTGGCCTAACTAGTCGATCCCATCACACTTGAGGATTAGCGCAATGAAAGTCGCATTCAAAGCCCGAAGCATCTGCTTATTCCTCTAGGACTCCTGGACTACTTCCAGTAAGTCCAGTTTGATGATATCTGAGAAATCTTGAAAGAATTCAACCGGGAACCCATCTGGTCTAGGATCTTTTCCCTTCCTCATGTGAAAAACAATCCTTTTGAGTTCTTCCAGCAAAATAGGACCCATAAGCTACTCATTCATCTCCCCAGTAACAAGAGAAGGAATGCAAGTGAGAACCTGATTCTCCTCCACCAATTCCCCCTGAGAATCCTCACTAAAGAGGGACTGGAAATACTGTAAAGACTCCCTAGTGATCTCCTGCAAGGAAAATAACTGCTCACCTCTATCATTGACCAGAACAGGAATGGAATTTCCCTGTCTTCTTGCTTTCACTAAGTTGAAGAAGAAAATAGTGTTCTTATCCCCCACTTGAAGCCAATCAATACGAGCTCTCTATTTCCAGTATATTTGTTCCCTGAGCTCCCATTCCTCTAAAGTCTTGACAACCCTGTCCTCCTCCCTAAGCAAGGCTTCAGACAAACCATGCTCTCTGATTTCACTAGTGATGCCATTCAACACTATTTAAGCAGCTTTATTAGCATGAAAAATGTTACTGAAACCTTGAGGGTTCCACTTTTTAAGCTGAAACTTAACAAATTACAGCTGTTTGGCAAAAGTGTTCATAGCAGTGCCAAAGGCCGACCTCCCCTTCCTCCACCACTCTGCTACAAGAGCCTGCAAAACAGGATCCCAAAGCCACATAAGTTGGAATTTGAATGAAGGAGAGTGAGCGACCCGAGCAGAAGAAGAAACCAACTTGATGGGCCAGTGGTCTGACCCTCTCCAGTCAAGGATCTCAGAACTTGTGGACCACCCCCCACCAACCCAAAAACTGGAAACCAGAAATCGATCCAATCTCTTCGCAATCCAATACTCCCCCACCCTCCTATTGTTCCAAGTGAACAAACCATTACCAAACTTAATGTTAACAAGATGCAACGGAGATATACTATCCCATAAAAGGAAAGAAGAAGGTTCCAATCACATAACACTCCCCTTCTTCTCACTCAACTCAAGGATGGCATTGAAATCTCTCACCATAATCCAAGGATGAAAAGGGACTAGCCTTCACATACAAGAAGTATGAAACCATAAGTTATGCTTACCCTGAAGATCAATGGGGGCATCGATGTTAGTAAACAAGATATAATCCCTAGTCTCAAGAGTAGAGACAACCCCAGATAACGAAGATCTAGAAGCAACCCACTAGACAGGGCGAATCCTTAAAGGGTTCCAAAGACAAACCACCCCTACAGAGGAATCAGCTGCCCCAATACACTGACACTCGCCTCGCCCCCCAGAGCTTCGGCCCCAAAATGAACTATAATTTGGATTAGATGACTTATTTATAATTTATAAGTGGATTTAAATAAATTTTGTTATAAATTTTATTTGATTAAGTTATAATTTGGCTCAGTAACCTTACAAAATTATAATATGAAATTGATTTGATTATTTATATAGTTGACAATTAATTGTATTGCTAACAAATGATCATATTTGTTTATAAGGGTTTATATTCGACAATCAATACTTTCAATTAAAATTTTATAGTTTGGAGTTATCGATCAATAATATTTTCAATTTATTTTAGAACTACCTATTAATTAATAATTTGAAAACTTTACTTTCTAAGCAAATTTTGGTTGGTAAACTTTTATTTGGTTACAACCCACTTGTAATTCAGAATCATTTAGTTAGATGAGATTTATTGGGGTTGCTAGCTGGCATTTCAATTCATTATGAATTATTAGTATATATCGCTATGATCATCAATTTAAATTTAATATGTTCATGCTCAGATGAATAGTCCTCGACCAATTGTCTACTTCAAGCATCATGCAAGTTACATAACTGATGTTATCATACAAGTTACAATAAGCTAGATATAACAACCTTTCTCAATTTGGATAGTAGTCTCTTAGTAGTAGTAGGTTGAATATTTAAATAATCAAGTCATTTATAATAGTCAAATCTAATAGTAGTCAAATTTGTCTCCTAACTTTAAGGGAACATGAGACTAGTAAAAGGAAGAGTTACATTTAAGGTAGAGGTGATTTTCATAGTTGAGCTTCATAGTACAATCTATTTTTGTTAGAACATTAATATTAGTTGGGAAGTGGAGAAACTTTACTTGAAAACCAAAAGAGTATCAAACCTAAAATCATTTAACATAAGGCTTGACTTATCTTGTGAATCTCAAATCAAGTAATCACATTCTTTGTATATGTCTAACGAACTTAGTTTTAATTAAGTTAGAATTAATTGTTCTAGATTATTGGATTCTTATCCTTATCAAGAAAATGAGTTTTCAAGAAACATATCCTATGACCACTCAGAGAATTAAATTGAAGTAAAGAAATTGAAAATTATAAAGTTATTGTTTTGTAGAAAATATCTAAGGGTAAAACGTTACTTCAAGTGGAAGAATTAGTTAGTTATCTCTTATAATATTGCAAAGGAATTGACACTGGTTGTAAAGCAACTAGAAGAAGATTGATTCAAATTGCTTAGGGTCTTTATTTTATGTTAGTTGATTAGCAAGTATTAGACCCTCTTCTAATATTATTTTCGAACAATTAGTGATTAAAATATTGTGGTTATCAAAGCTTATCATTAATAGTTCTTTTCTTTTTCCTTCAAACAAGTGAATATTAATTTTTTTTCAAAGTATTATTATTAGATAATTTAATTTTCTTTAAGCAAATTAGTGTCTTTCAAGCATTAAGATTCATATTTAAAGTAAGGTTATCATTTGAGGGAAATAATTAAAGATAGAATTTATGTTGCTTCAAGTGGAAGAATTAGATGGTTATCAATAATGTGGTTACTTTCAAGCTTATTAATATTAAGTTTTTCCTTCAATTAGGTAAGTGTTAAAATTCATTTCTAAGGCCCTTCTACCCAGGCATTGGATTTTCTTTAAGAAATTTAGTACCTTCCAAGAAGTTTTTCAATCTTTTCCATAAGTTATAATATTACAAGTTTTCAAGCAAAAATTCCTTACAACTGGTGAACTCACCATATTGGTTCCCACTTTTTGACCAACTTTGACACTTAGATGAACATTTTGAAAAAAACCTTCACTTCCCAACACCTATAACTTTTAAACCATTAAGAATTTGAAGTTGATGTAAACTAGTGATTTGTAACATCTTGTTTGCAGATTATAAATATATTTTTTGAAGATTGTTTTGAATAAAATTTCATTGTTTTTTCCATCTCCCTTGAAAAGTTGTTTTTTATAGCAAACAACATTTTTTAAAAGTGATGTGCATCCTGAAACGCATGACTTTTTTTCTATAAATGATAAAAACTTAATTCTTTTGAATTTTGGTTTGCAACATCAATACCCAGGGCATGCAGTTGTTTTGATAGTGATATGTTGAATATTTTTTTATTTTATTTAGTTTTGAAGTCCGACTAATTATAATTTAGATATAGGTGTATGTTTGAACACATAACTTGTTCTATATATATCAAACTTCAATTTTATTTTTTTGTTAGAAAGGAGACATTAATACCTAGGACATGGATATTTTCTAGATATTTTTTGAATTAGTTTACTATTTTTCCCAATGCATTGAACAAAGTTCATGTTCGGTGAAAAACCTACATTCATAAGAAACAAAACAAAAATATATTAATCAAATTAAATATATTGACAATTATATTATTTGGAAAGCTTATAATAAGGACTAAATACTTTTAAAAAAAGAAAACTTTTGAATGAATTCATTTGACCCCCCAAAAGCTAATGTAAAATTGGTTTTTTATCAGCATTTGATAGATGCAAAGGAGACTGCATTGCAAGTATGATTTAGAAGTAGAGAGGTTCTATCCAAGAAATTTTGATTTAAGAGCCTTTCATCTAACTCTCTTCAATTAATTACTTCAAATGGGACCTTTTAAAGATTAAATCATTATTTTTTTTAAAAATGTATGGCTTCAACAAAAATCAGGATATACCAAAAAGTGGGAACCAGTATTGTGAGTCACTCATTCAAGTATATTATAGTTTCGTTTTCATGATTGTATTAGTATATTGCTTTACATAAGATTCGTGAATTTAAAATTAGATTCTTAGTTAGACAACTAAACAAGAGGATATGAAACCAAAACCTTAGCAGCGTTCGATATCTATGGTGCCTCTGGGTCACGCTTATGGGTAATGTCGTTGTGTTGAACTACTGCACTTAACGCCTAATAAAGCTGCTACAATGACGTCTGTGGCATCGTCCCTATAAATCGTCGAGGAGAAATAAGGATCATATGGAATTTAAAAATCCAAGGGGCGGGTAATCCCCCTTGGATTGATACTCTAAAAAGATAATTTTAAAAATGAATTTACATCTGCTCAGTTAAACCTTAGAAAACCCCATTAGGGCTTGGTGGTGTGTGATGATTTGGAATTTATCTCTTGATGATTTTTAGAAGATGATAACAGTTTAAGGGTGACATTTTTAATGGGAAATAGGACTTAGTTATTTTAGGCCACAAGCGAAAGGCCACCTTGAGAGCCTTTTTGCTATAGAGCTACCATCGTGGGTAGCAACTGCAGCGAAACTATCTGGGACATTGACCCTAGAAAGGGTTGCATACCCACCACACAATTTACATTAAACCATAGTTAGAAACCAGAACTACATACTTTATGCCTTGATCCCGTGCCAAAACGGGTATGTAAGAAATCTAGGGATGAAGTTGTCCCTTGTACTTAGGCGTTTGGGGATGGGAATTAGGATTTGGTTATGGGTGAGTAGTTGGTTCTCGAAGCTCCTTGGTCTTTCAATAAAATGGTGCAAATACTAATTGAAAGGTTAAAACTAATTCAATGCATACTCAGAAGGAATCTCGTATGGATTCGCTTGACTTCTCGAGGCTTTAGGCTGAATTCTGAGGCAGAACTCAAACTTGTTTATGTAATTATTTTTATACTCCTAAGGACGGCGACCTCGGTGCACTCCTAGTAGGGGAGTGTAGTCTTTAGAGAGTGGCTCAGGACTCAGATAGTCCCGATGAGTCTAAAGTCTCTGGCTAGAGCGTATCCTATTCTTATGAATAGATGCCTACCCCATTTGGGTAGATGCCTATCCCGGATTGAATAGATGAAACTTCCTGCCCCATATGGACATATGCCTAGCTTGTATGGTTAGATTCCTAGTCCTGTATGGATAGATGCCTAACCCGTATGGTTAGATGCCCATCCCGATTGGATGGATGCCTATCCCATCTGGATAGATATACCTGAGTGTGTGATTGAATCAAACACAATTAGAATAAGTAAGAATAAGAAATTATAATTTATATATCAAAAAAAAAATCAGTTGAGATTTTTGGATTAAGTTAAGTGGGTTATTACATATACTTTGTATCATATCTTATAGATCTTAATATCAAGCAAGTTTATTTCTTGCATACTCTCTTATGGAAGGTTTCTTGTGTTTTTGTAGGCGGTCTTAGGTGTTGAGCTAGTTTTTAGCTCCTACATATCGTAAGTCAAAAAATGCAAATAAAACATTAAATCTTTTCACTCTCAAGTGAAATTGGCTTGAGTAGAAAAACAATAACAATATATGTGAAAAGAAGAAAGTTTTTAGATGAGCTAGAACTACAAAAATTAATTGATTAATTATGTGTAGGGCTCCTCATTATGAAAAAATTGAACATGGTGTTATAAAGTTGATCTCAAATTTTTGGCACGATTATACTCATCCTTCATCAAATGGTAGAGATACACTCAAACATAAGACTAGACCAAATGATCATGATTTGCATACAATTTAACATTGGTTAGACATAACACAACATGAGATGTATGTTATATTACATGATGTAAATACTCATATAAATATTAGACAGATAATTTTTTATATATTAAGACCTGGGTATGTCAAACCAAATAAAGTTTTTGAAACTTCTTGTTTTCATCACCATATTGAATTTGATCTCTACTATTAGGTGTATCAAAAGATCATGGAAGAAAGTGATATTTTTGAAATTGCATCTCAATAAGGGTAATTCAATTCATATCATTCATTTTGTGTGATTAAAATGCTAATGATGTAGATGGTCCAATGAAATGTATAAAAGGACTTTATGAAACACGTGGAAATTTAGCAGAATTGCCTCTAAGAAATGAATATTGACATGATGAAGATGGTAAATTACAAGAGATACAAATACATAAATTATCAAACCATAAAAATCACAAATTGATACAACCATGCATACATCATGCATTTTTTGTTAAGTGGCAAGGTAAAGAGTTTCAGTTGTTGTGGGATACTTTTCTACTTGGAACAATTTATTGCTAGTTGACTTTGCAAGAAAATACTCTTTTACTCATTGAAAGTAGATTTAAACATTGTATTATTATTTACAGTAGGTCACTATTATGGTCCATGTATGTTATCAACGTGCAAAATTGGATTCGGGTGGTGTTTAGAGTACATATGCACACCAATTCATTAAGAAAGAATATCAATTTTATATTAGCGATGATAAAGATCATGCCACACATTTTGTAGAGCATCGCCTTATTTGAGAAACATTTTGTATGGTCCTATGAGTGTGCATCAAAATTCAAATCGTAAAGGATATTTTATGCACTCTATAGATCTACTATCGACTTGGTAATATACCACACATTTGGAATTTATTTCTAAGTGGACATAGAAAGGGTGAACTTGATGGTACAAGAGCTAGCATCAAGCTTTCTCTTCAAAAACATCAAATGAATTATTAGGGTGATCATAGAAATGATGCTTATGATGTTGTTGAATGGTATAAGAAGCACTTCACATATGAGGTTGGCACATCTTCAGGGATAGACCTACATTCAACTAGAGTGTTTTGGGATATACCAAGTATGTAAATTATTTAAAAATAGTTTGACTTGCTTAAAATACTGTTATTATATAATTTTATAATTTTAAATAAATCATAAGTGTAATTTATGAGTTTGACACACTATATATACATGTGTGTATACTATGTATACACACATATATATGATTTGTAGGTCTGGATAGAAGAGCATGCACAAATGTAAGAGGGCGGAGAAAAAATATCTTTACATTGTGTCATGGGTACAAATAACCAAACATGGACATCATTTTTGTTATGACTACATGTTGGGAGATTATGATAATTACAAGAACCAACAATGTGGATATGTTAATGAATGAAATCTGATGTCACCGCTAGTTGTACTAACACATATGATGAATATGATAAAGAAAGCTTCAAAGACATTCATTTTCTTTCAATTGATTATGACCACATTTCATGATTTTAAAAATTATACATACGTACAATGTCTACTTTACTCTTGTAACTTTTATTTTTTAAATGTATTTAATATGTTGAGAAAAATTGAAGTTTTAATTTGGTTCTTAAATTGTTATAGTTCATAGGAAAAATTATTTTGGTTTTCTTATATTTCATCTGTAACCTATGCAAAAGATGTTTTTATAGCCATAGAAGAGGCTAGAAACATAAATTTGTAAATTATTGCACATAAGAAATGATGAAGTTTACAAAACCAGAGACAAACAATGAAGTGTTGTTTCCCATAGGTTTAGTTGTAGTTCAATGAACACATCTCAAACAAATCAAAATTATTCATAATGGGGTTCACTTTATGTATTACTAACCTCACAACTTGGTGTATCAATATAATCACCTAGTAATTGCTTCTTGTTGGTCTCTCCATCCAATTCCACATGCACATGGATGTCTGTCCATCTGATATGAAAAGTATGGATCACCATCATCATTTCACTTATTTACTCTAGACTCAAACACTCTCTAGTAGAATATATATTATAAATGGTTTTTTATTTATTTTTTAGAATTCATGTGTTATCTCTAGATTCTAAATTTTTTCACACGTGATCTACTAAGGTTCTAATTTTTTTAAAGATTTTAATTTGTGGTAGGAGATTTAAATTATGAAATATATATTCTTGAACAAGTTTAAGGGAAGCTCTTTTAGATTGTGTGTATGCATAATTGGGAGCATCTTCAATTTTTTCCATGTTCTTGAAGGTTGAAGGTTTCTAGTTTTGTGTTACTTGTTTTTTTTTTATATCAGGAGTATTTAAGAATTATAATAAATGTATTTTTGAATTAAAATTGATAATGTCAATTTTACAAGTATGTACATGTACATACATTTTATTTTTTAAATACTTTTAAAATTTATATACGTAAATATCTTAATCAAAGAGATCTTAAGTAATTATAATGTAAGATGTCTATTGAAGAATCTATCATTTTAGGTTCCAATAGATTTGCCTAAAGAGTGATTTTTAGTTATAATAGAGTGATGCTAATTGTATATCTAGCATCATCTTACAATTGGTAGTGATGGATTTAGGATGATTTCATTTATAAACTAAAAATTGCTTATTCTAATTTTCTTCGTGTCTTTTTCTTCCTATCATTTAGAAGAAAACACTACTAAATTTTCAATTATAATTGAGTTTGAGAGTGGTATATTTTTCTTTTGTAATATATTATATTCCTTTCAAACTATAGTGGACCTAATTTATTTGTTACAACATACTTATTCGTATGTCATTAGAGACTATGATATATTGATTCCATGAAAGATAAATTACCTTAATCTTTGCGTATAAATATAAAGGTTAAATCTACTTAAAAGTTATATACACTATAATTTATACCAAATTATAATATACCCTTTGATTGCATCTATACATTTAAACTTCATTTTTTTAATCATGATGGTCTTAGTTTAAATTCCTAAAACCACATATTTTATCCACATGTCAAATATATAAACCCAAGATAAATGTGTTGGAGTAACTATTATTTACTCATGCTTAAGTCCAACCCAGACATTTATCATTTAATAGTTTTAGTTGCATTTAATATTTGTAGCTAGGTATTGGCTTCTACCTACCCTCGCATCCTATTGAGACAACTGTCCACATCTTGTATTCTCTTATCTCCCCTTTGCCTCTATAAGAAAGGCTATTATACATTTGTAATTCATCTTAGCAATATCATTCATCATTACTGTAGCATCGTAAATTGTACGCACTTGCTAGGGTGGTACAATTTCACACCTAGTTTAGCACCCGCCTTGGCGCATTTTGTATTTTGCATTGCATTTCCCCTTTAGCACTTAATTAATTAAATTAATTAGGTCTAAGGTCCTATTTTATCATTTCCTACATCATAAAGTTGGGCCCTTTCATTAAAGTGTGCCCTTTTCATTTTATTCCTCCAATACATCATTTAATCAAAAACCCTAATTAGGTCCTATTTTGAACTTGGGGGCTTGATTTCGGGGGTCAAAACATCTCGAAATCACCTGTAACTTCGGGATTCTCTCTAAAATCATCATATCCGACAGTCCTGAAAATTTGGTGAAAAGTTGTTGGGACCATGGCGCCCGGAGTGCAACATGGTCCCGGACATTTTTCCCGAAATTTTAGGAGCGCGATCCAATCATAAAATAAAGCTTAACCCCAAGAAATTGGCGGGAGATTCAATCTCTAAGTCGGCCTAAAGTTGAAATTAAGACCTAGGGTTTCATACATAAGAGCTCTCTTTCTTCATTTGAAAGGAGGCAAATTTTTGGTTGAGGGACCTTCTATGCAGCAAAAGAGCAGATCTTTGAAGGCTTCAACAACATTCAACATCCTTCTATCAAGCATTTATCAATTTCATTCATCCATTTAGGACTTGGAAGACATTGAAGAACAATAGGAGATTACTGACTGAAGATTGGCTTGTACTCCTCCCTTGAGGGTTGGGTATGATTTCATGTTGTTTTCATGTCTTTGCATAAGCTTTAATATATCCTTTATTCATGCTTTAGATCACTTTGCATCTTGATTTAGAGCATTTACATTATCATTTACAAGCAATTAGGGTTTACTTTCTAGGTTGCTCTAGTTTGCTTTCTTGCATTTTAGGACCTTGCACACACACTAGATCTACACACACAATACATTTTACAATACAAATTGGCTATTCGTGGAGGTGGAAATCACCAAAGCGGGGGTTTGACTAAGGCAAAACCCTATATAGCCACCCAAACACCTTTTCAGATATAAGTGCAGGTTTCGGGACTTGGATGACGCCGCAGGTTGCAGATCCGGGAGAAGCAGACTGAGACCGACCTTCCCACCAAATTTCAGAGCAAAAGACCAGGACAGGGGCGTGGGGCGCCCTGGTCCTGCCAAGACAGGGGCGCTGGGCGCCCTGGTCCTCCTGACAGACAGCATTTTCAACATTTTTGACAGCTTTTCCAGAGTGCAAAACAGTAGTTTTCGGAGCAGTTTCAGGGGCAGATTCAGGACAGTGGCACCCGCGCCCCCGTCCCAAACATTTTCATTCATATTTTAACACCGGGTACGCATTTACATTCTTGTCTTGTCCTTGTGTTTACAGCTTTCCATTGTTTAAGTTCAATTCTGCAATCTTGTTATTAGTTCATACTTGCACTTTGGGGTTAGGGATTGAACTTGCATCATTCTATTTATCATTTACAACAAAGGAATAGAAATCCTAATAGGTAGCCCGTGGCTCTCTCTTCCACAAAAAAGAAGTAGCCAATTGTGTGATACCTCTAGGCTCTTTCGTATTCCACAAGTGTGTGGTTGAAAGTGAGATTAGGGCATGTTTGCTTAGTGTCACTTTTTCTCCTACACAATTACCTAGTGAAATATTTATCTCTCTTTATGTGAAAGTTGTTGTGGTCATGATCCTATCTTGGGAGCCTCGCTCCAACGTGGTATTAGAGCCTTTTGATGTGCTCCTCTTTATAGTGTAAGACCCTTCACTAGCCTTGTTGAGATCCTAGGAGTATTCTGATTGGCAATATATCTTTTTTCCATCTCATTTGGTGCCACCCAATTGTTCCATATTTCACTCTCGATTAATGACATCAATTTCCATATAGTTTCACTTTGTCACCTTCTTCATTGATTGGACATGCACCTGATTGGATTGTGGCATCATCATATCACATGGACAAGGAGATGCATGAGAAGTTTTCAAAGACATCGTCTTCATTCTTCATGCTTCCATCTTTTAAAGTAAATCTTGAATGGGATGCATATCTGCATCTATACATGGTTTTGTTTCTTCCTAAGGAAAGACAAGTGGTTTGTAAGCATTGGATCTTATTTTGTCTTCAAACACTTGCCATTCTTGCAGGTGATTATTCATTACGAGGGGGTTACACAGTCTCTCTTTTTTCCCTCCTATTGGGTGCTATCAATTGTATTGTTTTCTCTTGAAGACTGTAGTTCCTGGGGGGGGCATATTGGTGTGAGATCTCCATACATCACTTTGTCTCTCACTTGTACATGATTTGCATTATCTCTCTCTTTTTTGGATAGGAGTTTTGTCCTATGACATTTTATCCTTTTGTAAGATATTAGTTGTACATGGGTACTTAACATGGCCTAACCGTCAGGTCCCATCATCATACAATATTGCATTTTGCATAATAATTATTCTCCTTAAGTTGAATTTGAGGAGGGGCGTTGGAGTAAATATTATTTTCTCACACTCAAGTCCAACTTAGGCACTTATCATTCAATATTTTTATCTAGGTAGTTGGCTTCTACCCACCCTTGCATCCTATTGAGACACTTGTTCGCGTCCTATGTTCTCTCATCTCCAACTCTTGCCTTTACAAGCAAGGCTATTGTACATTTTCAAATCATTTCAACAATATCATTTATCATTTCTTATTGAAATGTTTTTCTTTCTCTCTTTCTGTGGAAGTTGTTGCATTTGTGATTGTGGCTTTCCCTCCAAGAATATGTGTATGTGGATGTGTGATATTAAGTCCTACTTGGATATGCTTTCAAATCCTAAGAGAAACTTGTTTAAGACTACTAGGGTCCATGTGATTTGGAACCAATATAATTTCAACATAAGTTAGGACTTTGTACCTGAGCCTTTTAGGTTTATTTCATACTAATTTCCCACATCTAGTGATGCTTCAAGACAAATTATCTAGGAGAAAATGTTTCACATACGCACAATATATTTATTTTTTTAACTTGATTGTGACTATATATATGGAGCTTAGGGGAGATACTTGTGTTAGGCACATGATGTTCTGGAGTTATTTTTATGGTTGTTTAGACT
Organism: Cryptomeria japonica; assembly: GCF_030272615.1. Lineage (NCBI taxonomy): Eukaryota > Viridiplantae > Streptophyta > Pinopsida > Cupressales > Cupressaceae > Cryptomeria > Cryptomeria japonica. Next base: position 18,982,864 of record NC_081405.1, on the reverse strand, counting down.
CATGGTCTACAATATCATGTGTCTTTGTGTGCTCATATGATTTAGGCATGTCACTTAAGTTTACATTTGTAGGTGACTACTTATATAAATGTCCATAATGCATTCCTTTATTCCTGCATTAAAAACATATTGAGCTTGACTTTATTTTTCTTACTGAAGAAAAATGCTTTATGTGTTGAATTTGATGTTACACTAGTTTGTATCTTTATTTTCTTTAATGTAGTCCCTTGCTAATTATATTTGTATTTTCAGAGGAATTTATTTAATAAGTTATCCAGGTTCTCTAATGCACATGTACTCCTTGGTAATTTATTTCAAAACTTTTTCCAATTTGATAGGTGCCTTATTGGTTAAAATATTTTAGAGAAGACATTTTTAAAAACTAAAATATATAAATATTAAGAATACCATCTTAGATTATAATTATGCAACGTGTGACCTTTTTTGTTGATCATATGCAAGATAATTAGTAGCATATTCATACAAGGTACATGCACCTAGATAGAATATTCTCATATTCTAAAGGTTGATTCTCATTTATTATAAATGATTTCAAGTTTAAACTATTCACAAGTTCCATTACTTTTGGTGAATTTTTATTTTGGGTCATTTTATCACTACTATTATATTATTCTAGAGATTTCATACATACCAATATTCAAGTTAAAGAATTATTCTAGAGATTTCATACATACCAATATTCAAGTTAAAGAAGTTTGAATTCCTAACACATACTAGCATTATAATAGGTATATCCTCCCTAAGATTGAATGAAAGATAGCAATGCTTCACAAATATAAGTAAAATTGATTTGTGAAGAAAATGACCATTTTAAATTCATTATCTACTTTTCTTTTTCTCATAAGAAAGGACACCTGGATGAAGTACTTGATATCATAAAAATTTCCACAAAATCTCAATTTTAATTTTTATTACACTTAAATTGTATAGATAACGAGCATAACATAAAACAAGGACTCAAGCATGCATTTTAAATTCTATTCTACACTTAGTGTACACATATTATTAAGACAAGGAATTGAATAAAATGATATAGGAAACAAAAGTCCCCTCGCCTATAACTTCGTACAACAAATATATACGAATACGCATACAAATGTCCATACACACAAATGTATATCAAATTTATATGAAGTTAAATAAACATGTCCATGTATATAAAAATAACATTAGATCTTGAATAAACATATCCATATATTAGATATATAAGTCCATACATTTATAGATAAAAGTTCCTAAATGCATGGATAAATATACATCAATAAATATATTAACATTCCTTAAAAGTACATAAAATTACATCAATAACATATATAAATGTTCATAATGTCAACAACTTAAAGGTAGTCGAGCGACCATTAGAGTGAGCATCTTGCTCTAATAGATGTATAGAGCCCTACAAAATATAATTATTGACCTATTCACAAATTATTTAAGTCTCCACTTAGACACTTTATATTTTGTCTCACTTTATGTGGTTGAAACATGTTTAATCGCCTTTTAAGACACCTATTACATGGACACTTTACACATGTCCACACACTTGTCATATGAGAATATATGTGTTGTACCTATAAAGGGGTAGTTAGTCACTCAGTCACACCTTCCTACCTCCTCTACCTTGCAACCTATATATACAAGGGGCTCATTGTACACACACACACTCTTCATATTATTGATAGACATGTGTTTGTACTCATTTATTTTCTAGTGAAAGATATCATTAAATTGTGCTTTCAAATCTTAGCTTCTCCAACAATATTAAACTACAAGAACCAAATATATCTTCTAGATTTAAAAAACATATATTTCTGTAGTTCATAGTAGTGATTGAGATTGCTTTGAATGCAACGAGATAGTATTTTTTTTGCATTATGATGATGGATAATAGAATGTGATCAAATACTAAAAGTTACTATCCAACTGTATCCAAAAACACTATAAATCATCTTTTGAATTTTATTTTAAAAAACTTAAATCAAATAAAAATAATTTCATGCATGCCACCTTACTTTATGCATTTTTGTGCATGCCAAGTGTGCTATTGTATAATTGTGACACTATGAGCATGAAGGAGTGAACTGCACAACTTGCTTGATGCCACTTTTGTATCACAAAAAGTTATTCGTCCTATTTATAACTGTTAATGTCTTGGACAAAAGCTTTGGCAGTTACAAGCACACAACATTGAATGATAGCAAGAAGCTATATCAAGAGGTGATGATCTTCATCAATTCTTTTAATAGCATGCAAGGAGTAGAAATTTCACAATTAGTTTTAATTTAATGAAGGCATGGTTTGATTTGATCTCTTTCGGTCAAGTGACTATCACCAATTTGCCTATGTTGATGGAATTTGGCTACTCTTGGTTGTAAAAGAGGAAAGGATTGAGCTTCAAGATCAATTTTTGGTATAACAAAGCTCTAAGATGGTGGCCTCATATGGGTGACAAATAATGTCTTATGTATTAAAATGCATACAATTATATTTTTAATATATATAATAATAAATTACAAAACCAAATACATCTTCTATATTTAAGAAACACAATATAATTTCTACAACTCATAATAGTGATTGAGATTGCTTTGAATTGCTTTGAATACAATTGAATAGTAAATTTTCTATATTATAATAATAGATATTAGAATGTGATCCAAAACATTAATACTAAAAGCTACTGCACAATATATCCAAAGTCACCCATCTTCCCAATTTCATTTTTAAGAATCTAAATCAAATAAAAACGCCTAGCCAAATAGTCTTGGATTTGAGCTTGTTTGGTCAAGTGACATTCAATGATTCATTTTTGTTAATAGTTTTTTGTAACTCTTAGTTGTAGAACGAGAGCAAAAGGTCAACCTTCAAGAGTGGTGATGGTTTGATAGAACTCTAGGGTGGTGGTGGCCTCATAGAAGCGACGACTAATTTCTATGTTTTAAAATCTATACAATTATATTTTAAATTTATATAATATTAAATTGCAAAAACGAAATGCATCTTCCAAATTTAAGATACATTTAATATCTCTACAATTTATAATAGCGATTGAAATTTCGTTAAATATAATTAATTTTCTTTATTATAATGATAGATAATAGAATGTGATCCAAAATATCAGTACTAATTTTTTTTTATATAATTATATCCAAAAACACTATAATCATCTTTCAAAATTCATTTCTAGAAATCTAAGTAAAATAAAAATACTTAGTGAAAGATTTTTTTTTATATTGAACAAAGCAAATATAAATTATTACTAAAACTTGGCTAGAACCTTTACTTCCAATATCAGAAATTTGCAATAAAGATTTACTCACAGGAATTGGCAAATTAAAGTTAAAAACTCAGTTGTCATCACCATGAAATTGATCCTCCAAGAACAAGGACCTAAAAACCAGTCACGCCATTACCACAAGGTTCACGTTGACTTGATAAAATAGCTGGCACAGCACCTGTGATAGATCATCCATATCCACACCAACCGGACTGAATCAAGCTTGTGATGAAATCCTGCTCAAAATATGGCCTTGACAAACATCCCCACCACCATTAAAACCTTCTTCACTCCAGAACTCTGCAATTTGGAATCGATACATATTTCATTCATCACAAAGCAACTCCCTCTCTGATTGTTTCAAGCTTGGTCTTTGATGCATTCCCTGACAACCCAAATCCCTCAGATCCTCCCGAATCACCCAACTTTTCCTCTTCAACTTTTTCTGCTCCTCTGCAACTTTTCCTCTCCTCTGCAACTTTTTCTGCCCCTGTGTCCTCAGGCAGGACTTTGAAGAGCACACCATGTTTGCTCTTCATGGCAGAATTGGCTGCAAAAAGCATGGCAGCCATGTCTGACATGGAAACAGCAAACTGCAATTTCCTCAGAGGAAGAACAAAATACACTTCACCCAATTCCAATTCGGCCTCTGCATCAAGAGGGGCCATGAATTTCCCAACGTCCACACAATCTGAATGGCAGATAAAATGGCCTGGATATTGCACCAGAATCTCCTCTGCTCTGATGGGCTCGATGAATTCCTTCACTTTCCCATCTGGGCTTATCACTTTGGCCATTTGGGTGAAATGGGTAACGGAAGAAGACATGCAAATGCAGTTGCCCATTGGAACATTTCCTGAATTCTCTGCTCTATGATCGATCTGGTTTGGTTTGGTTTGGTTTGGTTTGGTTATGGTTTGCTTCTGGTTTTAGTTTAAACATTTGATAAGGAGATGTTTCCGTTGACCTTGCTCATTTCACATGTCAGGAAAATAACTACTGCTTTATAGTGGGTCCGCCATTTTTCTTCTTTATGCAAGATTGACTTAGCTCTGGATTATTTTATGTGCATGAAACCGACCAGATGTCGTGTACCCAAGTACTAATTTCATAAGATTCGTACGTTCAGATTCTAGAAAAAGTCTTTCCATATTCATTACAGAGTCTCTTTCACCACGAGGAAATATGGTAGACAGCAACTGGATTATTTTAAGGAAGAGAACATGAATTTGCATTGCTCAAGCAATTTCTTTTTATGGAATAGATTTATATATGTGATTTGAAAAATAGATATGGTGTATGTTTTCAAAAATGGATGGAATGGAATTATGTTGTAGAGATGTAAATTTTGTAGAATTTGGAAAATAAATTAGCATGGGCCCTCATAAAGATATAGTTGTTCATAAGATTGTAAGATTACATAAGCATAGCGTCAATGATGGAAAATCAATAATTTCAACAATTTGATGATTTATATAGTTAGTCATGAGATTATATGATTACATAATCATAAAGTCAACAATTAAAAATATGCAATTCTAGTCATTTATCATCCGTCACACTCTATATGCTTAATATGTTATCTTTAATGGGTTTTGAAATGTTGCTTGTAACTTCCTAACTCTTGATTCACGGGTTCGTATATTAGTATATGTTCATAGTCAACAATGAAAAATACATAATTCCACTCATTTATCATTCATCGCACTCTATATGCTTAATATGTTAACTCTAATGGGTTTTGTAATGTTGCTTGTAACTTCCTAACTCTTGATTCATGGTTTTTTATATTAGTATATGCTCATATTCAACAATGAAAAATATGTAATTCTAGTCATTTATCATCTGTCGCTCTCCATATGCCTAATATGTTAACTCTAATGGGTTTTGTATTGTTGCTTGTAACTTCCTAACTCTTGATTCACGGGTTCGTATATTAGTATATGTTCATAGTCAACAATGAAAAATACATAATTCTACTCATTTATCATTCATCGCACTCTATATGCTTAATATGTTAACTCTAATGGGTTTTGTAATGTTGCTTGTAACTTCCTAACTCTTGATTCATGGTTTTTTATATTAGTATATGCTCATAGTCAACAATGAATAATATGTAATTCTAGTCATTTATCATCCGTCGCTCTCTATATGCCTAATATGTTAACTCTAATGGGTTTTGTATTGTTGCTTGTAACTTCCTAACTCTTGATTCATGGGTTCTTATATTAGTATATGTTCATAGTCAACAATGAAAAATATGTAATTCTAGTCATTTATCATTCGTTGCACTCTATATGCTTAATATGTTAACTCTAATGGGTTTTTTATTGTTGCTTGTAACTTCCTAACTCTTGATTCATGGGTTCTTATATTAGTATATGTTCATAGTCAACAATGAAAAATATGTAATTCTAGTCATTTATCATTTGTCACACTTTATATGCTTAATATGTTAACTCTAATGGGCTTTGTAATGTTGCTTTCAACTTCCTAACTCTTGATTCATGGGTTCTTATATTAGTATATGTTCATAGTCAACAATGAAAAAAATGTAATTCTAGCCATTTATCATTCATTTCACTCTATATGCTTAATATGTTAATTCTAATGGGCTTTGTAATGTTGCTTGTAACTTCCTAGCTCTTGATTCATGGGTTCTTATATTAGTATATGTTCATAGTCAACAATGAAAAATATGTAATTCTAGTCATTTATCATTAGTTGCACTCTATATGCTTAATATGTTAACTCTAATGGGTTTTGTATTGTTGCTTGTAACTTCCTAACTCTTGATTCATGGGTTCTTATATTAGTATATGTTCATAGTCAACAATGAAAAATATGTAATTCTAGTCATTTATCATTTGTCACACTTTATATGCTTAATATGTTAACTCTAATGGGCTTTGTAATGTTGCTTTCAACTTCCTAACTCTTGATTCATGGGTTCTTATATCAGTATATGTTCATAGTCAACAATGAAAAAAATGTAATTCTAGTCATTTATCATTCATTGCACTCTATATGCTTAATATGTTAATTCTAATGGGCTTTGTAATGTTGCTTGTAACTTCCTAACTCTTGATTCATGGGTTCTTATATTAGTATATGTTTATTTCACTATGATTTATTATGCAATTTCTTAACTTAGTAGATACGGTTTATTTAATTTTCTTTGTGAATGTGGATTAAGTCAGATAGGGTGATTTGTCCTATATGGTGGTGGGTGTTGAGTCATGTGCTAGTATTTTATGAAATATATATGCATGTCTATATCACACACACACACACACACACACACACACACACACACACACACACACACACACACACACACACACACACACACACACACACACACACACACACACACACACACACACACACACACACAAAATAAAATTGAAAAAAAAAATGGTATATTTTATAGCGATGTAATTCTTGTAAAATTTGGAAAATAAATTAGCATGCCCTCCAAAAATATATAGTTGTTCATTAGATCATAAGATTGCATAATCATAAAGTCAACGATGAAATCTGTAATTTCAATCATTTGATGACTTTTGTTTGTCACACTCTAAATGCTTAGTAAGTATGCTACCTCTAATAGTTTTTTAAATGTTGCTTGTGACTTCCTAACTCTTGATTCATGGATTCTCATATTAATACATGTTTATTTCATTATGATTTATTATGCAATTGCTTGACTTAGTAGATAAGGTTTATTTAATTTTCTTTGTGAATGTGAATTAACTTGGATAGGGTGATTTGTCATGTGTGGTGATGTTAAGTGTTATCTTGTTAAAAAAAATTTTTGTTGTTGCTCAGAGGTATCCCCGCGACTTCGCCCAGCGACCCCCTCGCCTTGCCTTGGACTTATTTTTTGCCAAGTTGGGGTTCGGGAGGGGGCGAGCGAAGGCGAGACTTGGGGGGGGGGGGGGGGGGGGGGCAGAGGCCCTTTAGCGCACCCCCAGGTAAACATTGGCCAGGAGAGTTGAACCCAAAACCATCGAGGAGCAAACCTGAGGCCGAGACTGACTCACCTGCCCGCCGTGGGCATCTTGTTAAAATATTAGGCCAAATATTTGTCCTATATGATGGATGTTAAGTCAAGTGCCAGTTTTTAATGATATGCATATGTGTATGTACACACACATGTATGCATATGTATATATACATACATTTACACACACACACACACACTTTTAAAATAGGAAATATGATGTACGACAACTAGATTATTTATGAAAGGGAACATGACCCTACATTGTTCAAGCAATTAGCTTTTATGGATGGAATGTAATTAACAATTATATCCATCTATCTATTGTAATGGATGAAAATGAAATTAGGTAATATTAGGACCTATTTCCACTTTCATTCATACATTATAATATGAAAACACCTAAATGAGTGATTCTCTTTGACTAACTCTTGTGAAAGAGAGTCAAGGAATACTTTTAGGGTTTATATTCCTTTGCTGCTATGAAAGGGAATATGACAAAGATAAGAGAATGTGGAATTGAAATGAAGAAACAAAGACAAGTGACTAAACAAGTATTGAAAAAATCTAACAGATAGCTGAATTGACACAACAAATACATATTTGAGAAGGGAATTATGTTGTGCACCTGTAATTGAAATCTGGGGCTGAATTGAGAGGACCAGGGTGCTTAGACTAGGGTTCCCAACACCTTGGTCTAAAAATCTGAATTTTGATGCAGTCCGAGAGACACTTACCAAATTTGAACCTATTATGGGAGGACTATGGTGCACTCCAAAATGCCTTAGTCCTGAACCATGGTGCCCCAAAGTGCCATGGTCTAGGCACTTTCTACTTAAATTTGGCTAGATTCTCCATCTTTGGGTCTTGATGTTGTTTTGATCTTCTTGGCTCCACTGGGTACTTGTAGCTACACACGAGAGGAAAAAAGGGGGTTGTGGATAGGGATTTGCCTTAGGTCAAACCTCAGGTTTGTAATTAACCCTAATTGAAATAGAAATTGAACTTGAATTGAATTGGAAAAGCTTGCATTTTGAGGGCAAGGCTGAAATACTTAAATGTAGATGATTATACCTTCAATAGGTGATGCAATGTTCTTAGGATAAGTCCTTCATGTGTTGATGCAATAACATGATAAATCACATAAAATCCATCATGAAATCACAATTGAAACCTAATATGAAGATGCCTTTATGTAGTTTTTTGCTCCTTGAATCATATATGTCCTTGAAGAAGAAGCATTGTTGTTGAATTGATGATAATGTTAGCATATGATAAGAAGATGAAACTGAATCGAGAGGGATGCCTTACATAGCGATTTTCATAATTAAAATCACCTTTAAGCTAACTTATAATTAATATATTTGTGCACGGAGTGGGATTTGGATAGAGTAAGATTGCCTTAATGATCTCTCGAAATTTGGGGAAAAGAGTCTAAGACCTAGTCCTATCAACTTTTTCCCAATTTTCTATGGATGCAAGATAGCTCGTGATTCTAATGCTAAACCCAGCTTGGTGGCTCAATCCAAGATGTGTAGATACACAAAATATGTTTTGAGATTTGAAATTAGGGTAAGATTAAAATAATAAAGGGCACACTTATGATTAAGGACCCAAATAAGAGTGTGATGATGTAATAAAGTGGAATAATATTGGGCATAATATTAATTTAAATCAATAAAGGTCCTATAACGCATAGAGGAAAGAGAAAGATTAAAATAGGTGCTAGGAGAGTGAGAAATTGGACACACTAATAAAAGCGTACAATTTACGACACTGCATTTAGCCCCCACTTTAGCAGAGTGTGATCTTACTGTCATACTCTCGGTAAAGTAGAAATGAAGAGATAAAGCATCTGAGAGAAAGACAAACTAGGGATAGGATAATACTGAGGGGTGTTCAAGCCCCCAAGCATAGTATCTTATCAATCCATACAAGTATCCTTCAAATATAAACAAAAGAAAACAATGTTAGTACTAAAAAAACAAAGCTCCAAGTCAACTAGTTGAAGAGACCTCGATAATCAAAATGTCTCAACCACTAATATCATTCTAGACATGTTATTGCAAGAGCACAAGTGGACTTATAAAAAGAACAAGGGCGTACACCAATTGAAAGCAAAAGAAACTATGATCCAACACTGGCAAAGTGTGTTATGATATGGGTTCATGAGAGAGAGAGAAGGAAGGAACATGGATTCCATAGGCTAGCAAGTTGTATCAAGCTAGGTGATCCATGTTGGAGAGGAGAGTCGGAATAGTCTGGTTGTGTTTTGCTAGTTCCACTCACCTCGTTGCATATGTTGTTGATTGGTTTCCAGAGTTAAGCATCTCGTATAAGACTTTGTTTTGTCTGGTTTCGAGCATTCAACAACCTATATAAGATGTGAAAATAAATATGTCTAGTTTTGGGAACATCTCGTATAAGACTTTGTTTTGTTTGGTTTTGAGCAATGTGTACCCCATATAAGACATATGTTGTCCAAAATGAGGATGAAGCATGAGAATGCAATAATCCCAAATTGATAATCAATAGTTGAAATACAACTAGGAGGCCGCATATATGCCCCCTCTTAAGATGTCAACATAGTCCTATTGATTTGGCACAAGTCCCAGTATGGGTAAAGTTACCAGGTTTGCCTCTTGAATATTGGGCATAAAGAATCTTCTCAGGAATTGCAATCTCCTTTGGTGAACTCCTCTCTATAGACCAGTCACAGCTTCAAAAAGGAGACTCACTCATGCTAGGTTTTGTGTAGGGATAGCCCATGATGCAGACATGCCATAATAGATAGATCTAGTGTCAAAGTTGGGAACATGGAAACAACAAATTGAATATGAATCTATCCCCTTTGCCTTCTTCCATTGTAAAAAAGTAGGTCACTAGGCAAAATCCTGTCCAATCAAGCCGAAAGTGGAGCTCAAGCAGACTAAACCCCAGGTTGAAAGTAAAAAGGCTCCAGAAAAAATGGTATGGCAAGTTAAAAACTTAGAGAATAAGGAAGCTGAATATAATTGTTTTGAACCATTGGGGGAAAATAAGGAAGTGTCCTCAAATTCTGTCTCCAATCCTCCAACCCAAGAAGTATTGAGAAATGAGTCTACCAAAGTAAACATCTCTGTTACAGAGCAGATTTGATCAGAGGAACTGAAAGAACAGATTGAATCTTCAAATGACACAACTGAAGTGGTAGCTGACACTTATGCGGGTAAGGAAACACAAAAGGAAGAGGATCAACCTAAGGAAGGGGAGATCCCTAACTCCCAAGAAGAAAATACTGACTCCTCTAACAAGTTCTAAAATGCAAGAAGCCCAAAAATGTGCAATACTAGGTAAGAACCTTTCAGATTTAGACCAGAATTCAAAAACAGTAAACAATGATTTATATGGTTCCAGAATCCCTAACTGGGGTAATGAAGATGAAATTTCCAGAATCCTTAGTAACCTGGAAGCGGCTCTTGAGAAAGAAGCTGACTGGAAAATACCAAAATACGGGAAGAAGAAAGGAACCACTCCCTCGGCTTCTCAACTAAGGAAATCTAGCAGAATAGCTCAAGTTGATGTTGGGTATATCTCCTCTTCCCCAGGTCGACCCTCTAACCATAAAGTTAGAGACAAGGAGGCCAGTAAGAACATTGTATATGGGACCCAGAAGACTCTTAAGAAGTTAGGAATCGGTAAGTAACTATCAAGATTATCTCTTGGAATATTAGGGGACTTAATAATCCTCATAAACATGATATCATTAGGAATATGATAAGGGATAGTAAACTTGATGTTTTTTTAATTCAAGAGACCAAAATGAGTAGAGAAAAAGTTGAATCTTTGAAGTTTTTCAAAAATGGGAATATCATCGGTGGTAGTTCGGAAGGTGCCTCAGGAGGCATAGCTACCATTTGGAACCTTAATATGTCAAAGGCCATGTTCTTATTCAGGAAAAAAAATTCTCTTGCATTAAATTTGAGCATATAAAAGATGGAACTTCATGGGTCCTCACTAACATTTATGCTCCCAATACCTTGAAAGCTAGAAATTCCTTCTGGAAAAAACTTATAGAAGCTAGGGATAGCTTCAAAAATCTTAGCTGGCTGGTCATGGGAGACTTTAATACTCCTTTGAGAGAGGAGGAAAAATTTGGAGGAAGCCCCTTTCAGTTGGAAAGTAGGCTGGCCCTTATGGAATTTATTAACACTCAGGCTCTCAACGATGTGGAGATACAGGGATGCAATTACACATGGACTAATAGGAGAACTGGTAATGATCTTATCCAAGTTTGCCTTGATAGGACTCTCATCTCAGATGACTGGTACAGACATTATTTCTGTTCTCTGTCTACCCACATCCGGGTTGCATCAGATCATTTTCCTATCACCTTCACTGCCAACCCAATTAATAGAAGGAGACACTTTCCTTTTAGATTTGAAAAAATGTGGACTCATCACCCAGATATCACTTGTAATATTAAGAAATGGTGGAGTATCCAAGTTGAGGGAACTACTATGTACAGAGTTGTAAAGAAACTTAAAGTGTAAAGGACAATACAAGACTCTGGAATAAATCTAGCTTTGGGAATATCTTTGAGGCCAAAGGTCAAGTTTAGGATGACCTTAAAAAAATACAGGCCCAAATTCAGAAAGATGGTTTCAGTACTATGTTCATTGCTGATGAAAATGAAACTCTTAAAAAATACCATGAAATCATTGCTAAAGAGGAAACTTTCTGGAAGCAGAGATCAAGATGCATTTGGCTATTTGAAGGAGATAGGAATACAAGATTTTTTTAGATATTGACGATCAAGCATAAAGCGGCTAATAGGATAAGCAAACTAATTGTGGATAATGGGGAGCTGGTCAAGGAGGAAGAAATAAGGAATGAAACTAAAAGGTACTTTTCAGAACTTCTTAGGAGGGATCTCAGATTGGATGTTGATGCTCAATCTTCTTTCCTTCAAAATATTCCCCGTCTCATTGATGAACAGATGAATGTCTCCCTTTCTTCCATTCCTTCGATCTTGGAAATAAAAAATGTTGTTTTTTCCTTTGATGGTAACAAAGATCCCGACCCAGACGGTTTCCCCATGTTCTTTTTCCAATATTTCTGGGACATAGTCGGGAAAGATGTCTCCAATGTGGTCAAGGAATTTTTCAGGGCTAGAAGACTTTTGAAAGAAATCAATGGTACTTTCATTGCTCTCATTCCCAAAATCCAAGGTGCAGACTCTATGGACAAGTTTAGACCAATCAGTTTGTGCAACTCTTTTTGTAAGATTATTTCCAAGGTTCTTACCACCAGAATTCTGACTGTCCTTCCTTCTTTGATTAATCATCAACAAAATGGTTTTGTCCCTGGAAGACAAATTCTCGACTCCATTATAACTGTCCATGAGAATATTAATTCTCTTGTTAGGGCTAAGAAGCAGGGTCTCATCCTTAAGCTTGATCTCTCCAAAGCCTATGACCGGGTTGACTGGCCTTTTCTTGTGAAGGTTCTTATGGATTATGGTTTTTCCACCAAATGTGTTGACCTCTTCAGCCAACTTATTACCTCAGCCTTTTTTGTTGTTTTTGTTAATGGTTCCCCTTCCCCCTTCTTCCAAGCTTCTAGAGGACTAAGGCAAGGGGATCCCATTTCCCCTATCCTCTTCATCATCATGGAAGAATGTTTTGGTAGGTCCATGGAAAATATGGTTATGTAAGGCTCTTTTAAGGGACTCCAACCTTCTTCTGCTGACCTTATTTGCTCCCATCAACAATTTGTGGATGATACTATTATCATGGGGGAATCTAGTATCTTTGAAGAATGAACCTTGAAGAATACTCTTTGTAAGTTTGCCTCAGCTTCTGGTCAGCTCATTAATCGGGTCAAAAGTGAAGTTTTTTTCATCAATACTCCAGAGAGAAGACAACAGAGAATCAATAGAATCCTGGAATGTAGGATTATTGATCTCCCTGTGACCTATCTTGGCCTCCCCATGGGCATTGCACCTCTTGATCCTTTTTGGAGCTCACTTATGGATAAATTTCATAAAAAACTAACTGGTTGGAAAGGAGCCCTTTTAAGTCAAGCTGGAAAGCTTCAACTTCTAAAATATTCTCTTCAAAGCATACCGATCTATACCCTAAGCCTTTTCAGAATTCCAGTTAAGTATGTTGATGCAATTGAGAAAATTCAAAGAAAATTTCTATGGTCAAGGGTTGAGGACAAGAAAAGAATGTCTCTTGTGGCTTGGGACCAAGTATGCAGACCGAAAAGTAAAAGAGGTCTGGGCTTGAGAAGAATTCAGACCTTAAATGAAGCTCTCCTATCCAAGAAGGTCTGGAGAATGTTCTATTCAGATACTGAATGGTGTAAAATTTGGAGAAGTAAGTACTCTCTTCTATCCTCTTCTCTTTCTTCTTTTATCAATTCGGATATCAACATTAATGGGTCCCATATATAGAATCATGCCTCTAAGTGTATAGAAAGTATTGCTAAAGGAGTTATATGGAAAGTAGGAAATGCTCGGAAAGTTAAATTCTGGGAAGACCTCTGGCTTTTTGATAAACCTTTGACTGATATCCCTTAATGGGCCCCTTATGCTCCCTCCTGTATTAGAATTTTTGGCCCTTTAGTTGAAGGGTATTGGACTGGCAATAAATGGTAGAAAATTGAAAGTATCCACCCAAGCCTCATTAAGCTCAAGATCCACCTGTCTTCGGTCTGGTTGAACAAAGAGGAAGACTCCCTCATTTGGAAATATGAACCCAAAGGTATCATTACTATATCTTCCATGTATGGTGTTCTCTCCTCCACCCCTTCTGATAATCCTTTCTGGTCCAAAGCTTGGATTAAGGGTTTGACCCCCAAAATCAACTTTTTCTATTGGACTATTCTTCAATATAAAATCTTGACCCTAGATAACCTCAAGGGTAGAGGTTTTTCCTTTCCTAATAGATGTGCTCTGTGTCTTAAGTAGGAAGAGTCAGTGGACCACCTGACCATCCACTTTTCCTATTCTGCCTCACTCTGGGAAAGATTTCTTAAAAGTTTTAGCATTGATTGGGTGTTTCCTAAAACTATTAGTGAGTTGTTCTACTCTTGGAATATCCATTGGTCTAACTCCTTTTTGAGATCTTTATGGTAGCTATCACTTCCTCACATCCTATGGGGATTATGGAAAGAAAGAAACAATCATATTTTTAGGGACACATCCCTCAATCAGGATATTGTGTTCCAGAAAATACAAGGGGTGATTGTGAAGAATATTGGAATCATTGGGGGTCCCTATTTTTCGACCAACCCCCTAGAATTTAACATTTTAAGTTCCTGGAATTTGAAGAATGTTGGTAGCTTTGACCCTAAGCAAAACAAAAGACTTGAAGCTTGATGGCAAACTCCCCCTCATGGTTGGTTCAAAGTCAATTTTGATAGTGCTGCAGAAGATAATCTGGGCTCTGCGGGTTGTGGAGCTATTCTTAGAGACGATAAAGGTATATATGCAAGGAAATGATTATTGTCCCAATAGGGAGTCAAACAAACCACAAAGCAGAAGCAATGACAACTCTTCAAGGTATTCTCCTCGCTAAAAGATGGAATTGAAGGGGATTCAAATAACATCATTAAATGTCTCAAGGGGACCTCTAAGCCCTCATGGTCTATCAATAATATTATAAAAGCTGCTAGAGACCTCATTAACACGTTTGAAAAAAGTTACATATCTCATATCTATCGTGAAGCCAATGGGTCTGCTAACTGGGCAGCCAACGCGACGGTCAATAAAGATGAAATGATTACATGGACGAAAGAACAAGGAATCCTTGAGGATGTCAAACTAATCATTTTTAAGGACCGATATAGTAGCACTCCAAAGATTTTTGATGGACAAAACAATAATTAAACAAACTAAATGGAGTACTCTGAGTTATTATAATATTATCAGCACCATTTATCATAATACTCATTCTATCACTTCCCACGCTTTCTGGGTAAATTTGGTAGCTCTGAGAAACTTTCTGTCTAAAACTCTCTGCAAGTTTCAATATTCTGCTTTGAATAGCGAAAACATGGGCAAAAACAGACGTCGATACGAACCTAGCAGTTGCAAGGAATGGAAGCAGAAGGAGGAGGTCTGGAATATTTTGCAGAAGGGTAGGTTTTCTAAATTTATGGAGAGACTCCATGGACGGGATGGCACGGTCACTAGTTTCTTCTGCAAAAAATGGAGAAAGGACACTTTGAAGATGGGAGACTAATCAGTTGTCATAGATGAAGACCTTATCGCCCAAGCCACGAGTCTCCGAAGGGAAGGAAGCAACTTCTATAGAGACAGAAAAGTGAGTAAGGAGGCCATTGACATATTTCCTGAAACCGAAAAGGAGAAAAAATGTCTGGTGAAGCTAAGTAAAACTTACTATCCCCCTAAGGCTTTTGTTAAACCATGGCAGGAGATCCTCTTTGTTATAATGCACTATATTACATTAGATGATAGATTTACTAAAGTGTACGGCTACCATTTTGTTTTGTTGAATCATTTTAGGCATGATGAGAAGGTTAACTTTCCTTACTTTATGTTATGCTCTATGAATGCCACCATTAAGGCCTATAAAGAGCACCCTATGGGGGACACTACCATGCATCAAGGATTAATGGTTCTTATTTATGACCATCTCAAGACTAATCAAATTGCCCCACCGCAACCCTCTATTGAGTCTGAGGAGGATAGGTCGGACTCTATTTTTTTTGTGGATGAGGGTTCCGACAGTGACCCAACTAGTGACTCTGAGGAGAGTTTGGAGGCAAAATCCTCTAGATTAGTTCCTCCTCCTCCTCCTCAGAGGTCTCTGAAGATTCAGAGAAGGAGAAACCCCAGGGTTCTCTGAAAAATAAAACTAATGTCCATACACAGACTAGAAACAAGCAAAAGAGAAAGAAGGAGAATGTGAAGGAGCTGGAGGTTCATAAGAAGGAAAATATTTTGGAAGTTGAACAGAACCTGGAGGAGGTGACCACTGGATAAGTTCATAGGGTTGACGATACAACTACTCTTGGTGACACTCCAAAAAAGGAACAGGACAACTCCGGTAAGATTAATTTTCCCCCAAACCCTCCTTTTGAGGGTATTAAAGGTTTTATTGACACCGTGGAGTGGTTAATAACTAGTTACAAGAAAGCTATGGATGACAACAAGAAGCTCAACCACAAAATTTAGATTCTGGAAACTATCATCACCGGGGAAGGGAAGACTATGGTTGATTATATGGAGGATTTGAAAAAAACTGTTGCAAAAGCTGAAAATATAAGAGACTCCTTCAACCCCAGATTCGAAAAAATAGAGAAAGACCTGCTGAAGAGGAAAACTAATGCTGACGCTATGGATCAAACTATATCGGACACTGTCAGTAAAGTCAGCAAAATTGAGGATTGCCTCAAGAGTATTGCAGAGAAAAGTTTAAACATCCTGAAGGTTTCTGCTGGCAATACTAAAACTCTCATTAGCAAATTGGAAGAGGAGAAGGATACCTTGAATATTGACCCTGACACTGAAGGCACAAGAGACGCTCAAGGACCCAAAATAAGAACCAGAGGTAAAAAGAAATAAAAGAAGCCTAATAAGGACCTAGATGATCTCAAAGTTGTTGTGGCCATCTATGACCAGTTGGTGATAAAGGCGGAGGACCTTCTGAAGACTATCTAACTGTATAGTGCCTTCCTAGTTTCTTTGTTGTTTCTATCTTTTGTTGTCTTTTCAGTTTGCTGGCTTTTTTGCTAGTCGTTTTGTAAGCAGTTTTTTTTGCTCTGGACTCTTTGATGACATATCTTAATTTCCTATGTTAAAGGTTTTGGGTCCTAAAAACCTATTTTTCTTAATTAATCAGATCATAGTCCCGTGAATATCCAAAATACTAAGAGAGGAGGGGTGAATCAGTGTTCCCTTGAACTTATTAAAACTTATAACTAACCAACCATATAACATAATTTAAATTCAGTAAATAAAATCAACACAAAACCCATAACACCGAATTTGTATGTGGAAAACCAAATATGGGAAAAACACAGAGAGAGTGTTCTCTCAAGAATGATGTAATATGTAACCAGTTACATAGTGTAAGTGGTGAAAAGTGATGAGGGGATATCAAGTGGAAAACTTTACTCCCCTCAATGGAGGGATGAAAGTTTCACGAAGGATTCCCTTCAACTTCTCGCGCATATTACTGTGTGCGGGAAAAGTGGGTCAATAGAACTTAAAATGTGAACAATGAAGCCTAAGGAGCCCTGTCCACACACCCATAGGACTTCTTCGTGCAAGCTATGGAGTCACAAAAGATGACTCAGCTTCCCAAGGTTGGTTCCATGGTTCTTTATCTCACAATGTCCCTCAAACCAATGTCTTTGCTCTCATATCACTAAGCAAAGTGGTTTAGGGATGACAAATGCAAGAACGAGGCATGCTTTGATTTGATTTTATTATGAAATGCATCCTAAGCTATGCATGATCTTACAAATGCAATAAACTAGATTATAAGATGATAAGATTAGTAGCAAGACTATCCTAGCATGATATACTAGTATATGATTAAGCTAAATGATAAGGAAAATACTCTAAACATGCATATTTAGATTAATTCCTATTTAAAAGAGAGGCTAAATGATGAGCATAAATGAGATATTACTTGCATGGATTTGAGTATAAGTATGATGCTAAAGACTTGGATCTATGAAAATGGAGGAATGAGAGCTCTATTTATAGCTAAAATAGGTCAATGGATGGCCAGGATTGAAAGATTTAATCAAGGGTCAAGTTTGAAAGTTGGGAATCCATGTTTGCAATTTGCACCAATGAAATGGTGACAATTGTCAACATAAGTTTGGGTTGAAGAGAGGTAGGAAGCATTAAATGCTTGAGAAGACATGATGGTTACCTTAGGAGGTAAGGGTTAAGGTTAGGTTAGGGTTATCCAATGGATAAAGGTTTTACCCAAAGGATAAACTCTTGTGCAAAGGATTAAGGACTAACCATGGTCAAAGCAATAAATGCTTGATGAGACCCTTGGGTTACATGGAGGTTGAGTTTAGAGAAAGTCTTTAATCATGCAAGAGGGTTGAGTTAACCATTAATGGTTTGGAAGACTTTCAAAGTTAAGTTGTTGAAGCCTTTAATGGTTTTCAAAGACTTTAAGGGTTTGAGAAGTGACTTCCTCTTGCTTAGGGATGTGACAATATTTAGGAGATGGGCAAGGGTAATTTAGAAGTGATTAGAAGAATCTAGAAGAGGGTTTAGGATGCAAGTGGGAGATGTAGGAAAATGCAAGTGGGTGAGGGATAATAGGTTTAATTAAAATAAATTACTTTATTTTAATTTGGTTGCAAGTGGAGGTTTTTAAATAAATTAGATTTATTTAATTGGGATTTCCTATTTAATTAAATGTAATTTTAATTAAAAGGTTTAGAAGAATAGATTTAATTAAATAAAATGATTTATTCAATTAAATGACCTAAAAGGGGTTAATTGAATTTAATTAAATAAATTGAGTAATTTACTTAATTAAATAGAGGAATGTGGATAATTTAATTAAATAGAGAAATGAACATAAAATATTCATTTAGGAATATAGTCATTTTTATACGTCTACATTTTGCCCCTCTTTGAAGTGACGTGTGTGCACATGTTAATTCAAAGAAAATGACGTGTTGCTAAAATTTGATTATGATCAGTGTTGTTTTTAGATTTTCATGTCGTGCCCCAGATTTGATGTGTGATGCCCCAGATTTAATAAACGATGTTTGATAATGTCCCCTTGGGAGATGAATCAAAATTTGGAAAATTTGATTTGATTCGATAATTGTGTTTGCATTGTTAAATTTTGGCTATGTGGAATGCTAAAATTGATTCATCTCCCGATATTGATGTGTGCGAGGGTACGAGGAAGACCACTAGTGAATTACATGCTCAATCCCCTAACCCTAATTTTATTTTACGCTATAAAAGGGGAAAAGTGCATTGTTTTGTCTCATTTGTGTTTGTTGACCTTGGAGAGAGAGACTTTTGGAGAGAAGACAAAATTCCTATTCCGTATTCTATGCATCGATTCGAGCATGTTCGGAGGTATCGGAGCCCTGCCGTGTATGGACCATCGGTAAGTCAACTTTTTTGACCCCTTTTTGATTTTTGATTTTGTCATTTTTGGTCATGTTTTGAATTTTGGCATGCGGTTTCTTCGTTTTAGCGCATAGGGGTCGTCGGTTAGCGCATACAAAAAAATTCATAGCACATAGGGTTTTAGATTTTGGGTAGCGTCCAAAAACTTAGGGCAGCACATAGATTTACTAGGTTAGCGCATAGTCATAGATTAGCGCATTAGGGAGACATGGTAGCGTAGAGTGTTAAACGGGTAGTGCATCAGGTAAACCTAGCGCATTGGGTGCATAGGGGGTCGCACAGGTAGGGGTAAGTAGCGCGTAGGTTGGACCTAGCGCATAGGGTTAGATAGGTAGCGTAGATATGAGATAGGTTAGCGCATGGGATAGGTTGAGCACTTAAGATAGATTAGATGGCGCATTGGAAGAAACAGATAGCGCATAGAGTCAATCTAGCACATGGGGTAGATAGGATAGCGCGTGGAGAAAACAGGTTAGCACATGAGTAGGATTTCAGCGCATAGCCAAATTTAGTTAGCGCATGTGGTAGGTTTTGCAAGATAGGATGATTTGTGAATGAGGAAAATTTATAGGATAAGGTCAGTTTTGCTGGGATAGGTGTGAATTGTTCATTTCTTGCCTGCTGTCATGGTTTTGATAGGTTGTCCAATATGAGTGTTGATATAACTTGGTTTGATTTGTGATTTTTCAAGTTATTTATAGATATTAATGTGGAATTGATATGAACTTGATTTGATTTGCATTGTTTCAAGTTGATATATGTGGAGCTTGAATTGTGTTACAAGCTGATATGATTGTGGAACTTGATTTGTTTGACAAGTTGATATGGGTTGGAAACTTGAGTTGTGTTACAAGTTGATATGGATGGTTATGATGTAGAACTTGATTAGATTTTCAAAGTTTTCAAGTTTTTGATGCGATTTTGATTTTGATATCTATGTTTTGATGAGGAAACTGATATTGGACTTGTTTTGCTTTTTGATAGGAGCGATTGGGAGTGGTTCAGTCACATGAGCGGTTCCCTAGACCATGGGCATTGATACCATGGTTGTCACAGGCTGATCTAGAGATTATTGATAGATGCGGCCTATCTTCCCTACTAGATATGTCTCGGTTTACTATGAACCAGGGTTTACTTACAGCGCTGGCAGAGAGATGGCATAGTGACACGAATACCTTCCACTTTGCCACAGGTGAGATTATGGTGACCCTAGAGGATTGTTACCGGATCTTGCATATACTTGTAGTAGGTGCACTATTACCTTATGAGCAGTCAGAGGAGGGCGGGACAGAGGCACTTCGCCGGATATTTCATGATGACACAGTTTGCGGATATGAGATCCCTTGGTAGGAGTTTTTGGATTTGGACTACGCACCTCTTCCATCGGTACTGGCAGGCTTTATAGGTGGTTTCCTATGTCCCGACCGTAGGTTGAAGGGACTATCTGTAGGATGGGGATTGGTGCTCGAGGAGATGGTGACACAGGGTCGCAAGTTCACATGGGGATCGGCTATGCTATCCCACTTGTACAGGGACTTGCATGAGGTAGTATACCTGGGTTACGACAGTTTGTTAGCTGGCATGACACTTCTACAGGTATGGTGTTGGGAGCATATTCTCACAGCTAGGCCACTAGTGAATAGAGATAGGCATGTTGGGTGTGCATACGCATATGGATACAGGGGGTTAGTTGTCCAGTGGAAGCTGGGAAAACTTGAGCAATGGAGGAGGGTATTAGATGAAATTGATACGGTCGTCTGATGACATTATACAAATTGTGAAGTATGGGCTGAGGATGGGCTGGAGATGCCATATGTCTTCATGACTCGATTTTTGATAGGGTGGACCCCATTTGTGATCAAGAGATTTTTGGTTACTAGAGTTTTGAGACAGTATGGTCATCAGTAGGGGATACCACAGGGGACCTGTTTGTATGCGGGCCGGAGGCAGGATATACGGGATTGGGGTCCGACTATTGACAGTGCGGCGACCGTAGATGAGTTTCTGCAGTTAGCGGGCCAGATATGGGACTACGCCCCTGAGATACTAGATGCTGGTATGACAGATGAGTTTGCTTGATTGTTTGGAGCTCGTGTCGTGGCGAGGATATCAGATCTAGCGGAGATGCAACCTGCTTTCAATGATGATGAGGATGAGGGAGGTGGAGATGGGGATGAGGAAGATGATGGAGGAGGTGGAGGAGGACGACGAGGGAGAGGAGATCGGGGGAGGAGAGGAGACAGAGGTAGAGATGGTGGTGATAGAGGGGTGCAGGTGGAGAGAGCAGTTTGATGAGCTATGATGGATAGAGGGAGAGGAGGTTTGGTGATTGGAGCAGGGGTGAGGGGAGAGTAGGAGTGGTGATAGAAGTGGTGGGAGG
Source organism: Cryptomeria japonica (assembly GCF_030272615.1). Lineage (NCBI taxonomy): Eukaryota > Viridiplantae > Streptophyta > Pinopsida > Cupressales > Cupressaceae > Cryptomeria > Cryptomeria japonica. The sequence continues at coordinate 18,961,044 of NC_081405.1, read as the reverse complement.
GACTGATGAGTTGAGATGACCAACTCAGAGGAGGAGGACTGATCTGTTACCTCCACCAGCACCGAGGATAGGGGGAAGGACGTGGAGTGCATCTTCCCAGGTACTCCTTCAGATCCGGGTTTTGACGCATTGAGAGGATGCTCAGATTAGGATCCTACAGTTGATAGTGCAGCAGCCGTAGGCACAGTTATTAGCGCAACAACATTAGATTACATAGCTGACCACAGAGCGGGATACTATTTTGGAGCGGTTAGGTCGAGCTGAGGAGCTGGTAGGGAGTTTGCAGAGAGCGGCAACAGGTGGTCCAATGAGAGACACCTTGAGAGAGCTGGCTTTGAGAGCCAAGGAGGCGGAGTACTATCGGTGCCATTATGAGGATGCAGTGCCCAGGGAGCACCGAGTGCAGAGTTTCACGCAGTCAAGATCGAGTAGATCTCGAGAGACTAGTTCGCGGTCAGAGAGCAGAGGCGTGATAGGGCCTATTTGTCAGGATCCACCTGGGGATCTAGGGGCTGGGACATCTGCGGCAAGACAGTCTCCTTCAGAAGATAGTCACTCTTGAGAGACATTGTCTCCATTGTATTTTTTATCATTGTTTTTGTTGTACTAGGTATAGACATGACAAATATTGTATATTGATCATTTGTTGATATATATATATATATATATATATATATATATATATATATATATATATATATATATATATATATATATATATATATATATATATATATATATATATATATATATATATATATATATATATATATATGACACCATTTTCTTTGATCATGTGATGTGTTATGGATTTATGCTTTTTATATGCTTGTGCTTATTCTATGATGATGCAATGGTTAGATAGATATATGTGATGTGAATGCATGATGTTATGAGATGTATCTTGAAAATGAGATGTATGATATGATATGCTGTGAGATGTATCTTGAAAATGAGATGTATGATATGATATGTTGTGAGATGTATCTTGATATGGAACTAATTGTAAAATGATATGCAACTAATTGTTTTTGAGCATCCTCATTTTGCATTTATCGTCCGATATAGCCACATGTTATTTGCTTTCAATATATATATCATCATTGAGCCATTGATTGATCTTGGGATATGTTGAAAATTTATACAAGCATAATGGTATAATTGAACCATGATGACCTGAGAAAAATTTACATGATGTTTGATTTTACAAGATAGCACAAGCGTCAAGGTATAATTGAACCAGGATGACCTGAGTGTAGATTGCGTATAAACATACAAGATTATACCATTTGTATGTGCAAAGTGGAATCATGTCTTCAGTGATATTCATTGAATCACATCTCGAGAAAAGTCTTCGTACAATACAAGTGATCACCTCACAGACAGAGGACTAAAAAGATATTGGAGTTTCCCGATGTTTCTCTAGCTTTGAAGCATTGTGAAGAAAATATAGAGAATCCAATAATTCAAAAAGTTTAAATGCAAGAATAGTCAAAACTTTATGCAAAATGCAACATGTGATACTTCATAAAATCATCCATCGTATTTCTTTTGTGATTCCTTGTTTGATCGATCAATGTTTTGCTTTGTGATTTGCGTGAGTCTTTGGTTGTTGGATATGATGTTCTGAGTTTTGCAAATAGTTTTGATGGTTTGAACATGCTACAAGTTTTAGATGATTATTGCCCCTAGCTAAGTGTACCTCTTGATGCGGGTATGTATAGTGATTACCAAGCCATGGTGAGATGTAGTGAAATGCTAGATGGATAAATCAGGACAGTGACTACGCTAAGTATGTCCTGAATGGATATTTGTGATAAAATGTCGGGTAATGGCCAATAGTGCTTTACTGCGGAGATAAGGATATGGATATAGATAGAGGAGTTGTTTTTTCACAATAGCGTCTGTTTGCTAGGTTTTCACCAGTTGCTTTTATTGTACCTTTTTATTTGCTTTTTCTTGATTTTTTGATTTTTTTTTTTGACTTTTTCCGTGCATTAGACTACTCAAGTGTATTATTTCTTTAGATGGATGTTGTTAGTTGGTTCATTGAGCACATCTCCTTCTGAAGTTGTTAGCTAATAAGCACTTGATCCATAGACTGATATGATGACATAGGGACCTAACCAGTTAGGTTCAAATTTCCCTTTCTTTTCTCGATCTTGCTGATTTCTAGGATTTTCCTTGAGTACTAGGTCACCAACTTAAAAAATTCGGGGAATGACTTTGTGGTTGTAGCTTCTGCACATGCGTTGCTGATATGCTTTGAGATGAGTATAAGCACGCTAGCATCTTTCATCTAATAGTTCAAGTTCTTGCAGTCGGTTAACTCGATACTCTTCATCTGGGATTAAGCCTTTTAGAGAGACTCTGAGAGAAGGAATTTCTACCTCCAGGGGTAAAATAGCTTATGATCCATATACCAACGAGTATGGCATAGCTTTGGTAGGTGTGCGAATGCTAGTTCTGTATGCCTAGAGTGCTGGATTGAATTGTACATGCCAATCTTTGCTTGCATCATTCACTGTTTTCTTCAAGATTTTCAGTATTGTTTTGTTAGATGCTTCTGTCTGACCATTTCCTTGTGGGTAGTATGGTGTAGAGAAACGATGTTGGATTTTGAATTTTTCACATAGTTCTCGGACATCTTAGTTTTTGAAAGGTCATCCATTATCAGTGATGATGGAACTCGGGATGCCATATCTGCAGATCAGATAGTTAAGGATAAAAGAGGCAATTTGTTTCCCAGTTACTATGGTCATGGGGACTGCTTCGATCCATTTGGTAAAGTACTCTATTGCAATTATAATGAACTTGTGTCCATTTGAAGATGAAGGATGAATTTTGCCGACTAAGTCCAGTCCCCATTGACAAAAGGGCCAGGATGTTGTGAATGGTTGCAGTTCCTGTGCTGGTGCATATATAAGATTGCCATGGATCTGGCATTTAGGACACTTTTTTGCAAAGTGATAAGAATATTTTTCCATTGTAGGCCAGTAGTACCCCATCCTTATAAGCTTTTTAGCAAGAGTAGTACCACTGGAATGTGTACCACAGATACCTTCGTGAAGCTCGTGTAAAGTGGAGTCAGATTCATTACGATCAAGGCAACGAAGAAGAGTACCATCTAGACCTCGATGGTACAAAGTATCGGCAGTAAGGGTATAAAGGGCAACTTGTCAGATAAAGTTACACTTTTGGTTTTGGGACAAGTCAATGGGTAGGATATTGGTCTTAAGATACTAATATATCATTCCATATAAGGGTGAGTCTAAACTAGTTAAGGCATAGATAACCTAGGATTCTGAGTGGTCATAGGCTGGGGAGAACAGTTGCTCTACCAGAAACTCGTAACGACTTTGTTGTTCTAGAATTTGTAGTAATGAAGCGATAGTATCCATTGCATCAGTTGCTTTGTTGTTCAATCTTGGTATTTGCTCGAAGGTGATGTGTGCAAAATATTGCTTGAAGTCATCCACCATTCACTTATAGGGTAGCAGCTTGTCATCCTTTGTCTGATAGTCGTTGTTGATTTGATTGATGACTAATTGTGAGTCTCTGTAGACCTTTAACTCCGTGATTTTCCATTCTACGACCATTTTGATGCCTATAACCAATGCCTCATATTCAACCACATTATTTGTGCATGGGAACATAAGCCTATATGATCTTGGTATAGTGTGTCCTTCAGGAGTGATGAATAGAATGCCAGCACTTGAACCATGTCGTGTGTAGGATCTGTCAAAGTATAGGGTCCATTGTTTGGTAGAGATAGCAAGAATGTTCCTGTCTAGAAATTCAATCTCCATAGTTTGTTTTCCTGGTAGTGGTGCTTCTGCTAGTTGATATGCAATTGCTTGTCCCTAGATAGCTCTTCGCTCCATATAGTGGATATCAAATTCACTAAGAATCATGACCCGTTTAGCCAATCGACCTGTAAGAGATGCTTTACTGAGTAAATATTTGAGAGGATCAATTTTTGCAACTAGCTTAATTGTGTGAGCTAGCATGTAGTGGCGGAATTTTTGAGAGGCGAAAACCACAGCTAAATAGGCTTTCTCAATAAAGGTGTAATTTAGCTCATAGCCGTTCAAGGTCCTACTGATGTAGCATATTGCTCGTTCCTTGCCTTGTTGATCTTCTTGTGCTAACAGTGCCCCCAGAGATATATCTGTTATGGAAATATAGAGAATGGGTGGCTTCCCTGCTATCGGTGGTACTAGAACTGGTGGGTTCATCAGATACTATTTGATTTGATAGAAAGATTCTGCACATTTGGCTTCCCTTTTGAATGGTACATTTTTATGTAACAAATGATTGAATGGTAGGCTTTTATCTGCTAGTTGAGTGATGAATCGCCTGATTGATTGAAGTTGTCCTTGTAGAGATCTAAGTTGGCTGATGTTCTTTGGTGGTGGTATCTCCATGATGGCTTGCACCTTAGTTGAGACTATGTAGCCTAGTAACTTGCCTGATGTAACCCTGAAGACACACTTCTTAGGGTTGAGCCTGACTTGGAATTTCTCCAATCGATCAAAAATCTTTTCTAAGATGCTTAGATGTTCTGCTCTAGTGAAGGATTTAGCTAGTAAATCATCCACATAGTCCTCCATGAAGTTATGCATCATATCATGAAATATTGTTGTCATTGCTCATTGATATGTTGCCCCTACATTCTTTAAGCCAAAAGGCATGACATTCCAACAATACATTCCCCACAGATAGGTAAACGTTTTTCTATCTTGATCCTCTGGAGCGATCTTGATTTGGTTATATCCTGAAAAACCGTCCATTAATGATAACATTGCATGGCCTACTGTAAGGTCTACAATGATATCAATACTTAGTAAAGGAAAGTCATCCTTTGGATAGGCGTTGTTGACATCTCTAAAATCTGTGCATATTCTGATACTGCCATCTGGTTTTGAAACTAGTACAATGTTGGAAATCCATTCTGCATAGTCGATGGGTCGGATGAATCTGACATCTAATAGTTTCTTTAGTTTAGCCTTGACCATGAGTGCCACATGTGGATTTATCTTTCGCAGTTTTTGCTTAACCGGTTTAGCTCCTGGAGCCATAGACAAGTGATGCATGATTAATTATGGATCAATCCTGGGCATATCTGCGTATGCCCAAGCAAAGTTGATTTGCTTTTCTTTAAAAAAATTGATAAATTCTGATCTTTCTGCTTCTGTCAAAGATTTTGCAAGGTGTATATTTTTGGCTGCTTCTATAGTACCAATGTTGATTGATTGAGTGGGCTCAATCAATATGGGTGATCACTCATGAAAATGTTCAGGAAGAGTGTCAAGTCTCCCATCTTTAGGTGCCTTAAAAAGGTTTTCACCCTCAGATGCGTCCTTTATTTTTACCTTTTTATGATCTAGAGCTGCCATTGACTGGTTTTCAGCATCAAATCCTTTATTTGGTTTATTTTTACGACTGAGAGACTTGGCACTCCCTTGGTTGCAGACATCGTTACTTTGTTCACTGGTAGAGTCTGTTTCTGGGTTAACGATACATAGGTAGTAGATAATAGATTCATCATTTGGGAAAATTGGTATATCATGTACTTCGGGTTTGTCCCAGTCGATGAGGTCAGGAAAGATAAGTGGTAAGGAATCGTTTGGTGGATCAAGTTCTGCTGCGGTAAGTGTCAGGATAGAGGTTTCATTGTGATTGGTTTGGGTGTTAAAGAAGTCCAGGATTCCGTCAAGGTCTTCGATGATATCATCCTCCGTATAGACTTGTTCATAATGTTTTTGCTCACTTTCCTTAGCATCATAGATACTTGGTGGTCCAAATTCAAGTAGTCTAATTTCTGTGCTATGTTCTTCTTGAGAAAGGGATATAGAACTAGTATTTTTAGTGGTATTTTCAGTAGCATTTGAGCAGCTACCCCATTCATATTCATTGGAATCAGTCTCAGAGTTATCATCCCAAATTTTTTCAATGCTGTAAACAGGTATGTTAAATGGCGAAAATAGATCTTTGATAATTGATACTATTCTACAGGCTTTTTCTGATTCTGCATCAGATCCTGCTTCTATTTTTTGCATTTGTTCATAGACTGTTTCCTTTCAGGGAGGAATGATGTTGCCCTGAAGTGATTTTGCTTTGTTGGATATTTGTTCATGAATATGAGCTACTGTTGTAGATGTTGGCTTCTTGTGAATGATGGGCTTCTCCTGATGTTGCTTCTTTTCTTGATGTTCACATTTCTTACGAATTGTCTCTGTTGACTCAAATAGTGCTTCTTGCCATGATTCTTCTTTGTATTTCTTCTTTGCTTTCCACAAAGGTTTTTGATATTTGCATGGTATTTTCTTTGGTAGTAGAGTGAATTCAAAGCCCAATCCTTTTTTGTCTTTACTAAATTGTGAAGGAGGATCCAATGGTTCTGTGACACCTTCCTGACGCTTACTAATAGGTCCTTTGCCATTGTATCCCATTTGCTACATGATTAAGTAGCCTTTTCGATATAGGTGTGTGGGTATAACTACTTCCAAAGTAGCTGCTCTGTCTTCTTCTTCGCCTTTTTATAGCCAACTAAGGATATCCTTTTCCTCGGATTCATGTGCTAAAGTGCCGAGTTGAATGAATGTGCCATCGAACTTGGTGATGGGCTAAGTTGCTTGATGTGTTGATGCTGTAGGTAATCCATGAGATCTAGGTGATGTGGGTAAGCTGGTCAAACACATGGGTTCCAAAGAGTATTCCCCCATGCCTTGTTCTTTGATTTTCATTTTCTGCTTGAAATCTCTAGGTAATGATTTAGACTTCTCTTGTTGAAGATCTGGTGCTGAGGGATTCTGTTTCTCTTTATTATGCGGAACCAAACTGTCCTGGGCTGCCCCCATTGCATTACAATGTTGAAATGGATTGTGACTAGCAGATATAGAAACCTCCTGCCCATTATAGGGGAATTTGACACACTGGTGATATGTAGAAGGCACTACTTGCATTTCATGTATCCAGGGTCGACCTAATAAGATATTGTAGGTGAGGTCTATGTCTAAGACCTGGCACATAGTATCTCTTTGTATTGGTCCGACTTGAATCAACAACACCACTGTTCCTTTAGAGGATCTTTCTTCATCATCATATGCCTTTATGGTAATGTTTTTGCGTGGATCAATAGACTCCTTTGAGAAGCCTAATGCACAGATAAGTTTTAAGGTACATATATTAAGCCGAACTCCTCCATCTATCAATACTCATTTTACTCGATGTTTATAGACGATGACTTCAATATGGAGAGGAGTGTTATGTGGATGACTTAGTGAGATATTATCATGCTCCGAAAAAGTGAGATTATGAGGCCCTGTCATATGAGCGACCATGGCTTGGAATTTGTTAGCATCTAGATCTTGAGGTACATTTCTTTCTAATAACGCTTGCTCCAATATGTCTTTGTGTTTCGGCGAAAGTTTTAGTAACTCCAGTATAGATATTTGAGCAAGAGTTTTGCGCAGTTGGCTGACTAGATCATATTGAATTTTGGGTATAGTGTTTGTTGTTGACGTATGTCCCTTCAAGACATATTTTTGAGCTCTTGTTGTTACATTGATAGATTCATGATCACGTTGATCTCGGATTGTGATGACATTGACTTGATTGTCTTTAGCTGATATATGATTGATGGTGTTATTGTAGATGTGATTGATACGAGCTCCACATGTATCGTTTGAGGTGGAAGCTCCATCCTTGTTGTAGTTTGGAAGAGGATTTTTAAAAGCTCCATGGTCACTATTTGTCTTGAGACCATCAACTGTTAGATCACCTCTATCAATCATGTCTTGAACAATGTTTTTTAGTCTCATGCAATCATTTGTTTGATGACCTTTGTTACGATGAAAATCACAAAAGTGTGAGTCATTCCACCAGGGTGGTTTGATTTGGGGTTCGTAGTTGCTGATTGCTGGTAATGAGATAACTTTGTTGGCCAGGAGTTCTCTGAATGCCGAATCTAGTGATTGCCCCAATGGTGTGTAGACACGTTTTTGGAAATTGTTGGTGCCACCTCGTGAATTGTTATTAGGTCTTCGATTTGTGTGATTGTTTTGAGCATTGTTGGTGTTGTTTGTGTTGGGCTGACCTTGATTGGTATTCGGTGCGTATGTGTTAGTGTCTGGGTTAGAACCTTTGGGATTTTTGGTAGCTTGGGGATTCCCTGATAATGCGAGCACTGGCTGTTTAGATTTTGGATCATGTGATTCATTGCCTCCTTCATTTCCATTGTTCTTGTTTCGAGTCCAGAATCTAGATTTGTCTAAGTTGTTGTTATTTTGGTTATTGTAGTTTGATGAACCTGTTCCTTCTTTGAATAATTTGAGCGTTCCTTTCTTGACACATGCTTCTTCTACTTGAATGTCGTTTTCAATTAGTTTAGTGAAAGACGGTATGCATTGGAGTTTGAGCCTGTAACTCATCTCACCATTCAAGTTGTCAATGAAAATTTCCATTTTCTCCTTTTCAGGAATATCTCGAGGATATCGTGAAACCATACGTCACCAATGTTGAAGGAATACCATGAATGTTTCATTGTTTTTCTGTTTAGTGTTACAGACATCTAGCATGGTGATAGCATGTTGAATGTTATAGGAATATTGAGTTATGAATTTGTTGACTAGTTCATCAAATGATCTAATAGGAGGTGTGATTTTGGATAACCATTCCATTGTTTGTCCTCCCAAAATTCTTGGGAATAACCTCATCAGATAGGTGTCATCATGAGAAAATTCAAGGCTCATGGTGCAGAATTCTCGAACACGATCACGAGGATCGCTTTTCCCATCGTATTTGTCAAATTTTGGAACATCTGAGTTTGGAGGAAAAGGGACCATGTGCAATCTTCTATCAAAAGGATAAGGACAAATTTCATTTAGTGAATACCGTATTGTTGTCCCTTGTTGCATGTCTTGCATTTGTTTTTATAACATTTGCATTTGTTGAGTAAGGGCAACCAAAGGCACATGGTTTTGCCGAGGGAAGACTTCTTCCCTTGCATTATTCCTGGGTTGAAATGGTGTATGGAACAGTATGTTTTGCTCGAGGATGCATTGCTCAGGGATGTTTTGCCCTGGTGTATTTTGTTCCGATATGTTTTGTTCAGGAATATCTTGCTCAGGGTCGTGTGCTTCCCCTTCTCTTTGTTGTTCTTGATATTTGTAATGTTGAGATCTTGTTCTAAACATGTCCGTGACAAAGTCTTCAGGAAGTTTAACCCCTTTTCTTGTAAGCATGAGTAGGTATTTTTCCTTGTCATTTTCCAAGAGTCTTTCCACAAGTTTTTGAAATGAAGCACTCTCTTAACATTCTTGAAGAAGGTCCTCAGAAATTTCGGCATCCTCTAAACTCGGATGCTCGAAAGGATTTGATAATCTCCGATTCATGCTGGATTCTGATTGCATTTCGCTTTGTTTGTTTGTTGAGAGCAAGTAACAATGAGAATCTAGTAGAAGATTTCAGTGACAAAGGGGACAAAATCCTCTTCAATGTGTTGCTCAGGGGTTGGCGGTTCAAATCAGGGTATGTTGTTAGTGATGCACTCGTCGGGAAAGAATGCAGGATTGATCTTTCCTCCCCGGTTTATGATTTGACTAAATGCAGAATTTTTGAGAATATGCTCTAGTCTTTAAAGGTTCCTTATCAAATTTGTTAGATTTGTTCTAGATATAAAGTTTGACGTGATGAAGAAATGTTCGATGAGATTTGAAAAGTTGACGATTGATGTATAAAAAATTATTTCTTTTGACAAATTTGGAAAAACTTGGTTGTTGTTTCTTCAACATGGTGTTACGATAAATATTCTTTCTTCTCAGAATATGAGGATTAGTCATGCATAAGTGATTAATGGTTTCCTTTTGAGTTGTTTTGGATTCAGATTATCTTGTTTTGAAGACTCAAGTTTTACTTTATCAAAGTGAAGGTTTAGATGCCCCCTCATGACAAAGTGTGCCAAATGATATGGATAAAGTTTCCCGATATGGAAACTTGATTTGACAACTTGAGGCTTTGAACAAGTGTGTTTTGGATAAAATCCGTGAGATAATAAAGGACCTATTTGTCACTCGTGATGATGTTTCCTGATTTTGATATGATAGATATGTTTATCGTGCAACTAGTTTTGTATTCTGGACAACTTTTGTTTGACTAGAAATTTGCTCTAGAAATAGTTTTTAATACTTGTTTTTGATGTTCTGTTTTGACGAAAATGAAGTTGATGAAAGGAGGTTTTCAAAAATGTTTTCAAAATTTTCTAAATTTATCACTGTTTTGCCCCTTGTTTCTCTGTTTTTTTATTACGCACTAAAGCAGAGATAGGATGCGCTGACCACACGTGCTAGCTGCCCCTGGCTACGCGCTAACTGGTTTAGACTATTTATGTTTGTTTTCTATTTTTCTCAAAAAGTCATGCGCTAGTATGGGCTTGCTAAGCGCTAATTGATCAACTCTATGCGCTAAGTTGATGCTTCCATGCACTAGACTGTTCTTAAAACACGCTAAGTTATGACAGTGGGTTTTGGATTCTTGGTAAAGCATTACTGTTAAGACTTGATGTGCTAAAGTTCAATTTTAATGCGCTAAAAGATAGTTCACATGCACTAAGAGGTTGTTCTCACGCGCTAGACTGCCCTGATGTATTGATTTGGTTATTTTATGTGGTTTTTGGATCTTTGTTTTGAAATTTTTAGTGTTGACAGATGATTTTCCGAAGTAGCAAATGAAAGCACGACACCAAAGAGACAACCATTTTCTTAATCTAACAACAAGTGTATGTTCTGCGAGGATGTGTTCAAATCCCCAATGTTTTAACAGGTTTGGATACAAATAATACACTTCAAAAAGACTCTTTATTCAATGGTCATAAGTAATATCATAGCCCACTAGTCTCAATACTCCGTCAGCTCAAACAACCGTGTCACCCCTTAGAGGGAATCCATTTTTTTGCCTTTTGCCAGAAATTAACTCAAAGTGAATTGCTTCACAATTGAGTAGTTATCTTGGGAGATATATGGTGAGTAATCTTGGGGGCGGATTCTTCCCCACCCTTGCACTATGATTTTACAAATGTCTGGTCACTGACTCAGCTCAAGGTTTCTATTTCTAAGGTTCGTAATTAGGCTTCCTGTTCGGCCGTCAGTGATAAACTCCCTCAGGAGGCTTCCCAACCTTTAAAACAAAGGCTTTACGTATCTCAAGGATACTGGGGGAAGGCTAATTGTTGCGCACAACCATTGAAAAGGACTTTCATCACTTTTCACTTTTGATTATAGTGGGTTGGAACACTTGGCGTCAAAGTTGTTTCCCACTTAGGTCATTCCCTTCACACCGGCCACGAATGGCTTTAAGAGTTTTTCAACCCCTCAGGAAGGCAGGCCTGCTAAAGGGTGTAAATGCTTTAAATGACTGAAAGCGTAAGAGTAGTCTGACTTTTTGATCACCCAGTTAAGGGGAGAGCATATACCTTCTACTTTCGAGACAAGGCAATCAAGTTGTTCTTTTTATCTTTTCAATTCAGTGATTTTCTAAAATATATATGGAGATGTTGCTCCACAAAAACATGGTGTTTATTTCAATCCTTTTATGGCAATGATTTTCTGATCTATTGAATAGAAAGGGTCAACAAAGTAAATTCGATGTTTGGTCAACAAAACAAAAGCGATCAAATGGGGAAGATCTTCCCTCTTTTAGTTGTAACTGACTTTTGTGACTTGGTGTGATTCTTTACTTTGCCCAAATTTGAAGATGGATCCTTTTATGCACCAAAGGATGGTGAAATTCTTTTCTTTTAAGCCCTTTGCAAAATGAAAATTTGTCTTGTTCTTTTTAAAGCCCAAATTAAGAATTTTCCTTCTAGAAAAGCAAGAAAAGATTTTTGATTTGTGGTTCTTTTTAGGTACCCCAAATGAAATATGAGTTCAATTTTAAGAAAATTAAAAGAAGTTCAAATTTTAAACTAACTTAACTAAGTTAGTAAAAACTCTAACTATCTTAATGGTCCTAAAACTGAGCTCCTATCTGCAATAAAATCATTAGAACCTTGCAAAATAACAAGCAAAAGGGTTAGATAACTCGTGGACTTCAACAAGTCTAATTTTACCCTCGGTTACAGATTTTAGTTTTTGCCTTTGTTCATGATGCGCTACAGAACAAACTGTATGCGCTACAATATAACAGTCATGCGCTACAAGATGACAACGATGCGCTATGCTATTTCTAGAATGCGCTAGGATGGTTTCCGGATGCGCTGCTCTGTTTTTCTTCTGCGTCGAGACCTATAGGAAAATGTTAGTGGGATAATGCACTATAGTAAAGACTACACACGCTAAACAGAAAGGGGGATGTGCTAGACTGTTAACCAGATGCGCCAGGGAATGTTTCTTACGCGTTGATTCTTGTTTCCAACGGACCTGCAAAAGTGGTTAAAATTAAAAACTGATTTTATATATGGGGTCGGGCCCCACGATGGGTGCCAGAAATTTGTGTGGGAAAAGCGGGTCAATAGAACTTAAAATGTGAAAAATGAAGCCTAAGGAGCCTTGTCCACACACCCACAAGACTTCTTGGTGCAAGCTATGGAGTCACGAAGGATGACTCATCTTCCCGAGGTTGGTTCCATGGTTCTTTATCTCACAAGGTCCCTCAAACCAATGTCTTTGCTCTCAAATTATTGAGAAAAGTGGTTTAGGGATGACAAATGCAAGAACGAGGGATGCTTTGATTTGATTTTATTATGAAATGCATCCTAAGCTATGCATGATCTTACAAATGCAATAAACTAGATTATAAGATGACAAGATTAGTAGCAAGACTATCCTAGCATGATATACTAGTCTATGATTAAGCTAAATGATAAGGAAAATACTCTAAACATGCATATTTAGATTAATTCCTATTTAAAAGAGAGGCTAAAAGATGAGCATAAATGAGATATTAAAGCTTGCATGGATTTGAGTATAAGTATGATGCTAAAGACTTGGATCTATGAAAATGGAGGAATGAGAGCTCTATTTATAACAAAAATAGGGCAATGGATGGCCAGGATTGAAAGATTTAATCAAGGGTCAAGTTTGAAAGTTGGGAATCCATGTTTGCAATTTGCACCAATGAAATGGTGACAATTGTCAACATAAGGTTGGGTTGAGAAGAGAGGTAGGAAGCATTAAATGCTTGAGAATACATGATGGTTACCTTAGGAGGTAAGGGTTAAGGTTAGGTTAGGGTTATCCAATGGATAAAGGTTTTACCCAAAGGATAAACTCTTGTGCAAAGGATTAAGGACTAACCATGGTCAAAGCAATAAATGCTTGATGAGACCCTTGGGTTACATGGAGGTTGAGTTTAGAGAAAGTCTTTAATCATGCAAGAGGGTTGATTTAACCATTAATGGTTTGGAAGACTTTCAAAGTTAAGTTGTTGAAGCCTTTAATGGTTTTCAAAGACTTTAAGGGTTTGAGAAGTGACTTCCTCTTGCTTAGGGATGTGACAATATTTAGGAGATGGGCAAGGGTAATTTAGAAGTGATTAGAAGAATCTAGAAGAGGGTTTAGGATGCAAGTGGGAGATGTAGGAAAATGCAAGTGGGTGAGGGATAATAGTTTTAATTAAAATAAATTGCTTTATTTTAATTTGGTTGCAAGTGGAGGTTTTTAAATAAATTAGATTTATTTAATTGGGATTCCCTATTTAATTAAATGTAAATTTAATTAAAAGGTTTAGAAGAATAGATTTAATTAAATAAAATGATTTATTCAATTAAATGACCTAAAAGGGGTTAATTGAATTTAATTAAATAAATTGAGTAATTTACTTAATTAAATAGAGGAATGTGGATAATTTAATTAAATTAGATTTAATTAAATAGAGAAATGAACATACAATATTCATTTAGGAATGTAGTCATTTTTATACGTCTACAATTACAATTAAAAGAGGGGATTGAATTCACTAGATCCAATCCCAATGGGAGGAGATTAAATGCTAAGTGAATTGTAGAGAATTTGGAGTGTATTAGGAAAGTAAATTAATCCTCTTTTAAAATCCAGTTGAATTAAGAAAATTGAGACTAAGTGTAGAAATGATAAAGAAGAAAGTATATCTTGAGATAAAGATGCAGGATGAAGTTGTGCACCTGGAATTAGGAGTAAAATGTTGAGACAAAGCTTCCCTGCAAATCTGAGCAAAAGTTGTCGAGACTGAGTTGAAGTTGCACTTGGTCCTCTGAAAAATCCGCGTGCCGAAAAGGGTTTTTCCGTCTCTGAAAATGAAGCCTAAACCTGCAATTACAACCGCACACCTGCAACCTACACATAAAAAAGAGAGGAAAATGTTGTTGGGATTGGAGGTTTTCCTTCTAGTCAAACCACATTTTGAAATTAACCAAGTGAATGAAAAATATTGCAAGTAAACGAAAGGAAATGTCTAAAGTAAAATCCACCTCAAGAAGGGGATGCAATTGAAATGATGAAATTGCTTGAAAGGATATGTGGAATTGGATGTCTTGAATGTTGATAGAGATCTCCTCTTCAATGGTTGAATCCTTGACTTGAATGCAACACCCAGCCTTGAAAGGAGACTTGTAATGCTCAATGCTTGAAGGGTTGCTTGAATGATTGAATGCTTGAATGTTTGATGACGATAATGGAGGCTTTCTGCTTGTTCACCTTACTTTTGCTTATGCAAATAGGAGGGGAAAATGCTCCTTATATACTTGCCAATTAGGGGTATTTAGCTAATTTTTCGTCTTAGGCTGACATAGGAAAAAAATTTCCCACTCACAATTGACAATCCCAATGCAAAGTTTGATCAAGGGAGGCCCAAAATAGGGCTGGGATAGGGGTACTATGCCCTTGTCCTAGGAGGACAGGAGCGCTACCCTAATTCGGGACAAGCAGTGATAAAAAGGCCATGGAGGGTGGTAGAAAATGCAAGTTACTAATGTTTTGAGCATGTCTCAAGTATCCAATTAGACTTAGGGATTCATCCACTAATGCAAAGACCCAATTGCAATCAAAAATTGCAAGGGTCATAATTTTATGACATTACATTTAGTCCCCACTTTAGCGAGAGTATAAGCATACGCCAATACTACCGGTAAAGTACAAGGAAACAAGATTGAAATACTTTCACCATGTCAAGGAGGCAAGATACACCAAGCCCCTAGTGGACTAAGGATCTTATTATTTTGATTGACAAAGTAAAAGGGAAGATCAAGAGGGAGAACGATGACTGCAAGTAGTAAATTTTCCCTCACTATGAGTCATGAAAAGAAAAATACCAAAAATTACAAAGCAAAGCCAAGTTCACTAAGCAACTTTAAGTATCAAGAAGGAAAATATGAGTGGAGTGTATGCCCCCACATTAAAGTGATCGTGCACACCTTATCATGAGTGATTGCTTTAAGGTAGGATACACCAAAGAGAGAGAAAGAGAGGGAGTATTTTATCACAAGGATTTAGCCCCCAATCGAGGAATAAACCCAAGGATAATGAACACAAAACACAAAGCACAAGGTCGATTCACTTTCCTTGGGGTCAGTATGCTGTATGATAACTCATGTATATCATGTATGTTTATGCATAGAATAGTCGTCATTCCCCAAAGAAAGGAAACCACCTTGGAAGAAAGGGAACACAAGTGTCTTTTGAGTCAACATGAAAGAGACCAAAAGAGATCTCAATGCTTTGCATTGTCCTCAAGTAGACATCACTAGGGAGAACAAATAGAAGAATAGGGATACACATAGAAGAATGGTCACATAAGAGAAAGAAAGGAGAGAGGTAGAGGATCTACAGTACTGATGCAACTAATCTAGCGCAACATCCACCTCCCGATCTTGCTGATCACTATTTTGGGAAGGCGGGAAACATGCCAGAGGAGCGACATTGAGCACAATAGATGGAGCTATCCTAAGATCAAAACAAGGACTATGCTCATGTGCTAAGTCACTTTGTTTGTTTTGACGAGCTAGGATTAAGGCTTTTAAAAATTATGCAGATAAATGTTTGTCAACATCAACATATT
This sequence comes from Cryptomeria japonica, assembly GCF_030272615.1. Classification (NCBI taxonomy): domain Eukaryota; kingdom Viridiplantae; phylum Streptophyta; class Pinopsida; order Cupressales; family Cupressaceae; genus Cryptomeria; species Cryptomeria japonica. The sequence continues at coordinate 18,945,012 of NC_081405.1, read as the reverse complement.
CATATTCACTATCAGAAGCATTAGGAGTTGTATTGCCATCATGAATAACATTTTCACCAATTTCTTCATCAATATTTATAAAAAAAAGAACTCTAACATGAATAGAAGTAAGACCATCACATGTTTTTTGCAACTTATGATTTGGAGATTTAGGTTCAACATCTTGCTTAGGAGAAAATGAAATCATGTAAACTATTGGTGTTTTGGGAGATTGAATAGTTTGAGAAACAACTTCATGAGCTTGAGTATGAATTTTTTGTCAGCATTCTCTCGCACAATGATTCCGTCAAGTCTTAGCAGAAGGCTGAGAAGAAGGAAGAATATTTGTTGAAGGAGGAATATTCTCATCTTTGATAGTTAAAGGTTTAGGTTGAGGTCTTTTAGGTTGAATAAGAGGAGAGGTGTCTCTTCTCTCTATAAGAGGAAGGAGGTGGAACTTCGCCATATAAAGGAGGAACGTTTTGTGTAGGAAGGAGACTAGGTCCATAATGAGGAGGAGGAATAGGTCTAGTCTTAGGAGGAATATTATTGTTCTTCTTAGGAGAAGGCATAGTCTCATCCATAGTAATAGTCTAGGAATATTTCTTAGGAGGAAGATTAGTTCTATCTATTAGGGGAAGAACTTCATCTTCAAGAATGATGGGAATATCAAGTGTTGGAGTTCTAGGTTGGCTTAAGGATATAATCATATCTTTCTTCCATTTTTGATAAGATTGAAAGAGATCATAACTTCTTGGTGGAAGAGATTGAAATTGTTGAGGCCAAAAGTAATCAATAGGAACATCTGGGCTTCTTTTGGTTGGTCGAAATAAGCTATGGTTAATAGTTATGATTTCTCCATTGTGGGGAAATTTTGAAAACTATGGATTGGAGAGGCAATAGCTTTCATGGAAGATAGCCAAGGTTAGCCTAACTTCACACAGAATTCTTCAGATGAAGGAATGATAAAAAAGTTGACATCTATAGATTTAGTATTAACCTCAATAGGAAGTGTGATAGAACCAATGGTAGTACAAAAAAATCCATCAAATAACTTAATGCCCACATTAGTATCATCATAGTTTGGTTGATGCAAATGTAAAGTATAAAGATATTATTCAGTGATGACATTAACCATACAAGAGGGATCAATAAGCACACCACTACAAGGTTTGCCTTGGACCTTCACAACTATGTATAAAGGGCTATCAGGTGCCCTAATGGTCTCACTAGGGTCAAATGTGATACATGAGTCCTTAGGTGCATCTTGTTTCTCTACCATATTAACCACATTTGGAGTTGTGCGAGTGAAATCAGTGGGAGAGAAAGAGGTGTGTTCAATATCAATCACATTAGAGGCATGAGAGGGTAAAGGATCAGTGAAAATCTTAATATTTTGATTATGAGGAGCTACTGATTTGTTTCCCTTATCATTCACACCTGCCACAAATATAGTATTATTATCAATCAAATATTGAATCTTACATTTTAATGAAAAACATTTTTCAGTATCATGACCAGGTTGACAATGAAATTGATAAAAAAAAATTATTATCAAAGTTAGGTGAAGTTACTTTAAAAGGATCAACTGGTTTTATTGGAGGAAGTTTGATAACATTTCTATATAACAACTGAGACATGATGTTATACAAAGATTCATTCAAAGGAGTAAATTCTTTCTCTCTTTTGAAAAATTTAGAAATAGGAGGCACACTTATTGTAGCATTCACATTGTTGTTGTTGATGGTGTCATTGAATTTGATGAAGCCTTTGTTTGGTTTGAACTTTGCAAATGGTTTTTGAGCACTCTCACCCTTATCAGTCAGAGCCATAGGAGTAGATTGCTCCATTTTACTCACAACCAGTTGATAGTTGTGGGGTGTTGCGCACAACTACAGAAAGGAAGTAAACTCAGACAAGAGAATTTTTTCCCTAATATCTTTTTGCAAATTAGAAATGAAAATTCTTTGAATATAATTATCGGGCATTGGAAAAGAAATTTGAGAACACAAATTCTTGTATCTACCAATGAAATCAGTAACTTTTTCTTTAACACCTTGTTTACAATGCATTAAATCAGTCAAAGTGATTTTAGGACCTATGTTATTTTGAAACTGTTGAATAAAAGCATTTTCTAATTGTTGAAAAGAAGTAATAGAATAAGAAGGCAAAGAGCAATACCATTGCAAAGCCTTATCTCTTAATGTTCTAGTAAACAATTTTGCAAGCAATCTTTGATCGTAAGCAAAGTTAGTACACAAGGTTTGGAATGTTTTGACATGTGTTAAAGGATCACCTTTTCCATTATAGAGTTCCAATTGAGGGACTTCAACATGTTTAGGCGAGACAACTTTAACAATATCAAGAGAAAGTGGGCTTGCAACATCAAATGTGGGCACACTAAACTTGGATTGACTCATGGAAGCAATTTGTTGTTGCAATGAAGACACAATTTGAGAAAGGTTATTAATGGTTGCTTCAGTTGAAGAATTTATGTTAGACATGTTTGATTGAGAAGGTGATGTGATATTATTGAAAGAAGGAATGGATTGAGAATAAGGTGGTGGGACACTATGGTAAGTAGGCATGGGTGATGATTGAGTAGGAAACAAGACACTAAAAGGAGGAGTAAAATTATTGAATGAATTTCCCCCTTGTGTCACATTGATTGGTTGGGAGACAATAGGAATACTCATTGAAGGCATAGATAAAGACGGAGGATTGAATGAAGAAGAGGGATTTCCCCCATGACTAATGGTTGTAGGTATGAAATTTTGAGTTGAAGTAGCCATGATGTTTGAAGTAAAAGTAGGAATACTAGCCATAGAAGTGATCAAAGGAATAGAAGGATTGATTTGTGTAGGAGGTTGTGAATAACCTAATTTTTCAACACAACTCTTTATAGGAATAACATTAGAATCAACAATGTGAGTAATACCACACAATATATCAATTCCATTCTTATCACTTTGAATCATGCACTTTAGGCCTTCAATTAATGGGCTTCACTATTAGGATATCCTTGGAACATCGATTGTTGGAAATTGTCAAATTGATTTTCCAATTTTGAAAGTTGATCTATGGAAACTCCAGTCAAAGCTTCTTCTTCATCATGGGAATCATCAATTGGATAGGTAGAGATATTATTAGGATGGGAAGAATTAGCAATATCCTCATTGTAGAAGTCACCCAAATTAGGCTCCATCTCTTTGGGAATTAAACCTTGGGAAGACTTAATTCTAATGCTTCGTCTAACAAGGATAGTGTAGGTGAGACTAATAGTTGTAAAACTCATGCACTAGAGGGAAAATTTGAATTTGAATTTTGAATTGTGGGAACAAAGTTTGCCAAATTGAATAATGCAAAATTCAAAAAAATGATGATTACACAATTTGAACTTCGTGGAAAGAGGAAATGATACAATCTCCAAGAAAGATTTATAATTAATGAAAATAGATTAAAAATTAAAATTAGGGCCAATGGGATACAACTTAATTTCAAATTTAAAATTGATAAAATTAAGATCATAAAATTAGGGCAGATTATAATTAACCACTTAATTTTAAATGTTTCCTTGAAAGTTGTAATGTTGAAATTGGGAAGTACTTTCAATTTTAGGGGATAAAAATTCGATAAAATCAGCCAATTTTCTGGATTTAAGCAATTAAATATAGTCATAACAATCTCCCAAAATTTTGGAAAAAAAACCAGGGATCAAGTTGAAAGTGTACCCAGTCCTCCCAACTTTTTTAGAAATTTTCAGGGATGAAAGCTATGATGATTTGAGAGCTAACCCCCCAAAATTGATTGATTTAACGATCTCTAGATAGGTGAAATTAAGGTTTGAATGTCGAAATAGGACCCTATTAGGGTTTTGAAAAAAGGTCAAACCTAATGGATAGGGCCACCTTAGATAATATTTAGAAAACTGAAATTGGCTGAAATTGATTGAATTTTGCACAAAATCTAATTAAATTTGAAAATCAGGGTTTTAGGAGCGAACCACTGAATTTTAAAACTTTGAATTTTGGGAAAAGGAGGGAAATTGAAAATTTGAATTTTAGGCAAGAAGAAAAGTCTGAAAACAGTCACAAATCTGAAAATTAAATGTAAATCAACTTTTTGCACAAGTTCAAATTGATGTTTGAAAATTAGGGTTTTGACAATTAACCACTTAATTTTGTAAAGTAATTTGCAAATTGAACACATCAATGAAAGAATTGAATTGGACAAGCAATGTAATTTTCAGATCTAAGACAATAGATAGCAATTTTTGCAAAATACAAGTTCAATTCCACTTTTAACAACTAGGGTTTTGAATGAATTAACCTCTAAGTTTTGGTAAATTGTAAGAAAATTAAACTTGTAAATGAAAAACGTGCAATAATTTTCAATGTAAGCATGTAAGACGTCGGGTTCACCAAAATGCAATGTGGTGAAAAGTGATGAGGGGAGATCAAGTGGAAAGCTTTACTCCCCTCAATGGAGGGATGAACGTTTCACAAAGGATCACCTTCAACTTCTCACACATATTCCATTTAAAAGAGGGGGTTGAATTCACTAGGTCTGATCCCGATGGGAGGAGATTGAATGCTAAGTGAATTTTAGGGAATTTGGAGTGTATTAGGAAAGTAAATTAACCCTCTTTTAAAATAGGCAAGTTGAATTAAGAAAATTGAGACTAAGTGTAGAAATGATTGTGAGATTTTGCCAAGATCAAGAGGCAATGGAAAGCACAAATAAGAGAGAACAAAATAGATGATAGAAATAAACTGTATTCTATCAAGATGAAAATACTGATCAACTAGATTATCAATCGTTACATACAATGAATATGAGCCTGCTTATATAGGCAAGGCTATATGGATATGTGAGCACACAAACATGACATGTGGCTCAATAAGAAACAAGGGTAGGTAGGAAATACGTGTGGGTAGGTAGGAGAAACGATATAATATTCCACATGAGGTGGATCACCCACTGAATGTGGAATGTAACAACAAGATAAGTCCACAAAAGGTAGAAATTCTCCTACACACACTATCATAATGTGGCACAAACACCCAAGTGTCTCATTCCCAAACTACTATGAGATGCATTTCCTAAGTAAATTTAAGTAAGGTGTAATAATATCCAAGATGAATAATTATTTACACCAACACCCCCCCTTAAGTGCAACTTAGGGGAATGCACTTAATTCTACAATGCAACTAAGCAATGCAAGATGGGTCCCGACTACTAGGCCATGTTAGGTACCCATGTACAAATGCAAATGCATGCAAACCAATGCAATGAAATCTCTCACAAAGTGGGGAAAGAGAGAAAAACCCAATGGGAAAAAACCCTCCCCCAAAAGAGAGATAAACACTAGATACAAAGAAATCTCATAGAAGTATGCGAAGGACAAAACCCCATGTAAGGAAAAAGTCCCCCCCATATCAAAGAAGAAGAAGAGAGACTAAGAAGCCCCCCTTAATGTGGAATCTGCACCAATGATAGAAGCTCGATGATGAATGAAGAAACTGCTCCACGAACATCGAACCACGTTCCTCCCCTTAGGAAGAAACAAAACCAAAGGTGGATCCATGAAGTCTCCCCTATCATGAAGGGAAGATGTAGGAAAGATACTCACGATGAAAGGAATCTCTGAAAAATTGCTCAAGTGTCCCCATGTCGATGCTAAAATTTACCCCCTCCAAAGGTGGTAAACTACACCACACTGCTGAAAAAGGCACTCCAAGATCTAGTGGAGATGAATGTAGAACAATATCCAAAGACTCATATTTCTCCTCAAAAAATAAAGAGACCTCCTCCAAGTGTTGTACAAAAGTATCCACAATCATGTCAACCTCTAAAGATTGATCATGTAGAGAATGCACAAGAGGGTTAGAGTGATCCCTCACAACAATAAAAGAAGGATCATCTTCATCAAAGAGAAGATGAATGTCATCAATGGTGTCTCCAAAATATGCATGTAATTTAGGACTCCATAAACAAACCTACAATGTCTATCAAGTAGGCATCCCAATCAACTGAAGTTGGAAGACATGAAATATCCTGCTGCACTGAATCATAAGAAGCCAAAATTGTCGCACTAGCTGCATCATCAGGTGCAATAGGTGGTGTGATATCAAGAGGAGGAGATGTAATGCAAGGCTCAAGAACAGGGTCACATGTGAGAATCCCCAAGTTCAAATGCCCAAAGTTCTCCTCAAAATTTGAATCATCAACATAGGAAGAATCAACCTCATCAATAGGACAAAAATCTAAAAAAGAGTACAACCGAGATGCATGATCAACCACCCCAGTCACAATGATGGCTCCACTCTCCAAGTCTCTAATTATAACTGAATCAGGTGTGAACTCCACAGTTTTCGTAGTTGCCCCATGTGTGATTTGATAGATGGAAATAAGATTATTTGTCAAGTGGGGTACACACAACACATCATTGAAGGAGTTATCCCCAATAGCAATAGATCCTTTCCTAATCACATCCATGTATGTATGATTTCCCATCAAAATCCGTAGCATGTGGCAAGGCTCAAATGTAGAAAACATAGACTATAAAGATGCCATATGATGAGAAGCTCCTGAATCTAGAAGCCATCTCCCTGAATCATGACTTGTAGTAGCACAAAGAGCTTGTCCCTTTCCTTTATCTATCCCAAAAGAGTGATCCTTTCCTTTATCCTTAGAAGAAGAAGTTGATGTAGACATTCTAGAAGATATGTCAATTTTGTTCTTCTCAAGAAGATTCTTCAACTCATCAATATCCTTCTTGTAACAATGATGTTCATCATGTCCTAACTTCTTGCAATATCCACAAAAAAAATTGTCCTTATATGATTTCCTCTTAGGTGAGAATGGTGAATAACCTTGTTGTGGAGAGGAAGATTGTGCTCCATCTTGTTGTAGTTTTGACTTAGGTTGCTTTTGATTCTTGCCTTTTCCTTGATTGCTTTGATTTCCTTTGTTAGCCACCAAAGCTTGTGACTTTGAAGATTTGAGAATCCCCATCGTGGTCAACATAGATTTCAACTTTAGGTAGGTTTACCAGGGCTTATGGGCATAACTTCATCCTTCTTAACCATTTCCGTAATGGTGAAAGGGTTAGCCTTCCCTATTACCTGGCCTATTCAATGGATCATACTATAAAGGAGATCTAGAAGGACCCTAAAGGTGATCATGCCCTCCACCAGGGGCTCATGGTCCTGGTTTACAAAATGATAAAGGGGAAGTGCATTGAAAAGCCTATTAAAGGCAAAAATGCCAGAGATGAGACTACAGAAAGTAAGGATAGTGGTTTCAACTTTGATTCTGAGACCGAGGGAGAGTCGGAAGAAACTAGCAAAAAAGGGAGGATTAGGGCTAAGAAGAGGAGGATTATTGTGGAATCTAAAATGTTAGACTCTGAAACTGATTCCCTTGAGGAAAAACCTATTAAAAAGAGGAAAGGGAAAGCCTTTGGAAAGAAGGCTCAGAAAAAGAACACTAAAAAGGGTAGGAATTTTGATCTCAATTATGTTCTGGTTGAGTCTGAGGAGGAGGATGATGATAATAAGAGGATTGATAGTCAGGACAAAGAAGGGGAGGGTAACCTGGTTAAGGATAATTTGGAAATCGTGGAGACTGTGAATACCACTGGACTGCATGACGAGGAAAAAGGGGGTCAAAGTGATAGTGGTGACAAAGATACCATTAAGGCCTTCTGTGAGACCATCACTACTCTGGTGAAGGATATTAATAGCTTGAAAATAGATACACAGGGCATGGCAAAAATTACATTTGGTGACAAGCCCTTGGCGGAGCATGTTAAAGAGTTAGTGGTCATTCTGCATAATGCGCAAGCTATTGAATGTATGGTTGGAAAAATCTTAGCCACAGAGAAAGAGGTCAATGAGATGGGAGATAGAAAGGAAATGGACAACAAACTGAAAGATTTTGGCAGCAGAATTGACAAGCTGGAGCACAATGTCAAGCAGATTGGTAATCAAAATTTCCAGATTCTTAAATCTTCGGTGGACAACATGAACATCTTTATCAATAGGTACGAGAACAATTCAGAGAAGGAAGGTGATAAAGAGCAAGTGAACAAGAAGGGTCATGAAAGGAGGACCAGATCCAACACAAAGAATAAGGTTGACATCGAAGGTCGTGAGCTGGAGGATATGAAGACCTCAACAAACAACATGAAAGAAATGGTTGTTCACGCTGAGGAGATCCTGAATAGTATTTAGTTCTAGTTGCTGTCCTTGGTTCTATCTCTTTGCTGTCTTTTGCTTTCCTGTTGTTGTCTGTTCCAAGTTTTATGTAATTAGGTTATGATGTTTTATGTTGGGCCCATCCGGTGGGTTCATTTTGACTTTTTGAAGTGACCAGGCACTTTTTTATGCTTTTCTGCTCTCCTGGCTTGTAAAAGGTTTGGGTACCTTTCAAATACCTGTTTTTACTTAATCAAAACATAGATTTCTCAAGTATCAACATCTCTGTGAATGAATCAAATGAGAGAGAAGTGTATGAGGAACCTTGAGCTAACCTATGGGTGTGAAAGATAGATACAAAGGCTGCATAGTCTGAAGGAAACTTGTCCAACAAGTTATAAACCAATTGAGCATCCATTTTGTCAATTCCACAATACTTTAGCTTTGCTCTTAGCTCAGTTGCTTTTGTGACATAATCTTGGATTGTATCAAAATCCTTGGGATCCAAAGTTGTGAGTTCACTATCAAGTTTGTAGCCCTTAATCTCATCAACTTGACCATACAATTTTCTAAAAATATCCCAAGCCTCTTTAATTGTTGTACACTTATCAATGTGAAAAATGAGGTCATCTAATACATACTTTCTAAGAGTTCCAAGTGCCATAACATTCTTAGTAAGACATTCAATTTGAGCATTAGGATCAACCTTAGGATCAGGAGGTGTTGTTATAGTTTCATTTACATAATGAATGAGTCCTTTTTCCATTAGTTTACTCCATGCCTTAATCTTCCATGATGCATAATTATGAGGAGTTAAAAGTGGAAATTTAGGAGAACCCATAGCACTAAAATGAAAAAACACAAGATAAAGAGAAGTACAATCACACAAGAGCCCCCCCCAAAATACTCAATCAAGAAACCCCCCCAAATGGTGATTTGACACTTTATACTTAGTGCGTATATAATGGGCCACTTGCAAAACAAGGAAAAGTGGACTTATGATTTCAATTTACAACTTCTGAAAATGAGATATAAGAGACTTCAACAAGTACTGCTAGTGATCTAAACTGAGATCCAAGCAAAATGCAAGTACCAAATATGCCAAAAATGGCCAAATACTGAAAGTACAATTTCTACTTAAAATTACTACAAACAAATGGTAGATTATGAAAGTAGATGAAAAAATATGCACTTAAAAAAAAATGGCACCTAAAAAGGAGTCCATATGAGCCCAAATGAAGCCTCCAAAGTTGTAAAAATCGGGATTTCATGATTTCCAAAAAACTTGTATTCGAAAAATAGAAAAATCCTGCACCACTATATAGATCATGAAATTCTACCCCAAAACAAAAAATATTTGTCGAAAAGAGGAGTCCGGATGAGTGAGATATCGCTATTTGAAAATTGCTTGCAAAATTATAATTTCTGGAAAATTTCTGCTACAGCTTCGAACTTCAAATGTCTCTAGATTTGGCCTTCGAAGGCCGATTTGGATGAAACAAAAGGAAAAAATGACTTTCTTGGACCTCCTCAATCCAATGGTGACCTCATATTTGAGCCATCAAGGTCCAATAATAACCTGCAATAGAAAGCTCCAAAAATGAAAACCCCAAATAACATTAAATTTCTCTCAATTGACAAACCAATGATACTCTAATGGCTCTGATACCATTTGAGATTTTGCCAAGATCAAGAGGCAATGGAAACCACAAATAAGAGAGAACAAAATAGATGATAGAAATAAACTGTATTCTATCAAGATGAAAATACTGATCAACTAGATCATCAATTGTTACATACAATGAATATGAGCTTGCTTATATAGGCAAGGCTATATGGATATGTGAGCACACAAACATGACATGTGGCTCAATAAGAAACAAGGGCAGGTAGGAAATAAGTGTGGGTAGGTAGGAGAAACAATATAATATTCCACATGAGGTGGGTCACCCACTGAATGTGGAATGTAACAACAAGATAAGTCCACAAAAGGTATAAGTTCTCCTACACACACTATCCCAATGTGGCACAAACACCCAAGTGTCTCATACCCAAACTACTATGAAATGCATTTCCTAAGTAAACTTAAGTAAGGGGTAATAATATCCAAGATGAATAATTATTTACACCAACAATGATAAAGAAGCAATTATATCTTGAGATAAAGATGCGGGATGAAGTTGTGCACTTGGAATTAGCAGTAAAATGTTGAGATGAAGCTTCCCTGCAAATTTGAGCAAAAGTTGTCAGGACCGGGTTGAAGTTGCACTTGGTCCTCCAAAAAATCTGTGCACTGAAAAGGGTTTTTCCGTCCTTGAAAATGAAGCCTAAACCTACAATTATAGTCGCACACTTGCAACCTACACACAAAAAAGAGAGGAAAATGTTGTTGGGATTGGGGGTTTGCCTTCAGGTCAAACCCCATTTTGGAATTAACCAAGTGAATGAATTTTTTTGCAAGTAAACGAAAGGAAATGTTTGAAGTAAAATCCACCTTGAAGAAGGGGATGCAATTGAAATGTTAATCAAATTGCTTGAAAGGATATGTGGAATTGGATTTGATAGGGATCTCCTCTTCAATGGTTGAATCCTTGACTTGAATGCAATACCTCTCCTTGAAAGGAGACTTGAAATGCTAAATGCTTGAAGGGATGCTTGAATGCTTGAATGTTTGATGATGATAATGGAGGATTTTTTCTTGTTCACCTTACTTTTTCTTATGCAAATAGGAGGGGAAAATGCTCCTTATATACTTGCCAATTAGGGGTATTTAGCTAATTTTCTATCTTAGGCCAACATAGGAAAAAAATTTCTCTCTCACAATTGACAAGCCCAATGCAAAGTTTGATCAAGAGAGGCCCAAAATAGGGCTAGGACAATGGCACCATGCCCCTGTCCTGCCCTAATTCAAGACAGACAGTGATAAAAAGGCTATGCAGGGTGTTAGAAAATGCAAGTTACTGATGTTTTGAGCATGTCTCAGGTCTCCAATCAGACTTAGGGATTTGTCCACCAATGCAAAGACCCAAATGCAGTTGAAAATTGCAAGGGTCACAATTTTATGACGTTACACATAGTACAAGGAGTGGCTCACTATCAGTTTGGGCTCACTACCCAAATACAAAAGGCTCATTGCTAAATTATGGAGTACACAAAATTGAACTGTTATAGTAGCATTTGACATATGCTTAGGTTAAAGTTCCTTTTAAGCACACAAAATTGTCTTACACATTCATTGTACTTAATTTGCATTACAATATTTACATCCACAAACTTTTTCACATATGCACACAATACACAAAATAGTTGTTTTTCAACAACCATGATCCTAACATGCAACACTAATGACAATATATATCCGCATCAATTATTATAATGAGTTAGCTCAACCAGAATGTGTGAGACCAAGCTATCCACACGTTACATCAATCAAAATATCTCCATGCAGTGTTGGCTTCCAATTTGAAACGTAAATCACCTTGAAGAACACGATTCCAACACATCTGGATAGGACCAGACCAAAAGACGTCACAAATAATCTTCTCTCAATGCATTTGGGTGGGACCAAACCCAAAACATCTTCTGAAAAGAGTAAATAACAAACCTCAAAGCTGCATGAAATAAGTATATATATATACATTGCAAAATATCATGTGCTAGAGAAAACTAGACTGAATCAACTACATACATGCCAGACCGAATCAAATCCAAGACATCAATGGAAATAGGCAAACAATCTCCCCCTTTGTCATTGATGACAATTTATAAAGTTATACATTAGAATTTTGTCAAAATAATAACTGAAATACTGAACTAGCAACTGTAAGTTTGCATAAAGGTTCTGCTAGACACTGTAAGTTTGCATAAAGGTACTACTATTATCTAACACTACTCCCCCTTCGACAACAATGACAAAGGGCCAAAAATTTACTCTAATACATTTGGTCTAGAATTCTGACTGAGGTTTCCGACGGAGAAGGTATATTGTGACCAAATTTGATTTTTTTTTAAAAATTGCTCGAATTTGTCGGAATTCCGACAGTAATTTCACATTTGGTTTCGATGGAGAAGGCACTAGCAATGAAATTTGTTTTTGTTTTTTCAAAAAAGTGCCCACGTTCATCAAAATTTTGATGACAATGGGCATTATACTAATAAAAAAGAAAGAGGGCAAGTCATTTGTGCATTCAATCTCGCGCAGGCTTCCGCGTCGACCTCAACCCCTGGTAAGATCAAATGACACACTCACCATTTGAGGTACTTTTGAACACTCGCCATTCGAGGTAGAATCTTCACCTTCATTTTGGATTTTCATAATATGAGGAATTGCTGAATCTTCACCTTCATTCATAGAATCTTCGGATTTGCATAATATTTGCATGAGGAATTTTAGTTTTGCATAATATTTGCATAATATGAGGAATTGTTTGGGTAGAATCTTCACCATTCGAGGTAGTTGAATCTTCACCTTCATTCATTGATTTGCATATATGAGGAATTGCTTGCATCCCACCCATTGCTTGAGCTATCCACTGCATTTCACAACTACCCATGCTTTGCCGTTCTTAGGTCAACATCATCGAAAGTCTTTTAATGTTGCCCCCATGCCTTGGTTGTCGATGTTTTGTCTTCCCCTTTCACCACCATGAATTCTATATGGCACAGAGGGCAATCGACCTCTCTTTCTCTTTTCTCTCTCTCCCACCCTACCCCTACCATGCCACTAGGATGTATACACAATGAAGAATGAGCTAACCGGTTAAAGGATCAACCTTTCACGGGTAGCATTGATGAGTTTCCAGTTCTCATTAGAAGATAGAGTAGGAGAGGCCATTGTCAAACTATTTTTATAGTTATCAACCACACCCCCTCTAACAGTGAGGTAGTTACAGATAGTTACTTAAATTTTTTCATGTTTTATGTTAAGGTCTTTAGCTGGAAAACCATCTTCCTTTTCTACTATTTTTTTTGTCTATTGTGTTTCCTTGCACGTTTACAAATGTGCGTGAGAGTCATCTTGAACCAGTTCTAGGGAGGTATCTATTAGAGGAAGCTTCATAACATTAGAGTTTGTGTTAATATGTTCCAAACATAAATGTAAATAAAAAATTAACAAATATACCTCAATTTTGAAATGCTTGGCATGAAGTTCCACACAAGCCTTAATGTTTCTAGAACATGTTAGTGTATGATTTCATCATGGAAAAACATAATATAGTTGATCATAACTTATGTAACGAAGTTGTATCTTTGAATGGCTTGTTCCTTGATTATAGATCTATGCTCAATTGATTTGAATTGCTTGATTGAAAAATTGGTAGATGTGGGTTGGAGTTGATATGGGTTTGAAATGATAAATAGACTTGTATCTATATGCAACTTGCACCTTTTCAAATTGAACTCTTGGAAAAGTCCAAATTTGGAGAGGAAATTCCTACTATCTGCGAATCCAACATTCATCTTTCAAATTTTAGGTCCAATTTCCATGAATAGGGGTTCCCAAAACCCTAGTCCTAGAAAATTGAGCCATGAGGAACATAATGAATAAGGGAGTGAACCAAATTTATGGAATCATTCTCAAACCTAAGTACAATTAGGAATAAATAAGGCACAACCACTAAAGTGAGTCCAAACCTAGTGTATATTTATAAAGAGATACAACTTATGATGCAATATTTAACCCCCTCTTAGCAAGAGTATGAAATTACACTCATGTACTCTTGGGAAAATATGGAGAAACCAAATATTATTTCAACAAGATATTGAAGAGTCAAGATGACTACATGTTTAGAAAGGTGGTAGCTCCCAAGACTTATGATATTGTCAATATACAATATTGAGATAAAAGGGAAGTACAAAGTGAGTAATATGAGTAACATTTGTAACACACATGGAGCATGCAAAACACAAAGTTATGACATTTAGAACCTATAAGATTCATATATTCTTACTAGGAACCATATCAAAAAGACAAGGCATAGATCTAGGACTAGTAAGATCCTTATATAGTTACTAGGAGTCATGTCAGAGACACATAAAAGTATGATACCCAAGTTAGTAATATCCTCTAATACTTAGTCATAGATCACATTCTAACAACAAATAGAAGGTCATATCTTGGTAACCTAAATAGTCCATGAGTAGTAGCTCAAAATGTTATCAAAGCTAGGCTAGGTTAGGAGCCCCAAGAACCTATAATGTGTGTTATAATGGGTGTTGAAAATAATCTACACTCAAGCCAACAATGGAATGGTAAGAAAGGGGGTAGTAGCTCAATGGTAGAGAAATTTATTAACAAATAGAAGGCCTTAAGTTGAATTCCTAGCTATTTTATGAGTATTAGCTTAACATTTTCATGCGTAAATAACATCTACTCCCACCTCTACCATAGATCCAACTTCCACCATTTCTCCTTCCACAACCTCTAGTCACCTTCATGTACCAAAGTCACTAGTGCCACACCTTTAGTACTTACATCCTTCATTTATCATCCACCATATGGCCTATTTATTAAATTTATTTCTTCTACATGTAAAATCCATATGCACAAGATGGAATGACAATTGGTAGATGTAAAATCCATATTCCACAAGCTTTGCTAATATCCTTTCTGCCAGTGCCAAAATGTGAGGTTTGTAATAGGATGAGACATCCATCAAAGCATAATAGAGAGGAGATTTCTAACAAGATAAAAGATCAAACAATGTAGGAAAGCATAGATTAAAAATAAATACAAGATTGCACTTTATAGAGTTTAGTAAAAGGGGCAATGAAGAAACATAACACTACTTTGGAAGGCTGCAGAGATGGTGTGTGGCACAATATAGATACATGCTATGCAAGAAACAAGAAGAGAAAAGATGCAAGGTTGAGCCATAGAGTAGGGTATGATATCCATCAAAGCGTAAAGGCTTTTGAAACTCTACCATAAATATAATTTCCATGTGTTTGATCAAATCAATAACTATCTAAAAAATTGAAACACTAGGGAGAGACATTAAATGTGAAGAAGATTGATGTGCATGGAGATTGTTAACTACATATTTGAATAAACATTTTATTGTAATCTTTATGTCAGTTCAATTTGTGTGTAAGCTTTACCCTCTTTGGAACCTGCCATACCATTCAAATATTCATGTATTGGGACCTAATTGTGAAAGTTTGAGGTCCATTGGGAAAAAAAGTTGTCATTTTGCCATGACAACTTTTGCATTTCTTGTAGCAACTTCTTAAAAATATGGTTGGAAAGTTAGTTTATGGTGGTTTGAGGTTGTAACCCACTTGGATGAGAATAAATAGGCCTTTGGCATGCCATCCAAGAGTTTTGCTTAATGAAATTGGGGTTTTATGTGCATTTTTTGATGTTTCGGTCTGATTATCTTCATTTTTCATTGTGAAAAACATAATAATTTGATGGGAAGTTGATTGGATGTGGTAGAGAAGTGAGTTAACTTCATTTTGTCTTTTTGTGGCATTGAATTCATTGTGTTTTAAAGAAGATATCATAGTTTTTCCAAAAAATGTCAAAACCCTGCCTAGTGTTTATCGAGAGGAATAAATAATGTATAGTTTGGTCTCCCATAAATATAAATTCACCCAAATGCGTGGGAAGACATTTTTTCATGATATGTATCATATTTTGTTGTGTGCAAGGCTCAAAATTAGATTTGGTATGTGTTTGGGTATGAGGACAGTCTAATATATCTATGCATCAGACAATAAAAGGCAGTGAGAGTGAAGAATTTGGTGGGAAGACCAAGCGATTGGTATTTTGTAGTGGTTGATGATAGAGAAAGGGGTGAGGGGACCCTATGAAACATTTGGAAGGGTTGGTGGATCAAAACCAAATGAAATAGATTAAATTTCTATGACTGTCCTAAGGGTATTAATTGTCACAGTCATAGTTTTACCAGTGATATTGTTTTTGTTTTGACAAAGTTGTGTTTGTAAACCCAAGTGTGGAAATGTAATGGAGTCATGAGATGTATTAAGAATAAATAAATAATTAACAACAACATAGTGTGTAGGCACCTAAAATATGAAAGGACTACATATTGGAAGGAGACAATCATCCATACTTATCGCAAGCTTTTGCAGCTCATGTAGACTCAAGGTGAGTTGCAAAATGACCATCAATGAGTGTGAACCCTGTCTTCACAAATTATGATCAATTGCCATGATACTTGACCCTATACTCATGGTGTTGGCTCAATTCATATTAGTTTTCCCAAGCCTAGAAGCCAATTAATATATCCAAGGGTGTCTAGAAGAATGGATTGTATGCTCATTGACTTTGTATGTTGAAACCATTATACATGCCCCTATCTCTGCATCATACACATGAGTCAAGGATGATAGTGTGGTGTGAAAACATCCTATATGTATAGGACACAAGAATCTGTACCAGATAGTGCTAGGTGAAATGTATTTAATATATTAGACTTACAGGGACATATGGGGAAGTTTGCGTGTCTGATGATGCCATGAAAGGTCTGATATCCCTATGTATCAGACTGAGAAAACCAGTGAAAGACAAAAAAAAATGCATTGACAAGGAAAAAGGTTGAATTGCATAATGTTTGGTGTTGAAGTGATGTGTGGGAACCCTGCCAAGTCAAATACCTTGTTGTAGTTTCAAAGGGTGGAAAAAGAATCAACATTTTATTTACTGTCCTAATAGACCATCCATCATAACAATGATTACCAATGATGTGTGTGTTGCAAACAAATTTCTAGAGGAAGTCTCTTTCTATTGGAATACCAAGTGAGTGTTCATAGACCTTGTGTTGGGTCCTCCAAGCCTAGATACATTGATTTGTCCTTGTGGCCATCAATGAGTGTTGACCCAATAGGAGAAGTCTTAAGACTGACAATTTTGGAAGTGTGGAATTTTTGAGAGCCAACAATTATGTGTGAACCCCGTCTTCACACATTATGATTAGTTGCCATGACACTTGACCCTATCCTCATGGTGTTGGCTTAATTCATATTAGTGTGTTTTGCTGAAGAAACATGATGTGAGAAGTTTGATGCAGAGGAAAGGGTAGAACTTAGTATTTCATATTAGGACAACAACCACATTGATTAGGCAAGTCAAATAAGGTCTCTCCAATGTTTAGGATACACAAGGGAAGCATTAGTCATGTAAGTATGCATGAGAATGGGAATGGATAGTTACTTTCCTCTTAGATTGATTTGGATAGTATTGAGAGGATCCTATAAGGATGACTATCACCATACTCTCGATGACTTCACAATATTGATAATGAATTCATATTAGACAGTCATGGATTACCCCAATTAGACATTAGTCAACTTAAGATATGATACAAGGATTGCATACCACAAAGCCATTAGATATGTTTTGAGATGAAAAAGAAGAGTTAAATGGTTTTGGTTCAATTTGCATAATTTCTATGTTCAAGTAATTTAATTTGGTATATTATACTTAAACATGATTTCATAACTAACATTTCAACTTCTATATAACTAGTTCTATAGCTCGATTTTTTTGCTTGTGAAAAAAGACCATGTCAATCAATATATAAGAACAACAAAATAAGGAGACAATTGCTAGATTGTGTTCTAACTTGAAAAGAAAAGGTGATGGAAAATGTTATTGTCCCTGCAAAATTTGTAAGGGGTTAAAGACTAGAAGACATCTAATCAAAACAACTAAGAAACATTGTAGGTTGCATGGTCACATTGAAGGTGGACATGATTATCATCCATTGGTAAGTTTTTCATTATATCATTTTAACAATTTATATACATAAGAAATCACTTGATGATGAGATCATGATCAGTGATTATTTATGTTTATCAATTTTATATAGGTCGAGTACCCTAGAGCACATGATATGGAGCAACACAACCCAAAGAATATGCTTTTTCGAAGTGGAGGAACATGGAGGTGTGAATATTGAAGCTGAAGATAATGATCCCATGGAAGATGATGATCATGAGCCACAAAACACAATTGAAGATGATGGTACAAATACATTGATCCATGACACATTTAATACTAGCACAACTGATCATGATGATGAAGATGACCTTGATGTTGTTCATGATGTCCCTCTACTTGAGAAGGCATCTGAGGCCCTTTACAAAGGCTCCTAGAATGTCATGTCCCCTCTTTAGCTCTGTCTAGCAGAGACATGTGAGTTAGCCTATTATGGAGTCTTGTAGGTTGGCAATGGTGGATAGAGACTCAGTCAGGATATTCAGTGTTTGGATTTGGTGTTTCTGGCAGTAGTAGACCAGTTTGGAGCAGTTCCTTGATTTTAGGAGGCAGTTCCTACATTTTAGGAGGCAGTTCCTACTTTTTAGGAGGTTGTGACAACATCCAGGGTTGGGGTTCCATGAGACCATTCCTTGGTTTCAGTTTCAGGAGATTTGGGTGCGTTTCCTAGTTTCTAGGAGCATCCCTAGATTTTAGGGATGAGACTGCTAGTTGATCCATGATTTTCGACATCAGTTACAGACAAGTGATAGGTTCTGTTTCAGACTTTTGGAGTCATTTGAGCCTTCTGCAGCTATTTGGGTTATATTTTTAATATATTTAAATATTTCCTAAGAGTTTAATTAATTAAATAAGGCTATGTTTATAGCCATTTTGGAGTAATAAGGGGTTTTTGGCTTCATCTGGATGCATATGCCCATGTGTTATAGCTCGCTGGAAAGGTCTTGAACTTTTCTAAATGTTTCCCATTTGTTAGGGACCCTTTTGATGAAAAAAATTCTTTAATATTAAAAAAGTGGTGTTTTCTCTATACTTGGCGACTAAAAATGAGAAATAAGACTTTATAAGCCTAAGCACACTTTTCATACACTTTTAGGGTTCTAGCTAGAGGGAAGGAGTTATAAGGAGATGGTAACCTAATTATCAGGTATCTTTTACACATTTCATCTTTGATTTGGAGAATTTTCTCTAGAGAGCGATTCAGCATCTAGGATGAAAACCCTAGGGTCTTGCCTGTCTGGGATGTAGGCCCTAGCACAGTGGTTATTTGGTTCTTGCATTCAGTTTTCAGTGCCTTAGAGTTGGTACGACATATTTTATGGAGGATTTAGTGAACATAGTTATGGTTCAGCGTGGAGATTAGGGTTTCTAGCTTGGCATCACCTAACAGCCGTATGACTGTACTTTGCAGCCATTTCTCTTCCCACGTGGAGCTATGTAAGAGCTTTGGATGTTTGCCACAACTTCCTTCTTGATTTTAGTATTCACTCTTCATTCAGGTTGGACTCATTGCTTATTGTAATCTTCCTGGAATTGTTTGAATCACTATCTCGATAATTATTTGATTTAAATAAATCAGAAATCTGCTTGGTACGATTTTGATTTGGCTGTGTATGAACATTTATTTCCAGTACTCTTTTCATGTACTTGTTCTTCAATTATTACTTGCTGAAAAACTATCAAAAACACAAAAATAAACAAACCTTCTGCAACTTCTGCCTATTCTCTAAAACCATAAAAGGAAACACAGGAAAATATAGTTTATTAATTTAAAAACTACAACAGATCAACAAGGGGATCCATTAGGGATCTTTCATAGACAACTCTTCTCTCCGCTGTATTGTTGTTGGTGAACTTGAAGGTTATGAATGGTTTATCCAACATAAGAATCTCACGTATGTTAAGGTATGTCATATATGTCATAATAAATGGTGAATCATGTTGTACCATTAATATTATTTATATTAACAAATTATATTTTTTTGCTGTAGATTGATAGGTGATTTTTCGTTACCACCATCAAATATTCTACCTCGCTCATATCAATAATTATCTGCCATTATGAAAGATATTAGAATGGAGTATCAAGCAATAGATGCTTGTCTCAATGATTATATTATATATCACAAACAACATGAATTTTAAACTGAATGCCTTGAATGTCATATCGGTAGATATTGAACAGATCAAATAACAAAAAGGGTTCCTTGCAAGGTTCTTCGCTATATTCCCATTATTTCACATATGCAACGATTATTCAAGTGCACTAGCTTGGCACAATTTATGGATTACCATGCACGCGATAGAAGTCGAGATGACATTATTCGAATGCCCATGGATGGTTCAACATTTATGGACATAGAGGAAAAGTGGCCACACTTTAAAGAAGAACCTTGTAATCTTAGGCTTTCATTGGCAGCGAACAGTGTCAATCCATTTGGAGAGATGAGATCTATTTACTTAGTGTGGCCTATTTTTGTTATCAACAATAACTTTCCTCCATGGATGTCAATAAAGAGGGAGCACATAATGTTGGCAACGATTGTTCCAGGTATTTTATCATTTAATTATAGTCGTCTACATTTAATTATAAATATTGCAGTAAAATGGTCATAATAATTATGTAATGTTTTTGTTCATTCGATTAGGTAAGTACCAAGTTAAAGATATGAATGTATATATAGAGCCTCTTATAGACAAGATGCTGGAGTTATGGAATGGTGTCACTATGTATGACGTCTCTAGACCAATAGGACAAAGACAAATTCAATTCCATGTGATGCTTGTATTGACAATACATGATGCCCCAGGGCTAACACCTTTTTGTGGTATGTTATAGTGTTCAAGTTGCGCATGATAATTATAATTCAAAAAATTAACATATTTAATCCAATTATACATTATCTTGTAGGTCTTCAAACAAAGGGAAAATTTGCATGTCTAGTTTGTGGTCCAAAGATGAAATCTTGTCATTCAAAAAGTTTAGGAAAGCAGGTGTTTGATGAGTATAAGCACTTTCTCCACAAAAATCATAAGTATCAAAATACTGAAAAACATCTTTTCAATGGGAAAGAAGAGAATACATCAGAGCCACAAAGAATGACACCTCACCTATGGAAGTTGGAATATAATAGAATTAATCATCAAGGTAATGCCATTCCATCTAATGGTTTATGTCATAAAACATCTTTTCTATTGTGTTTTGTTTACTGATGATGTGATTGATGATCATGAAGGTCATCAAGGCATAAATGACCACCGTCCTAAGGGACTAAAGAGTTATGCCCGACAATTTAGTAGGTAGCCCTACTACGAGTAGTTACAAATTGTGCATTTGTTTGATACTATGCATATTGGAAAGAATATAATAGAGACATTATGGAAAATATTGGATGGAAGGCGTGACAAAGAAAAAATTGTCAAAATTTGTAGTGACATTTAGGATTCCAAACATGCAATGAAAAATATCATTCAATCAAATAGCCATGGAGACCAGATTAATATAAGTGAGCTTCCTTGGTTATTAATAGACCAACAAAGCAATGCTATAAAAGAAGTCATACGAAAAATTTGATTTCCCACAGGATTTGCTATGAACATAAACAATCTCATATAAAAGAAAAGTGAATTTGGGCTAGGGATGAAAACACATGATTGGCATACCTTCATTAATGTAATTCATTTTCTTGTGTTTTTACTATATATTTATATTTTGCACATGCAATTTTCATTGTATTATGTTAGAAAAAAATGAAAAGATAATTTTATAATTGTTGCAATACATTCTACCTCTATCTCTCCCAGACGACTTCGACAATAATGTCAAGCAAGTCATATATGATCTTGGAAAATACATGAGGTAAGTAGTGATATTTGTTTAGTTCGTTGTATAGATATTATATTTGCGATTTGTTTTACTTGTTATGTAATATTTTTTTTTGCGTCTTGAATGTCTTGTAGGTGGTTGTCATGTAAATAAATCCATAAAGAAGATATAAAATATTGGAGAGAAAAATTCCTCATCTAATGTGTGAAATGCAAAAGTGTCTACCTTCAGCTTTTTTCAATGCACAAGAACACTACCTCATACACCAAGTTGAGGAGATTGAATTGTGTGGACCTGTACACACTAGGTCAATGTGGATGGTTGAGAGGCACCTGAAATTTTTTAAGGCTTTGGTTCAACAAAGAGCACATCCTGAGGGTTCTATGGTGGAGGGATATATGGTATACCAGACTATGGTGTACATTTTTGAATTTCTTCCTAAGTTTGCAGCAAAGATCTACGTGGATTGCTTTCGGGATCCCAACCCCATTAACAAATTAGAAGGGGAGTACTTGATGGGGAAAGGTAGATTGAGGAAAGTAAGAGGTAGTTATAAGATGTTATTGTAGTTAACTAATTCTTAATCTTCAATAAATCGGTTGTAAGAAGTCTATTTATTTTTTGTACAGTTGGTCGAGAGTGGGATGCACTACATTTGTATATTACAAACAATCTTGATTGGATGAAGGTATGGATTGAACGTTGTCAACATTCTGGTCACACAATAACATGGGAAGGTGTGACTTCATTAGTTAAATAAGCGCATCGTAATGGAGATTCCAATGTTACGCAAAGGGAAATTGATTTATCATATGGTTTAAGAGATAAACAGGTACGTATAAATTTATTAATCACCCATATTTTTATCAACTCATGATGCAATAATTTTACATGTTTGACATAACGCAGGTCAAACACCACAACGCTATGTGCTGCAATGGTCATAATTTTTGCATCAAAAAGTTAGATGACATGAAGAAAACTTGTGATTCTGGCATCATTGCAGACTTCAGAGAGTTTTTTAGTGGCGAATCTTCGCCAATTGGTGAATTCTGCGTGAATAGTTTGGGGCAACATCGTGGTCAAATCGCCCGAAATTTTGGGGTTAACGGTACACTGTAGAATCTAGCTTTGCCATTGACTACACACCATCGACGTGCATGCCCGTAATATTTGCCTGGAATCACTCAGACGTGGGTATTAGATCACCTCCATTATTCACCAACAATAATAAAACAACCACGTACCCAGGACCTAATTCGCCAATGGTAAATTAAATGTTTATTGCACGCATTGGCCAAATTCACCAATATCAATTAAAACATTATAAGCATTCGAGGACCTATTTCACCCCACTTAAATTAAATGTTCATTGCACACCTGCACAATTCGCCAAAAATGCAATTAAATTAAATGTTTATTGGCAATTGCGACGCCCGGGCCTCGTGCAATTCACCAAAAATGCAATCATGGATTGCTATAAATACACTCTTTCTTACAATTTGTTCATGTCTAATTAGTAAATTGGGAGCTCTCGAGTCTCGATTCGCATTCCACAAATTGAGTTGGAAAGTCGAAGTTCATTGTAGGATGGAGGGCTAGAGTTACAATCCTACAACACAGGTCCAGGCATTCCTGAAACCTAATTCAGAGAATTGAGAAGGCATAAAGGTGAGTAATCATTTCTTCATACTTGATAGTATTAGTTTTAACTTTTAATTCGTAGTGAGAGGTCAAGACTCAAGATGTCACAATCAGACATGGCTGAGACTCCTCAGGGTGGTGAAGGGATTGAGATGTCATACAAGGGTTAGACTGAGACTCCTCAGGGTGGTGAAGGGATTGGGATGTCAGACAAGGGTAAGACTCCTCAGGGCGGTGAAACTGAAGGGATTGAGAGGCCATCAAAACACCAAAAAATAAAACTTAAAGATACTACCTTAAAGTCTTTCTTTGGAATTGGCAAAGTTTCTGGTCCATCAACTTCTACAGTTGCAGAAACCATTCATAGTAGCTCACCACCACCACAAGGTGGGATTGTCATTGAGTTAAATGCATCAAATGTGGATGACGATACCGACATGACAGAATATGTTCTAAGGGATACACACAATGAGATAATTCACTCGGATGCAAATGATAGTACTGAAGATGATGTTGGTAGGAAGAAAAGAAAAAGGAAAGTAAAACTGGGGCGAGAGTGGGAGATGACAAGGAGTTTTAAGATTGATTGGGTAGAAAAGTACCCATTCATTGAACTGGTCCCAAACAATGATGAACAACCAACAAAATGTAGGTGTAAGATTTATAGATGGAAAACTAAAAGAGAGAAGAAGATATAGCTAAAGCTTGACACCATAGAAAAGCATATTGGTAAGGTTTATGAAAAACAAATCATAGACGGAAAGGAAACACGAGTAGTAAGATGGAAATCAAAGGAAGAATATCTTCATGTTAAGTATGTCACAGAATATGGAGAGCATAACCACAAAATGACACTGATTGGTAATAGTGGGCTTGAACATGCAGCGAAATATGTAAACCTGACAAAGATTGTTAAGATGAGTGTTGTTTTTCATATTCTGTCGAGAGGGCGTCCTATGAAAGATTTCCTAGAATTTAGTAATTTATTATCTTTTTTGAATGTTCCTTACTATCCTATGTCACATTGGTCAAGAAACACTGGATGGGAAATGGCAAACTGTCTCACTGAGGTGAAAAAGCAAAATTTACAAGAGAGTGTAAAAGAGTCAAATTTCATTTCATTATCCATAGATGAAGTTACTGCAATAGATAACACTGCTTGAGTTTGTATGCATGTGTATAACGTAAAAGAACACGTTTGCCAAGCTCATCTACTCCGTGTTCATAAAATGAGGGGCAATTCAACAACAAAAAAATTATATTTGGAAGTTAAGAAAGCTTTGAATGAAATTTCTGATATTGATGACTTGACAATTGCCAAGAAGTTGGTGTGTTGGAGCTAATGGAGCTACAGTAATGCAAGGTCAAAGGACCAGTCTTTGTGTAAGATTACAAACTAGTATTGCACCATACATGGTTGGCATTCACTGCATGGCCCATTGAATGAATTTAGCATATAGAATTGTAAGCAATTTCCCTACAGTGTCAAAATTTGAAGATCTGGTCCACGAGCTCCACTCATACTTCTGCCAAAGTCCTAAATGTTTTGCAGAATTTTGGATTTTTGTTGAGGGAGTAGCAACAAGAAACAATCTTCTCAGGGATGTTAAGACCAGATGGATCTCCTTGCATGGACCAACGGAACAAGTTCTAACAAAATATCAATCCTTGATCGGACTAATGTATGAGCAACGCCTCATAGTAGACAAAGCTCCTGATCTCTTACATAAGTTAAGTGATATAGAGACTCTGTTAACATTAGCTAGTCTTCTTCCCATGCTGGATTCAATGAACAAACTTGTTAAGAAAGCCCAAGACAAAACTATGTATATCAATGAATATAACTCTCTACGTAAAATGACATGCTTGAGCCTGGATGGTCTATATTTAGATCTAACAGGGTGAAGCCCAAATTTGTTTAGGTAGCAGATAATTACAGATTTGAATCATGCTGATTTTTTTTTACATTTCAATACAAAAAATGAGTTGTGTCTTTGTAAGAGGATTTCAGATACCAATGCACCAATCTAAGACGGGCAAGCGAGGCAGAGCACTACCAGTTAAAAAGGAATATTTTGATAGGATTGTTAAATCTGTTAGTGATAATTTGAAGTCTATTGCATATAAAATTTCAACTGAGATTCGTGAAAAATTCCCTCGAGAAGAAATACTTGAAGCCATGGGTTGTGTGTATCCTCAATTTTGGCATTCAATTGGAGATAATCCAAATGATGCAAAGATGTTTCATAAAAAACTAGAGGAATTGATATTGACATTTTCAAAAGATGCATATTGCAATGGACAACCAATAGAAGGAATTTTGAATTCAGATCATCTTAAAAAACAATGTAAACAGTTTGCATTGCTTATGAAACAACAATTAGTTAACTTGGAGAATCCATTTGAACTTGGATCAATCACAAGGCTTTGGAAAAGGATAGATCAAAGTGAAGCATTGCGTATTGCAGTACCAAAATATTTGAAACTTGCTGATTTATGTCAAACAATGATATTAGGGTTGGTGGAAGATGAGAGCATTTTCAGTGCATTAGGGCTTTTGAAATCAAAGATCAGAAACAAATTAGACAAAAAATTGGAAACTTGCTTGAGGTTGTTTGTAACCCAGTATAATGTTAGAGATTTTCCATTTGATAGGGTATTGGCAATCTGGAATTCCATGGGTGAAAGACGAGGGTTGTGCAACACTTTAAAAGCTGGTGGTGCTACTACTATTGCTAGTGCTGAGACAAATGATGGATTGCAGATTCAGAGTCAGCATGAAGACAAAGAAATTTTTGAATACCGAACTCAGAATGAAGATGAACCTGTTAGTACTAGTCAGTTTCTGGATCTTGAGTCTATTTGGGATATAGAAGCCTCAGAGTGAATCACTGAAGTGAATTAGCAGTCAATTTATAGGTATTTATAACTATACTACAGTTCTTGAGTCATATTACAATTTCAATTTGCAAAATTGCAATACTATAGTTGTCATTGATGATTTTTGATATTGTATTCCTTGAATTTGTCAATCAGAATGGATACTTATTTCATATTTTTAATTATGAATTTGAATTATTAGCAAACAATTAGAATTTATTTTCTGAATTATTAGTAAATTGGTATTTGGTTCCACATTATGTTGAACATGAAATGCAACAATTGTGTCACAAGATCCATAAAATTATTTATATTGCATAACTGTTACTACTAGAACCTTTCTACTATTCTACATTAAATGCTTAACATGATGTTCATGGTGATTAGGGTTTTTTGTTTGTTTTTTTGTCTTAGTTGGCTAGTAAACCGAAGTTGTCGTGCGTTGAAAATTTGAGTTGTCCTCTCTTTATTTGTCCATGTCAATGTCAAGTGTGGTCAAACAGTTGGTCAGACATTGAGACAATGAGACATGTTTAATGTTTCATCTCTAACTCACAGATAAATGTCATGTTTAGCAATTAAGTGGCGAGTTAGCGAGTGTTGGTTTGGGTTTAATTCGTGAGGTCTCTAGTTTTTTTAGTGTTAGCATTTTATGTTAGCGAGATGGAGATTGTTAATGAAATTGCTTTGGTCGCGAGGTCTCAAATTGGTTTGATGCCATGCATTATAGCTGTGAGAGTTAGCGAGTAAGTACTAAGTCATTAATGGTCTGTGTGCCATTGCTCGCGCCTTTTTATGACGATAAATTAACATAAAACATCGATTTTTGTTGGTACTTGCTGGGTTGCTGCGGTCAAGAGATAAAAAGTTTTAAAATTTTATGGTTATCGCTAGCTCCCAGGTCCTTTATCATCAAGTTAGTTTAAGTCGCGAGCTTGCGAGTACTGGGAGATTTTAGTTGTCACTACCTCGCAAGATGTTTTGCAGTTGACCATTTTATGTTGCGAGGTTGCGAATGGGTGTGATTTTATGTTGTCACAAGGTCGCGAGGTGTTCGTGGTTAAGTCATTTTAATTTGCGATCATGCGATGTGGTTGGTATCGCTGCTTAGTTGGTTTCATCACTTGCTCGTAGGTTTTGAAGTTGTTTAGCATTTTACGTTGAGATCTAGCGACAGGTAAGTTTTGGTCTGATTTTGTGGTCATCGCATGCTCACGGGTTTGTAAGTCTTAAGTAAAAAAGTGTTGCGAACATGCGATGGTGGTTATGTGCCTTGTTGTTGCGGGATCACAAGGGTTTAAGTCAAGTTAAGTTTCGAGCTTGCGATGAAATAAGTTATTTTTTTAGATTTGCAGTGGTTGCCAGCTCCCAGATAAAGAAAGAATATTACAAATGTTGTTGCGAGGTTGCGACTGAAGGGCTTGATGAAGATCAATGGCTGTCGCTCACTCGCGAGCTTCTTTGAGGATTTGGTAGCATTGTCGCTAACTCGCCGGTTCCTTTCCAAATTGTTATAACCGGTTGCAAGTGTGTGATTAAAGATGGGGATTGACATGTGGACTTGTTTGTTGGATTGTTATAACCGGTTGCGAGTGTGCAATTAATGAGACTTGAGATAAGTGACGGTGCCCAAATACCATTTTATGTTGCGAGGTTGCGGCTGGGTGTGATTTTATGTTATTGCAAGGTCGCGAGGTGTTCACGGTTAATTCATTTTAATTTGCGATCATGAGATGTGGTTGGTATCAAAACTTAGTTGGTTTCATCGCTTGCTCACAGTTTTTGAAGTTGTTTAGCATTTTAAGTTGCGATCTGGCGATAGGTAAGTTTTGGTCTGATTTTGTGGTCATCGCATGCTCACGGGTTTGTAAGTCTTAAGTCAAAAAGTGTTGCAAGCATGTGATGATGGTTAGCTGTCTTGTTGTCGCGGGATCGCAAGGGTTTAAGTCAAGTTAAGTTTCTAGTTGTGAGCTTGCGATGAAATAAGTTGTTTTGTTAGATTTGTAGTGGTCGCTAGCTCACAGGTAAAGAAATAATATTACAAATGTTGTTGTGAGGTTGCGACTGAAGGACTTGATCAAGATTAACGGCTGTCGTTGACTCGCAAGATTCTTTGAGGATTCGTAAAAGGGGTTGCGAGCTTGCAATTAAGAGGATTTGGTAGCATTTTTGCTAACTTGCTAACATGTGGACTTGTTTGCTAGATTTTGTAAAAGTTTTGAATGACAATTGCCAATCAAATAGAAGGGCATGAATTCAAATTTTGCTCAAGTACTTCAACTTTGAATTAATGCCACAGTAGCTAGTTCATGCAAGTGTGGCAATTAATGAGACTTGAGAGAAGTGACGGCACCCAAATACCATAAATTGCATGATCAATCTGAGATTTTGTATAATTGCATTAATGCATTCTACCTTCGAGGTAATCAAGTGAATTGAGCTCTGCAACAATGTTGGAGAATTCAGAGTTTGGGTGTGGGAAAATTTCAGAAAATTGGTTAAGTTTTTCTCCTGCAACTAAAATGAGCCAGGCGATGAGTGGAACTGGACGTTCCAAGCCCAAGTCCAAGGCCACAACAAGTGGAGGAGTAGGACCTGGAGGTTCCAAGGCTAGTGCCACTGAGGAAAAGATGGTTAAGAAATACAAAGAAGAATTTATAGATTTGCTGCCAGGGACTTCTGTTTCTTTGAATACAAATGATTTGGCATGGAAATATTTATGGAGCCAATGCATAAACCCTACCATGCTTAATATGACTCGTTCTGCTCTATTTCATTGTTTCTGGAATAATAGGGTTAAGGGTGTCCCAATGTCAAACCCTTGGGATTTAACTATGGCAAAGTTAATTGTGCTAGATGTGTATGTTGATGTGGATTTCATCAAAGAGTTGGCCAAACACTATTGCCCAGTATCTAGGATAATCAGAGGAAAGAACCAGTTCACCCTAGTTTTAATTAACAGAGCTAGCTTTGTTGAAGCTTTCCAGATTACTGGTGCTGCATGTACAGATATGGATTTGGAGT
The DNA here is from genome assembly GCF_030272615.1 of Cryptomeria japonica. Classification (NCBI taxonomy): domain Eukaryota; kingdom Viridiplantae; phylum Streptophyta; class Pinopsida; order Cupressales; family Cupressaceae; genus Cryptomeria; species Cryptomeria japonica. The sequence goes on along the minus strand of NC_081405.1, from coordinate 18,915,713 downwards.
GGATTGCAGAGGATTATGACAAATACAAAGGTGTTATCAAGAAGCATGTAATGACCAAATACATCCCTAGGGTGAGTAGGAAACCAATTATAATTCCAGAGAGTATTGAACCACCATTTGACATCACACCTTTCCACCATTATATGCATTGTACAATCTATGGATTATGGAGTGTTGGGTTTTGATGGAGATTCAACAATGTTAACTGAATTATTGACGATGGCTATGGACATTCAACACCCAGATGTTAACAAAGATTACAATTATGTGGGCTATGTGGTTGAACACATTCATAATGCTCTAGTTGAAATTCAGAGTGGTGCACCCAGCCCTACATTCAAGCATTATTCATTGCTGATGCATTTAATCTTGTTCTATAATGTTGAGTTCATGGATAAAGAATTGGAGCTTTTCAAAGAAGAATTGGGTGTCTTAATGCCAATACAAAGATGGAACTAGGTTTGGGACAATAGTTCTCCCCATTCATCTTTCCTTTTCTTTAAAAATTGGATTGTTTCGCCAATTATGGAAATCCTAGGAATAAATAGGGAACGATTGTCAATTAATGTTAGGAGAGTTTTGAGACCTTACCAGTATGTTCCAAATTGGTCTATTTCACATAACTGGGGGGAATTTTATTTTTTTGATAACTTTATTGTGATCAGAGTCTATGGGTGTCCTCAGCCTCCCCATATTTTACCAAAATTTGTTCCAATTAGGATTGCTTTTATGGAGTTTATCTGGCAATTGACCCTAGTCGAAAAAGAATACCTTGACAAACATAGGAATAGTTCTCTTCTTCCTAGGCTTTGGGTTGCGTCTAATTTTACCATTGGTAGGAGTTCCTTTGATGAAGTAAACAATTTCCTTAAACAGTATAGGTTGGTTAATGTTGTGTCTAGATTTTGTGATCCCAAATAATTTATTAAACGTGCATTGCCAAAAATGACACCTTGGGCCACAATAAAGGACCATGAACCATTGGATGATGACGATGTGGTTAGAAATTTGTTGAGAAAAGATGAAGTACAAGAAAGGATAAGAAAATAGAAAAATTTGGTGAGAGTTGAAGCAGAATTGAAGGCTGCTGACCCTAGTTTCTCAGGTTTTTGCCCTGATAGCCCGTACCTGGAGAGGATTAACAAAATGTTGAGTTTATATGAAACTTTGATGGAACAAATGCCTCAAATTCCAGAAGTGGCTGCTCAGCAGCAAGACCCCCAAGATGGACATTCTTCACATGGCAAGAGGCCACTTAGTGTGTCTGCTAACGATGCAGAGAGTGGGGATGAAGTTCAATCTACCCGAGTGCCAGCTGCAAAGAAACAAAAAATCAATGAGGTCGGTACAATTATGAGGAGAGACCCTGCTAGAGCAATTGTTACAGAACAAGGACACTACTTTCATCAAATAAGGACACATCTCAGAGAAGCAAGGCAGAATGAAGAACATGGATAAACAAATGAAGCCCTTGCTCAAGGCTTTGATGAGCATGTGATGTTGTCAAATGAGTTCATGAAAGATGATGAATTTATTAAGTCAGATGAATTTAAAAGTTTTTTGACAAGGTTGAAACAAAAACAATTAAGACAAAATCTTATCATAGAGGAAGCAAATGAAGAAAAGAAAGAGGAGATTGTAACGCATGCTAGAAATTCATTCTTCAAATAAACAAAGCTATAAATTAGAAGCACAAGGGAAATCATGAATCCCTATCTAATCAACAAATCTAACAAACTAGACAATGAAATAATGCAATCATCAAGTAAAATAGGAATTATAATTTCAATCTATAAGAACTCCCTATTCTGTGACTGCGTATTGCTTCCATTGCTCTTCTCCTCTTCGTGGTATGATGGCTCTCAGATATTGCGCTGGTAACCTGCAAGTGACACAAAGATTCAAAGTTTGTGACTATTGAAAATGGAGATTGGATGCTCAATTTATAGAAAATTGGAGAAAATTGATTGAAAGGTGGAACAAAATGATCAAGAGGTATGAACTCAGGTGAGCTCAAATGAAAATTGATAGTTGAATTGCTGATTGTAGGAGTGAAACTCAATAGATTGAATAGATTAAAGGAGTCAATTGATTGAGAAAAAGCTGACGGAAGGAAGAAAAAGAATGATTGGTGGAAATAAAGAGGATGACACAGAGAGCTAAATTTAGAAAAAGCTAACTGAAAGATGGAAATAGAAGTTGAAGAGATAAATGATTTAATTAATTAATTTAGCATGTGCTTGCATTTAGATTTAGATTATTAATTTAATCTTTGCATGAGATATTATTCAAATAATTGAATTTATTAATTCAATTTAGCATTTGAATATATTTAGAACTTGACTTTGATTTTCAATTTGGTTTTTGAAATCATGCACATGTATTTGAAATTTGGAAGAAATTAAAAGAATACAAAATTAAATAAAATTAGAATTAGGGGATTTGGAAATGGAAGAATTAATTAGCTATTTAAATAATTTAAAGAAACTATTTAATTATTTAGAAATGGAATTTAATTAAATAATAAAGATTATTTAATTTAAAGGAATAAAATCACAATTAATTAAATAATAAATATTTAATTAATATTTAGAAGATGGTTGAATGATTAGATGATTGGAGATAGAAATTGAGAATTAATTAGTAATTTATTTAAATAATGAAGATTATTTAAATTGGGGAATTAATCAAAATTAATTAAATAATAAATATTTAATTAATATTTAGGAAATGATTAAATGATGAAAGAATAGAATAATTAGTGAAATGATGAGGAAATATGAAATTAGAAGAAATAGTTAATTAACTTAATTAAATAATTAAAGAATCATTTAATCAATTAGAGGAATAATTAGTACATGATCAATGAGACATTTTTAGGTGTCTACATTTGCCCCTCTTTGAGACAAAGTCGGAACGACATTGTTTCAAAGAAAATGAAAAATTCTGCCCTAGTAGGCCTTGGTATTGTTGTGTAGTGTAAATATGCCCCCTCGGGAGATTGTTTGTGCGTTAAAGGCATGAATGATCTCTCAAAAAAAGAAGAATGTGATATGAAAGATAGAAGAATGGTTAGCTGATTAGAGATAAAGATAGGTGATGTGAAGATGATAATGGAATAGAATATGAGAGAATAAATTGATGAAAGAATGAAATAGAACAATGTTAGATTATAGAAAATGATTAAGAAAGAGATTATGAGAAAAGAATCAACAAACTAGCAAGAAGCAAATGAGATGAAGATGAGAATGAAATTGAATGAATCACAAATCTGTGTCACATGTTTTATTGCGTCAATATATATTCATCACTAAGCCTTATTATTGAACAATGAAGCTTAGCACATCAGGGTATAAGGAACCAAGACGTAAAGATATCTCATTGAAGAAACAAACACGTAGCTGACAAGTAGCAAAAAAAGAAAAAGATAATGCCCATCATGGCTCCTCTAGTCATTTGTGGACATCCTTGAGTAGCATAGGAACAATATCTATCGCCAAATGATAAAATTCAGTAGCTATATTGATCTTGTGCCTTCATTCTCAATTGTTTGATGTGATGGTTGATAATGTCTGATCTCAGAAAGTTGCGGACCCCGTTTAATATTGACCTATCTGATTTTGAGTGTATCCTCTTCTGTTTAAGACAAGATAATGATCATGTTGATATGGATATGATATGATTGATAAGACAGTTTGATCAGTTGATTGCAGATGTTTGATTGGATAGTCATATCCTTTGTTAACTTCGTGCGAAGTGTTTGATGGATATCTGCTAGGGTATTTGTTTCTCACAAGACATGTTATTGCAAGATTTTTGATTGATTGATTTTCGATTTTTAGTTCTTTTCCAAGAGCTTTTTTGATGTTTTTGGATTATGTAGATCGATATTTGAATGTTTTTGTTTGATTTTCTCAGGATCGTATTTGACTGTTTTTAGATGATTTTTTCAGGACTTTATATGGATGTTTTTGGTATTTCATGATTTTCAATGTTTTTGGGTTTTGATTTTTCCAATGTTTTTGGAATTTGAGTTTTTCAATTGTTTTTGAATTTTGAGTTTTTCAATGTTTTTTTGGATTTTGAGTTTTTCAATGTTTTTGGATTTTTTTAGGACTTTATACGATTTTTTGGATTTTTTCAGGACTTTATCTAATTTTTAGGATTTTTTCAGGACTTTATCTGATTTTTATAATTTTTTTAGTTATGCCCCCAGTGTGTGTAGACCTGTATGCCATGATGATCTGTAGAATGCAAATGGAGACAAATGAATTTTTTGACATGATCTATGTGAATGCAACGTGCAAGATGAAGATGCATTTCCTATTCAAACAAGGTTGACTGTCTTTGTATTTAGCATTTGTAATACACCGATTGAAAATGAAGGTGCAAAACATTTCATAGATAAGCGGTCAATTGATCTCTAAGGCTCTTTAGAACATTCATCTCAACACACTTAGTGACTAGGATCTACAAATGGAAACGCGGAAAACATCCCCATTGGTTCTTGAAACTTTGATCTTCTTTTGCCCATGTGTGTGCAGATGAGTTAATTCCCACTCTTGTGTTCACTAAAGATCCTTAGCATCCTATACAACTAGCTACATGGTTTTTCTAACTTCAAAAGCATCCCGAATAGAGCCTCGCTGCTAGCAAGCCTTGAGAGCTCCGACGAGGTTATAGACTGTAATTTCTCAAATATTGTTCCATTGCTAGTAGACGTTCATAGCCCTGATGAAGTTATTTGTATGTTCCCATAGTCAATCTTTTTATGGCATTTGTATACATGATATTCCAGTTATATATCATTGCTCTTTTTGCCTTTAGATGGATATTTGGCATAACTCTTTTTATTTTTATTTTCTTGCCTTGACTTGTAAGTAATGAAACCTACTTGGGTGTGACAATTACAGCGACGCTGAAGCAGAATTTCAGATATTTCACTAGTCATATGATCAACTAGGTGTCTAGAATGAATTAGAGATCTTCTTAATGTGTGAGATATAGCAATTGATAGACTTTAGGTTAACAAGTCTCAAATAGTGAAATCACTACCCAACCATAAGTAAAGCGTCGTCACAGGGTAATGTTGAGAATGAATGACCTTAGAACCTCAAAGACTTCATGTCTGAATATCTAAGAAAGGCGATGACCCTTGTTTTCTTTAGATGCCAATGAATGATAAACTTGAACAGTTGCCTTGTTTTATTTGATGCTGCTATATGAAAATGCAGAAACTTTATGCCATGAAATCTATGAATATGATGTGCTTGAAAAAGAAACTATATGTAATGCAGTGTTTTGAATAAAATGGTATGCAATGTGGGAAGTAAAACCTAAACTAACCCACCCCTTAGGCAAAATATTTGTGTAGGTAGTTCATTGGTCTTTGTTTAAAGAGTCGGATAAAGATGTGTTTTTCAATAGGATATAATGACTCAGCAGGGTGTACATGTTTAGTATCTCCAATGTTATTTTCCTTAGTTTTTTGATTTTGTGGATTATCGTAAGGAAACCTAGCTTTGGAACCCATGAATTCAGCTATAGCGTTATTATTTTCAAAGAAATTCAACTGTGGTAGGTTCTCTTGCCCCCGGTCTTTCAAGTGCAGGTGTATGAGATAAATTGGTTTCGAAGTTATGACATGAGCGAGTGTTATGTTTGTTTTTATTGATGCACTTGAAGAGGATGATGAAACAACTGTTGACAAGTTGTTCTGTGTAGTATGATCTGGATTGGTGATTTGATTTATAAGGGGTTCATGAACAACTTGTGTATAGGGATTGGGATCATGAGGAGAAATGACAAGTTTATTTGAGAGGAAATCTTGTGAAGAACATGGAGGATTATGACATGGAGATGAAGGGATGGAGGGACCTTGATTAAGATTTGGAGAAATAATGGGATCTTGTTTAGGACATGAAGGTAAAGGTATAATTTGATCTTGGTTTGGAAAGGGATTATCAAGAAGGATGGAAGGGATGTCTTGATCTTGTTTAGGAGGTGGATGTTGGATGGGACTTGAAAGGACACTTTGTTGTTGAGATGGAAGGGTTTGATTATGAATGGTATATAAAAGAGCGAGGGGATCATCATAAGATTCTTGGTCGGTGGGATCTTGATCAAAAATTGGGTAAGATGAAAGTGGTTGTTCTTGATCTTTATTTGTTTCAGGATTCATTTCTTCTAATTTTGGGTCATCCTCTTGACACAGGGAAGGAGTTTGGATATTCATGGGAGATTCTTGGAATGTTTCAACCTTTTGACTTGATGAGAAATGATTTTGAATGAGACTCTCTAAATCATGACTTGGATTGGATTGGTTTTGTGCTATGGATACCCCTTGGGAGGTTGTGTTATTAGATAGAGATGGCATAGATTGGTCTTGTGTGACTTCAGGGGATGATGAAATGGTGGATGGATATGGTTGATTTGGGATTTGGTTGAAAGAAGTATGATTTTGGTTGAAAGATGTTTGATTTTGGTTGAATGAATTTTGATTTGGACTTTGGTTGAATGAATTGTGATTTGGAATCTGGTTGAATGGGGTTTGATTTTGGTTGAAGGATGTTTGAATGTTGGGTTGGCGTGAATTTTGATTTGGACTTTGATTGAATAGGGTTTGATTATGGTTGAAAGGGGTTTGAATGTTAGGTTGGTATGAAATGTGATTTGGACTTTGGCTGAACGGGGTTTGATTTTGGTTGAAAGGGGTTTGATTGTTGGGCTGATATGATTGGTATGATTGATATAGTGGGTTTAAAGAAAAAGAAGGTTTACATGACTCTAATGTTGGTTGAACTGGGGTAGGAACAATTTTGTTGAAGAATGAAGGTTGGCATGTTTGAATGGTCTCACAAGAAGAAGAAGGTTGGTATGATACTGATCCCCTCATGGTCATCACTTCTCTCATCATGTTTTCTAACCAACCCCTATGGTTGTTAGGACTAGCCATGTCTGTCACTTGTTTTTGCAAAGTTTTGATTTGTTGAGCTAATATTTCTATTGATGGCGATGGAATAGGAATGGAAGGGATGAATCGTCCACCTTCCCTATGAAATGTATAATTCCAATCCATGATATTTTCTTGTTTGGTTTGGGCCTAGGATCACAACATGTAAGATATTTTCTCCATTTCTCTAGATGTGACAATGTTTGATTGATCTTGACCAACTTGTTTGAGTTGAGGTTGAGTTTGACTAATCCTTTGATTGTGTTTTGGACGTTTGGGGTATGACTTTCTAGGATAATTATGCAAATGACGATGAACTAAGACAGACGTATATGAGGTCTAGACAAGGGCATATATGAGGATGATAATAAGGACTATATAAGGACTATGCAAGGACTATGAACAATAATTAAGATGTGAATGAGGACTAAGAAAAAGACGTAGGACGATAATGAGGATGTAAATGGGGACTATGCAAGGACTATGGACAATAATGAAGACGTGAATGAGGACTAAGCAAAAGACATAGGATGATAATGAGGACGTAAACGAGGACTATGCAAGGACTATGGACAATAATGAAGACGTGAATGAGGACTAAGAAAAAGATGTAGGCCAATAATGAGGATGTAAGTGGGACTATGCAAAAGACGTAGGATGATAATGAGGATGTGATTGGGACTATGCAAAATACTATGTAAAAGACTGCCTAGGGTCACGAGTATGTAAGGAATTTTGAGTTTTTGGTTTCAAAATGGACTTTGTTTTCTGTAATTTCATGTGTAGGACAATGTTTTGTAGTTTTCCAAATCTGAGAACAATTGCTGGTAGGTATGTATAGCTGACTGACTCAATTTTCATACAATCTCGAAAAATTCGGAGATACGTGGGATAGGGCCTGAAATAGCCCAAGGGACTAACTCAATACTGGTCTAGTACAATGATACATAAAAAAGCACGAAAAATAGTCTTAGGCTCGATATTGGACACCATTTAGTGAGGCCCTTACAATAAAATACCAAAACAAAATGAACAGATAGAGAGTCTGGTAGCACTGGCTCCACTCCACGACACACACTTCTCGGGCATGCTAGTCTCTCTTACCCCGAAGATCTGAAGATCTTTTAGTTGAGGGATTCCTATATCATAGTGTAAAGTACATGAAGGGTATCTATGGGGTACGATCTGCACTCCCAGAACCACTGAATGTAGGATTTTTGGCAACTAATTTGGTTCTTAGTATTAGGTTTTGAGGGGTCCTGATCCAACGATGGATTCTCAGAGCAAGCCACTTAAGGCTTTAGTTGAGCTTATCGGTGCAGGGAAGGCCCCCACATACGTCGAATTCACTCAACACTCTAGCCACCTGACCAGTATATTTATATAATGGCTCGAAAAACCCACTCGAGAGTACGCTGGGAGAGATGATATCCCCAACACATCCCAATTCGAAGTACCTCTATGGGGTGATGAAATTCCCAGTCAGAGATACCCCTCACTACGTAGAATAAAAAAAAATTTGGATGTCGTTGTCACCTTCCTTCTTTCTCCCTTAGGCCCGATGGCGGGTAGAAAGTCAGTTAGTGCAACAGTAGGTCCACCCCAGACATAATGAAAAGTTCTTTTCCCTTAAGAAAATGAAAAATGATTTAATCTAATGCAGCGTGATTCACGTTCTTTTTATAGCCCAAATTTAGGTGTTAGATCCGCATGTGCATGTCAATTTTAAACACCAAATCCAAGAATGAAGGCATACATGTCAATTTTAACCATTTGTTTGATTTTTAAGCACCAAAAACCAAGTGTGAGATACACGCATGTCAATTAGAAGCACAAGGGAAATCATGAATCCCTATCCAATCAACAAATCTAACAAACTAGATAATGAAATAATGCAATCATATTGTAAAATAGAAATTATAATTTCAATCTATAAAAACTCCCTAATCCGTGACTGCGTATTGCTTCCATTGCTCTTCTCCTCTTTGTGGTATGATGGCTCTCAGATGTTGCGCAGGTAACCTGCAAGTGACACAAAGATTCAAAGTTCGTGATTGTTGAAAATGGAGATTAGATGCTCAATTTATAGAAAATTGGAGAAGATAGATTGAAAGGTGGAACATAATGATCAAGAGGTATGAACTCAGGTGAGCTCAAATGAAAATTGATAGTTGAACTGTTGATTGTAGGAGTGAAACTCAATAGATTGAATAGATTAAAGGAGTCAACTGATTGAGAAAAAGCTGACTGAAGGAAGAAAAAGAATGATTGGTGGAAATAAAGAGGATGACACAGAGAGCTAAATATAGAAAAAGCTAACTGAAAGATGGAAATAGAAGTTGAAGAGATAAATGATTTAATTAATTAATTGATTGAATTAATTAATTTAGCATGTGCTTGCATTTAGATTTAGATTATTAATTTATTCTTTGCATGAGATATTATTCAAATAATTGAATTTACTAATTCAATTTAGCATTTGAATATATTTAGAACTTGACTTTGATTTTCAATTTGGTTTTTGAAATCATGCACATGTATTTGAAATTTGGAAGAAATTAGAATAATACAAAATTAAATGAAATTAGAATTTGGGGATTTGGAAATGGAAGAATTAATTAGCTATTTAAATAATTTAAAGAAACTTATTAATTATTTAGAAATGGAATTTAATTAAATAATAAAAATTATTTAATTTAAAGGAATTAAATCATAATTAATTAAATAATAAATATTTAATTAATATTTAGAAGATGGTCGAATGATTAGATGATTGGAGATAGAAATTGAGAATTAATTAGTAATTTATTTAAATAATGAAGATTATTTAAATTGGGGAATTAATCAAAATTAATTAAATAATAAATATTTAATTAATATTTAGGAAATGATTAAATGACGAAAGAATAGAATAATTAGTGAAATGATGAGGAAATATGAAATTAGAAGAAATAGTTAATTAACTTAATTAAATAATTAAAGAATCATTTAATCAATTAGAGGAATAATTAGTACATGATCAATGAGACATTTTTAAGTGTCTACAGAGATCATCAAGGCATTGCAGGAATATGATCCTGACAGGGAGTAAATGTCTGTGGAACAGGAAAGACAATTGATTAAGAGTACTGGCATGATTATGGTGCCTAACTGGGATATCCAATATATTTTTATTATTGATCAGATTAGGAAGCAAGAGGACCCAATGTTTAAAATTGAATTTGAAATTGGAGATGTAATAAGAGGACTAGGATTTAATCCTAAGTCAAAGACACTTGCTGCTTGGTCTTTGGCCCCTTCCACTAAAAAGCCCCACCTTCTAAATAGCCAAGTAGAAAAGAAAGCTGATAGAATGATCTGGAACTTGCAGAACACAACTGACATAGAGATTGCCTCATTTTTTATTCAAGTTTCTTTCATGAATTTATCAAAAATAGAGGTTTTGTCAAGAAGATAAATAGAAACATATACCCAATTGATTGCATTGTCTAAAAAATATGAAGAGACACTGATGAGGAAGGGCGCTCTGGAGTAAGAGTTAGTGGAGTTGAAAGAAAAAATTGCAAATGAGCCCCCTCCAATACAGATTATAGAACAAGTACAAGAAATACTAGCTGATGTGACAACAAAAATGGAGGAATACACAGGGAAAATTGAAAAGCTTGAAAAGGAACAAAATGTCAAAGCTATCTCTATTGTGTTAGGAATTCTGAAACACAGGATTAATATATTGAAAGAAAAATTGATGGTAATGCATGATTTTCACATTTCTTTGAAAGAGGCAAGAAAAACATCCTCTGAGGCTGTCACTTTTCTTGGACCTTTATTCAATGTTTGGTCAGGAAGAAGCAGATTAATGGATAAGCTAGATACTGCAATGATGTATAGTGACGAGTTCCCTCCCAAGATCAGTGACACTAAAGACATGTGGAGGTAATGAGTGTAGCTTATGCATTTTTCATAGGGAAGGATGTGCTTATAAATGAAAAATTGCAGACATTTGGGGAAGGTTATAGTAAATTGTGTTAGGTCCAACTAGGAAAGCTAATGTACTGAGAGGGGAGGGGTGAATCAATACTTCAAAACTTTTCTCCAAAAATAATCTTACTGATAAACATAAATTGTAAATTGCTGATCTCATAATATAAAACTAACACATAATTATAGAAATAACATTCATACACATTTCACTCCATAACACAAATATTTTGGTTACGTAGAAACTCTTTGTTAGAGAGAAAAACTGCGGTGGGGATGGCACCCACAACTTCACTATTGCAATAATAAAGGTTGCTCGGTTAGAGCTACATGTTTAGCTATTTCTGATAGCTTACCCTGTTAGGAGTATCAAGATCTTTAGATCTACCTTGCTAAAGGATTTTACAACACTTATAAAAAATGCTGCACCTGGTTAAAGGCTTTACAATTTATAGACTTTGTTAGAGTCTTTTACCCTGTTAAAGGTTTCTATTACAACTCAAATGATTCAATAAAATCTTTACAAATATCTGCAACTTTACATCTGAAATGTTATAGCAGATTCTATGTGCTCAATATGAAATTACCTTGCTCATATCATACCTCGGTAATTGATAAATCAACTCGGTAAACCCTTCTATTTACTCTGTCCCTTAAACTGTTCTCTGAAGACTTTCTGGGTGACCTCTAAATATCTCTGTCAATCATAGCAGTCACAACTCAATGTGTCCTCTTATGATTTTCCTTTTTAACTCTTCTATCACACATGTCTCTCTCTTTTTGATTCTCAAATCACTCTGTATAAATAGATCTCTGGGAGGGTGATCTTGTTCATGCTTCAATCTTACAAACAAAATTCATCGAATGAATAATCATAGAAATTATTTCATTAGATAAACTTCCTCAAAATCATACAAAATCTTGAAGTGCAATTTCCTATGTGATAACGGTTCCCTGTTCCTCAATTCTTGTAACACGTTTCCACATGTGTCCAAGTTCATTGAATCTGGTAACATGTTTCTACTCGGTTCAGATCACTCGGTATACCTTCTTTGCTACTCGCTAGACATAGAACGTTACTTGGTAGATAAATCGATGTATACTTAACTCTGTGACTCCTTTCTTCTGTAACTGACTGCTTTAGTGCTTACCGACTGAATATTTCGGTAGTATTAACCAACTAGAGTATATAGGATGACTTTGGACATAAAACTAATGACAACTTAGTAAATAATAACAATCTCCCCTTTTGACATTAGTTTGGTATGTTGACAAAACTCCTTTCAAAGTCATAACTCAAAATCTATATACTTACAAAATTTGACTAGAATGACAGTATATACAATTGTCAATGAATAGTAACATATTCAAATATATACTCCCCTTATCAATATATTGTAATTCTCCTGTGATCAATGCTCGGTGTTCACTGCTCCCCCTGTCAAATTCAACTATACATTCGGATACTCTGTTCTGCTCTGTATACTATATACTCTTATACTTGGTATACTCCCCCTTTTTGACAAACATCAAAACTAGTTACCATTAGGTGGAGGCAACTGGTCAAAAATAGATTTATACTTTGTACTGGCGTTGTTGAGAGCAGTGGAGAGTGCATCTTTGACACTGTCCATTAGGGAATTCTGAGTTGTAATATCAACTAATAGTGAAATCAAACCATCCAAAGTGCTTCCCTCTTGTTGAGTGGATAAGTGGGTAGCTTGGTTGATCTGCTCTTGGACTGATGATAAGTGGGGAATAAATAAGGTCTGAAGAGTCATGATATCCATCCTTATTTGTGCTCTTCATTCTGAAGTTCTAACTATTGAGCCATAAGAGTTTGCAGCTTGGTATAGAAATTCTAAACAAAATTTGGCTCGGTGGTCAATGTATTGGAGAGATTGGTGATCTCTTGTTCAATAACTTCGGCCTTATGCTTGATATCCTTAATAAATAATGAAAATGTATAGAGCTTCTGAAATAAATAAAGAATATGTTTGAGTTGAGGGGACAACTCAGCAATGAGTCTAACAAGCTTGACTTTACCTATGGCAATTGCTTTCTACACTTCTTCAATCATTTTGGCAGTCAGCTCTTTATCCTTCAACTTGCTTAGGTATTCTGATGCGTCTACTCTTGATGCTTCTAATTTAGTGAGTAGCTCATCCAGTTGCATATGGATGGCAACATCTTTATTCATAGTAGCTTCAGGTAGCATGTCTATCAATAATGCTTTAACCTTTTGAAGTACTCGGTTCTTCTTCTGAATAGCCATTTGTCTTTCTTGTTCTGCTTTGGCTTTACATAGTTCTCTGAATTCAATAAGTGCTTGCCCTTTCAGTTTTGAAATGTCAACGTTTGGCAACACAATAGGTTTTGACAGATTTACCTTGAAACTATGCTTCTTCACCTTCTTTTCTTTGGATGATGAGGCTTTCACCGGTTGAACGAGTACAATGGCTTTGGAGGCTTGTTCACCCTCGGTAGGTTGGTCGATAGAGGCAACACTTTTGTTGGTTTCCTTAGCCTCTGATGTGTCCTTCAGTGATTCTTTGCTTGGGGTCTTAGTGGTAATAGTTTCAATGCATGCAGGTGCTTGAGAAGTCTGTTCCTTGGTAGCCTGAGAAGTAGATTCTCCTTTTGTAGACTGTTGACCCTTTTTGCCTTGATCAGTGTCCTGAGGTTTCTCGGTTGAAACTTGCTGAGTTACAGGAGGATAGGACTTGACTAGTTCCAAAACTGATTCACTAGATACTAGTTTGGCATAGGCATTTCCTTCTATCATCTCTTATTCTGGTGCCTCAGTGTTCATGACATCCTCATCTTGTTGAATAGTTGAAGCAGGATCTTGCTCGGTAATGTCAACTATTTCAACTTCACCTTGAGTTTCTTCAGTCTGAATTCTGAAGATTTATTGCCATTTTTCTTTTATTTCCTTTTCGACTTCAAGATAAAGTCCATTCATCATTTTCAAGGCTCTATGCTTGACTTGAAAGTTTGTCTGGTTGTTTTTCAAATGATTTCTAATATCATCTACCGACATGTCTGGAAAGAGATGTACTAAAACTCTTTCTCTTATCCGCTTCTCCGAGTCCATAGCATATTTCCATATGTTGTCAATGTTAGAATATAATGTATTTGGAAGAAAATTACTTACTTCCAATGGAACTACTCGGAATTTAAGAAGTGTACATACAACTGACTCTTCTATTTGTCTCTTTTCTTCTTCTATCTAGGAGTCATATTTTACATACCTGAATGACCCAAATCCACCATATTGTTTTAATTTGGCACAAAAGTTGTCAACATTGTGTACATCTTCCTTGGTGCTTTTAACAATCTGAAATTTATTTTTGTCTTCAGATTCTGTGTCACTTGACTCCTTATTCAAAATAAGTCTCCTGGTTGACTTTCTATAAGTCTTTGTAACTTTAGGCAATTCAATCTTTTTCTGTTTCTTACCAGGTGACACTGCAAATGATCTAGTGTTAGGGCACTTCACTGGAGGAGTCGGTGATACCTTTGGTGTATCCTGTTTCTTCCTTTTCAATATTTTGTCCTTTGGCAACTCGGTGCTCAGAGTAATTGCTGCTTCTTGAGCCTTAGATTCTTCCTCAATTGTGAGTTGATCACTCTTTATAGGAGTGGAGGTAGAACCTTCTCCAGATTTCTCAGTTAGCACTTTGATCATTTTAGTGGCTTTCCTTGTAGCCTTCGGTACAACTATGCTCATTTTTACTTTTTCTTTGACCTCTTCATAGGTACCATACCTGATCTCGGTATCATGCCTTGGAAGTGACAGAAAGGCATCTATCTACTGTTGAGAAATATCAAGATCCATCTCATAACCCATGGACGATAGAGATTGAGTTCTAGGATCTACAACATTGACATAACAATAGTCGGTGTCTACTTCAAAACATATACCATTCTTATATTTTTCCACTAACTGAGGTGGGATTCTGTACCTATTATGCATCTTTTCTTGAAATTTGCTGAAGTAGTCATCCATTATCTCATTGAAATTATCACCTAACTGATTGATAAAGTCATTTATTTGATGGGTGATTGGTCGGTGTAACTCCCAAACTATGTTATTGACTGATGGGAAGAATTTCTGAAAATAGAAAAACATGCACACTAAGAGTGACCCAAACTTTAGTGTGTTTGCTGAGTTATTCTTCTTAGGTTTCCTTATAGTGTTGAGATTTTCAAATAGGTTTTTCAACAACACTTCACATAGATCAATTTTCATACCCTTTTTCACAATCTTGTAGGCCAGATCTACAGCTGCACAAGGTACATTGTTTTCTCTTGCCAATTGAAAGAAACAATAACCGATGACTCTAATTGCAAACTTTAGCTTTGCATCAGTAACATTATTTAGTTTAAGACCTCTGCAATTAGACTCAACTCCGGTTAAAGTTATCAATTCCTTCTGTGAAATCATTTTCTATGCTCAGTCATGGTTGTATATAGGGTATCCGGTTATTATGTGAATGATCTCCTTGGTGATTTTGAACGGTTGCTCCTCTAACCACGTAAAGTCATCATGAAGTCAGCTCAAAACAAATTTAACCCATAGGGGTTTGAAGACTCGAGGGTAGGTTAGGGCTTCGATCAATCCCTTGACTTTGATATGCTCATTCTTGCTATCTAGGATTCCATCGGTGCATAACTCATCATACATGTCTTTGATCTTGGTATGACCTAGCTCTTCAACACAACACTTAGTGTAGAATCTGACATCTTCAACCAATAGAACCCTATCCGGAATAAGAGAAAATGTAGTTTTCTCATCGGGTTCAGATGCAACTTTGAGAGGTAAGGAATACTTCAGTGAGGGCTTCTCAATATTCTCAACTACAACAGGTTTCTGCAACTTAGGAGCCATTTTAAACTTTAATTTCTACTAACAAAAGAGCTTAGGGTTTTAACTAACCAAAAAATGCTTTCGACTTAGTAAATATAATGTAGATGCTCACAACTGATATTGATCGGTTAACTGGCTTGAAAATGCATTTGAGATTGCTGTATAAATACCTTGAAATTCGCTCGGGAGTTGTTTGATCGCCTTTGAATCGCTTAGCTCTGCTCTTTTGATAACTGGTAAGTGTAAAATGACCTCACTAAGAACTTTAAGTACACATTTTACCTTATCAAGCTTTGTGTAATTAGGTAAGAAAACATTAAATGCACTCGGTTCCACTAAACCGATTAACTTCCTTTTTACGCTTTTACTGACTAGACAGGTTTCTTGCACTTACCGACTTCTCTGGTACTTCAAAAGACTAGATAGAATTTCAAACTTGCTAATGCATCTTAGCTGTGCAGATTTTGAAATTAAGTACATGATAGAATAGGAATTGTTAAGATCTAACCTTGAGAGAATGCAGCCCCTTCATACCTTTACTGATTAATTTGAAGTAGATGCACCTAACTTGGTAGGTAAGGTGCTTGCTTCATTTTCTGACTCAATTTCCTTCTTTTTCTAGATTTTCTATAGTTTGATTTTTATTTCTTCAATATCTCCTTTGGGTTGATCTCTGCAATCTTCAGCCAAGTGTCCAACTTTATGACAATGAAAGCATGCCATACCAGGATTTCTCCATGATCTTCGGTGGTTCATTCCAAACCTTATCATGCAGTTGGCACTTATATGTCCATATCTTCCACAACATTCACACCATATTCTTGTATTGTAATCACATGGTACTGTAGTATACTGTCGGTTAAGATCTATGTGAATTCGGTAGCTTCTAGTATTTGCTCAGTGTGAAAACCTCATATAGCACTAGTACATTCGGGTCAAAATTTCGATGGCAAATCATTGGCATTCCAATGCAATTTCGTCGCACTACCAACAAAAAAAGCTGTCAAAAACTTTTTGTCAGAAGTTTCGACTATCCTTGTGGTCATCCCAATTCCAACATCAGCTCCAACCTTTCTGACGGTCACCATGGATGCTCATACCTAGAAAGAATACTGTCGCGATCTCGGCCTACCGTTGGAATTCCGACATCAAAGGGTAAAAATTCCGACAAAGGAGTGCTGTCGGATGCACAGTATCCTCGTCAAAACTCTCCTGGAGGCCGTCGTAATTTTAAACCTTTTGTGTCGGAATTACAACGAACTCCAGGAGAGTTCCGATGAGGATGTTGTGCATCTGACGACACTCCTCTGTCGGAATTTTTACCCTTTGATGTCAGAATTTCGACGGTAGGCCGATTTTTCAGAATTTTTTTTTTTTAAGAAAAAGATTGACATTGGTATCTCTCTTCTATCTCTCTTCTCTATCCCTCTCTACTATCTCTCTTCTCTCTCCCCTCTCTAGGTCTCTTTCTCCATCCCTCTCTTCTTCTCTCCCTCTCTACTTCTCTTTCTCTACCCTCTCCAGGTCATTATCTCTTCCTCTCACCCTCTCTCTCTCTCTCACCTCTATAGGTCTCACCTTCCATTCCTCCATCATTACCCATGTTGTCAAGTTGCAAGATATTTCCTAAAGTACTTCGTTACTAGGGTTGATTTGCTTAAGTGTTGGAGTCGGAGTTAGATGAGACCTGCATGATTAAGCTGTATTAAGTGATCAAGTCACCAAGATCTCAATTGTAAACATGACTAGGTTGTAGGGTTTTATGGTAGCATAGGTCAAAATTGAGGTATGGTGGTCAAGAATTACCTTCCAATGTACAAAAGACATCAAAATGATGAAGAATGAAGGCGATGAACTCATAGACGGCTATTTGCTCAAATTATTGAAATTATTTGTCTTATAAGTGAAATCCAGTGTTTGCTTTTGGATAGTTTTGTAATGATGTTAGTAAATTATTTGATTACTTTGAAGGGTTCCTCTGGAGACGAGGAGTTCTGCTGGTTTGTTTGCCAACTTTGTCTATTCATAACAATGTGCAAAAGTTATGTCTGTGCTTAGCACTGATACTGTTCTAATATTATATAACCTCCTGCTGGTCACTCCCTTCTTTTGCATTCCTTTGATCACAAGGAGTGAGTGTTCTTCTATCTCTAGTCCCCTAATGCCAAAGTGGAGGGCTAAAGCTTAATAATGCGAAGGGCTTTACATTCACTATCCATAATGAGTCCTCCACTTCCTACAATACCTGGGTTGTCCTTTGGAGCAATGTCAAAATTGAATTTGAATATGCCTTTCTATTGTGGAACACATTTTCTATAGGTGGAATACATTTTCTATAGGCTTCTTTGTTAGAGTTCTTTTTCATATTCTAAGCTTCAGGCTCATTCCAAGTTTATTAAGGTTTTTAAAGCCTTAATTTATTCAAAGGTGTCACATTTGTTTTATGGTAATACTGTCAAAATCTTTAAAGTGGGGAGCTAAACTTTCATCAAAAGAAAAATAAAAACCTGCGTGGCCTTATAATTCATGAGTTGAAGTTTGAGTTTAACATTTTGGACGTAATTTTCTTAGACTATTCAATGCCCATTCTAACTAAGGTCAATCAAAATTCAAGATAAACCTGTGGTAAAGATGAGGATCTCGAGTTCATTGGTAGAGGACTCCACTTTTGATGGGAGAAAACCCTAGTATTCAGTTTGGTAAGCTCTAGTCGAAGGTGTAGTATGACAGCCACGTAGAAGGAGAACCATGACATGTTGCAAAATTAGAAGGGAAAATCTAACAAAGAGTAGCTACGTGTCTGGAACATTCAAAGCATTTCATGTCTGGGCTAGCTATCTTCTTTACTCTAGTCTAGGATTTCACATTTTTGAGAAAGCATGATTTGTATGGATGGTTTGTTTGTTTCAAATGAAGTATAGTCCAGCCTCCACCAAAATAACAATGATAGTAAGGACTAGTAGAGTAGTCTGTTAGAAGGTTTAGACATTGATAATAGTGTCTAGGTTTTCCCCAATTCTTGAATAGCATTAATAGATAATCATGAGTATAGCAAGGAATAGATTACTTAGAGCTTGTAATGAAGAAGGGTTTTGAATTAAAAAGACAATGATAAGAGTTTTTTTACGGTTCAAAACACAAAGACAATCACAACAGAAAATTACAAGTTATAGGGTTACATTGAAATAGAAAGGTGGATTTTAGAATTTTTGTAGTAACATTCATTGTTATAGCCATGTGAATAGCTCATAGGACTTGTAACAATCAACATGGATAAGAAATGGAAATCCTCTTCTTAGAGTATGGGATCATTGTCAACTTTAGAAGAAGCTCCTTCTTTATTTGAGTAGGTTTGATTGATTATTGAAGAATTTATTTTGTTTCTCTATCAATAAATAAGAGGTCTCAAGAAGCTAAAGACAATGAAAACTAATTGATGGGCAACCTTTTGACTATTAAGAAGTGATTGTCTCAGATGAAAGTAGTGATAAATGTCACTATCAACAAAAGAACAACCAATAAATGATAAATTTGCAGTGAGATCATAGTGCCTAAATCAGTCTAAAAGCTTATAAGGATCAGAACCAAGCCATATAAGCTTCAAGAACAATTTGAAAGCATCAAAGTCATCTACCAGACATTAGAAATTGTCAAATCAATGACACATAGCAGCCTCATTACAGTCTTATGTTCTATTAAAAACCAAAAGCCAAGTCTAAAATAGTGTTAGAAGGTGTGTGAGAGTCTTCAACATGGATAACTAATAGGTATAACACTGAGAGCAGCAATATATGAGATTTGATGAATGATAGTGGCCATGATATGGAGATGACAGTGTCAAGTATCACTGTCAAAGCATGAATAGAGGTCCTAATCTGAGTCTTTTCAAGAGAGAACAATAAATATGAAGCACCAAGGTCTACAATTAGATCAGAGATAACCATCTAGCAGCCCAAAAAAGAATCAAAAGGCTGTGAAAGGTCAAAATCACAATATTTCCATAGCCCATGAAGTTCTAGAAGATGTGCAAGGGCAGTTCATAGTGCAAGGTCATAGGTATTTAGTGTCATAATTATTTTCTTCACCCCCAGATCTTGATGAAAGATAAAAGGATGCCATGACACAAAGTGAAAAGTCTATAGCATTGATAAATAGGTTAGCATTATGTCATATGCATACAAGACATCATGAAGCAGATTTGACAATAATAAAGTTGCAGCAGTCATCAACTCAAGCATAATGAAGGCATGGACACTGAGCATGCAAAAATATAATTGATAACAGTGGTGAAATGATTAATGTTGTATCACAATTTGATATCAAACTGTCTATGAAGATGGTTGTTGAAAGGTTTAGTGTTGGTTTTAAAGGTGAAAACATTGCATGAGGTCTGCCACCATAAAGGAAATACAAAGCTACAAATAAGATAGTGACCATTCAAAGATAAAGCTACAAAGAACTATCAAAGAAACCATAGTCCAATGAAGAATCAACAGACAATAGGCCTAAGTGTAGTCTCAGATATTTGAAAATGTCATTATGGATAGTTAAGAAAAATAAATGCATTCATGATATTTGCACTCAACAAAAGAGAAGGGTTTGTATTCATCAAAGATTAGTTGAAACACTTGTGAGAGAGAGATAAATATCCATCAAGCCATAAATAAGATAATGACCATTACAAAGCACGATGAGTCAAAAAGGCAATCAAGAATTATCAGTTCAAAGGATCAATAGGTGAATCTTCTCTTGTTGATAATCTCTAGTGATGGTGTATAGGATCCCTGTTCCAATCTCAATGTGCCAAAGCTTGATGAGAAGTCATGGATTAGAAGTTACAAATGCCTTAAACAATTTTCTATTGAGAGAAGCCATATAGTCAAATCAAGACTCAAACCCAAAATGGTAAGATACAAACAACAATGATAGTCAAGGAGTCATTCATTGTAGGGTTTTCATAAAATTTTAGAATATGGTATGAGCAGTCCAAAGAACTATGACACTTCACTAAAAGGAGCAGCATATCAGTCCTTATTGGCATCAAATTATACAAATGACAACTAGGGATGAAGCTACAGGAGACAATCATTGTCTTAGTTTAAGACCCCAGAACAATATAGCCCCAATGGAGAAAGCAAAAATCAAAACATAGGAGAAGTCCTAGAATCCCACTAAAATCTTATTTGCAGTCGTAGAGTTGCAAGATCAAAAACATATAATGGTAAAGATGACCTAGGGTTCTCTTTTTATTATTGAGACAATATTATGTGAATATGATAGTTTAGCAGTCCTCGAATGCATGTGAGTAGTCCCAATGAAGAAACAATACCATCAGGGTATTAGAATAATTTTTGAAACCTGCAATCATGTTAGATAAAACCTGCAATCATGTTAGATAAGTATTGAAAGTATAATTCATAGAGAAACCATTTCAACTAGGTTTAGATAGCATATATTCATAACTATTTCAATTTTATGTGAACTACACAATATCTATAATGCATAATTGGAGTTAAACCATAATAGGGCTTGGATGAGAAACATGATAGGGCACCCAAACCTGTCCACATGCTAAGCCCAAGAGTGGATATACCATCCCTCTTGGCCCCATGTGGCATTTTTCCATCCATATGAGGTGGTGTGCTTAGTGGGTAAATTTGTACCTGCCCTCCCTATCCATGCTACCTTATCCACCCTTCTATGATTGAGACCCCTTTAATCACAATGGTAGAGGTTGATGGGGAAACCACAATTACATTATGTAGGATCTCCTACCCTATCTCGTTGAATTCATTCCTACACCAAGTGACTATGAACAAAAGCATAGGTATTTAACAACAATGACATGGTCCATGGACTAGTGATCCTCCTCTTGATACTCCATCTACAAATGAGAACATCTCTTGTACACATTGCTACTTCAGAATTAAAAGTTGCTTCTTCTAGAACTTTCCATGATTCTTTGCAATAGGATTATGTCTTCTAGATTCACCCCACTAGGACACATTCATATCAAGCATCTTTACTTTTTTGAAAAGTAGACCACATTTCAGATCTAGATGACACCATAATGACTTTGATTTCCTCTTGCAAGATATTCCTCCATCATGTATTGCTTCATCAAAGTTCAAATTTGCTTCTTCAAGGGCTCTTAATGATTCTCTATATAGGATTCTTCATGTCTATGAGATCCACTTCATTGGGAGGCCTACTTAAACATTTCACATCTGTTTGTGGACTCTCACCTTTCAAACATTTCACATCTTATTGAGCTTCGCTTTGTTTCGAGAATAGTTTAATATTCTCTACTTAACAGGGCCAACCACGTGAAGGTGGAAGCTCATTTGGCCCCTCCCCCCCCTAACATTACTCTAAATTCCCTGTTAACATCTAACATTCATTCATTCTTTCATTCATTCTTCCATCCATTATTAAAATATAACATTCATTCATTATCACATAACGTTCATTAACACATAAAATTCATTAACTTTCATTAAAATGCAACATTCATCAATAATCATCAACACATATCATTCATGAACATTCATTAGCACATAATTACATTCATTACACATAAAAATCAGTCATTATCAAATAAGGTAGATTACAATCATTTCTTTCTTTGTTTTTTCTTTGAAGCTATGAAAAGACTAAGTGGAACATCGGTTTCTTCATCATTTTCCCCATCTTCGAATGTTCTGCCCTCTTCTCGTGCTCTTGATGTATGCCTAGTCCTATACAAAGGACGAGGATGCTGAACCAAAGGGGGGTCCTCTGCAATAACAAAGAATTGGGTTAAATTCAAAACATTTTTTTATTATTGTTACAAGTATTTCATTAATTTAAAGAACACAACCGTTACACTCTTTACCCAATGGGGCCACATCATCTTCCACATCATTTTGTCTAGCCTCAACCTTGACATGCTGAGCACCCTCTAGATCCTCTGGAGTTGAAATACGAAACGTTACATTAATCAATACACCAATTGCAATTAAATTTGTTTAAAGGAATAACAGTGGTCCTCTTTACCTGATTGGGGAACATCACGTTCCTGATGTTGTCTACTCGGATCATGCTCCATTTGGTCACCACCGACTACATGCTCTAAAATATTAACAATAAAGGTTACATTAATTACTACACTAATTTTCAATTTAAGATGTTTAATTGTATTAATAATTACATAAAAAAATTTGAATAGCAAATGAATACCTCCACTACTAGGATGCACATCCGGACCTTCATGTACAGGTTCTGTTCCACAATTATCATGCTACATTCTAATGTCACATGCAGTGTTATAATTGCTTTCTTATTTAAAAAAAATATAGTCACTTTATGTTGAAACTTAACATCAAATAGATTATTGGTTAAGTATTCAATTTGAAATAATTTCATTTAGCTTAATTACCGTTGTGACAGATGCATCAGAATCTCGTGTTTGCCCACTCAATTCTCATAGTCATTCAGCCACGGCTATATAGCCTTGCTGGTAGCCAATTCTCTTGTCATCTTCTGTGGGCACTCTATTGAATTCAGAGCCTTGCATTTTTGCTTAGTATTGTGAATTTTACTTGTATTGTTTGATAAAAAAAAAATTGTTTACAATTTATAAATATTTTGATGTGATACTTAATTTACTGATTCTTACAATTCGTGGGACAAGTTTCATATAACCACCAAAGCCAAGTTTGTGTTGTCCATGCTTTTCTTGTCTTGCCTTGGTTGCCTTTGACATGTCACTCAATCTATGAAAAGTTTGAAATATGTTAGATTATATAAATATAATGAATAATTAGTACATATTCACATTCTTAATAGTATCACATACCTTCTTTTAGCATCTGGTGGTGTATTTCCTTTTTCCCTTTCAACTCTCTCCTTTGCATCCAAAATCAGGTCCTTCCACTCCCTCTCTGGAATCATGGGGGGACGCTCATACTTTACGTTCTTCTCTAAATGTGTCCTGTATTGGTCCCTCACATACTTTAGATATGTGCCAGCTTTTTCTAGGAGCTTAGTCTTGTCGAATGTGTCATTTCCAAACAACCCTACCATACGGTTTGTGAGTTCATCTTTTAACTTTTTTTCTTGGTCATTCCACCTTTAAAGCAAAAACAAACCTGTTAGATTTAGAAAGAAACTGAAGCTACCTTTGATATAGTTCAAGAAATGGATAAAAGGAAAACTATTCTAGCAATGATATGAAATCAAAATAGTGGATAAGGGTTAGTTCACATATGATGTTCCACCTTTTACGTATGGTGGGCCCAAATATCTGCAATGAAATGTCATTAAGATTTTTATAAAAAATATCATTTCCTGCAAAAAAAACATGGGATCATTAGTCCAAAATGAGTGATCAGTAAGTAAATTACAATTAGACTATATATAATAATATTTTTAAAGTACTTGGAACCTTCTGTATCTTCAAGGGAATCAATTCTTCGTCGCTCACCACCAATGTGGCCTGCAATGTTCCCATACTAGCAATACAGGAAGATCTAGGAAATTATGGTATGTTATCAATAGTACTCACCTCTAGCGCATCCTCATGTGCATCTCCTACCACAGTAAATGAATCCACTATGAAATGCCTCCAAGAAAGAACACTTCAAGGGTAATAAACACATAACGAAAGAGAGAGAAAAAGAGGGATCTACCACCAGTGGGCAGGTCAACATGAGCTGGTGCAACAGATGATGTTTGCATGCTACGTGTTGCCGACATTGTAGTCGGCAATACAGTTGGGCTCGACCTTAGACCCATGTCAGCACTTGAAGAGTAATACATTAAATATGTAAAACATTAAAAAATCAAGTTCACAAGTCCAAAGGAGTGGTTTTAATATATAGAACATGGTCATCACCTAAACTACTCACAATACCCTGATCATCGCCACTAGGATGATGAGGCCCTATAAATTTCTGTAAAAACAACACATACATATTTTAGTTAATGACATAAAAGAGAAAAAAATATAAACCATTATTGAACTTTTGTTATGATTAAAGCTTTCATTACTGCTTATTTGCAAGTTTTCCATTGTCATCAACAATAGTTGCACCCTCTTTGTTATCTCATCAGTATGAGGGCTTATGGTTGCCAAATCAACAATCTCTTGCCTAATTTTTCTAATATTCTTTTGTACAAATTGCATAGATTTTGAGCTAAGTGCGATGTCATCAACGCATAACATTGTTGAGTGCCCCACATCCCTATGGAGGTGCTGAGGTACTGCAGGTTCCTTTCCCTTATCCCAAACATCTATCTGTGACAAGAATATAATTAACATTATCAAAATTACTTCAAAACACTCAAGAAAAGATCATAATGTAACAGTTTGCTTCTATCTAATTTGTACAATTACAATGAGGTTTACCTGCTTCGTAGAAGTGTCGGGACCTACACCCCTATCTGTGCTATGTGGTGGATCCATGTGGTCCTGTGACAAAGAAAAAATATAAAAACGTTAGCGAAATGAAACCAATAGACTTAGCAAAAAAAACTTAATAATACAATGGTTTATTGGATTCATTAATTGGAAGTTGGCTTAAATGGTATATATATATATTACGTACCACCCCCATGACAATAACTTTGTTTGTATCTATACGATTCAAATTGTAATCGATTAGCAGCTCTTCCCCTGCACTTATTGATTTTATCGCACATACAAACACACAATTTCGCTCACGTGCCTCAAATATGCAATTGGGTTGCTTATTAGTTGACCCAGGTCATGTACTATTTATAAAACCTGCAATATTCCCTATTACTTTTGGCCTTCCATCAATGTATACAACCACTTGTTTACTTTGATCATTATCTTTTTGTTGTATATAATTGGTTGACAGTGCATACCTACGCATACTTTTTTTATATTGAACAATCTGCATCCAATCATTATAATTGTAACAAGGTCCAACAAACTCCATCAATTCAACAACTTTGTTGTAACAGACCTTTATGCTGTCCATGGAAAATAGGCCCAAACCATGTAACAACGAAGGTGCTATGCGATATATCCTCTCATTAACACAAAAATCAGTGTTTATTGGAGGAAGTTCCTTGGCTACACATTGTTTCAGTAGATGTTTGTACCTCAAGGGCACCTCAATGTCGCCTTTGGTCTCATCATCATAAGAACATGACCCCCCTTGAGCAAGAAAAAATTCCATGCGTTTATTGAATTTTCTTCTAATCTTTTGACCTCTAGTTGATCTCCCTATTTGAGATCTACTACATGTCTCACATTCCTCTTCTATTCCTGCATTTCCCTCACTCGAGGAAGACACATCTGACAAATACCTATTTGGTGATACCTGTGCACCATCAAATGAGAGAGTTAGTTGGTAATGAGAGAGATATTTTGCAAATGAGGGTAATATTGATGAAGAAGTCAGCCATAAAGTTGATGTTGAGATTAAAATTTGAGTAAGTTCAACTGGGGCCTCAAGTGTTGATAACTGTATTAGATTTGCTGCCAATGTTGAGGTTTGAAAAACTGAGGAAGTTTTTTTTTCTTGTAATTTTTAAAAAGTATATTATTTCTATAAGGTGTATTGACTTATACCTGTCGATCCATGAGATTGTGCAAGATCCTCATCAAAGGGGTTCAGGTTCCTGCAACAACAATTAAGCATCATAAGCATTACATTTGTAATTTGATAAACAATAAATATTGCAGCATCATAAGCATCATAAGCATCACATATGTATCATCATATATTTAATTGAGCATCATAAGAATCACATATGTATCATCATAAACATGTAATCCATCACATAGCTAATAAGTAGTCCACATTCCATAAATAAACACAAAGTTCAAAAAATGTCACATGTATCATCATAAGCATGTAATCCATCACATATGTGTAGCGTCCTAAAATTGCGACACTTGCAATTTCGACTGCATTTTGGTCTTCACGATGGCGACGCAACACGCAACCTGAATGGAGACCCTGAAACTTGCTCACGACACTGAAAACTGCACTTTTCAAGTACCCTGGCCTGAACCTCCTTGCACCCTGATGTCTCGGGAGGTGGGACCAGAGCGCCCAGCGCCCTGGTCCCTGGGTCCTATTTTGGGCCCGGTCTCCTAAGGGGTCTCGGTTCTTTTTGTTTGCAAATTGGAAATTAACTTTCCTGGTCGGCCTAAGGTCGGGAAAATTAGTCTATCAGCCCTAAATGACAAGTATATAAACTACATTTTTCTCTCTCATTTGGAGATAACACATACATGACAAAAAAAGGGCGTGGAAACTATACTCAAGCATTCAAGCATTCAAGCATTCCTTCTAAGTCTCCATTCAAGGCTAAGTGTTGCATTCAAGACAAGGATTCAACCATTGAAGAGGAGATCACATACTACATATCACATACTACATGCTACAACATACAACATACAACATCTAAACCTTCGCACATAAGGATACAAACATCCTTAGAACAAGGTATTAGTACTTGTTTTACAGTCATTTACATTTACAGCTCTTGCTCATTTCTTGGTTAATTCCAAAACCGGGGTTTGACCTAAAGGCAAACCCCTAATCCCTAACCCCCCAGTCGTCTTCGCTTTTCTGTGTGTAGGTTGCAGGTACGCGGCTGAAATTGAAGATCTGGAATCCTTGTGCAGAGACGAACAGATCCCCCTTCGTTTCGCGGATTTTTCGGAGGACCGTGGCGTCGGGCGCCATCGTCCCGACAACTTTTGCTCAAATTTGCAAGACAACGCCGTATCGACATTTTACTGCTAATTCCAGGTCCGCAGCTTCATCCTATAACCCGAACTCAGTTTATAAGCGAATCTTTATGACTTTCTATGCATGCTTAGCTTAATTTCCTTAACAACATTCTTTACAAAAGAGGGTAGCCTTGCTTTCCTAACCCTTGAAATTCATTTAGCATCCAATCTTACATTGTGTGGGATTGGATCTTATGAGTTTCAACCCCTCTTTTGAATGTAAAGTCTCTTCCCTAAGTGAAAAACCATCGAATCCTAGCGAACCTCCCTTCTCTCTCCTCGGAGTCGGAAGAGGGGAGAACAACTAGGGTTCGATCGCGATTTTTCCGCTTTACATTTTGGTGAACCCGACGTGAACATCCTTTCTCATTTTTCATGCTTAGATCTGAAAAAATTGATTATATTTCCATGTTTGATCTTTTGCAAAATTTTAGAGGTGATTGCATAAAAACCCTAAATTTTCTTTTTAGTAATTGAACTTGCGAAATGTCTAAATGTTAATGCCTGTTTCAGATCTGCCCTTCTATTACAAATTTTCAATTCATATTTGTGCTTTAATTCTGAAAATTAAGTGGTTAAGTGTCAAAACCCTAATTTTTGAAACCCTCTTGATTCAACCTTTGTCCGACAATTTCACTGATCAAAACGTCTCCAAATCAGCTGTAACTTTGGATTCCGCAATAAAATCGTAATATCTTTCATCCCTGAAAATTTGGAAAAAAGTTGCGAGGACCGTGGCGCCGAGCGCCATCGTCCCCGACATTTTTTCCGAAATTTCGGGAGCGAGATCTTACTGTATTTTCCTGCTGAAATCCAGAATTTTGGCTGATTTTATCAATTTTAACACCTTCAAAATAACAGTCAAAGTTGGTCTTGTGATTGCTTGGATTAAGGCTTCTAAACATTTAAAAATCATTGAAATTGAAATTTTGTGTCAAAATTGTGTTCTTACTGTCCTAAATCTGAAAAGTGTGTTTGCATTCATTAAAAATTTCAGCGCTTTATTCAAATTCTTGCATTTTGTGACTTTTGAAATTAAGTGCTTAATTACAACACTTTGATTTCCGCTTTCAAAATTGAATTTTGCGTGAAATTGAGTCAACTTTTGAATTTCAAAACTTGCATTGCTTTTGACATTCCCTCTAAAATCATAAAATTCAAAATTTCAGTTTCCCTCTCTTTTTCAAAATTCAAATTTTGCATTTTTCGACAATCTTGATAGGGTTCAAGTTCGAGATTACAACTTTAATTTGGCCTATCTACAGATCGTAAAATTACTCAATTTTTTCAGATTAGCTCTAAAATCATCATAACTTTCATCCTTGCAAATTTCGAATAAAGTTGCAAGGACCGTGTTGCACTCCGAGCGCCACGGTCCCGGACATTTTTTCCGAAATTTCGGGAGACTGTTGTGATTGCATTTAACAGCTTAAATCCAAAAGATTGGCTGATTTTACTGAAAATTGCTACCTCTAAATTCAAAATCTTCTCTCTCTTTCTAGTGCATGAGTTTTACAACAATAAGCCCTACTTACATTATTCCCGTTAGACGAAGCCGTAGAATTAAGTCTTTCCGAGGTTTAACTACTGAGGAGATGGAACCTAATTTGAATAGCCTTTTTAACGAGGACATGGGTAATTCCTCTAATCCTCCTAATGATGAAGATGCTCTCCATGAGGTTTCTGAAGAACAACTTTCGAAATTGGATAACCAATTTGACAATTTTCGACAATGGATGTCTCAAGAATACCCTGATAGTCAAGCTCTTCCTTTAATTGAGGGTCTAAAACGTATGCTTCAAAGTGATAAGAATGGAATTGATATTTTGCGTGGTATTGCACACATTGTGGATTCGAATGTGATGCCTATGAAGAGTTGTGCTGAAAATTTGGGTTATACACAACCTCCTACACAAGTCAATCATTCTATTCCTTTGACAACTCCTATTGCTAGTATACCTACCTTTACATCAAACATCATGGCTACTTCTATACAAGATATTCCCCCTGTGATCACCAGTCATGGGGGCAATCCCTCTTCTTCAATTAACCCTCTTCCTTCATTCAATCCGATTTCTTCATTCGTCCCTTCAATGAGTGTTCCTATTACATCTCCACAAATGAACATGACGCAAGGGGGCAATTCATTTAATCATTCCATTCCTCCTTGTAGTGTTCCTCCTGTCCAATCATCTCCTATGACTAATTATCATAGGGTCCCACCACCTTACTCTCTACCTTCTTTCAATAACATAACACCTCCATCTCAATCTAACACATCCAATATGAACTCTTCGACTGAAGCGACCATTAACAATCTTGCACAAACTGTCTCTTCTTTACAGCAACAAATTGCCTCTATGAATCAATCTAAGTTTAGTGTGCCCACATTTGATGGTGCGAGCCCACTTTCTCTTGACATTGTTCGAGCTATCCCTCCTAAACATGTTGAAATCCCGCATTTGGAACTTTATAATGGTAAAGGAGGTCCTCTAACACATGTTAAGACTTTTCAAACAATTTGTACTGATTTTGCTTATGACCAAAGGTTGCTTGCAAAACTATTCACGAGAACATTAAGAGACAAAGCCCTACAATGGTATTGCTCGTTGCCTTCCTATTCTATTACTTCTTTCGAACAACTTGCAAATGCTTTCATTCAACAATTTCAAAACAATATAAGTCCTAAAGTTACTTTGATTGATTTAATGCATTGTAAACAAGGTGTTAAAGAAAAAGTGACTGATTTCATTGGTAGATATAAGCATTTGTATGCTCAAATTTCTTTTCCAGTGCCTGACAATGATATTCAAAGAATCTTTATTTCTAATTTACAAAAAGATATTCGAGACAAACTTCTATTTTCTGAGTTTACTTCTTTCCAATAGTTGTGTGCAACTCTTCACAATTATCAACTGACTGTGAGTCAAATGGAACAATCACATCCTATGGCTCCGAGTGATAAGGGTGATAGCAGTCAACAACCATTTGGGAAGTTTAAACCGAACAGAGATTCCATCAAATTCAATGAAAACATCATCAACAACAATGTGAATGCAGCATCAGGTGTGCCTCCTATTTCTAAATTTTTCAAGAAAGAAAGAAAGTATACTCCTTTGAATGAATCATTGCATAGTATTATGAATAATTTATTGGAACAAAATGTGCTTACTCTTCCTCCTATAAGACAAATTGATCCTGCAAAGATTACTTCACCTTATTTTGATAACAAATCTTTTTGTCAATTTCATCGTCAGCCTGGGCATGATACTGAAAAATGTTTTTCTTTAAAGGGTAAAATTCAAGATTTGATTGATAATAATACTATCTCTGTTTCTGGAGTGACTGATAAAGGCAACACATCTGTAGCTCCTCCTAATCAAAATCTTCAGATTTTCACTGATCCATTACCTTCTCATACCTCTAATGCGGTTGAGACTAACGATTCCTCTCTTTCATCTGATAGTCTTGTGTCTATGACTCCGAATGTGATTAACTTTGTAGAGCAGCAAGAAAACCCTAAAGAACCTTCCATCACATTTGATTCCAATGAAACCATTAAGGCACCTGATGGTCCTTTATACATAGTTGCAAAAGTCAAGAATACACCTTGCCGTGGAGTGCTTATTGATCCTTCGTGCATGACTAATGTTATTACTGAAGAATTTCTTTTTACTTTGCAATTGAATCAAGTGATCTATGACAAAACAGATGTGATTGTGAAATTATTTGATGCATTTTCTTCTCCTGCAATTGGTTCTATTACATTGCCTATTGAGGTCCATAACAAATCTCTTGATGTGAACTTTGCTATTATTCCATCTTCCGAACAATTTCGTGTGAAGCTTGGCTATCCTTGGCTATCTTCCATGAAAGCTATTGCTTCTCCTATTCACAAGTGTTTGAAATTTCCCCATAATGGTGAAGTTGTTACTGTCAATCATAGTCTCTTTAAACCTGCTGAAAGAACTTCTAGCGTTCCTATTGATTACTTTTGGCCTAAACAATTCCAATCTCTTCCTCCGCGAAGTGATCATCTTTTCAAATCTTATCAAAAGTGGAAAACAGATATGATCTTATCTCTAAGTGAACCTAGAACACCTAAACTTGATATTCCTATCATTCTTGAGAAGGAAGTTCTTCCTTTGAAAGATAAAACTAATGTCTTTCCTCAAGAAGATTCTCAACCCATCCCTATGGATGTGACTATGTCTATACCTAATAAACTTCCTAAGAGTAGACCTATACCTCCTCATCATGATGGACTTGGTCTTCTCCCTAAACCAAAAATTCCTCCTTTATATGGAGCAGTTCCTCCTCCTTCTTTTTATAGAGAGAAGAGACCTTCTTCTTCTCCTATTATCCAGCCTAAGAGACCACAACCTAAACACCCAAGTGCTAAGGATGAGAACATTCCTCCTCCTCAGTCTTCTTCACTTCCTACTAAGACTAGACGAAATCGTTCTGCACGTGAACGTCGGCGAAAGCATCGTCTTAGAGCTCAAACTTTGCAATCTCCAAAAACACCTTCAACAAGCATTATTCCATTTTCTCCTCAGCCGGACATTGAGCCTAAATCTCCTAAACATAAGATGCATGATGGTCTTGATCCGGTGCGAGTTAAAGATCCTATTTTTATAAATCTTGATGATGATATAGATGAAAATGTTATTCATGATGAAAATGTTACTTCTCTTGCTTCTGATAGTGAATATGAACTTGTTGATATTGATAACCATTTATCTAATGAATTTTCTAAAGCACTTATCCTAGCTCCTAGACAAGAACAATGTGGCTTGGAACATGAACATAGCCCTTGTTTGGATCTTGTGATAGCTCCATCTGCTGTGTTGGATGTTCCTCCTCTGGCATGTTCCCTGCCTTCCCGAAACATTGATCAGCAAGATCGGGGGGTAGATGACATGCTAGACTAGTTACATTAGCATAGCAGATTCTCTCCTCCTCTCTTGTGTTACTTCTTCTATATGTTATTCTCATTCTTCTATTTGTTGTCCTTAGTGTTGTCTACTTGAGGACGATGCAAAGCATTAAGATCTCTCGATCTCTCTCATGTTGACTCAAAAGACACATGTGTTCCCTTCTTCTAGGTGACCTTCCTTGATTGGGGAATGAAGAACAATTATGCATACATACATATGATATATATACATGAATTATCATACAACATACTAACCCCGAGGAAAGCGAAGTCACCTTGTGCTTTGTGTTTTGTGTCTATTATCCTTGGGCTTATCTCACACTTGGGGGCTAAATCCTTGCGATAACGTGCTCCTTTCCTTTCTCATTCTTATGTGTATCACTACGTTAAAACAATCACCCCCGGTGAGGCGTGTGCGATCGCTTTAACGTAGGGGGGCATACATCCCATTCATATCTTTTCAAGATACTTGAAAATTTCTTGGCAAATTTAACCTTGCCTTGAAATTTTTTGATATCTTTCTTGCATGACTCATAGTGAGGGAACCTTACTACTGACAGTCATGGTTCTCCCTCGTGATCTTCCCTTTTACTTTGTCAATCGAAGTTGTAAGATCCTTAGTCCACTGGGGGCTTGGTGTGTCTTGCCTCCTTGACGTGGTGAAATTTTTTCAATGTTGTTTCCTTGTACTTTACCGGAAGTATGAGCATACATACTCCCGCTAAAGTGGGGGCTAAATGTAGCGTCCTAAAATTGCGACACTTGCAATTTCGACTGCATTTTGGTCTTCACGATGGCGACGCAACACGCAACCTGAATGGAGACCCTGAAACTTGCTCACGACACTGAAAACTGCACTTTTCAAGTACCCTGGCCTGAACCTCCTTGCACCCTGATGTCCCGGGAGGTGGGACCAGAGCACCCAGCGCCCTGGTCCCTCAGGACCAGGGCGCCCAGCGCCCTGGTCCCTGGGTCCTATTTTGGGCCCGGTCTCCTAAGGGGTCTCGGGTCTTTTTGTTTGCAAATTGGAAATTAACTTTCCTGGTCGGCCTAAGGTCGGGAAAATCAATCTATCAGCCCTAAATGACAAGTATATAAACTACATTTTTCTCTCTCATTTGGAGATAACACATACATGACGAAAAAAGGGCGTGGAAACTATACTCAAGCATTCAAGCATTCAAGCATTCCTTCTAAGTCTCCATTCAAGGCTAAGTGTTGCATTCAAGACAAGGATTCAACCATTGAAGAGGAGATCACATACTACATATCACATACTACATGCTACAACATACAACATACAACATCTAAACCTTCGCACATAAGGATACAAACATCCTTAGAACAAGATATTAGTACTTGTTTTACAGTCATTTACATTTACAACTCTTGCTCATTTCTTGGTTAATTCCAAAACCGGGGTTTGACCTAAAGGCAAACCCCTAATCCCTAACCCCCCAATCGTCTTCACTTTTCTGTGTGTAGGTTGTAGGTACGCGGCTGAAATTGAAGATCTGGAATCCTTGTGCAGAGACGAACAGATCCCCCTTCGTTTCGCGGATTTTTCGGAGGACCGTGGCGTCGGGCGCCATCATCCCGACAACTTTTTCTCAAATTTGCAGGACAGCACCGTATCGACATTTTACTGCTAATTCCAGGTTCGCAGCTTCATCCTATAACCCGAACTCAGTTTATAAGCGAATCTTTATGACTTTCTATGCATGCTTAGCTTAATTTCCTTAACAACATTCTTTACAAAAGAGGGTAGCCTTGCTTTCCTAACCCTTGAAATTCATTTAGCATCCAATCTTACATTGTGTGGGATTGGATCTTATGAGTTTCAACCCCTCTTTTGAATGTAAAGTCTCTCCCCTAAGTGAAAAACCATCGAATCCTAGCGAACCTCCCTTCTCTCTCCTCAGAGTCAGAAGAGGGGAGAACAACTAGGGTTCGATCGCGATTTTTCCGCTTTACAATATGTATTTTAAATCACCATCTATCACATAGCTAGAGGTGCATCATGAATCAATTAAGTAATGGCATTAGAATTCAAAACATATGAATTATTTATGTAACCATATAAGTCAAATCAATTTCTATCAAGATATCAATATTAAATAGATAATATAATAATCGCATCTCATACATTTCATTCATGTCATTGATCTTCTTCATCATCATCATCATCATCATCATCATCATCATCATCATCATCATCATCATCATCATCATCGTCATCATCGTCATCGTCATCGTCGTCATCGTCATTGTGTTCATCATCGTCATCGTCATCACCATCACCATCACCATCACCATCACCATCACCATCACCATCACCATCACCATCACCATCACCATCACCATCACCATCACCATCACCATCACCATCACCATCACCATCACCATCACCATCACCATCACCATCATCATTAGCAATAGCATCATCATCATCATCAGCTTCTTCTTCGTGTACATTTCCGTCAGGAACATCATCGAGTAACTGTCGATCGTGATCATCTATATCATCTTCTACTTCTTCGGTATCTTCTTTTTCCATCACATTATACATTATCGGCCTTCCTCTTGGATCATGTCTAACAACAAATGACCAACCCGGTTTATGTGGAACCTCCGAGTAAAATACCTGCTCACATTGACTTGGAAGAACATAGGGCTCATCCCCAACTCATTCAAATGACCTTGTATTAACCATTGTAAATCCATTATCATGTTCGATAACAGTTCTATCAGGATCATTTTTATTCAGTCACAACCTATACCATTTGACGACGAACAGAACTAATTTGAAGGAATTAAAGTCACACTCAAGTATATCATCCAAAATGCCATAGTATCGATTTTGAGACACTTGAGGATGTATGTTGTTTCTAGATGAAATATTGGTCACCTCAAAGAGTGTAGTTATCCCAGAATCACAAGTTTTCTTCGTGTCATCCAATTGTTTGATGCTAAATTTATGACCATTGCAGCGCATAGCCTTGTGGTGTTTGACCTGCAATATGTCTAACATATTAAAATTATTGCATCAGGAGTTGATAAACATACGGGTGATTAATAAAATTATACGTACCTGTTGATCTCTTAAACCATATTCTAAATCAATTTCCCTTTGTGTAACATTGGAATCTCCATTACGATGAGCTTCTTTAACCAATGAAGCGACACCATCCCATGTCAATGTGCGACCAGAATGTTGATATCGTTCAATCCACACCGTCATCCAATCAAGATTGTTTGCAATATACAAATGTAGCGCATCCCACTCCCAACCAATTGTACAAATAATTAATAGACCACTTACAACTGATTTATTTAGACGATGAAGAATTAATTTACTACAATAACATCTTATAATTACCTCTCACTTTCTTCAATCTACCTTTCCCCATCAAGTGCTCCCCTTCAAATTTATTAATGGGGTTGGGATCCCAAATGCGATCTACGTGGATTTTTGCTGTAAACTTAGGAAGATATTCAGTAATGTACACCATAGTTTGGTATACCATATATCCCTCCACCATAAAACCCTCAGGATGTGCTCTTTGTCGAACCAAAGCCTTCAAAAATTTCAAGTGCCTCTCAACCATCCACATTGACCTAGTGTGTACAGGTCCACACAATTCGATCTCCTCAACTTGGTGTATGAGGTAGTGTTCTTGTGCATTGAAAAAAGTTGAAGGTAGACACTTTTGCATTTCACACATTAGATGAGGGATTTTTCTCTTCCAATATTTTATATCTTCCTTGTGGATTTCTTTAGATGACAACCACCTAAAAGAGATTGAAGACACAAAAATATATAAACGAGACTTTACAAAATAATATACAATATATTGCATAACAAGTAAAACAAATGGCAAATATAATATCTATACAACAAATTGAACAAACATCACTACTTACCTCATGTATTTTCCAAGATCATATATGACTTGCTTGATATTATTGTCGAAGTGGTCTGGGAGAGATAGAGGTAGAACGTACTGCAACAATTATAAAATGATCTTTTCATTGTTTTCTAACATAATACAATGAAAAGTACATGCGCAGTATACAAATATATAGTAAATACACAAGAACATGAATTACCTTAATGAAGGTATGCCAATCATGCATTTTCATCCCTGGCCCAAATTCACTCTTCTTTGATATGAGATTGTTTATGTTCGCAGCAAATCCTGTGGGAAATCGAATTTTTCGTATGACTTCTTTTATAGAATTGCTTTGTTGCTTCGTTAATAACCAAGGAAGGGCACTTATACTAATCCAATCTCCATTGCTATTTGATTGAATGACATTTTTCATTGCATGATTGGATTCCACAATGTCACTACAAATTTTGACAATTTTTTCTTTGTCATGCCTTCCATCCAATATTTTCCATAATGTCTCTGTTATATTCTTTCCAATATGCATTGTATCAAACAAATGCATAGTTTGTAGCTGCTCATAGTAAGGCAACCTACTGAATTGTCTGGGAAAACTTTTTAGTCCCTTTGGAAGGTGGCCATCCATGCCTTGACAACCTTCAGTATCATCAATTACATCATCAGTAAACAAAACATGATAGAAAAATTCAAATTCCAAACATAAACCATTAGATGGAATGACATTACCTTGACGATTAATTCTATTATATTCCAACTTCCATAAGTGAGGAGTCATTCTTCGTGGCTTTGATGTAGTCTCTTCTTTCCCATTGAAAAGATGTTTTTCAGTATTCCGGTACTTATGATTTTTGTGAAGGAAGTGCCTATACTCATCAAACACCCGTTTTCCTAAACTTTTTGAATGATGGGATTTCATCTTTGGACCACAAACTGGACATGCAAATTTTTCCTTTGTTTGAAGACCTACAAGATAATGTATAATTCTATTAAATCTGTTAATTTTTATAATTATAATTATCATGCGCAACTTGAACACTATAACGTACCACAAAAATGTGTTAGCCCTGGGGCATCATGTATTGTCCATACAAGCATTGCATGGAATTGAAATTGTCTTTGTCCTATTGGTCTAGAGATGTCATACATGGTCACACCATTCCATAACTCCAGCAACTCATCGATAAGAGGCTCAATATATACATTCATATCTTTAACTTGGCACTTGCCTAGTGGAATGAACAAAAACATTACATAATTATTATGACCATTTTACTGCAATATTTATAATTAAATGTAGATGACTATTAAATGATAAAATACCTAGAACAATCATTGCCAACATTATGTTCTCCCTCTTTATTGACATCCATGGAGGAATATTATTGTTGATAACAAAAATAGGCCACACTGAGTAAACAGATCTTAACTCTCCAAATGAATTGACACCGCTCGCTGCCAATGAAAGCCTGAGATTACGAGGTTCTTCTTTAAAGTGTGGCCACTTTTCCTCTATGTCCATAAATGTTGAACCATCCACAGGCATTCGAATAATGTCATCTCGACTTCTATTGCGTGCATGGTAATCCATAAATTGTGCCAAGCTAGTGCACCTGAATAATTGTTGCATACGTGGAATAATGGGAATATAACGAAGAACCTTGCGAGGCACCTTTTTTGTTATTTGATCTATTCAATATCTACTTATATGACATTCAGGGCATTCTATTCCAAATTCATGTTGTTTATGATATATAATATGATCATTGGGACAAGCATCTATTGTTTGATACTCCATTCCAATATCTTTCATAATGGCAGATAATTTTCAGTATGAGCAAGGTAGAATATTTGATGGAGGTAAGAAAAAATCACCTATCAATCTACAGCAAAAAAAAAAGTTTGAGGTGTTAATATAAAGAATATTAATGGTACATGATTCACCATTTATTAACTGTAATGACATGTATGACACACCTTAACATACGTGAGATTGTTATGTTGGATAAACCATTCATAACCTTCAAGTTCACCAACAACAATACAACAGAGAGAAGAGTTGTTTGGGAGCCTTTGTAAAGGGGCTCATATGCCTTCTCAAGAAGAGGTAAATCATGAACATCAAGGTCATCCTGATCATCATGATCAGCTGTGCCAGTACTAAATGTGTCATGGATCAATGTATTTGTACCATCATCTCCAATTGTGTTTTTTGGTGCATGATCGTCATCTTCCATGGGATCATTATCTTCAGCTTCGATATTCACACCTCCATGTTCCTCCACTTCGAAAACCATATTCTCAAGGTTTTGTTGATCCATACCATGTGCTCCAGGGTGCTCCACCTATATAAAATTGATATACATAAATAAACCGTGATCATGATCTCATTATCAAGTGATTTCTTATGTATATAAATTGTTAAAACGATATAATGAACAACTTACCAGTGGATGATAATCATGTCCCCCTTCAATGTGACCATGCTGCCTACAATGTTTCTTAGCTGTTTTGATTAGAAGTCTTCTATTCTTTAAGCGCTTACAAATTTTGCAGGGACAATAACATTTCCCATCACCTTTTCTTTTCAAGTTAGACCATAATCTAGCAATTGTCTCCTTATTTTGTTCTTCGCTGATATTATCTGACATGGTCTTTCTTCATATGCAAAAAAATCAGGCTATGGAAACTTCAGTGCAAAAGCTTCACAAAAATTGCAAATCAAACCAAAACCATTTAACTCTTCTTTTTCATCTTAAAACATTGAACTTAATAGAGAACATATTTAATGTAGCTGATTGTGTGAATTTCTGAGCATCGTGTCTGCAAATTCTTACTAAAAGTTTGCCTATTGCAGACTTTCTGAGAGACATTTTTGAGTATTCTAAGCAAAGCATTTATTTTAACATACACTTATTCATCCACATTGCAGGGATAACAATACAAGGCTCACATATTGGTCTAAGAGGATGTCATGGTCTCACAAAGTAACCAAGAACCATATGAAATGATGGTCTTGAATTCACACACAACTAGGGAGGATCCATACGATTATGTATGACTTCCCCCTTGTTTGTTTAATGGGATTAGCCAGCTCCAAGATATAGCCATCAATAATCACTAAGAATGTACAAGTGGATCGTAGCTACCCATACAACAAACACTTACCCCTATCCTCAAATTTTCCCAATGTTTGATTCCTTATATACACTCATCCAAGTTTATCTATGTCGATCTTGGTGAGGAATCACATCACAACAAAGAAGGCAACATTTAAAAATAGCAAGAGTTTCACTAAACTACCAAAGATCATAAATATTGAAAGAAAGAAAAAATAGGAACAATAATAAGTCAAATAAATGTGTTCAATTCCAATAGCAAATCAAACATAGCCACAATAACTACACAATAGAGAAAACTCACAATAGTGATTAAACTAATTCAAACAAGATAAAATAAAATTGTTGGCCCATGCAACAAAGATGAGAGATCATCAATAATTGAAGGAAACTTCACAATCCTTAAAAGTGCACATTACATAACTATACAACTAGAAATTGTGGCTAAATAGAGTGAAGATTCATCATGACTCCAATAATAGTCCCTCATGTGTGCATTTGTGGCATGAACACAAAAACTCCCACACGGCATGGCCATGTACCTAATGGAGAAGACATGCCTAGGCTACATGCCCAAAAAACATGACTATAATAATAGTACCTCATGCATGCATTTGTGGCCTGCACACTACAAATCCTAACATATCATGGTAATACACCTCATAGAGAAGACACACCTAGGGCCACATTGCACATAGCAACGTGCCTCACAAAGAAGACATGCATAGGGCACATGCCACATAACAATGTGTCTTATGGAAAAATGTGCATGCATGTCACACACCAAAGCTATATGTATACATCATGAGGCACATTTATATGTTATCAAACACAACCTATTGTATCTAACATGAGTTCCTCTCTACATGTGTGCAAATCTTCCAACACTAATCGCCACTAAGAAGGAATAATATAAAATGCATCTTCAAATATTTGTGTGTGTGTGTGGAATTGTGTCTTTGAACCCAAATCACTACCATCAACAACATGTAACTGTCACCTACACTATATCAAAACATAAGTATGGTGTGACATAATATCTATTTGCATAATGTCAAAACACATGCAAACATGAAAATCATCATAGCATGACAAAAATCAATCTCCACATGTTGGAACAAAGATATAAATAAGATAATAGGGTAAGAGGAAACCCATACCAAGAACCACATACCAACTATCGGTAATGCCATCAAGATAAATGTAGGATAGGATACCACTATGAGCCATCCAATGGTCCATTCTATGAGGAGAACTAGGGGATACTATCTTTGAAAGGTGTGGTCAATAGAGATAATCCATACTATGCCACAATATGTCACCATAGCTTCTTGAGTTTTCCATTCTTCTACTTAACACCACATTTATTGAGTTCCTCAACAACAAGGTTGGTTCTCAATAGGATGCACAAACATGTAAAAACACAAGCATGGTTTCATCATACTTGTATTGTATCATACTTGTACAACAATACAAATTCATTTTTCTAGTTAATTACTTAGTGTAAAAATAACTCCATTACATAACATAGGGTAATAATCACCATAAGTTTTCAAATAAACTGCCTAAACATCAATTGGAGTTACCCTTTCTAAGGTACAAACATAATTTATTTATAACTTCAAAATTAAAACAATCACAATACATCCAAATAAGTTCAATAGTGCATGGAAATAGACAACATGATCCATAATTAAACCCATAAATTACCCTAATTGGATATGCTAATAAAATGGTGTCTCAAATAATAGAGATTATATTGGGCCTATAATAGAGATCTGGACTTTGTTTCATCATACACAAGCATGGTTTCATCATACTTGTATCCAAATACACCATCCATAGATAGGTACTCAGTACCACAATCTCATGGGTACCCTTTTAGCTGAATTTACCCTATATTTAGGTGAATCTACCCTTGTATCATTCCTTGATCTATTATGTCATTCCACCAATCAATAATTTTTTCATATTCTTGGGAGAATACACTATCCCTTAGGTGAATATGCCATATCCTTAAATGAATCCTCCTTGTCATTATCCTAAGTCCTCTTTTTGTTAAGTCTTATCCCTTCATCTTTAGGAAAATCCACCTATCCTTATGTGAATCTACTTTCTCTAAGTCCTCTTTTTGTTCAAGAAGACACACTCAAACCTTCATCACATTCCATAAAAAGAAAATCATTATTCCATATAATTGGAAGGAAATGATATATTGCAAAGATTACTATGAAGATCTAAAATAGTAAAAGAGATGAGACTAATCTTTTATTTCTACTTACAATAGTGAATTGGTTGAGATATACTCATAGACAAAGTGAATGACATGTATGAGAACAACCTCAATAAAGGTAAAAAGGACAATACATAGTAATGATAGATGACAATGCATTGAATGTGCCAAGAAAAAGACAGTGGAAGCCATGGAGAAATCACTATCAAAACAAAGCCATTAAATAAAACTATGTTGGTGCAGCTTGAGAAGCACAGTAGAACAATGAAAAAAGAACACTACAGGATTCACATTACAATGACATCAGTGAACAATCATCTCTTAGCATGTATCTTCATTGACTTTGGTTGCTATAGAAAAATATAGTGATCATATGCAAATACAATTACATGGTTTGAAAAAGGATACATTACCATATGATATAGGCTGACAAAGATAAAATTTAATATGTACTTGGAAAAGGGTCTTATTAGTAAGACTCATCATTCATATGTTTACTCCAGTCTATGTTTATATTGCATAGAATATCAAATTTGGTGATACTATTTGAATATTTGAGCATATGTTATATGGTTTTGATCATTGGCTAAGAGAATTGTTGCCTAGTAGTTTTCTAATGGCATTGAATATAGTGTCTAAAAGACTTTGGGCTTGAAACACTTTCTAAAGGCATTAAAAGAATGGGTCACTTTATGTCACTAGAAAATGGGAATTTATTATACTTAACTTTTTTTTTATCATCCCATCGAAATTCATTTACAATATCTCGAGCTTTGGCTATGACACTCGATAGTTAGGGTTCTTGCTTCTTGGATGAGGAAGAAATTTGGACATTCCATGATAGTTTGGTAAGGAAGTTGATGACTCATTGAATAGTGAATGAAAGGCATTGGTTTCAGTTACAATAGATATTTATGTGTATCTTTTCATTATTCACATTTTGTTTCAAGGTTTGAAAAGTAAAAGTTTGTTACCCTGTTTCCCATTGATTGTTATATTTTCAACTATGTAACTGGTAGCCCATGTTTGATAAATATACAAACTGGTATGTATATTTATTGTATGATTAAGGGTTGTTTTTGTAAAAATCCTCGTTATTGTCGTGTCTAAATATTGTTAAGCATTTGGTTCAAAAACATTTTATTAACTCATTTCGAGCTTTGCATGTGTAGTGTCTATTGGGTCAAGGGTTTCATGATCCATAACTATTGTATTTTGTTAAAAACATTTCTCTGCAACGTTTGCCAGCATCCTCCCTATGTGTGCTAAAATAGGAGCTTTGGAACAAGGTATGGACATCCATCAAAGCATAATCGAAGGGGGTTTTTTGTCAGAAATTAGTTGCAAATGCTCCAATAACAAAAATCACAAAATGGGGTAGCATACACACGGGATGTGATTAATTCACAAAAAAAAAACTAGTCTCAATATGATTGCAGAAAAAAATTAGTTGCCCTTACCTTGCTTGTGCAGAGATCGCTCCGGCAGGGGGGGGCAGGGAGGTAAGACGGTCGCCGCTTGCTTCGAATTGCTTCGATCAAAATGAAAATGCGTTGTTTTTTTTTTTTTTATAAAATGCCCAATGTCGTTGGAATTCTGACAAACACGGGCATACTTTTTTTTAAAAATCAAATTTTCACACAATGCTCCTTGTCCGTTAGAAACCTCCGTCAGAATTTGACCCCAAATGTATTAGTGTAGTTTTTTTGCTTAAACCAACACTTCTCGGTACTGTGTCCATATCTATTGCAGTTTTTGCAAAACCCCTTGAATTTTGCCTTCTAAAAATTTCTAGCAGACTTTGTCCTACATTGTTTAGATGCGTGACCATACTTATTGCAATTGTAACAATAATCATCAGACCTAGTGACATTCAGTTGCTTACCTTTTTTGATTTGGCACATGTTGGCAGTATGTCCTTGTTTTCCATAGTAGTTGCAACTAGGCTTCTTTCTGTTGATGTTCTCCTTGTTTCCAGCTTGCTTTGATGATTCCCCTCTTGGTGGTGTTGATTCCTTTCTCGGTAGAGTTTTTTCTTTTGTAACCGAGTCGTGCATCTTTGTTGGGTCTTCTTATATTTAATTGCTCATCCAACATCCTTGATGCTTCATAACTTTTCTTTAGTGTTTCTTTTGATTTCTTCTCTGCTTCAAGTTCATTGGTCAATCTTGATAATTCAAGTTTCAATTCTTGATTCTCATTTTCTTTTAGATTTGCTTCATGATGTACATAACCCAATTGATTAGAAAGATTAAGTTGAAATCCAGTCATTCTTGTGATTTCATCATTCTTTTCAGACATCAATGCTTCTAGCTGTTGTTTTTCCCTTTCCATGCCTCTTATGTTATCCTTAGTTGTTTTTAATGCATCAAGATTTTCAGTCATCTGTGTGTTGAAATGTTCATGTTCTCTTTTCATTGCCTTCAGCTGTTCAGTCAGTGCTTTGTTCTTTTCTTTCAGTTCTCCAATCATTTCTTCAGTCTCTTCTGATATACTATTCTCAGATGATGTCTCAATTTGTTCCACCAACTTTTGTGAGTCCTGTAAATCATTAGACAACCTTCTTCTCTGCATATCTGCAATCACTTGGTCAGCACGATCCAATTCTTCTTGAAGATTCACATTCCTTTGAGATTGTTTGTAGCCTTTCATTGATAAGATCTTTCTCTTTAGGTTGTTAAACCCTTTTCCAAGATTGAAGCTCTGATACCAATTGTTAGGTCCAACTAGGAAAGCTAATGTACTGAGAGGGG
Source organism: Cryptomeria japonica (assembly GCF_030272615.1). Classification (NCBI taxonomy): domain Eukaryota; kingdom Viridiplantae; phylum Streptophyta; class Pinopsida; order Cupressales; family Cupressaceae; genus Cryptomeria; species Cryptomeria japonica. The sequence continues at coordinate 18,871,203 of NC_081405.1, read as the reverse complement.
AGGGGTGAATCAGTACTTCAAAACTTTTCTCCAAAAACAATCTTACTGATAAACATAAATTGTAAATTGCTGATCTCATAATATAAAACTAACACATAATTATAGAAATAACATTCATACACATTTCACTCCATAACACAAATATTTTGGTTACGCAAAAACTCTTTGTTAGAGAGAAAAACTATGGTGGGGATGGCACCCACAACTTCACTACTGCAATAATAAAGGTTGCTCGGTTAGAGCTACATGTTTAGCTATTTCTGATAGCTTACCCTGTTAGGAGTATCAAGATCTTTAGATCTACCTTGCTAAAGGATTTTACAACACTTATACAAAATGCTACACCTGGTTAAAGGCTTTACAATTTATAGACTTTGTTAGAGTCTTTTACCCTGTTAAAGGTTTCTATTACAACTCAAATGATTCAAAAAAATCTTTACAAATATCTGCAACTTTACATTTGAAATGTTATAGCAGATTCTATGTGCTCAATATGAAATTACCTTGCTCATAGCATACCTCGGTAATTGATAAATCAACTCGGTAAACCTTTCTGTTTACTCTGTCCCTTAAACTATTCTCTGAAGACTTTCTCGGTGACCTCTAAATATCTCTGTCAGTCGTAGCAGTCACAACTCAATGTGTCCTCTTATGATTTTCCTTTTTAACTCTTCTATCACACATGTCTCTCTCTTTTTGATTCTCAAATCACTCTATATAAATAGATCTCTGGGATGGTGATCTTGTTCATGCTTCGATCTTACAAACAAAATTCATCGAATGAATAATCATAGAAATTATTTCATTGGATAAACTTCCTCAAAATCATACAAAATCTTGAAGTGCAATTTCCTATGTGATAACGGTTCCCTGTTCCTTGATTCTTGTAACACGTTTCCACATATGTGTCCAAGTTCATTGAATCTGGTAACACGTTTCTACTTGGTTCAGATTACTCGGTATACCTTCTTTGCTTCTCGGTAGACATAGAATGTTACTCGGTAGAAAACTCGGTGTATACTTAACTCTATGACTCCTTTCTTCTGTAACTGACTGCTTTAGTGCTTACCGATTGAATATTTCGGTAGTATTAGCTGACTAGAGTATATAGGATGACTTTGGACATAAAACTAATGACAACTTAGTAAATAATAACAAATTGGTTGCTTCAATTTATGGTAGTAATGGAGATTTGAAATCAGTTTTTGATTGGACCAGCAAATTTGATTTGATTCTGGAGCAAGAAGAAATAATCAAGCATATAAATGAACAGGTTGATGCTGATTTCCTTAACGGTATGCTTGATTCACTGTTCAAGGTTGAGGTTGACCATGCAAAGTTTATTGTTGAGTCTATGTTAGTTACAGATGTCAGATAGACAGATTCAGTTGCAAAGTTGGAAGAGGTAAAGGCATTCAGTTGGCCAACAGACAAAGAGGTGCACAGGTGGCAAGCCATGCTAAAGGCAAAGAAGAAATGTTAGGTTGAGGTTGCTACCCAAGTTTCCTCATAGTAATTCTAAGCTTGTTGAATCCTCATCTTATAAAAGGATTCCAAGATTAATTTAAGAGGGATGGCTACTTTTTCTTTTTAATCGGTAGAGAGGGATGGCCATTTGGCCACTTTTATTGATGTTGAAACTTGAAAACTCTTATATAGTTATAATAGCTCAACTGTTCAAGAATTTGATAAATGCATAGCTGAATCGCATTGTGAATTTACTTTCTGATATCATGATTGATTATGAATATAATATCAATATCATTTGCAATTTGAGATCTTCACATAATTGTCTTTGTGTTGAATTTATTTTTTCACTATGAATTGAATGGTCAAGGATTTTTTAGTTTACATATAAATATGGGTTGTGTATGTAATGACATTATTCATAATTTCATTTCTATTTATTTGCAAATGAATCTTATTGAATTTTATTATCAGGTTGTCTTTGAATTGTAAGTGACTCTATGCCCTAGGATAAGGCACTGGTTTATTGTCTTGATGTTGACTTGGTGAAGTGACCTTCCAATTATAATAGTTGATTCATTGTGGGTGAATATGTTTTCTTGTTTGCCTTTGATTATGAAATTGTGATTTTTCTATAACATCTATCATGGAATTGGACCCTCAAAAGACATTCCCTTTAATTGAGTTGCATGCATGTTTTACTAATTATGTTGTATTCCTATCTATTGTGGTGTTTGATACTTTCATTCTTAATACTCTTATGATTTTATATGCTATGGATGTTTATGTAATATATATGGAGGTGTTCTATGACTATAATCTGTCCACCAATTACTATGAGGTGAATCCTTAATATGATTCTAGACTAACAAAAATTTTGCATTCCTGGGCATAATAGGAAGCATTAAATGAAAAATTACATACACCATAACAATGCAACAAAGGAAAAAAGTTAAAACTCATGATTCTGATCATTTGAAAGAGATAGAATTATACACAAAATAAATTTATATATAACTCCTTCAAGAACTTGCACAAAGCTTGACACTAAATGCTTTTCATTTGCTCTGTAAATGACTATACAGTATACAACTTGCCCCCTTCACCTAGAGTCTAGAATCACTACTGAAACCAGAAAAGGAACCCCAATGACTATACAACTTGCAAAATTACTTGAGCCATGCCATTAT